>NC_137960.1:34824081-36289081 GCF_963924665.1 Micromys minutus | reverse complement strand
TAGACAGACTTTATATGAAGTTGTTCCCAGGACAAACCATCTTATGAATCAGAATGACGCTGCTGTGGGACACAACTCATTTTAGCCACGCACTGATCGGCCCTTCGCTGGAGAGTACACAGAGAGGGGAAGCAGGTGCTTCGACTCCCCAGCATCTGGTTTAAATGACCACAATGCTGAGAGCACCTGCAGCCAGCATCTCAGCCAAGTCTGGCCTCCCATTGTATTCAACTGGTCTTTCTGCCTTAAGCAAGAAAAAGGCATTGTTTATCAGATTTGCCAGAGGATCTCCGGGAGATAGAGAAAGACCGGACAAACAAAACTAAAACAGAACACAAGCAGAAGGCACCAGAGGATCTTGATTATTTGTGACTATCCACAGGGATCTTTCATCCTGACTAAACAGAGAGAGACAGACAGACAGACCGAGAGGGAGGGAGAGAGAGGAGGAGGAAGAAGGGAGGGAGAAAGGCAAAGAGAGAGACAGACAGAGGGAGAGAGAGAGAGAGAGAAAGAGAGAGAGAGAGAGAGAGAGAGAGAGAGAGAGAGAGAGAGAGAGAGAGAATATCAAACTTTAGAATAGACCAAAACAGTTTCCTAAGAACTTTTTCAGAACACTGCTATCAGGTGAGCGTTTGGTCCTGCTGGTGTGAGAACTGAGCACAGAAAATCTTGCTGAGAAGATGGAGTTGAGGTAAGTGTACTAAAGGTTCCTACTCGCTATGCACTTCACACGTTCATAGTTCATAGTTTGGGGTAACTATGCACTGAACGAGTTGACTGCCTTTAAACCATGACATAAATCTGTTGTATCCTTGGTTTAGACTTTTCAAATCAAGGTATGAAGAGCAAATAAAACTGAAACCCCCCCCCATCATCTCTCTCTTACACATACACACAATCTGTTGGAACCAAAATAAAGTGACCAATCATATTTTCAGGAACACGGAAAATAAAAGTCTTCCTGCATAGCATTTGCTTAGTAAATAATTCTGCCGCAGCCCCTTAATTTCTTTTCTTTGTGTAGAGCGCCAACTAGTGGGAGATTGGAAAATGGCACATAAGGAGAGGCCACTTAAATGAAGGAGGTGACCATTGGACTTCCTTCTACCTTCGACTAGCCTGTGAGCGCCTGAGGACGAGGCTGGTTTTCAGGTGTGAGACTGAGGACAGGTGCTGAGATGAGAGGTTATGAAACTGCCTCATTCTTAACTTTCTGTATGCTAAAGGGCAACCTGGCGCTGAGGAAAGCAAGCACTCTGCATGGGAAATGACTCAGTGACCGCTAGCTACTGCTAATTCAAGAAAGGAAAATAAATTCTGAGATCAGAATGCCCCAAAGATCTTTTTAAAAGAAAGGGGACAACGTCCTGTGACACCCCCTGCCCCCCCAAAACAATATTTTCACCCAGTTGGTAGTCTTTACTGAGAACAGATAAGAATATGCTGTGTTGGCATGAAGAGGCCACCATGCAGGAGAGGCCAGAACTTCAGTGAAGAACAAGACAGGAACGCCAGGAAAAGTGGGGTGTGCTGTTCTGAACTCAGAATTTATTTTCCTCTCTCCAGATAGCTGTAGACAAGAGCGTGCTGACTCATTTCACATGCAAGAGGGTGTGTTTATTTTCTAAGGGGACTGGAGCTCAGGAGCAGTTGGGATTTTAAGTTTGTTTCTTTGTTTCTCCTTTGTTTCCTTTCAGAGACTCTCATTCTGCTCAATTTTGTTTTTTAAATGAAGTTTCCCTTTCAAAAAGTAGCAATAAAGCCCAGACAGCCTGGAGAGGTTATTTAAAAAGTAATCCAAGATGAGTTCATCAATCAAAGTATAAGGATGTGCAACAGGGGTTGTTGTACATGCTTCAGGGGTTGGTGGAACTACCTAGCAAGATCTATAACGTGTGTGTGTGTCTGTCTGTCTGTCTGTCTGTCTGTTTCTGAGTTCTCAAAGGATCCCATAACAAGCAAACAAATCCAACTGCACAGGACTCTACACATAGACAAAAAGCAACCATGTTGTAATGGATGTCCCTCAGAGGGGTCTGACTTCAGAGACTGCTTGAAAAAGTCCGCAGAGCCATCAAGCTGTGTCTAGCACACCTTATAGAGCAGATGCTCACCTTCAGAGTCACGGGCTTCCCTGTGCATTGTGCACCAGAATAAAGGTGTGAGGAGGAACGTGGGTGCACACCGTCCTCATTCGTTGTAGGGATGAACGACTTCCACTCACGGGCTCCCTCCACGTGACTTGACAAAAGATCCCTTCTGCTCAAAATTTGAACAGAGTAGTCATTTTTTTATTCCCAGAGACTGATGGGTAAATTTCAGAATTTAACCACCACAACAGAAATACCCTACCTGGGGAGGGGTCAAAAGCCTGCCCAGGGTACACAATTGTTACAAAATACCAATTCAAGGGAGTTATGCCACTTAAAGTTTATGGTGATTATTAAATAAACAGACCTTTGCTTCATTTGAAAAGGGGTTTGTTTAAATACTACTTACTTGAGGATCATTAAGTCTCTGGAGTTCAAGGATATCCAGGGTGGTGACTGCCTCCCGGTGCTATCTAACTGCTTTTATGATGTCAACTTTCCCAGGGCTTTTATTTAACAAATGACTTTGTTGTGAAGAAAAGCTGTCATATTAATCTATCTGTCCTAGCCTTCACCTTCCAGCCTTGCTGTGATCATAAAAGTGAAGTCTGGGGACCACCTATCGGCAATCCCTTGTCAAGTGGCACGTGGTCCTGTGTCACCCTACTTGGTCCTCAGCTGCAGACTCCCTGCTCTTTCTATGACAGACACCACCATGACTGAAGTTCACAAAAGGCAAACTACCGGACACCTGAGACTCTGCAAAGCTCTCCTCTCCCTCTGATTCCTGTTTAACTTTCTGCCAGCGCCTGTAAGAAGAATCTCTGTGTCGTTAGAACAAGGTGAAGGTATTTAGGGTGGGAAAAGTTTGACAAGTTAAAAAAAAATTGTATTCCCTTACTAAGACAGTTTTTAAAACCTCAAATTTTACAACCACAAACTGTTCGTGCAGATGAAAATGAAAGTAGCCCACTAAGAGAGCTTCGTGTAAACGAAAGCAAACGCCTTGCGTTATTATTTAAAGCACTGGAATTAACTGGCTACTAAACAGTCACTTTGAAATGAAGAAGACAGCATTTTAAGTACTCCATCTGAATGTGTTGTCTGTCCTCTGAGGGACATGCAGAACCTGAGTCACTGGTGTTTCTTTGCCCCCTCCCCAGCCCCTTAGGACCACACTGCCCTTCCTGCCTGAGCCTCCTTGGCTCCGGGCCAGCAGCCTTTCATGCAGTTTCATCAGGAGCTCCCCGTAGTGTGGTTCAAATGTGATTTCTCCTTCTCCCCTCCACAGGCAAAGCAGTTGGGACATGTTTGATACATGAATTTTAAAAAGGAAAAGGAGGAAGAGGAGGAGGAAAGCCTTCATAACTATGTCTATCAAAGTGAAAGTCAGTAGACATAAGACCATCCACCTGACTTAGAGCTGTGGAAGAGTTCGTTCAAGTACCTTTCAGGATGTCCTAGATAAAATTTAATATGCTAGCTGATTTTAACAGGACAGCCAGGCTCCAGATAAAGTTCCCCACGCTGTATGAGAAACACAAGCATATTGGAAATAAAGACACTCACTAATAACCCCTTATACTTTAATGGTTTAGGATTCTCTTTGGTTTCCTATGGAACGAGGTTAGCCCAGAGAAAACTAGGTGGTGATGGTGGTGGTGGTGGTGGTGGTGGTGGTGGTGGTGTGTGTGTGTGTGTGTGTGTGTGTGTAAGGAGATGTTTACAAACTGAATTCCCATTAGTTGGTAGTCACATTTTTAAGCCCACTATAGGTTAAGACTTGCAGGGAAAAATAATAATATCAGCTTTGGAGGCAAGCCATACCACCAGCGAAGGAAGCCTCAGCTAAACTTGATTGAGCAGGTCCACGCCTTGTTAAGTAACACTGTTGCCATTGTAGCCAGTGATGTCAGATACCCGGAGCAGCTGGTCCTTCTCGGAAGCACAGAAACAAGTGTGTTCCGTGCACAGGTGATTCTCAGTTAGCTGCTGGTCCGTCCCCTCCTCACCCTGATAGCCCACCGCTAATTTCTATTTGATTCTGGAAGCATTTTAAATTCCTCCGCCTTTTGGTGTGCATTGGCCCTGAGTCTCATTTCTCTATCTCTGCACCCTGTCAGAACGGGAGTGCTGATGGATGACGAGGAACGAAGAGGAACCTGCCTGCTGAAAGTAACTGAAAATTCGAAGAATACAAGATCCAGACGAAGATAGTAAGACCTCATAAGCATGATTGTTTTGCCTTCTTCACTCTTAATTAATTCTTTCCCTCTGACAGTTCAACCTTATAGTACTTCCAAATAACTTGCCACCGTGATTTTCCTCAAACAATGTCCACAGTTATAAAATGAATTGAGTACAATATACTGTGTCCGTGACAAGGACACACCCTGGGAGCATCCTGATGTTTTATAATTGACAATTTGTTCTTATAAAAATCTAAAATCTAGTGACCCATCCTTTTTTAAAGTTGACTTTCCACACATTCTAGGTCTTAGTAAGATAAATTATCTATAATTATAAACATAACTAGATTTGGGGACAAATGGTTTTCCAAGACAAGTATAGTCAGATCAAAATACTAAAAAAGAAGATACATGAATAATATTAATACCACTTTTCATATATTCAAAAATGTATTCTATATCCCAGTAACATTAATGAGATCACCTTCTTGCTTGCAGTCAGTATTTGATAAAGAGAGACAAAGATGACCTGGAAAAGTCCCACAGGCCTGGTCTTGATTTTCAGCGACAGGTGTTTTTATCAATAAGTGACTTAATATATTAATTCAAGGAGAACCAAGGAAACAGAAGCTTCCTTGGTTGGTTTATGCTAGGTATGCAGGATAATAAAGCCATGTGCAACTCAGCCTTGGCAATTTTGTACCATATCCACAGCTGGTAGAGACAGTCATGCAGCCAAACAAGGTGACAGATGCCTAGAGACCCAGACACCGGGGAAGCCCAGGCATTGGAAGGAGTAGAGAGTATTAGATCATCCGTCGTGTACAGGGTCACCTATGGAGTCAATGCAACTGCTATGAACATCCCAAAGCCTTCCTTACGGAAAGGATAAACTCTCCAACTTGAATGTGGAACAAGTGATTAACACCAAACAACAGTGAGATAGCACATCTGTTACATGACTTTTATGAGAGAGGGAGAGAAAGAGAGAGAGAGAGAGAGAGAGAGAGAGAGAGAGAGAAGAAGAAGAAGAAGAAGAAGAAGAAGAAGAAGAAGAAGAAGAAGAAGAAGAAGAAGAAGAAGAAAGAGCCTTTGTTCACTGCTGACAGACATGTAAATCAATGTAAGACATTTTGGAAAGCTATACAGAGGCTTACTGAAAGATTAAAATTCAGTTGGGCGATGGTGTCAAACACCTTTCATCCCCCAGAATCCTTTAGTTCTGGGGAGACAGAAGCAGGCAGATCTCTGTGATATCAAGGCCAACCTGGTCTACAGAGTGGGTTCCAGGACAGCCATGGCCATACAGAGAAACCCTGTGTCAAAAACAAAACCCAAGTCAAACAAACAAACACTAAATGTGGCTTCATGGGTAAATACGCTTTCTGCCAAGTCTAATAATCTGAGTTCAGACCCTGGGACACACTTGGTGAAAGGAAGGAGCCACCTTCTCCAAGTTGTCTTCCTACCTCCACACATGAATTTTCACATATGTATGCACACACACACACACACACACACACACACACACACACACACACACACGCAAATAAATAAATAAATAAATAAATAAATAAATAAATAAATAAATGCAATGAAAAAAATGTATTTTTCCTTTTAAAAAAACTAAGAATGAAACTGCTGTATAATGTAGAAATTCCCACTCTGGGGCATATATGCAAAGGGACTGAAGCCACTATGTAGAAGAGATGCCTGCTCCTGTGTACACTGCTGCATACTCACAGTGGGTTAGATAAAGACACAATCCAAGTTGCCAACATGAATTAGTGAATGAAAATTCTGTTGTCTGTGATATGAATGAATCAAAAAGACCTGATGCTAAGTCAAACAAACCACGACCGGAAAAACGTGTTGTGGTAAGGCCTCACTTGAATGTGGAGTCTTAAAGACTCGTAGAATGGTAGGTAGTTATCAGGATCTGGGGATTGGGGGTGTGCAAAAGAGAAAGGAGGCCCCCCGGCCAAAACACAGGTACTGTTAGGTGGGTTAGCAACCAATGGAATCCGGCAAGAAATACCAAGAATAGTTTTTATTTGTTATAACGCAAACAAATGATTAGCATGTGAGGGATATAATTAGCTCGATTGGATAGCCACACAATGGATACATGCCTGGAAGCATCGCAGGGTACCTCAGAACACATATGCTTATCTCTGGGTTAGGTCCAAAGGTCCATAAGCCTGGCTGCTGGGGGGCCAGAGGCATTGTGGAAGGGAGAGACCACAAGTTCAAGGTCCGTCTGAACTACAGTTTGAGTTCAAGGCCAACCTAAGAAACCTAGTGAGATTTTTTAGTTAAGCAAAAAGAATACATATATTTACTTAAATAGATAATCGCTCTCGCTCTCTCTCTCTCTTTCTGTGTGTGTGTGTGTGTGTGTGTGTGTGTGTTTTAGGGGTTTGAAAGATGGGCTAGAACTTAAGAGCACATATTGCTCTTGACAGGAATCTTAGTACCCAGGTACCCAGCACTTAGATGGTGGCTCATAGCCCTGTGTAACTCCAGTTCCAGGCAACCAGACACCCTCTTCTGACTCCATAGGCGCTGGGCACACAGGCAAAATGCATGAATAAAATAAATCCATCTTTTAAAATAATATTAATAACGTGTTTTTAAAGCACACAGTATGTCTTTTCAGATAGAAAGCAGCAAGGCAGATGGTCGATTTGTTTGAAACCAACAGAGCTATTAGCGGGCTCGCCTGCAGAATTTACATTCAAATCACTTTGTTCTTCTATCCTAAATAATAACTTCATCTTTCTTTTGATTTTGAAGATCATAAAGGGAGGCAAATCCCAAATGAGAGGCTGGGGTGTACTCAGAGCTGCAGCCCTTGACCACCATGCACAAAGCCTGAGTTCAGTCCCCAGCACCAAAAAGGACCAGGGCTGGGGTGAGGGAATCCTAAAAGCTCCGCTGCAAACTTTTTGTAACTCTCACATAAACACAGTTGCATCATGTCTCAGACACCACCTGAATGTGTAATTTGCATAGCCTTCTGGCACCTACAAATTACACAGGAAGAAGTTTCTGGAATGCAGGCCTTAGAAGGGCCTATAAATGAAACCATTGATACAAATCTCTAAGGACTGAGTTCAGCACCTTGAATTACATGGGAAGTGAACAGGCCAAGAGAACACAGGTGTGGTACGTCCAAAGGAGCCCACACTCTCAAGCATCCGTCAGGGCGGCCATACTGTGCTCAAGCTGCATCCCCCCGGGTGGTCCAGCTAACAAAGCTTCCTGTCATAAAGCTATGGTTCAGTACAAGGCGAGCACATTGTGAAGGCCAGGTTCAAAGCCGTTCATTGAAAACTTCTTAAAGTAATTAAAGCAAGCTGGGATCTGGGAAGTTCTCCAGGAGGGGGCCCATTTTGAGAACAGCTTTCCAATTCACATGTTTCCTAAGCCAAGGGTACGCTTAGTTCAGAAGAATTATGCACATAAACACACACACTCACATAAGCACACACTCATACACCTCACACATATACACACACAAACACACACTCACACACCTCACACATACACTCACACCTCACACACTCTTACACACATATATACTCACACACCTCACACACACTCTCACACACACACAAACACACACTCATACACTTCACACACACACACTCACACACCTCACACATACACTCACACACACCTCACACACTCACACACATATATACTCACACACCTTACACACACACACACATACCTCATAAGTTACAGGATTAAAAAGGAGGACAGGGACAGACCACAGCAGAAGAGAATGGGCTTTAAAAAATAGACTGAGATATTTTGCCTCCAAAATGATCCATTTATTGGGTTCTTCTGATTGCAACTACCGGCTCCAGACCCAAATCTTCATAGAACAGTAACATGTGCAGCTGTCTGCCCATCAGCCACTCGGATTATGTGTTTCAAGTGGATTAGATGCAAGCAGTGTTAGCCATTCTGGAAAAGAAAAGAAGGAGGAGGAGGGGGGAAAAGGGAGGAGGAGGGGGAGGAGGGGGAGGAGGAGGAGGAGGAGGAGGAAGAGGGAGAGGGGGAGGGGGAAGAGGAGGGAGAGGAAAAGGAGGAGGGGGAGGAGGAGGGGGGAAAGGGGAGGAGGAGGGGGAGGAAAAGGGGGAGGAGGAGGAGGAGGAGGAGGAAGAGGGGGAGGGGGAGGATGAGGGAGAGGAAAAGGAGGAGGGGGAGGAGGAGGGGGAAAGGGGAGGAGGAGGGGGAGGAAAAGGGGGAGGAGGAGGAGGAGGAGGAGGAAGAGGGGGAGGGGGAGGATGAGGGAGAGGAAAAGGAGGAGGGGGAGGAGGAGGGGGAAAGGGAAGGAGGAGGGGGAAGGAAAGGAGGAGGGGGAGGAGGAGGAGGAGAAGGAGAAGAAGAAGAAGAAGAAGAAGAAGAAGAAGAAGAAGAAGAAGGGAGAGAAGGAGAAAGAGAGAGAGAGATTAGTTAATTAATTTAAAAATGAGACTATGGCTTCTTTAAAAACAGAAAGTTAAAATAAGCAAGCTCCACCCACCTCAGCTCAGATGATGAGAAGATAACTTTTCCGTGTATTTACTTCTCTTATTTGGCCAAATGGTCTTTACGGTACTTGCTATTGGCCTCTTAGAGCTCCCCAATAACAAGGAACTACAGATTCGCTGGCTTTAAAACATTAATTTATCCCCTTAGGTTCTGGAGGTCAGTGACCAACAATCACTTCACTAAGCAATGTCGGTCCAGCTGTTCCTGTCTGTCTCCTCACATTCTTCAGCTTCTAGTCGTCATCTGGAGTGGCCTGTGTCCCTTGCCTCTGTCACCTCGGTTCCAGGCCTACATAGCCTCCTCTTCTGACACAACTTTTCTACGTCCCTCCTGTGACGGCTAATCTGATAGTAACGATGGAGCTGAGGTTTAAGGCAACATTTATAAGGTCCAGGGATTAGGACATGGATTTCCCTAAGGTACCATTAATGGATCTCCCTAGCGTAAACTTCAGAAAATTGGATTAATGTCTATGGGGCTCTTCTCTGCTTTCAATTAGAAAGTAAAAAGCCAACAGGTGCTAAACACTCTGGGAACTTAATGTCTACATAAATAATTCTGACTAGTTCAGGCCTCGGGAGGGGTGTGGCGTCAAATGGGAAGGAGATTTGGGAGGAGATTAGAGAAGTATTAAATGGTAGCTGAGGTACTGTGTGCCGACACCGCCTCTGTGAGAGGCTGACTATGCAGAAGACACATGAACGCTCTCCTGAGTGGATTAGTAATCCAGAGAGTCCAACGCAAGAGCAGGAGGAAAGGATGCTTATAGAGGACGCCAACGCCGCACAGTCACATACTTACTGATTTTACAAGTCTGAATTTGCTGATTGCTTCTCAGGGTCTTTTTTTTTTTTAATGTTTCTGTTTGTTTGTTTTCAGAACCAAGTTTTATTTCACATGGATGGGAACAAAGAAAATATGTTTGTATTTCTCCACATTACAGAACAACATTACAATAGAATTATTAAATTATTAAGTAAGTTCTTACTGTTTGGTATGACTGAAATAACAGTTTGTGTTCTTCAAAGTGAATTAAAATTATTTAGAAAGTGAGCAAATATGAACACCCGTGGGCTGCTGGGATGGCTTTGTGAGCAAGGCGCTTGATCCCAAACCTGACGATTTCAGATCAATCCCAAGAACCTACACCGTAGAAGGCAAACATCGACTCTTGCAACTTGTCCTCTGACCTCTGCAAGTGAAGTAAAAGAAGTGCATTTGCACACTTGGACACACACACACACACATGCGCGCGTGCGTGCACACACACCAAATAAATAAATAAATGCATGAACCAAATGTAAATGTGTAGCTTCATGAATATCCCACACAATCTCTTCCTAATTATTCCTTATCAATTAGCACCAATTTGTAAAGATGTGCTCTCATCACTGCTTTGCTGAGCTGGGAAGGACAGAGAAATTCATCCAGCTCAGAAAACACAAGTGTACATTTTGCTCCCTATTAAGATATGTGGTAGCTGAATAACTTAATTCTCAATAATCTGGCTACAGAAAGCCAAACCTTTAATATTGTTATGTTTTTTTAAAGACTAATTTATGGTTCAGTGGGCTGAGTGCTTGGTACACAAGCATCAGGAGTTGAGTTCAAACACCAGTACTCCAGGAAAAAGCCCATGTTTCCACATATACCTGTAGTCTCAGAGAGGTCGATACAGGAAGCTAGGCCCTGTTGAACGATAGGCTAGCTGTAGACTCAGTGAAAGACACTATCTAAAATAGAAAAGAAGAAGAAGAAGGAGGAGGAGGAGGAGAAGGAGAAGGGAAGGGAGGGAGGGAGAGAGGAAGAAAGGAAGGAAGGAAGGAAGGAAGGAAGGAAGGAAGGAAGAAAGAAAGAAAGAAAGAAAGAAAGAAAGAAAGAAAGAAAGAAAGAAAGAAGAAATCATTTGGCCAAAATGAAAATTTCGAATGTTTATTGGCAGATAAAAATAAAACAGTTTAGAAGGCATCCCTTACCTTCTACTTTAGATAAACGTATTCCCAAAAAACACATACTTAATTATGTGATATATGGACAATCAGTCATTTTGTTAATCAGTTTCTTTTAATGGCATGAGATACTTCTGAACATGCCAGAGTATGATCTAACTGTTCTTCCAATTGTTTGCAGAGAAAAATGAAGCCACCACAACAGAATTGTCCTCTCTGTTCTAATAACTAAGTGATCCACGTTTGGGTGAGGGTCACTGAAATATGAATCAGTATAGTTCAGCGTTGTTTCACGCGCACATAGATTTTTAAATGTCACGTGCCTGAGATTGGAGATTTCTGATCCTAATACATGCTGATGGGTTTTGGTAGCAGTGATACAATATGAGGTCTGCTTGGAACAGTCAAGAAACACAGAACATACTTTGTTTCTTGAGAAAGGAATGCTAAATAGAAGTGACATCAGAGAAAAAGGAAAGCCTGCTCCCCGCAAATAAAAGGGCTATTGGTTGGAAACATTGTTCCGACTACTGAGAACAGTATAAAACACATCTAATATAATACACATCTAACACAGACCCTGCTTAGGGACTGAGAAATTGTGGAGCAGGTCCACAGCCAGCGAGTGCCTTAATGGGAACAAGTCATCTGCACCTTGGCTGCTCTTTATTCTAGCTCAAAGTTTCGATTAGCACGCTGGCAATTTGAAGATGATGTAACAAGAACTCTGGTCCCAGAGGTTTATTATTTTACTGACCTACATTAGTGAAAAGCAGCTAGCCGCTTCACCTATTAATTCTCCGGTATTCTGGATCACGCTACGCAAGTATCCATCCATCAGTTGGAAAAATTGTAAGTTTCCCAGGAAGAGAAAGCACGTAGTCAGTGTCAGTGGTGTGTGGCTGTGAAACATTTCACCACTGCAGACAGGAGCATTAAGGGCAGACACGGGAAAGGTCTATAAGAGCGATGCTGACATCATCCCACACAAGGTGTCTCGGTGACGTCAATGCATTGAAGGCCGGAGTTTGACAGACATTATTTCCTGTTGGCATGAGATTTTGAAGGCTTTTTTGTAGATTTTGAAGATTGCATTGGCCGGAGGTAGGAATGGTTTTAGTATCTTAATATCCTCCATGTGGTTTTTTGGTTTGGTTTGGTTCAGTTATTTTGTCTGTTTTTTTTTTTTTTTTTTTTTTTTTTTGTTTGTTTGGTTGGTTGGTTGGTTGGTTGGTTTTTTTTGTTTTGTTTTTCCTTTTGAACTTACAAGCCTATTGGCTTCTATTTTGTGTTTTTATGGGATTTCTATGTGTACAGATTTGTGTGTCTGCACCCATATAATTCTTGTGCTTTTTCTTTTCCTTTTCCCCCCATAGGCCTATAAAGTATTTATTAACAGCAAAGGCCCAGAGACTCATTTCTTCTTGGATACACCCACAGTACGGCTCCTGCGGCCAGTGGTCTTGGGCTCAGAAGTGGCGCAACCCTCTGTGGGCTCAAATTGTCCTCAGCCACTCCAGGTCCTCATGCAGCCTGTTGTCTAGACCGTTGGCCAGAAGCTGGCTGTATTTCCATCCTTCTTTCTGTTTAGGAACCAGTCTGGGATCTTGTACTGTCTGGGTTCTGCATGATGGTGATCCCACGCTCCATCTCATCCTCCGTGAGTTCTCCAGCCCTCTCGGTGAGGTCAGTGTCTGCTTTCCTCAGCACCACATGCGCATAGCTCTGCCCCATACCCTTACTGGCAGTGATGGCAAAGGCTAATTCTGCTGCCCATCAATGTTAGTGTTCGCTGAACTTCTCAGGGGTCACTAGAGACATGGCGACGGTGCAAGTCACAGTGTCTCAGCCTCCTGTGGAAGAGAGCTTCTTGTGCTTTTGTTTTTGGCTCCTTTCCCCCCCCTATTTGTTTATTTTGACCTATTCTGGTTTGGTTGTTTTTATTTTGTCATGTCTTAATTTTTATTATTTTCTTAATGTCTAATGTTTTCTGATGAGAGTAAGAAAGAAAAAAGAAAGGAGGAAAGAAAGAGAGAAAGAAAGAAAAGGAAGAAAGAATGAACGAATGGATGAATGAATGAATTTGGGTGGGCAGGGAGGTCAGGAGGATCTGGGAAGAGTTGGGGAAGGGAAAACCATACTTAGGATATATTGTATAAGAAAATCTATTTTCAATTATTTTAAAAAAGAAAAAGATGGTTCAAGGTTATTCAAAGAGGAAAAAAGAAGCAAACGACTTTTTGACAGCTTCAGGAGATGGTGTGGCAAACAGTGTCATGTTGGCACACAGCTGTGGACGCCTACCAGGGCCACACTTAGAACTCAGTTTTCTGGAGTGACCGTCCTGTGTCCAGCGTGACTTGGCTTGGCTGCCAGAGGAATCCTCAGTGTGAGACTCACCCGAAGCAGGTCCAGTGCTCGGCTCGCTGAGCTGTCTCTCTCTCTATATATATAATGATTTCTTATCAAAGAGGCTATAAAAACAGGCCAGTGTAGTACAATGTTCCTCAACCATCCTAACGCCATGACCCTTTAGTACAGTTCCCCATGTTGTGATAACAAAACTTTTTGTTGCTATTTCATAGCTGTAATTTCCCTACTCCTGTGAACTGTAACTAAATATCTGTGTTTTCGGGTGGTCTTAGGTGATCCGTGGGAAAGAGTCATTCAATCTCAAAGGGGGTCGAGACCCACAGGTTGAGAACCCAACAGTTGCCCACACCTCTGTAAGTTTGGTTTGTCTTTTGTGTGTTGTATTTCCTGTTTCATTTTTTTGTTTATCTTCTTTTGGTTGTTTTGTTTTTGTTTTTGTTTTTGTTTTTTGATAATTCAACACTTCTACCTTTCCAATCACCTAGCCCTAAAGTTCCCAGAGCCCTTTCATTGTCTGTGAAGTGAACTGGTCAGGAGTGACTGGCTCCCAGAGGCTCATCGGTATCACCTAGGGGCCTTGCAGAGCTGTGGCTGGCTCCTCCTGGGGCTTTGGGATTTGAAAAGCTCCTGTTGTTTGGTAGCATAAATGTTCTCCCAGAGGAAATAGTTTTCCCTTAACATCGACCCACTGACATCTGTGGAACAGGGAGTGGGGGTTGCTTTTCTGGGGGGTCCTTCAGAGTTAAAAATAATAATAAAGGAGGAAGAGAAGAAGAGAGGGAAAATTGTCTTACTTGAGAGAAGTGCTGTAACTTGTAAATGGCGATTTTTGGGAAATAATCACTTCCCAAACTTATGAGTTGATTTTGCTTTTTCCATGGTTGTAGAAATAAAGACAAATCAGATCTGACTGGAAAAATAAAGACAAATTAATTCAGTTCATTCCTATGGGGGGGCATGGGCTTTTAATAACTACTTGTAAACTTTACAATTATATTCCAAACATGTTTTCTTTCTTATCCAATGGTCTAAGCAACAGTCTTCCCAATAGGAATTCCCTTCCTCACAATCGATGGTCAGAAAAATCGATGCTGTCCTAAAGAAACTTACATGTTTTAAAAATACATTTATTTTACTTCATTTCAGTCTCCTTATACATATTCAATCTCAGTGCCGTAAAGGCCACACAAGGCTTTAGACACAGTGCCTTTGGCTATTTTCTCTTGTTAGATAACAAAGTTCTGTCTACCAACCAATGTAGTAAATATAGAAGTGCAACGAGGCATTCACTCTACATGTTTATATGGATTTATCATTTATAAAGCACTCTTGTATTTATTATAGCAATTTGGAGGTTGGAGAGGGAAAGTAATTTTATCATTGGAAAAAGATGGAGGCTAAATACCTTTCTAAAGGTTGCCCAAGTAACCACCGGAAGGACCAGATCTTCAGCACCAGCCTCTTGCCTTCCTGTGCATGGCCCTGCTACTCCCTAGCTGTGTTCAAATTCCGTCTTGGGGAAGGTCTTCAGTACCTGACAGAAGGCACTCTGCAGGGAGGGAAGATGGGGTACTGTGCTCCTCTCTATACCCCCTCAGAGATGAACAGAGAAGTAAATAATTACTGGCTTTGCTTCCATGTGTGCTGCATGCTGGGAAACTGAATAAACTTGTATTTAAACAAGGCAAACCTAACCGGAGAAAGATTAAAAAGAAATGGGAGACCAAGTGTTGTCCTGCCTTAAAGTGCCTGGGAAGGAACTGGAACCATGAATCAGCGGTAGAGCCCTTGGGTGGCACGCATAGGAAGCCGAGTTTCATTCCCAACAACGTAAAGTAGAAAGGAAAGCCTGGGAAAGGCTGGCAAAGGAGTTAGTAATGGTTCCGATTTCTTTGAGAGGAAAAAGCGATTAGAACAGGAGAAACAAAATCTCATCTTTGAGATTGTTCTTACAGAAGTATTAGAAACCACCCTGTCATCTGTTAACACCACACCTCCCAGAAGCCAAGCTGTTGGGAGGGACGAAGGCATGGAAACAGACACACAGTCTGGGAACAGAACTGTCTTCTGCATTTCTCCTGCCCGTAGCAGGTGGGCCACTCAGCACCCAGGCCAGTCTGGGTCCCGTTAGGGATTCTAAAATCATGCGAAGGGTTTGCTTTGATTTTTTCCAGCACTGTGGTAACATTAAAACCAGTTGAGAGAGAGATTTTGAAGTCGGAGCTGTGGAGGGAGATTTTAGAGTGGAGTTACATCATGACTGTCTCCCCCGTCCCCCACCACACGGATGGGTCTGGTCTAAAAAACTTACCTCACTCCGTTCCAATTTCGATACTCTCAGAACAACGTCAGTTTCTGCAGAGCTTCCCCCGTTTTCCAACAGAGCCGCCCTCCTCTTCTTGCCCAAGAGAAGTTAACCTAGTTTCCTATTACCTGAGGCAGAACAAAGTTCAGTAGCTTAGAAAAGCGAGCAAGGCAAAGTATTTAGAAATGCATGGCTCTGCCTTTGAACCGAGCATTACTTCATTTCTGGAGGTTTCAGTTTCGAACATTAAGTGATGGTGTTAGTAAGACATCTGTCACAACACTGATGACTACATGGAATGCATGCCCGAAAGTTCAGCTGGGCATCCTCTGCTTTTTTACACGGTTAGCAATATTTATATCCAAGAGTCTGTGTATAATTCATTCACTCTAGCGTGCATTCATTCAGCACTGATTTGTCAGAAAAGCGCCAGCTATAGACCTAATGCCATATTCAGTATCATGCAGGAAAATAAACACAAAGAAGGGTGATCAGGAGATGGAGACATCGCTCAGTGGTTAGAGCACTGGCTGCTCACCCAGAGGACATGGGTTTCATTCCCAGCAAAGACAGGGCTGCTAACAATTGTCTGTAACTACAGTTCTAACGCTTTCTTCTGGCTTCTTCGGCCAATCCCTGCATACGGTACACTCACATACATGTAAGGAAAATGTCTACATGCGTAAAATAAAAATAAACTTACAAAGGAAGGATAACAGGTCTCTGGCCTGTGTGATGCTGTTGAACATCCAAGAACAGTTGTGGTGTCACAGATGGGTCTTTCTCGTAAATACAGAACAATAAAATGTAAATGAGGGCCAGGGTGGGGCTTAGTGAATCAGGAGAATTTTAGAAGGAAAAGTTAGCCAGTTAATGATAACTATTGTAATCCAAGAGAAGCACTTTTAAAGTGACCCTCCCCTCCTTATCTGTCAAAACCTTCAGATCCTTTGCCCCTTAAACAACACTTCTGGACTATCTGAACCGGTTCCGTCCGTCCTTGGAGAGCCAGGTGCCTGACTATGCTAGTTCATGTCCAAAGCCGGTTTATATTTTTGTCTTCTAAGTTTCTGTTGTGTGTCTTACTTTCTAAAACATGCATATCTTACTCTGAGTCAAGGGTTGGTGACACTTGCTAAAATTTTGTTTTTGGCTTTTTTTGATTTCTTCTTGTTCTGTGAATGCTCCTGGAATCCTCTCCCGTGTCACTGGAGTCAGAAGAGCACATGCTGTTAGAACTGACTTTTTAAATGGGTATTGGCCCATTATAAGGCAAACTCTCCTTTGAATAAAAGGGGGAAACCTCATCAGCACACTCTCACAGTTTTGTTCCAAGAGTTGTGAACAATTAGTAATAGTCCGTCCAGCCTCAGAATTGATCATCACCATAGCTGATGATCGTAGCCGAGAGACTACAGACACCAAAATCTTCGTCATTAACTTTCTTACCGCTCCAGGAAATGCTAAAGGTTTATGGGCACATAACTCACAGGTATCTGAAACCGAGGTGGCTGAGTCACCAGGTTTAGGAGTTCCAGCCTTCAGACGATAACTTCCTCAAGAGAGTGCCAACTGTCACGTCCACCCTTCCCAGCCTAGAGCACTGAGCCACATGATTTGTTACTGGCATTAATTACCCCAAAGTAACAGACCAACTTCTGAGTCATTCAGAAAGAAGAGGAAGAAAAAAAGTGTCAATACAGAACTGTGACCCAGAAGCAAACACCCCCTGCCGTAGTGAAAGTACATGATTCCAGTGAGAAGGTGTGCTGAGCTCCCAGGGACAGGCGAAGGCTTCTCTCTGTCCCTGCTTGCTCCCACCTGAGTCTTACAAAAATGGCTTCCAAATAACATCTTCTAACCAAAAAATATCTGTCTGCCTTTGACCATAGAGATGGAAAACTAAGTCTGCAGGGTCCGAGTTCACGAGGGTGGTGTGGTGAAGAAACGTGAGTCTATACAGCTTGTTATTAAAATATTGAAAGACAACAGATATAAAGATGTCACCAGTACCACTAAAGGCAGAGCAGGCAGAACTTTATAAGCTTTGTCATCTCAGAGCCAGTTTTCAGTTTCAGTTTATGCGAGGCTGCACACATGAAAAGATGTCTCTTCTAGAACAATCCGAAAAGTACTTAACAAGTCAAAGTCAGGGTGTTCCTCTCCTAGACCTTTCTTGCACTTCTACTCTGAGAGCTACAAAAATTGGAGTTTGGAAGCTCCTGGGGCATAAAAGACACACAACAGCTAAATATTTAATCGTTTCTCTGGTGGGGCAGCAACTATTTTTGTTTTGTCTCTATCTTTCAAGTTGTTTCCATCATTCCTACACTTACGCCCTGTCCTGGCAGTACATTGGTGTCTCTTGATAATAAGATTCGAAAGGGAAGAAAGCCACTCAGCGCTGCCGCTTTCTTGACCTAGAACACAAGGTACCTTTGTCAGCCTCCAGGTCAACCACATCACAGCTGTGTTCCGAAGAAAGTGACACGCGACCATCTCTAACCATCTCTCCTTTGGCCTGTAGTGTCTGTAAAGATGATGCCTCACTTTGGCATTTCTTTGCTTTTGGTTTAGCACATGGAGCTGCTGAGGGGAGGGGGCAGGGTGCTGGAGCTGGTGTTGGAACAAGCTGGTTGAGCTTTCGGTCCTGTCAAGGGTGGCCTGCAAGCCCTTCCAGGAACTTTGAAGTATTATACTT
This sequence comes from Micromys minutus, assembly GCF_963924665.1. NCBI lineage: Eukaryota > Metazoa > Chordata > Mammalia > Rodentia > Muridae > Micromys > Micromys minutus. Next base: position 36,270,926 of record NC_137960.1, on the reverse strand, counting down.
CTTTCTGCTTAAAACACCCTAAGGTACTCCTATGTTCAACTCTCAACTTGGGACAGTAGTCAGTTGTCTAAAAGACAACTAGGGATGGTTCTACACAGCATTACAACTAAATTATTTTTTAAGGGATTAAAAAATATATACATAGAATTTGTTTTTTCTGAAAGACTTGATTTTTTTCTAAATTCATATGTTGTATTGGGGTCTTTATTATTTCTTTTTTTCCTAATTATTAAAAACTAAAATTTCACTATTGCCAAGGTTACATTACTCTTCATAATCTGGCAGTAATGCCCTGTTGCTGAAGATACACTTACTTATGTCATCAAGCATAGAGAAGCTGAGCTGTATCTGGCTAAAAGCTTCACCCCTGCCGACTAGTTTTCATGGTGCTAGAAGGTACTTAGCATAATACCAGAGGGGAAAATGAGTCCTCAATTTATAGTCCACTTAACTGTAAACTCTCTGACTTGCAGCAGTGGCCTTTCTACAAGATATAAGGATGTGCTAATGGTACAAATATTAAGGAAGTAACAAACCACTTTTTGGTTGGATTTAAGACCCACTTCCTGAAACAGGATTCACACTGCACAATGCTAATGTGGTCCAAACCCTAAAACTAGCTAGGTCATAGGTCATAGGGGGAAAACTATGCAGTAAACCTAAAGGAGCCTTCTGCAATAGACAGAGCAATAAACGGACTGAATGACCTAGTGTAGTAGATTGCTATACCAAAGCTATACCATAGATCAACGGATCACCTGATACTCATCGAGAGGTTTCATCTTCCAGTGAATCGTAATTAAGACAGAGACCCACGGATGGACAATGTGCAGAAATCGAGAGCTTCGGGAGTCATCAGTTCTAAACGAAATGTATTTAACAAGTCCCTTCTCTCGGGGCTCAAGAACCTATGTAGGAGGGGAAGCAGAGAGATTCTCAGAGCCAGTGATAGTGCCTGACTCCAAGGAATGGCATCTTCCACACACAACAAGGCTGATACACACATGAACGCACAGCGGCAATGCCAGGAAATGCAAGACCTGAACAAAATTCAAAACAGACAAAAATCCCAATGCAGAGAAGGGGAAGTGGACACATAGTCCCACCCTTATCGAAACACTATTTGCAACTGATACTTGCTGGGAAAGAAAACGACATTTTCTCTAGTGGAGTGACAGTGGCTATATTCCAACCACACTACAGGGCAGGTCCTATGCCCAGGAGTAGCTACCCAACACAAAACTGACTCCATGTTTATTTTTTAATGCTTTTTGTTTTATTTTTATCTTCTTGGTTTGGGGGGGTGGGTGCTTTAATTTCCTTCTTTTTTTGTTTTGTTTTTGTTGTTTTGCTTTTTGGAGAGAGACAGAAAGAAATAAAGAACCTGAAGTTGGGTGGGTAGAGAGAAAGGAAAAATCTGGAAGGAGTGGAGGATGGAAAAGAATGTGATTAAAATATATTTTATGAGACAAAATTTAAATAATAATTTTTTAAAAGAAAATTAATTAAATTTTTAGTTGAAATATATATATATATATATATATATATATATATATATATATTCCCAGCCTCCAGGAGGCTAGGGTGATAGATTGTGAGTTCCACAGTTCCCTAGGAACATTCTAAATTCCAGGACAGCCTAGAGTACATAGAGGCCCTGTATTAGCAAGAAAATGGAAGAGAATTCTTTTCTTTCTGGTCATGCCTTATTTTCTTGAATAATTAATAATTTGCAAGGATGACAATATTCATGAATTACTATAAGATCATATTTGACTACTATCTGTAAATCAAATGGTGAACTTTAGCTGAGAGTAAAGAACCTGCCTAGACATTATATAGCTGCATGTACTGCCATTTCTCTAGTGTTAGAGCAGTTTAGGATTAACCTCTTAATCTCCATGGTCTTGCTAAATATCATCCTTAATATTTGAAAATTTCACAGACACTAAGGTGTATTTGGGCTGAACAGTCCAATTCTGTTCTCTATATTTATACTATCTAAGGCCATTCTTACTCATACATTAAGTTCCAGGTCAGTAAGGGCCTATATAGTGAGGATGTCTAGATAGATAAATAGATAGATAGAAGTACTGGTTGCAAAGCTCAAGGACCTAAATTCAAATATGGATATATGCATATATACAAATAATATATATATACATATACCTATATTTTATATATAGTTTGTAATATACACTATATATAGAATACTGACTAAAACTTTTGGATATGACCTAAAATGTAAAATAAAGAGGAAATAACGGTGTCTAGGATTTTCTCACGTCAAACCTGTGCATCCCTGAAACCTCTACACCCTGGGAAGCAGAGACAAGAAGGTCGGGGTCTCCCTGGCTGCAAGGCACGTGCCAGGTGCAGAGACTGACCCTGTCTCAGGGAAGGAGAATGAAAGAACCGGATACTGGTGTTGTCGGCTTCCACACCCACAGACACATTCTCCATCCCACCCCCAACACACGTTATATCAGTTTCTTACTTTTCTCTAATTACCAGCCTCACCCTTGAGAACTGATCTTTTGTATTAGGTGGTACCAAAAGCCTTCTGAAGTACCGCAGGCTCTCCTCTTGGCGTGGCTCCAGTCCCAGTGGTGGTTGTGTTCCTTCACAGTCTGTACCACCCTAAGACATTTAAACTACCTCCTGACAGACCTGTTTGTGCTTGCTTTTGTTTGGATTGTATGGCGGATTGAACGCAGGACCTCGCCAACACTAGGTGAGCTCTGTACCACTGACCCCCAAACCACCAGCCCTTCCTAGGGTTTGTTTTCAGGTTTTTCTGCATCTGCAAGCTCACTAAAATGCATGAAAAGAGACAAAGCAGCTGGGGGCAGAGCCAGAGATGATGGTGTAATGAGGCAGATTCTGTGAGGGGATGAACAACCACAAAATAGCAATTCCCTTGTTTATATTTCTCTTCTGTTTTGACAGAGTTGTCGGAAATAAAAACCCTTTGTGAATAGCAGAGTAGTCACGTGATCCTATTGCAGTTTCAGCTCTTCCATGTGATTGGTTGTGAACCGCACAGTAGTCACGTGATCCTATTGCAATGTTTCAGCTCTTCCATGTGATTGGTTGTGAACCGCACAGTAGTCACGTGATCCTATTGCAATGTTTCAGCTCTTCCATGTGATTGGTTGAGAACAGCAGAGTAGTCATGTGATCCTATTGCAATGTTTCAGCTCTTCCATGTGATTGGTTGAGGATCATGAAGGAGCGCGTTAGCATGTTTCTCAGCATCTGGCATGTTCTGCAGTGTCTAAGCCATGTGTGTCTACTACCATGGGATTTTTCTCCACGCATGTCTTCTCTCTCTCTCTCTCTCTCTCTCTCTCTCTCTCTCTCTCTCTCTCTCTCTCAGATTTGAACGTGTAAAAAGGGAAGAAACTTCTAGCAATACATGAACTGGCAAATTAGAAGGCCCAGGAGAGAGTCATACACTGAAAGATAGCGCATAAATCGATCAAAAGGACCATGAGAGGATCCAAGCACAGACCACACACAATGAGGTAAAATTATTCTGATTCAGGAATCACCCTGCATGGTACACAATGGAGCCTCCGTCGAGGATGAGAGAGATAAGTACTTGCTAAAAGCCTTCCTGGTGCTGAGCCTTCTACAGTGTGCCTTTCCTTAAGTCATCTTATAAATTATAGTGCACGGCTCCTATAGCTCTACCAGAGAATAAGGTAGACAGCAGGGTCTAGATGAAAGACAATCTATACCCACTTCACTTAGAAGTGGGTATAAATTCAAAGTACTGCTGAATGTGTTTTGATTTGTGCTCTGGTTTGCAATGTGTCCCAACCAAAGCCCCGTGTAGTGAAGCTTTGATTGCCAGCCTGTAGCTCTCAGAGAGGCAGTGGAGCTTTTAGGAGCTGGTGCCTAAAGAAGGAAGGCGAACGAAGGCAGGTATGTCCTGGAAGGGAATGCTGGGACCTCATCCCTTCCTCTTCTGCTCCTCGGAACAGCTGTGTACTGTGCGCTCTGCCACGAGGCTCCGCTTCGGCATGGGGTAGAGCACCAGCATCACCCAGCCCTGGACTGAAGCCTCTGATCATAAGCTAATAAGCCTGTTCCCTTACTCAGTTCATTATTGTGTTCATTTTCTCAAGTGTTTTGTCACAGTTACAGAAAGCTAAGCTCCGCACTTTCACACCGTTATCATCCCAAGTCAAACGATGCTAAATTGAAAAACGTCTGTACCAATGCCTAAGGCAGGGTGTGGAGACAGGGGGAGGGGAAAATATTAGCTTTCCACTGTTTGCTAGCATACTTAATTATATATGTATTGTATATTATATTTACATGTATTATGTATTTATATAACATAATATGCATAATTAAAAGTGAATATTTTTTGCCTGTGCATACATGTGTAGAACCATATATGCCCATGTTGACGTGTTCCTAGAGGGCTACTCAGATTAGCCAGTCCATGTTGTTAATAATAAATAAAAATCCTCTGTGTAACAAAGACAGCTAGGCACAAGCATCACACATGGGCTGATGCTACTGGCAAAGCTGGACACTTTTCCATATAGGGAAGGTGTCAGAAGAGCCTAGCCTGGAGGTGGCAAAGTAATGGATGACTCCATACTTCAGGGGCTTGCCTTGTTCGTTTTTAGCTGGAGGAATGTACCAATGGCAACAGCTGTCCTCTTTTGGACCAGAGGGCAGTGGTGGATCCAATTACCAGCTGCTTTAGTGAAAAGCGGTACTAGTAAACTAAAGGCAAGCTAGTGATTAATCATCTCCAGTGACTTCCATCTTTTCATCAGGATAGTAATGTTCAAGTCTCCGGTGCTTTTCTCTAAGCACTGGAACAGAGGCTGTGTAAGCGAATAACTTTTGCAAAGGGGCTCTGACAGGCTAGATTTCTGCACAGGCCACCCCTTGGCTCGTCAAGGCCATTGATTACATAGTGACTTCCGGGCCGGTTCCTAACATATCCTGGCTTTGGGGGCAAGAATACAAACTGAGAACTGTGTCTCAGATGTCCAAATATTTGAATTATAAGTCAACAAACAGCCAAATAGAACAGATTCTGGTCTGCTTTGACAAATTTACCAGCAAGGTGACCTGAAAGTCTGGTACAATCTTAGAACCTTTAGATTCTTTGGAATTTCAAACCTCCTACCCTTTTCCTTCTACTCCCAATACACACAGCTAGACACAAAGGGTCCTGCCTTTGTGCATGAAGATGCTTTGTCCTAAAGTCCCCAAACCACCCCTCAGACTAGAGAGTTCATCTTTGCAGTTTAGAGGGAGGTGTCTGCTCAGACCCTGAAAACAAAGCATCTGGATGTCTGGATACAGAACTCTGGGTTCTAGTGGCCTGCAAGGTCCCTAGGAAGAAGGATAATAAAGGTCATCTAATCATCCCACGGTTAAAGTGAGTCCACTCCGAATCTCCATTTAGTCCTAACCTCAGAGGTGTGTATCCAGACAGCTCACTACTCTTTGCTGGGGTCCTAACTCCTTGACACTCCTTCTCTCCTTTGCAGGGGTAGAGTGAGCTTTGATGGTCACAGAGAGCCTCGAAGCAGAGTCGCAGTTGGAAGTCTGATTGGCACAAGAGGAAAACAGTGAGTCTGGGGGAGATGCATGCCAACACTGGCAGTATCTACTACCATCCATCCAGAGCACTGCTCATGACCTCTGTGCCCCAGAATCTCCATGGTGACGGTTTTAAAACCAGTAAGGAAAGAATCACTGACTATTAGACACAGCTATAATCCACACTTTGCCCCGTGGCTGTGACACTATTCCTCCTCACATCACGTGATCAGCCACACTCTGCTTGGTAGAGTAGTAACAGGCCTTCAGTGCTCAGGAAGCTGAATGTCTGGTTTCCGACTCTGTTGCCATAGCTCCTGTGTGATCAGCAACAGGTATGGAAAGCACTCGCCCGGGGACTTCAGAAACCACGGATTCTCCCCACCCCCACCCCTCAGTTTGCAAGAGCACCCACAGCAGCCAAGGCTAGTTGCCTCTGCTGTCTATTAATTCCGCTCTGTACCTGGAAATTGACAGATCCAAGAAGACCGGAATGACCAAGCTTACATCCAGGAATGGCGGGATGCATCCCACCCCTACTTTGCAGACAAAACTTCAAGCCTAGGGTGGCAGAAGTTGCTGGAAGAAGAAAAGTGAGCAATCAGAGTACAGAGAAGAGAGACAACCGCTGCCCTCCCCGCTTACGAGAGCCATGTCTTCGGCCTATAAGTCTCAAGACTGTGCAGTGTCTGATGTCGAAGTATACAACACCTCCCCCCTGCTCCACATCCTTATCAGACACCATCTCAGGAAGCAAAAGTACAGAAGTGAACCAGTGACCTCCCATTGTTGGTAGGAACCTCAGCTGCTGAGAACAACTCAAGCAACAGTAACAGTGAAAAATATTGAAGAAAAAAAATGTGACTGTTCGGTAGGGCAAGTGAGAGATGCTGAGAAACGGCAGAGCCCAGAGCCCTCCCTGATGGACATGGAGAGATCTGCGGGGACATGCACACACTCAGGGTCACTTAACTGAGACCAAACCCTGGGCAATCACTCTCCCCAAACCGCACAGCACAGCAGCCTCCACCTGCTTCCCCTTAGGAAACGGGCCCTCGGCAGCTGCTGTGAAAGGAGCTATTGCCTTTACTCAGGTAGAACTAGGAGGCCGGAAGTAGGAAAACTTTCAAACTCAGGGAAGTGGCTTTAAAAATCCCAGTCAGCTAAGACGGTGGAAATGCCTTTTAAGTCACCCAGAGGATTTTACTCCTGAGGCCTGAAGTCTAAACAATGACCTAAGTTACTGAAAACACCTAAGCACTCTGCTGAAACCTTTCTCTCTTTTTTTAGTATTCTAACTCCCACCAAGCGTAGCTGGGCGCATGGCGGAGCATCTGCCGTTTTCTGACAGAGCCTCCCTGTCAGAGCCCCTTCGCACAGTTTTAGAAGGAGAAATAACTCCCTGGTTATTTTGTGGAAATGACTTCCACAATGTGGAACAATGTTGATACATTGGTACATACATAGATGCATAGAAGGTTGCCTAGCTACCGTGATAACTACAGGCATGCATCTGAACACCGGGATCAGACCTGAAGGGTGCGACACTCCTTGGTTCTGTTGTTGCGAAGCATGACCAAGTACACTTGAGCAAGCATACATGGTGCAGGGTAGTTACTCCACGCCTCTCCATGGATGAAGACTCACGGAAAGCATGCTGTGAGTCGGTAGCCTAGTAACACAGAAAGTTATTTCATAATAAAAGTCTTATAAATAAGAAGTATACGCGAACATATTAATCTAGGGTGTGGTAAATATATAGACCAATAATCTAGCCACTCGGAATTTTCAAGTGTTATGGCCGGTGTAGAATTTTCTACACCACATCTTCACGTGCACAGCACATTTGGTTTTGTCAGCATCACCCCGGCACGTGAGCAGGGGTGGTGGTGTCACAAGGCCATTAGGCAATATAAAATTGTCAGCTCCATTATCATGTGGTCAACAAAGATATGCAGATCTTTGTTACTCAAAGCATCAGCATGTGACTCTAAGGGACTCAGTCAGAAGACAGTGTGTGTGTTTGTGTTGCTCTTGAAATGCTTGAAGCATTGGAGGCAGACCCCAAAGCTACGAGGCTTCCAGTAACCTTCTCAAGTGACATGCAGTGGGATTCCTGTGGGAAGCCTATTCGCCTGAGTAGAACATTTATGCTAGCCAGTCCTCTGCTGCTTATGAATATGTAAAGAAAGACGGTTTATTTGTCTTAGTCGGGATTTTGGGTGCTTCAAAAAAATCTCTCCAAAAAGGAGATCGCCAATCTATTGCCATAGCTAATTTAACAAAATGGACTTGAAATTTCTCTATTCCCCAAATACTTAACATGCTTAGGCTTCTGCAAAAAAAAATCTCCATTGAACCCGGTTAAAAAATGCACCTTTGTGCAGTGTTTAAATGGGTGACCATAAAAACTATTGAGTTTGCCATCTGTGGCGTTTGCAGGGGAAGCACCTTACACTAAGGCTGTAGCAGAGACTTCGTGGTTGGAAGTACGAAGTGCTGAATGACCGAAGAAGCAAAGGGTTCAAGGTTAAAGAGGGGGATAAAAAACAAAGAAGGTGAGATTTTAGCAGTATCTGTGACTCTACCCAATGCCTCTACTATTACTCATCCACCCATCCTTCCATATATCCTTACATTCTTCCATCCATCCATCCATCCATCCATTCATCCATCCTTCCATCCATCCATCCATCCATCCATCCATCCTTCCATCCATCCATCCTTCCATCTATTTACCCATCACTCCATCCATCCATCCATCCATCCTTCCATCCATCCATCCTTCCATCCATCCTTCCATCCATCATCCATCCATCCTTCCATCCATCCTTCCATCCATCCTTCCATCTATTTACCCATCACTCCATCCATCCATCCATTTTCCATCCATCCACCCACCGACCTATTCATCCATCCATCCATTCATCCATCCATCCATCCAATGATGTTTATTAAGCACCATCCATGGGTCTGGCACTTTGAATAACTGAATTGTATGAGAAAATTCAGAACAAAAGTAAGAGAAGATGGCAGGAGAGATAGCCGTGCTCTCCGAGGAAGAAAACTCTGAACAGAAGCTCCAGTAAAGTGAGGACAGGAGCCATGCAGACCTGTGCCTGAGAGAGACAGGTAGAAGTGTGTCAAGAACCAAGGCTCCAAGCAAATGTGACAGTGTGCATATGTGAGGAGCAGGAAGAAGTGGCTGGATCACACTATGCGTGGGTACTGTTGGTTAACAGGACCCGAGTCTAGATGATACTCGAGACGTGTAGGTCATGGTGTAGGACCAATAGGCCCATCTTCAGTGATCGCACAGCTTCTCTTGCTCATACTTACTCTCTATAATTCCTCCTAGAGCCTGTACAGTGCATCGAATACTGTATTACCTGAAAAGAAACTAGGATACCTCCAGGTTAAACCCTTGAATAGAAAGGGAGAGCTAGCTACAATAGATACCTGGCAATTAATTCTCTGTATGAATAAGGTGGCCTCTGGCAACAAACCAGTTGTACTTGCTATTGTATAAAATTAATTAAAATATTAAGTGGCTGTAGTGTAAGACACGAAGCAGACATGGCTCAAGTATCTGTTGGTAATCATTTTGGCCGATTCGGTAGAAACATTTGTTGGACAATCTACTTCCGTGTGTCAGAGAAATCGAGCTATTAATTTATTGCCCGGGAAATAAATGCAATGCTACCTGAAAGAAAAGAGTCTGCATACTAGTGATAACATTTGTCAGATTCCTATTCTCTAGGGGGCCTTATCCTTCTGAAATGGCTTTGCTTTGTCTAGAAACATTGTCCAATGTATTTTATCTAGTGTTTGTGTTAAAAGTATTCCCTCTCCCTTAAAAAAAGAGAAAGATGCTTAAAACAGGGAAATTTCTTTTTATTCTCTTTTAACCTGAGAGGCAAGAATGGCTTTTGGCTCAAGGTTAGATGAAAATACTCTGCAAAGGACATTGGGGCTTTGTGATTGCAACAGGAAAAGCCCAAGAAAATGGAGAACCTTGCTGAAGGATGCATCCTGAGACGGGAGGCAGGGCTCTGGTGGGGAGGGGAGGGAAGGAGGCAAAGAGTGGAGAAGATGAAGGAGACCGGGAAGTGACTATTATTTCAGGAGATGGCCCTGATAAGCTTATTGTACAGCATGGAGCTTGGTCAGTGACCTCTAGCTGCACTCAAGTTACATCGCTGTCACTACTGAGTTGCCACAGAGACGGTCTCATTCTTTTGAAAGGCAGGGACAAAGTACAGCTCAGTCAAAGCTGGGGTTGTGAGGCCATTGGGATTTCCATCTACTATGTGAAGGATTCCCACCTACTATGTGAAGGATTTCCACCTACTATGTGAAGCACCCATAAGTACAGGAGACAACAGGGCTTGTGGATGCCGACCACTGCTCAACCAAGTGGGTGCGGGGCACCATATTAACATGATGGGGAGGCGCTCAAATACAAAGATAGGGGAGTTGCAAGATGTTGGGGGCCTTATGAAGAGGAGAGAAAGGGAATCTAAACAGGGTGAGTTTGATTCCATTAAGGAGATCAATGTCTCAGAGTCTTTATCGTCGTCACATAAGTTTTCACGGTCATTTACAAACACGTATCCTAGAACTGTTCTATTTTTAATAGACTAGTTTTGTTTTGTTTTCCCCAGAAGAGATGCTGCCTCTCGTTTTTCTTTCTAAATCTCTTTTTTAAAATTTAGTTTTATAATACCATAAAGACCAAAACTATGTGAACTCAATAAAGAAAGATGTTTAGATGGTTCAGAACATCCGCATTTTGAAAACTAAACATGTTTCTTTTTCTCCTTGGTCAGTTTGGCAGCACGAAGTAATTTATTTGTGATTGTTATTGGTGTCCAGGATTTCCCTTAATAGCAGGTTTCTAGGTTTTTATATTCATGAAGCATTTCCTTATGTCTGTACCAAATCCCCCCTTTTCTCTCTCTCTCTAATTTAAGGCCAGTGACTATGGAGTTGCACACCACTGTGTAAGTAGGAAGACGCTTGGGGTTTCTTGTGCAAATTTATTTGAGCCTGTCTTTGCTAAGGCATTCAGCCCCAATCGTCCATACCCTTCCTTAGTGGCACACTGGGGCGCTTGTACAAGTGCATTCATAAATAAAATGCTCTCCAGAAGTACAATCCAAAATTGATTTAACATAACCCTTTTATATCGTGTGTTTGAATAGTGTTCTCGTGCATGTTTTAAAACAATGTGACAAGTTGTTTTATCTTGATAACTGCTCTGTGAGAAAAGCATTATTCTTTTTTCTTTTCCTTTTCTTTCCACATGAGCTCACTGAATCTTGGGTCATGCTGCCAAATTTTCTCTATTTTTCACTGAAGAAGAGCTGGACAAGTGACTCAGCAGTTAGAAGTACTCTCTGCTTTTGCAGAGGACCTGGGTTTGGTTCTCAGCACCCACAGGGGAGTTCACAATCAGCCACAATTTTAATTGCAGATATCCAATGCTCTCTTGTGATCTCCTTACACACCAGGGATATTTGTGGTACACACCTGCAGGCAAAACATTCATGTATATAAAATAAAACAAAAATCTAAACTAAAACAAAAAAACTACAGAATGATTTGAATGAATAAATTATGTATCCTCTCCATGGAGATAACTTCAGGTCTCTCTGCTGAGGGTTATTAAGGTCCAGGCCTCTTGACTCATCACACAAGGGGAGTGTGGCTCAGAGCAGGTATGAGGCGCTAGCTTTAATCCCAAACAACACATACTCACACAGATGCAACTATTCAGAACTTGCACACATAAAAACATCCTGCAGGATAAGAAAAATTAATTTGTTTCTTAACTAGCCTCAACTGTTGGTTAGTTACCATTAGAGTCACAGGGATGGGAGCTCAGCCACAGGCAGTCTGAACAGAACATGTCATGCACTGGGAAGCTTTCTGTCATTACAGTCTGGAAAGAAGAAATCAAAGGTTACCAAAATAGAAGACCATGAGGGGGGATTGCGCTGGCAGAGTAGGAAAGCAAGTGTACACTGATGTGCAGTGCGTTAGTAACTCTATTCTGAGGCAGAAGAGTGGAGCTCCCAAACAATCTTAATGGCATGGGCAGAGGTATAGTGTGGTCCCTATTTCCTTCCTCCAGAGGAGAGCTTTGAGTCATGAAAGAAGTATCATTTGGAACTGCACAGTAGATGTATAACATGACCTCCAAATGTTGCCAGAGCTTCGTTGCTCTCTAGAAGCTCTGGAGGGGTATGGGAGCCATTTTTTGTCTTTTCCAGTTTCCAGATTCTTCCCTCACTTCTTAGCCCCATGGCTTGCACCTCTCTCTCCAATCTGGTAACAGGAAATTGGCTCGTTCTCAGATCATGTTTGTCTGACCTACCTTACATCCTCTGTCTTCCATGTCTAATGACACTTGTGGTTACATTGGCTCTGCCTAGATAATTCAGGATATTCTGTTTTGTCTTAGTAGCAGATTTGTCTTAGATTGGGGTTTCCGTTTCTGGGAACAGACACCATGACCATAGCAACTCTTTAAAAAGCAAAAACATTTAATTAGGGCTGGCTTACAGTTTCAGAGGTTCCGTCCATTATCATCATGGCGGGAAACATGGCAGTGTGAAGGCAGACACAGTGCGGGAGAAGGAGCTGAGGGTGCTGAGCTGAGAGTTCTATGTCCAGATTCACAAGCCGCAGGAAGAAAAACAACGGTGAGCCACTAGATCTGGCTTGAACTTCTGAGCCTACCCCCCAGTGATGCACTTCCTCCAACAAAACCACACCTCCTCATCTTATCACAAGACTATCAACCTTACTTCTCAGAACATCTTTGGGACTGAACTTCTATTTGCCTGAGTAGATAGCAGACATTTTCAAAACCATTTGCACAACCCTCGTTGGTTGAGTTGTGATTACCTAAGTCTATATACGAATCGCTACTGAAAAGAGTTAAACCTTCCAGAAACACTTTGTTGTCAACATTTACCTGAACAGCCAGCCTCTCTTGGGGAAGGAAGACAGAGACCCACATAGATTGTTACTCAGCATTTACCCTCTGCTGTTATGCTTCTTGTCTTTGCACACAGAGACGTCCAACTCAGGTGGCCCATCGGCTCACACTCCCAGCAACCATCAAGAGCTTCCCGATGAAGCTCTAGAGAGCACTGTCCTGACCATTTGCAAGTTCTCTACTGTGGTGAGAGGGCCCCTGGGAGTTACAGGGTTAGCCTTTGCTGCCTTTCCCCATTTCCTAGGTCTGGACTTTATAAAATGCCTTAGAACCTATCCTCTTGCCTGGTTTATTTTTACTCTTTTCTTTTTTTTTTTTTCCTATTTATTTATTCACCTCACATCCTGATCACAGCCCCAGTCCCACCCACCTCCTCACCTCCCAATCCCACCCACCGCTAACACCTCCTCATACCAACCCACCCTGGCACATTGAGTCACATCTGGGCTAAGCATATCCTCTCCCACTGAGGCAACCCAGCTAAAGGAAAGAAACCTAAAGCTCTTCCCCGATTTAAAGGGACGCACATTCCACTCACTGTTTTCCTCCTTGTTCAACCCAGGCTGGCCTTGAGATCCTCTTGTACTCAGCCTCGCAGGCGCTAGGAAGGGTTTGTTTGGCAGTGCCTGGCTGAAACTAATACGCAATGATGGGGTCTTTTTTCCTTTTTAGTTTTATTCTGGTGGCAAGGGATTCCACTGAGAACTCTGTGCCTGACAGGCGAGCAGTTGGCTGTGCTTTGGTTTGTTGAGACAGGCTTTTGGCCTATGGCTGTGGCTGCCCTGGTCTACACTGAGGATCTCTGGCTGGCCTTGGATTCTCGAAGTCTTCCCAGGGCAGCTTAAGTGCTAGGATGTGAAGCATGCACCGCCACGGTAGGCTTTGGGTATGCTTTAACATGTAGGCATGAAGGTTGGAGGGGTGGTTCATCAGTTAAAGAGCAGCGTCTGGTCTTCCAAAGGATCTGGGCTTGATGCATACCACCCACGTGGTGGCTCACAACTGTCTCCAAGTCCACTTTGAGGGTATCTGATGCGCTGTAGTGGTTTCTGCAGGCACCAGGCACCCTTGTAGAGCGTGCATACACATCCAGGTTAAACACCCAGACACAGGAAAAACATGTATGTTTTAATTAAAATTTAATCTCGGCTGGATCTTTGACTTTCCTTCAAGATTTTAGATTTGTGGACATTAAACCGAGTCACTGGAGGAAGTGAAAAACCACACTTGAATTGTGTGTGCAGTGCATCTAAAGTGACAGCCGTGACAATAAATGAACTGGCTTCGGGGTTACTTTCTTCTATAATCAAATGTGCGAAAAGAGACTAGGGGTCTTGTGGGTTAGAGTTGGTCTAGGCTCTGTGCAGCAAATAAGCAAACCCATGACTACCTTGAATGGTACATGCCTAGGACCTATTGGGCAGGAATCACAGCATGAGGGAGCTGTTGGCAATTTACTCAGCCTTCTTATTCAACTGTTTCAAATTGGAACTTGATAATTCTCCTAATTGCAAAAATTAAAATTGCAAACAAAAAAAAAATACATCCAGTAAGTGGCAGCTGGTGGCACACACCTTTGATCCCAGTACTTGGGAGGCAGAGGCAAGTGGATCTCTGTGAGTTCGAGGTCAGCTTAGTCTACATAGAAAGACTAAGAGCTACATAGAAAACTTCTGTTTTGAAAAAGCAAATGACCAACTAAACAAACAAACAAAAACACCGCAGATGGAGTTGACCAAAAATACTTATCATTTAAATTTGAGCTTCTTTCCTGATACAGCATACTGCCTCTAGTGCATGTAACCATATTATTATAAATCTTATATTTATTTGAGGAGAATCTCAATTATTTTAAATCGAGGGACAAGTATAATAAAAGTAATATATTAAAATTATTCATTTATTAGCCATGAACATTTAAAACATGCAACTTTTATAGCCCTATTGTAAAACTGAGAAGCAGCCAGGGGCATCTTGGTCTGAAAGGAGTGGGAATTGCTTATACATATAAATCCTTCCTTGGTTTTTGAGCCTTCCAGTCAGAAGCTGCTGTGTGCAGCTCTATACCAGTGACCTAAAACCTCGGGGTCTGCATTACTGGCCAGATGCTTTGATGGCCTTTGATCAGGCCATTGTACCCGAGAAGCCAAGATAGAGAACAAGATGTGGCCTTTCAGTAACCTTCCTTTCTTGTGTGAGAGTGAGACAGGTTAATTAGGCTTGACAGTGCAGATGACCCTTTCAAGTCGGGTAACATGAGACTCTGCTCTTGTCACAGGTAGATAACAGTTAATACTGCTTGTACTGCCGATGGGAAGAGAAAGGAGCTTGCTCTTGTAAATGTTTTTTGATGAAGGCTACAAAGATTCCCCAGAAGTTGCCCAACCAACTCCATTCAAGGAGACAATGGTACCATTTGAAGGGTTTGAGACACATGAACGGTGCAGGACACACTTCCATTGATAAGTTATTATTGATAACCGCCCCCTTTGTCCTTTATTTCACAGAATTGTTAAAGTTCAGAATGCGGGACCAGAAAGCTCACACGGGCCATTTTTAGAAGCTGTGTCTGGAAACAGAATCTTTCTTACGTCTTAGTGACAATGAAGTATCCCAAGCGATCTGAGCTGGCGGTCAATGCGCTTTATCCAGTAACCTGCTTTTCTCACAGTATATTCTGAAGGTGGCTTTCCCTTTGTGTTAATTGTTTGTGTTCTTGTTTGACACCTGTGAGTGTGCATGTACTCACCAAGGGAGAAGCAACCCACAGTGGGATCTACCCATAGAAAATCAGTTCGTCTTCGGAGAAAATCCTGCCAGGGATACAGGATGGAGCATTTCTCCATGCAATCCAAAACTTACATGTGCCTCTCAGAAAATCAAAGCCAAAACCCATTGACATGGTTTTACTTTGAGGCTCAACCACCCATCCATTCCACCTCTGTTGGTCCTGCTGCTGTTCCAGAAGTCAGAGTATAATTTAGATGGAGTGAGGAAGGAGGAGAAGGAGAGGGACAAGAGGAGGAGGAGGAGGAGAGGAGAAAAGAAGAGGAGGAGGGGGAGAGTGGAAGAGAAGGGGAGAGGAATGGGGACAGGAACAAGAAGAAGAAGAGAGAATGGGAGAAGCAGCAGAAGTGGAGGAGGAGGAAAGGGGGAGAAGGATGGGGACAGGGAGGAGAAGAAGAGGGGGTGGTGAAAAAGAGGGGGAGGAAAAAGAAGAGGAAGAAGAAGGGAAGGAAGGAGAAGGGGGGAGTAGAGAAGGAGGAGGGAGTGAGAGAGAGATGGAGGAATGGAGGGAGAAAGGCATTGGATCCAGTCTCAGTGGAGGATCTTAGCAGCCTATAGTTTCTGCTCTACAAATACAGTCTTGGCCTCAGCAGTATAGTCTATGGATTGATGTTGTATGTCCTCTGTTAATAATGAGGTATTTCCAAACAACATGAAATGTTACCTGAAAAATAAGAAATAAAAATCAGAGTTCTGTTGCCTTTCCTGCCTATGGCCCCTCACTGCAGTGGAACAGGCAGGGCCTTCATTCACTTAGCATCTGGGCTTCCATGACTGGCAGCATTTCTTTTGGAGAGCAACTTGTTAATGCATAGCAAATGCCAAACTATATTCTGATGCTACATTTGAAGCACATCTTAAGGGAATAATTAAAAAGCAGAAAATTGTATTATTAGGAGAATCTTGAAATAAAACGATGTGCTCTCAATGGCATTATAATATCTAAAATCGGGTCTAAATTTTCAACAATAAAGGCCAACTGAATAAGAAAATACCAGTACCATGTAAAATTAGACAAGCATAAAAACTAAGTGTGATCGGTGATTATGGAAAGACACATAGAAAAGATCAAATACAAAATAATGCAAAGTTATGTGCGCCACAAAACTATGCTCACAAAATAATCTTATACATATTAAAAGAAACATGAAAATGGAAATAATTTATTTCAGTATTGGGGAATGGACCTTGGGCATCTTGAGAAATCTGATTTAGGCACCAAACTCAGTCCATGGCAATTATTTTATTAACACCGAAAATACCCAGACTGACGTACTGCAACATACCTGAGAATACTGGGTGCTAGATTTAGTGTCTTCCTTCTTGACAAGACCAATGGGTAATATCTTTGTTCTTCATCTTAAAGAAAAGGGACCAGAAATTATAGGCACTGTCTCAGACAGTCGCCATCTGAGAACTACTGACTCACACTTGTTTCCAAAATCAGCTCTGAGTTTCCAAACTAAAATTAAATAAACTAACAGGTACATACTGAATAGGGCTGTGGTGGCCCAGGAGGGGCACTGTTTGGAGGTATGGCCTTGTTGAAGGAAGTGTGTCACCATGGGATGGGCCTTGAGACCCTGGTCCTAGCTGTCTTCTGAACAAGATGTAGAACTCTCAGCTCCTTCTCCAGCACCATGTCAGCCTGGATGCTGCCATGCTTCCCACCATGATGATAAGGGACTGAACCTCTGAACCTGTAAGTCAGCCCCAACTAAATGTCCTTTATAAGAGCCACCTTAGTCATGGTGTTTGTTCACAGCAATGGAAACCCTAATTAAGACAAGGGCACAATCCTATATTTTTTATTAAACAATCATTTTTGTTTTCAAGTTCTATGTAACAAGGGTGCTTGGCCGATGAGACTTCCTTTTACTCCTGTTGTTTGCGGAAATCTATCCCTCTACATTCTCACCTCGAGGGACAGAGCATTTGCTCATATTCCACCCCCTCATCGCCCAGCACATAATTGGTTGTTCAATAAACATTTATTTAAATAAGTAGTGGGCAGACTAAGCAAAAATTTAAATGCTTTCTTCATTCAATTTCTTTAGACCATGATCTATTGGAATACGTTTAATATAGTCTAATACCAGAATGAATGCAATATATTTAATAAAGCTGCAGTACTGTCTTAGATAGAAAAATCTCAAGAAGTCAGCCTTTAGTAACAGAGAAAATCCCAATGTAGACAGAGCAAGAAAGGACCTACACCTCTCCCAGGGCTCAGGATAAAACCAGGGCCTCACAAATGCTAAACTAGCACTGAGCCCTACCCCAGCCCAACCAACTTTTAAGGTACTCCCTCTGTCTTGAGAATTTTTATTATTAAAAAAAAAAAGGTAATTATGCCTATATAGTTTTATAAAATGAAGGCTGAAAATGTTCAGCTTGGGTACAAGCATTCATGGTTTAAGACAGCAAAATTGTCACGGGCAGTACAGCAAGGCCCGTGTTTCGTGTGAGTGCTAAAATGGCAGGAGGAACTCGGGAGGGTGCCTGTCTCTCCACTGTTGTTAATGCAGTTAAAAAAAAATGGTTTCCCTAGAAAATGATACATCATGCTTAATGGGTTTGGGGTGGGTGGAGACAGGAGAATCTTGTTATCTTGCCCCACCCCTTTATGAGATAATGCCTCATAAAGCAAAGGTTGACCTTGAACTTGCTATGCTCCTGCCTCAGTTCCCCCGTGTTGGTATTACTGGCTTGGGCCCACCCCAGCCTCCACCTCCAGCCCTGCTGGCATGAAAGTGTACTTTACAACTCTTCTCAGGAGAAGAGCAGGAGAAACTTTGTTTTATTTTGTTGTTTTATTTTATGTGACAAATCTTGCTCTTCTTTTTCCCTTCCAATATTTTTATCTCCAGTTACTTAGAACCTAAAGGACTACCACTAAATCTATCTCATACTCTGAAATCTATAACTAAACATTGAGGGTATTTAAATATGAAACTGGTTTTTTATGACTTGGAAATAATATAAATCTTTCCACATTTTTATTTTACATTTTTTAAAAATCTGTTCTTTAAGAGTTTGTGTTTTGGTTATATTCCCAGGCCCCAACTCATCTCAGATCTGTTCCCCTTTCCACAAACCTTTGTGTCAAAAAAGAAAAAGAAAGAAAGCAGAGAGCTGAAGAGATGGCTCAGTGGTTAAGAGCACTGACTGTTCTTCCAGAGGACCTGGTTTCAGTTTCCAGCACCCACATGGCAGTTCACACCTGTCTGTAACTCCAAGTTCTGACACCCTCACACAGACAGGGCAGGTAAAACACCAGCACACATAAAATAAAAATAAATAAATTACAGTAGTTTACAGAACCGTTTTGTGATGTCCAGATATTATTATTTTCTATTGATTTTGTGAGACAGCCTCTCTACTAGCCCTAGCCATCCTGGTACTCGGTGTGTTTGGATACAAGGAACACTGAAGAGATTAATGCAGCTCTCAGTCCTCAGCTGTAGATAGCAGTTAACACAGAGAACTAAAAATGGCCACGGAATGCAGAATAGGAGGCTCCAGAGTGCTCCGACCTGAAGGAAACAAAGATGCTGCATGCACACACAGTTCAGGGATTGTTTCGGAAGAGGGTCTTGGAAGAGCATAAGAGCCAGAGGCAGTTGATGACAACCTGGAAGCACCTAGACCCAGCAGGACAGCTGCACACATCGCCAGTGGTTTTGACAGTGTGCACAAAGCAACTGTTGTCTGCTGGGAAAACAGGGCTCCATGTTTGCTCTAAGAGCATTTTTATCTTTAAGGTTTTTTTATGACTTACTTTATGTATATGGGTGTTTTGCATATATAGATGTTTTAATATATGAATATATATATATTACATATATGTAGGCCATAAAAGGGTGTCACAGCCACCACGTGGTGTTGGGACTCAGATCCTCTGTCCTCTGAAAGAGCAGCTAGTGCTCTTAGCCCCTGAGTCTAGCAACCATGGGTGTGTTTAGCGTTCTCTCCTATTGCAGAAGAACATGGGCAGTAATAACTTCTGAGCTATCAAAGCAGCTATCCGCTTTAAATTATGGTAAGAAACACTTTACTAAACAAGTTAGAATTTACATCATTCTATAGTCCCTGGTATGTAGACCACCTCAATAAGGTCAGCCATGTCTTAAGGGGTCCGTGTTTGCTCTGAGAGTATAGTCCCTGGTATGAAGACCACCTCCGTAAGGTCAGCCGGGTCTTAAGTGTGGGCTATGCAAAGAGATTTTACTCTAAAGACTGTAGAGAGGGCAGACAGAAGGTAGGGTTGCCATTGGAGAATCCCTACAACACTACCTTGACCAGGAGACTAGAGGCTCAAGAGCAACAGTCTGATAACAGCAGGTGACGAGACAGGAACTCCATCTCTGAAGGCATCATCCTCCAAGCCCACCACTAATCCCTTATCATGGGAAAAGTGTCCGACAGACCCCAGTGGAGGCTTTCTACAATCTCCTTTGGTAGTATTTCACAAAATAAATAAATAAATAAAAGTGTCAAGGCCATCAAACATAGCAAGTTTGAGAACCCCTTAAGGAGATATGACTGTCAAGTGTCCTACAGTATACTAGGTAGGATCCACCCTGGAGCTGAAACAAACATGGTAGGTATAAACTAAGGGAATGTGAATAAGGTGTGCTCCTTGACATGCATGCGTTAATTCTGCCTCTCTTAGAGACCAATGTACTAGAGAAATAGAAGGTACCAGCAACCGGTACAGAGTACACAGGAATTCTTGGTAGCATCTCTGCAACTTTCCTATAAATCTAAAACTACCCAAGCACAAAAGTTACATTTTAAAAATTAAATGAAGTAGGGATAAGAGATGAGAAACTTCGCGTTCCAATTTTAGGGACTAAAAAGTTCTTTCAGCATGCAAGTTCTGGTTGTCATGGTATAAATTTTCTATCCCATATGCTTACTCACAATAAATCATAGTGCGTAAAAAGTTATATATGATGTGCAGTGGACTCATCTAACTCTTTATGAATGAGCAAGAAAGGAGTTGGTGGGCAGGGCTCTGTGGCCTGCTTATGAAAAACCTCAACCACAGGCAGGTGAAGTGACTCAGTGGGTAGAGGTAACTTGAGTTCTATCCCCCAACCCATGTAGTGGTGAAAGATGCATTGGACCCCACAAATTTGACCTCACCACAAGTGTGGTAGCATGTATATGCCCACATACATGATACTAACACACAGTAACATTAAAGTTCTTAAAAATAACCCCAACCATAAGACAGAATTGCTGAATATACTGAGTCTTACCTCTGCTCATTACTGTACTTGCTTTTAATTTGTTAATTCCTAAGGGAAGATCAGATTAATAGCTATATATTTCTTGAGTCTTTGCTTTTAAAAGTGCTCTTTGGCCCTGGGGTATCACTGCTGGTGTGCCCGGGCATTTACCAGCTCACTGTCTGAGTAAGTTCGAAACTTCCAGGAATACACCAGACAGGGAAAGCTCTTAGAGTGCCTTCCAGTCACGTATGCCCTCCCCACTCAGCCGTCTCACGGGGATGCTGGGTCCTAGCTTCAGGGAAAGAGAATTTATTTTCACTTTCTCATTGCTTCTTGGAGTGACTCAAGATCTCTGATGAATAAAGAAACCAAAATGTTTAACTGACTTGGAGGAGTAATTCTCTTCTTGTTTAAACACCTTGCCTCTTGAGAACTAAATGACAACTCTAGAGATACCCAGGCTCCCCAAAAACCAGCCAGGTCTTCTGGATACTGAGATGTAGCCATTTACAATGGTTAAAATAGTTTTTTTTTTTTCTTACAAGTCCAGCATCCCTGATCCAAAAAGCCCCAAATGCCCCAATTTCTGAAACATTTTGAGCTTCAACATGGAGATTCAATACACACAGACTTTGTATCACACACAAAATGCTCTTAAATGTTTAAGACCCCCTGCTAGCTTGCCATTGCTGTGACTAAATACCAAAGATAAGAATGTCAAAGTTGAAGAGATTTATGTTCATGTTTCCAGAAGGTTCAGTCCGTTGTCACATGACCTTATAGTTAGGAGCTCCAGCAAGAACAAACATCATGACAGGAAGTCAAGCAAAGCTGCTGACTCATGGGAGCCAGGAAAGAAAGCTGAGGAGAGAGGAAGAGGTTGGGAAAATACACTCTTTAACGGCATGTCCCCAGGGTCCTACTTCTTAGCTAGGCCCTACCTCCTAGGCTTCCCACCACCTGCCCGTAGCCCTTTAAGCTATGGATATATAGTCAGATTAATCCCTGCACGAGGTTAGAGCCCTTGGGATATCATCACTTCTAAAAGCCCCATGTTCAACACGTGAGTCTTGGAAGGGACTTTTTTTTTTAATATCTAAACTTTAGTGTGTATAAGGCATGTATAAAATACGAAAAATTTTCATAATTTTACTGGAGTTCTAGCTCTAAGGATATTTCAACACGTGCTGATATAGAAAAATAAAAATACTCAAGTCTGAAATACTTCTAATCTGAAGCATATCAGATAAGTACTAAATGTAATGTGTTTTCACTGACCAAAAAAATGCAACCTTCAGTTGAACAAATGTCTTTCACTCCAGGCTCCGAAAGAGAACTTGTAGCTACTCCGAATCTGCTGACTCACTGCAGATGTCCTAAAGTAGAAGGGGCTGTTACCTTCACCAATTCACTGGGAGATCAAGGACCAGATAGCACAGAATCTCCTCGACTGCAGCTTCTATGCCTGAACTTCTTCAATGCAGGCAGTTCAGAGCCCTGGGGACAAAATGGGTCAGAGGGTGGGCTATTACGCTGCAGCTTGCTTTCTATCTAATGACACACTACCTAGTCGTAGCTGAATGAGTGTAGCTTTTAGATCCACTGACAATAGTGAGCTCCTTCTAGAGAGAAGGAAGAAAAAACAGTTCTGTGAAACGGCTCTGTGAGTGGTGAAAATTACCTTAGGAAAAGAGTCCACGGAGACATTGCCTCTGAAAAGCAATCTGATGCTTGACTTATGGTACACACTAGCCATCCAACAAAAACTAACATTGTCAGTTTTGCTACACAAGGAGAAATCGCTGCTTTGGAAGAGCAATTTGAAACCATTTCCTTCCAGTGTGCCTTTTAGATGCCTTCTACTTGTAGATGGCCAGTTAAGAAAAGACTCCCGCATAGGTAGGCAGTCATAATATTCTATATCTTCCTCAAGCATCGGCCAATGGGGCTTTTTGTAGAAATGCAAGGAGGACTATCTGGAGGTCCCATGTATGAAATATGGCCACTACAACAGGTCAAACATTTATTTGTATGCAGCTGAATAGGCCTAAGCAGCTAGTAGGTGCTTTATTGAATGAGGAGGCTTTAGACAACTGGTTCAATCCAGCCTAGAAGTAGCAGGTCTCAGCCCTGCCTGAGGGCCATACAAGCAGCTGCAAAATCCCAACCACAAGATGCAGCATCTGCGACTTGGTGCCGATCATTTTACCGTCAAATTTCTGTAGAGATTTGTGATTAGCTGAGAAAGAGGTGTTCTAGTCACCCCCCTCCCCCATGCATTTATATGAATCATACATTTCTAATCAACCAGTATAGCTGTATCTTTTACCCTTTTGCTTCCTTTGCCTCTTGGCTGCTCTTTAATCTTGGTGATCAATTTGATAATGACTGACTGAATCTAACATATTTTTATACAGAGAATCGAGTGAAGATTCAAACGCTGCCAACAAATAATATATCAATTTTTAGATGAAGGGTTTTGATTGTCTACTCCACTAAACTCACAAGATAGGATTAAGTTTATTTTTGTCCATACTAAGTCAGTCTGAACTAAGCAGAGAATTCAAGGGCAGTTAAATATCCAAACAATTCAAACCGCTTTATGTTTATTTAATATGTCTCTTTAATTTTCACAGACTGGAATTATCAAGAATAGTCCCCTATCTTTCAGATATTTTATTTCATAGCCTTTTACCAGTTTCAAGGATGACCATTTTGTTAACAATATTGAATGAAACGTAACCAGGTGGTATGGATGTATTTGCTTGGTATTTTAAGTCATCAGAGAGTACGCCTAGCATTTTTATCTTTAAGGTTTTTTTATGACTTACTTTATGTATATGGGTGTTTTGCATATATAGATGTTTTAATATATGAATATATATATTACACATATGTAGGCCATAAAAGGGTGTCACAGCCACCACGTGGTGTTGGGACTCAGATCCTCGGTCCTCTGAAAGAGCAGCTAGTGCTCTTAGCCCCTGAGTCTAGCAACCATGGGTGTGTTTAGCGTTCTCTCCTATTGCAGAAGAACATGGGCAGTAATAACTTCCGAGCTATCAAAGCAGCTATCCGCTTTAAATTATGGTAAGAAACACTTTACTAAACAAGTTAGAATTCACATCATTCAAAAGGCTTTAAAGTCATTTTCCTGAACGATGGTAAAATGTAAACGGAAATAATATTGTAACGGACATAGGTACTTGCACTTTTACACACCTCATTTACCATAAAAATGCTGCACTTAAACCTGAAAAACAAACTTCTACTGTTTTGTGTGTAGTCCATCCTAAATAGCCAACCTAAAAGAAGCAAAGGCATCAAATATGGACTCCAAACATCACCTTAGATGGTCGTTCCAGAATCCTACACACTCTTAACCTGACAAACTGACTGGCTGGGTGGGGGGGTAGTAAATTTGTTTGTGTATAAAATAATTTTCATTTTTAAGGTATTTTAAAAAATGACTCTTCATCTTGAAGTGCTGCCTTTCGATTCACTTCATGAAAGAGAATCTCCCCTCCCCCCGCACCCCCATCAGAGAGTCTTTAGCTGGGGTTCCCCACCTCTTATCCGGTTCAGTAGCAATAAAGGCGAGTCAGATGTGGCTGCTGGACCCTGGGGTTGCGCTTCATACACTGAAAGCTGGAGTTTTGCTGCCACCTGTTGACCAGAATCGCAAATAATAAATCTTGTCTGCAGGTCAAATGTCATGGTTGGAAGAGTTGAGAACCCAGCCTACTCAACCTTCCTTGTTCAAGAGTAAAGAGCACAGATTCTAGGCCCTAGAAGAAATGCGTGGCTTTCTTCAGATCACTAAAGGGAGACAGTTCTGGGGCCAGAGCCCAGTGTTTGTTTCCCTTACCAGCTACTCTCCCCACTGTGTAGGTGGTGGAACACGTGAAACGCACAAGCGCCCTTTACACAACACCGGAATCACTGATGTGTCTGGATCCAAGAAACCAATCATCTTACACCTTTCCAAAATGCTACAGCAGATGTGGGGTTGCTCGCAGCGACGTTCAGAGAAGTTTGAGTGTTTTGGAGAGTAAGGCAGTGGGCCTCGGGGTGTCTGACTGCACATCAGTCTGAGGACAAGGAGGCTGAAACCCAGATCTCTGACATGGGTGATCCTGATCACAGGTTAACATGTGTCATGGGATTCACACTTTGCTGGAACAAGAGTCAATGAGAACCGTAGGGAACTCTACACGTTGGTGAAACTAGGAGCACTGGCTCCCTCTGAGGGTAGAAACAGCTCCTCTGGGTCCTGGGCTGTTTCCCAAGGCAGTAGGATGCTGGAGGAGAAAGTTCAAGGGCTTAGCTGGAGCCCGGACTTTGGAAGTCAGAGACAGGACAGAAGCCTAATGGCACCTGGCTGAGCACATTCGTTAACACACAGTAAGTACCACTGAGAACACCTGGAATTAGTTAAGAGGGGACTCTCAAAGGGGGCTGGTCCTTTCTGCTACTATGATGGTCACAGAGCTGGAACAAAGACTGTTTGGTTTCCATGACTCCAAGCACCAGGATTAGGCCACAGCTCCGTACCAGTACAAATACAGTCCTCTCTCGGTATCCATCCTCAGAAGACTGGATCCAGGCCTCCTTACCACTATTCAAGCCCAGGGAAGCAAAAATCCTCAGCGCTCAGTTCCTTCCACTACGTGACTGAGTGTCTGCCTGTGGTCTGTGCCTGTCCTCCTGTGGGCTAACCATCTCTAAATGTGTTGTCATAGCTGATACCGTGGGAAAGCCATGTAAATGAATGTTCCACTGAGTAGCCAGGGCCTAATGACAAGAGAAAGCCTGGACATGTTCAGAACAGGTACAATTGTCTTGGCAGGAAGTTTCAATCCACGTTGGTAGAGCCTGCTAATATGGAATCTGCCGCTGCAAAGCACCAGCTGTACAAGGTCCAAAAGTGCTCAGAACTTTCTTAAAACGAAGTATCAGTCACAACAATCCAATCTAAAAAAACTTATTGAATCTTAAAATTTTTAAATCTATATATGTTAAGGTATATTATGTACAGAATATGTATTATGTCTCTATAAAATCATTGCCTACCCTTTCTGCCTCTCTGAGGTGTGTGGGAATCTTTAAGTTGTTAGATACATCTGGATGGAAGGAGGAGCTCCACCACGTTAACCATTCTGATGGGTTGGCATTTAGCCGTGGCCCTGCCTTTTCCTTTGGCCAACCGAGCTCACACAGAAGCATCACACAGTTCTTGGTAGAGATTTCTGAACCCGGATGTGCTCGGCTGTTTTTCCTCACACTAGATAGTCATGGAGCACACACTTGGATGGAGCTCTGAATCTGGTACTTGGCTGACTCAGTACACACAGAGACCCTGTGTTACCCGCCCTGGACACAAAGCATGAGAGAGAAACAAACCTTTTCTGACTTAAGCCAGATTCGGGGTTGTTAAACTCCGAATTATGTGACCTCTCCTGAACGTTCTAGTGCCCAGCCACACCCGTGCTACAAAGACAATGTCGTTTGAAACCATGCAGCAGGGGTGTGGAGAGCTGGCTCAGCAGTTAATAGAATGTGCAGCTTTTATAGAGGATCAGAGTTCGAGTCCCAACTCAAGTCAGGAGGCTCACAACCATCTGTAACTCCCCCTCCGGTAGCTCTCTGACCTTCCCAGGTACCTGCACTCACATACAGAAACCCACACAGACACAGATACACATGCATATAGTCAAAAATAAAATAAAATAAATAAAAGGTGGTGTATGCCTTTAATCCCAGTAGGTGCAAGGCAAAGTCAGGCAGATCTCTGAGCTTGAGTCCAGCCTGGTCTACATAGTGAATTCCACAACATCCAAGTCTACACAGAGAAACCCTACCTCAAAAACAAACAAACATTAAAAAAAAAAAAAAAACAGTCAACCAATCATCAATAAAGCATCTA
Source organism: Micromys minutus (assembly GCF_963924665.1). Taxonomy (NCBI): domain Eukaryota; kingdom Metazoa; phylum Chordata; class Mammalia; order Rodentia; family Muridae; genus Micromys; species Micromys minutus. The sequence continues at coordinate 36,244,390 of NC_137960.1, read as the reverse complement.
ATTGAGGTAAATTAACAGGGAATTTTGGAAGAGACGTTTTGGGGAAATACACACTATTTAAAGACTAACAAAACGAAAAGCTGGGCACTGAGATAGAAAGCCACATTGTACACAACAAGATGGCTGAATCTGAGTTATGGCTAAGCATCACATCTCAATGGTGATGTTTTCAGGTGTTGGAAAAATACTAACCTCTGATTCCCCTAGAAATGTTACCTATAAAGCTGTTAGCTTGTCAGGACTGTGGAGGCCCCTGAGAGTCACGAGCATGGACATACGATTTTTAAACATCTGAATCTGGCGTTGTACTGGCTGGTTCTGTGTCAACTTGACACAAGCTGGAGCTATCACAGAGAAAGGAGCCTCAGTTGAGGAAATGCCTCCATGAGATCCAGCTGTAAGGCATTTTCTCAATGAGTGATCAAGGGAGGAGGCCCAGCCCATTGTGGGTGGAGCCATCCCTGGCCCAGCCCATTGTGGGTGGAGCCATCCCTGGGCTGGTAGACCTGGGTTCTATAAGAAAGCAGGCTGAGCAAGCCAGGGGAAGCAAGCCAGTAAGTAACATCCCTCCATGGCCTCTGCATCAGCTCCTGCTTCCTGACCTGCTTGGGTTCCAGTCCTGACTTCCTTTGGTGATGAACAGCAATGTGGAAGTGTAAGCTGAACAAACCCTTTCCTCTCCAGCTTGCTTCTTGGTCCTGATGTTAGTGCAGGAATAGAAGCCCTGCCTAAGACAGACATAAACAAGGAGAAATAGAGCCATAGGCATACAAAGATTAGTGCTCCCTCATCAGCTCACCCCTGTCCTTTTTATCTCTGTCAGAGTTAGCTCCGAGGCCCTATCTCCAGATCTTTCTTTGACCACTTTCATCAGCGCCTCACAGGGCTGTGGAGCACACCCTAAACGGGCTGTGGAGTGAAAGGGACACCTCAGCAGGCGACACGTGGAGGAGAGAAGCAGCCAAACAATGAAGCCTTTGAAGGCGGCCAGCCAGTTTCCTAACAGCAACTAGGTCTAATTAGTACCTGTACGGTAGTCACCTCAACTCTCCTTTTAAAGCACCCAGGCCTCTTTCTTCACCTGCTAGAGAGAAACCCTGAGGAAAGCAGCTTGCCACCCTCCAAGCCAGACAGGTCAAACTTCTTTGTCCTTCCTGAGCACACTGTGAAGAAAGCCATGATACAAAGGGAAATGTTTTTGTTGGCAGTCAGTTCACAGCATGTTGACATCCCTGTTTTTAACAACCCACAGCTCAGCCTGGGTGTAGTCCTTCTTTTGAAGGTCGAGTCTGGAGGAAGTAGGTCACGAGAGCCAGTGTTTGGCTCCCCTGAGCGTGACTGAACCCAGGCGTTCACTACTTGTGTGTGGCTTTAGAATGGGTGTCTGGCTGACACGGAGTGCCACCTGCTGATTCACCAACCGGCATGCCTAGTTACTCCAGCTGACCAGCAAGGCTGGACTCTTTCCTCAGAGCAGGACAAGCTCGGCAAGCAAACAACTTGTTGCTGACCAAAGCATAAAATTCACGGCAGAAAGACTGGGGTTGGCGGAAATAACCCAAGAGGGCCTCAATAAGCTGACGTGCGGGAATTAGAAATGGGATAGAGACAAGGGACACGAGAAAGGCAGAGGCAACGGACAAAGGCTGAGTAGGGTTTCCCACTCTGGCTGAGGCACGGACTTACTTGTCAGTGTCCCTGAAACCCATCTTCTTCATCACACGGCCAGGCCCCAGTTTTCGGGTTCCTTTATAATCGGGTGTAGCCATGAGACTGGATCTGACCGGAGCAGAAACAATGTGTGCTTTCAGGCCTGACCTATAAAAAACCACCTGCTCATAACCCTTTCTCCCCCTCCTACTTGCCAGGTGATAACACTAGAATCCAAACAGTTAAGGTAGGCAACCAGGCTCTGCAAGACACTGAGCCACCTTCCCTCTTCCTCGCCTCTGGGTGCTGACCTGAAACCACTCCGTCCTAGGACTTGAGAAGGAAGTGAGCTGTCTGTTCCCTGTGTCCCTGAACTCTCATTACAGCAGGTCTATCCCCGTTCATACTTTTAATCATATCAGTAATGTTATCAGACACACAAGGTAGAAGCGATTTACCATAAATCTCTCCAGTTCCCATCTCACAAAGAACATAGGGGGCGTGTTTTCTCCTCCAGCTTCTCTCCTGGTTGCACTGTTCTGCGCATGTGCACCAACCACACTGAACTCGCACATCGCCGCCTTTCCTACCAGCCACCTAGCATCTTCCCTAAATCTCCGCCAGTGTTTCTTCCCAGCCTAACCCTCCCTCCAGAGCTGTAACCAGTTCAGCGTTTCTCATTCTTGAGATTTTAGCTTAGATATTATTACCTTGAGTCCTTTGGTATCTCCCCAAAATTCAGGTGACTGCTGCCTCACAGAATATGTCGTAAAGGCTCTAAAGCACTAGGTTATAGTTGCCTGACTGTCCCTTCCTGAATCCAGGCTCCCTAAGAGTGTGTGTGCCATGTTTATAGCTGACTGTCTAGCACAGTACCTGGGATGTGACAAGCATTGGATAAAAATTAGTAAGGCTTGCTCCCAAAGCAGCCATCACAGCCCTAAGAATGGTTATTGACAATGGTTTGGGAAAAAACGATATTTTCATATCTTTTGGGACCCCCTTGCTTCTTCTGTCCCTTGTACACAGGTGTTACATGCATCAATATGTGAAGTGACTATCGGCTTTGAAAAAGACTTTTATTATTAAAGGAAAAACAAGGTGAAGTTCTGAGCCTTGACTGATATTGGTATTTATACCTGGAATGGCTTACATGAGAAGGATCATTTTTTCCCTGAGAGATGCTTGGAAAACCCCAAAAAGGTTGATGCAAATAAGATCGAACATCATATACATATACATATACACATACACATACATACACATATACACACATACACATACACACATACACACACATACACATACACACATACACACACATACACATACACATATAAATATACATATACATATACATAATGAATGAATAAATGAAATTCTTTTGACAAAAGACAGGTTAACCTCACAGTGAGAGCTTAGATGTTACTCTAAAGAAGAATAGGTTAGAGTGGAATCACGTAGGCCAGCATATAGAGAGGAGGCCAAGTACTCATGGATTCCTCCATATCTGAACATTTTAAAGGTATCCTTGTGACATTGTGACTTACCAGTAATTCTACTGTAATTCTCAATAACACATTCCTCATTTATTGTATATTGTAACAATAAATCAATTTATTACTAGATCATCTTTTAGAAAGTAGTTGTGTCTTTTCTCTAGAGAGATCTGGAGACAGACATTCATCCTGAGGTATGTACAGGGAGGAGGCTCTTGGGGTAGAGGACTGAGGAAAAAGTCTCCACCAGACAGGCTGATCACACTTGTTGTCATAGAAAAAGCAAGGAAGGATCCCAGAGGGGATCTTTTAAGTCCCTTTTAAGGTTCAGATAACAATATACTTGAGGAACAAGCCAGAATCTAAGGCTTGAAAAATAGAATAAAACCTCAGAGGAGGCCCTTGGACGAACGCAGAGCTATAGAGATTCCTAGGCTGAGTCCGGGAACCTCACTTAAGTCTCAGAAAACATTTGCAAGCAAACGACCTGAGAACCAGGCATTTCCTACATTCTCTTCAGATGAAAAGTTTAACCATGTAATCAAAGCCAGCCAGAAGCAAACGGGTTGGTTAAGAAAGCTATAATCTGATACTTCCCAATGTCTAGTACTTACCAAGAGGAGCCACCCCACTTCAAGTTAAGGCAGTGAACAAATCTGAGTCTGGCCAGCAGAGGGCAGTATACTCAATTCTAAGGTGGGGGATTTAGGAGTTGGCCGGATGCCAGAAAGTCTTATTGGCTGTGGTGAGGGATCACCTGTGAAAATCCGCTTACTTTCGAAAGGTGGGAAATGATCTGAGTGCACACAATTCCTGAGCGGACTTTCAAAGTCTGATGATTAGCAATGCAGTGTTTCCTGTCAGGCACTGAGGTGGTGGGAATGTGAATGCCTCCTTTCCTTTATCCTCTGGACACCAATCCCTTAGCAGCGGGTTTTCAACCTTCCTAATGAAGCACCCCTTTAATACAGTCCCTCATGTTGTGGTCACTCCCAGCCACAAAATTACTTCGTTGCTACTTTGTAACTCTAATTTTGCTACTGTTATGAGTTTTAATGTAACTATCTGATACGTGACCTCTGTGAAAGGGTCCTTCGAACCCCCCAATGGGGTTGCGACCCACAAGTTGAGAACTGTTTTAGATGTCCTTTTTAGAAAGGGTTGGCGTGTGAGGAATAGCTGTTTGCTTCCCACTCATCCCTGCCCCCCTCCCCCCAGTCAAGATAGAGAGAGCAAGTGGGTACATTTTACTGAGTTATCCTTAAATCTAGATTGTTCAGTCTGAGCTATGGGGAGTCCTGGGAATAGCCAAGATGTTGACTCTTAAGCATTTGAGCAAACAGAATCTACAGGACCCATACACGTCCAACATCCAGAAGCCTCTTCCGGAAGATGGAGAGAGGAGCCGGTGGATGACATCACGGGTTCCGGGGCTGTTCCCGGAAGAAAGCAAATGAGCATTTCCATTTACACGCAATGGACTATTGCTGCCTTGCCAGAGAATCAATCCTGCCTCACCTCTTAAATAAATCACCAGTAAGAGCTGATTATAAACGCCATCAACTGTGTGGAGCCACCAGGACTACAAACTCTCTTTCTCTCTCTCTCAGTCTCTCTCTCTCTCTCTCTCTCTCTCTCTCTCTCTCTCTCTCTCTCTCTCTCTCTCTCTCTCTCTCACACACACACACACACACACCGACTCAAACTCTGGGTTTGGTGTCTCCAAGTTTGGAAGGTTTCAGAGCCTGCCTCTGTTTCTACTTCCTTTGTCTCATAGAACCACCTGAAGCTTTGCCTGAGCCTGAGGGATGTCACTGCCTCAAAGTGGGGGCTTCTGGTCTCCTCTCTGTTGTATAGAGTTGGCATACCAAAATCTGTTCTCTAAAACTCCCACCTTTTTTTATGTTTCTTCCTAGCCAACCCAAATTTTGTGTAGGAAACTCTCTCCACAATCCCCTCAGCCCCCTCATCTCTGGTAACCAGCGCTCCTCTTTCTTTCACTAGGGTTGCCTGTGTGAGCTTTCCCGTGTAAGCGGGATGGTAGCAGATGTATTTTCTGGAGCCTGGCTCATTGCAGTATACACAGTGTCCTCTGGGGCTATGTATGTTGGCACATGACTGGATTTCCTTCCTTCCTTCCTTCCTTCTTTCCTTCCTTCCTTTCTTTTCTTTTAAAGCTAAATAATATACTGAGGCATCAGTGCTATTGCTGAAGAGGTAAAGTCTGACTTCCTCTCCTTCCTATTGTGAGAATTGCCATGGGCACAAGGTAGCTTTAACATTCTGACTTCATTCCCACTAGATATATGTGTAGTACTTGTATGCTGTATTTTTAATGTTTTTGAGGCAAACTGGAATGCTTAACCAAAATGGCTGTGTTAATTTGTCAATCCCATCAACACTACCTAAAGCTTCTTTTGGCCTGTCCTCCATGTCTATATTTTTTTAAAGGTTTATTTACATTTTACAGGAATGTGTGGGGTTTTTTTTCTGCATGCCTCCCATCCTGCATGTATACATGTGACTGTGTGTATGCCTGGTGCCCTTGGAGGCAAGACAGGGTGCTGGGTTTCTTGAAACTGGAACTATTGGTGGTTGTAAGGCATGATGTGGGGTCTGTGACCTGATTCTGGGTCCTTGAAGAACATTGGGTGTTCTGCATTGCTGAGTTGCTTCTCCAGCGCTCTCTGTCTCTCTCTCTCCCTCCCTCCCTCCCTCCCTCCCTCTCTCTCTGTGTGTGTCTCTCTCTGTGTGTCTCTCTGTTTCTCTCTGTGTGTATATGTCTGCGTCTCTCTGTTTGTCTCTCTCTCTCTCTCTGTTCCCTCCTTCTCCCTTGCCCCCCCCAATCAAAGCTCCAGGTAGAGATCTCACTGTGATTTTAATTTGCAGTTTACGACCATCAGTGATATGTTAAATATTTTCCTAATCCTTGTTGGCTAGTTGTATGTCTTTTGAGAAATGTTTGTTCTGGTCTTTTGTTACATATGGCAGGAAGCACAGCAGCATCAGGGTAAACTTGGTGCTGGAGGAACCAGGAGTTCTACATCTTTATGAGAAGGCAGCCAGAAGACTGGCATCTTCGGGCAGCTAGGAGGAAGCTCTCTTCAGCAACGGGTGGTGCCTGAGCAGTAGGAGCCCTTAAAGCCCACCCCCACAGTGACGCACTTCCTCCAACAAGGCCACACCTCCTAATAGTAGCACTTGCCATAGGTCAAGCATATTCAAACCACCACACTGACTCTCCATCTAGGATGTGATCGTAATAGGTTCTTTCACCTGTAACTTATATCTCCATTTTGTTAGGGGTTTTTTGCTGTGCAAAAAGATTCATTTGAATCCAATCGTATTTATCTACGTTTCCTTTTCTGGTTATTCTTTTGAATTATACCCCTGAAAGTCGACCTGATATAGCCTTCAGTCTATGATTTTTCTAGTGATTTTTTTTTTCTAGCTCGACCTTGAATGTAAAATTTTAATCAGTTTTGAAGTGACTTTTTGTTGTTTGTTAATTTAAGGGGTGAGATAAAGATCCCATTTTCTCCTTCCTGCTGGAGGACAGCCTTTTTTCCTAACGTTACTTAATGAAAAGACTCCATTTTCCAGTGGCGTGTCCTTGACATTTGTCACAATTTATTGACCAGTGGGTACATGGCTTTCCATCAGGGCTTTTTCTCCATTCCGTGGGCCATATTTTTTGCTTTTATACGAGAAATGTGACGCTTACCATGGCTTTGTAGACTCTTTGGAAATCAGGCAATGCCATACCTCTAGCTCTGTTCTTTAATTTCCTGGTTTGCTATTTTGCAGAATTCATTAGTCATTTCCAACCATTTCTGTCGTTGCTGTCAGACTTTCAGATTTTCATGCGTCAGTAGGCAGCAGAGGTAAGTTCACTTCTTCCTTGTTCTGGAGTTGTCATGACCTCATATTTTTACTTAGCATTCCTCCCTCCCTCAATATTATGACAAGATTCTGAATGTAAGGCACCAAAGAATGATTCGAATTTTAGTTCCTTGGCCACAGTTATTGGCTAAAAGGTGAACTGATAGCCCAAGAGTCAGGGTAAATTTCACTAAAGAGCTGTCCTCTGGAAATGCTGGGTCAAAGGTGTGTTCATTCCTTCAGTTAGATGTACAGTTAGAAAAACATTCATCTCTTTCTCTAGCCTCCTAAGCAGTAACAGCACAACTGTGCACCACCAGATATGGCCAATCATCTGGTTAAGACTCAGGTTATTTGTCTTCATGATATAGAGTTGTTTGGACTCCTTGTGCACTTTGAATACAAATACTTCATTAACTTTGTTTTCCTCCCCTTCTATAGGTTTCCTCTTCACTCACTTGCTTGTTTCTTTCATCAGATGTGTTTGCCTTCGAGGTGACTCTGCTTGCCCACTTCCGCCTGTGTTCCCTGTGCTGTGGGAATCACATCCAAAAAGCCACTGCCTAAAGCAATGATGAAGAGACAGGGTGGGTGGGGGCAGCTTTTCTTTTGTCTTTTCTTGTCATGGTTTGATGGTCTCAGATTTTATGTTTAAGCCCTAGTGAATCTTTGTCTTAATTAATATGGTGTGACACAACATTTAATTTCATTTTTCTCTTGTGGGTATTCATAATTTTTCTCCTTCTGTGTGTGTGTGTGTGTGTGTGTGTGTGTGTGAGAGAGAGAGAGAGAGAGAGAGAGAGAGAAGAGAGAGGTCTTGCTATGTAGTCCAGGATGGTCTCAAGTCTAAGTGCCTCAGCATCTCAGCACCTCAGTGGTGCACTGCTACACACAGCTTCTTTTGCAGTAGTCTTACTCAGACTTCATCCCATGGTTATCAGAACCTAATGCATGCTTTGGAGTGTCTCCCTTCCTCACTACTCTGGACTACCTGACTTGCCCTTAGGTTGTTGGATGGGCCGCGGGCTATCCTTTGATGGATACTCCTGGTAGGAAACATCTTTATCATTAATTTCTTGAATGGTATGTATGGGTCAATTCAGTTTTTCTCTTGATTCCAGTTTTTATAATGTAGTGTTGTACTACAAACTTGCCCATATACTTTCCAAATCAATTTGCATAAGCTATCTATAATATTTTCATATTACTTTGTCATATCCATAGTATTATTTACTATGAATATTTACCATAGCAAAAATTTTACTTAAATTTTTTAATAATAGTAAACTTAAATAATAAAATTTCATTTAAGTTTTTTTTCTAAATTTCTTTAATAAGGTTTTTTTATTTAGACATTTTTATGCAATATAGTCGGAACATATTCTCTTTCTTTGCCTGTTTCTTCACAGACCCCCCCCAACTCCCTACTCACCAACTTCATGTGCTTCCTTTCTCAAAACAGAACAAAAACCGGAAATCGATGCAATTTAAAACAAACAAAAATAAAACAAGAAGACAAAAGAAAATGCTAAACCAAAACGAAAAGCACACAAAACCTACAGAGTCCAGTTTCTGCTGGTCAGTTACTCCTGGAATGAGGCCTGCCCTAGGGCGTGGCTGATATACCCACTCCATTGAAGAAATTTGGTTTTCCTTTGTTTGTTGGCTTTAGCAGGTATCGATTGCATGTAGTTTCTTGATTTGGGGAAGAACTTTGTGTCCACGGTCTCTTTTCAGTGCTGGAATTTTGTCTGGTTTGAACAGTGCAGCTCCTGCACACGATCTCCTAGTCTCTGTGCGTTCACATGTATATTGGTTCTGCTGTGACTAGATGATGCTGAGTCTTTAGAGTCATCCTACCTCTGGCTCTCATCATTTTCCCGCCTCCTCGTCCACGAAGACCCCTGAGATTTAGGGGGAGGAGTTGATAAAGACATCCATGTACGGTTGAGTGCTCCAAAGTCTCTCACTCCTGCACATTGTCCAGTTGTGGGTCTCTGTGGTGATGACCTTCTACTTCAAGATGCTACTCTGAGCTCACAGTGCAGTGGAACTCACAATCCTCCTCCCTCAGAGCCAGCGGTGCAGCCTACTCTCATTATTTTGTGGTGTGTGTGTGTGTGTGTGTGTGTGTGTGTGTGTGTGTGTTGATTTATTGTTCTTGTGAAGTTTTCCCATACAAGTCCATTGCTCATTAATATCCAGCCTTCCTTTGTAATTTAAGCATGATAGGCTTGTTTGTAAGCCCATGTTGTATTGGGATTTTACTCAATCGCATAGCACAAGTTTGGGGTTCTAATTTTTTCTTTAGTTTTAATATTTTATAATTTTCATTGGCTTTTATTTTTAGCTTCAAAGCAACATCACTCGCCATTAAACACTGGCTTTTTAATCAGTGTTTATGTTAGAGGTGTTTGTACAATATTCTATTTATACTTAAAAATAATTGATAGGTGTTAGTTAAAAGCAGCAGTTCAATCATTTCCCTAAACATTGCATATTTCTTTTTTTGTAATTTGCTATAACATGTATGAGTGCTTTCTTTATGTATGTATTAACCACATGCATGGCTGAAGGGGCAAATCCCTTGGAACTGGGGTTACTGATCAATGTTAACTGCTGAACCCCTTAATCTGCCGTGTGTGTGTGTGTGTGTGTGTGTGTGTGTGTGTGTGTTCTTTCTTCCTTTCTTTTGATAACTAACCAATTTCTCTTTCCTACTCTTTAACAATGAGAAATGTACTAGGTGTGGTAGCACATGGAATCCCAGCCCTCAGGGGACCAAGTGAATCTGTGAGTTCAAGGCCAGCCTCATCCACAGAGAAAATTCCAAGTCTACCTGTGCTATCCAGTGAAGTGGAAGCCTACGGGTTCTTTGGAAAGTTGGTTGAATGGTGTTTTGCCGGGTCAGACACACGAAGGAACGTTTAGCTGAAGCAGACACAGGTGAAAGGAAGTTCTGCTAAAGCCGTGATGAAGAATTCTTTGCATACAACACACTTGTTTTGTCTGCCTTCCACTGTGTAGTTGAGCCGCATTTGTCGGAACCCCAAGAAGGAAACACACCAAAAAACTTTCGGTGGTGTGTTGCAGTCTCTTGCCTCGGACTCCGGCTGATTGGGGAATGATGTCAGCTGAGAGAGACACATGTACTGAGGGAAGTCACCTGACGCAGAGGACGTGTTGGGAGGGTATAAATAGGACTTGACCGGCCAGAGACAGAACTTGGCTTGCTGGGGGCTCATCTTTGCTGACCGTCAATTCCCTGAGAGGCACAGCCGAGAACTGGTTTTCCTCCTGCCGACTTGAGCCGAGACCTCAGAGGCCTCTGACTCTTCCGAACTGGGCTGCTGGTGCATCCGTGAAGTGTTTGTGAGTAGATCCAGCTGCCGCTGCTAACCCATGAGCTGAAGTGCCGATTTCCAAACACAGGGGAGTTGCTCCAAAGAACCTTTCTAAATGGGTCCACTTTCCCGTGTCCTTCCTTTCCCACTACCTCCGGTGGGTGGTGGGCTACAAGGGAGGTTAAAGCATTTAAGAACAATCATTAAAAGTAGGTTTTTGAAACAATTAAAGTTACAACCCAGAGAAACTGTCTCGAAAACCCAAACCAAACTAAAACGATGAGAAATTTAAAACTTTCGTTATGATGGTATTATTTGGTCTTCCTGATTGTTCCTCTTAAGATTGCTTTCCGTTTATCTTGTGGGGTTGTAGAAATTCAAGTTCCCATCAGCTCCATGTGAAATTTCCATCTTCAGAATTTGGTATGGTATGCTGCCTATGTTCTGTCTAAGATCCAAAATTAACCGGGTCCACAGAGGGCCAAGTAATGTCCTAGAAAGCTAGGAACTGTGGTTGTAGGAAAATAACAACAAAGCCACATGTAAAAATTCGGCAGCCAAATGGCCTTGTCCATAGTAAACCCTCAACACGTGTCTCTGAGCCACTCAACTCCAGGGAGATCCTGTCCAGAGTCCATTTACCTGGCCAGTATTTAACTTAATGACGCTTGCTTCAAATTAGGCTCACAATGGCAGAGTTGGGGCTTCTCTATGAATCTGAGGATTAACACATGAGCAGGTAGGAAATAAAATTCACTGTGACACTGACTTCTCACTTCCCAGTTCCCCAACTCTCACCTGTCCCTAAAGTCCCCAGGTAGTCCTGGCTGGCACAGAACTCAATGCTTAGACCAGGCTGGTTTGCACTGCCTCCTAAGTGCTTGGACTAAAGGCTTGCACCACCGTGCCAGACTCTCCAAGTTCTTAGTGTGGTTGTTCATCTCTGAGTGTTTGCTGACTGCATTTACACAGCCACCTGTTTGTAACCTGTCTGTTTTCCTGTTGGTGGCTTATTCATTTTTCAGCTGAAGGGGAATTCTTCTGTGTAGCAAATATTTTTCTCAGCACCTGTCCTGCCTTTTCAAGTCCCCTTAGGCCACAGAGATAGTTAATGAATGTCTTTACTCTTCTGTTTCATGGCTGTCTCTGTCCACTCTCTCTTGCCTGTGTGGTCGTAGTGTTTGCTCCCAGTTTGTAAACTCTCTTTTTAACTTCTAGTTACATATTAAACCCATCCATAACTTTTTACTTTTAACGATTTGTTTTCCATTTCTAAAACTTTAATTTTTGTTTCCCAATCCAGCTGGTCATTTTTGTGCTTCCTTGCAACTTACTGGGTTTTTGTTGTTTGTTTGTTTCTTAGGGTTTTTTCCCCTCAAAACATTTGTTATCTTGCCATCATGTTCTATGTTTTATTTTTCTAATACATAAAATCCTCAGCCTAAATATGCTTTTTTGTCATGTCTTATATTTATGGTAAAGGGTGCCATGGAAGACAAATGGGAACTCTGCTAGCTACTTCAAACAGAACTGAATAGAATACATTTGTTACTGGGGCTGCCTACACTCCCAGACTTCCAGAGCCTGGCAACCTTCCATCCCTTTGAAATTGCTTAGTCAGCTGCAAGTGCTTCAGGGACATCCCCTCCCCCTACCTGACTGATCCACCTGGACTGTTGGGAACCAGAGAACAATGATTTGCAGTTTCTGTCCTCAGCAGAACTAAGCTGCAAGTGTCTCCTTTTCCTCCCTATCATCTAGTCTTCTTTTGATAGAATCTGGCAAGAAACAAGCTAACAGGGGAACTTAGGGAAGGTATTGTCAGGCTCATAGCTCCTTGCAATATGAGGCCAGAAGTGTGAAGACTTTGTTAGATAATTACAAGCCCAAAGGCAGCAGAGATCCTTGCTTGATCACTGATTGGGTTTCAATATGATCAATTTAATCTCAGAAGGCCTCTAAGTTAGGTTTTCCTACAAGTGTTTGGATGCTTTCCTTCAAAGATGGCTCTTTGTCAGGGAGTTGTCACAGACAACTCTGGTGCAATCAGTTGCAGGGCAATCTCTCTTGAGTGGATACAGGGGAGCCATTTAGCAAAGCATCCTTAGCTTTGACGTTCTGCATGTTTTCACATGCAGTGTGCATGTGTGTGCATCTGTTAATCTTTGCTGGCATTAGGAAACCAATGATGGTTTCTTGTAGTTTTCTTATATCATCTTCTTTCTTGTGCTAATCCTCCCCTATTTTCCTGAATTTTATAGTCAGTCATTTTGAACAGATAATTTCTCTTACTTGTTGTTGAGTAGATACCATTGTTCTCTATAGATAAAGCTGAATACATGGTCAGAGAGTAGGGAAGCTTTTCTCTTCCGGGCAGAGCTGAGCAGGTGCGGTTTCCATCTTGTGCAGGAGGTAGCAGAGGTTCCAGCCTAAGAAAACCAAGTTCATCTTACATGTGGAATCCTACCTGAATTCCCTCCTAATAACATAAGGAACAGACTCTCCTTTTCCAATGCACAAACACTTTTGGAACTTCATTAGAAGTAACCATAAAGCCCCAGGATCTGCTTCCTCTACCCATATTTGATATCTGGATTGAACCCCCCCCCCCAGGAGTAGAATGAGGTACCGACCTAGATGTCCACATATTGTTCACATCCTTCAAAGGATATGAGCAACTGAGACTGCGTCAGAAGTTCCCAGTTCACAGAATGCTCAGACCAGGGACTACAGCCTTCACTTGGCATCTGAGGAGTCCATGAAAGGTTTAAAAACAAAATCTAGGAAAATCCTTCATTAGATAGACGATCACTTCCATCTCTCTGTGATGTATGGGCAGCACTCCAGGGAAGTTCATTTTTTTTTTTCTGAGTCAGTTATGAGGCTCTTACATTCTGTAAGTTCTCACTTAGAATTGTAGAGATTTATTTATTTTATGTATGTGAGTAGTACACTGTAGCTGTCTTCAGACAAGGGCATTGGGTCCCATTACAGATGGTTGTGAGCCACCATGTGGTTGCTGGGAATTGAACTCAGGACTTCTGGAAGAACAGCCAGTACTCTAACCGCTGAGCCATTTCACCGGCCCCAGAATATCACTCTTAATTATATAAAAATCACTGGACCCCCAAGTTGTTTTAGACATTTTTATGAAAATATGAACCCAAAAGAGAGTGAGGAAGCCCACTAGTGGTAAAAAAGAGGACCTTTCTCTTTCTTGAACCATTGCACATTTCCCAATAACTTGCAGAATTAGATTTAAAAAAAAACGCATGCGGATTTTCAAAAACTGCCACTGGGAAGTATCTTCTATACATCTTTGCAGGAAGGTAGCTGAAAGGACTTCATTTCAGTGAGTACGTTTATTTCCTACCTAGAAATCGGTGTCAAATTAATGGGTGGCCAATACAAACAGTATCCAAAGCATCCTTTCTAAGAGATACTAACTGGATCGCGCCCCTGTGAGAACCAGAAAGATGTATTTTCTTTTGACAAGTATGGGCTGAAGAGAATAGAATGATAACCCCATTTCAGGTGAACACACAGGGTCTGTCGGAATGTAGTAAATCTCTGGGATGAATTTCGGGTGCTTTCTCCACCCTCTATCCTTTCCCATGGGATACAATACATTGTAAAGTATGAGCTTTTTTTGTGCCCAGCCTTGCTTTGAAAGACACAGAACTTTATGTTCATTAATAAGCTGCCGGCACTAAGTTGGACAGATTCTGAGCTATTCTAACCAGACTATAGTTGGGTTATTGGTGTGACCTACTCCCCAGCCACATGGCCCATTTCCTGACATCTTGCTCGGCATCTCCTTAACTGTCCCGAAGGCATCTCACTGGGTCCCACCTGAAACCATCTGCCTCTCTCTGGGTTTGGAAGTCCCAACTCGTAGATTTTCCTGAAGCTGTTTGTATTTTAATGTTAATTCCATTTCCTCAAGGAGGGCTGCCCAGTTACTTCTCAAGACTATCTAAAGCTTCCCATTTTAATTAGTAAAATAAAGGAAAGCCAGTGACTGGGTGGGGAAGGGGAGATGAAGAAAGGGAGGTCTAAGAGGTCAGAGGACGACGGAAAGGAGAGATCATGCCAAGATGGAGGTTCCCAAGACCCAGCTAGACCCAGGTGATATTGATTGGCATTAAATAGCTACGAACATTAAGGATTTTACAGGTCTAATATCTCATATAGAAGGGCAGTTTGTATCTTTGTCTATTTGATGTGATCTTGTTGTGTAGAGGGTTTGTGGATTGAGAGTTGAATATATAAACTGTATGAAAAGCTATCGGGCTGTAGAGTTGTTTGTGGGATTTTGGGGTACAGAAACACCCTGGGACAGAGGCACAGAACAGGTGGAAGGAAATCGCCAAGCGAAGGGAGTTTCGTGAACAGAGTGAGATCTGGGTGGTGGCTTGGACCGGCTGTGTTTGGCTCTGTGTCAGGGTTGGGACTGAGGAGTGAGACCTCAGGGCCAGTAAAGAGATAAACTATATTTTTTAGTATTTACTGCAACACCATCTTTTCCTCTCCTGTTCAGCCCTTTACCCAATCAGAAGATGGGGAACAATGTTTCACAAAACCGAGTCAGGAGATGCTTCACGATGGTGGCAATGCTGAAGTCCTAGGCTGCAACTAGATATCTGGGTACAGAAATCATCATTTGAATGCACAGTGCACAAAAGCATCCCTCAGTGTGTGGGTGGGAGGAACTTTAATAAGCAACTTGAGATGGTGTTGAGCAGCAAATCACTGGCCTGCCTCTTAGGGACAAAGTTCAAAGTAGGGCTATAAGAAAGATGCTACTGAAGGCTGTCTTGGAGGTCTGCTCCAGTCTCTACCCATCCCCTTAGTAACGGAGACACTCTGGCGTTTATTCTGGAGATAACACCTCCATTTCTAAAACAGTTGAAAGACTTCATTGTTAACGGGAAGGTGGACATTAGGGCCAGCTGAAGAATGTGAATCTTGGTTCTGTAACTTAGCTTTAAGGTGACTGAGATTTGCTACATCTGTTAAATAGACTTTGTTACAGGATTAAAGGGACAGACCTACTTTCCAGACAGAACTTGGAAAACGTAAAAGGGTACACAATCAGGGAACACGCGTTTTCAGCGACCAAGGCCCAAGGAGCTGGACACGATTGCCTAAAAGGAGAGAAAGAATTCATTTTCCTTTTAGAAAGAAAGTGAATTCTTTCTTTCTGAGGCCCCCTTTTTCCTTGGGTATTATCATGGCTTATCAGCTTGACCTGAGAAGCAGGAATAATGCAAGGATTGCCTCTAGCAGACCAGCCTTGGACATGTCTGTGGGGACGTTTTCTTGATTGCTATTTGACGCGGGAAGACCTAGCCCTCTGTGAGAAGTACCATCCATGAGCAGGTAGGCTTAGGCTTATAACAAATGAGTCTGGTCATAACCTGTAAGCAAAAACAAATCCTATCCTCCCTGTATCCATTTTGGGCAAAGTGTTTTTATCGCAGCAGCAGGGACATTAGTAGTAGTAGTAGTAGTAGTAGTAGTAATAATAATAATAATAATAATAATAATAATAATAATAATAATAATAATAATAATAATAATAGAGTGGCTGCTATACTTCTCAGGCTTTCTAGTGTAAGTTGTCAAACTCAAGTTTCACCTGCTAAAGGATGCCTTCGTAAACTACAGACTGCATCTCCATATGCCTTCTGAGGGGAGAGGCATCTCATTGAATCCTGGCTCGCTTTTACACTCCATCTCTACTATTTGTGAAACTGGGGGGGGGGGGCGGGGAAGAAGTTCCATTTTACCTCAACTGTAAAACTGGGACGTCGACAGTTTTCAAATAAAAGTTTAAGGAGGCATCAACTGTTATTAGGGATTTTCTGAGTGTCCTTGGGATTATCTCTGAGATGGCAGGAGCCTGGCAGCCCCTGGCGTCTGGGTTCGGTAGTGCTAACCTGCCACAGGAGCCTGGGCAGTTAGAAACCAACAGTGAGAACTCTACAGTGCAGGCTTTTTCTGATGACCCCTTTTTTTCCCACAGCTTGTAGGAAGGCCGGGACACACTATATACACCCTGAGAACTGGGGCTACAAAGCTTCTTCTGGATGGGTCCACAAAGCGAGGCCAGAGCCATCGTTAGCACACGGGTAGAGAAGAGTCGTTGTTAGTAGATCTTCATGGGATTGAGAACAGGCAGGTATCTTGTCTCGCACAGGAACAGTGTTGCTCAAAACACAAAACCCGAAGCAGAAGGGAGGAGCCACAGGGCAACCAGCGGTCCTCTCACCTTGCTCCCCAGCAGTCAGCAAATCTCCAAGTGGGGGTCATCTATTGTCTTGGCAACACCTCCAAAGAACCTCCGCAGCCTGGAGGCCGAGCTCCCTGTGTCCATCAAGGGTTAGGGTGGAGTGAGGGAGGTGAGCTTCCTTCGCGATCACCTTGAAGCATTTCTTCTCCCATATCCAGAGAGGCGGGCAGGCGGGAGAGCAGGCTGGGGAAAGCCAGCCCGGGCCAGGGAAGAGGCAAAGTTTCTCTTCCCGGGCGCGGAGGGAGGGAGGGTAGCGAGGGGCTGCGGTGCGGGAGGCCGGTCGCCGTGCAGCGTGGCGCGGCGTCGCCAGCGTGCTCCTCCCGTGCGCCAGGGCGCGGCTGGCGCTCCTGCAGAGGGAGCTGTGCGCCCGCTCTGGCGCCGGCGCGGACGCTCCTCTCCCTCTTGCCGCCGCTTGGGCCCGCCCGCCGGGGAGGGGCTCCCGGCCTCGCCGACAGCGTCTTCCTGCTTGGTGCACAGCCCCGCCGTGAGCCCGCCCGTGCACGCCGGCCCCCCAGCTGCTCGCACGCCGCCCTCCGCCGCAGTCCGCGCCCAGCCTCGCCCAGCCTCGCCCGCACTCCCCACCTTCGGCCCGCGCCCGGCTCCGGCCATGCTGTCCTTCCAGTACCCCGACGTGTACCGCGACGAGACCTCCGTGAGTACCCCGCTCTCACCAGGCCACCCGGCCCGCGCCGCCCGCAGCTTGGCTCCCGCAACCCCCGCACGCCCCGCGCCGCTCCCCGGCCTTTGTTTGCGGAGCCGTCCGGGGTCGCGGGGCTCCTCCCAGCGCGGGGCCGGAGGGTGGCCGCGGCCCACGTGCCTGCGCCCGTGGTCAACGCCGCTCGGCCCCAAGGACAGACCCCCACCCCCACTCCCTCAGGCATGGGCGTCTGGGGCCAGTGGGCAGCCAAGGTACCCCCGTGTTTCTAAGAGAAGTAGTCTGGCTTAAATATGGTGGTATTTAAGTGTATGCTGGTGTGGGTGCGTGGGAAATGATGTAAGATTTGGAGACAAAAGCAAACTTTGAGAACTTGGAATTTGCAAGTTCTTAGAGTTGAAGCTCCTTCATTGCGCTTCGAGGCTGTCCTGTTTCGAATCAGGTGCCCGGGGTGGGTTGCTGGGGTACAAACAAGGAGACGGTGGGGAAGGAGCAGTGGGCCCACAGTGTGCGGAGGCCAGCCAAGTTTGCCAGAGAAAAGTTAAGATGGGGTGGCCTTTTGCAAAGAAAGTTTCCCCCACTGGGAGTTAACTGTTTACCTAAGCTGCAGGTGAACCCCAGGTGACTTCAGACCATTTAGTGAAATTCAGAAGTGTGTGTGTGTGTGTGTGTGTGTGTGTGTGTATGTGTGTAAAATAGTTTGGAAACTTAGGTGGATCGAATCCAAAACATTAGGGCCCTAATTCCTGTAGTCATAGCCTGATTTCTCAAGTTATTTAAAATAGAATCAAAGTAAAAATATTTTTGTATAATACCAGCTTATTTATTTTCCTCTTTACTTTCATCTGGTTCATGCCAGAAAATGTACTCTGAATTCAGCACATCACACTGGAAGGTAGAGAGGCTCATGTGTTAAAGACCATCTTGTTTTCAAGTGACCGCCTGGTGATCATGTTTCTTGGTCTGTTCCACTGCTTGCTTATTGAATTCGTCTTCAAGGGGACCGGTTAACCCCCAGACAACCCGGGTGCTGTTTGTTGGTGTCCCTCACTATCTGGGTGACATTGGGCAAATCTTTTACCTGTTAGGAGTTCATGTATGAGGTCCTCTTTTGTAAATGGGCTATTAGGGCTGACAGGCCTTGACTTGCTCGTGGAAGACTTGTCATCTAGGTGGCCTAGTTCTGTAGTGGGTCAGGTACAAAGGTGTGGAGCTGTTTTGAGTCTTGAGTGTCTTTTGGTTTTCAGTTTAACATATGGTATATGTATATATGTTATCAATAATGCACGTTGTGAGTGTGTATAATTCCGACCATTTGGTGGTTTTGATAAATATAGTCTTAGGGTTTTTCTTTTCTCTTTTGAATCTGGGGGTGGAGTGAGGGTAGTGTTGGCTCTTGCTTAAATTTTTCTTACTCCGGTCTGCACCAGTCTTGCAGTTTAGCAATATTTAGCATTTCCCGGAAGGGTCAGGTATGGATTTTCTAAGTTTACACACATCTGTAAGGCATGTTTAGAATTTGGTACACTCCACTCCTTCTCACTGAAGAGCTCATGATACCCCTCAAACCTGTGGCCTTGGCAAAGGAGTGCCAGCCGGGTCTACTAGCCTGAGTTTACAGAGTACTAACTTGGCCTGATAACCCCCCAGGTGGCATTTCGTACAGTGGGGTTCTAGTACCGGGTCGTAGGTTTGACTTCATACATTGGCTGACTGCAGCTTTTGGGGGGTGGGCTTGGTTTCCTATGGTATGTGCTAGAGATTTCTGCCTTTCAGCCATGCTTATATACTCCCCTAGATAAGAGTTTGAGCATGAAGCTTGTGTGTTGTCATGAGCAGTGAATGTCATATAATGCCATTGCCTAGTCTATGCCACTGTTACATGTCTAACAGGTCACATGTAATGCCATTGCTTAGTCTATGACACTGTTACATATCTAACAGGGAATTAGGCCTCCTCCTGGACACTCAAGCCCTCATAAAAGGGTATTGAGTTAGAGGAGAACACAGAAAAGGATGGGGTGAGTTTCTCTCAGGAGGAGGAAGTCATTTTCTAATTGAGCTTGGAGTTGGCTGGATAAGGGAGAATGGACACTCTTGACTCTCGAGATTAAAAAGCCTGAATAGCTGTATAATTTGAATTCACTTGTGGGATAGCAGGAAGACCCTCATGGCCCTGACGCTGTCCATGGAAAGTCAAACTGGGAGGCAGCTGGGAAGAGGAACAGCTCCAGGCTTGGTGGGAACACACCAGTCTGCAGTCCATCTGTCCAGACAGGCAAAAGTGAAGCAGAGCAGCGGGAAGCCAAGCACTGTCTTATCAGGCTTCTCACAGCCTTTCCAGGAGGTGAAGGGTGGCTTCCAGACTTCAATCACGATGAATTATATGTCTGTGACTATGCAAGGGGTGTAGCTATGAGAGTCTACAAAAGTAGAGTCGAATAAAGGGGGAAAACTAGCAAGAGGATGTTGCGATAAACATATAATACTGGTCACCTTTTATCCTGAGCTACTCTCATAGGAACATATAGCACTTTGGGGTATTTTTATCTCATTGGCTCCAGGCCTCCTCTGAGTACTCAGGTGTGGTCCACTCCACCCGCTCCGGCTGCTTCTGTCCCAGGTGGTCCGCAACCGCCCCAGTGTCTTGTTTTTCTGCTTTCACACACTGTCCTCCACAGTTACCGGTAAAGTCAACAATCAATAACTTATCAAACAGGTTTATATGCTAAATCCACAGTCACCAATCCCTCTACACAATAAGCTTATAACCAGTTGACAACGGTATAAACTGCCCACCTAGATAAGATAGATTGACCCATAGAAACCCTTATAAATGTCACAACCCTATCTATGTAGAGATGCACCAAGAGAAGCATCCACATCTGCTGCCATGTGACCTCCTCCTCCTCCTCCTCTTCTGATTTACCCACCCCACTCTCTACTGTTCAATCATGTATTGCCTTGACATCAACCTGCAAGAGGACATTGTGGACTGTGGCTCGTGGGGATTGACATTGGGAGCATCCTAGCGAATCCGAATTTAATCTTGGTTAGTGTCTTTGAGATTACTAAGATTCCTCCCAGGTCTGAGAAGACACAGCCATTTGCATCCTCTTAAAGACCATTTTGAGTCAGTCCAGGATGTGATGCAATGGGTTCTTGAGTTTGAGCCCAGCCATGTACTTGCTGGGGTACACTTGGTCAAGTCTAAGTACCTAAGTACATAGAAGAATGATGTTGGGGTGCACCCCACTGATGAGCCCCACACTGCGATTGCTTTAGCCCTTAGTTCCCTATGTCACAGCCAGGGTTGGGTAAACTAATGCAGATGATGTCCGTAACATGATGTTAACTCACGGACTCCTGCCTGTGCACAACAGGCCTTTGTTCCTCTTAACCTCGGAGTTTGTGCTTTGCCATCTGTAACATGGAAACATGGACGGCTCTTTAAAAATAATCCACCCTTTTCTGTACAGCAGAGTTGTGACTGTTCAGTAACATCTCATCCTGGCAGTACTTTCTCCTAGCTGTGGAACTGCTGACCTGGCTAGCTTCTGTACTTTCTCAGGAAAAGCTAAGCTTGGGGGGGACGCCCAAGGTCATTTTTAAAGTGGTCTGGACTCGGCTTTGGTTGCAGACTTGCCTCTGAATGTGGATGGCTCTAGGTATGTTCCTCAATCCTGTGCCTGCTGTCGCGCCCGAGAGGGCCTTTAGAATGGTGACTTCTGGATTGACGGCAAAGAGAAAGGTTTTCTTATAAGCCTATTATTTATCCGCTCAAGGTGTCAAATGAGGAAGACTTGTAGAAGAGAAGATCTTAAAACGCTTTGATTGAGTGGCGATCTGCCAACATTGAGTGATCGAGGTGGAAAATTGGCTTTAATGAAGACCCTTGAGGAGCAGGTTTAGTCTGTTTTGAGATCTCTTGCTCTGGTCTGTCTGTTGTATAATGAAACCCTCTCCTGCTCACCCAGCCTGTTCTGTCTGGCCTCTGTCTCTCTCAGGGGGCCTAGGTCGGGAGGAATGCAGGCAGGCAGGTGGTATAGGCAGGGGACCCTGAGGCTGGCTGGCTTTTTTTCCAGGAGAGGTAGCTCTTCGTGGGGGCTAGCCTCACCCTTCTGCTATTATGGCATAAAGCAAGGACACAGGTTAGAAATCTATCTGTGATAGAGGTGACATTCCTGCTGCCCAATACAAGAAGTCTTAGCCAGGGTGCTGGTATCACTCACAGACCAGACTGGAGAAGCTGATAGTGGGATTCAGTTAACCAGATTAATCTTGACCCTACCATGTGATGGTTTTTACTTTGGGATTAAGTCTTCATGCATGCTCTTAGAGAGTGGTGAGGAGGGGCAGGCCTGTTTGTTTGTTCTCCCTTCTCTGTTCTTTGAGGCCAGGCTTTGGACTTTGTACCTCTCTCAGAAGCCTCTCAGTTGGGAGCTCCAGAAGCTCCGCCCACACCAGGTCCACCAGCATGCAACCATTGTCATTTCTGCTAGCAGTTTCCTTTCTTCGGGTGTCAGGGTGGCCTAAGTGGATGGTGGCATTCACGATGCCTTGCTAGTGATAAAAGATCATCTCTGCAGCAGTACGAAGGAGGCCGTGGTTTGAGCGTGTGCCATGGTGTGTACTCCAGCTTCAAGAGCTGGCGCCAGAACTAGGCTGTGCGTCAGAAGCTTGCGTTTAGTAGTAGCTCAGACTCAACAAGCAAAATGGATCCTCTACCATGCTGTAGAGAGTTGATTTCATCACCCAAGCTCAGCACACGTGTGGTGTGTGGTGACTGCCTTCCGGACGCATCCTTCTTGTGTGCCCACCACACTGTATCCTTCTGTGTAGACCCAGCGACACCGTCTTGAGTTCCTCTAGCCCAGCAGCCAACCTTTGTTCCATGCTGTGTACAGTCCAAGCCTTTCTCGTCCTGACCTCTCATCTTCTTTCCCTCTCGCTAAAGCATCCTTTTTATGAAGAATGGCTTGACACTTTTGAGAACCTGCCGGTTTGGCTCATGTGGTAATTTGGGCACACATGTTGCCCATGAGCCAATTAAGTACCTTTGGCCTCTCCCATTTCTCCGTCATATTATATATACAGTATATATTGTTAATTGAGCTTGAGTACTGATTACCTAAGCCCTCATTTTGTCTCTTTGCAGGTTCAGGATTATCATGGACATAAAATTTGTGATCCGTACGCTTGGCTTGAAGACCCAGACAGCGAACAGACCAAGGTAATTCCAGTTTGGAGTAATCACTAAGCCACCTTAGTGACCCTGTGCACCTGCAGATGTCGGTAACCTCGTTTTTCCTTCCTGTGTCTCCCTGTATTTCTGCCTTGGAACAGTGTGTACCTGTAGGTACCCCAACTTTTTGTCAGATGTTTCTGGGGGTGGGTAGCAAACACACTTAGTCCCCAGAGTGCATAAATAAAAGTGTGAATAAATATGGCTTGTCCTGACGCTGATGAGCAGCATGCTTGGGTGGGAATCCTAGAAGGGATGAAAAAAGTCAAAATGGCAGGAGAGATGCTGCCTTAGTCCATCTTGGGGTGGGGCAAACACTAGTTTAGATAATCCAATACTGCTTTTAACACAAAGAAAAAAACCAAAATTATAAATATAAGAGTATTGTTCGGTTTTGTTAAAGTCAGAGCAGAGGGAAAACTCTTAAGAACATAAAAGTTTGTTTTGTTCTGGAGAAACATTTTCAAGGGCCCAGCTGAAGTCTCATTTCATTAGCACAGTTCTGCTCAAATGTTGTGGGCTGTGGGGACTGTTCCTCTGTACGGTGGCACTTGTCAGGTATATGTGTGCTAAGGGGCTGGGTTTCCTTGGGAAGGATGGCTGTCTCAAAATCTCTCAGTATGCGTGTGTGTGTGTGTGTGTGTGTGTGTGTGTGTGTGTGTATAGTGTGTGTGTGTATATATATATATGTGTGTATATGTATATGTATATGTATACATATATTTGGTTCTTTTGAGACAGGGTTTCTCAATGTAGCCATGGCTGGCCTGGAACTTGCCTTGTAGACCAGGCTAGCCTCAAACTTAGGAATCAAAGGCATTGCTACACACTTGACAGATCCATCTTAAGTTCCTCTCTCTCTCTCTCTCTCTCTCTCTCTCTCACTCACCCCCCTTTCTCTCTCTCTCTCTCTCTCTCTCACACACACACACACACACACACACACACACACGTTACAGTAAGTATTAAAAAGGTGGCTTGACCTTTTTAACCTTTTATCCTGCGCTTTGCCCGCTCCCTCGGGGCCGTCTGGCATTATGGGGATCTCTATCTTGGTGCTCTATGCCTCCTCTATTAACTCAGGTGTAATTTACTCTACCACCTGCTGAGTCTGTCTAGATGCATGACCACCGCCTGACACAAACATGACTCCACAGCCATTAACTTATCAAACAGGTTTTTATGTTAAATTCTCAATCCACAAACCCTCTACACAATAAGCTTACAACCAGCGGACAAAGATATAAACTGCCCATCTAGAAAAGATAAAGTAGACCCGTAGAAACCCTTAGAAATAATCATAGCAACCTCATCGAGCTATAGATGCACCGAGAGAAACATGCACATCGGCTTCCATGTTGACTTCGGAATCCCCCCTCCTCCACTGCCTCCTCTCCCTCGCCTCTAGCCTCTTTTCCCGCCTACCTCTCCACTGTCCAATTATGTATCACCTTAACATAAACCCACCAGCCCCCCAACTTTGTGTATGAGAACATGTGTGCTGGGGCTGGGGAAATGGCTCATCAGTAAAGTGTTTACCACAGAAGCTTGAGGACCTGAGTTCAGATCACCGTACTTATCAAAGTCTAGGTGTAACTGTAACCCGGGTGCTGGGGCAGTGGAGACAGCAGGATCCTGGGGTTTTATAGATCAGCCAGTC
Source organism: Micromys minutus (assembly GCF_963924665.1). Classification (NCBI taxonomy): domain Eukaryota; kingdom Metazoa; phylum Chordata; class Mammalia; order Rodentia; family Muridae; genus Micromys; species Micromys minutus. Next base: position 36,220,160 of record NC_137960.1, on the reverse strand, counting down.
TAACAGAATCAGTAGACTTCTGCCCTCCACATGCACACATATGTACACATCCATCTGCATATGCATGAACACACTCACACACACTCATACACAATCACACACACACACAATCACACACACACAATCACACACACAATCACACACACAATCACACACACACACAATCACACACACACACACACAATCACACACACACAATCACACACACAATCACACACACACTCACACACACAATCACACACACAATCACACACACACACTCACACACACACACAATCACACACACACACACACTCACACACACACAATCACACACACACCTTGAAGGACAGTTTCTAATATGCTCGTCCTGGTTAATTTTTGTTGACTTGACATACCCTTCGTTACCTAAGAAGAGGGAACTGCAGCTAAGGAATTGCCTCCATCAGATTGGTCCACGGGCAAAGATTGGGGTTGTTTTTCTTGTCTGTTGATGGGGAGGGCTCAGTCCTCATGGTTGGCATCTTTAAGCAGGTGGGCCCGGGCTGTGTAAGAAAGCTAGTCGAGCAAACCAGGAAGCAGCTTCTTACATGGTCTCAGCTTTCGTTCCTGCCTCCAGGTTGCTGGAGAACTCCTACCCCAGGGATCCTGCAGTGATGACTTATGCATCCCATAAGACAGATAAACCCTCTTCTTCCCCAAGCTGCTTTCTGTTGTAGTATCTGCCTCAACAACATAGAGCCAGCTAAATATTTCACAAATTTAATGTCTGTAGACCCCTAGCACATATTTCCCCCCTTACATTTTCTTTCCTTTTTTTTTTTTTTTTTTTTTAATTAAAAGGAAAAGGCAAGTCACATGCTGGCCAGGTCATTTGTTCAGCACAGTCTCCATATCTTGTCTCGGTGTCTCATGGGCCCACAGCGCCATATCGATCAGTGTTCCTTGGAGGACTGAATTCGGTTTTCCAAGTCTGCTTACATTCGCTAGAAAGCTCCAGCTAATGCAAGTGGGTTCTCCCTGCTTCCGAAAGGCAGGAACTGGAGTAGACTCCTTAGGACACGTGAGACATGGCAAGGGAGGAGACTGTTCTGACCAGGGGTCTTGGCCGTCTCGTTTTCCCTGCATCCCACAGATGGGCTTGCCTGAGCCAGCTTCACCTGTCCTGTAGACTGGGGCTCTCTCTTCTCCTTCAGCTTGGTCCTCTCAGCTTCCTTCCTGCCCTCCATCTGGAGCTCTTGTCTACAACCCTTCATTCTTTTCCCAGTTCCCCTCAAGAACGACAAACCCTTCCCAGGTGAGGATGTGTATGGCAGTAGACTTCAGCATTTCTCCTAAGGGTTTCTGGAAACAGCCCCAAGTGAGGGTGATGGCTTCTTTTCTGAAGCACCAGGTCCACCCTGGGTTTCTCCAGCCTCTGATGCTGGTTGTCCGAGGCACGTAGTGACCTCACACTCACCAGATGCTCCTCGTTTGCTGATGAATGCCTGCTTTGCTGTCTCTCTGTTCCTAATGACTGGGCCTGTGGATAATAAGCCACTTATTAGTGGATGCCAAGCTTCCGGTTAATAGGTTAATAGATGGAACTTTGCTAATTAGTGATGTTACAGTTGGCCTTGGATGGATGCTAATAATGCGTTTTTATTTCCGTGGTTTACATTGATCGTGTGCTTACTGCGCGTCAGACATTTCGCTGAGCGCTTTGCCCACCCTATTGCATTGGATCCTTAGACTCTGTAATAGGCCTTTTTATTCCTACACTTTGCAGTGAAGAACTTGAAGTACCAAATGTGAATTAAGTAACTTGCCAAGGTCACCTTCTGGTGTATTTCCAGGAGTGGAACCTGGCAACAGAGTTGATGATCAAAATCAGAATAAAGAGAGAGTTGATGCTGGGCAGCAGATGCCTTTAATCCCCACACTCAGGAGGCAGAGGCGGGCCGGCGGGGTCCTGAGTTCAAGGTTAGCCGGGTTTATAGAGCGAGTTCCAAGAGCAAGAACTACACCGAGAAGCTCTTGTTCTGAACCATCCCCCCAAACAAACAAGAAAATTAAGACTAAAAGGAAGTAGACTTTTGGGTTGTATCAGCTCTTGGGACACTCGCTGTAGGAACGTATGTGACTGTGCCTGCCGGCTTCCACCCGGGCAGTCTGCTCACAGAGCCACAGCGGCAGTACCCAGCTGCCTGCCTCGGCTCTGCACACGTAGCTTCCTGCTTGCTGTCTAAAGGGGCGTGGGGTTGACATGGTCTTACCTTACTTGAAAATGAGTGGGTTAAAAGGGAAACCAAGTAGACTGTACTTCCTTTCTTTGGGTGAGGGGTTGTCGGAGATGGGGCACAGGGTCTTCTGTGTGTGTCTGTCTGTCTTGCTGAGTCTGATGTTTGCTGAGTTGGTTGGATTGCTTGGCCAACAAGCCCCAAGGATCCTCCTGCGTCTGCGTCATTAGCACTGGGATTTGGGAATCACAAAGCATCCCAGCACACCCAGCCTTTTATGTGGGGTGCTGCTGATCTACACTCAGACTCTCATGCTGTGGCAGCAAGTACTTTACCAGCAGAGCTGTCTGCCCAGCCCATGCCCGCTGAGCAGATGCTGTACCACCAGATCACCTTTTTGTCCCTGCTCCCCTCCCCATGCACTGGGCTTTACCTTTTCTAAAAGTTATCAGAGCAGACGTAGAACTTGGAAAAGTGTAACAGGGAGAGGGCTAGAGGGGGTGGATCTGGGTGGCAGCAGTTGAAGCAGTCGCCGCCAAATGTCTGCTTTATAGCAGAGGCTCCAGACTGTAGCTCACACACAGTTCAGTGCATAGTCTGCAGCTGAGCGCGGAGGGAGAGCTCCTATGAGCTCTCCTGGGCTCCGACGAGGCCCCACTTGGCCTGCTGACTGACCATGGGCCTTCCAGGTCTGAGAGGAGGTGGCTATAACTAAGTTGAGGAGCTTCTGCAAACCACTGTCTTCGAGATCAGAGGCCGATGTCTCTAGAAACCGAATGTCATGTTCAGGGCAGCTCTGCTTGCTCATATGTCCTGTCAAGGGCTCCTCCTCCTCTTGGCTCTGCCTGGCCTCTCGGGCCTTTGGAGATTGTGTCCCTTGCTTTTGTCATCTGGGAAGCACCTTGGGTCACTGCAGGAGTTGTAAGCTTAGGTTTGTCTTCCAGGGAGCTGATGGTAGTCCTCGGGGACCTTTTATTGCTCTCCCAGACTGTAATGATTTTATTATTTTATCTTACTCCTCGGGCTTGGTTTTATAGCCCTCTGGTCTAGATTAATGCAGCAACTATAATCTCGTTCTCTTTCCTGTGCAGCCATTACCCCTTTACCCTTCTAACTGACTCCTCGAGGTGGTGCTGAGTTACTGAAGGAGATGCACATAGGGGCAGGAAGCATTTATACCTTTCAAGAAATAGCCACTTACAACCTGATTGTGAAGCCAGTCTCTGGGCGCTGAGCACTTGAGGAACCAAGTGTATAATCAGCTGCGTGTGTCTGATGGCTTTTTCCTCTTGAGAACTGCTCCTGGCGAAGTGAGAGTAGCTCGGTTTCCCTTCTGTTTCATGAGAGAACTCTTAATAGGAACCAGAAAAAAAAATCAATAGAAAAGATTGTGCATGTAGTTACCCTTTCCAAAAAAAGAGAGAAAAAAAAAAAGAAAAGATCTGCCGTTTGTTTTGGAGAACATAGTGTAGATTTTCTTTCTAAGAGCAGTGCACTTTCTCTTCCCGTTCTCCTGTTGACTGAGCTGTTCAGGGTAGCCCCATTACGCTTGCTGGCAGGCAGAGAGGAGCCCTGGAAGTACCACACCTTCTTCCTTAGTCCCAGTACCTCTCCTTTCCTTGTCTAGGACATTTAAACAGTGCAGTGTTTCTGAGATTAATAATGTCACCGGTAGACCGATGGAGGGCGGATGTTAGGAGACGAACACCTGCTTTCTTAGGCTCCGTTCTTGTATCCGCTAAGATCGGTTTTCCGTGCGCTTGCTTCGGCTTGAGCTTTGCTCTCTAACGTTAAACCTACATGTATGTAGGAGGAGTTGGCTGTGTATAAGTCTGGCCTGGGTCTTCCCGGAGCAAGAGCTTCTCCTAGTGTGGTCCAGAGCCAGGTGAGCAGGGGCCTCTGACTGCCTCACCCCACCAGGCCCCAGTGGTGTTAGGTTTCAAGAAAGTGTGGGCTGGAAGCCTGCTCAGGAATTTCAGAGCAGCTTAGAGCTAGGGAAATTGCTTTAACCACGAGGTAGCCATGAGTACTGACTGGGGTGGCTGTACACAGGGACTCAGTTCACTGTGTTCTTTGAAGACCTCATAGCAAGTGGAGATGTCTGCTTTGTTCCCCCAGTCTATGAGATGTTTCTGTGCAGCAGGGAATATTTGCTGGGTGACCTGGAAGTTGGAAGGCACCACTAATAAAAGCCTAGGTTTTATTTGTACTTCTATGACCAAAGGAAGCCATTCTTTAGCGTTTATTTCCTTTATAAGGACAAACAGCTGGGCGCTGCAGAGACAGTTCAGGGGCGCTCAGCCTTCCCGGTGCTGCGACCCTTAGTACAGCTCCTCCTGTTGTGCTGACCCCATTATTTTCACGGCTACTTCACGACTGTTATTTTGCTACTGCTATGGGCTGTAATGTAAAATACCTGTTTTCCCTTGTCTCAGGTGAGCCTGGGGAAATCTCCAGAGGGGTCTGGACACACAGGTTGAGAACTTGCTGCCCCAGAGCAAGATGGTTAGCTAGACCAGGTAAATCAGCTCTGGACTCAGGGAGAGAGATCCTGCCGAAATATGTAGGGCAATCAAGGAATACACCCGACACCAACCTTGACACACTTATACACACGTGCACCTGCATACAGTTTTGCCCAGACTATGTACACACACAGACACACACCATGTGAGAATGTGTACCTGAAACTCCACAGAACAACGACAGTGGGTAAACAAGACATACTTGAGCACCACAGCTTACAGCCGACCAGCTTCCCAGCCCTGACCAGTCACCAGGTCAGCGTTGCATTTCAGAGAGACTAAATTCTCACCTGCAAAACCTCGCAAATTTTCCTTTTGAGTCCTTGATTTTTCACAAAAACAAAAGAACCCCAGATTCTTACTTTGGATCTCTACTCTAGTACAGCCTGCTTGAAAACTCGGTTTTGGTGTTTCAAAGCCTGGCGTCTGAACGGGGCCAGTGGTCACCTCAAAGCTGTCCCGTGCCTCCTTTTTGATTGCCACACTGTGAACCACCACACTGGCAAAGCTGGCCTATGAAATGTACCTATTCATTAATGTCTCATGTCAGGGCCTGGAGAGAGAGTGACACTGTATGCCACCCTGAGGTGGGGACAGAATTTAGGTCAACACACTGCCACATATTTTTGCAGCCTCCAGGTCCGTCTCCAATCTCATTACCTCCTGCTGGATTGTGCGGCCTAAGTTCCGTTTGTAAACATACTTCACCCAGATCTACACTTGACATTATGTATTTAGGGTACAGATTCCTTTTGATGCTCGTTGGCCTAATTGTCAGAGGTATGAGGGAGTTGCCGGCGCCCAGTGACTCATTTGCAGTGCTCCCTGCCTGTGGTTTTCTTTGTCCTTGTCTCACTGTGTACCAGAGTCTTTGAGTCAATAGTTTGACTTCCTGTTATTGCACGCATGTGCATTTGAGCATCAGACTCGGCTCATCAGGATTCTATGAGCCATCCTTCCAGCCTTGCACCAGAGTGTTTCACATAAGCAGAAGCTGATTCTGGCCGCATCCGGCAGAGGAATTAACAGCAGGATTTGAAGGCAGTCACAGGGATGGGCTGCGGGCCACACTTGGAGCAGGCTGACTTCAGTGGAGGACCTCTCATCTTGTTTCCACCACTGCTAAGGCTGTGGTGACTCAGTCCTCTGTCTCTTGTTCAAGTAACTGTGCCCCAGCCCCAGAGGGTCTTGCTCAGCAGAGCTCCAGGCAAGTGCTTATCTCTTGGCTCAGGACAGTGGTTCCCTTACTGGCCGGACACATAACCTGAGATTCCTGCTCACTTAGAAAGGAAGGGAAGGATGGCAGCTGCTCTGGAGGCCATGGGCCCTCTGGTCGCTCACCCTTTGCCTCTTGTTCCCTCACCTTGCTCTGTCTTCAGTGCTTGTACCAGCTCTGAGGTTGTGTGTGCTGTGACAGGAGTGTGCCAGTGTGGAACACACTCGTGACTTGCGTCCTTCGAGCTCTCAGGGAAGCTGAGCTGCACCTTGAGTGGAAGCTTAGACTCTGGTCCTTTTTGGTTACATTGTGAGGAAGCTCCATGATAGAGAAGCCGACCCCTAAGGCGCCGGTAAGAAGATTAAAGATGACGGCACATCATTTTTCTGTTTTCCTTGTAGCCATTTACTCAGGCTTCTGTGGGTTTTCCGTGAGACGCTGACATCAGGTGACAACTATGGCTGGATAATGCAACTTAGTGGTCGCATCAGTGTGTAGTGTGTACTGTCTCGGTCACTCTTCACACCCGAGGGAAAAGAACTGAAAAGTCAAATGCAAAGATAGCTCACTTTTTTTCTCCCATATTTAGTTGCTCTTAACCCGTTGCTCTTCTCCTTGGCGGTGTTTACGGGGAACGGTGCTCATTCAGGAAAGTCACCAGAGCCACTTCTGGAGCATCTGGCCTCGGTAGAAACCTTCAGTTCCCACGTCTAGTCTCTATGACCTAGAAAGCCTGGGAGACTGACTCAGAGGCTGCTAGGACATTCAGAGGAGGGTAATGGTGCCTTAGAGTCACAAAGGGCCCACTTGCCCTGGGGCTCCACTCCTCCTGCCCTCCTTTTCTATTACCATCTTTGTAAATTACAGTGTAGGAGAGCAGGGTCTATTGTTTCTCGCTGGGGAAGCCCGAGTATCAGAAAACTTGTGGGGCTTCCAGGTGAGCTGGACGTTGGACCCGAGCTGGTGAGTCACCGAGTCCCTGGCAGTCAGGGGTGCCTCCGATTTTTGCTCTCTCTCTCTCACCCAAGGCTGGTCGTACACCCAGATGCTTCACCAGCTTCCCCCTGGGCTTCCTTCTTCCAGAAATTTCTTCCTACTCTCTTCTTTCCAGCAACGGAAGAGGACACTACAGCGCTTGGAACCTAGTTATTCAGGTGGTAATATGTGGTCATTAGGTGAGCAATTTTAGAAGTAAAAACAACATTGAATTCCAGCTCCACCATTTTAGTACTTTGTGCGGTCATGCTTTGAGCCTTTCTAAGCCTCAATTTTCTTACCTTGTAATTTGAAGAAAGCACCTCACATAGATGTGAAAATTAAACGATTAAATGGTTTTGAGCCATTCATCAACATCACAGGCACACGGTAAGTGCTTGGCAAACGCTCGGCATCGGTTGCACTTACGGTGGGCAGTTGACACAGCACAGGAGCTCTGCTTAGCCAGGGTTTGCAAGCTCCTCTATGGAGCTGTGTGGGACAAGGCTGTATATTACGAGTAATTTGAGCCTTTCCAAGAGTTTCTGTCATGTTAAATCTCATATTTCTCAGGGAATGCCCATCTTATCTAGGCATTTTAGGATGCTAGCATGGAGCTGGGTGGATCTTACACTCTGTGGTCACACTGTCGGGTCGTATACCTGTGTCCCTTTGAATTTTGAATATCCATCTCCTCGCTCACCTTTAGTTTGACGAGAGCTTTGGCTGAATGTCTTTTTATTCTTTTTTTTTCTTTTAAACATGAAAGGTAGTTCCTTGACTCACAAGTTAGACTTTTTAAAATTTCTACTTGTAAGTTTCTTTTTCTTTTGAAATGTAACTGCTTAGTTTAGTTTAGCTTGAGGATCTTTGGTGTAGGCATTACTTTTCCCCCAGACTTCCCAGTCAGCTCTGGGATAAGCTCTGGTCAGTGTCTGCTGGTCCTAGGTGGCCACTCTCTCCTTGTTCAGCAAATTGTAGGCTCCTTCAGCTGTCAGTCAGGCCTCTTGTTAGCAAGTCTGAAACCCATGGAAAGGAGCTTATAGGAGAGTTCAGGGGGTCCAGGGATGCTCGTGTGTGCGTGCATGTGTGTGTGCACATGAGTGCATGTGTGTGTACCTGTGAGTGTGCATGTGCACGTGTGTACTCGTGTGTGCATGAATTCGTATGTGCATGCACGTGAGTGTGTGTGTGCACTCGTGTGTGGGAGTGTGTGTGTGTGTGTGTGTGTGTGTGGTGAGTGTGTGTGTGGGGGGGAGTGTGTATGTGGGAGTGTGTGTGTGTGTGTGTGTGTGTGTGTGTGTGTGTGTGTGGTGAGTACATGTGGGTGTTCAGGATCAGCCTGATCTAGCAGCATGTGTACAGTGTTCCTGGGAACCTGGCTCTTTGTCCATGAGGTCATTGCGTGTTTTCCAGCTGTCTCCTATGTAATTGGGAATGATGGCTTTTGTTCCTTTAGGCTTCACACTCCTTACAGCCTGACGTCTCTGAGGAACAGGTAGACTGTCTACTGGCGTTCAGCTCTGATCTCAGGAAAGCACCTTATCGCCTGCTCTGTAGACAAGAAGTGATGAGACAGTACTGTTGAAATGAGCAGGACTGACAGAAGAGCGTTGAGGGCGGATTGCACAGACTAGCGCTGTGTCTGCCGCTGTAAGGCTGGTTGCACTGAGGCACCCGTGCCGGGACTAAGTCCTGACTAAGAATGAGCCTGTTGTGGATAAGATCTCATGGGGTGGGAGTTGACCATTGGTGTGAGTAGATGTTCACTAGGCACAGTGAGAGCTCTGCATGCCCAGGTATGCACTATGTCCAAGCCCAGCCCCATGCAGCCCTTAATTTAAATACTGTGAACTGGATCAAGTGACCTCTGCCACTGCCTGTGAGGATTTCACACTCACCCTGTATCTGAGGAGTGGATACTCTGGTTGGCCAGCAGGGGTCAGGCATTCTTTAGAAGAATCTCCCACTGGTCATGTCTCATGAACTTTAATTTATAAACCCCCAATTATATGTGTGTGTGTGTGTGTGTGTGTGTGTGTGTAAGTGTATTATACATATACACATGTACAGTCTTTTTCTGGTCACATTGGCCAAGTCTTAGGAACTTTAATTTATACCCCCCCCATATACACACACACACACACACACACACACACACACACACACACACACACATTTTTTTTTTCTGGCCGTATCTCATGCACTTTATAATGGTCTCAGTCTCTCTCTGTTTCTGTCTTTGTCTCTCTCTCTTTCTCTCTCATTTTCTTCTTTCTGGCCAGATCTCTTGAACTCATTTGTGTGTGTGTGTGTGTGTGTGTGTATGTGTGAGTGTGTAAGGAGAGACAGACAGACAGAGAGAATGAACAAACAGATGCTACCATGCAGGTTGTATACATGGGAATGTGGAAGCTCTCCACCGCATCTTTTGAGACGGTCCCTTACTCAGTCTGCAGCAGAGACCAGCCCAGGGACCTGCTTCCACAGCAGACCCCACTGAGCCACCTTTCCTGCTCCATGCCTTGACTTTCCAATACACTTACTGTATTTTAGATTTGCCTAGTGATACATTAATTATTCAAGAGAGGATGTGTCTTCTGCTTCATTTTTGTAATAGTTAGATATTTAGAGTTGAATTTTATATTTTATTACCAGACTTTTGGTCAGTAGAGACTCAGAACCAAATGAAATGAAAATTTTAGCTTTGAATAGGCAATGAACAGTACCACCGGTGATGCCTGACTCTATAGTCAAACAAGGGCTTCTTGCCCCCCCCCACACAATTGACAGTAGTTAATCCAGTGAGAAAGTAGTCTGATACACTCATTTAGGGACAAGCAGAACATGAGAGGGAGAGCTGACTAGGCTCCTATGAGGCCCCACTTGGCCTGCTGACTGACCATGGGCCTTCCAAGTCTGAGAGCAAGTGGCTCTGGAGAGGAGACAGGGGTCTATCCTGGAGTTACAACACTAGCAGGTCTAAGGCTTTGGGGCCTGGCTTCAATCAGCTATTTCAGGGATGAGAGGCCTGTGGTCCCAGAGGGGAAAGGCACCTAATGCACTTGAGGTGCAGTAGTCCCTGTTAGAGCTGAACAAGCTTGGCCTCTCAGGGGTGGAGGCCCCCGTGCTGTCTGATGCGCTGCTTGCTTTTCTTAGTGTTCAGCCAGGACAGAAAGCAGAAGATGCTTTCAAAACCGGGCTTCTCAAGCTGTCTCAGAAAGCGCAGCATTCTGTTCATCTAGCTTCAGTTTCTAATGTGTTTCCTGAAGAGCAGATATGGTTCAGTGTTTGGCTTGCTCTGCTTGCAGCCTCTGTGACCACCCCACACCCCCACCCCAGGTCCTGAGTCCTCTGGCCTTGGGAGGGAGCTGTGCCACCCTGGCCTGTTTTTATCTGAGTGTCTGGGACAGGAGCTGTTGGGCTCTGCAAAAGAAGAGGGGATTCAAGCATGCATCCCCACTGGCTTCCTCAGGCTGGGCTTTAGTTTCCTGCCAGACTCCACTGGACATCAGCCACTTCCTCCAGAAGCTGAGGCACTTGCTCATTATTCTCATCTCTGAGTCTGTGCAGGGAATTGAGTCCTAGACCTTCCTTGAATACCAGAGTCTTCAGATGCTCAGGCTCCCAGGGTCCTCAGCTTACTAACAAGACCTAAAACAAACTTTGTAAATATTTGTCGTTTTGTTTATGGACTGAGGACAAGGGAAGAAGGGAAAGTCTACATATATGCAGTTGTTTTCTCCAGATTCTTTTGATTAGTCCAGGTGAGAGTGTGGAGGGCCAGGTTTATACACAGCCGGGTCTGTGGCCCTGTAGAAACATTCTTCTTACTTGGTGGTGGTATTTGAAAAAGGCAGGGCTAATCCTTATGTGCAGGACCTGACCCTTACTGCCTGGTCACTGGACAGCTTGCAGGCCACAATGCACCACCTGGCCCGCTGCCCTGGAGGTGGCCTGTCCTTCTCTTACTCTTCGTAGCATGTCCTGTCCCTCATTCAGCTCTCTCTTTTGCATCTCATGCTCTGTGCAGACATTTAGTTACTGAGTCACTGTGGGCATCATATTTATTCATTGATATAAGGACCATAGAACGTGAGTATGTCTTATTTTAGTGAGCTGTGTTTTTATTTATACGCCGTCTTAGAAAGGCAGAATACATGTGTATTCATAAGGCAATCAGTAATTGGATCTGCATCTGCTCCCTAAGTATATGTGTGTCTCTGGTTGACAAGTGAAAATCAGCTGCGTTTAGTTTTCATTCTATTTTCTTATGTTTAAACATTGTGAGATGTCCTCATCAAGCCATGGAACACATGACCTCACATACTTACTATCTTTGTGGTCAGAACACTTAAAATCTGCTTTAAGCTGTTTCCAGGTATACAGAATTGTCATTGTATCTGGTCTCCTCCTCACTTTGGTGTCCTGTGACCAGTATTTCCCCGGTACCACCCACTGCCTGCCACTCTGACCTCTGACCCCAGATAATGTACATTTTACTCCCTGTCACTGAAGAGTAACCTCTTTAGATTCTGTCTGTGTGAGATGGAGAAGCGTTTCTCTGCCTGGCTCTGCCTCAGTCTTGATTGTTGTGTGTGACAATGCAGTGTGTCCGTGGACGGCTTCAAACCCTCCTCTGAAGGCATGGATGGCTGTACAATTGTCAGCATCCCAAACACAGCTGCTCTCACCCAGGAAGCCATGTTTGTGTTCTTCACGTATGTTAAGAATGGTATCACAGGCTCTACCACAAACGAGACTGTACGAGCTGGTGTGGTATTAACTGTAGCCATAGTGTGTGAGGCAGGGCTCTAGAACTCAACTACTATGTGCAACTCAAACTCCCCTTGTTCCTCTCTCCCTCCTCCCTCCTCTCACAGAGCTCTGCCATAGGGTCTCATTGTGTAGCTCAGGCAAGCCCTGAACAGGTGATGCCTGCCTCTGACTGTCATTTCAGGTGTGCCACTGCCCCCAGCCTCTCTGTGAGGTTTTTAAATATTCTAATAACAAAGCAAGTAAGAATCGAGGAGGCTGTCCTGGCTTTGAGTAAAAACGTGTGTTTACTGTATTCGTCTGCAGATTAGGGTTCAGAGGGTCACCTGTATGTGCCGTGTCTCACGGACTTTAACTTGTTCCGTTTTACTGTGGTGGGAAAGCTCCTTGAGAGGCTCAGAGTGTGAAGTCCCCTCACCCAGCTGAGTCTTCCCTATGGCCTCTGTAGAATTCCTGTTTTCCTTTCCATATCCTTATCCCGGCCTCTCTTCCCCCAAATTTGTTATCTTTAGATTAACAAGCCAGAACTGTTATATATGTACCACATGGTATGTGTACTTGTGAGAAAAGGACATCTCAGGGAAGCCTTTGCAGAACACTCACTACTGCCCCATGAAAGGGTTTTCCCTATCGTGAAGAGGGGTCTGGTGAGGAGCTCGGCAGCTTTTAACATTTGGTTAAAATGTTTTGATTTCACTGTCTGGTTTCGCATCTCAGTGTTTGTCTTGAAAGACTTGGGTTTTTAAACACCGCTCTATTTAAATTAACAGACGGACCTTTGTGACAAATGTAACAGGTGACAAGACAGGACTTATTTAAACATCCCTGTGGCATGATTCTTGCCAAGCTTGACCATTGCATGACACTTCTGTGTGGGGCGATCCAGAGTGTGTTCGCAGTGGGGTGCATCTGCTGTGGTTGTTATGACAGAGGGTGTGGAGCAGGTCAGAGAAGCAGAGAGATACACAGTTCTGCCTTTCTAAAGCACTGAGCCCAGCAGTCTGTCAGGCAGCTACAGCTCTCGGCCCTCTGAGGCCAGAATGCAGCCTGACAGTGGGATGTGTGGAATGGAGCAGCCCTGGTGGAGGCCGGGCACCAGCCAGGATCCTCAGCTTGCTGGGAACCCCACCGAGGTTCTCTTTCTTAGACTCTCGCAGCAAGACCCTCTAGAAAATTGCCGTCAACACTGCAGACTAACGTGAAACGTATTCATTCTCTGCGTCCACCCCCAGGCTTCGCCTGCTTTTGCTCCTCAGAGTCAAGCTGTTCCACTTGGCTTCGTGTCTAACCTGGACCACTGCCTGGGTTGCCCGAGTAGCTCTTTCTCCACCTTTGCCATGGCGTGTTCTCTACCAAAGTAGGGTGATCTTTAAAAATGGTAGCCACACTTCCTGTGTCCTCACCCACTGGTATCTTGCTCTCGGGTGAAAGGCTGAACCGTGGCCATTTGCTTCCCAGGCACCAGGTCCTGCAGACACAGTTGGTGCCTTCTCTCCTGCTTATTCTCAGCACGGTGACTTTCCTCTCCCTTGTACCTGACAAGCTCTGCTGTTGCCAAGACCTGTTGTTGGCTTTGCCTACACCTCTGCCCTACCTTGCCTGGCCTCTCTCCAGCTCTCGGACCCCCACTGAGGACATTTCTCTCCTTCCCCAGGACCACCTTCCATGCCTGGCCACCTGATTCATTAAATGCCTTTTCTGTGTCTTTGAGTTCTGTGACAATTGTCTTGTTTGTACATTTCCAAACCAGGGTTAGTTGTGTTACAGTATGTGACAAGGATGTCACAGCAGTGTCACAGAATGGTAAGGCTTTCTACATTTTCAGTTACAGCCCTTGTCTTATGTAGACTGAGCCGGCTAGTAGCCAGCAGATCTGTAGCTGCTCCTTTGACAGCAGCCTCGCTTTGTGAGTGGCCTCTTGTGTTCTTGGAGCAGAAGACTGTACAACTCTAGGGTTTGCTTTGTATCTGTCCCCAATAAAATGTGTACCCTCTGGTGGCAAAAAGTTTGCCTTGGTCACATGACCTATACCTTCACAATGGCAAGACGTGTGCTCGTACATGCTAGACCCTGTAGAAAGACACATGGATGGCAGACAATTTCATAGCCTCTCTCTTGTCTCCCATCTCTGCATCGACAGTATGCCACTGTTTTTGTTGTTAATATAAAGCAATCTCAGCCCCAAGTGCATTGCTAATGTAGTCAATTGTATTGTAATATACATATTATATATTATAATATAGTTGACTGATGAGTCAACTCGATGCTGGACTTCGCCAGGCGGCGTTAACACCACAGACTGTCTCCTCATCTTTGAAGCAAGCTTCATGTTCTCTTCCAAAATAAAATTAGGTCATGCTCTTGGATACACTCTGATGTCTAAACTGCTGCTACTGTGTGGATTGCAACCAGTTTCTGCCTCCACACTCGGTGGGGCCGGATGGAATCTGCAAACTGTACAGGCCATACAGTAAATATTCTGGCCATAACAGCCCTGTGGCTCTCTCCCCGTCTCCAGTTCACTCCTTCTTTTCCTTCCTCCCTTCCTTCTTCCTTCCTTCTTCCCTCCCTCCCTCCTTCCCTTCCTTCCTTCCCCACACCTCTTCTCTTTCTCTTTTTTCTTTTCTTGAAGTACTGGGGATCAAACCCAGGGTCTACCAGTGAGCCATGTTCACCTAGCCCTCTGCCTCCACCCCTTTAACTAGAGTGATAGGTAGTCTTGCCACATAACCATGAGTTCAGGTATCCAGCACCTATATAAAAAAGCCAGGAACCCCAGCGCTGGGGAGGCAAGCGCAGAAGGAACCTCTGGGGCTTGCTGGCTAGTCTAGCTGAATTGACTAGCTCCAAGTTCAGTGAGAGACCCTGTCTCAGAAAAATGAGACGGAGAGTAATTGAGGAAGACACCCAGTGTTGACCTCTGGCCTCTACAAGCTCTACACTCTAGATAGGAAACTCAAGACAGACCCGAGTATGGAAACCACCCAAGTTCATTTCATTGATGTCATGGAAGCAGGAATGTCTCAAACACAGCTGCATCACCAAAGCCCACCCCGGCACAGGTGCCAGCTCACAAGCCTGGGAACCTGGAGCACGCTGCACACGGTTCCGCAGGCTGGAGTGTCCGTCCTTTCCAAGTGCCTCAGTGATCTAAGCCTCTCCCAAGTAGCTTGGCTGGTTTCTGCTGCTTCCCAGGCAGCTGGTCCTTGTCTGGTCAGAGTTTTGTAGCTCAGCTTATCTTCAGGTGTTGAGAGAGTTTCTCTGTGAGTAGCGATGGCTGTCCTGGAATTAGCTCTGTAAAGATCTGCATGCCTCTGCTTCCGGAGTGCTGGAAGTAAAGGTGTATGCTTCCATTGCCCGGCTTGTCTTAAGTTTTGGCAGCTGGATTCCTCTGAGATGCTTTTGTGGCTTGTCTCTGCTTCCTCTGGCAGGGAGGACCTGTCATTTTCAGGGACTTCCTGAAGTTTTTTTTTTTGTTTGTTTGTTTGGCTGCTTACCTTCCTGTTTAAAGAGATTCCCCGCAGGGTGAAACTGTTACACAACACATGGACTGTAGTATGTGTATCCACACACACATAGCACAATACTTATCTATATGTATGAATATGTATACACACATGTACATATACACATAGATACCTCTTAGCTCAAGGGTCTTCCAAAACCAGAGCAGGGCAAAAGCCAGGCCTCTCTGAAGTAGTGTCTGATTCTGTGGCCCAGAGCTGAGCAGAGTTTGATGGGACTCAATGGCATTTGTGGCAGTAAGCAGCTGAGAGACATATTTCAAGGAACTCCTGTTTTATTACCTGCTTGAATCATGTTTCTTGAACTGCATAAACCATGCTAACTGCTACATCCATTTTCAGCATTCTTCTCTTTTAAAGTTGTAAACATTAATGAGTTTGGCACTATTTCCTCCAAGCATGAGTCTGTGGTTCCCAGAGGAGGACTCAGGATTATCTGTCTGCTTAAAATAGCGGCCTAGATGGGCCCTGACAGCTTGAGTGGCACCCATAGTAGACTGGAGGTGATGCTGGGTTGTGCTGTCCCGTATGTCATGGGCTTGGTTACTTCCTGGCCTCCCCTGGCTGCTTATCTATTTGTAGACGTCTGATGAGACAGACCCACTGAGTGTGGTGTCCGTACAGCTACACTTGCCTCATTTCTAACAGGCACACATGAACTATTCGGGCAAGATTTGTACATTGTTGTAAACCACCTCACTAGAGGAGGAGAGGGTGCTCAGTGACTAGATCAAAGTGCAGCATATGTGTGTATGAAGAAGTCACAGTGAAACCCAGCATTCTGTACAACCAGCGTTTATGTAGCTAAAACCTGTAACTCTGCATTACAGAACACAACTGGCTGCAAGAATGAGGTCCTTCTCCTGACTTCCTATGGTCTCTTCCTTTTCTTATAAATCATGATGTGGGGCTGGAGAGATGGCTCAGTGGTTAAGAGCACTGAATGCTTTTCTAGAGGATCAGGGTTCATTTTCTAGCTTACACCTTTCTCAAACTCCCAAGATCTGACACCTTCATACAGACATACACGTAGGCAAAAAACAAATGTTTACAAAATAAAGATAAGTTACAAAAAGATGGTTGACATTCTTAGTCCCAGCCACTTGGATTTTTCTAAATGTCCAAGTAGTTCAGTTACACATTTTAGTGGCGTTCTTAGCTGGGGTGGACATAGTGGTTGGTTTCAGGTAATATGAGAAAGGGAAGTCATTGAAATAATACCTAAGTGTTTCTCCTACACTTGACCCATGGCTTGAAGCTGGACCCTTGGGGCTTTATGAATATATTATTGGTAGGATATGACTGAGTGTGTGGTACCGTGTGTTGGGTGAGACTGTAGATTCAGAGCCAGACCTGCTCCCTAGCTGTGTAATGTGGAATAGCCTTGCAAACTGCATCAAGGTGCAGCTTTATGTGAAAGTGGCCTCATGGGAGAGTCTTCTTGGGCTGCAGAGACAGGTGAGGTAAACCTGATGACCCGAGTCCATCCTTGGGACCCACGGGATGGAAGGAGAGAAACATCTTCTACACATTGTCTCCTGACATCCACACGGTGCTGTGGGATGAATATACACACACACACACACACACACACACATACACACCCATACACACCATACACACCACACACACATACACACCATACACACCACACACACATACACACCATACACACCATACACACACACACACACATACACACCATACACACCACACACACATACATACCATATACACACACACATACGCACCACACACACACACACACACACATACACACACACATACACACCATATACACACACACACACATACACACCATACACACCATACACACACACATACACACCATATACACACACACATACACACCACATATACACACATATACACCATACACACCATACACACCACACACACATACACACCATATACACACACACATACACACCACACACACACACACACACACACATACACACACACATACACACCATACACACACACACACATACACACCATACACACCACACACACATACACACCATATACACACACACATACACACCACATACACACACACACACACACATACACACCATACACACCACACACACATACACACACACACACATACACACACACACACACACAAATAATCTCAAAAGATGAGGCAGACTCTAGTGATATAAGACAGGTCAAGTATTAGATTTAGTTGGTGCCATGTAATAGTTATTATTTTTTTGTTTTTAGTTTTGAAATAGGGTCTTCTTTTGTATCCCATGCTAGTCTAGAAATACTGATACAGCATAGGACACACACACACACACACACACAAATACATTCACACACACACACTCACAAATACATTCTCTCTCTCTCTCTCTCTCTCACACACACACACACACACACACACACACACACACACACACACACACAGCCTTTGAAATCACTGTGGTCCTCCTGCCTCAGCCTCCTGACTGTTGGAGTTACAGGTAAAAACTATCCACTCATTTCCAAAACTGTGCTTCTGCTGAGTCATGCTGAAGAATAACGTTTTACGTGTGGAGTTCTTTCTGCTGAGTCATGCTGAAGAATAATGTTTTACGTGTGGAGTTCTTTCTGCTGAGTCATGCTGAAGAATAACGTTTTACGTGTGGAGTTCTTTCTGCTGAGTCATGCTGAAGAATAACGTTTTACGTGTGGAGTTCTGTATTTGACTTGCCTTTTGTCCCTTTTAATTCTCTGCAGGCTTTTGTGGAGGCACAGAACAAGATTACAGTGCCATTTCTTGAGCAATGTCCAATCAGGGGCTTATACAAGGAGAGGATGACCGAGCTGTACGACTACCCCAAGTACAGCTGCCACTTCAAGAAAGGAAAGCGGTACGCGGGCTACGTGTCTTCCTGCCTTCCTCTCCAGTGTGATGTCTTCCTTAAAAGTGTGTGTGCGCGCGTGCATGAGTGTGTGCGCACGAGAGAGAGAGAGAGAGAGAGAGAGAGAGAGAGAGAGAGAGAGAGTACATATGCCAGTGGTTGATACTATGTTTCTTCCTCTATCACTTCTTTCTCTCCCCCCACACCCCCACTGAGACAAGGTCTTTCTACATAGCTCTGACTGTCCTGGAACTCATTCTGTAGCCCAGGCTGGCCTCGAACTCAGAGATCCACCTGCTTCTGCCTCCCGAGGGATGGAAGGTTCGAGCCACAACTTTCCTTCTACCCTGATTTTTGAGACAGGCTCTCTCTCAGAACCTGGAGCTTACCAGAGCCGGGGATAAGACAGGACGGTACTGGTGCCTCGCTTTTGTGTCAGTGTTGGGGATTCCGGCTCAGGACTTTATGCAGTAAACATTACACTCACTGAGCCATCTCTACAGCTGCCCTGGATGCTTAAAATTCCAAGTACAAGCAGGTGTGGTGGTGCACGCCTTTTCTCCCAGCACTTGGGAGGCAGAAGCCAGTGGTCTTTCAGTTCTAGGCCAGCCTGGAGCAGAGTGAGACGTCTCAGAGGTTTGAACCGGCCAGCTTATTGTTGTGTTGAACATGAGAATAAGTTTTGTCCCGCTCAATACTTACCACAGTCATAAAAAAAGCAGTTAAGAAACCTGGCAATGACGCAGCCTGTGAAACTGGATTATGGTAAATTTTTATTACCCGAAGTTACTTGGTGAGCCTGTGATTCGTAAATAACAGTGAAGATTTGTTTCCACCTAATATTAACTCTGGCTTGCAGTACTTGTAGTATTTTATTATAGGAGCTTTTTTTTTTCCTATCCAAGAATGGGCTGCAAAGCGGAGCCTGTGAATTTATCCCTCCTGTTCATCTGTTTCTGGCACCCACTTGAACATACTCTATTGTTCTTTAAAAGAAAAGTCTCTGGCTGTGCTCACACATTTTCCTTGGATTTCCTTAGATCCTCCTCCATCTCACAGGGCTACCCTCTGCGGGCTACAGCCTGCCTGGCACCTGCCCTCACAGTCCTGAGCCTGGCCGTGTGGAGAGTACAGTGAACCCGTCTCTGTACGGAAGCAGACCAGAATTTTACAGTAGAAAATCTGCCTTCTTTCCTCATTTAGAAGAAATAGTCACTGCTCTATTTAACTGCCAGTGTTATTTTTAGCCTATTGGTCTGTCTCTACCTCACAAACCAAACTACAACAAGCTATTTGCATACCAAAGGCAGTTCAGGTTTTTACTGCTGGAAGCTGGGGGCCTCCACTCTCCTCCCTCTGACTGTCTCAGCTTCATAGCAGCTGTTTCTTCCTGGGTGTGGTCTTGTGACATTTGCTCCTACATGTGTTTGATTCTTCTCACAAATAGAAAATGCCACAGCTAAATACAGGGAATTTCTGTCCCCAGGTATTTTTATTTTTACAATACAGGTTTGCAGAACCAGCGTGTATTGTATGTGCAAGACTCCTTAGAGGGGGAAGCCAGAGTGTTCCTGGACCCCAACACTCTGTCGGATGATGGCACAGTAGCACTCCGAGGTAGGTGCTGTGCTACCAGACCCCCGGCAGCCCTTGCAGCGCCACTTGGAGCTCTGAAGTAGAGATTCCTAGGGTGTGGACCATATTGGAGGACAGATACACACATGGTATTAGGAAAGCTGACTTTGTACACATATTTAGACCACGGGAATTGTCACGTCCATCTCTCTCTCATGGCATGAAGCAGGGCTGGAGAGTAAGTCACACCAGACCCAAATTAACTTCTGGGATGTTGAAGTTTCCTTACTGTTCCCTATAACCTCTAACCTGACTGGAAACACTTAAACCCTCTTGCAAGAAACTTAGGCACTGCAAAGAATCTTCCAGCTATAAAGTAGGCATGTGATCTGAGTGTGGCAATTGACGATCTGTTAGAATCAAAAGCAATCTCATGGAATCAAATCCACTTGGTACCCTGATCCTGAAGATGCTGTTGCACAACCGGAGTCCAAGTGCGTATTGCCTGCAGATGCTCCATGCCTACATTAAGCCTGCTCCCAGTGTAATCTCCATAGGCCATAGCAAAGATAAGCCTCGATTGGTTCTATGTAAGGAGGACATAAGTTACTCTCAAGGTTTATGGTCTAGTAGTTACGCAGTTACATTGCTGCCTAACACACCAGCTGATCCGAATGAAGGCTCAGCGTCTCCTGTGTATTCTGCTGTTGTATGCTCAAGCACAGTGCTTTGGTTCTCTAGAACTGTGAAATTGAACAGTGGTGTTTGTTGTTCCATAGGGGAGTCACAGGACCCCATCTCATTGGATCTGTAGAAAGGCCTTTATGCAGGCATTTCTAGCTATGCCTCTGTTACTTAGTGATCTCCTCAACCCCAAGTAGGCTTAGCGTATAAATGATGGTATGTATTGGAAGTGCGCTTCCACCTGTCTTGATAAGACGATATTAGTATTTCCATGAATCTGAACCTGTGATTGAAAATGAATTTAATACTATAGTTCTGTGGTGGTAATGTATCCCATATAATAGTCCATATGGTTTTCACTGATAATCTGTCTTTCAACCCACCCAGGAGGGCTGCGTCCTAATCTTCCCCCAGTGATGCAGTGCAGTGATTTTTAGGTGGTTGCTCAAACATGGCGATAATAGCCGCACAGGGGAATTAGGCATGAGACCTGGCATGTGGTTCCTTATATATGTTTTTAGTCAAAGTAATGTATATCTCATCCCTGAAACTTTTAATTTATATAGAAATAATCCAAACGCTTCAGTGACTATTCTTAAAAGGTGACTATTCTTTCCTGTTCAGACTCTTACTCTGCATCATATATATATATATATATACACACACATATATAATATATATACACATACACATATATAATATATATACATACACATAAAATATATATATACACATATATAATATATATACACATATATAATATATATACACATATATAATATATATACACATACACATATATAATATATATACATACACATATAATATATATATATATACACACATATATAATATATATACACATATATAATATATATATACACACACATATAATATATACACACATGCATATATAATATATATATACACATATAATATATATACACACACGCATATATAATATATACACACACATAATATATATACACACATATATTATACACACACATATATAATATACACACATATATATATAATATACACACACATATATATAATATATATACACACATATATAATATATACACATACACATATATATAATTATGTAGGACTTACAAGTGATGAGTAAGTATGTTAGTAAACTTTAATTTTCTACTGATTGAAGTTTCATGGTAATTATTGAGCTTCTACAAATTTAAGATCCTCAATAAATAATAAAATTTCCTGGCGTCCCAGGAAATCACTGGTATCTAAGTCTCATTCTACTGGGATAGCATGCTCCCCTAACTACAAAAGCTAACGTCAGACATGGCTGTTTTACGAGACACTTCAGGGGATGGGGGAGTTGTTAGGCCCCCAGGGCACTCCACGGACAGGTTGCTTTCTGCTTCTTTTAAAATGTGCTCGTGATAGACCTCCCTTGCCAGCCCCGAGGTTGTATTTAGATGGGCCTGTGATGTCATGGTGTGGCTAGTAGTCTTTGAATGTCTGTAATGCTCTGAAAATGAAGCTGTGAAGAGTGATCTCAAACGCTTTGGAGTCCATCCCAAAAACTATTTGATGGCTATAATTTCATTCTATTATGTGCCACGTACCACAATCCAGTCATTTCTATAAAAGCAGCTTTCCCCGTGCTATACTTACTCACTTTAGAGTGTAAATAAAACATGCCGTATGTCCCAGATGAGCTCTGCTTTTAACTGAGCTACACTGAGTTATAAAACTTTCAGAACAGAAGCTCTTAATGGACATGTAATCCAAAGCTTCCTTTTATCAAGAAGGCATGACCAAAGGGGATTAAGGGTTATGTTACCTTAACGGCAATTCCTTCAACTTTGCTGAGCTGGGGTTCGCTCACTGTCAGCTTCCTATTTCCTCCTTGCCTCATTTGGCCCCCATGTTGTGGCAGACAGCTTTGACAGTGTGGCTGTCGACCGTAGGTCACGTGACCGTTTCCTGTGCCCCGTAGGTTATGCCTTCAGCGAAGATGGTGAATACTTTGCCTATGGTCTGAGCGCCAGCGGCTCAGACTGGGTGACAATCAAGTTCATGAAGGTCGACGGTGCCAAAGAGCTTCCGGACGTGCTGGAGAGAGTCAAGTTCACCTGTATGGCCTGGACGCATGATGGGAAGGGGATGTTCTACAACTCGTACCCGCAGCAGGACGGGAAGAGCGATGGTGAGTGCTGCAGCGAAGCCCGGTTTCATCCTTCCAACCTCGTAACTAAGAGGGAAGCTGGATTGGTGGACACAGCTCACGGCACCGGACGGGTCTAACCTCTTCACTCTGAAACACAAGTGCTATCTGTCCACCCATCTGTCAAATTACAAAACTTAATGACCTCATAACATGCGCAGCATTTTGTTCGGCTGTGACCCCGGGCAGCACGGGTGGCCGGTGGCGACCCCAAGGCCGCAGGTTGGTTAGTGTTGTGACTGGTTTAGGAAGGCCAGTGTCTCCCAACTGTCGTCTTACTGACTTCTTGGTGCGGTGTGGAGGCCTCTGTGATTGGCATGAGCAGTTTTTATTGCGCTTCCCACCAGCGTCCCTAAGAACCCGAGTGTTCTAACGCACCATAACGAGCTTCTCGCGTTTTTCCGTGTGTCACCTATTATCCCAATGGCTTGGTACATTTTCACAGTGAGAAAACGAAGTTTAGTCTCATGATCGTCTTCAGGATCGCTGGTCGATGTGAACTGCTCGACGGTGATAAGGAGCTAATGCCCAGCATTTAAAAAACAATTTAAATAATTTTAAAGATAAATAGTTAAAAACTAATTTAGAACAATTAAAAGTAATAAATATTAAAGAATTCACAGAAGAATTAATAAAGATACGTATGTATATATCCTTGGTGTCCTCACCAGAGGGAGGAATAGCTAATAATTTAAAATGAGCTAATCGGCAGTGCCCGTTGTCACCTGAGTCCGTGGACTACATCAGGCTCACTCGTGAAGTCGTACATTCTGTGCTCTTGGACTCAGCCATGATGTGTCACCATTGCCGTGTCATGGCAGTTACTTTCCGTGCCTTGGAAGTTTCTCCTCCCTTCCCTAGTGCCTGGCAACCCTGATCCTATCTTTTTCCTCGTTTTCAGACAGGGTCTCACTGTGTTACCCTAACTGGTAGATGGCGGTCGGCAGGTAGAGCCTCTTCAGATCCGCTTCTATGTTAGATATTCTGGGGCTCCCTTCTTTTTAACAAGGGAGAGCATTTCATGGTTTGTCACACTCATCCCTTCCACAGCTCAAGGAAGCTTTCCTTGTTTTAGCGGCCATGCACTAAATTGCGATCACGGTGGACATTTGTGAGCCTTTTCGTGATGAAGTCCAGGCATCACTATTGCCAGATCTGAGGGCGATGGACCCCCTAGAACTGTCCTTTATCACCTGGGGCCCTCCGCGTTCCCAGCAGCAGAGACGTGAGGGTTCCTGGCTGGCACGGTGTCTGCGATGCTCTCCGGTTGAGATGCCCTCAGCAGTTCTGGTAGCTCCAGTGACCAGCCTGTTTACTGTCTGTCTGATCGGATTCCAGTTTTCTTACTGTTGGGCCTTACCAGTGCTTTGGCTAACAGCCCTCCCTCTGTTATATTGGGATTTTGCAAAGGTTTTGTCCTGGTCTGACTTTTCGCTCTTCCAGGAAAGATCTTTGGCCAAGTATACGTTTTTAATTTTGTTGGGTGAGTTTATGAGTGAGTGACCCCTATTGTTACATCTAAAAACGTGACACCTACTCCAAGAGCCACTTAGATTTTGTCTGCACTGTCATTTATAGGTTAGTGTTTTACATCTTGGTCTGTGATCTTCTTTGAGTTAATTTTTGTGAGGAATGTAAAGTTTACATCCAGATATGCTGTGGTTTTTTTTTCTATACCTCTTGTTAAAGGGTAGTTACCACATTGTATCTCCTCCTTTGTTAAAGATCAACGGACTGTATTTATTGGGTATATTTCTGGGCTTGCAATCCTGTTGCTAAACTGTTTGCCTGTGTGTTTTGCTTGTGTGTGCCACACTTTGAGTCCTGTAGCATTTTCTTCTTTTTCCTAATTGTTACTTTTTCAGATCATAATTCAGGGTCACGGTGTCACATGGAACCTTCATGCACATTTGTTACTCTGCTTAGCTCTTGCTCGCTTCCCCACCCCCTTCCTTCTCCCTTCCTCCCTGGTGCCCTTTCCTCCCCTCCAGCAAATCTCTTCCCCCATTAGTGCCCTTTCCTTTCTGTACGAGCTTTCTTCATACAAGGGTATTCCACTGCCCCACTTCACACCTTCCTCCTGTAGCTCTAACTTTTATTTTAAAGCAAAGTCTTGTCCTGTAGAGCTGGCTAAAGTTTAGGTTGGTTGCGGTTGCCTTGGCTCCCCAGTGTCAGGATGACAGGCGGACACCGCTGTCCCTGCGGGAACAGAAGTTAGACGGGGTCAGTCCTCCACCTCTTCACCTTTAGTGTTGCCCATTGCTCTGAGTATTTTTGTTTCTATTGGTGACCAAAAGCATTTGGGGAGAAAAGTGTTGATTCTGTCTTACACTTCCAGGTAAAACTTCATCACTGAGGGAAGTCAGGGCAGCTTCTCAAGGCAGTAAACTAAGGCAGAAACCATGGAGGAATGCTGCTGACAAGCTTGCTCCATGCTTGTTCAGTTTGCTTTCTTCTACACCCAGGGCCACCCTCCTATCCAGGAGTGGTACCATCCACAGTAGTCTGGGCCCTCCCACATCAATCATCAATCAAGAAATGCCTTCATCGGATCGTCTGTAGGCAACTAGACAGTTGAGGTTCCTTTCCCCAGGTAACTCCAGACTGTGTCAGATCGACAAAAAACTAACACCACCAGGGCAGTCCCTGTCTACAGATTAAGAGACTGGGATCCTGGCATTATGGCTGAGGTCATGTTGAGAGGCGCTAACGCGTTGGTAGCCCTGAACCTTCCTTCCATGAGCAAGGGGTGTCTCCATTTATTATTTTATTTCTCTGGGATGCTGATAACTTTCCTTGTAGACCTTGTAGTACTTTGTTAGATTTATAGTGAATTTTTTCACTTTGTAGGCTGCTAATGGTAACTTAATTCCTCTCCCTGTTTGCTGGTGTTCAGGAACATGTCTGACTTGGTGTCTTTTCATGTTGTATCCTGCACTTAACATCCGAATGTTCTCAGCATGTCTGATGGGGGTCGGTTCCCTTAAGGTTGCCAGCTGCTTTTCAGCAAAGTGTGTTCTGTTCTTTAGGCACAGAGACATCCACCAATCTCCACCAAAAGCTCTGCTACCATGTCTTGGGGACGGATCAGTCAGAAGATATCCTGTGTGCCGAGTTCCCTGATGAGCCTAAATGGATGGGAGGAGCCGAGGTATCGTATGCCTGTCCTCTAAGACAAGTCTCATGGATGCTTGTGTAAATATTTCTAATAGGGGGATTCCACAAGTACTAGAGTGAAGTCTTCAAATACTGCTATTCAAATGGATTGTTGAGAAGGAAGATGGTGAATTTCCCAGAGATTGGTACCGGTGTTCTAGAATGTTTCCCTTTGCCCTCAGGAGAAAGGGAGAGACCGAGCCTCTCTCTCTGTACTTCACCCGTGCCATGGTTTCTCACTAGGCATTTTCCCACTTTATAAGGAGTCATACACTCGTTGGGGGTGGGTCTTAACAATAATTGCCAATGTGCTGTGCTCTTGAAATACTCTGGCCATGTTGTTTTCTGTCTGAGAGTCGGCTGTGAAGGTGAACAGGTTCCCTCACAGTGAGATCCAAGTTTCTGTATGTGCACTAAGGAATATTTGTTGTTCAGGGAAGGGGAACTTGCTGTGTGTTTTTTTAAATTGAGGTTGGGATGTCACATCCCACTGTGGGTAACAATCCACCAGAGACCCGTTAGCAAACTGAGGCACTCTTTTCTGAGAAGCTGTAGGACTTTGGCAGGAAAGGAATTTAATTTAATTAATTTAAATTTTAAATTCTTATTTCTGAGTCTGGTTGGAGGGATACAACAAGAAAAGTGACAGCGTCTTGTCCCTGTGTCTTCACGGGTAGTAGTGTAAGTTGTTCTTTCTCTAGACCAGGAGTCGGCAGTTTCTGTGCAGTTTTTCCCACTCTGGCTCATTGGGGTGTCAGGTGAGGTCTGGAAGGTTGAGCCTCCCATTGCCTCAGTAGCTGTGAAGGATTAGAGAAAGGGGGTGGGCGTGGCTCGTCCAGAGCCATTTGCTGGCTTGGTTTGCCTTGGCTGCTCAGCTGTGGTGTGCTTCCCTGTGCCATCCGTCCGTAGCAGGGTACCTTGGTTCTCAGGGCTTCTTTACCGTTGTCCTGCTAACCTTGGCATCCTCCCTGCCAGGCCTCTCTTTCTTCTCCAGGTATTTCTGTGAGGTTCACACCTTCATACCTTTCAGCAGGGATCTTTCCCCAGTTCCTCCTGGCCCAGAGGAAGTCACATCTGGGGACCATTTTATCCCCCAGGCTGTCCTCTCACCTGCCTTCCAAGGGCCTCAGGCCACGCACGTCCTGGTCACAGTCCCTTCTGTGCGGCACACTGCAGTACCTGAGGAAATTTTGTCTTGGGCCTCTGGGGTCTAAGCACAGGACAGCTGTCACAGAAAGAGGTCAGCTACTTAATGTGGATGAAGGGTCAGGGTGGAGGGGAGAGATTGTTGTGTTTTACGTTAGATGGGCCACCCCTACCAAAGACTTGCTTATTTTGAAGTCATTTGTGAACCAAAACATAAACAAAAATTTCCAAAAAGTCAGACTTCCCAGCAGAGGGTGCTGCAGACTAAAGATTGTGGAAATCCTCAATGTGAGAACTCAGATAGTCCTATACGGGGGACTTAACTCTGTCATACCTTATTCTTTGAAGTTTTTTGTTTCTTTAATTCTAAATCTTAATATGTATTTCATATAGCCATAGCTGTTTTCATACATTAGCTTTTGATCTCTAGTAATTTAAAAATGGATACTTGGATATACAATGATAGATGTTGCACATAGATTCACGTGAGAAATTCACACACACACAAATCATGGAGTCTTGTTTTGTGTTGGTCTGGAGGCTACCATAGGCTCATATATTTAAATGTCTGGCCCCCAGTTAGTGGAACTGTTTGGGAAGGATGAGGAGGTGTGGCCTTGTTGGAAGAGGTGTGTCACTAGGGGAGGGCTTTGAGGGTTCAACAGCCCACATCAGGCCCAGCTTTTCTTGGCCATACTTTTGGCTCTGATGTAAGCTCTCAGCTGCTGCTCCAGTGCCTGCCTGCCGGCCTCCCTGCCTTTGGTCTCCCTGATATTATTGGTTATGGACTCACCTTTTGAAGCTGTAGGCAAGCTGCCGGTTAAATGCTGTCTTTTGTAAATAGTGTCTCTTCATAGCAACTTAACAGTATTCAAGACACCTAGTGATGGATGCCCCAAAAGGGAGAGCTGGTTTTCCCTTTCCCAGAAAGTATCAATTGCAGGTATCATCTTAGTTGGATTTTTGTCCACTCCCCTTGTTTGTGTTAGGATTATTTGTGTTTGGTGTCACCTTTGTCCTGTTCACAGTCTGTGAGTTCGTATGTTCCATCGCCTACCGTCTCGGGTTTCTACAGTCTTTCTGTCTCCATTTCTCTCTCTCCTGAAAGGGGGGGAGGGAGGGGAGAGGGAGGGGGGAGAGAGAGAGAGAGAGAGAACATGAAGCTGTTGATTGATGACATGGGGGAAGGATCTGGGGAGAAAATATGATCAAAATATTGAATGAAGAAAGTTTGAATAAAATAATTTTGTTATTAATTCTGAGAATCTTATACATCGCATATAATATATTTTGGTCGTATTTACCTGCTTAATGGCTTCCATATCTTTCCCCCACCGTTCTACCCCCTCCCAACTACATGGCCTCTTCGTTGTTTTTTGTTTGCTTGTTTGTTTATTTTAGAGAGCTCACTGATTTCAGATTTATGCTACCCATATGATTGTAGATGTTCACCTACCGTCCATCTGAGTGTGGTCAACATTCTGGGGGATACCCCCGACAGAAGAATGAGCTTCCCTCTTTTGGAAGCTGTCAGTTGTCTGTAGTTTCTTAGATGGGGGTGGCAGCTCGCTCCTGTGCTGCTGAGTTCATGGGTGCAGCGGTTCTGTTACACTCAAAGGACGCCATTTTGGTCCAGTTCTCTACTGACTCCATCATCTGCTCTAGCCACCCTTCTTCTGAGCCTTAGGGAGGGAGTGGCTCAGCACTCAGCCACTGAACTTATACTTTGGGCTTTGATCAAGTCTACTGCACAAAAACAAATAAAAACTGTGAGGTTGGAGCGCTGCACTGATCTGTGGGTTTACAAAGGGACCCAGGTCAGTTCGACGATGTCCATTTACCAAAGTAACCGTTGTAGCTTCCCATGAGGGTCCCATGAGTTCCCCAAGTGTTGGTTCTTTAGTTTATGAGGTACGTGTTTCCTCCTGTCAGAAATAGTTGGTTACCCCATAGCATTCTTGCTACCCTTTGCACCCACCGGCATATCTTACCAGGCTGGTTGTTAATGTAGCCCAAGGTGCGTAGCTGGGTGAGACCCTTGATGGCTTTTCTGTCCAGCGCTCTGTATGACGTCTCAGTCACCATGCTGAATACTACAGGGGAAGTCTCTGCAGCAATCCTGGGAAGACAGAAGACCTCAGAAACCAATGGGCAAGCAAGAAGGCCAAGCTGGTCCTTACAAAGCAGCTGATGTGGCGATGCCATTCTGTAGAGGATTAGGTGGTATCCCCCTTGCTGAACCACTGGGGCTGACTCCCTTCAGATCTTGTACTGTTTATGTACATTTAATAAAGCATTGCACCATTTCGTCAGCACCTAATCTAGTTTGTTTTCCTACCGCTGTAATAAACCCCAAGCCTCAAACAGCTTGGGGAAGGAAAGTAATTCAACTCCTTGGTTAGAGTCAGTTAGCAAAGGAAGTTAGGGCAGGACCTTGGGCAGACCCCCTCAGCCTCACCACCCACAGTAGGAGGGGCTCATCAATTAGCAATCAAGAAAATGCCCCACAGATTGCTCCCAAGCCAGTCTGATCGAGCCAGTTCTTCAGTTGGAGTTCCCTTTCCCACGTACGTCAAGTTGGCAGCCAGGATGAACCATCATAGGACCCCACTTGACAGTCATGTTTCCTAACACATGCATTGATAAACATTTTTTTTTTTTAAAAAAGGGCCTGTATTTTGACAACTGCAAACTGTCACTTGAGCCTCTGGTGTAAAATTTTTCTACCTGTGGTGTCATATGTATATGTCATATGTCCAACATACGTTTGCCACAGTGCATGTGTGGGGGTCAGAGAGCAGCACCAGGAGTTAGTTTGTGCCTCCCATTATGGGTTCACGGGACCAAACTTAGCTTGGTAGGCTTGCGTCCCAGCACATCTACCTACTGAGCCATCTTGCCAGCTCAGATTTTGGGTTTTTGAACTAGAGATGATCAGCCTATATTGATTGCTCTTGGAGAGCTGGTTGGTTACTTTCCTCCCCTGACTCCTGTATCACTCAGTGAGGGAGGAAGAAGAACAAGTGGGATTCTTGAATAACCAAACTTGTGTACCAGAAGGCAAAGGGTAGATGGGTTAGAGACCTAAGTGCCTATCCCTCATCAAGAGCTGTGTTACTTTGAATATTGAAAATATGGTTATTTTCTTGGTTTGGTTTTTGCTCAGGATGTTCTGTTGTATCTGATTCTAATTTACCAGGCAGCATATCAAATGGTGTTTGGATAGATTCGGGTTTCACTCAGCTGCATCATTGGGCCATCTGGAAATGCTGGCCAGTCTGGCACATGACTGCATATTACAGATATGTAGGTTGGCCATACACACGTGTATGCTTGGCTGCTTGTATGCCTGACACGGCCTCTTCTGCCTTCCATGAATCCTATATGAATCCTATCTGAAAACTCATCATGTGCATGGAGTTTGGCATTTGACACTTTTCTTTAATTGAGTGTTGGAAACAGACTCAGTGTCAAAGGGATGTTATGATTCAAAGCCGTTGTGAAAGGGTCCAGTAAATCAGGTAAGGATTGCCTCAGAGGAACATGACGAGCTCTTCAAGCTGTTGAACTCCGTTTCTCTGCCTCTGTTAGCCTCCAGTCTCGGGTGTCACTGCTTTCTCTGCACCTTTACACTTACAGTTAGTTCTCTGCTCCAGCACAGAAAGAGGTGTGTGTTTTATTCCTAGAGGGTAGCATCTGCTAGTCCTGAGACGTATACTGAGAATGAGGGCGTTGCATACAGCCTGGGTACACACTGGGCAGCTCTCTGGTGACGGGACCCCATATCTACACTAGCGTAAGCAGTCGTAAGGAAGGGAGGTCTTAAGCGACTGATTTTAGAAGTCTGACTCCTCCTTCAGAATTGGAGACATATTTTCCCCAAAGCATTCTGGGATCTATGTTTTCCAGAGCTTTTTCCATTAATTGCTCCTCTCTGACCATCATACATCATGCTCAGTCAATGCAATGATATTGATTATTCCTGTTTGTGTCTGTCTGTCTGTCTGTCTGTCTGTCTGTCTTAAACAACTCAGTGTTAGCTTTCAAAGCCCCGCCCTGGCTTATTGTGTATTCTGAAAATGAGTTCAGTGGTAACCACTGGCTGGCCTCTCAGTAATCTTGGTTGAATAAACTCGCCCTTAGCCATGATCCACTGAGTAGCTAATGTTTGTGGCATGTCTTTGGTAGAGAAGATAGAAGCTGGGTGATCCTACCGAAATTAGCCATCTTTGGTGACACTTGTGTGCCATTATCTGCTCTGGGCAAGCAAGGTTTTGTTTGTGAACCTCGCTGTGGTGTGAGGAGTGAGACAGTACAAAACTTTCTCCATACTATTGGCAGTGTTTCCAAGCAGCTGTGACCAAAGCAGGCCTCAGATCCGGCACGCTCTTCTCCCTTAGTTACCTTCTAGCTGGGTTAAGTCCACACTCCGAATGTCAGCCAGAGGCCGCCACAGAACTTAGCTGTCAGAACACTGGCACACCAAACTTTACAGTAGTAATTGGTGACTTTCAGCTCTGATACCTGTCAGTACCGCAAGGAAGGCACGTGGATCTGGTGTCAGAACATAACTGCCTCGTTGATAGTGGTTCTTGGGGTTTTGCGTGTGTTAATGTTTTCTTAAGTAAAAAGGTGACTTAATGGAAATTTACAAGATTTAAGATCTTGTAAAATGAAGGTATGGAAACTAGAAACGTAGGACTTACATATTTCATAGCTGGCCAGGCTGGCGTTCCTGCCTCTTTTGCACACAGTGTGTTTAATCAGATTGCTTCCAGAAAGTGAGGTCACTCTAGCTTCTGTCAGATTGCTTAAAACAGTAGGACTTAGAGGAGGACGGAGGCTGTCCACCAAAGTCCAGACCTGACTCTCTTGTTTGTTTGCTTCTTGATTTTTTTTTCCCCTTTTCTCTGGCTTTTAAGAAATTTACCTGGGACTGGAGAGATGGCTCAGTGGTTAAGAGCACTGACTGCTCTTCCAGAGGTCCTGAGTTCAAATCCCAACAACCACATGGTGGCCCACAACCATCTGTAAGGGGATCTTATGCCCTCTTCTGGTCTGTCTGAAGACAGCAACAGTGTACTCATACATAAAATAATTCTTTAAAGAGAAAAAAAAGTTACCTTATTCTTTAGAGTCAGAAAGATCTTATTAGCAGAATGTTTGTCTTCCCACTCGATCTCTTAAAAAAAGAAAATCATCTTTAAAATTACCTTAATGTAGTCTAAGAACCTAAGCAACTGTTGGTCCCAATTAGTTTTTAGTGGAGAAAGGTATCTTTTCCTAACCTGTACACTGAGAGGAGAATAATGCATGCACAGTTTTGTGATTGGCAGCTCGAACATTGAAGATACAAAGGTATTTCCAGTTAACCAAATTATGTCACCAGGAGGAGGATGCCTGTCTTAGCTGGCATTGTGACAGCGGTGTGCCCTGGGACTTCTGCCTTAGGCTAACTGAACTGCTAGACTGTTAGTCTGGTGGTACTGGGGGGAGCCTGGGGTGCGCTAGCAGCAGCTGCTCGCCAAGGTCTGGTGCTCTTTCGAGAATGTTGCTGTCGGGTTTCACCGCTGACTGAGGTGCTACAGCTGAAGTCCCCGTCATTTGTGATTGATGTGGCAGGGCTTTAAGCAGCTGCACAATTTCCGTCTATTTTCAGGGGACAGGCGAACAAAAGCCTGAACTAATTAATGTTAAAGAGGCTGCTTTGCATAATGTTTAATAACATTATAATTGTGTTTACTGATTCTTTTCAAGTAGGACGGTCTAAAGAGGTGACTAAAATGATGAGCATTGGTTTGTTAGCTTTCTTTATTAAAAGCAGACAAGAAATAAAATGTGACGGCTTTGATCAATCTCAAGTGAAAAAGGAAGGTTCATAAAGAAATTGACTTTGAGGTGTTGTAGTAATTCTAGTACTCGGTAAGGAGAGCCGGAAACCAGGAAGGAATTGAAGACCATCTGTGGTTGCATAGACCTACATAAAATTCTGTCTTAAAAAAAAACATCTACACACACACAGAGACACAGGTTTGGGATTGAAGCTGTTTGCTAGAACACATGCTTGGCCTGGAAGCCTCACATTCGCCCTCCAAAACAAGAACAGAGAAGGAAAGGGAGAAAAGCAAGACAATAGAACACCGGAAAGACTTGTTAACATTGTAAAAAAAAAAAACTGCAGAATCTCAGATTAGATATTGTTAGATATTGATCCTTTCAACCTGCTCACTAGACAGTTGGGTGTTCTTCACTGGCCACACTGGTCTGAACCCGTCTGGAGGGTACTGTGTGTGCGCTCCTCCGTTCTGTACAGCCTCAGCTCCTGCCCTGCACAGCTAGAAAACTAGATACAAGAGCTGAAGCAGCAGCTTCTTAACAGATAATTGGGGGTGACACATGAGAGAGGTTATTCCTCTGGTCACCTCAGCCTTCTGCCTTGATGTGCTTTAGAGACCCCAGCACAAGGATAAAGAACCCGGGGCACTTTATCCTCACCAAGCTAAGGATTCAGAGACTGGAACTGCCAGCATATGTGTGGTGGTGAGGACGTCCCAGGAAGAGTCCTAGAGATTTACTTCAGGATGCTCAGTGGCTTCAGCTGACTGTCAGGATGTGTGTCCATTGAATGGGGCTCCCTGATTCAGGCTCAGCACAACTCCCGGGAGCTATAAACTAAAGGCTTGACAAGGCTTGGCGACAGCGTTATAGCAGAAGTCACAGAGCCTTATCAGCACCTAGGGAATCAGAGGTCCCTAGGGAGCTAGGCCTTTGCAGTCTGGCTGCAGACCTTAGCCAGCAAGGCTGGCAAGCAGGTGGGCACGGAGCCAGCTGCTTTGCCAGCCAATTAATTGGTTCAGAACATTTTATAGGCAGATTGGAAAGAAAAAGTCCTGACCACGTTCCAAGTCTCAGAGTCCCATTCAGAAGTCACCACACGGCCAATGAGGCAGAATAATGTGGCCTAAGGACAGAAAGATCCTTAATTATATAAAAATAGATTCAGAAATGGGCAAGCGAGTTAGCAAAGATTTTTAAAAGTTTTACAAGGGCTTTTGGAAAATGTTTGACAGGACCAAGTGAAGCTTGTTGTCTGTTGAAATGCCAGGGGAATTAAGTGCAGGGGAATTACTTTAGATGAAATATACACCCCCTGCATCCAAGGAGCGCAGCAAATCCCAAGCACACTGTTAAAGCCAAGTCGGTAGCAATCTACGTGCAAATAAGTGAAAGTAACAAGAAAATACCAGAAGCCTCCAGAGGACAGCTCTGCAGCGTCGCCAGTGGGCTTGGCCAGAGCCTCCCCGAGGGGCCTGCCCCGTGATCTTTAAAACCACGGACCTTCACCACATGTGGTGCCCCTTTGCCATTTGTTGGTGTGTCATATGTGGCATAGTTCCATGTTTACATGTGTGTGTCTCCCTTGTGAGGTGTGACATTTTCCGTGAGTTTACTGACACATCCTTAGCATGCAGAAACAAAGCATATACATGAGTTTGTACATATATAGAACCATGTCTGTGGAGTGACCGAATAAAAGAATAGCAGTTGGGAAGTGTCGCAGGGCTCCTTTACGGAGCGCACCTGTCTGCGTGCATTCGTGTGTGTGTTTCTGTATGTGTGTGTTTATAAAGACGAAGAACTTTAAGAATTTGCCCTGTGACTAGAGGCTTGCCAGTTCTTGAACCACAAGAGTGAACTAACAGATTAGAGACTCTGCCAAGAGTTGTACTTGGGCTCCGAGCCGTCTGCTCTCTTAAGGGCCCATAGCTGGTTAAACAAGGTGCAGCCACATTATGGAGGGAAGTGGACACTGCGGCTCAGCCAGCTTGCCATAAAGATAACGGTCGTGAGACGGTGGTTACGGAATGTCTTGCACTGCAGCTAGGTAAGGACAGAAGCCGGTTCAACTGTCTAGTAAGGCTGAGTGTACACGTCCTACGACCGGTCGCTTCCAGTTTATATCTACAACCTGGTGAGCGCTTCAGGTTACAGATACGTTTAAGATTTGTTTCCCTAAAGTGTTGTTCATAGTATGAAGGAAACGGAAACAATCTAAATATTTAACGGTAGGGAGAAGGCCCAGTTGTGTGGTAGCCCTAAATTGCATGTATAGCGTCCAGCAGGTAAAATGTATAGATTGCATTGATATGAATCATTGGAAGCTAGTAATCAAAAAGATATAACATGGAAATGAGCCATGGAAGGACATGCATAGTTTGGTACTGCTCATCCAGGCCTAACAGCACGGCACTCTTTAGATTTTTATCATGATTTTTCTTTTTTTACTTCCTCTGGGTATGCTTTCCAGAAGTCGAGGCTCTTTACCTCTGAGATCTTGTGGTAGAACTGACTAAGGCAGTGCATGAAGAACTACTCAGTGGAAATGTGTGAGTGTGGCCCTGGACTTCCCATACCTCCATCCACTCTGCTAACCCTTGCTCATTTAGAACCATAACTCTGAACCAGGTAACCCGTCACGGGCAGACCTAGAAGTTAGATGTGTTAGTGTTCAAGATATCAAACCACACATTCTTGGATAGTAGGTGAGAAATTTAATACAAATTATCACATCCTATTTTCCTGATAATACTCAAATACCTATGTGTGGGCCATGGACCATGTCAGGAAACTTGGTAAGGTTGAGTGGGAAAACCCTGGTACCCACCTGAGGACAGTAGGAATCTTCCTACTCCCAACCAGACTCCTGGCCTGGAACCCGTGACCACAGCCCCCCACATAAGAACGTGACCAGTGGTCATGTAGCACAGAAGTAGCTCAGAGCACAGAGTTCTCCATGTTAATGAGGTGAAGAGATGGGCCCTGAGGGCTTAGCCGATGAGCTTCCCTTCCTGGACTGTTCTGCAACAGGAAGGTGTATGCACCATTTTCCACGACGGACAGTGAATAAACAGTGTGGACAAGCATGGACTGTCTCATCAAGAACCATCTTGGGGAGCATGGAGAAAGCATTCATCTACGGTGCATCTGCTTCTCCCACAGAAGGCCCCTCTGCTCTCCTGAGCTTAGCCGGAGTTCCCCTTCCCCTCCAGCCTCAGGGCAGGTCTACGGCCTCAGCCTTTCTCAGCCAGACTAGGGTCCCCATCGTAGGCTGCATTTTCCCACCCCCAGAGCGGCGTGTCGGCACTACTAGTGAGCACCTGCTGATGGCGTAAGGTAAAATGCAGTCTAACATCCTGCTTTTAAGCTGCCTGGGCAGAGTTCACATACCCCTGTGGCAAGACGGAATACAAAACCACACCTGTACTTTATTTTTTAAAGTAACTTCATTCTCAGATCCTGCATTTGGAGTAAAAGCGCTGCATTTGGAGTTTCCTTTTTTCCCCCGTAGTTGGATATAAAATGTCCACCAAAGCCCGTTGGATATTTGGTCCCCAGCTGGAGGTGCCGTTTTGACAGATCCTGGATCCTTGAATGGGTGTGGCCTAGCTGAACTGTTACTGTAGGGTGGGCCTGGGGGTTTACAGCACTCTTGGCTTCCCTCCTGTCTGTGCCCTGATCCTGATGTGGTCAAGCTCCTGCTGCCAAGTCTTCCTCGTCACGGTTGACTGTAGCCCTGTAATCCATAAACTCTGATCCTTTTTACTTCAGGATCTTTCAGCTATTGGTCACAGTGAGAAAGTGGAAATGAATGCATGTTTAACATCCTGCTCCGAGAACAGGTCTGTGACTTGGGCTTATGTGCTGGTTTTGCTTCTTCATAGTTATCCGATGATGGCCGATACGTCTTGTTATCGATCTGGGAGGGATGTGATCCAGTAAATCGACTCTGGTACTGTGACCTCCAGCAGGAAACCAATGGTATCACCGGTAAGTCATTTTCAGAGCTATATAATTATCCCGGGATACTCCATTAAGAAGTGCTGCTTCAGTCTTGTAGTTGACTCTCAAGAAACCATCTTCCTTTCTACCACATCAGCTCAGTTCATACAGATTTTTCTTTTTGTGGTATTTTATGTAGATCAAGACAATGGGATGAAGCTGGCTCTTAACGTTGAATTTTCTCTGTAGATTAGGCATAGATGATACAAACCGATTATATTACATTTTACCTTCTGCTCTTATCTGTGGTAAGATCTCTTGTGTCAGGGAGAAGCTAGAGTTCCAGTCTGTAGCTGTTCAAAGTCAGATAGTTGTTAGGAGGCAAACTGTCAGAGGCAGTTTAACAGTAAGATGGGTCATTTGCCAGATTAACCGGTAATCATCTGATGACCCCTGCTGAGCTATGTACAAGGGACTAGGCTGATTTTGCTCTCTGAAGCCCTGTATTTCACCAGAGTTAGCACACCACAAGACCCTTAAAAACTGAAGGCAGTCACCAGGCAGGTTGTGCAGGCCTTTAACCCCAGCACCGTGTGGGCAGGGCAGGTGCATCTGTCAGGAGGAGGCCAGCTTAGGCTGACTGCCAGTCGAAAGGTGGCCCGCTGTACTGCCATCAGACATTACAGCCCCTCAGCTCCACACTTTACTATGTTTGACGAGCTCTGAAAATATCACATAAGCTGACATCCAGATGAGGACACCAAACAAACCAAATAGAGATTCTTCACGTGGGCTTTCAGAATATGCAATTTATATTTCTAGTTTATTTGCCTCACTAATAGTACCTAACATTCTGATACAAAGATACTGCATCCTTCTGAACAAGGAGCACATGCGGTCGTTCTGGCTGTCACAGAGCAGGTTTAGGCATGTAGCAGGATGGTCAGTAATTTACTCTAGTGCTATGCATACATACATACATATATATTAGTATATATAATACTATGTATAATATATTATAATATGTACGTATATACATATATACACACACGAGAGCTATTTTATTTATAAAGGTAGAGACACCTATTTTGGACTCAAAACTACAGCCACCACTGTTCACCTTCCCTGTGAGGAGAGGCCGCTCTGGGTGTTTTTGGAGTCTGTGCAGCCCAGCCAGCACCTTTCGGTTGACCCCAAATGAAACATTGTTGCTGTCCTTGAGCTGGAACTCGTGCTTCTTGGGTGGTGGAAAGGATTTGGGCTTCCCCTGGCTTGTTAAAATTCCCAGTTACAGTGTTCCTTTACAAAAGAGAGAGAGAGAGCTGTTTGCATTTTCTGCTTATAACTTCATGGAGTCTTTAAATTATTTGAAGGCTTATGCCATTAAAGGATACAAGCTAACAAATTGAAACACACCAGTTGTTTAACTTCAAATAGGTAAGGAAGTTCCCTTCCATCTACACTGTGCACACTGAGCTGCAGTTGCTAGTCCTACCGTACTGCGTGAGAGCAGTGTTCCATCTGCAGATGGGATTGGGGGAGAGTGAGCATCAGAATACTGTTGGCAGGGCAGTGGGCTCATGCGCATGTGGGGACCATTCAGGCAAGAGCTCAGTGGGTCCGGTTCTCAGGAAGAACAAGCAGGCTGATGCTATTTTCCTAAGTGGACTTTTCCTCTAGAGAAGCCTCACCTCTAAGCTTTTGACTTTGCAGTTGTTGAGCGAGGTTCATCTACTGCCCAGAACGATATCCTGCGCTTGAATAGATCACCTAACAGGAGCACCTAAGCTAGTGTGTTTGAGTAACCAGAGACGTTAGGCAGGCCAGGTCAATAACCTCTGCTACAGGCTCATGGGACCCCACATAAAGAAGACGAGTCTTATGACGCTGTCCCACGGTAACAGTTTGCATAGGTCACTGAGCTGGTCAGGTTGGAGGTCACTGAAAGAGGGTCATTGCTTCAATCAGACTTCCATAGGCAAGCTGACCTCCGAGTGAACACCGGGGTGGTGGGTCTGAAGCTGAGGGTGCTCACTAATGAGCCTTCTGTAGGGACAGCTGCCAGTTTCCGGGTAGTGCTGGGGCCTGTCGTTTCTTTCATTTTATTTATGTATTCATTTTGAGATTTATTTGTATATATATGTGTGTGGGTGCGGGTGTTTTGCCCACATGTATGTCTGTGCCAATAGAGGATGTTGGATGCCCAGAACTGGAGTTATGGACAGATGTGAGCCACAGTGTGAGTGCTGGGAGTTAAACTGGAATTCTCTGGTAAAAGGCCAGTGCTCTTATCTGCTGAGCCATCTCTCCAGCCTCATGTTTTCATAATTTCTAGTTTTACATGTGTGGATAACAGAAACCACAGGGGTTGGGATTGGCCTGAGGGCCAGTCATACCTAGTTCCACAAGTCAGTCGCATGGGGCAGCGTGAGGGCATCTCCTTTGTTATCACTGGTTCACTGTGAGTCGGTCACAGGATTACAGCTATTTAAAGAAGCAAAACAGTCCACGTGATACAGATTCCAGGACTCCTGGCAGACAACAGCATCCACAAGTCTGTTATCTAAACTGTCAGAGTTCTCTTGGGACGCCCCCCCCCATCTGTCTGTGTGTTTCACATCCTTTCTAGATGTATGAATAGAATACTGTGTATGAATACTGTGTGAACGGTTGCTGTCCTGCTTTATCTATGGGCTAGGGAAGTCTAATGTTCAGTCCAGATGCATTTTTCCCTTTAGCATGGGATCAGTCTGACTGGTTGGATCGGGGGCTGCAGATCGCACAGCGGCTGAGTGCTCTGAAGAGATGAGGTCAGCGTGGTCTCTACAGTGGAGACGTAGCAGATGGAGTAATGGTTGTTAAGTTACTTGCATGGTTCGTCTTAATTACAGCCGAGTATCTTGACTTGAAGGTTGTTTTTCCCTCTCAAGATATCCATGTCTGCAAATGAAAAAATAATACCTGTTTGACGGGGAATTATAAAAAACAGCAAAAATGCCCAGAAAGGGACTGAGCAGGGTTTGGATTCCTGGCTTTTCCTCGACAGAAGTGGGTATTGGGAATCACAACACTTTGGTTTTGGATAACAGAATAGTAGATTAAATATGTACTTTGTAATTGGGGGGGGGGTGTTTTTAACTCCTAGTCAGAGTTACTCTCAATACAAGTTTTGCTTATTTTGTTTACTACAACACCAGGGTGGCATCAGAAGAGCTCTGTGTGCCTCTGGGGTGAGGTGGGAAGGCTCTGTTGTTCAGGCTGATGGTAAGGAGTGTGTCTAATTGGTAGGCGTGAATACGTCCCTCCGGCTCTGGATCTGCTCCCCACTTCTGTCATCCTACTTAAGACAAAGGGACTTACCTGTTTACCTTGAATGCTGGTGAATTAGTCAAGAATATATGACGACTAGGAATAACATGGAGTGTTGAAAAAAAAGCCTCTACTTCCATGTTAAGGGAACATACTCCTTTTGGTAGATTAAAAACCCTTTTCTCTGATTTTAACTTTCCCCCTTCAAAGGCAGAAAGAATTGTTAGGAGTTTTTTCAAATAAATTAACTCTTCATTAAGACACTACAGATCTGACTTTCTTAAGGAGTGGGTAACTTAGCTGGGCAGTAATGGCAGTCCACGCCAGCACTCGGGGGGGGGGGGGTGCAGAGGCAGTTTTTCCATGAGATATCGTTAATACCATTCATCATTTTTAAAGAAAGAAACAGAAGTGTGTCTTTGGTTTAGGGAAGCCATAAGAAGTTAAAATTTAAGTTAAGTCTTCACCCAGTAAACAAGTTAGTCCCCATCAAGAAGCAGGCTTTACAAAAAGCAGCATTAACTTTATGGTGGAGAGGTTGGGTATTGAATTCTGTGGGCCTCATATACAAGCAAAATGGGCAGAACTGAGGGGGTTAAGGAATTAAGCCAAGTCTCTTGAGAAAGATATTTTCCTGTTGTCCATTTAAGTTCAACAGGGTTCTCACTTGTAAGTAACAAAAATGAATGAGCTTCTATGGTGCACCCAAAATATCTTTTCTCCTTCCTCCCCCCCCCCCCCCAAATTGCTTATTTTTTCTGTCAGGACAGAAACACAGCAGCACAAAGGCCTCCTGTTGAAATGTCCTGCCTGGTAAGGCCCGGCCCCTCAGCTGGCCTTTCAGTACCCCAGCATAGTGATACCTGCACCCAGAGTTTATTGATGCATTTTCCCCAGGTGTAGCAAAGAACTGAACTCAACCTCTATGTATGAATGAATAAGAAGAATATGGCATTGATCAAGCAGAATAATATGCAACTATAAAGAAAAATGCAACCACAGTGTGCAGAAAAATGGATGGGTTTACTAACTGTATGATATTTAGTGAGGTTACAGAATCTCAGAAAGAAAAAAAGACATAGTCTCCCTCATGGGGAACCTAGCCAATAATATATGTACAGATTTAGACAAAGATATACATGGGTACAGTATAACATGTAGAAAAGACAATAAGAAAGGCTATTAGAGGATGCTGTAGTGGACACAAGTTAAAAAGAGAATATCAAGCTATGTTTTTAGCTCTGAGTGTCATGGATGGGGGTTGGTGTTAGGTAAGTGTATTTGATGCACTTGGTAGCAAGACTGTACAGTTCAGTGGGAGGCTTCATAGCTGCTGCATGGCTGTTCTTACTGCACGGAAGAGGGTCACTGGGGTCCAGCGGCTTCGGACCTGCTAACTTCTGTCTGCACGAAAGAGGGTCACTGGGGTCCAGCGGCTTCGGACCTGGCTAACTTCTGTCCGTGGTGCTTGCTTTTAAATCCCAAGTCTTTTATAATAATGTTAATTTAAATTAGAATATTTTTAAATTTTACAGCTGTTTTGTCACATCCAACCTCAGCTCCTTAATTCTGGGGAGCTGTGGCCTCACGGTGAACATTCACAGCTAGAGTCGGGTCTTGAGAACACGGAGCCTGCTCACAGGCTTAGCCGAGGTTTTGTAGTTCAGCAGGGCCTGGTTATTCAGGTAACTTTGCTTGCTTCCCTTCTGGCTCACCTGTGGGTACCACAGAGCCAGAGGAGTTTCCTGCATGTCTTGGGTCTGAGCCATACCCCCCAGGGATGTCGGGTGTGTTGGCATTGTTATAAATGCCACTGTCACCACAGCCTTTTCAAACAGAAACCACATGAAGGTTGTGCTGTGAAATAAATATTTCACATCAGGAGATGCTTTATAGTCAGGGGTATATTTTAAAAACCTGACATTTTACAGGACCAAGATTTCGTGTCAGCAAATGTCATAGTCCAAGAAACAAATGAAGCTTTCTGATTATCTTCAAATGTTTAAGAGGCAGCTAATAACTTTACTTACATTGTTGTTCTAAGACATGAGGGATGCACACACACATGTGTGTGTGTGTTTGTGTGTGTGTGTGTGTGTTTGTGAAGCATTGTTTATGTGAACAACTTTGGTTACTGTAGGTGGATCACCTACTGAAGTACTCATTTGAGGGGATTAATTTGTCACTTAAAAAGTTAAGTAGTATAGTCTGTGCAGCCTCGTGAAGTATGATTGTGGGGTCTCTGGTCTGGGAGTTTGCCTGGTTCTGTGTTCTGAGCAACCTGGGAATTAAACAAAGCACTGTAAGCACTCAGGGCCTTCCCAGTGCTCTGTTGCTTTGGTAGAAAGGGGACAGAAGTCATGGAGAACAGAAATGGACTGAAAGCACAAATCCAGGGATAGAGACTGGCGTGTCCCAGGTGGTTCTGCTGGGCGAGGAGGTGGACGCTGACACCTGTGCGTGCTTCTCCACGGGTAACACGGGTGATTGGTAGCTGAAACCTCCAGTCATGGAAGGTCCAGGATGTATGCTAAGGACACTCTTGGATTAGTACAGGAGCTAGAGACAAAACTTTCCCCAGATGCATGAGAGACACTGACCTTCAGTTAGAATTGACAGAGGCCTAGAACCCTATGCAGCAAGAATTTAGAGAGTACTTATGTTGGTTGTATTAGAGGAGGCAAGCAAAAGGAAGAACCCTCTGAAAGATCGCCCCTTCAGTCCAGGCCCAGGGGTCCAAAGGATACCAGCACTGCACAGTCAGAGTGTCACACAGACACAGTTGCCCGCATGAGAAGTGGAGTCAAGTCAGTAAGTACATCAGACTGTGAAGTATGTCAGACACACTTTAGGGGCGGCAGTGGTTCCTCTCTGTAGCCATGGCTGTGCTAGAACTCACTCTGAGAACCAGGCCAGCCTGGAACTTAGGGCTCTGTTTCTGCACTCTCAGACAGTGCTGGGATCAAAGGTGAACATCACTGTCGCCCTGGATATTAAACACACTAAATCGTAATGCCGCCATTAAAAAAAAAATAGAAGAACCTTTGATGTGTACTGTAAGAAAGTGGTGCTCTTATGAGCCAAGCATGTGACCATTGCCGTGATGAGTAGTATAACTACTCACAGGAGGAAAGTAAATACAGGTAAGAGATATTTAGTGAAAAAGAATGGAAATTCGTAAAGTACAGCCCACCACAAAGGGGAAAAACATGAGTTATTGGACATGAAGAACGAACTTCTACAAATGACAAACTGCAGGTTGGAAGCAGCCGTTCTGCAGAAGGCAGCTCAGGGAAGCCAACGGGGTGAAGAATGGCCGCTCTGAGATTGTATAGGATAATGTAGCTGTCGCAGCAAACAGCAGAGTGTTTCTTAAAACGTTACAAGAGTTTAAATGTCGTGGTCCTAAGCACCTCCAGTGAGTTTCATTTAAGTGTTGTAATTCTGGGGGTAGTGGCCAGCAGCCTGACCTCTGAGTTTAGACTAAGAGCATGTGAACACATGCAAGTTAAAAATGGCCCCACGGCCGTTACATATGATTACCTAGTCT
This sequence comes from Micromys minutus, assembly GCF_963924665.1. Classification (NCBI taxonomy): domain Eukaryota; kingdom Metazoa; phylum Chordata; class Mammalia; order Rodentia; family Muridae; genus Micromys; species Micromys minutus. Next base: position 36,176,670 of record NC_137960.1, on the reverse strand, counting down.
TTCTGTGGCAGATGGAGCGAATGGTGGAATTCATCAGATGCACAGAATTGAGGGTATGCGTAGGAATGACCCCAAGATTCACACGTCATTCCGGTGAGGTCAGAGTGTTCATCAGTTGTGTAGAGAACAATTTTTAAGTCAAAGGCTATTCTTAATAAATCAAAAAGTATTAAAATAAGACCAGAAGGCTAGAGAGATCACTCATTTGTGAAGAGCACTGGCCGCTGTTTCAGAGAACCCGGGTTCAATTCTCAGCACCCACATGGCAGCTCACAACTATTTGTGACTCCAGTTCCAGGGAATCTGACACCCTCACACAGACATACATGCAAGTGAAACACCGACACACAGGAAATAAAACCAAATCATCCAAAACTAAACAAAAAAGATATGCAGTCTTTGAGCACAGTAAGTTTAGACTGATGTCAATAATAACCACAGGTCCTGAGTTCAGTTCCCAGCAACCACACAGTGGCTCACACCCATCTGTAATGGGATCTGATGCCTCCTTCTGTGTGTCTGAAGACAGCTGCAGTGTACTCACGTACATAAAATAAGCAAATCTTTGGAAGATAGTGGAGTAGGATCGGATTGTCCTGATAGAAAAGAAGTTTCCTGTGGGAGTGAAAGCAAGAGGTGTTTAGAGAATTCCTAAAGCCATAGAGTTTTTTCATGCATACGTTCCCTAAGACCTCATTGAGTCTGTGTTAGGCACATCATGACAAGCGTTGTCCAGTCATTAAAGGTGCTACTCAGAAGAGCCATTTACAGAATGATAGCAAATGCTGTTAAGAATTTTGTTGGTGACCACCGCATATCAGATCCCAGAAATAAAAGACTAGAGACTGTTGTAACTTCCTCCAACACAGCTTTTATTTGTATCCTTAAAATACCTGCAAACTGAGTAGCAAGTAGCAAGTTAAACCCGTAATAAACACTGAGCAATAGCTTGAGGAAAACATCAAATGTGAACCGGTTAGAAGCGGCTGGCCATTGGAGAGTGTGCCAGGTAAAGGACACCGTGCGTGGTTTGCTGAGCACCGCTAGAGTTCAGCAGGAGAAACAGTTTGGATGTGTGAAATTGAGAACAGTTTTATGGCGTGGGTTACTTCAGAGTGTAATGGGAAAGACAGAAGGTTCAGAGGCACCATCATGGGCCCGGTTAGTGTGTTAAGACATTGTGCTGCCTGGAATAGAGGACACCAAGAAAGGCCATGGGAAAACCAGGCAGCAAGCTAATGCTGAGGGTCGGGGCTTCTGGAACTTGGCCCTACTGACTTTGTGCAGTATGCTCGCTGCTTTGCTGATTTTGTAGCATCTCGGATCTCTGCCACTAGATGGCAGTAGCACGCCTCACCTCCTAAGTCATGGCACCCAAAACACTGCAGTAGACCTTCCAAAGGCTGTTTGGAGTTGAAGAGTCTATTGCCCCCAGGTGGAGGGCCACTGCTTTAAGCCAGATTTTGGGGTAGGGGACATTGTAAGGTGGCAGGAAAGGTGGAAAGACAGGCTTTGGTTTGAGACTTGGTCAGGTAGAAAAAGCTTTAGCGGGAGTGTGGAATGGTAGGGCGGGATGAGGTCCTTCAATCTCCCTTTAACGCTGGGGTTTCTAGTGGCTCCTTGGCGCCTACCCACAACTATCCTTGCTCTCCCTTGTGTGTTGGAGCTCCCAGTATTACCTGTGCTGTGAACTTTGTTGAAAGAAGAGCCTCTTGTGTGGAAACCTACATTGTTTCTTCCAGCATCCGGGATGACAAATGCTTGCTTGCTTCCCAGGGATCCTGCAGTGGGTGAAACTTATAGACAACTTTGAAGGAGAGTATGACTACATAACCAACGAGGGCACCGTGTTCACATTCAAGACAAACCGTAACTCTCCTAATTATCGGCTCATCAACATCGACTTCACGGACCCTGACGAGTCCAAGTGGAAAGTGCTGGTTCCGGAGCACGAGAAAGATGTCTTAGGTAAGGCAGGCGGCTGCTAGGAACCTGTGCTTGTGAGAACACGGGAAGGTCGGTCCTTCGCGGTCTGCGGACTGGTTACTCTGTACAGAGCCTGTGGCTTGTAATGACTAGGATGGCCGAGGCCTAAACAGTGTATTCTGCCTCATTAGAGAGTACTAGCTCTTAGCTTAAAACTTCTGTGTCACCTTGGCTGTTTGTTTTTACCTGTCGTAGATGTGAGGGTGGACCTCCAGCCATCTTGCTAGAGAAGAGAATAGCCTGCCCCTGCTCTTAATTGCAAGATGCCATTGGCACTTATTTATCGTATCAGAAATAATATGATGATGTATGAATGAGTGTGCAAAGACTCGAGAAAACTCACTAGTATTGTACTAGGTTTTTACACAAAAGAGAATTCCGACCAATGAAGAGTTTGCTTGCTGGAAGTGAGCTTCTGTGGTAAGTTCAGTGGGGAAGTCTCAGGCCACTTAGAAATGTATCATATGCAGTGGAAAATTGCACCCAGGCTGCAGGTTAGCTTCTTCTCAAAGAAAGTACTCACTGCTGTGTTCTCAGTGCATTCAGACACTCCTGCTGTGTTCTCAGTGCATTCAGGCACTCCTGCTGTGTTCTCAGTGCATTCAGGCACTCCTGCTGTGTTCTCAGTGCATTCAGGCACTCCTGCAGTGTGTTCTCAGTGCATTCAGACACTCCTGCAGTGTGTTCTCAGTGCATTCAGACACTCCTGCTGTGTTCTCAGTGCATTCAGACACTCCTGCAGTGTGTTCTCAGTGCATTCAGACACTCCTGCTGTGTTCTCAGTGCATTCAGACACTCCTGCAGTGTGTTCTCAGTGCATTCAGACACTCCTGCTGTGTGTTCTCAGTGCATTCAGGCACTCCTGCAGTGTGTTCTCAGTGCATTCAGGCACTCCTGCAGTGTGTTCTCAGTGCATTCAGACACTCCTTCAGTGTGTTCTCAGTGCATTCAGACACTCCTGCAGTGTTCTCAGTGCATTCAGGCACTCCTGCAGTGTGTTCTCCAGTGCCTACAAGCTAGAGGTGACTCAATGGCCACCTACGAGTCAGCTTTCATTTATGATACTCCACAAGTCTCCTGTCCTTTTCTTACTTGGTCCAGTTTACCATTTGGATGTACCATGGCCAACTTACTTCAGTGACTGTCATAGCCACTGAATTTAAGAATTTACTCCATGCCCACCCCGTGCTTCTTCCTCTCTTTAGAATAGAGATATATTGCTGGGCCCAGCTACTCCTAAGCATGTTACTTGTGGATATTAGGAGTTTTCGTATCATTGCTTAAGGAGAAGTCTGTGTGGTAATCAAGGCTACTCAAGATTGATGCCCTGTGATCCTCACAGCGGCCAGTGTCTTGATGTTCTTCTGGACGAGCAGTCACGTTCTGAGTGTGAGTCCAAAAATGAGCAATGTCAAGAACCCCATCAGAAACCTCAAGGAAAGCTTGTCCTTCCAGTATGTCTGCTGCGTGGCTTGTGTGCCACCGTTTCATCCCTCCTTCCTGATGGCCTGACCCTGCTTCAGGTTGGCTTCTGTGTCTGCCATTCTGTGTCCCCCTTCCCCATAGACTCATTTGTCCTCTTGCAGCATGGGGGCATGCCGATGGGACACTTTCTTGTCCAGCCCACTGTGGATGATACCTTCCCTAGACTGGTGGTCTAGGCTCTATTAGAAAGGCGTATAGACAGGAAACCCTGGCTTCCTGCAGTGACTAACTGTATGCAGCCTGCAAGGCAAGGAAAGCCTTTCCTTCCTAAGGTGGTTTATCACAGCAGCTGAAACCAAGCTAGGATACCCTGTTAAATCAAGTCCTGGCAGTTTGTGGCATGTATCTTAACTTTGCGGCCGGGCTCCGTGCCCAGTGTTCCCCCTGGCGTATAGAACAATGCTCACATTTTGTTTCCCTCCAGCCTTCTGCACACTCCCTCTACTTCACATGTACCTGTCTGACAGACAGGATGTCAGATGCACCATCCTATACTGCTGCCCTTCCATTCGTCCGCCTCCTCAGCAGTGGCTAAGCTCCACCCCCCCCCCAACTCACCCCAAGGCAGACCACTACCAGCATCACTGTCTTCCTAAACCAAATGGCTTTTTCCCCTGAGTCTTCGAAGTGGATCTCCTTGCCTGTACAGGTTTCCTTTCTGCCTCCAAGTCCTCATGCACTGACGCTTGCATTGCTGGGTCCTCCCTCTCTTCACCGTGGCCTTCATTCCATCTCCCATTCTTGTAAAAATATCTGCTCTCCACCAGGGCTTGTACCTCGCCTTTGACCATTCAGTTCCTGCATAAAAGTCACAAGACCTTTATAATATGCCTTAATCAGCACTGGAGCAAGGGGAGATATTTACCCTCCATGCTGTTAGAATCCATTTTTCTATCGGTAACACCAAGTGAGTACGTAGTGTGCTCCATCTGGGTTGCTCTTACTTCCAGTCGGCCAGCCTTCGTGGCCACGATTTTAAGATTCTCACCACATGGTATCGTCTTCTCTTTCCACCTTCCTCTCCCTCCTCATGGTCTCATCAGACCCCAAACCCCATCTGTGCCTCTTCTACACAGCCATTAGCTGTAGGTATCTCCATTTAACCAGGAGCTTTAAATGAACAAGCAAAGTCACATTGTGTGTGTTCTCTCTCGTTCCTGGGAGTCACCAGGCCTTGGGGGACAGTATTTATCACTATAGTGCATATCAAAAGATCAAGCCTAACACACTAACAGTTTATCTCCTGGAAATCCTCCTTAGCCCTTCCACAACCCTATGCTCAAGGCCTCTCACCTGCTCGGAGTCCTGAGCCAACAGCAGTTAAATGCACATTTTTCTATTATATGCTCATGGGTGTCTGCAGAAGTGACCTCATTCCTCCACTTGTCTCTCCAGGATCTTGCAGTGGATCTGATGATACTCCCAGGGCTTACTACATTTTTTTGTGAAGTGATAGGTCCTCTTGTGTGCATGGATTATGATTTGGTTTCATTTTTTTCTCCTCTCTATATCCCCATAGCATGGTATGAAATATAAACTAGGCATGTAAGTATTTTCATTACTTCCTGTTACTTTGTAACAAAATACCTGAGCTATATAACAAAATACCCAAGCTGTAACAAAATACCCGAGCTAATCAACTTTTAAAAAGGAAAGGTTTATTCCACTCATAGTATTAGAGGGCCCACCCCATGGTTGATTTGCTCCGTTGCTTCTGGGCCCATGGTGAGGCATAGTGGGGATCGAAACTTACCTCAGGACAGTCAGAAATTAAACAAGAGGAAGAGTGAGGGAGGGCCGGAGGCCTCTCATTTCCCAGGACACAGTCCTGTCTAACCAACTTCCTTCCATTTTGCATGGGATAACCAACTTACTTCCACTGGCTCCGTGGGCTGAGGACCTTAGAACACACTGCTGCAGATTAGAACAGCAGGGATATTTGCAGCCCACGTGTCTAGTGTCCAGTCTGCAGAACTCATGCATCCGAGGGTCGCCGTGACTGCTACCTAAAACGCGATGAAAAAAAATTGTTTTTGTGACTTACAGTTCTCAGGACTGAACTTTGTGGTGGTTGTGCTGTACATGTACCGAAAGGTTGTATATTCCTGGCTGCACGGCAGGGCTGTAGAGGGATGGGACGTGCTGTCTGACCTTTCTCTCCCTGTCATTTCAGAGTGGGTGGCTTGTGTCAGGTCCAACTTCCTGGTCTTGTGCTACCTCCACGATGTGAAGAACATTCTGCAGCTTCACGACCTGACTACTGGTGCACTCCTCAAGACCTTCCCGCTGGACGTGGGCAGTGTGGTGGGGTACAGCGGGCGCAAGAAGGACTCCGAGATCTTCTACCAGTTCACGTCCTTCTTGTCACCAGGTGAGAGGCTCTTTGTGGTGCTGCCGTGGGGTTTGTTCTGGGGAGCTGCACTGTGGTGCTCTTTGTGCACACCTCAGGCTGGACTCTAGACAGGGTCACTTCAAGTAAAGCAGTTTATTCAGAACAAGGGAAAATAAAAACTGTTCTCACGAACTCTGCTGCTGGGGGTGGGGACAGCGTTTGTCCTCAGTGCCAACAAATGTCACTGTCTTTGTTAGGTTTTTGTTGCTGTGTAGAGAGACTCTGGGACCACAAAACTCTTGAAAATGTTTAATTGGGGCTGGATTACAGTTCAGGGGTTTAGTCCATTATCTACATGGCAGGAAATACGGTGGCCTGCAACAGACATCGTGTAGGAGAAAGAACTGGTCCAGTTGGCAGGTGTAAGTAAAGGAAGTAAACTGGCTTGAGCTTTTGAGACCTTTTAGCACACTTCCTAGTGATGCACTTCCTCCAACAAAGCCACACCTACTCCAACAAGCCCACACCTCCTGATGGGGCCACTTTCTGTGCCCGATGGGAGTCATTTTCATTCAAACCACCATAGTAAGTCTCAGTCCCAGCTTTGATCTGTACAAAGATTCACAGTGCAGGTAACAACAGCAAACCCCCTGAATACCCGCACTCAGCATACAGAACGCCTCCTGGAATAATTGTAGTTACAAAAATGCAGTCTCACTTTCTGCCCCTCTGACTCTGTCGCCGTCATTTGCTGGTGGATGAAGTGTCTTTGGGGGAGTTTGGCAGGTGTTGAGGTAGCCATCCTCCTCTGGGAATTTGACGAGATTGCAGCAGTGTCTCCTCTGGATACAGTTCTGCTTGAGTCTCTGGGTCCATAAGACATCTTACCGCCATGACCGGCTGCTGCCAGGGCTGTTAGAACTCAGAGTGATGTTGTAGGTAGGTCTGGGGTGCATAAGGGCTTTTTCCCAAGTGCCTTTCAGGGGACTGAGAGGAGCTAGAAAAAGCCACAGAGCGGAAACTGGCCCAGAGCCAGAAGTCAGGAGCCAGCATCAAGAGGACATCAGGTGCCCCGCCTGTCCCCAGAGCCCGGAGCTCAGCATTGGCCAGTGAGCAGGGGTGACCTCCCAGCCCTAATGTCTTTCTTAAGCTCTCACTGGTTCTAGGCATTTGCTTTAAACATGTCATATCTTCATCAGTTATGAGTGAAGGACATGGAGGACCACGGGGCAGGGGACACTCATCAGCTCTTAATAGAAGCCAGGGTCCCCTTTCCAGTGACCCCGTGTGACCATTTATTTCAGGAACAGGCTCATCCTTATCTGGGTCAAAAGGCTTACTGTCCTAGTGGGAAATGACGGTTCTGTGCCAAGTGATGAAATACCGCCGGTGTCTGCAGCTGTGACGGTGGGGAAGAAAAGTGTGTCCCTTTTCTTCTACGTCTGAGGAAGCTCTCATTTGTTACTGTAATGCTTCATTTGTCTCCCTGTCTCCTCTCGCTCATCTTCCCATCCTCGCCTTCCCTCTTAATGCTATTGGATACCTAAAACCGGAGAGCAGAGTTCTCAGACTCAGGCCTTCTAAAGGCAGGTGCAAAGCAGCCATCAAATAGTCAGGTTCTCAGGAAAGCAAGGACTGCCTGTGCCTGTCAGGATAAGAACCTCAGCTTCCCACTGGGGGCAGAGTACATCGAGCAAGGGTGCCAGCTGACTTCGTATCCAGTGGAGGTACATAGTAAGGACACATCTGAAGCCCATTTGTGACCTGCGAAGATGCCGGCAGCCAGGCCAGTCTAGAACAGGACGCAATGATTCCGTGACACACACCACTTGGTATTTGAACTGATTAGTGTATTTGTGGAAGCTTAGGGGTTGAGGTTAGCTTCAGCCAGACTTGAACAAGACAGCATCTTCCAGGCCTGGCTCTTGGAGGTGGGGAGGAAAAAGCTTTTCACATATGGTTTGGAGAAGAAACCTTTCAGAGCCTAGACTTTGGCATTTAGTGTGTTGTCCTCCCGACCCTTTTTATAGCCTAAGTCCTGCCCTACAATGTAACAGGCAAGCGTCTACCTGAGCTTCAGGACCGCATTGCCTTCTCTACATGTGGACAGCGTACTCTTCCCCAACTCCCTCGCCTCCCTTCTCAGCCCACACCCCCGGTCTCCTTGCCTCCATCACCCTGTTGCTGGAACAGCCCATGAGAACGCCACTTCATTGGGTGGGGAGCATCTTAAGGCCAGATGCACCTTTTGACCTTAAAGATTTCTGTAATCAGCTTCTGCTTCACATCTTCAGTTCGTTTCCTAACTGCCTACTGCTGTTCCTGAACCAGAATGTTTTGTTCCAGCACGTTCCCTGCCCCTACATGGCCTAAATCAGGCAGGACATGATGTATCAGTACGTTACAGAGGTTCACATTATATTAGCAAGAATGTGCAGTGGACTGACCTGGGCTAACCAAGATGCCTAGGCATAGAGAATATTGATAAAGTGCATTTGTCATTGAAACCATCCTTCGTGGAACCGTTTGTGGGGCCTTATATGGAGTGGAAGGAGGCATGTGACACTAATGGCAGCCAGCTCTGCTGTGTACATCATTCTATGTTAGCATCTCAGCTTTTCCCTATAAACAGGAATATAGAATGTCTCCTCTTCCTTGTCTTTCGTTAAGGAATTTAATTCCAGTTTGTTAGTGGCTTGTCTGAGTGCACTGACTCTTGGCTCTAGCTCCCAAATCTTTCGTTTTTTGTGTTAACATCAAGGCGAGTCCGGGGATCGCATGGTGAATCCAGTGATCATATCGCACACACTTGCTCTTTATTTCATCTTACTTTTTTCCTTTTATTTATTCTTCTCTCATCAAAACATTCCATGTCACTTCCCAGACCCCACTGCTCCCCGTTTCCCTTCAGAAAAGAACACTAAGGCATCCCCAAACCCCTGCCCCAGAAATCAGATTTGTGTGTGTTTGTGGTGGGTACCCTATAGAGATTTGGAAGACAGAACAAGTAAACAAATACCAAAAACTCTTGTCAACTCTCATCAGTTCTATCCATACGTATCGAACATTGTTCTACAGTGGGGGAGGGGAAAGAGGGCTGCCGTTTTAATCCGTGGTCAGTCTGTTTCTCTGTGTCCTGTGGGAGTCCTGTCTTGCTTCTGGTTTCCCAGCAAGCACTGAGGTCCCAGGATCAGTTTTCCTTATACTTGACAATGTATATTTAAAGTATATGAGGTGCCATTTCTACACCAGCCTCTCTGGCTCGTTTCTCAACACAGAACCGCACTGTCTTGTTTCTTTGACTTAAATATTAAGAGAGATGCATTAAATCCAGGAAGTAGAACTTTTATTAATGATTACACAAGCTGGAATTCCTGATACATATTAATTATTTTGCCTTGTGCACAATGACCGGGACAAAACTGAAAATTTGATTCTGAAATGTCTTGTGATGGTTCACCTTGGGCTCCTGATTGGTGGCTACATATGTATCCATGGTTACATCAAATAGCAGAAGCCCCAAAGGGATTAGTCCAGAGACCCCTGACTGATTGTAGACATTGAGTATGGGGCGGGGCCAACGTTCCCATGTGACCTGGCTTGGAGAAAACTTGTTGACAATAGTGTTAATTACTTTTCTGGTTGCTGTGACAAACCACTTGTCAGGAAAGCAAAGGCATCAGAAAGATTTCTTTGGACTCACAGCTGTGTGTACGAGCCACACATTCTGTGACTGTGGTGGTTTGAGTGAGGATGGCCCCCACAGAGTCATTTATTTGAATACTTGTCCCTGTTCGTGGACTTGTTTGGGAAAGGTTACAAGTTGTGGGCTTGTTGGAAGACATGGGTCCCAGGGGCGGGCTTGGAGGCTTCAGAAGACCCATGGACTCCCCGCTGTCTCGTTGTCTTGTGGTTGTAGATCAAGGTGTGAGCTCTGAGCCGCTCCATCACTCCACCCTCATGGACTCTAACTCTCTGAAACTGTGAGCCGGATTACACACTTTTATAAGTTGTCATGGTCACCACAGCAATCTAAAGTGACCAGACATTGAGGAAGGAATGCCTGGTAGTTAACGTCCTGCTCATACTAGGGTAGGCCAGGCAGCAGAGAGACCTGAACACTGAGGAGCCTTCAGTCCAGGACCACAGTCTGTGGGACGGTGCTGCCCACGGTTGGGGAGGGTCTTCTTCCTCCACTAAACCTCTCCAAAAATTCTCTCCACACACACTCAGGGCATGGTTGAGTTGCTGCACATGCATAAAGTTGACCGTGAATTTTAACACCTCAGCGCTGTAGGAGGGGAAGCCGTAGGTGGTGCTGCCGATGAGGATACTTCCCATTCTCCATGGGCCTGCTCACATCAGATTTCCCTCACGATGCTTGGCACAGCCACCCAAGTGCTGATGGGCAAGGCCCCTGATGGCTGCTAGCCTCGGGTGGCATCCCTGTGGCCTGTGTACTTCCTGAGACTTGGAATGTAATCAGAGACTTGCTTCCTTCTAGGTGTCATTTACCACTGTGATCTAACCAAAGAGGAACTGGAACCCATGGTTTTCCGGGAGGTGACAGTGAAGGGAATCGACGCTTCCGATTACCAGACAATCCAGGTATGGAGAAAATGGTCTCTTTCCCGGGAGACCCCTGGGGGAAATCTGACATTCAGGATGCTCTTTATATCCCACTTCGTCAGAAGCCTCAGCGCTAGCCCATGGTGATACAGAGGACAAATACTTTTGGTGCTCTTGCTGTTTCTAGCCACTGAGCCAGGTGCTTAGGGCTCTGCAGTGGTCCCTGTAGTTTCGACCCTCACAGTCTTTGGGTTCTGCCTGTGTCTGTCTGTCTACTTGAAGTAGAGATTGCCAAGCTCGGGTCTTCAGGAGATTGTGTAAAGCTTCTCCCTCTTCATCTGCAGTTTCTGCTGAGCCAGCCGGTGCTCACAGCGCATCTGAATGAATGGACAAGCTAAACCCTTGTTAAGACGGCACACGCTCAGTCCCTGAATTTTCTTTTCAGGCTGAGGCTCCCCTTTAGGCTTGTTGGTTATTGAGGCTTCCAGAGAATGAACTGACTAGACGGAGCATGTCTGTTCCTTTGCCTGTAGAGTGTCAGATGCTTCACAAAGCGCCCCCAGAACAGACTCAGCAGGATTAATGCACACCCAAACTCAGAGACTACAGCAGCATGCACTTAGGGTCCCAGCACCAAGGAGGGGAAGTAACCATGGGGTCCCAACCCTAACCTAGAAGCTGTGTGGAATTGATGCCTGCTGGCAAAGAAATAGACAATTTTTGCCAGTGGAATCTTCCTGGGTACGTTAACCACATCTCCAAGTAGGCCTCACGCCCAGGAGTAGTTTGGCCAGCACCAAACAAACTCGATGGTGTGGACATTTTGCCTCAGTTTTGTTGTTTGTCATATTGATGTTTTGCTTATTTATTTCGATATGTGTGTGTGTGTGTGTGTGTGTGTGTGTGTGTGTGTGTGTGTGTTTTATAAAGGAAAGTGTGCTTTTTGTTTGTTTTGCTTTTGTTTTAAAGAAAGAAAAAACAAAAGTTGGGTGGTTAGGGAGATGGGGAAGATCTGGGATGAATTGGTGCAGGAAGGGAAACATAATCAAAATTAGATTGTGAAAGATGAATAATTTTTCAGTGTTTTAAAGAATACTAATAAAGCTTTTAAAAGAAGCTTTAAGGAGTGGGCACTCCCACATGGGAGGCGGAATCATGCAGGCTACAGATCAGGAACCAGAATATTGGAGAGGCTAGCCAGGCGATTGCAGAGCGCGCCTTTAATCCCAGCTCTCCGGGAAGAGACAGATGGATCTGTCTCTGTGGGTTTGAGGCCAGCTTGGTCTACTGATTAAGTTCCAAGACAGCCAAGATTACACAGAGAAACTGTCTCGAAAAAAAGAGAAGACTGCAGTAGAACTTATGCTCAGGTACTTGACTGCTCTGCCCCCGAGGGTGGTTTCCTGATACTAGAGCATCATTATAGGGTGATGCTTTTCCCTCAGTCCTCTAGAACGAGTTTAGTTGATGGCTAGATATAGACCCTAAGTAAAAACACATTTACAAAAACAGGTGGAAGCGGGTTTGATACAGGATTGCGGTTTCCCATCTGTGTCCTATATTAACTGCTAGCAAGCTGGTCTTCTGCTGATTGGAGAACAGCTGTGCCCATGTGTTTACATCCTGGCTGCTGAGTATTTTCCCTGAATGGTTGCACCGCAGACTATGGCCCACTACACATGCCCTAATTTGTTTAGTTTGCTGGATTGTAACCTGTGTGAGTAGTACTTAAAATCAGAAGCTCTTTCAGGCAGGCCTGACTTTGCCTTACACAGATTGAACGGCATCGGGCAAGGCACGTAGCCTTTCTGCCACTGTTTCCAACTGTAGTGTTCGGGATCCCTTTGGGGTTAATAGAAAGGTACTGTGTATTATGAAGTAACAGATTGAGTGCGGTCTCATTCACTAGAAATAACTAATGTTCATCTGATTTATCTCTATCAGTTTGAGTGTTACACTAGCTCCATTGCTAGTTGTGCATCTGGGAGGGTTTCCACCCCACATGCCTGTCACATGGCTCTGTAGGAGACATATCTCTACCCACTGTTGCATTTGACTTTCTTCTAGGCTTTCCTGGGCATCCCCGGTGAGGACGGCATATGTGTTTTCAGTTCCAATTGGGAGGGGGGTAGGGGGATAAAGCTCAAGTGTATGGAGTACAAATCCGTCGGCTGTGAACAGAGCAGCTAGGTTTCCGGCAGCCACTGTGCCTGGCTGTACTAGGTACCTGTGCCACTGTAAAACTCAGAGCACATATCTTTCTGTCCCTGGTGCCCCATGACTCAAAGCTGCTCTGACATTGGTTTTCTCAGACACTTAGAGCATTACAACAGCCATTGTCAAATGTGAGCTCTAGGGGAGGGCTTTGTGCATACGTGAAAAGTGTCAGTTAGAACCTGTCTGCCCAAATCTTTTCCAAGGAAGCTAAGATACGTTAGCAATGCCTTCTCATGAAACAGATTTGTGGGCCTGCCTAAGAAATCTTATCTACACATGTTGCCAGTAATAAGTTTCTTCCTCTCTGAACAAAAATGAAAGTTTAGTCCCTCGATAGATACAGATTTATAACAACGCCAGGGACTGTTTGAATGCAGACTTTCCATATGCTGGGAATGTAGTCAGGACCAAGAATTGAAACACATAAAGATCTGAAAAGATGTCCGGTTGCTGTTGCCATGGTCCAGGGGAAGATGATGTCGTATGTGGAGTGCCCTGGCTGGGGGCTAGGAGAAGCCCTCTTGCCGTTGGAGACTGGGGAGGAGTGGCTTTATAGTGGCTGACTTTTACCACCTCCTGCCATTCAGAGCATCTGCTTTTTCATTGCCGCGAGGTCCCTAATTTCACAGTCAGTTCAAGAAGCTAAGCCTCAGCCCACTGTGTGCTGATGGTGCCGCTGGCCCTTGTCATCAGTGGATGGATTTGTGTGCTGTGGTTGAATGGGGCATAACAAAGAAATGGAGCGTAGCCAGAATTCACTCTAAGGCTTCTCAGAGTCTCATTGTGGTTCAGCCAGCTGAGAGATTGGTTTTTCCCCCCTCAGACTAAAATGAAAGAAAAAAAAAATCATAGACCTGAAAATGGAGCAGGAGCTGAATATATGCCAACTATTCTCTTTTCTTAACAGTCTCGCCTTTTATAAAAGACAAGATAAATTAGAAAACTGAGGTATCCATATTTTATGAGCAGGTGCAGACTCGCTTGGAATGGCGTAAGAGTAAGGATGTTAAGCATTCGGCCATGGTGCTCCTGCCTGTACCTCTCCTTTATACTTAGTAGGACCCTTTCTTAGGGTGACCCGCTGTACTGCCCCCCACCATCCTCACAGTGGTCTGCTCAGCATTGATCATTTGTCTTTGCCAGCATGCCTTGGAGTCACAGTAGTGGGATATCTCTTCTGTTTTGTGGGTTTCTCTGTGTAGCCTTGGGACTCGCTCTGAAGACCATCCTGGCCTTGAACTCGCAGAGATCCACCTGCCTCTGCCTCATGCTACGGTTAAAGGTGTGCACCGCCATCACCCCCAACATCTGCTTTCTTAGTTAGATTTGTACTTATTTATTTTACATTTAATTTTCCATGACCTTGGTAATAACTGATTGAGAGGACATATTTTGAGCGCTAATAAGCTTTTTGATACCATGAAGTACCTCTCCAAGTACATGTAGTGTCAAGAACACGGCCCATCATGTCCTTGTGAGCTGACTGTTGCATTAATGATATATTTCTGCAACACTGGGTTCATATACTCAGGCCTTGGTTAGAAACAGGGAAGGGCTGTGGCAAGATGGCTCAGCCAGTAGAGGTGCTGTTGACAAGCCTGACACCCTGAGTTTGGTTTCTGAAACCCACATGCTGGAAGGAAAAGAACTAGTCTTCACAAGTTATCCTCTGACCCCAATGTCGTGGTCCATCTGTGCATGCACACCCTCGAGTGCGAACACACACACACACACACACACACACACACACACAGAGGCACACACACACTAGATGTAACAGTTGCGAAGGGTGAAGAGCAGTGTTCTCAGGGAGCACTGAGGTCTCCCTGTGCGTCAGGTTTCACCGTGAAGGTTACCTGAAATGGTATCGGTTGTTCTGCTGGCTGCTGCAGCATTTGCCTTCATCTGTACAGTGCTGTAGACCTGCGTAAACAGACGTCTGTAGTACTCTGGCACTGTGGACGAGGGTGTAATGCCCCCGTGCAGAGCGGTGGTCTGCCCTCCTTCCCTTTGCTGGGCAGATCTGAAGTGTTAAGATGACTTAGCCGAAGGAGTGGTGAGGGTCTGTTTCCGTACCATACAGAAGCCTGTTACGGGTCAGTCTGTGGCTGGTGGATGGGGTTGTATTTGCTTTCTCTTCCATGTCTGAAACATGGCATCTCTTTGAATCAGCCTGGAAACATATAACCCACAATGTGAAAGTATCAAGGTAGCCTTGAGAATTTTGCCCTCATGAGCAACCATATAAAATCCTCACTGTGGGTGGGTCACATGATCTCAGAAAAGAAATAAAAAGCATATCCTTCCTATCTTTCATCGAGCCTGTAGTTAATCTCTATGGGAACAGATTATATGCGAAAAGCCAACAAGGATCATAAGAGGTCGGAGAGGGGCTGAGTACACGAATAGGCAGAAGGTACGGGAGGATATAGGGTCATTGGTTTCTAATTCCAATTCCGACGTGCAGTTTTGTTTGGTTTTGGTGGTGGATAAATACGTAAAATATATTCAATATTAAAAATGTAAAATTTAATGTTAAACTGGAGCCTTTGTTCCAAATGTCTATTCTAGCTGGGTAGAAGTTTGTACCAACTTTAGGGCTGGCTAATTTTGACGTGCAGTGTTTTTATTAATTTTTAAGGTTTTTATGATAAAGTTTATGACATTATAAAATGAATGTAAAAACACAAAGTCTACATCATGAAATGTTCTGGGCTGAACCTCTCTGGGTTTCTCTGAACTTTGTTCTGAGGAAATGGTTCTGTATTGGATTATGAGTGTCGTCTGAGTTTTGGTGGGTCCAGGAGAGCAGCGACTTCCACCTGGTTCCTAAGAATAGGGGAGGGTACCAGGTAAAGCAACCTGCTGGTTCTCCTGGACAGTGGGGGATGTGGTCTATGGCCCAGCACTGTGGGGATTTTGTTTGCAGGCTTACTTTGCTGAGCTGTGAGTGTATCAAAAAGCTAATGATTTAATATGAGTGGTTTAGACCTGTCCACTGATTGTTTAACACTACATAGTTCATATTTGATGCTACACCTATCTAAGGTCAAACCTAAACTTAGCACTGTGAGTGATAGTTGTTTGTGCTTTAGATGTTTTCATCCTTACTTAGTGTCTTAGTCAGGGTTTCTATTCCTGCAGAAAATATCATGAGCAGGAAGCAAGCTGGGGAGGAAAGGGTTTATTCAGCTTACACTTCCACATTGCTGTTCATCACCAAAGGAAGTCAGGACTGGAACTCAAGCAGGTCAGGAAGCAGAAGCTGATGCAGAGGCCATGGAGGGATGTTACTTACTGGCTTGCTTCCCCTGGCTTGCTCAGCCTGCTTTCTTACAGAACCCAGGTCTACCAGCCCAGGGATGGCACCACCCACAATGGGCTGGGCCCTCCACCCTTGATTACTAGTTGGGGAAATGCCTTACAGCTGGATCTCATGGAGGTATTTCTTCAACTGAGGCTCCTTTCTCTGTGATAACTCCAGCTTGTGTCAAATTGACACGCAGAACCAGCCAGTGTATAAAGTTTTTTTAGTAATTCAAATATCGGCGTACATTACTGAATTTGCTGTTATGTGTGATAAGGCCACTCTGCAGACTTAATGCTTCCCTGAAAGTTGTGGCTTTGAGAATTGCAAAGGCTGGTGAGCCCCGCTGAGGCTGAGGCAGCCACACCTAAGCTCCTCCTCACTGTCTCGGAAAACAGTGGCATCAGGTCTCCTTTATATATGTATATATATACATATATATATATGTATATACATATATATATATATATATATATGTATCTATAGCAAAGTAGAAAATACCGGTGGCAAAATGTGTCTGCTGCTGGTGTTTTTTCCCAAGCCACTTTAATAATTGTGTTTTAAAGATGGGATCAGTCTGGATGTGGTCTCAGCACTCAAACAGGAAGATCTTGAGTTTGAGGTTAGCTTTCGTCCTTTTACAAACAGCATCAACAAAACAACCAAAAAAGCCAAACTGCCTCTCAGTGTAGACACATCTCTGGACACCAGGGAAAAGTGAATCGAAGCATTCATGGCGTGGAGGTCATAGGTGGGTGCACAGGGGCTGGTCTAGTCAGGGATTCCCACGTCTCTTGCATAGCCACACAGAGCTTCTGTTTCCAGCATGGAACGTGGTCTCATGCCTGCTGGGGTTTGGCATATTGTACCCATTCTTTAGCCCGCTTCAGCTAGGGCTGTGTACTGGGAGAAAGTGTCAGTCACATCTGCTGGCATGTTATGGGTAAAGAGTGAATTACAAGGATGTGTGAGATGTCATTTAAATTGTAGGGGAGATGATGTGCCCAGCTAAAACTTAGACTCAAAGCAACGGGATTGGATGGGGCCGGGGGTGGGGGAGGGAATAGCACAGTGGCTTTCCACAAAGACAAAGTAGGAGTCAGCTAGGTACTTTTTTGACACAGGTCCAAAACCAAAGCCAGGTGCCTAAACCTCATGCTTAGACCTGGGGCGAAATAAAGACCCATAAAATAATCAAGGCCTTATTGATTTCTTCTTTGGCCCACTCAGCATTCAGTATTGAGGTGTCTGTTCATTCTGATTTTGTGTACTTATTAGAAGTGTGTTTGCTATTGTTTTAAATTTATTGTATTGTAGTCAGGTAGGATGCACAAAGTTTCTTAACTTTTTCTCAAGTTGAGATTTGTTCTGTGTCCCAGGATGTGATCTGTTTTAGGGAAGCTTCTCCAAGCTGCTGAGTGTGGAATATTCCCGTGGGTACACATTAGGTCCATTTGATGTATGATAATAGTTTGATTCTGTGGTTCTCTGCTTTTGTGCAGATGACCTGTCTGTTGGGGAAGGTGGGGTATTG
Organism: Micromys minutus; assembly: GCF_963924665.1. Taxonomy (NCBI): domain Eukaryota; kingdom Metazoa; phylum Chordata; class Mammalia; order Rodentia; family Muridae; genus Micromys; species Micromys minutus. The sequence continues at coordinate 36,159,240 of NC_137960.1, read as the reverse complement.
AGATCACCTGCTGCTAATGCGTCAGATTTGGTCTTTAATCTCAGTAGCGTGCTTTTTGTATGGAACTGGGTGCTCCAGAGTTTGGTGCACATATGATTAGGATTACAGTGTCTTCTTAGTTCATTGCTCCCTTCAGGATTAATTGTCCTTTATTTCTTCTGATGAGTTTGCTTTGAGTCGGTTTTGTTAGATATTAAACTCCTGCTTACTTCCTGGTTCCCCTTGCTTCAACCTGTTTCCCATCCTCAGTGAGGTGGAATTTGGTTTTAAAAGTAGGATCGTTGATCTTAGCAAACACATGCTACAAAGACAAAAGCATTCTGTGTGCGCATGTATACGGTCCTGCTTGTATGGGTGTGTGCATGCCAGTGCACGAACGTGTGTGTGCACATGGAGGGCAGGATTGACACCCTGCCTCTCTGTCAGTCACTGTGCACTTCAGTCGTGAGACAGGGTTTCCCACTGAACCTGGACCTCATCCACTGTCTGTCCTCCTGACCCCGTCCCGGCTCTGGAATGACGGACACACACTAGGGTCTGGCTTTCAGGACGATGTTGGAAATAGAAACTGAGATTCGTGCATCAGACAGTTTCAGCTGAGCCATCTCCTCCCAGCACAAGCCTTTGACAAGGACATGCTTCTTATCAAGCAATAGACTTGTGCATGGGCAGTATGGGTGTATTTGAGGTTAGAGTTCTCTGAAGGGTTATCTGGGTCAGGGAGAAAGCAGGGGAAGCCAGTGTTCACACGGCTGTTTGGGCTTTTGACTTTGTGCCTGACCTGTTCCTTGAATAAGATAACTAAGTGTGCACAGGACCCCTCCTGGGACAGGCTTTCTGCTAGGAATGGCCTTATGTCAGGTGCATGAGACAGACCACAGACTCATGCTCCGTCTCTAGCTTCAGACCTTCTCCACCCCCCCCCCCATAGTGTATATGTCCCATCTTGGGGTCTGGCCCTCAGGACAGAGCTATGGCTTCTTAGGTTTGGGTTCAGTTTGACAGCGTCTGTGTAGAGTTCACACATGGAGAATGTCTCAGTCTCTAGAATGGATGTGTTGAGAGGAGGTGGTGCCCCGGGGAAACTGCCTACCCTTGGAAGGAACCAAGGTGGCCCTCCTGATTGGCCTCCATATGTGTGCCTGTCACACTGTCAGTCATAGACCCCGACAATAAGATAGGGAAGCATCTAACTTGACTGCCCCAGGTATTGTTATAGCAGGAAAGATCAGCTGAAAGGTACTTCCTACTCACCTGTACTTAGAGGAGGTCTGACGCAGCCTCTCACATGAGAGCAGACTGAAGTCATTCTGGTTAGACCCAGGCTAGGCCTGGGAACTGCAGACCTGTGTGAGCCCTTCGTCAGCCGGCATAAGTTAGTTCTCTCCGCAGGTTCTAAGTGCACAGCCATATGTAACCGTCCTTCTCATTCCCAAATGTGTTCCCTTTTCCAAAACTGTACAAAGTTCTTCTACAGCTCCTGCCCTTGGGAGGTCATTGTGAGCTGTCACATGGCAATACAGGGTGGATGTTACACACTGTCTGCCAAGCTCCGCGCATGTGGACCCTGCTCCTCATTGCTTTGGAGGAACAGTTGGGGCGAGTTCTGAGAAGCTGGCCCAGCTCCTCTTGTCAGACTCTCAGGCTAATGCTCAGATGCCTTGGCATGGTTCTTTGAGATCTTCATGTAGAAGTTGATGGCCGTCACCAGGGCTTTATTAAGACCCTAGAGACAGTTTCTTCATTTGCCTTGGCTGATGTTTCAGAAGAAAGACTAAACCATGCGCTCAGGCTGCACGGTGAAGTATGCCCATGTTACTTCTGGTGGGCTCTGTCCTGGGTAACATGGGTAGAGCGCAGTCTCTTGTAACCTCACAGGGTTGAGAGATGTCAGTGGGGCACATGGGTGAGTCCTTAACGTGATCTTTGATCCTGTAGCAAGCTGACTTCCCTGCCAGGGTTGGTTCTCACAGATCAACCCACTCTTAAGATGACTGCTTGCCTTTGTTTCCTAGGCTGCTGTGACCTCTTAACCAATAGCCAGTCTTACAGTCACGTTCCTCTGCTAGTTGTCCAGCCTTGAGTAGCATCCACAGGCCCCCACAGCTTCACACCTGCCACTCTTCCTCTTGCCCACTGGCATGCGGCCACACTGACACCTTGTTTTGTTATGCCACACCCTTGTCACCCCTTGCCTGGCCACTCATCCACTTCTTTGTCCAAGTGTCGGACTTGTGTGCTGCCGCAGCCCTTCCTCCCTTGTGTCCGGCTTTTATTGTTTCTTCATTGCTCTGGACGTGAGCTGACTTCACCTTTCTCTCTTCCCAGTGGAGTGCATTTTCACACCTGCTCTGTGCGCAGAGCACAGACAGGTTGTGCAGAAAGGCTTGACAGACTGAAAGTAGCCATGACAGGCTGTAAAATACACTTACTGCCAGAGACCTAAAAACACTGGGCTGTTCCTTTCTGCGACATTTGTGTTGTACCATCTCCCTGGTCTGGTCTTGGCCACTCGGAACAGACAGTCTGCTACAGTTTTACTGCAGAATTGTTGTTGTAAGATCTAGTCTTCAGAGACTGTCTTTGTCATACTTCATAACCAAAACAAGAAAGGAAATGCCTCTCTTTAAGAGAATCACAGCAGGGTTTTCATTGGGATTCTCAGCATTGTGTATCTTGTAAAATGCCCGTCTTTGTGGTTTTAGTCTAAGTGAGGTCCCAAGGTCACTCTGCTGAGGCATCCTGATGCAATTAATGAGTTTCTGGGAGAGAACCCCCCCCTCTTGAAGTGAGCAAGTGGGAATGGGGGAGCAGCGGAGGACGGCTGGAGCAGAGAACTCTTTGGCAGACTTTTTAAGCTCTGTGCCTTTCATCTGGTCATGCCGAGGCTACAAGGAAAGATGGGATTTATTAGGGAAAATAATCCAACATGTCTAGCACTTTGATAGGGGTGGGGAGGACTTGTCCGAGGAGCCCAGTAGAGGAACATGGAGGACTGCTCTGGAAAGGGAGTATCCTAGGAAGCTGCTCCAAAGAGAGCAGCCTGCCCAGCAGGAAGCTGGCATCCCTGAGCAGGGCCCTTGTGGGATGCAGATGGGGTTGTCACCTGCCAGGTCCTCAGAGAGCTGCAGACATGAAAGCTGAACCATGGCACATTCAAAACCTGGCTTTGTGTGCAAGGAGGAAAAAGTACCAAAGGACACCAGTATTTCAGGTACCGGGAAGGAAGAAGGACCAGGACATGTCTCGGAAGCCAGGGAGAAGATGCTCGGGGTGGGAAGACATCAGTCCCTTGCCAGCCTTAGCCGTGAGCATTTGGCCATAGAATGTCAGGAAGAGATGAGGGGGCACCGCAGGCAGGGTTGGTGCGCCCACTTTCCAGTGGTGCCCAGGCCTCCAGTGCTAACTGTCAGGGATGTTGTATGAAGCTCACTCAGTGAGGTTTGTACAGCGCTGGCTTTTAAGTCAGCTCTTCTGCAGCTCCTGGTATTCTTATCTATCATCAGGACAGCCTCCGATGCTCCATTCAAGACTGCCGTGAATATGATTCCATTATTCATCTCTTGCTTTTCATTTTCTTGATTACCGCTGCAGATAAAAAAGGAAGAAGGCTGCGTGATTAAAAGTGTATTTTTCAGTGTTTAGGAACACTTCGGGGCAGTCCACAAATCTTCGCCATGCTAGTCCTCAGGGTGAGGATACAGTTCCACCAGTGAGATTTCCATGCAGGGATACAGAAACACTTCACACAGGCCCCATTTAGAATATAAATCGAAAGGAATTCAGAACTTGGTGATTTACCGTCCTCTCCAGCAACCCCTTCTCCTTCCCCCTGGTGAGCTGCCTCCTAGGAGCAGCTGGTGACGCGGTGTGTGCCTCCGGACAGCCCCTTCTGATTGAGTCTGCTGCCTGCCAGTGAGCAGCCAGATCCGGCCCCTGGGCCTGCTCACGTTTCTCAGGGGGGACTGCAGAGCAGCTTGCAGAGCTTAAGGGACTCCTGAGGCTGTCCCTTAACTTGAAGCCATTCATCAGGGACTCCCCTTTTTTCCCTGACTCACCTGGAGGCTCTGTTTTGATGGTTTATATCATCTAAGAGATTCAGACCAGAAGATCTTAGCAGCCTTAGGTGTGTCTGACACCAAATTCACCCCTTCAGATTCTGGCCATTTGTTTTCTGCAAGGAAAACTACTCCGTGGCTTCTTGCGCCCGTGTCTCACGCTGAGTATGAGGGTTATATTGAATGTGCAGAGAGAATAATAGTCGGTGGACATTATGCTGCGGCTGTCGCTCTAGTACATTTGGCAGCCAGCCATTCAGGGCGCTCTGTGTAGTCTTGTTTACCCCCTGTGCTGCCATTAGTACTTCCCCCCCTTAACTCCTGTGTGGCAAGAGTTTAAAGCCACACAGTCCCCTTCTGTTCTCTGATCCACACCCTAGTCAGAGCCTTTGGGTTATCCCTTTATTTTTCTAATGCGGTAAATAAGTGTTCTGCTATAGTTTTGAGGTAACGAGGGTTTGAAATGAATTTCAGTATTCTTGCTGTGTTTTTATGATGCCGGTGCAGCCTCTTGCAATAAATTACCAGAGTTAAACAGTTTAAGATCCATAAAGCTCTCTGCCCTGGCATTGCAAAATTAATAGGTTAACGGCTACACATAAGGAAAATGTCAGATGTTAAAAAAATTTTATTAGTAATAAGCTGGAAATTTGTGACCTTAAAAACCTTGTATAACCCTTTACAGCCCTCAGCCAGATCTAATTTTATTATTTCCAGCCTGCAAAGCATTATATGGCCAGACTCTAGGCTGCTGTATTTGTGTGGACTTTTAATGAAAGATATTTAAAATACTTACATTGCTTAATTGAATACAGGGCCCACTTGGGATAAGCATCGCTGCATTTATCTAGTGTATGGTTGTTAAACACAGACTTAGTACCATGGAAAAGGTTCAAAAAGAATACCACATAGGTCTCAGGAGTAGGGCCTTCTCTGAAGGAAGGGCCAGGAGATTGGCTGGTCCCTTATTTATAGTAGCTAAGAATGTGGAGTCGGGAGGTCAGATCTCAGCCCCATCATTGTCCAGTTAACCTTCTTACCCGTTTGCTTTGCTTCTCTCTCATCTTTCTTTCCTTGTTCTTGAGACAGACTCTCATTCTGTAGCTCAGGCTGGGACTTTCCTATGTATGGGTTGGCGGGTGACAGAGAACAACTTATTGGAGTTGTCTCCAATGACTTTAGCTTGTGTCAAGGTGACATTAAACTATTCAGCACAACTTAGGTCCCAGGGATTGAATGAACTCGGGTCATCTGGCTGGCAGCAGGCACTCTATCTGCTGAGCCATTTTGGCAGCCCCCTAGTGTTTGCTTTTAAGCATCAGGAACTGAATTTGATTAGCTAGCATAGGAATTTACTGTAACTAGGTTCAGTCTCCAGGGTCCTCCGGAGTGAATGGTCATTATAACACCTGAAGTTTCTTTCTCTGGTTTACTATAAACCTTCAAGCAAAAGATACGCCTGTTGAAGTGCTGCAGCTGAATTTGAGAGGAAGGGGGTCAGTATAATGAGCTGCCAAAGGTGGGTAAGGATTCATTCAGTTGTAATGCCTTTGTGAAGGGATGTAGCATTGAGTTTGATGCTTTGAAGGTACGGAATAGCTGAATAGAGAATGCGGAATTGGAACAAGGAAGGAACGAGGGCATTGGAAGAAGGAAGGAATCAACAAGGTCAAAGGCAGAGTCTTGGCTCCGGAGGGGATAGGAACTGTGTAATGAGGAGTCACCACATTAAAAGGAAGGTTTAGGAGGCTGGAGAGACGGCTCAGTGGTAAAAGCACCTGCTCTCAACCTCTTCCAGAGGTCCCACATTTGATTCCTGCACCCACAGAGGTAGCTCACAACTGCCTATAACGTCTTGATAGACGGGGTCCAGTCCCTCCTCTGCCCACCATCACATGCACACTAAAACTTAAAAACAAAATTTAAAAGGGGAGCCTCAGAGGTAAATCCAGGAATAGCAGGTGCTCAGAGTCTGGAAGTAGGAAGTCCGTTGGAAGGCTCTGCTGCCATGCCAAGAGCCAGGAATGGTTTGAGCCCAGGAACAAGCAGGCCTGGGTGTTTGGGGATTAGAACGTTTATTCAGTAGACAAATCTCCTGTTCACTTAGCAGATACTGACTGACGGCAAGTGGTGCTGGCCTCGTCATCCTGGATGATGGGTGAAACCTTCTCATCTTCTGTAGGAGCAGGGGGCACGCCTGCATGCTGGGGGCAGGTCTCTGGGTGGGATCTTTTGCCAGAGCAGCCATGTTGCTGGAATCAAGCCCCATTGCAATGTCAGGATCCTGGGTAGTCTCCGCCTTTTCCTCACAGAAACTGTGTTCTCTCTCTCTCTCTCTCTTTCTCTCTCTCTCTCTCTCTCTCCTCCCCACTCCCCCCCCCCCACCTCCCGCACCAGTCTCTTAAGCCACCTCTCTTTCCTGTGCTGCTCTTGTGAGAGTTGGGAGTATCCTATCTCTGATTAATTCTGTCAGTCTTTTTCTGATTTGTCACCTTGTCCCTCAATTAGACATCCCTGTTTGAGATTAAAGGTATGTGGATGTCCACGTTCTAGCCAGATCACACAGACTTAGAAGGACTTCGGATATAATCCCAGGGAAGCCTTGTTGGTAGATTAAAATTCTTCTATAATTTTGGGCACCACAGAACCTACATACACATGTGCATACACATGTCCTCACACACATACAAATAAAAGTGATTGAATCTTTATTTTTCAATCTTTCAGCCTGAGTTGGGGGTGAGGGTTCAGTTACTAAGAAAGTTGGAATGACTTTCTCTCCAGCAATTTTTGTCTGTCTTAAAAATACTGTTGACACTTTTACAAGAAGGGTGTAGCAATATCCGGTGTTTAATAATGTGTTCCTCAGCACGGTAGCACTGGCTCTGGATTGGGATGAGCTTTCTGAGATAAGAACTGTAAAATAGTGACCATGCTCTCTGTGACAAGTGTGTGCTCCGGTGACACTTCATTTTAAGGGCATGGTGAGTACAGAGCAAGCTAGAGCGAGCATCTCCCACGGGGACATTTGTCCTGTGGATGCCCTTGAGGCTGTCAGTCACTGTTGAAGAGGAGAGAAATGATTTTGTCCAAACCCCACCTACCCGGACATGTGCAGCGTTTTGCATATTCCTGTCCGGTGAAGACATTTACAGGCATGAGCGGGTTGGAAGGGCTTTGTAACGTCGTAGAGAAAGCTGTGGATAGAGAGGGGAGAGGCTGGCACCAGGCATTGATGCTTGGCAGCTTTCCCCTTTCATGGGCTTTTCCTCGTTGCTTATCAGTTGAGAGGATGAAGGACTGGGCTCACCTAAGTGTACCTGAAGCACTTTAAAGTCCCACGATTTGGAATTGTCGTTGGGGCTGAGAAGAAACTGAGGCAGCCGCTGTTTACCCAGCCTTTTGAGTGTGAAGATGCCTCCTCATCGTCTACCTGAGCTCTTGCAGGCTCACAGTGCTTAACAGTCTCCATTTCAAGTGTGGAGTGCCTTCGTTACTCTGCTGTACGTGTCCAAGATGAAGTTTTTCAAAAGATGTGCAGAATGTTTAAGTACCGAAAACTTGAGTGTGTGCTGAATCTAGTTCAGAGTCAAACTCCTCGACCTTTATACCTTTTATATATATACCTTTGAGGCTTTGCTCCCAGAGTCGGGAACCAGTGTGCCGCCTCCTTCAGGGATGGCTGATCTTCGTCTTTGTTACTGTAATGGGTCCTTCTGTGTTAGTCGCACATGTCCTCTGATGGGCGAGATGGTCATCCCTGACTAACAACACCTGCTGTTTCTCCGCTCCGTCTTGTCTTGGCACTGGGAACCGGCCCAGGCAGCGGAGCAGCTTAGCTGCTGTCTAAGGCCTGGATATACCAGGTGCCTGAGTACTAGGGGTCTGGGTGAGCTGCTTCATCACAGGAGACAGGTGCAGCTCACTGAGGATGGTACTTCATATAGCACCTTGATCAACAAGAGCATTAGGGCAGGTGAGACCTCTCTTGACTGACTGACCTACTCCATGCCAGAGTTCTGGGCCTTTCTTAAGAGAAGGTCCACCTTTTTGTCTGATTTTAACAGTAACAAGGTGTAGAGCCACCACCTCCAACCTCTCAAGATCCCAAGATACTTAAACTTTGTAAAGGGGGTTCTTAATTCACTGCTTAACTCTGGATTACCATGGCATTGTTTTCTGTTTGCAGTATCATTGATGAAGGCTCATGTCTAAAATAGTCTTTCTTGAGATCTAAGTATTGACATCTTCCACCATAGACTCTTGGTGAATGGAACTTATAATCTATTAAGTAAAAGGTGTACCCATCACAGGCTCTTTGTAGGTCTGTTTGTGTACTGTGCCCTTAGCAAGAAGATGGAAGAGGTATCATCAGCTACATGAGAAGCCATTAGTCTAGGATGACAGACTTTCCCTGCCTCTCAAGTGGGCACCTGGTAGATCCATATAAGTACTTTGTTTTCCTGCCCATTAAGGTTTCCAAAAAAAGCCTTAGCATCCCTTTACAGGGTGATGCCCACAGTGGACACCCAGAAAGAATAGATGCAGATAAAGGAGAGATGTTTTGAGGTGATTCGTATATACAGGCGTGCTTCCAGGCTTATGGCAAAGTGGAGAAGGGTGTAGAAATGGCTAGGACTTGTATAGAAGAGCCAGAGGAAAGACCAAAGCCCCCACTGATGACTCTTGAACAGGGAGAATCAGAACAGAACAACAGGAGGTGGGGGCTGTGAGTGAGCATAGATCACACTTAGGTAAGATCAGTCTGAAGGAAGCCAAAGATGGAAAGCGTCATACAGAAGGCTTTGTTTTGTTTTATGGGGTAGAAGACACTTTAAGTCTATTTACATGCTCAGGAGAGAGACAGAATTCCACATCGTAAGTGGTGATTGGAAGTAGTAGACTCCCAGACCTTAGGAGGGCAGTAGTGGAGGAGGAGGTAAAAACAAAGCCAAGACCTGGTGATCTTTCTTGCTGTGGGGCAGCAGAGGCCAAGTAGGCTTGGAGAAGGTATTTTGAGAACTTCAGATAGATGACCTCAGACAAGGTGGGTGGGGTACAGAAGGAAAGGGGGATGGCAGTGTAGGGCAGTGGAAATGGAAGAGAGTATAAAGATAGGAAGTGGCTATTCTAGAACCCACTTGGATGGTGGTGTGTAGGGTAGGAGTAAGGAGACATTGAAGGACACGTGAAAGGAAAAGCAAGGCATTGACATGGAATGGGAGTGTCTCCACATGTAATTCAGAGCCTAGATAAGCTAATTTGTGATACAGTAACTAGCATTTCCCTGGCAAAGAGAAAGCCAGGGTTGAGGTTAGAGTTAAATGGGTTCAGGAACTAGTGACAGTCACAGGGTTGATCAGTAGTCCTAAACTGGACAAATAAAAGAAAGGCAAGCAAGCTGATGGCACTGAGGATTAAATGTCCTAAGAGCTTTAGAAGTGATAAAGGTCACAAAGGTGAGTATCCCAGAAATGTATTATGTCTGCAGGTCTAGGGGCTCCATGTCCCCTTGAAACATAAACAGGCCTAGATGCTTAGACCTAACCAAAGAGGATCATAAAACCATGGATATAGACTTAATGCAGAGCATTTTGGTGGGGTTTGTGAAAGAAGGAATCTGTTGGCTTCCTCTGACCTAGCAAAGTAGCCTCAAAAAGAAGCGAGTGTGTGATGGGAAAAGCCTAGACTATTCTATCATTTTGGTTTGGTTTTTTTGTTTTATTTTTGTTTTTGCTGTTTTACTTGCGTGTACGTCTCTGTACTATGTGTATGTCTGGCCGAGAAAGTTATGAGGTCTTCTGGAAATGGAGTTACAGATCATTGTGAGCTACCATGTGGGTGCTAGGAATTAAATCTAGGTTCTCGGGAAGAGCATTGAGCCATCTCTCCAGCCCTGACTACTTTTAATGACAATTTCCAAAATCCTCACATGGCTGAATTATCAATAGAAAATGAGCAATGTGTATATTTTAGGAATAAAATTGCCCTTTTACAAGGTGTTTTCTTGCCATTTCATACTGTTTGAAATACCATCAATGTAACATCAGAACCACACCAACTTAAGTCACGGTTTAGAGTCTTCACTGGAAAAGACACACGGGGGAGGGGAAGCGTTGGGCTCTGAATCGGGGTGGGATAGAGGGTGGTGCTGGCAGTCAGTTGGAGATGAGGTGTCACACAGCAGGGAACAAGTAGAGGGGTCTCAAGAGGGGACATCTGTCCTCCTGCCTGGGTGACAGCTAAGAGTTTGGGGAGGAGAAGCTGAGCAGGGGCTGGGGACAGTGCCTGAGTTGTGTGTAGCTGAGGGAACCCAAGTTTTGAACAGATGTTTGCAGTGTGATGTGAGCCTGCTTTGCCTTTGTTCTTTGGATGTGGATCCCCTGGGTGTTTCCTCTGTGTGTACTGTTCCCTGCCACACAGCTAGGCTCTACCCGTGCCTTCAGTGTTGCTGTGCTAAAGGCACTGTGACCAAAAGCAACTAAAGCAGGACCACGGAGTGCTGCCTGCTCCTGTGGTTTGCTGAGGCTGTGTTATACCTTCCAGGACCACCCACCCAGAAGTGGCCCCTCCCACACAGGCATTAATCGAGAAAATGCACTACAGATTTGCTGACAGACAATGTCATGGAGACATTTTTAAGTTGAGGTTCTTTCCTGATGACCCTAACTTGTGTCAGGTTGGAAAAAAAAAAATCCAACCAAGACAGCTACTCCCACAACTGTACCTGTCCCTGAAGTCCATCCATTCTGCCTGCTCACCCTTCCCTGCTCCTCAGGACTGTGGGGCAGCTTTCTGGTGCAGAGCCCTACCCTAAAAAGACTATGGTGCAGTGTTAGTCTAAATAAGAGCGGAGGAGCTCAGCGCCCTCCAAGGTCAGCAGGATGCCTCAAGCCCATTTGAGCCAGGCCTCTTCCCAGTGCCACTGGCAGGGAAAAGACCATGTTTGCTCAGAGAAGAAGCTATTTACAGCAGGCTGCCGGTCTGCTGCTTGTAGCTTATCGCTTAGTCTGTGACTTATCTCTGCAGCGCCGTCCCGTCTCCTTTATCCCAGAATTATTGGGTATGGAAATGTTGACTGAACCGGCCCTAGATGTCCCGATTTAGAAAAGGTTCATGCACCCGTAATTACCACCGCTGAGAGAAGAGCTTTGTTTAGCCTAGAATAATAGGATTCCTTGCTAACCCTCTGAGCTAATGTTTTTGTTCTCACTGAAATTTGATTGATAGTCAAACGCAGAAGAATGAAGACATATTGAGTGTCTTGACCTTTCGAGAGGAAGTTGAATGTGAAATTTGTCTTTAAGACAAGATGTCCCCGTAGATTAAATTGATTGGCAGAGTCTGACTTTCCAGCAGAGCACTGAATGCCCGTTCTCCTTCGTGAATTCATGATGGGTACACTGGGTGATTAAAAACTGAGGGTAAAGATGAACAACCTGTCCAAGAGCACCTAGCTAGTGACGGGTTGAGAATTCAGGCTCCTCGCCCAGTTTCAACATCTCGGCAAAGAAAACATGCCTCCCCATCTCTCGAGCCCACAGCAGCACTGATTCTCACCATACTCCACTCAGCGACTTGTTCTTTTCACCTCTCAAACCATTTTTTCCCACATCGCGCTGTACGTAACTAAGGATTCTGCTTCCCTTTGTTGTAGGTTTTCTACCCTAGCAAGGATGGCACAAAGATCCCCATGTTTATTGTACATAAAAAGGGCATAAAGTTAGACGGCTCACATCCTGCTTTCTTGTATGGCTATGGTGGTTTCAACATTTCCATCACACCCAACTACAGGTAAGCACACAACACCTGACGAGGATATGATCGTCTGTGCCACGTGGGCATCCGCTAAATCACGTGTTTCTTGCTTGGTGGTATTTCATGGGGGCAGGACCGATTCTGAACACCGATGCCTCGTGCATTTTAAACTGTTCTGTGATTATTTTCTAGGTAGCAAGTGCTCATATCTACATATGTATGCGCATTGCTGTTGTCTGTATAAATAGCTCCTGTCAGGTTTTGTGCAATCTTAATATCCCATTCCTAGGACGAAATCGGATTTGCTTTGAGTGTTTTTAATAAAAGGATTTTGTACTTGAAGCCCCAGCATTAAGCGTACTTCTGAGTAGCGCTCATTTGAAATCTGGTCCACAGATTCACCCCCGATCCTTTTTATTTGAGAAGAGATTTGTGGACTGATAGTGACTGGGGCAAATTAATTCATATCTATCCACCAGCTGTCCTAAACGTGACTACCTACAAGAAAGCTGTTGCCTTGTTTTGGACATTCAATAACTGTAATTGCTCATTACTTTAGATTTAATGAAGTTGAAAGATGGCTTATGCCCCCAGAATCCTTTCATTGAGACCGGACAATCCTGAAGCGTTGATTGTTTACTTTGGTTAGCAGAACAAGGGAGCTCTTGTATAAAATCATGTTAGAGCAGTAGTTCATGATGAGGGTGGTACTACCCGGGGCACAGGCTGGAGTGAGGCTGAAAGAAAATGGTCTCACCGCTTGAACCCTTCTGGCCGGCTGTCTCCTTAGCTCGGCCATGTCTCTGTGGTCCCATCACGGGCCACACTGATTCTGAGACAGTTGATCTGGAAACTCAAGCCAGCCCATGACTATTGGATGAGCCTAAATATGGCATCATTTGCCATTCTTCATATTCAGCTTCCAATGAGGATGCTGTGGAGGTGCAGGGGCGGTGACACATGCTCCAGCCAGTGAGGAATGAGATGTGCAGTGGGGTCCACATCAGTCCCCGAGTTGATCTTCTTGTCTAAAGCTAGCAATCTATCCATTTGTACAGTGAGTTTCTTTTAGACCTTCAGGCCAGGAATCAAGAGAGGATCCCCGGACCGTTTGATCTCAGTAGTGGACATTAATAGTTTCAAGACCATGAGAGATACAGGAATATGTAAAGACCAAATCAAGTCATCTTGGCTGATTGGACATAGTCTGTGGTATCTATTTCCTTCTGACGACCTTCTGTGTCCTCAGTGACCCCACCCTCACCTCTAAGAAAAAGATGAACATCAGAAATAGTGTTCAAAGCAAAATAACTTTAACAATAGAAAGACGTTACTGCACATGCTTAGGTTAGAGGGGAAAAAAATGTAGGGTTTCCAAAAGGCTTAATTTTTTTTTTCCTGGACAGTAGTCTTTTTTCTAGAACATACTTTCCAGCCTTGAAACTTGTTCCTCTCCAGTTCTTGTGGTCTCCCATCCTTTCAAATCATGTAATTATCTCAGTTTCCTTAGAAGTGGAAATACGCACTTGGTTGAGGAAGAGCTTGCTCTTTTCCGAGTTGACCAGTGCAGATAGAATGACCGATTGACAGGTCCTCTCTCAGAGTGACTGGGAGCCCAGCTCCAGTCCCACCTGGCCTTCATCAGTCCGTTTGCCATGTTAGTCATAGCCAAGGTGTGAACCGGGGGCCTCTGGTTATCCCCGTGACTGCATTATGAAGTATGAGTGCACAGTGAATTGTTTACCAGCATAGGAAAGTGAAATGTTCTGTTTATAAAGGTATATGAGGTTACACGTCCCTCACTTCTGTCAAGTAATAAACATGCTGGGCTTCTGTCTGGATGCACTTGCACCTGGGTGTTCTTCGGATACACTGTTGTGTTGAGATGGAGGGAGGAGTCTTGGTGCTGGCTAGGCAGTCGCTGGAAGATTAAACTGTCACCACTGTTTCTCAGCGTGTCCCGGCTCATTTTTGTGAGACATATGGGCGGCGTCCTGGCGGTGGCTAACATCAGAGGCGGTGGTGAATACGGAGAGACGTGGCATAAAGGTGAGCTCTTTTTCTCTGCAGAACCAGGAGTCTGGCCTGACTGAAGCAGCCGGGCTGATCTTGTTCCACCAAGCTGGGGCGGAGAGAAGCCAGAGCTTTTTGGCAGAATAAGAGGGACCCTTTCAGACACATTTTGTGGTGCACAGCTTCTCCTTGCCATTACAAACAACTGTTTTCTAGTTGTTTTTTCTTTGTAGCCCGGGAGAATGAAGCACAGTTTTTCAGACATATTCCTTATAAGATCGTTGTGGAAGTTTTGTCCCTGCGGCAACACTGGAGCTGCTGTAGGAAGTAGTCTCTGGGGGCTTCTGTTATCTAGTTCTGATGGCCTTTCTTGCCTGTTTGGCATTATCTGGCTGTCTCAAAAGAGGCATCAAAGCAGGCCCGTTTCTGCTAAGAAAAGGGGATAGTCCCATAGCTCTGAGCGCCCAGCCTTCAGAGAGAGCCTTCTCAGCACACGGCTAGGCAGACTCGCTAAGTAAGGCTTCTAGACACCGATTCTATGCGGGTACTATTTCCTGGCCTCAGGGGTAGTGTACTACGTCCAGCTTCATTCTGTAGAGGGCCTGGGTTTGGATTTATATGAATGGTTATTCCCTTAAAACACTGTCTCTCCATCCTTTTTGTATGGCGCCTCCCACACCCTGGTCCAGGCTTCCATGCCATCGGAATTATTCTTCAGTTGTGCGGTTCGTTGCCTTGTGGTAGGAAACACAGCTCTCCCGCCAGCCTCACTTCCCAAGCTCTGCCATCTGCATTCATTGACCACATGACCGAGTAGTCAGTGGTGCTAGGGGTTGTCATTGGTACCAGTCAGCAGGGGTCATCTCTCACCGCAGGAACATCCGAGACAATTCTCCACTCTCCAAGGCTCGGGTTTCATACATCAGTTCAGCAACAAGAGTGAGCCTATAAAAAGAGTCCCAAGTGCCTAGGAGATCCTAAGTGCTGCAGAGGCCATGGCCAGTGTCCAGCACACTCATTGTTGTCACCCAAACTGCAGGAGCATCACAGCAGGAGTGAGTGCCCCTAACAATACTCACTTGTCACCATATTTGAACCAGCGTAGAAGTGACTGATTTTTGACCTGATAGTAGATGGATCTCCGTTACCTTAAATACAACGATACGTACAAAAAGCGTTGAAAAGGGAGAATATATATCATAAATTTCATTTCCACCCCAAGTTTATAGGCCTGTTTGACTCGTCTAATTTTTTTGTTTAGTTATTCATGTACACATAGGAATATCCTGACCACAGACCATGCTCCTGAGTCAGATTCACCCTGTGGGAAAATGGACCCATTGGTCTATCAGGGACATTGCCCTTGGTCCTGGTCTACTTTCTATACCTATTCATCAGTTAGACCCACCATTGTCCAAAGCCTTGGAAGCAGCAGCCTGGAGCCTAAGACTAAATCAGTTCTGGGGTTTCTACTGCTTCAAATGGTTGGTGAAGGGAGCACCCGGGACCTTCTCCAGTTCTAGCCTGGTGTGCGGAGCGCTGATGGGTCCAATTCTCATTCTCTCTGAAATGCAATGCACTTTTAAAAATAGGCATATACACCAAATGCTATTGTTCCTGGAAACTAAGTAATCCTGACTGTTCTAATTCACCAGTAATTGCTTATTAAAATCTTAATAACATTTGTTTTGATGTAAAAAAAAATCTTTCAGTAGCGCTGCTTTATGTTTAATTGAATTTCTGCACAAGTGGTTAATCTTGAATATCTAATTAGATCTGGGCCTGCTTTCTTCATTCACAGGCGGTTGCTTCAGGCATCTGTCCTCTGAGGCCTTCCCTTTCGGTATTCTGAGACCCTGTAACTCTTTCGTGCTGAGTGACTTCATTGGTTCCCTACGTAGGAGGTGGTGCTCAGGTGACCCCTCAGGGGACATCCTAGAAGTCCCTGCTCAGCCTGCTGCAGCACCACTGACGGCCCGTCCCAGCATCTCTTTAGAATTAGTGGCTAAGCATAGCTAGACCATTTCTCTCTAAAATACTGCATAGAGGAAGGGTTAGTTCTCCATGGCAGGAAGTATGAACAGCCCGCGCCATTAGCTTCCAGTGGTGTGTGCTCGGTGGAACTCGGAGGGCTGGTGGCCAAGGAGTTCTGGGTCCATTTCTCATTTAGCTTCTCAGAGTAGAGATTCTTTTTAGGTCACAATTCTCTCACATGATCCTTTTCTCTGGGGACTTCTAACTAACTTAAGCTGTACAGTTTGTTAATAAAAATACAAATTTACCATAAGGATTCCCAGTTGTGGTAGTAGACTTCCAGAGTTCATAATGTTGAAATTGAGGCATTTTCTATCAACGTGGCTTAAGCAACCATTGTTGACATTGGTCAGCAGTGGAAACCTAACATTCTCCTTATCTGAAATCCATGTAATTGTTACTTGCTTTTTGGGGTGTTGTCTTTAATTTGTCTTTTACTTTGTAGGTGGTATCTTGGCCAACAAACAGAACTGCTTTGATGACTTCCAGTGTGCTGCTGAGTACCTCATCAAGGAGGGCTACACGTCTTCCAAGAGGCTCACGATCAACGGAGGCTCCAACGGCGGACTCCTCGTGGGTGAGACTTGCTTCGTATTTAGGCAATCACTAGCCCATGCTCTTGGGGTTTTCCAACAGCTCCCTGTAACTTTACGGCTCACGGGTGGGCATAGTAGTGCAGAGAGAGTAAAACTCACTTGCGTTTGTACATCTGAAACAGAAAACCAGGATGTGTGGACCTACATCGTACCAAGTAAGCGCAGCCTGCTCTGACCACTTTACTCCCTACAAGCTAAAGTCGAAGATTGGCAGCATTCAGCCAGCACGGGACTGATGCTCATGGCCCCCTGACTGAGCCACTGAGACCTAGTGAGATTTAAGCCTCATGGACATTGTTTAGAAGCATGCTGTGTGGTGATAAACGTTGTGGCCGTAGAGAGGGGCACACACAAGCAGCCCATACCTTAGGAGTAATGCAGAAGCAAAAGGAGTAATTGGTATGAATAGCTAACACTTGCTGCGCACCATGTGGTGGTAGAGATACTATTACTGTCTGCATTTTAATGAACACTGTGTTCATACAAGCAGGAAATCGTGATGCTGGGGTTAAGCCTGGCACTCTTTCTGTCTTTGATGGTTAGTGGGATTTTACTCTTTGTCCTCTCAGAAGCATAGTCTGGAATATGCACGGCAGGCCTGGATTGTGTTGGCTGAGTCCTCATCCACTGGTGTTCAGGGAGTGAGGGTCTATTCTTTGGTACGTGTGTAAACGACAGTTTTCAGTCCACAATTCTTGGGAGATCATTCATCCTTCAAACATGCTAAGCGTGTCAAAACATGGATTCTCGTGCTTAAACTTCTCCCCAGTAGAACACAAAGCCAAATGCTTTATAGACTGTTAATAGTCAAGTTCCTGCCTAAGACACGAGGACCTGGGTCTAATCCCAAGCTATCCTAAATAATTAAGTGCCTAGCTAGCTTATGAATATAAAAATATAGTTATCCAAAATAATGTTTAAATTTGGAAAGGGTGGGGCTGGAGGGAGGTGACTCAGCTGTTCCAACACCTCCTGGTCTTCTGGGGGCCAAGATGAACTCTTAGGATCCACATTAGGTAGCTCACAGATTTTATTAGACATACCTAGAGGTGCCAGGCATAGGTGGGTCACAAAACAGATGTCTATACCTTCATAGAGCCTTATCTCTGGTCAGATGAATGAGACATAAACCAAGGCCCCTCAAGTGAGGGTGATGAGAGAGGCCCATGTCCTTGTAGGACTAGGCAGGTGTCCCAAGGCTAAACCAGAAGGGCAGACTTTGAATGTACTCTGAGAGACCTTTGGGAGTCTGTGCAGATGGACAGAAGATCAGGCCCAACAACCTGAGTAGCCGAGAGGCCTCCCTGGCTCAAGCCAGAAGTACTAAGTAGTCAGATTCTGATGTATTCTGAACTACCAGTAAGATACCCAGCAGAACTAGCGTGAGTCCAAGGCTTGGTAGAAAAGGACATTGCAGACACTGAGATCTGTGGTGTAATGTAACAGTTTACCCAGTAACTCTGCTGCGTTTATGCCTTATAACCCAAGTCCTTTGTGAAACCCACAGAGCTGCATCAGGATGCGGGCACACTCCAACCCTCTCACGTCTAAGAAAGAGAATCGGGTTCTAAGGGAATGGCTCAGACCTCTGTGCTATTTATTAATGTGATGAAATCAGAAGAGTGTGAATTAAGGGGTGTTTTTTGCCAGAGACAGGAAAAGTCCAGATCTTTTGACTACTAGCTGTGCACTTCTGATGTGCTTCCCATCGGTCTTCTTGGCTGCTGTTTACCGGACTTGGGCTCTGAATTTAGTTCTACTCACTAGGAAATATTTCTTGGCAAGTATTCAGTAGATTGCAACAACCAAACCTGTGTAGACAGGGTACACTGTGCCAGCATTGGTGAGAGCCGCATTTCAGCCCCTCCTCTGCTCTGGACTGGTTCTGAGATGCAAACCCGTCCTGCAGATCTCTATCGCCTGGGTAGGCACGTTGGGTATGATACTCACGTTGGGGAGTACATGTTCCATTTCTGGTAAGACTCCTCATTTCCTTTCCTCTTGGTCTCATTGGACACTAATGGCTGGATCATCTCTGACAACTTCCTCTGTTCCAAGACTGGAACACCCAGCATCCTGAGGATAGAGTGCTGAGTTCATCCAGGTGTGTGATGATACAAAACTTCCTTTTTTCTCGTCTTTAGCTGCTTGTGCAAACCAGCGTCCAGACCTCTTCGGCTGTGTCATCGCCCAGGTTGGAGTGATGGACATGCTGAAGTTTCACAGATTCACTATTGGTCACGCCTGGACCACGGATTACGGCTGCTCCGACAGTAAACAGCATTTTGAATGGCTTCTCAAGTATGTGTTCCTTAATGTTTGTATATGTTACTCAGAATCTTATCTCTTAATAGTGACCATAGCAAAGAAAGTCACAGATACGGTGACACACTCCTGTGTTCTTTGGGTTTTGTTTGCTTGCAGTGCTGTGGATTGAAACCAGGACCTGGCACGTGTCACAGACAACCCTCCCCCCCCCCCCTGCTCCTGCCCCACATTCATTTTCCACAAAGATGGCCATCTAGCATTCCTGACAAACACTAATCTAGATCATGCTGTGAGGGGACTTTTCAGGCAGCAAAGGGTCATCGAGAACCCGAGACCCACCCTGACTCAGAAGGATCTGGAGACCTCAGCCGTCCAGAAATGTCAGGTCGAATTCTGCTAACAGCTGGATTCTGGGAGTAATTCTTCCCCAGCGGTCCCCAGTAGAAGCACTGACCGCTCACCTTGACTTGGTCTTGAGAGACTTGCAGCAGAGGGCTGCAGTGAGGCAGTCAGACTCCTGATTACCCAATGACAGGAGACTGGTTCTCAGCTAGTGTTACTGCGCGTTAGTCTACCAACCCAGAATTGATCCAAAACAGTATCAATAGAGAAGATTGGAATCCTTAGACAAGAACATAGAAAGCTAAGACACTCTTAGCTCCGTATACCCACATATATTTGAAGTTCATTTCCAACCCTTCACAGCTTTGGTGATAGCTGTGGGTAAACGAGACATCTTCCTTCCCTTCAGTTCTTAGGCGCTATTTATCATTGCAGTCTTCTTGTAGAATCATACATTTGGGTTCAATGTAACTTTTAATTTGTTAGCACCTCCTGTAAAATGTCTTGATTAAATCTGTGAAACAGCTAAAATTTTAGTCTCAAAGAGAAAAAAAGCTTAAATCTGACTCTCGTGGTTACTCACTGTTTTAACTAAGTCCAAAGAAGCCACAATTCTCAGTGTCTGGAGATACACATCTAGGGGATGAAGACCTTTGAAGCCTAAGGAGTTTTGATTGTACGTCAAAGGCATCAGAATGTTCCCCATCACCTTAACCTTCCTGAATGAACTTGAAAGGGGTGGGGGGGTGAGAGGGGTCCGAAAATTCAGGGCATTCCTGCTTCAGATTCCAGGGTTGTAGTGTTGCTTATCCAAGACTGGGCTACTGATTGGACTTAGCATTCAGCCCTGCCCATCAGTTAGAGAAGGCCATACAGGGGTTCCTGGGCGTGTCCCATTCTGTAGCATTCTGGGAATTGGATCAAGTGGGGTTTCTTTCCTGCAGAATTTCTCTAGTAGACATTGTTTCACAGTGTGCAGAGAAATAATGGATACACAGGGTCGGTCAGACAGATCCACCGCTGCCCAGCACCCTACACAGTGAGAAAGCAGGTCTCAGGTTCCTTTTCCTTGGGTGATAAACCAAGCAGGACTCACACTGTTTCCATACTTTAATTCAGAAGTCTCTACTGAGACAAACCGTTATTAGTGGGGACATTATTAATGATGGGCAGAATGTAAAGAGCAGATCCCTAGGTGTTCCTCTTATTAAACTGTTGCCAATGACTCTTCAATTCAGTTCTTGACTTCTTGAAACCCTTCTTAAGCAACTTACCTGTTGCTGCTTTCTCTCCATTGGCGGCACTTCCAGGACTGAATAAGCCACGCCCCCTCCGTTTGCGGATTCTGGGGGCCAGGCCCAGATAGAGCAGCAGCACTTAGCCTGGGATACAAGCGTGACAGCTGTTCGGGGACAGAGAAACACCAGTACAGGGCGGGTTCAAAATCCAGCAGATAAACAGAGAGTACAAACTCCAAACGGTTGGGTTATTTCAGTGGCCTGTGACTTCCTTTCTTTTATAGCCTTCCACGGTTAGAGCTAAATAAATGACCCAGCTCCCCAGTTTTCTGTAGCCCTCGACAGCCGCACACAGGCTGCTGTGGCCCTCGTGTGCAGTTAGCTCCAGTCCTAGGTAGTGAAGTCAGGCCCTGCGCGGCGCTGGCCTCGGTGGCTGTTCCGTGGCAGCACCGCGCTTGGTATCTATGCATCCTCACGGAAGCCCCTTTGCCTTACAGATACTCACCACTGCACAACGTGAAGCTTCCGGAGGCAGATGACATCCAGTACCCGTCCATGCTCCTCCTCACGGCCGACCACGACGACCGCGTGGTTCCCCTGCACTCGCTCAAGTTCATCGCCACGCTTCAGTACATCGTGGGCCGCAGCCGGAAGCAGAGCAACCCCCTGCTCATCCACGTGGACACCAAGGCTGGCCACGGGGCCGGGAAACCCACCGCCAAAGTGATAGAAGAAGTCTCAGATATGTTTGCGTTCATAGCGCGGTGCCTGAACATCGAGTGGATCCAGTAAACGGGATTTCCAGCTCCTCCCACCAGACACAGAAAAACCTCAAGGGCTTTTACACCACCCTGACCAAGAAACCACTGGGCACATGGCTGCCCCACGTGAGCACCGTGCCTCCGCTCACAGACAGCAAGCCACGGAGCAGAACTGCCACGGGATTTTCTCTTTTCTAGGCTTCTCCTTTCTAGCGAGCCCTTGATGTTTTGTTTTTCCCACTTTCTCCAGGCACATATATTAAAAGTGGGGGAAGGGGGGTACGTTTGTATAAGAAACTAAATGTCAGTGAACATGTGAATATCAGACCCCTGAATTCGTAAGGGTCATAGTTGGGCATACTCATATATAAGAGCTCAGTGAAGTTACTTCTCTAACCATAGCATATAACCTTAAATAAATGGGACACCTCCAGGGAGACTCCACTGCAGTGTTAATAAATGCTATTTAAGAATGGGAGGCTTTAGTTTTGGTTCCTTTGAGAGGCAGCCCTCAAAATGCAGGTGACTATCAGAGTAAAGAATGTAGTCTTTATGCAACAGCTTAGTTTCCTAACTAAAGAGGCTGAGTCTGTCCATCTCTATACTCTCTGAATGCTGCTGTGGGACGCGGCTCACATCACCGTTACCCACCCAGGTATATGACTGGGCTCCCCTGGTTTGGATGCCTCTCATTAGAAATCTCCGGACTGGGATTGGAGAGGTGGATAGGTTCCTGGACAAGGGAGCTCGCTCCACAAGCCTAAGAACTGCTGAGTTTGAGTGACAGCATATGTTTAAAAGGCTGAGCACAGGCTACACACACACACACACACACACACACACACACACACACACACACACACACATATATATATATATATATATATATATATATATATATGCCTGTAACCCCTGCAGTGGGGACAGCAGCAGGCAGATCCTGAGCACTTGGTGGCCAACCAAGTTAGCCAAAAAATGGTGAGCTTCTGGTTCACCGAGAGACAGTGTCTTGAGGCAGTAAGGTGAATGGGGTCTCCATGGACACGTGCATAGATGGCCATACCTGTATACACATGATTGCACCATGCACAGAAACCACATACAGACACACAAACTACCGACTGGGAAATTGATGATATTCACCTGTTTGCCCAGGTAGCGTGGAAAACAGACAGCATAGTAAATGGCCCAGTCTCCCTTTATAACTGGAACCCGCAACATTTCCCAAGCTTTGCCCTCCTAGGTTACTTTCCAGGAATGCAGTTATCTTCTACGGAAGTAATGTGTCCGTTTGCTCTACCCTGGCCCAGTAATTTTTGAGGGAACAATACAAATTCCTCAAACCTAGGCTTTAGAAGCAACGCTCTGGGTTTGTTCCTTTACCTATCAGTTTGGGAATGCGGATATCTAGTTTATAAGAAAAAGATGTGTTACTTTATCAGATGTGGTTAAAAGGAGTGCCTTAACTGCACACAGTTACACAGATCATCCTGGTGACTGTGTCCAAATCACATACATATGCCTGTTACGCATTGTTGCTCTGAGTTTTTATCCATTGTGGTCGGAGACTAGATGCAGCCCCTTCATTCGCGCCTGCTAACACTCACCAAACAACTTCAACACGGGGCAAGGCTGGTTTTCCCTACTCTGGAATCATGCTGCCAGCTGACCATTTGCTGGCTGGCATTGACCTCAGACTCTAACGTGCCACCAGCCTGCGGGTCACACTAAGAGACGCTCTTTGCAGCCTCCTGCCAACATGGCCGCAAGAACAAGAAGTGTGTGCAGGGAAGCCAAAGACAGCCTCTCCTGACCTGCGTAAGTCATGGAAGATGGCTGAGCTGTCCCTACCCAGGGCATCTTCCAGCTCACGCAGAATCTGACCACCTTCCCGCTGAAGTCTAGACTTCGAGAAGCAGGAGGATAATGGGCAGGGCCTGCTGCAGTGGGACACCCCTGTTCAAAGCCCAGCGCTCCCTGGAGGCCATGGTGGGGAGCAGAGCAGTATCCTTCCGAGAGCTTAGTATCACTTTCCCACCCTAATTTTCAGATCTCGATTTCAGAGGGGCACTGCACCCGCACACTGAACATTACCCACTTTTTAAGCTTTAAACATGGGAAGTAGTGCTAGGAATGGCTTGTGGGTAAAAAGCACAGGCCGCCAAGCCAGAGTCCAGCCCCTAGGACCCACATGGCGGAAGGAGAGAGCTGACTCCTGCAAGTTGTCCTCTGGCTTCTAACATGCATATACAGGAAGTAAGTGAACATTGGAGCTGTTTTAATTAGGCGCTCCATTCAGGCCTTTCCAGAGCGGTCTCTGTCCCCGGTCCGCTCTTTACTCGTCTCATGTTGCCAGTGACATTTGCTGGTGTGTGTTGGGGTTTAGGGGGTCCCTGGTACACACATGATCTAGCTCCCAGGCTCTCAGAGCATCTTCGCCTTAGTAAGGTAGTTACATTTGTGTCATTTAGTGTGTTCATATGTGGAATATTGTGAAACCCTGCAGTTAATCAGGCAGCTACATCGAGGTAGTACCACTAACTTGAAGCCAAACCAAGTTTGGTAAGGGTTTTGACAGCCATGGGTAACTTTCTAGGGAAGATCACACAGCCAATACTCAGAACAAGGTGCAGATACCCAAGGGTTGGTTAATGGGCTAGAAAACTGGGTGGGGAGGGGCTTAGAAAGAGACCAAGAAAAAAATTGTCAGGACGTTCAGGCAAATTGAATGAGGACAGAGGCTGGTGGAGCAGAACCTTATTCCGGGTCCTACAGGTATGAAAAGCCTTTCTCTCATCAAACGTCCCCCCGGGGAGGATAATGTCTGGTGTTTCCCCTGCCCTGTGCTGCACTACCCATCCTGGGTTTGCATGTTTGTCCTCATGCAGCCCTATGAAGCATGTCTGTACCCTTACTCTGCTTATTTAGCAAAGGCCCAGGGTTCCCCAGCTAGGGGAGCACACAGAACCGCAACCCTAGCAATCGGCCCTTAGGGACAGTTACAATCCGAATGACTTATTTCCCCCTAAAACTTAAGTATTAAAATCTCACCTCTCAAAGTGGTAGCATTAGGTGGAGTCAGTGTCTTAGGCAACTCTTAGAAGAACAACATTTACTTGGGACTGGCTTACAGGTTCAGAGGGTCAGTCCAGTGTCATCAAGGTGGGAGCATGGCAGCATCCAGGCAGGCAGGGTGCAGATGGAGCTGAGAGTTCTACATCCGAAGGCTGCTAGGATGAGGGTCTTAAAGCTCACACCCACAGTGACACACCTATCCAGAAGTCACTAGAGTAGAACTGAGAAGTCACCCCAAAGGAGTCAGGGTGAAGCAAGAAGGCCACTTAGAGCAGGAAATCTTAACACCATGAAGGTAGCCCAGGGCCAGGAGCAGCAGAAACCCACAGATAAACTGGCATACTGTATTACAGAACCTCAGTGACATGCTACTGGGGAAAATCAGCCAGGCTCAGACAGCCAAGTATGTTCCACTTACATGGAAATGTCAGTTCAGTGGGTACATGGGATGGGGGTGGGGTAGGGAGAGAGGGTAACTGTTTAGAGATAAAGGTTGTTACTTGGGCCATGAAACTTCCAACACTATTAAGGTGAAGGTTGAGCCACCCAGTAAACATGGCCTCATTGAATCATGCTTCACAAGAGCAATTTTTCTGCTATGGAAAGCATGCCTCAATCACGATGTCCAACTTTGGGGATGAAAGAGAAAAGCAGCAGTAAGTCTTTCCAGATGATGTCATCCAAGAGTAGCCTGGTGTGCTATGATGTCAAGCAAGAGAGGCAGGTGACAAGGAGCAGCTGAGATAAAAGCTTGCCCATCACCCGTGCATAGAGATATCTTACGCAGGAGTCCTTACTTCAGTGCTGACATGCTGGGCAAAGCTGTCTGGGATTGCCCCTCTGAGATTGCTCCTTAGACCAGATTAGCCTGTTTGTCCCCTCGCTGGCTTTAATGCTTAGCCAAGTTCCTTTGTACAGGGCACAGGCAGCAAAAGTCCACAGAGCAGGCTCCATTGAGGCTGGGTATTACTTTTATCTATGGCCATTTATAGAGGCTCTCAACATCAAATAGCCCTTGGTATTGTAAACAAATACCTTAGCAGTAGCAAATGACTTAAGAAAATTTCCACATGAGTTGGCTAAGAGAATAAATCTTTCTTTAGCAAAAGGAACCCCCTAGTCACTATAACAAGGTAAACAAGATCAACAACAGATATAACCAGCCAAATAAATTCCAGGGAAAGACCAGAAGTCAATCCAACACCTGGGCATGTGACTAGGAAGTAGCTTAGCATTAGCTGGCATTGTCCACAGCCTTGAAAACTCCTTCCCCAGGAGTACAGGGTACAGAACACATGGCTCCCCAAAGCCAGCTGTGCCATGGTTCTTTCTCACTGCAGTGGGAAATTCCATGATACATCCACTACCTAATGACTTCTGAGAGGATAAAGGACTTCAGCATCTGGTACCCATGGTGCTTTGGAGTTGCTTCTTGCTATTCCTTGGGATAAGGAATCATCATACTTGGGTAAAGCTGACTTAAGGTTGTCTTGATAAAGAAGTGAACGGAACTGTGGGGAGAGGTCCTGGTAAAGTGTGGATTCCAGGACAGACTCTAAGAAACAGATACAGGAAAGCTGGCCTACCTCATATTCCTGATCTTGGTGTCTCTGCCTAGAAGTGCTTTTGTCTATCTCTAGTTGCAGCACAAGGTCAAGAGCCCTAAGATGCAGCCAGAACCAGCCATAAGTAGTATGGAGGTGGGACCAGGTTCCCAGTATCCTGACCACACTACGCACAGTGTCACAGCAAGTGTACAGTTGCATTGTACCACAGAAGGTACACAGGTATGTTGCGATAAAGTAAACACTGCTTGTGACTTTCTATAGGAACAGGAAGGTTGTTTTATGGGTACAGAGTACAGGAGCCCCCGCCCCCTTCATTCCCCTCGTGTTGACTTAGCTACAGCTGTCAGATAAAAGGCTGCTAAGTTATCCTCTACCTTGTTTAAATTTAAATCTTCTGCCCCAAGAGCCTGGTTTGCTTTTTGCTCTTTTTGGAAGGGCAAAGTAAGGACAGCCTTACCTTGAGCTTATCTGTTAGGTAGAAGGTGGACAAGAATGATGGAACAGGATGAAGGCAATATTGTAGACAGGCCATGTTCTGTTTCTTGGTATAGAGCTTGCCAGTCTGCTGTAAAACTCTGGCTATTGCCTTTAGTAGGAAACATCAATCTAAAAACTAACATAGTATCTTACTCATGTTACATCTTACAGATGTTCATTGATCAGTCATGGACTGTGACTGTTCCCAAAGAACAGTTAGATAAGCAGTAACCAGCTAAACTATCCTGGCTGGCAGCTACTTCTTCCTCTAGTCAGAATGTCCCAAGTGGGTAACTGTCCTCAGCGACAGATACGTTATCCCCAACATATCAAGAGCTAAAACAACAGGACATTTTCCTATACACGAGAGCAGGAGTCTGCAACCTCTTCCCCCTCGGCCTCTACCTTTTTGCATCTTTTCAGAAGATGAGAAGAAAAATACACTTAAAAGGACTAATGGGTAACATTAAGACTCAGAAGTGAAGAGGGTCCGATTACTTCATGAGTTTGCCACCAACCCCCAAAACACTCATTAGTCCCTAAGGCTTGTTAAATTTAATTCTCCAGTGCCACAAGTAGAATCCTTTCAAAAAATCATGGGCTCCTGCTGTCTCATTTTAGAGATCCTAACCTCTGCAAAGCTGTTTCCTAGGCTCTGGTCCCCAGAGCAGGAGCAATGGGCAGGACTGAGCATCAGCGTGACTCTCAAGGCTTCGACACAAACATCATCTACGGATACATGGCTTATTCTTTTTTGTTTTTTTTTAACTCATTTCAATATTTTCAAATACAAATTATAAAATCTAAGTGAATAGTTTTTTTTTTCTATCAGGTTCATGGTTCTTTTTCTTGCAGGAGTAACGTTTTCTGTGTTAGATGCAGAAAAGCCTCAGCATAAGTTTGCACATTGGTCCTTAGTCTCTACCCGTCAACTCTGCCCTTACACTCCACGGTTTTATTAGATACTTAGTTTTTTATTTATTATTTTACAAGAATTGGTGTTTTGCCTGCAAGTACGTCTGTATGAAAGTGTCAGATCCCTGGAACAGGAGTTAAAACAAGTTGTGAGCTACCATGGGAAATAAACCCTGGGTCCTCTGGAAGAGCAGCCAGTGTTCTTCAGTGCCCAGCCATCCCTCCAGCCCCGTAAGATAGATTTTCATTGTGCATGTCCTTGAACTTGTAATGTCCTGCCTCAGTCCCCCAAGTTCCCAAGTGCTAGAATTACAGGCATATGCCCCTGCAGCAGGCCCTGTTAGCTTCGTTTCTAAGGGAGCTTGGGCTGGGCTTGTAGCCTACTGCTTGTCCAGTGTGTGGGAAGCCTTGGGGTCAGTCCCCAGCATTTACTCTTGTAATCCCAGCACTGAAGAGACAGAACTAAGAAGATCCTGTGGGCTCACTGGCCAGCCAGCTTGGCATACTAGGTGGGCTCTGGGCCAGTGAGAGACACTGTCTCAAAAAATATGGGAATCAGGAATGAAGAGATGGCTCAGGGGTAAGAATGCTTGCATCTCTTCCAGAGGACACAAGTTACTAGATGGTTCACAACCACATGCATCTCAGGCACCAAAAAATCCAACATGCTCTTTGCACACCCTCAGGCATGCACATATACATTCACATGCAAACACATACATTTTAAAATATAAATAAGGCTTCTAAAAGTGAGTGAATCTGAGAAATGACCCCCAAGTTTGGCTTCAGATTCCAATGTAAATAAAGCACACATGTGTATCCATGTTCGTGCACACACATACATTTATGTACATGGCATGTGGGGAGGAGAGAAGGGGTTGGAAAGGACAAATAAAACTGACAAACTTTCAGCTAGCCTAATCAAGAAGGGAGGGGGGATAGAAATGAAGAAACATTTACAACCAAGGCCACAGACATAAAGGGTCATAAGTAGCTGCTAGGAACCATTCTAAACTAAACCTAAAAAATATAGAGGAAATGGTAAAATTCCTAAACACAGACAAACTACCAAATGTGAAGGAATAAGAAACAGAAAATCTAAGTAAATAGAGTAATGAAATCAATGCAGTAATTAAATCTACTGCCTATCAATAAAATGTCCAGGACCTAGTGGCTTCACTGATGAGTTTTATCAACATTTAAAAGAACCAACTTCTACTCTTCTTAAAATATTTTTTTTAATTCAAATGAAAGGAAATCTGTACTTTGCAGGGTAGGGAAAATGGAGACAGAGCCCACAAAGATGCCTGAGATTCAGACTCTGGAGACCAGCATCAGAGTGCAGATCTAACTTTATTGTTTATTACATAATCTTATATATAGCTTTTTAGCCAATTAGGGTATGTTTATGTTTTCCAGGGCAAATTGGGGGGCAACCTGTGTTGTTGTTAAGCCAAATCTGACTCACCTGCCCATGAGCCTGTCCCCAGGGGACATGTCTGTGCAGGTGGAGGAAGCAGCCACTGACTGCTCTGGCCTCGGGTCCTTGGTGTTGTCTCACTGGTGGACTAGAGACATGTCAACTCGCACTCTGTGTACAGTGGATCTGGACTCTGAGGAGTCTGAGGAGACTGTGGGGCCTCGCTTTCTGTCTCAATTCTTCCTCCACCAGGTTTATCTCCCCATCCCCCACACTGTACAACTCTTTCAACCGAGATCAAAATTACCCTAATGTCAGGAAAAACATAAAGCAAACAAGAAGCCTGTAGATAGCCTCGTGCCTCTGATGAACAGAGGTGCCAAAGTCCTCTACAGAGCAAACTAAGTTCAACAGTGCATCAGAAAGGCTACAGTGACCCGGTGATGATTCAGCATAGGTAAGTCACCACCTGACCTAACAGGTCAACAGAACAAAGACCGACAAGCATCAGCTTGTCACAGTTGGTGCAGAAGAAGTGTTGTCAGCAAGGTTCAGTATGTCTTTGTGAGTAAAAATTCTGTACTAGTCAGTCACAGGAAGGACAACCTCTAAATGTTGTGCACATACCTGTGTGTACTTGTGCACACACATGTGTGCATCCACACTTACGACAACATTCTTTCTGATCTGAAACAAGACTATTAACCGCCACTGCTCTCTCGTTGCTTGCACAGGGTGCATAATGGCTCAGCAGATAAAGGCGCACACCCCAGAGCCTAAGGACCCGAGTTTATCCTAAGAACCCATCTGGTTGATGAGGAGAATCAATCTTGCAAGTTGACCTCTGACCTACACACACACACACACACACACATACACACACACACACACACACACATACATACACACACATACACACACACACACACCATTATGTACATGTACACACACACAGACGTAAATAAATATAAAAACTTATTTTAAAAAATAGTAACTAGTTAAACAAAAGCCAAACAAATCAGAAAGTTTGAATATCCACTTTTCATAATACACACACAAAACCTGAATACTCTCAAAAAGTAGCTAAGCTTTTAAGAAATTAAAAGTGGCAGAAGAAAACTCAACACACTAACAACTGGCATGTTCTGGCAAGTGAGGGACTGCACACCTGAAATCTCAGCTACTAGGGGAATAAAGGCAAACCTGTCTCCAAAATCCAGTGCCTCCCCCAAAAAACAAAACTACAGCAAAGCAAACTGCAGTAGCATATTCGTATACCAGTAATTAACTTGCTAAAGAAAAAGTTGGAAGGAAGTAAAAATAAATTAATAAATTTCTCCAAGGAAGAAAAAAATCTATACTATGAAAATCATAGCATGCTGGCAAAATTATAGAAGACTTCAAAATTTAGAAATAGACCTTGTTTTATAGATAAATATATAATATAGAGAGTAATTGCGTCTAGTCTGTAATAAAGAAAGGCATATTCTCACATCTTTATAACAATGTCTATATCTCTAGTTAAATTTGGTTTAGTGTTAATATGAATAAAGTGTTTAATGGTTAAAAAAAGTAATAGACCTTGTTAGTGGATAAAAATTAATGTTGTTAAAATCACTATACTTTCCAAAGCTACCTATATTTTCAAGGCAATCCCCATTAAAATACTGTGAGTTTCTTCAGAAAAATAGAAAAAGCAATTCTAACACTCATAGGTAACTACAATAGACCAAAACTAGCCAAAACAGCCCCAGTACAGGAGGTGGGCAGAGGCATCAGTCCTAACTGCAGGGCTACAGACAGAGGTAGCCTCTAAAACAATGTGATACTCCATGAAGCAGACACGTGGACTGAGAGAAGAGCAGCGCTTCCAGGATCAGTCCGTGTTCACACAGCCTACTGATTCCTCACGAGTCGCCAGGGTTACTGTCAGTCAGTGCTGCAAGCAAAATTTGTTCTGCATATACAGAAGTCTGTAGCCAAATACCGATTGGTACACATTCAGATCAACAAAAATGGATAAATGGCCCTAAACATAAAATTAACAGCACTTCAAGAGGCTGGCGTAGAAAATGATTCTTTTTTTTTTTTTTTTTTTTCAGAGAAGACCCTAAAAGCACAGGAGACAGTAAAAACAGAGAAATGGATTCTTTCCAGCTAAGGGGTTTCTGTATAAGGAAAGAAATTCTAGTCTTAACTGGCAATGTAAAGAATGGGAAAATTATCAAACCACCATCCAACAGGAGATTAATGTCTAGAATATGTTAAGTACTCAAAAGTCTGAACACTAAAAACACACAAACTGTTTACATTTGTTCAGAAGTTTGAACAAACACCCCTTAAGAGGAGACATGCATGGTTGTCTTAGTCAGGGTTTCTATTCTTGCACAAACATCGTGACCAAGAAGCAAGTTGGGAGGAAACAGTTTATTCAGCTTACACTTCCACATTGCTGTTCATCACCAGAGGAAGTCAGGACTGGAACTCAAGCAGGTCAGGAAGCAGGAGCTGATGCAGAGGCCATGGAGGGATGTCACTTACTGGCTTGCTTCCCCTGGCTTGCTCAGCCTGCTTTCTTATAGAACCCAGGTCTACCAGCCCAGGGATGGCACCATCCACAGTGGGCTGGGCCCTTCCCCTTGATCACTAGTTGAGAATATGCCTTACAGCTGGATCTCATGGAGTCATTTCCCCAACTGAGGCTCTTTTCTCTGTGATAACTCCAGCTTGTGTCGAGTGGACTCAAAACCAGCCAGTACAATGGTCAGTCAGCATGTTCTTTAAGTTTTTCATCTTGCTAATAATCAGAAGTACAAATGAGAACCGAAAAGCAGGACCACCTCCTCCCAGTTACAATGGTTGTCACCTCCTCCCAGTTACAATGGTTGTCACCTCCTCCCAGTTACAATGGCTGTCACCTCCTCCCAGTTACAATGGCTGTCAGGAGACAGCAAAAGGCTCAGCATCCCTTCCTACAGTGGTTATGAAAAACAACTGGCAAATCCTCAAAACAAAACCAGAACAATCACACACTTTATAAATTCTCTAAGTATATACACCAAAGAGATAAAACCATTATGGCAAACACATTTGCAAGCCAGGTATGGTGATG
This sequence comes from Micromys minutus, assembly GCF_963924665.1. Lineage (NCBI taxonomy): Eukaryota > Metazoa > Chordata > Mammalia > Rodentia > Muridae > Micromys > Micromys minutus. The sequence goes on along the minus strand of NC_137960.1, from coordinate 36,127,605 downwards.
GGTGTAGTCACTCCCAGAACTTGGGAAGCAGTGACAGACAAATCTTCGAGTTCAAGGCCAGCCTGATTCAGTTCAATGACAACAGCAACAAAACAAAAGTAAAAGATGTTCGCTTTTTAGTAAATTTTTTGTTGCAGTTCTCCTCTTAACCCAGCTAATTCCCAAATAATTGAGACTGGATTATTATATTTACTTAACAAACTTTCTTAGCACAACAACTGGGCAGTATTTTTCCATTGCAATGCTTTATACTAATTTGGCTACCTGCTAGTCAAAACTCCCAGTGACACTCGAATTTTAGTACTGATCTTGCTCTTTGGGCTCCAAGTGCTTTCTCACAGTGTCTCCTGGACTCTCTCACTATGGTGAAGCCCCACTGCTTTTATCTCCTGCACCCCTGCTCATTGGCTGATTGGCTAGCTTTATTGACCAATCAGGGAATAATTGGGGAACCATGTTTACATTGAGACAAGAGATTCTTAGTCTAAGGATTGCAACCAGATATGGAAGCACAGAAATCATCATTTGAATACAATAATAACCTTTGCACAGGACAATAACATTATGCCTACAAAAAGAGATATTTGTACACTCACATTTACTAGAACAGTATCACGGTGAAACCAGCCTAGATGCCTGTCAGTGAATGAATGGATAGATGGTGGTTTATATACATATCTTAGGGTTTTACTGCTGTGAACAGACACCATGGCCAAGGCAACTCTTATAAGGACAGCATTTAATTGGGGCTGGCTTACAGGTTCAGAGGTTCAGTCTATTACCATCAAGGCAGGAGCATGGCAGCATCCAGTCAGGTATGGTGCAGGAGGAGCTAAGAATTCTACATCTTCATCTAAAGGTTGCTAGAAGACTGGCTTCCAGGGAGCTTGAGTGAGGGTCTTAAAGCCCACACCCATAATGACCCACTTCCTCCAAAAGGGCCACACCTACTACTCTAACAAGGCCACACTTCCTAATAGTGTCACTCCCAAGGCCAAGCATATTCAAGTCATGAAAATACACAATCAATACTACATAGTTGTTCAAAAAAGGAAGTCCTGTCATTTGCAGCAACAATGACGAAAACCAGAGATCATCTTATTAAGTAAATAGTAGAGAGAGGCTGGAGAAAGAACATCGGTGCTGTGCAGCCCAGTGGAGTAACAATTGGTTTTTTAACAGTCTAACACATTTCCAAGTTTCTAGAGAGGCATCAAATCCCCAACATGGGAGAACTGGTGTTTGATGAGACAGAGATGCTTATTATCCTGGCTTGACTGCATATTTTATTCTTGTGTCAAAGTACCATAATACGATCTATAAAGATGTTCAAATATTATAACCGGAGTCCTCCAACACATCTGATCACTTTTGAATCTACCAGCGCCGAGTAAGAGTTCCTGTCCTTCATGCCCAGCAGCAGTTGATGTTTGTCATAGATTTGGCCAATCCAATGGGGGCACCGTGGTCTCTCACTGATTTCACTTGTTTGTTCCTGTTGATGACATCGGTGTAGAGAACTTCCTGTGTACCTGTTGACATCTGTATATATTCTTTGGTGAGATGCCTGCACCTGGTATAATGTCCTCAGAGATTTTATTATGACTAAGTATATGCTTAAAATTATTTTCTACATATATCATATTATTCTTCTGCTTTGATCTGTAGGGTTTTTTTTTTTTTTAATGTTGAATCAGCCCTAATTCTTTTTCTGCATTATTGAATTCTACTTGTTAACATTTTGTTGGGTCTTGCATCTAGTTTTTTGAGAGATATTTGCTTTTAGTTTTTTCTTTCAATATTCATAAAGATTTTTCATACTTTTAAAGATTTTTTAATTTACGAGTGTGCATGTTATGTGCATATACACACAGTGCCCATGCCGGCAGACCATGGAAGGGTGTCGAAGTCTCTAGAGCTGGAGTTACAGGTGATTTTAAGCCATCCAAAGTGAGAGCTGAGACCCAAACTCAGGTTCCCTGGAAGAACAGCTAGTGTTGTAGCCCCATTCTCTGCTTTTTATAGTAGCCTCAGAGTACTACTTAGGAAGTATTGTTTCTGTGTATTCTTTCTGTTATCCAGCATCTGTGGAGATCTGATCTCTTTGCTTCCCTAAGTGTCCAATAGACTTCAGCAGTGAACCTATCTGGGCCTGGACATTTATTTATTTATTCAATTTGATTAGAAGGCACCAGCTGATTGGGGTTGTGGTGGATCTATGGATTTCTTCTTGTGTGAGCTCAGGCGGTTCGGATCCTTAGAGAACCCTTCCATTTCCTCTAGGTTACAAAGAACTCCTTTATTATTCTTTCAGTGTTCGTGAGACCTGAAGCTATCATGGCCTCTGCCCTCGCATCTTAGAGTCTTACTCTAGCTAGAGACGGATCAGTTTCATTGACTCCTGCAGATTCAGGTTTGGTTTATTTTCTCTAGTTATAGTCTGTTTTTTAATAGCCATTAATATTAAAATTATTTTTCCACTTTTATTTATTTTTTTGTTGTATTTTTTGTTGCTTTTTTTTTAAAGAAGGCTGGTTTTGGCTCTTTCTCCTTCTTAACTCTCGTACCCTATGCTCCAATTTTCCCTTTAAAGTAGTGCTCTCTGGCTTGCCACCTCCATATACCAGAACTGCGTTCTCATTTGGTTCAAAATATTTTAATATTTTTCTTGTGCAGTCTTTGAGCCAGGTGTTATTTAATCTCCACATTTTATGGAGTTCTCTTTTATCTGTCACTGATAAAGCTGATATCATGACTGTTTTAACTTTCTTGAAATGCCTGGTAAGACCCAGAACAGGATACGTCTTGGCAGGTGCTTTGAGAGCCTATGGGAACTGATCAATATGCCCCTATAGTTCTATTACTTCTCGCCAACGAAATTCAACACCACCCTGTTTGGAATTATTGGTTTCTGTGTTTGGCACACACACCCTTCACTCACCATCTCTCTGATGTGTTTTTTTTTTTTTTCTTCATGTGGATCTAAATTTCCAAGATGTCTCCTTTTTCTTTGCTTAAAAAGCTTCTTGCAGGATTCTGTTGGCAGAATAAAGATCAGTAGGGAACAAAATTTCTTCATTTTGACTTGTCTGAGAAACTATTTCTCTGTCACATTTGGTGGGTGATTGAAGGTTGTGCCACGTGCTACAGCCACGGCACTCGCTGCCTTTGTACTCTGCCTACCTCTTGCTCACACCTCTTGCTCACACCTCTTGCTTGCATGCTTTAGATACCATTCTTAGCCTTATTCCTTTTTTACAAGTTATTTTCCTCTTATCTTCGATGTTCCATGGTTTATAAAGGCGTGGGTTCAGTGGCCTGGTGCTTGGTATCTGCCCATCTGAATCCTGAGGAGAAACTGACGCTTAGCTTCAGAGATCCGACAAGACTGGGTATTTCGGTGTGGTCTGACAATGACCTGGCTGCTGTTCTGCTTCCGAGATTTGTAGTTTTCACATCTGACATTAATTTGTGAAGATTCCTGGTTATCATTTGTTTTAAAGCATTTCTGCCCTTTTCTTCTTTCCTCCCCGTTATGAATGCTGTGCCATCTGCGCTTGCTCCACAGGCCTTTCTGCAAGCTTGTTTCGTGTATTCTTGTCTCCAGTCTTGTTTGCCTCACTTCTTACGTTTTGAGGTTTCTAATAACATATCCCCAAGCTCAGAACATCTGTCCTCAGCGACTCCTGTCTTTTAACAAGCCCACAGAAGGCACCCTTTGTGTCTTGCAGTGTTTTTGGTCCCTGCCATTTCTTGGTCTTTTCTTTGGTTTGGACTCTTCTTGTTGACGCAGTGCATCTGTCGTTGTCTATGATGCCTTCTTTCCTCATTAGAGCTCCTCAGCGTAATTGTCTGAAGCCTGACAATTTCAGCATCCTTGTTGGGCCTGGCTCTGATGCTTGCTCTAGTTCTCCCGATGTGCTTTGGGTAAAAGGGAACACAGTAAGTTGTCTCTCACAAACAGGGTGGTGGAGTGAGGGGCGATGTTCTGCAGCCCCTGGTGAGGTCCAGTGTTGACTGAGTCTCCCTAATCTCTGACCATGAGCTGCACAGGTACTTCCTGTTTTCTCCACACTTAGGTGGTTTGGGTGCAGAGTGATACGGCCTGAGGGAAGCTAACTGTTGACGTGCCTGGGGCCAGGTAAGGAGCTCTAAGGTCAAAGCTCTCTGGAACAAGAGAATTCCTCTATCCTCCTCCTTCCTGTTACTTTTCTTGGTGCCACAACAAATACCTGACAAAGAGGAACATAAAGAGCAGAGAGTTTTTCATCTTACCACACAGTTTGAAAGAAACCATTGACTGGGAAGTGAGGCAGCTAGTTACACGGCATCTGCCATCAATCTGAAAGTATTGCTCAATGGATGCTCGCGCTTGCCTTAACTTCTCTCATTCTCCCTTTCTTTCTTCACGTGTGGATTCCAGCCTATAGTGTAAGACATTCGGGGAGTCTTTTAGCTTCCGTTAAATCTGTCTGGAAACACACACACACACACACACACACACACACATTTGTCTTCATCCATCATGATTCAAATTCAATCAATTAATAAGAATTAATGCCTTTCTGCCAAAAAACAGAGGAGGGGGCGCTCCTGATCCTTACTCTGAGAAGCTGGCCAATCCCCTTAGGGACTTGTCTTACAATATTGGAAGATTCCCTAGGTCCATATTCTCTCTGTTGAACTCTCCCAACTATCACACTGACCCCCCAGCAACCTCTGGCTCCAGAGCCATCCTCCCATACTAAGGTCTGTTACTTTGGAGGCTTCTCCCTGTTGAGTTTGCTCTGTGAACCACGACTGCCTTATTTGACTGCCAGTCTCTCCAGCCTTGGGGGTGGCCGGGTGGCAGTAAGTCCAATACCCACCGCTCTCTAATAGACCTAAGAAGTCTTGATTTCTCAGAAATTAGTGCCAAAAGCAAAAGAAACGAGTTGAAAAATGAACAAAGCAAGCATAATGAATTTGAAAATTTAATACTCTGAGGTCAGAGTCTCAATTGTAAATCCAACAAACTCCAAATGAATGAGGTGTTAAATGAGGAGAGGTAATCAGGGATCCCCTGGGTAGCCCCTTTTACATGGTGTGGGGTTTTGTCATTGGGGATAACTGTGGTATTTTATTAAAATGTGACTGATCAGCTTATTACACCACAGAGCCAAGTCACACTGCACTGTGTTTGGAGTGTGGAACCTGGAAAAATTACAAGGCCCCTTTGAAATAAAATATGACAAGGGAAAGTAGAAAAAGAGTTTAAACCTCAAAGGAGCAGAAAAACTTATCTTTTTCCGAGTAAAATGTTGCAGAAAATATTAGTTTGGGGTTTCTCCCCCACCTTAGATCATTTAGTTCCCAAATAAAAGGCACAAAACCTCTATATTTATAATAAGCCTTCCAGCTCTTTGTGCTATTTTGTCTGATTCCCTGTCAATAATCCTGAGATATAAATTGCCATGTTCTGCCTAGGTCACCCTGCTTCAACTGGCTGACTTCAATGGCCAGAGGGCATAATCCATCTTGCCCATGCCTTCTCTCTTCTCTCTCCTCCTTGTGACCTGTGGTTCAGATCCCAAGCCCAGGAACCAAAGCCCCACCTACCTCTACTGTGCCCAGCTACAGGCTGTAGACATCCTTATTCAACCAATAGCTTTAAATTTAGGAGGAAGGTTTGCACAACAAGAGCTGGCATAGTTGAGAATTCACTCCGTCTTGAGACGACTAGACATTGGGATGCAGAATTTATCATTACAGTACACAGCAACAGACCAAACTCCGACAGTGAACTGCTGAAGTTGAGAGATGAAGTGAGCCCTGAGTCTAACTCCTGAGTGAACTTGGTTGAGTTATACAAACTCCAAGAACCTTGGCTCTTCAGCATTGAACAGTGAGACACGGGCAAAGCTTCTACTGAAGCTGGTCTCTCTCCATCCTCTTGGGTCTAGACAGGGCTGTAGAGTCATATTGGGTCTGTGACTTATCTGGTGATGGCTGAGGTTCAGCAGACACAGCTGTCCCGCCAACTGGCACCAGCGTTCAGTCACTACTTCAGCTGTCCCCAGAAGCAGTATTCAGTCACAGCTGCTGACTCCCTGACATTTTTTTTTCTTATTCTGGCATGTTTTACTATACAACTGCATCTAAGTCATGTTTATGTCCTAAGACAACTGGACCCAAAAAGTAAATATTTTTTATTAATCATGTTTTTATGAGTTGATAATTTACACAATATTTTTTCATCACTTTGACCCCCCCCTTCTACTTCTATTGAGAGAATGATATTAACTCCATTTTAGGACCAGGCCTAACTTCAAAAGGAAAGTCATCCATTATAGGAACTGACTATAAAACTTCCCTAAGTCATCAGTCCCAGAAACAGACCATAAATTTCAGGGACAAGATCCTAAAATCCCCCATCCAAAGAACAGCCTAGAGAATCACAAAGATGGGGAAATAGCTTATCTTAGGATGGGCCATCTTTAATAGGCAGCCTTTTATGTTTTGGGTATCTCATCCTGTGGTTAAACATTCATGACACAGAAATGCAGTCCACTGACCACCTGGACACGAGTCAATCAAAAACTGACTCGTAATATTCTGGCATCCACCAATAAAGTTTTATATAACCTAGCTCTAGCTGAAATTCCCTTAGTTTCCTATAAAAGGTTCCAAACCTTTGTTTGGGTCACCACTTTTTGTAAGTGACTTTTCGCTTTCACAAAAAACACTCTTGACAATTGCATATGTGAGTGGTAGTCTCTGTGTGGCACTTGAAGTTTCTTTGGAAAGCCAGATGGTTGAGATGGTGTTTTGCTGAAACAAACACATAATGGAGCATTTTCCTGAAGCAGACACAGGTGGAAGGGTGTTTGCTAAAGCAAGCACATGAAAGGATTCTTTGCTAATGACGTGTATTGGTTCGCCTTACATTGCATTGTTGAGCTCTATTTGTCGTGACTCCATAGACACATAGACACACCAAAACAAACCAAAAAAAAAAAAAAAAAAACCAAAAAACAAAAACAAAAACAATCAAAGAACAAAACAAAAGCAAAAACAAAAAACTTCTGGTGGTGTTCTGGTGGCTTCTTGCTACTACTGTGGACCCAGGTTCATTGGCAGGGTGATGTCAGCTGATACAGACTCATGTGGAGTTTTGCTAAGATAGATTCACGTTCTGAGTCCAGACACATGGGAGGACACATGATGCTGGCTTTCATAGGTAGCTGTGCAACATATCATTGGTATCACGTCTTCACTGAGAGAGGCTCAGCTGAGAACCTTTCCTGGTGACCCTGGTGGTGGTCCTGGTCACTCCTGCTGACTCATGATGATTCGGTGGAGACCTGGCTGTCTCTACCAGGTTGTGCCATCACTGCTGATTCGTGTTTGCTATGTCGACACAACTGAACTAGACTACTGATATATTCGTGAAGTGTTTGAGAGTGGATCGAGCTGCCTCTGCTGGTTTCTGTGAACTGAATTGCTAATTTCCTGACAATGCAGATTATATCTGCTCCAAAGAACAATTTCTAGAAGATCCATTTTCCCTGAATCCTACTAACCTTTTTTCCCACTACCCCTGGTGGGTAGTGGGTTAGAAAGGAGGTTAAAGCATTTAAGAACAGTTATTAAAATTACGGTTGAGAAAAATTATGCTTACAGTGCTTTCAGACAATACTACCAAATCTATAGCCCACACGGCCTTCCCATTTTGTGTCCTCAGCTTTTTAATAATTCCTCAAGTACAGTTGGTGCTGTCCATATACTCTTGAATATGTGGCCTTTCACTAGCACATAACCAAGCCACCAAGAGCTATGCTCTTAAAGTAAATCGACCCTCTAAACTCATGCTGTACCAGGCCCCAGCCAGGTGAGTGTGCCTGAACATCTTCTCCCAACACATTCCAAATCTCCAGATTTAGCCTGAGTCCTACATTCAGTTTAAATGTTAGTAGAAAGTATTTCCTTTCTCCTTTCTTGGATTCAGGATATCAAGTCTAAATCAAGTTGAGGTCCCTGATCCATGAAGTTTTGTTTTGTGAAAGGTAAGAGGTACATGTCCAGCTTCAGTTTGAAATGTGACTCCAGTGTGACCATCACCACTGGTTGCAGATCCTCTTTTCTCCAGTGGGTACTGTTATCATCTTTGTCATAATCAGTTGGTCATAGGAATATGGACTCAGTTCTCTTCCACTGATTAATGGATCTGTCTTTAATACCTGTACCCTGCTGTATTCATTACTATCCCTTTGGGTTATAACTTGAAATCTGAAATGAAGATATTCCCAAGAATTGTTTATTGTTCAGGATTGTTTTGGCTATCCTGGGTTCTTGTATTTCTATATGAAATTGAAGGTTTATTTCCCCTTAATTTGTGTGAGAAATGGGCTAGAATTTTGATGGTAATTTAGTTTAATCTGTAAATTGCTTTTGATAGGATATCTTAGTTAGGGTTTTATTGCTGTGAAGAGACACCATGGCCAAGACAACTCTTATAAAAGAAAATATGTAATTGGGACTGGCAAGTTCGGTCCATTATCATCATGGCAGCAAGTCAATGGAGAAGTCAAGAGTTCTATATCTTGATCTGATGGCAGTCAAATAGAGCCTGTCTTCTGTAGGCAGACTGAAGGGGGATCTTTTCTTCACTGGACAGACCTTGAGACTAGAAGCCCTCAAAGCCTGCCTACACATTGACACACTTCCTCCAACAAGGCCACACGTATGTCATTTGTATTTAGGAAGGCTATAGATTTTTGTGCATGTTTTTTTTTTTTAATATAACCTTGCTACCTTACTAATTTGTTTATAAGATGCAGGTGCTCTCTGGTTGAGTCTTTAGGATCTTTAATCTATAGAATCACATAAGCTGTAAATAAGTATGCTTTGAATTCTTTCTTTTCTAGCTATGTTTCCTTTATCTCTTCCATTTGCCTTCTTGCTCTAGCTAGGACTTTAAGTCCTACACTGAATAGAATGGAGAAATTGGACAGCCTGGTTTTGCTCTTAATTTTAGTGGAACTGATTTGAGTTTTTCTCTATTTAGCAAGATAAATATTATTATATATTAGCTGTGGGCTGTTGTATTTTACCTTTATTATGTTGAGATACACCCTGTATTCCTAGATTCTCTAAAATTTTGATTGTGAAGAAATGTTAAATTTCTGTCAAAAGCCTCTTCTTCATTTTATGAAATTATTATACACTTTCTGTCTTTATTCTGTGTTTGTAGTGGATTACATTTATTGACTTGCATATAATGAATCACCTCTACATCTCTGGGAGGAAGCTCCCTTTCTCTCTCCATGTGCTCATGGCTGGCCTCTACTCCTCTACTTCCCCCCCCCCCGTTTCTGTCTCTCTATCTGTGTCTCTGTCTGTCTGTCTGTGTCTCTGTCTGTCTGTCTCTATCTCTCTCTCTGTCTATGTCTGTCTCTCTGTCTCTCTGTCTGTCTTTCTCTGTCTCTATTACCTTTCCCATTCCCTGAATAAACTTTACTCTAGTCCTGTGGCTGGTTCCTCATGGGGAAGGGACACCTAAGCATGGGCACGCAGACGCTTTTCTTTCCCTCACACCTGACTGCACATCCACCAAAACCAGATTAAATCATTCACTGTCCTTCCTCACATTGGAATTCATAGTTGTGTGATTCCGTAGTGGTGGTTGTGATTTGTCCTGCTCTTTCCTGCCCCACTTCACTAATAAAGTCCTTTCTTATACCTGTTTATAAAACAAATCAACTTTTCTTTTTGGGGGGTACTTTTTAAAAACACAATACATTCCTTGGTATAAGAACTTCCAGGGCAGACTTTCTTAACGTTGTTGTTTTGTTTTGTTTCTTTGTTTTGTTTTGAGACTGGCTTTTTCTGTGTGCCCTGGCTGTCCTGGAACTTACTCAGTAGACCAGGCTGACCTTGAACTCAGAGATTTCAAGTGCTGAGATTAAAGGCATGTGCCACCATTACCTGGCTCAGATCAGATTTTCAAGCCCCTTAGAACCACAGAAAGAGTTTTGCTAGCTTAAGTTGTTTTCTGTTTCTAAAATGTTCTCATTCTCAATCAGTTATATCATCATGCAGTTATTCAGATGTCTTATTTGATTCCTTCCACGGTGAAGTGCTGACATTATGAGGATGGGTAAAGCAGAGCCCCTCCCCCTCCTGCCTCAGGGAAACAGTCCCAGGAGACGAGGAGATAACCAACCACATACTTAATAGTAAGTCATCAAAAACTGGGACAGGAGAAATGTGCCATATGTGCTAACAGTGAACTCAAGAGTCTCTTCTCATATATGATTCCATGCCAGTGTTACTAAGTCATGTTCTATGACATGCCCTGACTCCTTTTATATCCAACATAGATGGAACCCCATGGCACTGAGTTCTCAGGGAGATTACTAATAAAACTGTGTTAAATTAAACCACCACAACTCAAATCATCACAACTCAAACCCAGTAGCTCCTGATCAAGCCGAGGAGACCGACGTTCTGGCAAGTCCCTCAAATGAAAGGGCATGCTCTATGCCAGTCTTTGCTAGAAGCCAGATGGAGGAGGAAGATAGTGTAGTAATATGCCACACTTACAAAGTGTTCTGAAACACAGCCTGGGGATGGAGTTGAGGAGGCTCTGGAGACCAGGTGAGTGGGACATAAGGCTGATGCTGTAGTGTAAGACATTAGACTGTTTTGTCACATGGTTTGCATCTGGCCAAGAACCATGCAACCAGAGGAGGGACAGCGTAACGAGAGAAGGATATGTGAGAGTTACCAGTACGAGCCCATCAGAGAAGCAGTAAACCCCAGCTATCCCTAGGACTAACATCGATGCCAGCAATGTGCGCATTTAATAAAGCTGTGCTGGGGAAAGGAGGCAAGGGAGCTAAGAATGGGTAAGGGAAGAATGTTACCGAAAATTTCTGGGCAATCAAGCGGTTGAGGAAAAGCAACCAAAACCTTCACTGGAAACGTGCTGCTAGAATGTTGAAAATTCGGAGATGCCTTTAAGTAAACGCTCGCAGGTCTCTCATTTCACATCGTGTGCTGGGAGCTGGAAAGGCTCTAACAGGGAAAGGGCACAGCTCTGGGCTTTGGCCAGAGAATTCCAGGCGACTTACTTCATCCTATCACAATCTGACAGCAGGAGTTATACTCTTAAGAAAATGTTTAGCCTAACAGCTAGAAAAGAGAAAAACAGGGGGCCAGAAATGCAGGGCTCAGCCAAGCCTGCAGGGAAGGGGTTGCTAATTCGGGGCATCATGTATTTCTAAGCAAACATAGAAGTTGGTATGCTGGGGGTCTGATAACTCAGAGTTTGCACCAAGTGTCAACAAAGCAAAGTTCAAAACCATAAAAGGTAAAGAAACGAGGTTTCATTGAACACAAACACATCGAAGCTAAGTCAGTGATAAATCTTACCACCTCCCCACACATTGATTAAAATGGGAAAAATATTGTAATACAAAAGTAGGAAAGACAAAATACAAATGTAAGCTGGGCACAGCAGCACATGTCTGTGACTGTGTCATTCGGGAAGTTGAGGCAGGAGAGTGGCGAGTTTGACCAGCTGGGGCAACATAGTAAGATGCTTCTCTCCTTCAAAACAAGAAGTTGAATTTAGACATTAACAGGAGGAAAAGCAGCAGTGGCCAGAACATGCAGCGAGCAGTTCCTTGGTGTCTGTTCCTGTGCATTCATTCGCATGCCTCACAGAGCAGGGTACTCAGGGTGCATGGACAAAGCTTGATGATTCGAGACTCTAGAAATGTTTGCTTCTGCCTCTGGGGTGAGGAGTTCATTCCTTGAGTCAAAATATAACAGGATTTGGCTGTCAAAGACAAACCACATTCTAAAGAGATTGATGGCACCACAGAGATGCCACAGAGTGGGAGAGAGCGGTGTCTTAACCCACACATTCCAACAGGAAGATTGGAGTAAGGGAGGCAGTGGAGCTCAAGGCTCTGGGGACAAACAGCAAAATCTTATCCCATGGGAAAGAAAAATTAAGGGAGACATCGGAGAAGCAGCCCTCACATAGTATCTGCCACCTCCCTAGACCCTCGATTACAACTCAAAAGCCAAGTCTCTAGATTAGATGATTCCCAAGGACAAACTAAGCTTAAATATTCGATACTAACTTTATGATAAAGAACATAAAACTAGATGAGGTCAAAGAATCGAAAAGATGCCTTTTGAAACATTCTATTAATATATGATAAACTACACCGCTCAGTTAAAAATCCACTGCCCTACAGTAGAAATTGGACATAGTATGTGAATTGGTTTTAAATAGAATTTAGCTTCTTTCAATCTGCAATTGCTTTTGCACCAAGAAAGTATGTGGTTTCATGTATATAAAAATAAATATACATCAAACATCTACTGGTAATAAGTGACAAATTATATAAAATATTTTTTGTTATACATAGTACTTCATCACTCATTGAAGACAAAAGCAAATTTATATGCTAATGAAAGATATGTTTATTATTTTATAAAGAGTTAGATCTTGCCTAAATAGTTGATATTGCAGAATGAAGAGTTCCCTCAATATTTTTCAGATTTCTCAAATTTTGACTCATAATAGACAGTGCTCAGAATCCTACTTCCCATAAGTGGTACAAAAATGGCTAAGTATGTAAATATTAGAAATTGTTGAAAATTCTGTTAATTCTAAGTCCAAAATAATTGAATGATTTATGAAGCTCAAGTCATGAACTCAAATATCAATTTAAAAATTAAAACATTTTATTCATAATACTATGTAAAAGGCATACCAATTTGGTGAATGATGAAAAGAAAATGTTAACTGCCTTTGTTTTCCATATTAGTTTCTGTAAGAGTGGAAAATTTTCTATGTACAGAAAAAAAATGCAATTCAAAATAGAAAAACCATGTGCCACAGCTTTCTGCACCCCAATTCTGCCTGGAGAAAGCTTGTCCCCTCAGTAGTGCTGAAACACCCAGGCTCACAGGCTTACTGGAAGGACAAGGTCCAGTCAGAGACAGCAAGACCAGCTAATACCAGATATAACCAGATGGCAAGAAGCAAGCTCAAAAACAAAGGCAACGGAAACCAAGGTACTTGGCATCATCACAGCTTAGTTCTCTCACCAGAGCAAACCATGGATACCCTAACACAGCTGAAGAGGAAGACACTGATCTAAACTCACATCTTATGACGATGAAAGAGGACTTTAAGAAGAACATAAATAACGCTCTTAAAGAAAGACAGGAGGGCAGAGGTAAACAGGTTGAAGCCCTTAAGAAGAACACAAATAAATTAAAGAATTACAGGAGAATAGAATTAAACAGGTAAAGGAATTGAAAAAAATGAATATCCAGGATCTAAAAATGAAAATAGAATCAATAAAGAAATCACAAAGAATGACAACAATGGAGATAGAAAAACCTAGAAAAGAGATCAGGAGTCATAGATGCAAGCATCAGCAATAGAATAAAAGAGATAGAAGAGAAAATCTCAGGTGTAGAAGATACAATAGAAACATTGACACAACAGTCAAAGAAAATGCAAAATGCAAAAAGCTCCTAACCCAAAACATTCAGGAAATCTGTGACACAGTATATGGACCAAATTTAAGACTAGTAGGTATAGAAGAGAGTGAAGATTCCCAAGTCAAAGAGCCATTAAACATCTTCAACAAAATTATAGAAAAATAACTTCCCTAACCTAAAGAAAAAGATGCCCATAAACAAGAAGCCTACAGAACCCCAAATAGATTGGCCCAGATAAGAAATTCCTCTCATCACACAATAATCAAAACACCAAATGCACCGAACAAAGAAAGAATATTGAAAGTGGTAAGGGGAAAAGTCAAGTAATAAACAAAGGCAGATCTATCAGAATTGCACAAGACTTCTCAGCAGAGACTCTAAAATCCAGGAGACATTGGGCAGATATCATACATACCCTAAGAGAACAAAAATGCTAGCCCAGGCTACTATCTCAATTACCAAAGATAGAGAAACAAAGATATCCTGTGACAAAATCAAACTTAAACAACATTTTTTTCCACAAATTGAGCCCTATAAAGAATAACAGATGGAAAACTCCAATACAAGGAGGGAAACTACACCAAAGATAAAGCAAGAAAATGATTTTCTTACAACAAACCCAAAAGATGATAGCCACACAAACATAATTCTACCTCTAACAACAAAAATAACAGGAAGCAACAATCACTGGTCCATAATACTTCTTAATATCAATAGACTCAATTCCCCAATACATAGACACAGACTAACAGGCTGGATATATAAACAGGACCCAGGATTTTGCTGCATTCAGGAAACTCACCTCAGTGACAAAGACAGACACTACCTCAGAGTAAAAGGCTAGAAAAAAAATTCTAAGCAAATGGTCCCAAGAAAAAAAAATGGAGTAAATATTATAATATGAAATAAAATCAACTTTCAACCAAAAGTTACCAAAAAAGATGAGAAAAGACACTTCATACTTATCAAAGGAAAAAATCTACCAAGATGAACTCTCAATTCTGAACATATATGTCTAAAACGCAAGGGTATCACATTTGTAAAAGAAACATTACTAAAGCTCAATGCACACATTGTACCTCACACAATAAGAGTGGGAGACTTCAACACCCACTCTCACCAATTGACAAATCATGGAAACAGAAACTAAACAGAGACACAGTGAAACTAACAGAAGTTACTAAAGAAATAGATTTTTAACAGGTATCTAGAGAACATTTCATCTTAAAACAAAAGAATATACCTTCTTCTCAGCACCTTATGTTACCTTCCCCAAATTGATTGGCCACAAAATATATCTCAACAGGCAGATACAAGACAATTGAAATAATCCCATGCATCCTTTCAGATCACCATGGAATAAGGCTGGTCCTCAATAACAACAAAAACAGGAAGCCCACATACACATGGAAACTGAACAAATCTCTACTCAATGACAACTATCTCAGGAAAGAAAGAAATTAAAGACTTTTTAGAATTTAATGAAAATGAAGGCACAACATACCCAAACTTATGGGACATAATGAAAGCAGTGCTAAGAGGAAAACTCATAGCTCTGAGTGCCTCCATAAAGAAATTAGAGAGTACACACTGACACCACACCTGAAAGCTCTAGAATGAGAAGAAACAAATACACCTAAGAGGAGTAGATGGCAGAAAAGAATCTATCTCAGGGCTGAAATTAAGCAAGTAGAAACAAAAAACAAAAAAAAAAAAAAAAAACTATACAAACAATCAACAAAACTAGAAGTTGGTTCTTTGAGAAAATCAACACAGATAAATCCTAAGCCAGACTAACCAGAGGGCACAGAGACAGTATTCAAATTAACAAAATCAGAAATCAAAAGGGAGACAAAGCAACGGAAACTGAAGAATTTCTTTTAAAAATCAGCAGGTTCTACTACAAAGGCCTGTATTCAACAAAATTAAAAAATCTTGATGAAATGGATAATTTTCTAAACAGATACCAGATACAAAAGATAAAACAGGATCAGATAAATCATTCAAATAGTCACATAACCCCTAAATAAATAGAAGCAGTCATCAAAAGTCTTCCAACCAAGAAAAGTCCAGAACCAGGAAGTTTTAGTGCAGAACTCTATCAGACCATCAAAGAAGACCTAATACCAATACTCTCCAAATGATTCCACAAAACAGAAATAGAAGGAGCACTACCAAATTTATTCTATGAAGCTACAGTTATACATATCTAAACCACACAAAGAACCAAAAAAAAATAGAACTTTAAACCAATTTCCCTTATGAATATTGATACAAAAATAGTCAATAAAATTCTTGCAAACAGAATCCAATAACACGTCAAAACGATTATTCCCCATGATCAAGTAGGCTTTATCCCAGGGATGCAGGGATGGTTCAATATATGGAACTCCATCAACGTAATCCACTATATAAACAAATTCAAAGAAAAAGACCACATGATCATCCCATTAGATGCTGAAAAAGCATTTGACCAAATTCAACACCCCTTCATGTTAAACATCTTGGAAAGATCAGGAATTCAAGGCCCATACCAAAACATAGTAAAAGCAATATACAGCAAACTAGTAGCCAACATCAAACTAAATGGAGAGAAACTTGAAGCAATCCCACTAAAATCAGGAACTAGACAAGGCTGCCCACTCTCTCCCTACCTATCTAATATAGTACTAGAAGTTCTAGCCAGAGCAATTAAATAACAAAAGGAAGTCAAAGGGATACAAATTGGAAAAGAAGGAGTACTGATATAACTATTTGCAGATGATATGATAGTATACTTAAGTGACCCCCCCAAAATTCTACCCAAGAACTCATACAGCTGATAAACAGCTTCAGCAAAATGGCTAGAAATAAAATTAACACACACACCAATAGCTTTTATCTACTCAAAGTATAAATGGGCCGAGAAAGAAATTAGGGAAATGACACCCTTCACAATAGTCACAAATAATGTAAAATATTTTGGTGTGTCTCTAACCAAACAAGTGAAAGATCTATACAACAAGAACTTCAAGTCTCTGAAATTAAGGAAGACCTCAAAAGATGGAAAGATCTTCCATGCTCATGGATCAGCAGGATTAACACAGGGGAAAAAATGGCCATATTTCCAAAAGCAATCTACAGATTCAATGCAATCTCCTTCAAAATTCAAACTCAATTCTTCAAAAAGATAGAAAGAGCAATTCTGAAATTCACTTGGATCAACAAAAAAAACCCAGGATAGAAACAAAACTATTCTCAAGAATAAGAGAACTTCTAGGTGACCCACCATCCCTGACCTCAAAGTCTATTATAGAGAAATATTGATAAAAACCACGTGGTATTGATACAGAGACAGGCAGGTAGATCAATGGAATAGAATTGAAGACCTGGAAATGAACCCACACACCTATAGTCACCTGAGCTTTGACAAAGAATTGAAAACTGTCCAATAGAACAAAAAATACAGCATCTTCAACAAATGGTGCTGGCTTAAGTGTCGGTTGGGATGTAAAAAAGATGTAAATCAATCCATTCTTATCTCCTTGTAGAAAGCTCAAGTCTAAGTGGATCAAGGACCTCCACATAAAATCAGATACACTGAATTTAATAGGAAAGAGTGGAAAAGAGTCTGTAACACATCTGCACGGGGGAAATTTTCCTGAAGAGAACATCAAAGCATTAAGATCAACTATAGACAAATTGTATCTCGTAAAAGTGAAAAGCTTCTGTAGGACAAAGGACACTGTCATCAGAACAAAATGGCAACCTTCAGATTGAGAAACGATCTTTGCCAACCCTATATCCAATAGAGGGCTAAAATCCAATAAATACAATGAACTCAAAAAGTTAGACTCCAGAGAACCAAATAACCCTATTAAGAAATGTATTACAGAGCTAAGCAGTGAATTCACAACAGCGAAATCTCAAATGGCTGAGAAGCACCTAAAGAAATGTTCAACATCCTTGGTCATCAGAAAAATGCAAATCAACATGATGCTGAGAGTCCACCTTACACCAGTCAGAATGGTTAAGGTCAAAAACTCAGGAGACAGCAGATTCTGGTGAGGATGTGGAGAAAGAGAAACACTTGTTCATTGCTGGTGGAATTGCAAGCTGATAAACCACTCTGGAAATCAATCTGGTGGTTCCTCGGAAAATTGGACCTGAGGACCCAGCTATACTATTCCTGGGCATATACCCAAAAGATGTTTCAACATATAACAAGGACACATGCTCCATTATGTTCATAGCAGCCTTTTTTATAATAGTCAGAAATTGAAAACAACCCAGATGTCCCTTAACAGAAGAATGGATACAAAAAATGTGGTTCATTTACAAATGAAATGCTACTCAGGTATTAAAAATAACGACTTCGTGAAAGTATTAGGAAAATAAATGAAACTAGAAAATATCATCCCGAGTGAGGTAACTCAGTCACAAAAGAATATCCATCGTACGTACTCACTGATAAGTGGATGTTAGGCAAAAAAGTTCAATTAACTACGATACAACTCACAGATCATATGAAGCTCAAAAAGAAGGAAGACCAAAGTATGGATGCTTTATTCTGACTTAGAAGGTGAACAAAATAGTCAAAGGAGATTGAGGGAGAGAGGAACTTGGAAGGGAGAGGAGAACTTGGGAGGGAGAGGGGAACTTGGGAGGGAAAAGAGGAGGGGGGAAACACATGATAAGGGTAGGAAGAGATAGGAAAATGTACAGAGGGGCAGGAAATTGAACAGAGTTGTGTAGCAGTAGGGGATGGGGAACTGGGGGTAGCCACCAGAAAGTTCCAGATGCCAGGAAAGCAAGATGCTCCCCTGACCCAACAGGATGACATTAGCTGAAATAGCCAATAAAGGAGAGAGAATCTGTAGAGACTATATTCAGATGTTAGGCACGAACCCTGGTTAAGAGATTGGCCCATCCACCCCTCTCAAAAAATATTAACCCAGAATTGGTCCCTTTAAAAAGAAATACAGAGACAAAGAGTGGAGCAGAGACTGAAGGAAATGCCATCCAGAGACTGCCCCACCTGGAGAACCATCCCATATACAGACACCAAACCCAGACACTGTTGCTGATGCCAAGAAGTGCCTGCTGACAGGAGCCTGATACAGCTGTCTCCTGAGAGCTAATGCATGAGCCTGACCAATACAGATGGGGATGCTTGCAGTCAACAATCAGACTGAGTACAGAGATGCCAGTGGAGGTATTAGGGGAAGGACTGAAGGAAATGAAGGGGTTTGCAACCCGATAGGATGTACAGCAATATCAACCAACCAGATCCCCCTCCCCGCACCCCACCCTGCCCAGGGTTCCCAAGGACCCATGTAACCAGGACTCCCAGTAAGACTACGCATAGAGGAACCCATGGTTCCAGCTGCATATGTAGCAGAGGAATGGCTTATCTGGCATCAATGGGAGGGAAGGCCCAGGTCCTGTGAAGGCTTGATGCCCAGCATAGAAGAATGCTAGGGAGGTGGTGTGGGAGTATGTGGGTGGGTGAGGGAGCACCCTCATAGAAGCAGAGGGGAGGAGGGATGGAATGGGGTTTTGTGGAGGGGAAACTGGAAAAGTGGATAAAATTAGAAATTTAAATAAATAAATTACCAATAAAAAAGAAAACCAAACCAAACCAACCAACCAACCAACCAACCAACCCAAAAAAAAAAAAAAAAAAAAAAAAAAAAAAAAAAAAAAAAAACCCTGAAAAATCTGAAATCCAAGCTGAGGAATCTCTGGCTTCGTTCTTTGGTGTTATGTGGTGTAACAGCATGTTCTGAGCTAAATGCACACATATTCTCAAAACCAAGGCTGCAGTAAATTTACAGTACAACACTGCAAGCACTTGCCAGAAGTCTGTGATTTTTTTAAATTCAGTTCTAGTCAGTGTACATTCAGAATTCTTTCACTGTTGATAATTTTTTGTTACATTTGACTATATAAGCCCATGAGCCACTATGGTGGATTGAATATGTTTGGTCAAGGGAGTGGCATTATTAGGAGGTATGACCTTGTTGAAGTAGGTTTGCCCTTGTTGGAGAAAGTATGTCATTGTGGATTTGGGCTTTAAGTCCCTCCTACGAGCTGTCTGGAAGCTAGTCTTCTCCTAGCAGCCTCCAGATGAAGATGTAGAACTCTCAGCTCTTCCTGCACCATGCCTGCCTGGATGCTACCATGTTTCTGCCTTGATGATAATGGACTGAACCTGTAAGCCAGCCCCGATTAAACGTTGTCCTTCTAAGAGTTGTCTTGGCCATTGAGTCTGTTCATATCAGTAAAACCCTAACTAAGACAACCACTGTTTAAGAAGCTACATCTAACCCTTCTCAATAGCCACAAACAACATGAAATACCTTGGTGTGACCCTAACTAAGCAAGTGAAGGACCTGTATGAAAAGAACTTCAAATCTCTGAAGAAGGAAAGTGAAGAAGATCTCAGAAGATGGAAAGATCTCCCGTGCCCATGGATTGGAAGGATCAACATTGTAAAAATGGCCATCTTACCAAAAGCAATCTACAGATTCAATGCAATCCCCATCCAAATTCCAACTCAATTCTTCATAGAGTTGGAAAGAGAAATTTGCAGAGTCAACTGGAATAGCAAAATCCCTAGAATAGCAAAATTTATTCTCAACAACAAGAAATCTTCTGTGGGACTCACCATCCCTGACCTCAAGCTATATTACAAAGCAATTGTGTTAAAAACCTCGTGGCACTGGTACAGAGATAGGCAGGTATATCAATGGAACACAATAGAAGATCCAGAAATGAACTCTTACACATATGGGCACTTGATTTTTGACAAAGGAGCTGAAAACATCCAAAGGAAAAAAGGACAGCACCTTCAACAAATGGTGTTGGCTCAACTGGCAGTCAGCATGCAGAAGAATGAAAATAGATCCTTTCTTATATCCTTGTACAAAGCTCAAGTGCAAGTGGATCAAAGATCTTCACACAAAACCAGGTACACTGAAACTATTAGAAGAGAAAGTGGGCCTTAGAACACATAGGCACAGGGGAAATTTTCCTGAACAGAATACCAATGGCTTGTGCTCTAAGATCAAGAATCGACAAATGGGACTTAATGAGATTGCGAAGTTTCTGTAAGTCTAAAGACACTGTTAAGAAAATAAAACAACAACCAACAGATTGGGGAAAGATCTTTACCAATACCACATCTGATAGAGACCTAATATCCAAGATATACAAAGTACTCAAGAAGTTAGACTTCAGAGACTCAAACAATCCTATTTAAAAAATGGATTCTCAATTTAATTCTCAATTGAGGAATATCAAATGGCTGAGAAGCACCTAAGGAAATGCATGGCATTCCTAGTCATCAGGGAAATGCAAATCAAAACAACTCTGAGATTCCACCCACACCAGTCAAAATGGCTAAGATCAAAAACTTAGATGACAGCAGATACTGGCGAGGATGTGGAGAAAGAGGAACACTTCTCCACTGCTGGTTGGGTTGTAAGCTGGTATAACCACTCTGGAAATCAGCCTGGTAGTTCCTCAGAAAATGGAACATAGTACTACCTGAAGATCCAGTTATTCTACTTCTGGGTATATGCCCCAAAGATGCTCCAACATACAGTAAGGACACATGCTCCACAATGTTCATAGCAGCCCTATTTATAATAGCCAGAAGCTGGAAAGAACCCAAATGTCCTTCAGAAGATGAATGGTACAGAAATTGTGGTATATTTACACAATGGAGTTCTACTCAGCTATTAGAAACAATGACTTTAATAAATTTCTGGGAAAATGGATGTATCTAGAGAATATCATCCTGAGTGAGGTAACCCAGTCACAAAAGAACAGACACAATATGCAGTCACTGATAATTGGATACTAGCCTCAGAAAGCTCTGAATACCCAAGAAAACAACTCACAGACTATATGAAGCTAAAGAAAAAAAAAAGGCTAAAAAGTGGAAGCCTCAGTCCTTCTTAGAAAAAAAAAGTGTATAGCACCCTCTCAGAGTGGGGTACACCTAGACTTTAAACCATTAATAACTCAAGAGCTAAGAAGATAGCCTTGTGGCAATTTTTGGTAGTTAAAAATCATTATGTTTAATCTTTACATACCAAAACCTTTGACTATTTCCATGTTACATTTTGTTTTACATGTACTTTATGATCTTTGTAAATAGTACGGTTTCAATGTATATTATCAAACCTTTAAAAAAGTCAAGTACTGTGAAAAATATATTCATATATTTAGGCTAAAATGCTTTTAATAATCTGTATAAGTAGCTCTGTTTTTTTAAAAAAATAAAGTTGTAAAAAAAAAAAGAAGCTGTATCTAGCAGATTCTAAGGAGGAAGTCATGTGGACAGCAGGAAGAGAAATTTAAGGAAACAAGAGGTAACTTTTTAAGTGAATTAATACTTTGCAATTTCATTACACAGATTAATAAGAACTATGGAAGCCCATCGAGAGGCACCAGTACCTGGTGCTAATATAAGATGAACAGACACATTGAAGGAGACAGGAAGGAAGGAGTTGCCAACATCACTCTTTCCTCCATCAAACAGCATAGAAATAGGTTCCTCTCACTTGAGACAAGGAAAAGAAATGAAATCTAGATTTTAAACTTGAAAGTCAGTTCAGGCCCACAATAGTGAACCTATAACAGAACAGAAAGACTTATATCCAGTGCACTCACCTGGTAGAGCTTGGGTTGTCTGGATGGATGGTTTACTTCTCCAAACTCACATTGCAAAATGAAGGGAAGGGTCCATTCAATGGTGAGCAGGGTATGAAAGCTGGCTCACGACTTTGCTTTGGAACTCAGTGTCCTGAGCTGAGATCCTGGTACCAGGAAGAATCCAAACACCAATATACTCATCCTAAAACTTACAAATGGAACCTAAACTTTCCTTGGTATTAGGCAAACACTTGTCAGTAGAGTGGACTTGAATTTTGATCGCTATCACTGCCAACACTGGATCAGGCTTATGGTGTCCACCTTGAAGACTGTACAGGTTCTTACAGCTATCAAGTTGGGATGCTACCCAGTCAGTCTAAGTAACAAAGGAACTGCTTTGAGCAATGCTATCTTAGAACACATAGCATAGAGCTAGACTCTAATTGCTGAAAGTAGAACAGGGTTTAGCACAGGAATTTGCTTTGGATCTCAGTGCTACAGTAGCAAAACTAAGTCAGATGCATCCTAACAATACTCATGCCCAAGTTAGTCCACAAAGAGGTCTCCAGGTACAACCCAATTACCAACAATCATATGCTTGAGTCTATTAGACTTTTTACCTGGCCAACATCACCTGTAGCTGTTTACAGCAAAATTCACTTCAACAATAGGCACCCTATAGTTGTGCAGACGTTGGTCTTTCCTAGTGCTGTGTTCATCTATCCAGGCTGTGAACTCAGTGTGACAGTCTTATATCACTGATGGACAACCAGGTAGGCATGGAAACATATGGACATATGGTTGGTTGATCCATAGTGATTATATATAATATAGATTATATATAGGGCTAGATAGAAAAATCATAGTTCCATACTGACTGAGAAGATACTTAAAAGTCTACCCCAGCCCAGGGAAAGGCTTGAAGGATGAAATTCCCTTTTTAATATATTCCCAATTCATGCTGTACACAGCAAACCAGGGAAGGGATTGTCCTCTAGTGCTAAAAAGGAACAAGACACCAAGCTTGAATTCACTACAAACTTGGATGTGGGTCCCCATCTAGTGATGACCTAAGAGCAATGACTAGAGGTTAAGAGAAACTAAGATGAAGAACTTCTACAAAGAAACAAAGATGGATAAAGAACATGGGAAGCATCCTGCCTGCCTTCCTGTGCTCCTTGAACGCACCCATTTCAAGTAGAGAGCCCTACCTCCCCAACTCCATAAAGGGACTCCTAATAACATACTACTAGATCCAAAGATTATTACCTCACTCAGCCCACATCAGAGAAGCTTCTTAACAGGAATTAACACAGGCCAGCGATTGGACAACTTGCAGAAGGGGAGAGACTTAGGGGCACTCAGTCCCAAATGGAATGTCTTCATCAGACTCCTCACCTAAAGGCTCAGGGATCTGTGCAGAAGAGGAGGCAGAAAGAATGTAAAGTGACGGATGATCCCAAGGTGGCAACATCTTCCAGACACAACATAACTGATGCATATACAAATTTGCAGAGTCTTTGGTGGCATTCACGAGTCCTGTACAAACCAGAGAGGGTCCCAGCACTGAGAGGGGGATGTACACACAGGTTCTCACCCCTACCCAAGAATCTATTTACAACTGATACCTGCTAGCAAATGAAAATCAGGTTTTCCCAATGGAGTCTCACTGGGGATATCAACCATACACCAGGGCAGGCCCTATACTCAGTTGTTGGCTGACACAGAACTCAATGGTGTTTGATGGACTTTTTGCTTTGTTTTCCTATTTTGTGCTTTATTTTATTTTCTATCTATCTATCTATCTATCTATCTATCTATCTATCTATCTATCTATCTATCTATCTATCTATGTATCTACATACCTACCTACCTACCTACCTACCTACCTACCATCTATGTCTCATTAGACTTCTGCTTGCTTGTTTTCAATGTTCATTTTTGTGGGTTCCCCCCCCTGGGGTTTATTGTTGTATTTCAGCCAGAGGGATTAAACGTGTGTACAGTGAGCATATCTGTATTCTAGCCAGGTCACAAAGTCCTAGGTCTTTGGATGTGACCTCTTGCCAGAACAGCCATTTTACTGGATTAAAATTCCTCTATAATAATATATATGCAGAGGACGTGATGCAGACCCTTGTAGGCCCTGTGTTTGCAGCTTCACTCTCTGAGAGTTTATATGAGCATTGCTCAGTTGATTCAGAAGGCCTTGTTCTCCTGGTGTGTTTCATGCCCTCTGGCTCCCAAACTCTTTCCACCTCCTTTTCTAAGGGGTTCTGTGAGCTCTTAGAGGATATATTTGACAGAGACATCTCATTTAGAGCTCTGTGTTCCAAGGTCTGTCTCTGTCTCTCTGTCTCTCTCTGGGGTATGTGTGTGTGTATGTGTGTATGTGTGTGTGTGTGTGTGTGTGTGTGTGTGTGTGTGTGTGTGGTCATGTCTGGCTGTGGGTCTCTGTACTTGTTCCCATCTGCCACATTGGGAAGCTTCTATGATGATGACCGAGTAAGGCACCAATCCGTGAGTGTAGAAGATTATTATTAGGAGTCATTTTATTGCTACTTTAAAAAAAACCCAGTAGTATTTCCTTTTACCTTAGGTCTCTGAGCCATCTAGTCTGGTTCTTGGCCACACAAGCTAGCATCAGTATGGTTCCATCTCATTGAAGTGGAGGGAACCATAAGTCAAACCAGACACTGGTTGGTTATTCCCTCAAACTTTGTGCCACTATTGCCCTAGCATATTTGAACATTCTATGTAGGCACCATACCAACCACTTCACATCCAATGAGTCTTCAGCAAGGAGGTTTTGCTGTCAGTGTGTGAACAACAACCTATTGTCTTGGCAAAAGATGGGTTGTTTGGTGGTTTCCGTGGGACCCCTTTGTCCAATACCTCAACTGCTCAATAACCCAGTCCCTATGCTGATTTGTTTGGTGATAAGAGAGGGCTGGTGGGGACTCTGTCTCACTCATTATTTGGAGACTGCATTAGGATTGCCTTCATATATTTTAGGAAGTTTCCACTGCACTAGGTTTCTACACCACCCCTCAAATACTGCTTCATTCTGGCTGTCTGTCCCCGAATTCTCTCTCCTAACCACATCTCCTCCAAAATGTTAAATGTTAAACATTCTTAGCTGCCAGGCAAATATCAAAACTTCTTTGAGGTTCCATCTTACGTTCGTCCAAATGGCAAAGATCACTAATACAACTGAAAGCTCAGGCTGGTGAGGATGTGGAACAAGGGGAACACTCCTCCATTGCTGGAGGAAGTGCAAACCTGTACAGACACTATAGAAACCAGTATGGTGGTTCCTCAGAAAGATAAGAATCAATCTACCATTCTTGGATATATACTCAAAGGGCACTGCATCCTACCACAAGAACACTTGCTCAACCATGTTCATTGACGCTTTATTCGTAATAGACAGAAATTGGAAACCACCTAGATGTTCAACAGAAGGATAAAGAAAATGTATAATTACACAATGGGGAATTACTCAGTTGTTAAAATAAATGACACCATAAAAATTTAAGGCAAATTAATGAAACTTAAAAAAAAATGATCCTGAGCGAGGTAACCCAAACCCAGACAAATAAATATGGTATGTATTTGCTTATATGTGGGTATTAGCCATTAAGTAAATAATAAACAAGTCACAATCTGTAGACCCAGAGAGGCTAGATATAGAGGAGACATATGGATTTCTTTAGGAGAAAAAGAAGAGAGTTTATGGGTGAACTTGGAATGAGGACAGAGAAGGAATATTTCTCCTCTTCAATTATACTGTCACCAGCATTTCAAAATACAGGATTAAGACTAAAAGAGACAAACCAGAAGCACCAAGGAAAGAATCAAAAGGACAGAAGCCAACAGGGAGAGTGAATAGGACACTGAGACAACAGGAAGAGAGACTTCTCAAACAAAACAGTCAAGGACCCACACTCAAGGGTGTCTTCTAACCACTTCACATGAACTATAGCAGCACATGTGTGACCTTGTTCATACAGCACACACACACATACATATCATACACAGATAAATTAAAACACATCATACACACAAAGACCTTTTTACAAAAGAGTTGTGACATTTTTTCCAAGATAACACCAAAATAGCCGGAAAATGACATGAACAAAAAAGCTCAACAACTGTGATCATGAAGGAAATGCAAACTGAGGACACAATGAGAAAACACCTCCCTCCAGTAAGAAATATCAAAACGGGTAAAAGTAGCAAGCACGGACAGGACAGGTATGTAGGACACATCACTAGCTGCAATAGCAACCAATAAACCTGTGATGGAAAATAGTGTAGGTTTTCTTCATAAAAATAAAATTAAACAGCCATATACTCCAGGACACTTGTTCCTGGGCATATACATAAAAGAAATGAAATCAGTATGTCAAAGAGACATCTGCATTCTTACACTCTCAGCACTCCATGTTTACCACAGAACAAACTATTCAAATAGGCAAGACATGAAAACAACTGAACAACCCAAGGGCCCATTCACTGACGAAGGAAACACGGTGCATGCCCAAAATGAAATGTGATCTGGTCATTAAGAAAAGAAATCCTGTGGTTTGTAACAACATGGACCGTACTGGTGCTAACATTTGCTAAGTGAAATAACCAGGCATAGAGTATCAAAGAGCTGATCTCTCAGAAGCTGAGTGTGTTGCAGGATATTTGATTTGTAACCAGACTGGGTTATTTCTAGTTGTGGTGTGGCTCAGCACGTAGCACACCCCTTTAATCCCTCTGGCCAGAATACAGACACTCTTTAGTACATACTTTTATTATCAAACAATAAAGGTAAAGTTAGTTTGTAGAAGAAAGCATTCAGGTTTGTAAGTGATGAATCAGAGAAAGATTTGACAGAATGAGCTATGTCCAACTCTCATACGAAGAAGAAAGGGAAGCTACTTTAGGGCTAGTGCAGAGAGGAGAGGAGGCAGGTTTAATAGGACAGTTGTACAGAGACAGGTTGAAGACAGAGAACAAGCTAGAACAAGACAGAAAATGAGAAGGAGATAAAAGATTAGGACAGATTACTAGAGTTAGTTTGGAGCCAAGATGGGCAATTCAATGAGAAGCAAAAAGAAGCTAGTTTGAATCAGTCAGCTTAGAGGGGAGTTTTGAACTAGAACAGCTGCGGCGAACCATCTAGCCAGAGCTCAGGAAGAATTAGAAATGGTGAATGGATTCAGCAGTAATTTCTCAGAGGCTGAAAACATTCTAGGGTTAAATAAAATTGTACAGGGGCTGGAAGCTTCCAGGACGAGGTCTAAGTCAGCAGACTAAGGCTAACCTAGTTACTGCAGATGCTCAGGACAAATCTGCACTACTTCCATGGCATGCAGCTGAAGCTTGACAAAACATCCCATGGTCAAAAAATGGCAGAGAACAGTTGAAGAGAATATTAGGGTTTAAATTATTAGTGGACATTTATTTCATCTATTTGGTGTTAGCTTGCCTTAAAACTGCAACAAGCAGATATGAACAACCTGTATATACTCAGCATTTACATGGCTGCCAGATCAAGAACAAGTGAAGCAATCATCACTTGACAATAACCTGAGAAAGTGATCGATACATTGATGTCTTAGACAGGGTTTCTATTCCTGCACAAAACATCATGACCAAGAAGCAAGTTGGGGAGGAAAGGGTTTATTCAGCTTACACTTCCACATTGCTGTTCATCACCAAAGGAAGTCAGGACTGGAACACAAGCTGGTCAGGAAGCAGGAGCTGATGCAGAGGCCATGGAGGGATGTTACATACTGGCTTGCTTCCCCTGGCTTGCTCAGCCTGCTTTCTTATAGAACCCAGGACTACCAGCCCAGGGATGGCACCACCCACAATGGGCTGACCCCCCCCCCCATCACTAGTTGAGAAATGCCTTACAGCTGGATCTCATGGAGGCATTTCCTCAACTGAGGCTCCTTTCTCTGTGATAACTCCAGCTTGTGTCAAGTTGACACAAAACCAACCAGTAAAATTGACTACTACGCAGCCATGGGGAAGCCTCACTAACCTGTTTGTCTTCTTCACGGTTCTCTGGAAGAAAGTGAAAAGACAGTATTCATTCCAAACCGAGAAACCTTCACTCTAAAGGCAGAAGCTTGAGGAAAGCTACTGGAGATGCTCACGCTGAATAAGCTGATAGATGTGTGTGCATGTGTGTGTGTGGGAAGGGGTTGGGGTGTGTGCGCACACACTATATAGAAGTCAGATGCTTTTTCCCAGGCTCAGTCTACTTTTTTGTTTTTAAATTTTTAAATTATATTTACTATGTGGGAAAGTAGATGACCATGCCGAACACGTCATGTACGTAAAGTTCAGAGGGCAACGTAGGAAACCCTGTTTTCTCCCCATCACACTGGTTCCAAGGAACGAATTCAGGTTGGCAGGTTTGGAGCAATCACCTTGGGGGCTATTTCACCTTCTTTATGAATCAAGATCTTTGATGGAACTAAGCGGCGAATTCCAATAAAATCACACCATGTAACTGGTCTCACATGGGAGGCTTATTAAAGGAAGGGAGTAATGAGACACAAAGGCTGCATCTGGGTAGAGGAAGGGAAGAAGGCAAGGGGGCAGGGAGGAAAGTCCAGCTTTTTATGGGGCTGTGGCACAAGACCAAGAGGACATGCAAAAGAGGTGACATTGGGGATGTCACCTCTGGACAGCTAGTGCTGATGTGTCTTGTTGTCACTGGGTCCCTCAGGGCTGGTCATGAAAGTGCCTGATGGTCTCATTGTTGCCAGGTCCCTTGGAACTGGCTGTGGAAGTCCCTGAGTGCCAATAGTCTTTAACTGGCTCTGATGGTCAGAACGACTGGACAATGAACTCTAGTGGTCTGCCAGCCTCAACATTCCAGCTCCTGGATTAGAAATATTTGACAGCATGCCTCTTTGTTATGTGGATTCTGGGTATCAAAGTCTAGATCTCCTGTTTATATGGTAATTACTTACTGACAGTTAGCTTCCCAGCCATAAAGTGTGTGTGTGTTGATTGGTTGACTGATTGATTGATTTAGATGTGTATGGATGTTTTGCCTGAATGCATGCCTGTATTCCACATTCAGGCATTGCCTCCTGAGGCCAGAAGTAGGTGTCGAATCCCTTGGGACTATTTCAGACTATGGTGAGCTACCATGTGGGTGCTGGGAATTGAACATGGCTCTTCGACAATTGCTTTTTAGCCATATAGCTGTCTCTGTGCTCCCCTAAAACTCATATTTTTAATGGTGGGAGGGAGTCATATTTATGAAAAATATTTTAAGTTTGTGAATGCATTGTAACCCCAGCATTCAGGAGGTTAAAGAAGGAGGACCCTAAATCAAAGGCCAGCCTAGGCCTTGAGACTGGCCTCACAACCAACAACAAACCAATTTAACAACTTGTCTGCACAATTTCAAAGCACTTCACAAACACCCAGTAGTTGATGTTTTCATTATTGCTTAACTATTATTAGTTGAGTCCTGGTT
The DNA here is from genome assembly GCF_963924665.1 of Micromys minutus. NCBI lineage: Eukaryota > Metazoa > Chordata > Mammalia > Rodentia > Muridae > Micromys > Micromys minutus. The sequence goes on along the minus strand of NC_137960.1, from coordinate 36,097,952 downwards.
CATCGAATCCCCGGTGTATGTGTTTGTATAGCAGTGGGGACAATTTGGGAGACAGGAGAAACAGCAATAAGAAATAAAGCCCTTTCTTAAAAGTATTTTAAATGTATGTGAAAAAACCCAGGCTGAAGCCAGGCAGGTGTCAGCCAGGAAGGTGTCAGCCTGGTTGAAATATTGAGTTCCAAGCTAGTCAAGGCTATAAAACTCACCTAAAACTGTTAAATAAAAACTTTTGTTGGTCCAGGAGTCGTCCCACAAACCACATAAACACCAGTCTCAGTCAGACATGGATGATTTATTGAGTGTACACCCTAAGATTAATCAGTCAGGGCTGCAGCTCTGAATTTGAGGCCTGAACATCTTTTCCTGTCATCTTCTAAAGACTAAAACCGCAAAACCCACAATGAGCTAGTTTGCAGGTGCAGGAAGGGCTGCCCAGTGGTTGGCTCTGACTCAAGCCATTTTAGACATTAACAGTTCATATTGATCTTTAATTTGATGAGTCCCACATAAGGATTTGTGGATTTCTTAATTATTAACAAATTAATACAGAACACAACAGAATATGCAATCAGCATGACCTTGCTCTGAGTCAACTTATTTTTCTGAGTCCATGACTGACAGGCACGTTATAGCAACACTATGAAATAGCTGGTAGGCATGGAACAAAATGAAAATGCTTCACTATGCTGGGATGGACAGACATCAACAAAAACAAACAAAGAAAAGCAACTAAAAAACACCCCATAAAATATTTTAAAAACTCAAACAAACATAAGAATCCTGAACAAGGGCTGGAAAGATGGCTCAGTGGTTATGAGCACTGACTGCTCTTCCAGAGGTCCTGAGTTCAATTCCCAACAACCACATGGTGGCTCACAACCATCTGTAATAGGATCTGACACCCTTTTCTGGTGTGTCTAAAGACAGCTACAGTGTACTCATATACACAAAATAAATAAATCTTTTAAAAATCCCAAACAAACAACAATAACAACAGAAAAACAGAAGTTGATAACCAACATAATATATGCCATTGAGACAATTATTTTGACTAAATAAAAACTTAAAGTGATGATATTATAGATTAAGGTAGGTCAAAGAGCTCCCAGTTCAATGGTACAAGATACAGCCAGAACACATAGTTTTGGTGCCTTTTGAATCATTACTGTGATTACTTGTTCAGGTTTACAAATGATTTCAAGTAAGCCCTTAGAAACTACTCATGTTTTCATCAACTATAAAGCAGGAGGAAATATAATCCAGAACTGAAAGAAATGGTCATAATGCCATTGTAAGCCATCGGACATTTTTATATGCTCCAACATGTTTTTTTCTAGAAAACACGCACCAGTTCTATGTGACTCGAGTCATTCATTTCCTGAAGCTCTTGTTGCCTTGCCAAAGCTTGTCTTTAAGAATAGGATCATTCCCCTGCACTAAGAAGGAAATCTGCAAGCCTCCCTTCTGTCTGCCATCGCGATGACAGGCACCTGCACCAGCCAAGAAGTAACCTAAATGTTTAATGAGGCAGGAGACTCATTCTTCAGTTGCTATGTGAAGCCGTTGACAATCAGAAAAGATCATCTCTGTTTGTTTTAAACTGGGAATAGGTTGCTGAATATTTAATGCATTCAGAGCGTTCTGCTCAGCGAGGGGCCAAGCAAGGGTCAAGTTAGGGCCGCCTGCTGTTCCTGGGAGGCATGGGGGTTAAACGGAGTCTTCAGCCGTGCTATGTGCACCATTGTGTACATAGCTATTAGGATGGGAACCTGCACACCTGCCCTGGAGGAGCATTACCAAGAATCAGGAGCAAGCTCTCAGAACAAAAGAGGAGCGGGCCTCACTGCTATCGCCACTACTGACAAAGGTGTTAGAAAAGAAGTCACCAATAATGCTCATTATGACTGGGCTTGGGGAAAGATGGTGCATCTAGTTGATGCTGTGACTTATTTGTGTCAGCAAATAGCTCATTCCCAAGCAAGGATTCCTTTGCTGAGCAGTATCCTCATAGCCAAATTTACTCAGCTGATTTAGAGTCTGTTGTGGTTAGATGGATGAGAGTCAACAGGGTCTTGGAAAGTAGCAGGAGTAAAACCATGAACTGTTGGCTGTCGAAATGCATCAGGGGTGACTCTGAGGCTTTGGGCAAACACAAGTGGAATGGTGCTCATGCCACTCAGGAAGGACAGAAAGGCACGAGAGAAGTGCGGTGAGCAACAATTTAAAACTATGATTTCAGAGAATGTTAAGTGCGAGATACCCATTCCATAGATGTACACTAGACAGTGAGGAATGCTACTGTTCTTGCGGAGACGCTTTGGGTTCAAACATATGGAGTTCAGTTAAATCGCCAAGTGGAATGTAACATGTGCCTAACACTGAGCTCTGAGCCACTTTGACCTGACTTGGCGGTCAGGTCGTTGACAAGTCCGCACAAAAGACACTGAGGAGAAACACCATCAGGTAGCAAGAGCTGAGGGAGAGGCTACAGTGAAACTCCAGTGCACACAGTGTCGGTATATGGGAGCAGAGGTGTCCATCAGGTTGTGGGGCTTATGTGGCATGAACACTGGTCCTTGGGTTGGTAACATGGAGGTCACTGGTGTCTCCAGGCAATGTCTGTCTGCGGGGTGTAGCACAGACAAAGGCTGTGAATGCAATTGCATCAAGAGAGAATTCTGAGGAGGGTGGGTAATGTGAAGGACAGGAAAAAATGCTAGCTAGCTAGTAAAGGGGTTAATGATGGGGCTGGGGGAGAGAGAGAGAGAGAGAGAGAGAGAGAGAGAGAGAGAGAGAGAGAGAGAGAGAGAGAGAGAGAGAGAGAGAGGGAGGGAGAGTCAAGGGGTGGGTCATCTGCTTTCTTTGCATTTTGAATGAGAAATCATTACTCTGTATGTATTTGTATAGCAGTGGGGACAACTCGGGAGACAGGAAAAACAGCAATAAGAAATAGGGCACCATCCTTGAGTGGGCAGAAGAGGGTGGAGCCTGTGCAGATAGTGTCAGAACATGTATCGTTCATCACCGATTCAGGAAGAGAACAAATGCAGGCACAGAGAAGTACACTGGTAGCAGAATGGGGGTATGCCAAAATAACTTTCCACATTGTTTCTATTGAGATTATTTATTTTAGGGTACTGAATTATATAATTCAGATTACTTTTGGCTGGAAAACATCCAGTGGAAAGTAGATCTAACAATGGTATCATAAAAAATTCCCAGGTGGATGGTTGTGCAGTGAACCCAAGAATGTAAGGATCTGGATACAAAGATTTATTAGATAAAATTCAGCCTATTTGCCTTGTTTTCCCAAAGACTGTATTTTATAGGATATTCATTTGAAGTCAAGGAATAATTCAAGGCTTTATTTATTTTTTTCATTTTGATCTCACAAAGCAATATTAAGCTCTGGAAAAGAATTCCAGAGGAACTGGTCAGTATTTCAGTTATTTATTTTATTTTTTATATTTCTCCTTTTGTTGAAAATAACTCATTTTCCCACGTATAATATATTCTGTTTACGGTTTCTCTTCCCTCTACTCCTCCAGTTCCTCCCCAAGTCTTTCTTACTCTGTCCACTCCTTTCTTTTTCTCATAAAAAAAAAAAACAAAACAGGATTCTAAGAGATATTAGTAAATAAGTTATGGTATAAGATATAGCAATAAAGAAAAAACCCTAATATGTGGTAATAGTAGAAACAAACAAGCAGAAGGAAAAGATCCCAAGAACATGCCCAAGAAATAGATGTAGAGAGAGAGAGAGAGAGAAACAGAGAGACAGAGAGACAGAGAGACAGAGAAGGATACAGAGAGACAGACAGAGAGAGAGAGACAGAGAGAGAGAGAGAGAGAGAGAGAGAGAGAGAGAGAGAGAGAGAGAGAGAGAGAGAGAGAGAGAAAGGCCTGAGACAAGGAAACTCCAAAGACAATATTGAGTTCCTTCTCAGTTATCCGTCTTCTACTGAACATGTAGCCCCCTCTTAAGAGTATTTTGTTTCTCCAGTGAGACTCCCTTCAAGAAAACTACATTTTTATTTGCAAGTGGTTAACAATTGGAGATAGTTTAGAGATTAAGAATGGGGGCATGTGCCCACTTCTCTTTTCAGCTCCAGGACCCCATCTGATGTAGAGGTACACAGGCCCTATGCATGCTGCCCAGTCTCTGTGAGTTCATATGTGATTTGATCATGTTGACTAAGAAGGCCTTGTCTTCCTTGTGTCCTCCATCCCCTCTGGCTCTTACACTCTTTCTTCTGCCTCCTCTTGCATAGGGTTCCATGAGCCCTGAGGGAAAGAATTTGGTGGAGACGTCCCATTTACAGCTGAGTGTTCTAAGGTCTTTTATTCTAAGCATAATGCCTGGTTGTGGGTCTCTATATTTGTTCCCCTGCTGCAGGAAAAGCTTTTTTTGGTGATGGCTGAGCAAGGCACTGGTCTATAAGTATAGAAGAATGTCATTAGGAGTATTGCTACATATTCTTTGTATACCTTGGATGTTAGGCCTCTATCAGATGTGGGGTTGGTAAAGACCTTTTCCCAATCTGTTGACTGCCGTTTTGTTTTCTTGACAGTGTCTCTATCCTTACAGAAACTATGCAATCTTATTAAGTCTCATTTCTCGATCCTTGGTCTTAGAGCACAAGCCATTGGTGTTCTGTTCAGGAAATGCTACATATTTTATTTTATTTTGTTCTTGAAAGAGAAGTGTTTGGTGTTACCCTAGGTTTCTGGGCTATTTAGTCTCCAGTTCTTGATCACCTGAGCAGTGTCAAGTACAGGCTCCATAAAGTGGACTTAAGTCAAATTAGAAATTGGTTATTAACACAAAATTTGTGCTACCATTACACTACCACAGTGGTGCTCAGCCTTTCTGAGCCTACAAGTCTTTAATACAGTTCCTACTGCTTTATAACCATAATTTTGCTACTGTTACAAGTTGTAATGTAGATAACTGTGTTTCCTGATGGTTTAGGCTACCCTTGTGAAAAGCGTTTTGTTGATTCTTTCTATTGTTGTTCATAGTGTATTGATTGCAGCACATTGTATTGAGTTTGATTACCTCTTAACATCTTCTCCTTTGGGAGTGATTCCTTCTTTTTATTCTAGGGTTTTCGGGTGTGTAGTGAAGTTACTTGTATGGCATTTCTCCAGTGTTTGGATGTAGACACTTAGTGCTATGAACTTGTTTCTTGGAACCACCTTCATGATGTCCCAGAATTTTGGATACTTTGAGTATTCATTTACATTCAATTTGAGGAGGTCTTTAATTTCTGTCCTAATTTATTTATTCAATAATAAGTTGTTCGGTTTCCATGCTTTCTATTGTTTCTATTGTTGTTAATCTCCAGCTTTAATCTGTGGTGGACTGAAAAATACAGGGAGTTATTCCAATTTTCTTGTATCTGTTGAGATATGCTTTGTGTCTAAGTCTGTGGTCAGTTTTGGAGAGAGTTACATGAGATGCTGAGAAGGTATATTTTTTTGTGTTCAGCCGAAATGTTCTATACATATCTGTTAGGTCCCCTTGGTTTATAACATCAGTTAGCTCCAGCATTTTCATGTTTGGTTTTTCTCTGGATTATCTGTCTATTGACAAGAGTTGGGTATTGAAATCTCTCACAATCAGTGTGTAAAGGTCAATATGTGATTGAAGCCATAGTAATATTTCTTTTATGAACTTGACTTCCATTGCATTTGTTGCATAAATATTAAGAATTATAATATCCTCTTGGTGGATTTTTCCTTTGATGAATATTAAGTGTCCTTTCGTATCTTTCCTGATTCTGATTAGTTTTGGTTTAATATCTCCCCCAGGGTCCAGATATTAAAATGGTTACACCATAAATTTTCTTCTTAAGTCCATTTGCTTAGAATACCTTTTTCCGTAATTTTACACTGAGGTCATGTCTATTCTTGATGTCAAAGTATGTTTCTTAGATGCAGCAGAAGTATGGATCTTCTTTTTACATCTGTTCTATTAGTTTGTGTTTTATTTTTTTAATTAGGAAATTGACATCATTGATGTTGAGAGATATCAATGAGCAATGTTTGCTTATTTCAGTTATTTTGTTGTTGTTGTTGTAGGGGAGGGTGTTCCAATCTTGTGAGTTGCTTGTCTGGGATTACTAATTCTTTGTGGGCTTGGGGGGGTTATTGTTTAACTCCTTTAGTTTGGAATTTTCCCTCTAGTGCCTTCCGTAAGGTTGGGTTTGTAGATAGACTTACTGAAATTTGATTTTATCATAGAATGTCTTATTTTCTCCATCTACTATGACTGAAAGTTTTGCTGGGTATAATAGTCTGGGCTGACATCTGTGGTCTCTTAGAATCTATAGAACACCTGTACAGGTTCTTCTGGCTTTAGAGTCCCCATTGAGAAGTCAGGTGTTATTTTATTGCTTGGTCTTTTTTCCTTTAAGGTTTAAATATTTTTCTTTGTTACATGTGTTTAGTGTTTTGATTATGTACTGAGGGAACTTCCTTTACTGGTCCAGTCTATTTGGTATCTGTTTGGCTCTTGTACCATGATAGGTATCTTTTTCTTAAGGTTAGGAAATTTTTCTTTTATGACTGTTAGAAATACTTTTCTGGGCCTGTGACCTGGGTTATTCTTTCTTCCTCAATTTCTAATAGTCTTAGGTTTGGTCTATTCATAATTTTCTAGATTTTTCTGGATGTGTTGTCAGGTTTTGTGGTTTTTGTTTGTTTGTTTGTTTGTTTTTTTTTTTTAGATTTAACATTTTCTTCACTGGGAATTTAATTTTTTTTCTATTGAATCTTCAATCCCCGAGATTCAGTTTGGGTTTTCTTTACTGATTCTTCCCATTTTCAGGTTTTTTTAACAACTTTATTTGAAAAAACAAAGATAAATATACAGATTTTAGGCATTTTTTGCATAAAAGTATACAATACATTTTTGTCAGTACTTGGTTTTTTTTTTTAAAGGTTTGATAATGTGATTAAGATCTTACTACTTACAATGAGCATAAAGTACATGTAAAACAAGATGTAACCTGGAAATAGTCAAAGTTTTCTTGGTGTGTAAAGATTTTTTTTTTTTTTTACAATGAGCAAACAGTACATGTAATACAGGGTGTAAGCCGGAATTTGTCAATGTGTTCTTGCTGGGTAAGGATTGAGCAAAACTTTTTTGTTTGTTTTGTTTTGTTTTCTTTTTTTTCTTGGACTTCACACAGTCTGTGAGTTGTTTCTGGGGCAGTGCGAGCCTCTGGGGTTAGCATCCCACTATCAGTGACTGCATATTATGTCTGTTCTTTTGGGACTGGGTTATCTCACTCAGGATGATATTCTCTAGATGCAGCCATTTTCTTAAGAATTTGGTTAAGTCATTGTTTCTGGTGGCTGAGTAGTATTCCATTGTGTAAATGTACAACATTTTTTGTATCCATTCATCTACTGAGGGACATCTGGGTTCTTCCCAGCTTCTGGCTATTATAAATAGAGCTGATATGAACATTGTGGTGCATGTGTCTTTGTTGTATGTTGAAGATTCTCTGGGGTATATGCCCAGAAGTGGAATAGCTGGGTCTTCAGGTAGTACTATGTCCAATTTTCTGAGGTATCGCCAAACTGATTTCTAGAGTGGTTGTATCAGTTTACAACCCCACCAACAGTGGAGAAGTGTTCCTCTTTCTCCGCAGCCTCGCCAGCATCTGTTGTCATCTGTGTTTTGGATCTTGGTCAATCTGACTGGTGTGAGGTGGAATCTCAGGGTTGTTTTGATTTGCATTTCCCTGATTGCTAAGGATATCAAGCACTTCCTCAGATGTTTCTCAGCCATTCGATATTCCTCAATTGAGAACGTTTTGTTTAGCTCTGTACCCCATTTTTTAATAGGGTTGTTTGATTCTCTGGTGTCTAGCTTTTTGAGTTCTTTGTATCCCTTGGATATTAGGCCTCTATCTGATGTGGATCTTTTGCCATTCTGTTGGCTGTCGTTTTGTTTTCTTGACAATGTCCTTAGCCTTACAGAAACTTTGCAATCTCATTAAGTCCCATTTGTTAATCTTTGACCTTAAAGCTTGAGCCATAGGTGTTTTGTTGAGAAAATTTTCTCCTGTGCTTATGTGTTCTAGGTTTTCCCTACTTTCTCTTCTAATAGTTTCAGTGTATCTGGTTTAATGTGGAGATCTTTGATCCACTTACACTTGAGCTTTGTACAAGGAGATAAGAAAGGGTCTATTTTCATTCTTTTGCATGCTGAGTGCCAGTTGGACCAGCACCATTTGTTGAATAGGCTGTCCTTTTTCCATTGAATGTTTACAGCTCCTTTGTCAAAAATCAGGTGACCATATATGTGAGGGCTCGTTTCTGGATCTTCTATTCTATTCCATTGATCCACATGCCTATTTCTGTACCAGTACCATGCAGTTTTCAGCACAATTGCCTTGTAATATAGCTTGAGGTCAGGGATAGTGATTCCCGCAGATGTTTTCTTGTTGTTGAGGATGGATTTTTCTATTCTTCGTCTTTTGTTGTTCCATATGAAATTGCACATTGATCTTTCCAATTCCATGAAGAACTGGGTTGGAATTGTGATGGGGATTGCATTGAATCTGTAGATTGCTTTTGGTAGGATGGCCATTTTTAAAATGTTGATCCTTCCAATCCATGAGCATGGGAGATCTTTCCATTTTCTGAGATCTTCCTCGATTTTCTTCTTTAGAGGTTTGAAGTTCTTGTCATACAGGTCCTTCACTTGCTTAGTTAGAGTCACACCAAGGTATTTCATCGTTTTTGTGACTATTGTGAAGGGTACCTTTTCCCTAATTTCTTTCTCCACATGTTTGTCCTTTGAGTATAGGAAGGCTACTGATTTGTTTGAGTTAATTTTGTATCCAGCTACTTTGCTGAACTTGATTATTAGCTGTGGGAGTTCTCTGGTAGAATTTTTGGGGTCACTTAAGTACACTATCATGTCATCGGCAAAGAGTGATGTTTTTATCTCTTCCTTTCCGATTTGTATCCCCTTGATCTCCTTTTGCTGTCTAATTGCTCCAGCCAGGACTTCCAGTACTATGTTGAATAGGTAGGGGGAGAGTGGGCAGCCTTGTCTAGTCCCTGATTTTAGTGGGATTGCTTCAAGTTTCCCACTGTTGAGTTTGATGTTGGCTGTTGGTTTGCTGTATATTGCTTTTATTATGTTTAGGTGTGGACCTTGGATTCCTGTTCTTTCCAGGACTTTTAACATGAAGGGGTGTTGAATTTTGTCAAATGCTTTCTCAGCATCTAGTGAGATGACCATGTGATTTTGTTCTTTGAGTTTGTTTATATGGTGGATTACATTGATGGATTTCCTTATATTAAACCATCCCTGCATCCCAGGAATGAAGCCTACTTGGTCATGGTGAATGATCGTTTTGATGTGTTCTTGGATTCGGTTTGCAAGGATATTGTTGAGTATGTTTGCATCAATGTTCATAAGTGAGATTGGTCTGAAGTTCTCTTTCCTTGTTGGGTCTTTGTGTAGTTTAGGTACAAGGGTTATTGTAGTCTCAAAAAATGAGTTAGGTAGTATTCCATCTGATTCTATCTTGTGGAATAGTTTGGAGAGTATTGGTGTTATGTCCACAATAAATGTCTGATAAAATTCTGCACTGAACCCATCTGGACCTGGGCTTTTTTTGGTTGGGAGGCTTTTGATGACTTCTTCTATTTCTTTAGGTGTTATGGGATTATTTAGATGGTTTACTTGGTCCTGGTTTAACTTTAGGATCTTGTATCTGTCTAGGAATTCGTCCATTTCCTCCAGATTTTCCAATTTTGTGGAGTATAAATTTTTGTAGTAGGATCTGATGATTTCTTGAATTTCCTCAGTTTCAGTTGTTATGTCTCCACTTTCCTTTGTGATTTTGTTAATTTGTATACTCTCTCTTTGCCCTCTAGTTAGTCTGGCTAAGGGTTTATCAATCTTGTTGATTTTCTCAAAGAACCAGCTCTTGGTTTTGTTGATTTTTTTCAATGGTTCTTTTTGTTTCGATTTGGTCTATTTCTGCCCTAATTTTGATTATTTCTTGCCGTCTACTCTTCTTGGGTGTATCTGCTTCATTTTGTTCTAGGGCTTTTAGCTGTTGGCCTAAATGTTTCCCTACCTGAGGGAATGCCTCAATTTCTCAGGAATTGAAAGGCCAACTCTGCCACTCCCTGTAGCCCTCCCCACCTTATGTTTTAATTCCAGAGGATTCAAGTCAATCTTCAAAGCAGACATAGAGTAACAAATTAGTCTGAAGGCCATTATGCTTCTCAGTTAACAAAGTGAAGTGCAGAAGGACCAGGCACATAAGCACAATGTGTCTCAGCAGAAACAGATACATTCAACAGAGACAAGGTAGCTAGGAGCAGCAATTCCACAGTCCCACCCTCCCCTGAAATTCCACCAGTTGTTTCCCTCAGTCACTAATTTCTTCAACTGGGCCATTGGTTGTAGAAAGACTCCGTTTCTCTTGGTTCAGTTACCCCATTACCTTGTTCACGTTTCTTCAGGTGAAGCCTCTCCGGATGCTCTTGAGGCTCTCTGTCCATCTTCCAAGTCAATCTTTCAAGTATCCACACTGGGTTCTCGGCCCCACTAGGAAAAGCATAAGCATAACCCCAGCTCCAGTAAGCTACTGACCTGGGCATCCCATTGACCTGATGCAACATGTCTCCAAAGGACTGTTTCTCAGGATCCCCCAAAATGTTCTACAGCAGTAGAGCCATGCTTGCCAAAATTTTAAAAATGTAAAGCATAGGAAAAGAGAAGGTAAAATATTATGAGTACCCATGTGTTTAGGTAGGGTTTTATTGCTGTGAAGAGACATTACCATGGCAACTCTTATAAAGGAAAACATTCACTTGGGCTGGCTTACAGGTTCAGAGGTTCAGTCCATTATCACGAAGGGAAGAGTGGCACAGTGAAGGCAGACATGGTGCTGGAGATGGAGCTGTGAGAGATCTACATCCTGATTGGAAGATAGCAGAAAGAGATTGTGTGCCAAGCTGTGCATAGTTGAGCACAGGAGACCTCAAAGCCTGTCCCCACGGTGGCAAAGCTCTTCCAATAAGGCCACACCTACTCTAACAAGATCACACCTCCTAATAGTGCCTCTCTCTATAGGCCAAGCTTTCAAACACACGAGTCGATGGGAGCCATACCTACTCACATTACCATACAATATTACTCTTTCCCTGGTCTTTATTTTTAAATAGCAATCAAGTTGTCCACTAACTCTTTCTAGCTAGCAAGAGATTGGCTTTGAGGTTTAGACAAAAAATATGATTATAGCATACTATTGGCAAATTTCCCAAAATGGCTTGGCAGTATATGCAGGAACATCGTTGGGGTTTAATATTCCACAGGGACCTAAAATAACAATAACTGCTTCTCCTGATCAGGCAGCAGCAAAAAATGAGCAATGAGTGTTTACAGTGATAGGAACATACTTTAACCTCTCCAAACCTTGGGGGTCATGATGTAAGAGGACAAAGGCTTGATATTAATTTAACATATGAAGGGCATTCTTTAACCATCCAGTGAGCATTGAAGAGCCTACCAAACCAGCTTTTCAATGCTGAAGCAATTTTTTGAAAGCATGCGTGTGATTTGTGATTCATGTTTTTTTTTGGTTGTCAGTTTCTAGGAAAAGAGAGTGTTAAAGGGGACTCTGCCTTAGCATTTCCCTCAAAGGCCCTGGAAGATTACAATGTGACCCAATAGAGCCAAAATAAATCAGATCTTCCCATGTCTACACTTGCTCTTGAATTAATTGTAATAAATCATGAGTAGCGGTGCCTGATAATGAAATCCATGCTGTTTCTAGCTAGTGCACTGTGTATTGTGAACGGGAATGTAAGCTTATAGGCTGAGGGTAAGGTTGACACAGTGTCCATCACACCGAATCACATCTGTTGTACAGAAGCAACTGGGCAGGCAAATATCTGAACCACTTCTCAAAACCAGGGCACCCTTATCATATTCTGTGGCATCTTCAAGGACCACTCATGCAGAGGGTATTGACTAAAGTTAGAAAACAAAATAGCATGTTGTAATTCAAAAAAAAAAAAACAATAAACTTGAGGGAAGGAAAATGATTATCAATTTGAAAAGGATATATAAGCAAAAGTCAGCCATCTGAAGTATTCATCAAAAAATTCAGCTTTTTATCCAAAGGAATACAATTTTTTGTTGGCTCTTCTCCAAATAATTGCTTTGTGCAAGAGTTGCCTAGAGTAATCAATGAACTATAAGCCAATATGGTTTGATTTTTCCTAGTCACCTTCATCTCTTAACTGTCACTTTTGTCAGTCATTGTTTTGTTTTGTTTTTCTTTCCAAAGCTGAAAAGCATTGCTAGGAATTTTCTCTGGTCCTCTTGCATCTAATCTCGCTGAGTTACTCATCCTAACTGGGACCAAGTTCTGGAATCCAGAGATCCCTCTTTAGGGAGAGAAGGCTGAAGTTTGCTAATGAACTCCAGGAATTTCGTCAGCTGATGGTGTCTTGCTAAACTCTTCCAGCAACAAACTTCACAGAATTGCAAACAAGTGCCAGTCCCTTTGTATCTGCAACAAATCAGCCTTCTGCGTTATAATACTTGCGTGCACACCACAACCAGGAGGTCTTCACCTTAAGCTCTTATTCTTAAATTTCTGTACTTCAGATTGCCCACTCTGGAGCCATCTTTAAACACTGGTGCTTACTTACCAACCGGGGTCTCCTGACAGGATCAGTGGGGATGAAAACCAGGCCAGATTGGAGGGCTCTCAGCAAGGCCAAAGCTGACAAATTTATTTCAAGCAATCAGACTGTTTTTAGACACTTATCAAAAACAGAATATAATGGTGGTTGTCAGGAGATAATGAAAGCTGCAAGTCAAATAGGGTAGACAAGATTCATGTCTAATTCTATTTGTTCTGCCAAGCTTGTAGATGCTCCACTGATTTCTAAGGAAACACACATGTGGCCTGAATGCTTCACTGCCTGAGGAAGTGCCTCAGTTTCTCAGGAACTGAAAGGCACAGTGTCCCAGGAGCCCCGGACTCTAACACGAACAACCTACGATGCATAGTTCTCAGGGCAGTGATTCCAGGCCAATTCTGATTCACCACCACAAAATATTCTTATTTGCAGATGCTGTGATTTTCTTTATAATGAGAGACTCTTAAGACTCCACCAGAAGACTTGTAAGAAGTAGTGAATATACTTCAGCCAAGTGGCGAGCTAAAACTAAAAATAAAGCAAAATAAATGGGTAAATAGCCTAAGTATATCCCAAACTTGCTAAAAATGAAATGAAAAAAAAAAACTATCTCATTCACAATTGCCTTACAAAACCTATAACGAACCTAATCAAAAGTGTAAAGATTTCTACACTGAAACGTTTAAAATGATGAATGGAGAAGTTGAAGAAGACCCTAGGAGGTATGAAGACATCTCACACTTGTGGATTAGAAGGACAGATAGCAAGAAAACCAAATGCAATCCATAGAATTAGCAAACCCCAGTGCCATTCTTCACAGAGATAGAAGACAGAAATCTTAATTTCCTAAGGAAGCACAAAAGATCTCAGACAGCCAAAGCAATCCTGAGCAAAAAGAACCAACTTGATATCAGGTTAGACTTCAGAGTCAGAGTAACAAGCACAGCTTAATTCTATCACAAAAACAGACATGTAGGTCAATGAAATGGAATTAAGCACATAAAGCTGTACCTACCTCCCCCTGATCTTTGACAACAATGCCCAAAACCCACTAAAGAAAGGATGGCCTTTGGATGTTTCTGGGAAAGCAGACACCCACAGGTAGAAAAGTGAAACTGTATCTCAATTTTCACCAAAAAAAAAAAAAAAAAAAAAAAAAAAAAAAAAAAAAAATCAACTCTAAATCTAAAACTTGGAAAGGTTTGGAGGAAAAGGCAGAAAATCAGTTCAGAATAGAGGAGTAAGAACGGACTTCAGTGACTCAGGAAACTGTGTCAACAGTGACAAACAGAACCTCATAAAAATAAGTCTTGGGCTAACAAGATGGATCACTGGGTAAAGAAAGGCACTTGCCACCAGGCTTACCAACCAGAGTTAATTTCTGGGACCTACATGGTGGGGGAAGAGAATCAGTGCCCATACTCTGTTGTCTGACCTTCACATGTATGCATGCATGCTGTCGTACTCACACACACACACACACACACACACACACACACACAAAATTTAATCTTTTTTAAAAGTCTTCTGCATAGCAGGAAAAAAAAAACAATTAATTGAATAAAGAGACAGCTTGAAGAATGGGGAAAATGTTTCCATTTGGAATATGATGTATAAAAAATATAGAACTAAGCAATAGAAATTAAGTAACACAATAAGACAAAAAATAAGCAGTGTTGAAAGATGAGTTACAAATGGCAAATAAATATTTAAATTCATCATCAAAGGAAATGTAAAAAAAAACTACATTAAAATTCCATCCGGCCCCCATCAGAATGGCAAGGCATTACTAAAAAGAAAAATAATACCCAAATTATTTCCAAAAGTAGAAACACAAGGAACTCTTCCAAACTCCTACAAATCCTGTAAGGTTCTAATAAAAAGGGAGTATAGATACAACAGCACAACCACAGCCCCATATCCCCGATGAATGTAGATGCAAAAGTCCTCAATGAAGAACCTAAAATGTGTGCCAATACATTTTCCTGACCCCCCGGCTTTACGTGGGAATCATTTGAGATCATACTTACCCTGCTGTCCTACTGGGTACTCAGCCTGTTTAAGTTTTTCTTGCCTTTAAGAAAACAACCTTACTATTCCTAGAATTTCCATGCAATTGGTTTTACAGGCTAAGCCAAAGGCACAGAATTAATTTATTCAACTTTCCATGTGCCTGGCCTAGAACGGTGATAATCATTTGATGAAAGCAGACAATAGGTTTTGGTTTGGGTTGTTGTTGATGTTGATGTTGATGGTGGCTTTTTGTTTGCTTTTTTTTTTTTTTTTGAAACTGGGTTTATCTGTGTAGCCCTGGCTGTCCTGAAACTCACTCCATTGAACAGGCTGGCCTCAAACTCTGAGATCCACTTTCCTCTGCCTCCTGAGCTCTGGGATTAATGGCATGTATTGCCACTGCCTGGTGGTTGGAATCAATCTTAAACAAAAACATATATTACATAAATGTTGGAAGCATCATATGTATATAGGTTGATAGTGTCTATGTGCAGCTTTGAGTGCTGTTCTGGGACTGTTGGATTACTAAATAAGTATTTCCCTTGCAAAACTCTGAAATCTCTGGGGGGGGGGAGGCTGTCCCTAATTTCTTACCTATGCTTTGTTTTTAGTGCTGGTCAATAAATATAGAGCCCCTTTGTTAGGGAAAGGCACAGACTCAGATACACACAGGCAGATACAGAGCAGATACAGGCACAACAGACATACAGGCACAGTACACCAGACACAGGGAGTGACAGGCAATGGGGAGAGCAGCAACCACAGAGTGCCAACAGACAAACGACACAGGGAGAAACCTGATTCGGACTTACACTTGGTCAGACAAATACAAGAGGAAGTGTGTGGTTTCATTCTTTAATGCAGCATTCCTGCAGCAACCCCAGTGCTGACTGATACACAGCCAAAAGATTATCCCCCATGATTAAGTTGGCTTTGTCCTGTAAATGCAGGTTGGTTCAACATATATACATAAAACACTAATGTTCCATAAATGAGTTTAGAGACCAAAAATCACATGATCATCTCAACAAATGAAAAATGTGTTGACAAAATCCGACATGTCTTCATGATAAAAATCCTAGAGAGAGTAAGACTGGAGAGAGCATACCTCAGTACAACAAAGGCTATGTGTGGGAAACAAGACAAAACAAAACCAAAAAAGAGAGCTAAAATTATTCTCAAGGAGAAAGACTCAAAGTCATCTCATTGAGATCAGAAGGCAGATAGGGCTGTCCACTATGTCCACTCCTGTTCAACATAGTGTTTGAAGCCCTGGCTACAGCAATAAGGCAAGAGAAAGAAATGAATAGGACATAAATAGGAAAAGAAGTCAAATTACCCCAACTTGCAGATGACTCAATATCACACATTTTTCTACCAGAAAACATCCAGAAACAAGCAACAAGTTCAGCAAAGCAGCAGCATACAAAAATCAACTTGAAAAAACCAGTAGCCTTTCTCTTCACAACCCAAAACCATACTGAAAAACAGACTGTGGACACATTCCCATTTACAACAGCATCAAAGAAAATCAAATGTCTTGGAATAAACCAAGGTGGTAAAAGACCTCCACAGTGATAACTTTAAATCTCTGAAGATAGATTGAGGAAGGTACTGTGAAAATAACCAGCCTGTCAAAACCTAGTCACAGATTTAGTGCAAACTTAATCAAAATGCTGATTTTATTGTAATTTAAATGTCTGATATGCAGGTATCTGATATGAGACACCCAAAGGTTGAGAACCACTACCGGAAAGTCAAAACAATCCAGAACACGAGAAAGATGGCAGAGGGAATTACCATTCCAAATTTCAGATATCGTACAGAGATACAGTAATAGAAATACTATGATTCTGACACAAAAGCAACCATGTAAGTTAGTGGAACAAAATGAAGATAACTACACATCTATAGTCTTTGGATCGTCTACAAAGATGCCAAAAGCATACACTGGAGAAAAGACAGCACCATCAGTAAACGGTGCTGTGAAGATTGGATGTTCATGTGTGGAATGATGCATTTAGACCTGTATCAATCACTCTACACAAAATCTCCAAATGGGTCAAAGACCTCAATCTGAAACCTGAAATGACTAAGAAAACAAACCACTGTCCTATAAGATACAGGTGGAGGGAAGAGCTTTTTTATAGAAGTACATTTAACCAAGAATTAAGGCAACAATTGGCAAGTGGAACTTCATGAAGCTAAGGAAATACCCCATTGAGGCCAAATGAAGAGGAAGCCCACAGAATGGGAGAAAATCTTGGTAGCTACAAATCTGACAGAGAATTTATATCCAGAATATATAAAAATGTCAAAAAAAAGAGTCAAGAATACAAATGATCCAATTAAAAATGAGCTATGCATTCGAACATAGGATTCTAAAATAAATAAATAAATAAAAGTGGCAAAGAAATATCTCAAACAGTACTCATCATCCTTAGTAATTAAAGAAATGTGAATTACCACAACTTTGAGGTTTCATCTCACCTTAACCATACTGGCTAAGACAAACCAAACAGCTGACAGCAAACCCTGGCAAGGTTGTGGGGAATCAGAAACTCTCAGTCACTATTAGTGGCATTACAACCAGGTATAGCCATTGGAAATCAATATGGAAAAGTTTCAAAAAGTTCACAATGAGTCAGTCAATGAACCCGGTATACTGATCCTTGCCATATGTCCAGAGAACTCAGCGTGCTCCACAGAGACTTTCTCAGCCACATTCTTCAACAGTCTGTTCACAATAGCTTAGGAAATAGAAACAAGCTAAATATCCCCAGGTGATAAATGCATAGTGAAAATGCAATACACATATACTACGGAATGGTATTCAGCTGCAAAGGAAAATGAAATAATGATGTTTGCAGCAAGTGGTCGGAACTAAAGAATATGATATTGAGTGAAGTAGCCAAAGCCCAAAATGACAAATGCCACATGTAGTCTCATCTGGGTTACTAGTTTAGTCTTCAGATGTGAGCATATAGCCTGGAGTAACTATAGGAACCAGGAAAGTGAAGAGAAACCATGCTAGTAATCTAGAAAGGGAATATCAGAATACAGAAAAAATGGGGAAGAGATTGTGGTAGTTTTAATAAGAATGGCCTCTATAGGTTCATATATTTGAATTCTTAGTCATCAAGGAGTGGAACTGCTTAAAACAAATTAGGGGGTGTGGCCTTGTCAGAGTGGGTGTGGCCTTGTGGAGGAAATGTCACTGTGGGTAGGCTTTGAGCTTTCAAAAGTTTAAGACAGGCCCAGTGTTTCTCTCTTTCTGCTGCCTATGAGTCCAGATCTCCTCACGTCTGCCTGTGTGCTGCCTTAGCATCCCACACAGACATATATGCATATGTGTATGTTTATGTGCATGTGTACATAAAGTGATAGTAAACCTGTTAAGAGAAGGAAGCAATCAATATTCCTGCCCAACCATAATACTAATGAACCACAATAACAATTAAATAACAAGAGAGTCCTAAAGATGTGATAGTGGAACTTGCATCCTAATGGTAACCAACAGCAGCCTAATTAATTGGACTCAAGACCCACTTGAGAAGAGGAAAATAATGCCTGGTACTATAAACCCAGGGAGCTACATGTGACCAGCGAGGTCATGAATCTTAGAGAAATTATTAACACCACTTTACTAAAACAGAATAATTGCTAACTGCTCTGTAAATACTTACCATTATATCCAGAGATAAGTGTAGATAGGCCTCAGCTTTCTCAAAGCTGATTGTGGTTTTGTCGTTTTCACAGATCATTACAGAAGCTCTAACTAACTGAAGGCAGGCAGCAAACAACTGACTGTGGAGGTCCCAACCCGGGGGGTTGATCTACAGCACAACCCCTACACCTAAGGGGCGTGGACTAGTAGGGCCACTATAATAATCGATGGGTTTTCTAGGAATTTGTCCCACTAAACTACTCTTGGGTATTTACCAAAGACTCTGAATTGACAACACATCATAGACACTTGCTTGTCAATGTTTCCGGCAGCATTAGTCACAACAGCCAAATAATATAACCAACCTAAGTATCCAACAACAGAGGAATTGGTAGAGGAAATATCCCACAGATTGTTTTTTTTCAGCCATGAAGAAGCATTAAGTTAGGGCATTTGTAGGAGAATGGTTGGAACTAGAGATCGTGTGTTTTCAGTCGCTCACTGTTAGGAAGGCTAGGAACATGGTAAGAGGTCATAAGAGGTTTAATCATGCCATCCAGAATTGTTGACAGAGTTAATAAAGCAGGCCAGCAACAGCCTGACACTGTGTCAGAATGCCTCAAATGTAAGCATTGCACTATCATAAAAAGGGGAAATATGATATTCTGGGAGAAAAAGACCACATAACTTCTGTTGCAGTGTATTTTCCTAATTATGCTTTTAATTGATTTTGCTATCCCTGTCTTACTGTGTTAATTTCTAACCATCATACCTTACAGACAGAGAGATGCAGAGAAAGGACATGTACACAGGGCTAGACCCTATCTGTGCTTTCAGATATCCCCTGGAGCTCTTGAAAAACATCTCATCTCAAAAACATAGAGGGGATGTGTGTGTGTGTGTGTGTATGTGTGCATGTGTATGTATGTATATGTATATGTTTGTGTATGTATATGTGTGTATGTTTGCGTATGTATGTATATGTGTATATGTTTTCATATGTATGTATATGTGTGTATGTTTGCGTATGTATGTATATGTGTATATGTTTTCATATGTATGTATATGTGTGTATGTTTGTGTATATGTGTATATGTGTGTATGTTTGTGTATGTATGTATATGTGTGTATGTGTATATATGTGTATATGTGTGTATATGTGTGTATGTGTGAATGTGTGTGTTTGTATGTGTCTGTGTATGTGTGTGTATGTGTATGTTTGTGTATGTATGTATGTGTGTATGTGTATATATGTGTATATATGTGTATATATGTGTATATGTGTGTATATATGTGTATATATGTATATGTGTATGTGTGTATATGTGTGTTTGTGTGTGTGTGTGTGTGTGTGTGTGTGTGTGTGTGTGCACATGCACTGCAATGGGCATTGACTCCAGAGAATAAGTGTTTTTCAGCAGTGAGCTTTCTCTCTAACCCCCGTATCTATCCCTCTCCTTTTGGATTTGCTTTGCCTGGGAGCTGATATTTGATCCTTGGACCAGGTAAATGGATCTGGATGGGAACTGTACACTGAAGAGCTGATTTGCGGAAGCACTTTAAACCCCTGGGCAGCATCTGCCAAAGAGGAAGAAGGAGGAGGTATAGGTGAGCCCTGAGGAGGCTTCTCTGCCTTCTGCCATTTTGTTTCAGTGCCACAGTTCAGTAAAAGAAAGCCACAGAAGAACCAGCAGGCAGACTGAGAGTAGCTAGTGAGTGTCTCAGTCGTGACTGATGAGTCGTGCTGTGTCCCGACATCACCTTCATGTTCCACTCACTCCTTTTAAAGGTGCCTTACAACACTGACGTTTTACCTGCAAAACTAATATTTTTAAAAATATTTCATAAAAGACATCTGGATTATTTCCTCAAATGTATATTGTAGCAAATCCTCTTTCATATGAGAATAAGAACTTTAAACGTGTTAATATTTATTTGTATGCATTCTTATGTGCATTTTTGTCTGTTTATGTTCTGTGAGTGTGCATGTATATGTGGGTGCTGTGGGTGTGTTGTTCACATGTAAGTGGGAGCGTGTATTTGTATGTGTGTGTGATCATGTGAAGGCTGAGGTCAACAGAGAGCATCTCCTCAGTCACTCTCTACAGTATTATTATTATTATTATTATTATTATTATCATTATTACTAGAGATAGGATCTTTTAGTGATGCTGGAGCTCACGGGTTAGGTACACTGTCTCTGTTGCCCAGGGATAGGTTGCAGGTCTACATAGCTATTCCTAGCTTTTAAGTGGGGCATCGGATCCAAACTCAGATCTTCACGCTTGTGAGACTAGAGCTATACCACTTGAGCCATTTCTCTAATCCAATAGTATCTGTTTTTATAACAGGTATTTGAAAATACATTTTATAAACCTAAACTCACTTGGGTAAAAGCCCTTCAAGGAAGACAAAGCTGATGCTGATGTGCTTGAAAATCAGGCAGGATGGTGAGATCTCACCAGTAGGTAGAAGATAGAAAAAAAGCTTGTGGCCATGAACAGGTAAGGGGGAGCAAAGTCGGGAGGGGAAGGGGTGACTTGTGTTGAGATTTGGCTTGTCTCAGGAGGCATCTCATCCACACAGACAGCGGAAGGCTGGAAGTCTTCAGAAGATGGTCAAGTTTAGGGAGAGGAGTGAGGGCAGGAGGGAGGAAAGGAGGCGGGAAGAAAGGGAGGGTGGGTGGAAGAGAGAGTGGGAAGGAAATCCTACCTCTAGCTGTGCCAAGCTCTGATCCTGGGTGAAATTCTTACCAACAGCAAGGGAGAACATTTTACCTAAGTACTCTTTTCTCAGATTACCTTAAGAACTAGAATCCAGCCTCTTAGAGATCTCAGGACACACCAGTGTAGACACCTAGAAAGACAGTTCCGAAAGATCACTCCCAATTTTATTTTTTCCCTTTTTTGGTTTTGGAGACTGGAGCAAATGCCATGTAGATGCCACGCCAAGCGCTCACTGAGCCACACATCCTGCCCGTCCTCAGTGGCTTATTCAAGGTGGACGACCAGCCAGACGGCCTCTCTTCAAGCTCAGATCCCACCTCCAGCTAGGTAGTGCCTAAGTAGCTCTCGAATGCTGTAAGTCCCCAGGGTAGTTTATATTTCACTTGTCTGGTAAGCCAACAAAGATGATTCTGGATGGATGGAATAATTTATGGACCAATGTTCTTGTCACCTGTGGACCCTCCATCCCCAGGGCCATTTGTAGCCCCTCTGCAGTCTACAGAATGTAAATATGAGGAAGGCCATTTTAAAGCTTTTTCATTTTGTTTTGCTTTTTGTTTTTTAGAGTAGTAGTAATCCAATTTTAATAGGATATTTTATGTATTTACATTTCAAATGTTATCCCTTTTTCCAGTTTCCCCTCCAGAAACCCCCTCTCCCATCTGCCCTTCCCCTGCTTCTATGAGGATGCTCCTCCTCCCACCCACACACTCCTACCTCACCATGTTGGAAGATCATTAGTCCCTAAACCCCCAGGGAGATGTTGAGGGACAATATACACATTCAAAATGTTTAGAGAGCTTCCTCATATCTCTCCCTTCATATGCATTTATTGAGCCACTGCCCTGACTCCTTGCCCTTCCATCCCGTTGTCTAAAGCAGACACATCAGTCTAGTGCAAGCGAATTCTGTTTCATTTGCTTGACTGTTGAGAAGGACTTTGGGAAGTGAGATTTTCCTTCAGTGAATAAGCGGCCCATTTTTAATCAGGTAAATAAAAATGGAAGGGCAAATCTCATCAGTCACGAACTGCAAGGTTCCACTCAGTATTCCTGAGCTATTTGACCACCTAATGCTGCTATTTGTCTGCTGAGTAAACTAGGGCTTTATCGTAAATGCACTGCAATCGTTATTCAGCTCCCAGACTGCCTGCGCCTGGCTGGCCTTCATTCAAAGTGACACAATTATCAGACTGGAGAGTCTGCCTGCGGTTGACTCGGCCCAGCAGGACACGAAACTAAGTTAGGAGCATTAATTTGCTCTCACCGAGACAGGAAGCATTAAACAAGTAGAGTTTGAAACAACATAATCTGGTCATCTCATCTACTTCCAAAGTCAGAAGAGTGGAAAGAGAAAGTCTGTGACTGTCCACTAAATAGGTCACCTCTGCACTCGGGGACTCGCTCAGGAGTGTTTCAAGTGATCTCTCAAGGAAAGAATGCTGTGAAGTTCAGCTCTGGAAAGCCTCCTGGACACTTCTGAACGCACCGTATCTGATTGGCTGACACTAGAGGTCCCCCAGAGGCATGTGAGGAGGTTCAGAGAGATTAATGTGCAGGGGTCTGGGATGTGTCTGCCAACATCTGCTTCTAGCTCTTGATAGTAACAAATTGTGGCCACATCCACCGCTGCCGTGGGAGACTACATTTCCCAGATGCCCTTGCAGTTTGATGGGCTCTTTGAAGTGTTTTACAAGAGCAATGTGAGCAAAAGTGATAGCTACCACCTCCAGGTCTGGGATCAAAGACACCAAGGGGAAATTCCCAGCTACATTCCCAGTTTCTCAAGGCCAGAACCTAATGACAGTGCTAACTATGGCAATGGGGAAGACAGGAACACCTTAGAGTCTCACTACTTCAGGGTTCACCGGGAAGCACAAGAAAGACACAGTGGAAGACCCTATCCAGGACATACTAAAACTATCTGTATTTTCACCTAGGTCCTCAGAGGAATCCATTATATATTCAGTTCTGAGGAACACTGGCCAGAAGATGGCGGAGCTGGCAGGAACCCGGGTCTCCGTGTGAGCGGAGCTGTGTCACTGAGTGTAAGGCTCACTCTGGAACTGGATAAATGAGAAAGACGATTGCATTTCCAATCAGTCAATATAGTTAGAGCTCCTTTGTTGCCGGTGCTTAGATTTTGCAGAAACCAAATTTCAGAATTCTCAGTGTCTTGTTTACCAGACTGTACTAGCAGCTTCTCATGGAAGTGCCTGTCCAAAGCTAAGCAGTCTGCTGAAGGTTGACCAGTTATACCTGAAAGAGCCTAAGGTAGTTCCTAGCACTATGTGAGGATTCTAGAAGGGTCTGCTGCTCAGAAGTCATTGGTAAAGTGGGGAGCTGTGGAAGGGGAAGAGAGTTCCAAATGGGCAGGTACTTGACTCCAGGCTAGAAAGCTAGAGAGATTGAAGTAACGGGGAATCAACTCCACTCAGAGTGTCCCAGGCCTTCCTGACAGTGGCAACAAAGATTCTGGCTGCATTCTCCATAGTCCTCAGCCAGCCGCCAGCCCTAGGGTTCGGTCACAGGGCCTAGTCAGAACACTCCATCCCTATCCTAGTGCAGAGTGGGTTAAAGGTCAGCATTGATTCTGTGGAGGAAATAACAAACTTATATATTCTAAAGTGATACTTCCCTCAAGCTTGGTTACCAGGTGAGGTGCATGAGCTTGTTCATCAGACATCTGCACACACACAGACACACACAGACACACACAGAGAGACACACACATACACACAGACACACACAGACACACACACAGACACACGGACAGACAGACAGACAGACAGACACACACACACACACCACACACACACACACACACACACACACACACTGTCTACTCTCCTAGCCTGGGCCTGTCTTATGTACCTTATTCTCTGTTCCTACCGTGCAGAATATTGCCATTCCAAAAGAACACTCCCTTTTCTGTCTTCTTGGATCTTTATGCATGCCTTTTCCTCCTGTGTTTGTCAAATTTTTACTGTTGAAAAACTTTTAATTTTTTTTGAAACTTCATTTGACGACCTCTTTATGTCTCACACATAAATTTCCTTCCGTGTTCCTTTACCAGTTCTCACAGTCTAAATTCTGGCTCTGAATACCATTCTGTCAAGATGAGCTGAGATCCCCATAGAAGCCCCCTAGGGACAGAGATGTGATCCTTTATCACTCAGAAAGCAAGGGTGCTTTTCAAGATGCCTAGCATCACATCAGAGACAGGCAGGATTATCTCCTACTGACGATGCAGAGGACAAAGCAGGTACTTATAAAAGCATTTCTATGTGCCAGATAAATTTCAGTGGAGTAAAATCAATTAACCTTTTTAAAAGTCATGCTTTCAGGGTATGCACAAGCATGTGTGTGTGTGTGTGTGTGTGTGTGTGTGTGTGTGTGTGTGTGTATCTGTGTGTCTGTGTGCATGTTGTGTGTATGTGCATGCTGTGTGTATGTGCATGTTGTGTGTGTGTGTGCATGTTGTGTGTGTGTTGCATGCTTGTTGAATGGAAGTGGAATCTAGGGTTGTGCCTCAGGTGTCTTTCATCAGGCAGTGTCCCCTTTGTTCTTTGAGACTGGTCTCTCATTGGCCTGAGATTCACTGTTTTGGCTAAACTTGCCTGACCAGTGAGCCCTAGAGATCTTTCTGTCTCTGCATCTCCAATGATAGGATGACAAGTGTGTGCCACCATGCCAGGCCTTTTTATGTGGGTTCTGGGGGATCAAATTTGGGTCCTCATGCATGTGAAGCAAAGGCTTTACTGACTAAGCCATCTCCTGAGCCCTAAATCCATGGATTTGTAATACCTTGCCTAACTCCCCATAAAATAGAATCATTTTATTGATCAACCTCTAAAGATCTAAGGCAGCAACTCTACTATTCCTTTTAAAAATTGATCGTTGATGTTCTTTTTATCTTCTGTGTATTGACTTATAAATCAACCTTCAACCTTAAAATGATTCAAATGGGAGAGTTAAAGGAGGAAAAAGTTAACGTTTACTCTGTCTTCCTTCTGTGAATTATAGCTCAAAGGACAGAAAGTATAGCATATGCACACTATGCAAAAGCGTAGTTCTACATGCACTCTGTATAAAAGCACAGTCCCTGGGTCTTACCCAGCAAGCACCTGCCATTGCCGCCCCAACTACTACACTTTCCTAACATGACCAGCCATCTTAGACTTCCAGGGTAAAGCTGTTTTTCCTTCAGCTACGCAGATCCAGCCTGGGGGGGGGGCAAGCACAGAGGCTGTGGCCCCATTGATTTGCTCAGGCTGCAGACGGAGTGCTCACTCTTAGAGCAAAGGGGCTGCTGTCTCAAAAATCTGCCCCAGGCAACCTCTAGTCAGCCTTGGAAGAGAACAGAAAAAGTCTCTCCAGGTGATCATTTATGACTGAAGTAGATACTACAAGGACTTCCCTATATGTTATTTCAAACATGGATGGTCACACGGTAGCCCCAGGAAGGAGTTCTATGGGACCAAAGAACCAGTATTTTTGTGAAGCAGTGAGAGCTCAGCCCTTCCTGCATCATTTCCCTGCAGTTCCCATAATGCATTGCTTCGTAATATCTCAGCACACAAAACTCCTCTCAGGCTTTGGGGTCGGGGAACTTAGGCAGATAACCAAGTGCTTGAAGCAGCAAGTTGTCAAAGCATCTCAGTTGATACATGATGAGATTTTAGAGCTAGATCAAACAGGATTCCGCTTCTGATTCTACTTTATATCCACCACCAATAACTGATAGCGTCCTAGGAGATAAGTAGTCACACAACCCCTCTGGTGGCACATAGAGGAACAATGTCTACATACAGGTTTCTGTGTTGGGCAGAAGATTCTTTCTCCTTTCCAGCCCACCTACCTCCCATTGCTCCAAATACACGCATGTCTCTAAGTAATTTCTGTGTCTGTCAAAGCCAGGTGACAGGGCAGAGCAGGTGCATTTGCACATGGGTAAGTGCACTATATTCTTATGCTTCTCCCTTCACGCTAATTAAAATTTTCATTGCTTGTATCCAGACATCGTTCTTTATTTCCTCTTCTCCTCCCACAGAGCACACAAAGCAGGAGACTGTAGACTGTGGGTGAACCGGAATCATACAACATCGATTGTCATCGTTTGCTTGGTTCTTCGAGGAAACGGGGAAATTCAGAGATGCGTCTCTGAGTTCCACAGCATCCAAATCCCAAAATATAATTCTCCAGACTTAATGATCAGAAACAAGCTGTAGATTTGAAAGATTATATGTATTAAATGAAACAATTATGGCATGTAGAAATTCAGTTTTGCTGTAAGAGCTGTGAAGAATCTGCCTCTATGTCAACACAGATCAGCACAAGAGTTGGGGGTATTTTTTTTTCAAGTTGATCCAGGCACTATCAGATTCTAAAGCAGGAAACAAGGCATGGCCTATTAGAGAATAAAGTGTTGACCTCTGATGGCCAAGAAATCTCTCATGCATCCACTGCTCATAGGCGTACAGACTTGTACCAAAATGTTTTCTTTTGGGAATCACTTTGGACTTTTGTCATAATGAGGATCTACGAAGCATGTCAGGTCAGTGAGGGCTCTCCACAAAGACCTAGTGGTGTCTCCAAGTCAGTCCTAGCTGGCAGAGCTGCAGAAGGGCTATTACGAGTACAGCAGCCTCAGAGGAATCACAGCTAATGAAGAGAAATAATGGCTTTCTCATTCGGTGCTGAGGGTTGAGGGCCTTGCTAACAAGCTGTGCCCAAGCTGCTAGCGTGGCCCGTGATCTCCACGAGTGCTCTGAGGGAGCAGCTCTCTTCTTTATTGTGGGTGGTGAGACTTCCACTGTGAGTTGCTTTATTTGGCGTTGTTCTGGGTATGTGGTGGTAGGGATAGAATCAGGGCCTCGTGTTGAGTAAATGCTACATAGCTGAGCTATATCTCAGCCTCATTTGAGCTTTTTCTGCTTTTCTCTTGCTTATCATATTTTGTTAATTTAATCCCAGCCCCTAGCTATAAGATGTTATGTTCAGTCGAGTATTAGGTAATACCTAAGCTAAGAACACAAAATGGGGGAAAAAATATCACCAATGTGTTGCTCGTCAATGCAGCTTAATTGAATAGATAAGAGCACGATTACGTTTAATGGAAGTCCCCCTTTGATTTTTTACAAGCAAGAAGAAACCAATAGGGAAGTGTTCCCTGGCGGCGTCTTCCAGACGTTAGGTCAAATGTGTACATCCGTGTCTGGCAGATCCTAACGATGGTAATGTAATAACAGAGATTCAGTAACATTTATAAAACTATTTATGTGCATTTATGTGTAACTGCATGCATACACATGGGTGCAGGTTCCCACACTTGTGTGCAGAGGCTGGAAGAACATATCAGACCCCTGAGAGATGTAGTTACAGGCAGGCTTGTTTGGTGTGTGCTGGGCTCCAAACCAAGGCTCTTCTGATTATTGAACAAGGTCTTTAACCTGGGAGCCCATCTGTCCAGCCCTGAATAGTCATTTCTTATTGCAAGTATGAATACAATAAATATTAAAAATTTTCAAAATATTTTGTTTAGTGATTTTTGTGTGGATGAAGTATTTTGCTTACATTTACTTATTGCCCCCAGAAACCAGAGAAGGCATTGAATTTTCCAGAAGTGATCACATGGGCAGTTGTGAGCTTTATGTGTGAGTGCTGGGAACTGACGCAGAATCCATTGTAAGAGCAAGTAAGACTCTTAACTGCTGAGCCACTGTTCTATCCCCCAAGAACATATTTTTAGCTGGTAATGTAAAAATTCTTGCAATTCATGAAGTTTTGAGCTGTTCCGACGAAAAGAGCAAACAGAGTAATAAAAGTTCCAAGTCAAATTTAAAGAATGATTTTACAGACATTAAAAGGTACCCAAAGATGAATTTTGATGAGTTGAACAAACATATCCCCGTGACCAGCATCTTGATCAAGGCTGAGCCATTTCTATTACATACATAAGATCCCCATGGGCATCAATGTTCTTAATGTGTATTAGCTGAAATACTGTTTCACTGTGACATTTTACATGGGTATATCATGCTTCAGTCACATTCATTCTCCTTAGCCCCGTCATACTCTCCCCAAGGCCCTCTCAACCGCTAGCTTCTACATGACTACCCCAGTAAGCCTCTACTTGGCTGTGTGCTCTGTGGTTATTATTTTGTTCTTAGGATGGCCATAGGAACATTTTAATAATGTCCTGATCTTTGCCACAGTGAAGGTAATATTTTCATTCTATCCTTCCTTGGTAAATAATGATTTCTAAACAATGAAATTTAAAAATCACTGCCCTAAATATCTGTTTAGCCTTGCTTTCTGCTACTGCCATTAAATTATAATATGCTCTGTTTATTTGCTAGATATATCCTCGAACAAGTAATTAAACAAACACAGATTGTCTAACTCAGATAATCTTAGTAGATACTGCCCTCAGTCTTGTCAAAAATCGGCAAAATGTAACATTAAATGTTTAAACTTATCATGAGAGACAGAGACTCCCAGATCCTGAATGTTTACCCCCCAAGGTCTCAGAAGATATGGGCACAGTGACAAGATGCTGCCTGGACTGTGGTACGAAAACCACTAACAAACACTGCTCTACTGCCTGACCTGCTGCCAGGGCTTGGCCTATGAAGGGGATATCCAGAGAGTTAACTGTCTCATTGCCTAAGTCAAAGTGGGTCATTTCTGTCACAAGTCCCTACTACTCCATAGGAAAAAGGTTTTCATCTTCTGGGCCTGATGGGCAGACTGACTCTGCCCAAGTTGCCATGGAGACCACAGGGACCTTTAAGTAGTGGACTATAGACCAACCTCTGTTTTAATTAATACAAGAATCCTAGATTATAAAGTCTTCTTCCCAGATTTCTGACTACATTAACAGATAAGCTAACTGTGGCTTGGCAGCTAGAAAACAGACTGAACTCTTTAGTCTAAGGTAATCACCCACTAGCTC
The DNA here is from genome assembly GCF_963924665.1 of Micromys minutus. NCBI lineage: Eukaryota > Metazoa > Chordata > Mammalia > Rodentia > Muridae > Micromys > Micromys minutus. The sequence goes on along the minus strand of NC_137960.1, from coordinate 36,068,894 downwards.
ATTAGTCAACTTGTTAACTAGCTAAGACTCCCAGAATTCTTATCAAAAAAGACAGACAGGTTGGCTTTGCTTCACAATAAAGGATATACAAGTTCAGATGCAAGCTTTCACAGATGTAACCTTCTGTTACTTCCTCATCTAAACTCAATTTCCAGTGACTAGCTGCTTCATATTTCCACTGTCCTAACATTAACCAAGAGTCTTATAAATCAGCCTAACTCTAATAAAACCTTCCACTGTACAATCCAACTTATAATCGTAAGTTCAAATTTTAAGTTTCCTTTGATTGCCTTTTAACTGTAGACTTAACGTGTTTCTTGTGCTAAATCTACACTCTAAGCTGTCATGCTCAAATATAAGTTTCCCTTGGTTGTCTTTTTACTATAAACTTAAGATTGTTTCTCATTATACTAAATTTATGTATATCCAGTCCCCTAGACAGAAGGAAAAATCTCTTCTTTCTCCTTCTGCTCCAGAAAAGGTTTTTGTCTTCCCTAAGCTCATTATAAAAACTGTTCATGTTGTTTAAAAAAAGTATTTCTTTTGTAACTTATAAGATACAGGAAATGCACGCAGATCTACTTCTCATGAACCAAATAGACTCCATCCAGGTAAGTATGCCGCCTGCTAATCAATAGCCTAAGTTTCTACGCGCTACCTATTCCAGAGGGTGAGATTCCTCTGCTGTGCCCTGAGACTGAGAGTCCCTCATCCCCAACTACCAAGACCTAAGGTTTTGAATGAACACCAAAGGAAAAAAATTTCTCCCAAATGTACTTCATTTATTCTCTATGTGTACTATGTATGTATGTGTGTGTTTGTGTATGTGCACGCACACATGCACATTTCAGCATCTTGTCAAGTCCAGGTATTTACTCAAAATCTACATATAAGACAGCTTCAGAGAAGCAACCCGCAGATGCTCCAATTTTCTCTCACAGACACTGATGCTTCTACTGGACCTGCTCCTTCCTACGTATCCACAGACCGTTCCACAAACCCTGGACAACAAGGAAACAGCCAACTCTCCCAAGACTGGACCAACATCACCTTACCCTTTTTCTTAGGTTTCCCAGAGACACAGCTCTCTAAAACCAGCAGGAAGTAGCTAAAGATCCCAATGACCTATTCAGGCTTCACCTTCACCTCTAATTTTTCATTTTTTTTATTAAACCAAAAATGGGAGGGATGTTAGCATTCCTTCTTTGTTCTGCCCCACAGTTACCTGGCAAACATCAGGTATGTCTGACTCAGTATAAAAAGAGATGCTTGTCTCCCCACTCACCCCCCCCCCCAGCGCTGTCACTCTCTTGCTTTCTTATCCTTTTCCCCTCTTCACTCTCTGTACCTTCTCTCCCCATTCCCATCCCCCCTCTCTTCACATGTTCATGGCCAGCCTCTACTTTCTTCTTTCTCTCCCTCACTCCCTCCTGACCTCCCTCCCTTCCTCTCTCCTTTTCTCTCTTTCTCTCTCTTACCTCCCCTTTCCCAAATCCATTTCTCATGCCCTAAATAAACTATTCTCTACTATACTCATTGTATGGCTGGTATCTCAGGGGGAAGGGAAGCTTCAACATGGGTTTACCTTCCCCTGCACCATACCTTGGCCCTGGGAGTGAGAAGTGTGACCTTGTTGGAATAGGTGTGTGACTGTGGGCAAGGGCTTTAATACCCTAGTCCTAGCTTCCTGGGAGTCAGTATTCTGGTAGCAGCCTTCAGATGGAGATGTAGAATTCCCAGCTCCTCCTGTACTATGTCTGCCTGGATGCTGCCATTTTCCCACCATGATAATAACGAACTGAACCTCTGAACCTGTAAGCCATCCTCAATTAAATGTTGTCATTATGAGAGTTGTTTTGGTCATGGTGTCTATTCACAGCAGTAAAACTCTAAGAGTTTTGGTCATTTCGCACTCTACTAAACATATCTTTAGCATCCCTTTCTTTCTTTTTCTTTCTTTCTTTCTTTTTTATAAATCACAGCATCCCTTCCCTGGTCCATTCACCCTTCCCTAACAGTACCATTATTCCTTTCAAGTCAACTTTTAAAATTTCATGTTTCATAAATGATAAATCATGCAATTCTTGCTTTTTTTGTGTGTCTAGCAGATTTCTTTTAACATGATGATCTCTAGTTCCGTATATTTTCCTGGAAATGACATCATTTATTCTTCTTTATTGCTGATTATTAACTACCTTTTTGAGTATCCATACCACACTTCATTTACCTGCTGAAAGTCCCTGGGCTGGTTGCATATGATGGTTGTTTATAAATGAAGTCACACTTAAACAAAGGTGTGCAAGTATCTATCTCTAGAATATGCTTCATTGACTTTAAATTTTTACTCCCCACCCTATGCAAAAGTCAATTAAGAAAAACACCAACGATCTTAATATAAGACCCACAGCTTTGAAACTACTGGATAAAAGCCAGGGATGACACTTCAGTACATGAACATAGACAGTGACTTCCAGAATAGAACTCTAAAGCTATGAAAATAAAGGGAGGAACAGTCAAACTGGATGACATCATATTACATCAACTCAAAAGTTTTCTACACAGCAAAGGAAATGGAGTGGAGGGAAACCAGCCATTTATCTGAGGATTAACAGTGGAGGGAAATCAGCCATTTATCTGAGGATTAACAGTGGAGGGAAATCAGCCATTTATCTGAGGATTAACAGCCGTGGTATCTGATATAAAGATCTCACAAATGTAAGTGAAAGATTGTGTACCCTAACCAAGATATGGGCAAATGATCTAGATAGATACTTCTCAAAAGCACAAATACCTTATAAATACATGGAAAAGCACACATCTTCAGTCCTCCAGAAAATACAACTCAATACCCACAATAAGATTCTACTAATTTGAATCAGAATGACTATTAACCAAAACAAAACTAAGTTCCTTCTTTCCCACGTCTGCTCTACAGACTCAGTCCCAGGGTGTGGACCTAGAGATCCCTAGTTCTTCTGGGTAGCCCCTTCCACCATTTACTTCTAGCCCATAGTCAGTTCTTTGTGACTCCAACAACTGGCAGATTCGCTATATCAGGGACCCAAGGCTGCCATTTTAGGCTTGGACTTAAGGGACCTTTATCCTTCATCTTGCTGTAGCTGGCCTGCCTGAGGCCCTCCTTCCAGTCCACCTCTGTCCTTTTGGGTCTCAACCTTTTGGTGTGGACTAAAGGCACCACAGTTCTTCACCACAGCCTCCTCCCTTGGCCCTTTGCTTCTAGTTCATATTAATTCTTTTGAGACTTCCTGCTGACCTGCTGACTAGCTCCTTGCCAGAGACACCATGCCCACGCTTGACTGGGACTCAGAACTGCTCTGTAAAGGGGCTCCACAGCAGTGACCTTTGAATGGGACTCAAGGACATCACAGCTGTCACACTTGGCTATAAACCAGATTAGGAAATAGCAACCAAAGGACGAAACACGTATCCAACAAAGAGATCAGATATCAACACCAAGAGACACCACAAACATCCTAACACATGGTGCCAGTATCTCAGCACAAAACACAAACATAAACAACCAAGGCCTCCTGAAGCCAGAAACCTAGATCCCGAGGAAAGCAATTTAGCCAAAAGCACAAGACAAAGACTTCTAAATTGAGTACTTTCAAATAATTAATTTATTTAATTAATTAAATAAGACATGAATAAATGCCCAAATGAAGACTATGAAAACACAAACAGTTGAATAAAATAATGAGAACAAATTCAAGTAAAATTTAACAAAGAAATAGGCTCACTAAAGAAAACACGGGCTGACATAAAGCTGGAAATTAAAAACTCAGGATGTCAAACGCAAACCTAGGGGTAAGAGTCACCATCAGATTAAGAAAATAAACAAAGAAATTTCAGACCTTGAGGACAAGATAGAAGAAATGGATTCAGTTAAAATGTTACACCAGGATATACTGTATAAAAAGTGTTATCAATAACAAAAGTAAAAACAAAAAGAAAATTGCAGAGAAATGGATGGACCCAGAAACAGTCATTCTGAGTGTGGTAACTCAAACCTCAAATGACAAATACTGCATGTTCTCTCGTCTATGTGATTGTTACCTTTTAACATACATAACACATGCATATGAAGTTTGTTTACTTCAGTGCAAATGCCCTCGGAGGTTAAGTGGCTATTAAGAGATAAATAGGAATAAATAGGGGGAGGGAAATATGGTTCAGTGTTATAAAACACAATAAAGAGAAACTAAGGGTGAATGAAAGGGGGGGGAGGGAAAGGACAGAGTAAAGAATAGACCGTGGGAAGGACAACAGACACTAAAGGCCTTTAAAAAACCACTACTGTGGCCACTTCCTAAAAGTATGCAGGACCTAAAGAACATACGTACGTGAAAGGAATCTAAATAGGCTCTCCAACTAGTCGGAAAGAAAGTAGCTCAACTAGATATCTGTGGTGGTTTGAGCAAGTATGGTCTCCTTCGGCTTATATATTTGAATGCGTAGTCACCAGAAAGTGGAACTCTTTGAAAGGCTTAGAAAGATTAGGAGGTGTGGCCTTGCTGGAGTAGGTGTGGCCTTGGAAGAAGTCTGTTATTAGGGGTGGGCTTGAGTTTTCCAAAGCCAGCACCTCCTCTCTGTAGGCAGAATGTTACTCTGCACCGTGTAAAGATTATTCTTCTATTCAAGTGCTGGTTTCTCTGCCCCCATGTCTGGTTACAATCCATACATGGTACTGTAATGTTTATTCTAAGTATCTCCTCTCCCAATGCTGTGTAAACATTGTTCCCCATTCATTCTCTGATTTGTCAATAAAAGCTGATCAGCCAATGGCTGAGCAGAGGAGAGAACAGGACTGGACTTCTTATCCCAGTTAGGGGAAGGGAAAGAGAAAGAAAAGAGCATCAGCTATGAAGAGCGAGTCCAGGAGATAGCATGAGAACTTAGCTGGAACAGAGAGGGCTGGGAAGCAGCCAGATTGGTTTAGAGGATTAAAATAGATTAATACTGCTCAGCTACTGTGAAGTAAAGTTTTAGCAAATGCTCTGACAGTCTTTGTCTCATTTATTTGAGAGGTAGCTGGCTCCAGCACTGGGTCTGCCATGATGATAAGGGACTAAGTCTTTCAACTGTAAGCCAGTCCCAATTAGAGGCTTTCCCTTAAAGGAAGTGCCTTGGCCATCTTGTCTCTTTACAGCAACAAAACCGTGATTAGGATGACATCTTATGACACAGAGTAAAACTTTCAGGGGCAGAAATAGGTTGCATCTCACTGAGTCATAGGCCAAAGGGGTCCCATATCCACTGTAACAAACCTTACGGGCCATTGCTAAGGCAACTGGTCATTTGCCATAGAATAATGGGAAGGTCCTATTGCTGAAGATGCTTAATGTTATCAAACATGGAGAAATAACAGTTTCCCATCTACCTACTAACTAGTGTTCATGGTGCTGTAAGGTATTCTGCATGCTACTGGAATAGATACATAGTCATCAATATCACCCAGCTATAAAACCTGTAATCCATAACTATGACACGCCTGCAAGATATACTGGTCCAATAATGGCTTATGGGAGTTGCCAACCACCTTTTGACTGGATTTAAGAGCCACTCCTTGAGATGGAACTGATACCAGACATCAATAAAGTGGTCAAGAGCCCGAAACTAGATAGCTCATGGGACTAAGTGAAAAATACATTACTATTATTCTACGAAAGGGAAATAACAACAAAACAAGTCATGAGTCAAAATGAAGTACTCCTCACAGATCAGTGTCTCACTTAGCCCACAACTGAGAACCTTCTTCTTACCATAATTGATAATGAGCAATGAGACCCACAACTGGACAATGTGAAGAGTGGAAGACTTTGGAGCGCTCAGTCCTAAACGAGATGTTTTCATGAAACCCCTCAACTTCAGAGATCCCTCTGGAAGAGGAGGCACAGGACCGTAAACGCCAAGACTGATGACTCCAAGGAAACAGAATATTCAAGACACAACCAGACTGTGACACATATAAAGTCACAGAGACTGTAGCAGCACACACAAAACTTACATAGGCTCAAGCCAGATGGGATTCCAGTACTGAGATTGAAGGGTGAGTGGACACACAGTCCCACCCCTAACGACGCAACTGTTTACAGTTGATACTCGTGGGCAAAATGAAAATCAGCTTTTTTCAATAGAGTGTCACTGTGTATCAACAGGGCAAGCTCCCTGTTCAGGAGATGTTGGCCAATACAAAATGAACTCAGCTGTTATGCGTGCTTGTGTGTGCCTGTGTATTGTTTTGTGTGTGAGTATGTCTGATTGTTGCGTGTGTGGTTTTGTGTATGTGAATGATTTTGCATGTGTGTGCATGAGCATGTGTGTTTGCAAACATGTATGTATGTGAATGGTTTTGTGTGAATGGTTGTGTGTGTGTGTGTGTGTGTGTTGTTGGTGGCTTTTGTTACTTGAAAGAGAAAGAACACAAAATTGGGTGGTTAGGGCAGAAGGGAGTGTCTGGGAGGAGTTGGGGGATATGAAAACATAATCAAAGTAATTGTATGAAAAAAATAATTCAGGTAAAACATTCACAAATTTTCACACACAACAGAAGCAAAGATGTTATGGAAATAACCAACCATGTTGGCTGGATTTTAGGCCTGCTCCGTGAGAGGGAACCCATATCTGACACTGCTAAACCAGCCAAGAACATGAAACTAGATAGGTCATGGGACTAAAGAAAAATCTAGCCATAAAATGATTACTAATGGCATAGGGCTGTACCCATAAGAGCGAACACCACTCAACCCTCAACTGAGAAGCTTCACGTTTCAGTAGATGGTAATTAACAGAGGGGCCAGCAACTAAATTTAAACTCCCCAGCTAAATGCTTTCTTTTAAAAGAGTGACTGTGGTCATGGTGTCTTTTCACAACAATAGGACATGGATTAAAATAGTGTGTGTGTGTGTGTGTGTGTGTGTGTGTGTGTGTGTGTGTGTGTGCGTGCGTGTGTGTGCTTTTTGTTTGCCTTTTAAAAATCTGCCACTTAAGATTTTATTTTCTGCTTTTCTTACATATTTTAGTTACTGTTCAATTACTATGAAAAGACACCATGACCAAGGCAACTTAAAAAGGAAAGCATTTACCCAGACTTGCTTATGTTTTGACAGGTTTAGTCCATTCTCATCAAAGTGGGAAGCATGGAAGCAGGCAGGCTTGTATCTGACCTGCAAGTTGGAGAAGGGAGGAGGCAATGGAGGGAGAGGGAGAATGTTATGAGCTTTTGAAACCTCAAAGTCCACGCCTAGTGACACACCTCCTCCCACAAACCCACACCATCCTTCCTAAATAGTTCACCAACCGGGAAACAAACATTCAAATATATGAGCCTCTTGAGGTTATTCCCATTCAAACCACCACACTACAGCTTCATGTAACTGGTGTTGTATTAATATTCACAATATGACTGCCTTCTTTGGTTCAGCCTGATGGATTTGGGAGTAATGTTTCTACGTGGAAAAGTTCTTAATTCCTTTTTATTGCTGATTTCCGTCAGGCATATCTTTCTAATCCACCTGACTAACTGTTTTGGACCTGTTGTGTCAGCTAATGTACTCCGGTGCTTCTTGCTTTATTGACAGCTGCTGAGTGTTGTTGACTAGATAGGACCAAGTGACACACTATAAAAAAATGTCCAGATGGCTGCACTGACTACGGTTTTGATGAAAATGGCAAATAAAACTGACATTTGAAAACTTACAGTAATTGGGTGGAGTTGGACATGGTGTGACGGTCAGAGCCAGTAGCATGTTACCACTGTTACAGCAGGTGCATCGTGTCAAGAACTGCGCCTTTAGTAAAAGTCATTCTATCATTTCCCTCACAGACACACTTTTCTCTTCGGTATTTTCCACGCCCCGTTGGTGAATACAAAACAATGCAGCATCACCTCTGGCTTTTCAAACATTCCCTGGCCTTTGCAAGTCAATATGGTACTTCCACATTCTATGGGAACATGAGATTTTTCATTAAAAAACATTAGTGATTCATCCATTGATTGAAATATTTAAAAGATCAAATATACAAAACATTTTTAAAAAGAAAACAAAAAAAAAAATGAAGAAAACCATTCAGAATGCTACTTAGAAAAGCTATGGTCTATAACAGCTAATTTGCCAGCTCACCCAGACCTCTGTAACTGACTGAAAATCAAACTTTATCCTTATAGATCAGAACTGAGGAGGAGCAGGTAAATAACAAAAGAACCAGTAACTGGTTCAGCATCGCCATGACATAGCTTTCACCCCTGGAACAAGGCCAATAGGCCTGGGCCTCCATGAGTGTCAATGTCTGCTATATGCAGCAAGGATGGTCTGTATAATGTACATATTTTTATGTTCCTCCTTCAAGGAATGTCTTCCCTGCTATTGTTAATGACTCCACAATAATGACTCCACAGCACGAGTCCAGGAAGTAAAGGTGTGGCTAATGTTTCAGCAAAATGGTAAACACTGGGACCTTCAGGACAGCCCTTAAGAACTCTCAAACATGAGTTTGAAAATACATGATTTCTCAACTTGTAGTATATAGCAAAAATATGAGGATGTGATATGAATTGTATAAAGATATTCACAGATCTAAAGGAACAGAGGCAGCTACACTATGAGCAAGCTTGTCAGAAAGATACAAATTCAGGCAGATTCCTGAGTTCAAGGTCAGCCTGGAGCAGAGAGAATTTAGGTCCAGGTGTGGTTGGAATGGTCCCACCCACCTATCTTATTGTCTGTGTGTGGGCTGACTGTCGCTTCCTAAGAGTCAAGGGGCTAAGGTCATGGAATGTTGATTCATGGAACGGTCAAGAGGGAACCTGAAATAAATAACTAAATTGATATGTAATAAAAAATAAACTTGGCTTTTAGTCTGCATTAGATTAGCTAGGAGGGAGTGAGTGAGTGACCACAGCTCTTTCTTAGAATTTTTCTGTAACTAGAGCTGAGCTGTTTGGAGATTTCTGAAAAGTGAATTCGCCTCTTTTAGAATTTTTTTCTAATGAAAACCTCAAGAATTACTTAGAGAACTAACACAGCTCTATTAGAATGGGCTTTTGGCTTTCTGATTTTAATCAGAAAACACAAGAAATACTTTTAGAATTTTTTAAAACAAGATTTCTGACTTAGTCGGAAGATTCAAGAATTTTTTTACAGCAGCTTTTCTAACTTTGGTCAGCCCGCGAACTATCTAGAAAGCTTTTTAATCTTTTACTGGGGGGGGAGAGAGGGGGGAGAGAAGAGAAGAGGAGGGAGAGGGAGGGGGAGGGGAGAGGGAGAGGGAGAGAGAGAGCTGTCTCAACCAGTTTTTTAAGACTATCAAGAAAAGGATGTGCCCAGGAGAACAGAGAGAGAAAGCAATCTGAAAAGCTATCTCAAGACAACTACAGATCCAAGAGCTATCTACAGAGAGCTGTCACGGGAGACATCTTGAGCAGAACATAGGCCTCCAGCTTGGACCCAGGTTTGACTTTGAGTTGCTTGTTTTTGCTGCTCCCAGACACCCCTTCTCGAGAACCTAGACCTAGCCAAGGCTGGTCCTTGGCAAATCAGCTGGGTGGAGAGCAAGTGCTGACCTCCTCACTTAGAAGTTTGAAATTTTGAAATTGGGAGTAAAGCAGAGGAGAGACGCTGGCACAGGCAATGCCTTCCTAAATATGGGGGAACAATTTACTCTCAATATTTAAAGTACCAAAAAGTGTATGTAGTAAAGTATATTGTTTAAAACACACCAAGACACAAACACAGAATTAGCTCCCACAAACAGAGTATTAAAAATATATGAATCCCCACAGTTCCATGAACATTTCTCTGTACCAACTTGTGGTGTGGCTGTCTTGCCAAGCTAACTGCCTAACAGCACAACTATGCACAGAGAAAATATTTTGTGTACTGTGTGGATTCATCACCTGTCAATTAAAAAAAAAAAAAAAAAACTATGGCCTATAAGAAAGAGTAAAATAAAAGGTGGGACATCAGGGAAGCAGAAAGAATTCTGGGATAGAGCAATCTAGCCTGGGTCCTCTGGGAGAGCCAGTCACTGGACCATCTCTCCATCCCCTGTGCATACTTCTCATAGAAAGCCTAAATGGACCTGCTTTTGAGCACCTTCCTCGTTAATTTTACTTTAGAGAATCCACCTTGTCTACTCGAAACTTGAATCTTCCAGATAACATTGCTATTTTGTAAGAAGTGTTCCAGGAACTGTTACAGAGTCTTGTCAAGGAATCACCAGCTCATCTATGGGGCACATAGCCTTTAACCTTTGACAGAGCCATGAAAGGTAAATGGGGGAAAAGGCAAAGGAAGAGCAGCAGGAAATGTCAAACTAGCACTAAGAACAGTTAAAAGGGGCTCATTGCTTTCCCACCTTGGACAACTTCACACGTGGATTTATCTTCTATGGATGGGAGACAGCGTGCAATTCATCAAGGACACAAATGAAAAGGCACACGGCTTCGCTTTGTTTCCTTTGGAAATGAATCCCAACATACCATGCTGAGGTATGAGAATAACAAAGATGGAGGCGTGCACCTGCTTTTAGCCCAAGGCAGTAAATATAGCGACTGGAGGGGGGAGGGAGGGAGGGAGGGAGATAGGGAGGGAGGGAGGGAGGGAGAGAGGGAGGGAGGGAGGGAGGGAGGGAGGGGAGGAGGGAGGGAGGGAAGGAGGGAGATAAAGAGGGAGGGAGAGAGGGAGAGGGAGAGAGGGAGGGAGGGAGGGAGGGGAGGAGGGAGGGAGGGAAGGAGGGAGATAAAGAGGGAGGGAGAGAGGGAGAGGGAGAGAGGGAGGGAGGGAGGGAGGGAGGGAGGGGAGGAGGGAGGGAGGGAGGGAGGGGAGGCGGGAGGGAGGGAAGGAGGGAGAGAAAGAGGGAGGGAGAGAGGGAGAGGGAGAGAGGAAGGGAAGAAGGGAGGGAGGGAAGGAGGGAGGGAGGGAGGAAAGGAGGGAGAGAGAGGGAAGGAGGGAGGGAAGGAGGGAGGGAAAGAGGGAGGGAGAGAGGGAGGGAGGGAGGGGAGAAGGGAGGGAAGGAAGGAGGAAGAGAGAGAGAGGGAGGGAGGGAGGGAAGGAGGGAGGGAAAGAGAGAAGGAGGGAGAGAGAGAGGAAGGGAAGAATGGAGGGAGGGAAGGAGGGAGGGAGGGAGGAAAGGAGGGAGAGAGAGGGAAGGAGGGAGGGAAGGAGGGAGAGAGAGAGGGAAGGAGGGAGGGAAGGAGGGAGGGAGGGAGGAAAGGAGGGAGAGAGAGGGAAGGAGGGAGGGAAGGAGGGAGAGAGAGAGGGAAGGAGGGAGGGAAGGAGGGAGGTGTAAATATATAAACTGCAGTGCTGACTGTCAGAAATGTATGAACTAATGTGAAATAACACACTAGAGAAACCCAGAAAGATGCACATCCAAGGCTGGTATGTGTGGGGGGAGGTTAACACCTTCTTTACCTGGAGGTTGTTACCATTCCCTCCCCAGCATTGAGACAGGGTCCAAGGTCTGCAGAAACCCCCACTATAGAAGCTGTGGTTGCATGTGAAGCCCAGGGAGATGAGCTGGGATTCCTTCTCACAGTGTCCTTTGTAGTTATCAGCCTTGGGATTCATTGGCTAGATAAGCTCCTGCAAACTGTAAAGAATAGGGAGACGGAGGAGGAGAAGTAGAAGGTCTGTATGCAGCAATGGCTTCCAGCCCTAAGAGCTATGATAGCACAGTGCCACGCGGAGCGTTTTGTCTGGGCCATCAGCTGGAGAGCTGGGTTCCGTCCTAGGAGCAGTGTTCTCCATGAGCTAGCTTTGTGCGATGACTTCGGATGTTTAGGATCCAACTGAACTGGGCTTTCTCTATTTCTGTTTAAAACGAGAGGTGCTAGCTTACTTGTCCTGTAAGCATCCTAACAAATACCAGAATGGTTGTCAGCAGTGGAGCCCTGGGAGAAACCGGGAGGAATCTGAGGCTGGTGCCATGACTCAGTAGAGGTAAAGGCAATGAAACTTCGGCTAGAAGTAAAGCTGGAGATGGGAAACCCCAGCCCGCTCCAGCTCGGGAGAGGTGAAACCACTTCTTCGCTTCTCCTGGCCATCAGATGACTTGAACATTAAATGCTCATTGCCCTGGGCAAGGTTTCCTAAGGCTCAGCTCTACATTCTTTGTGGTGGGGTTGCCCTGTGCATTGTGGGAGATTTAGCATCTTCCATGGCTTTGTCTGTTCGATGTGTTCCATGCCAAAAGCGCCCTTTCTGCCCCCACGCACTGTTATGATAACCGGCAATGTCAGTGTGACCCTGGTTCGAAACTACTGCTATGAAGAATATAAGGACACTGGTGACCCCCCGGCCTTTGGGGTAGGTAACAGCAAAGGATAACAACACTCCTGTGCTAATCTGAGGGACAGCGAGAATCAGTGACTCCGCTTTGCTTGGCTAAGCTCTGATCTCGCACTGCACAGAGCTGTAAGAGCCAAAGGCACATTTCTCACCTGAACCTGGCTCCCTACACGATGAAGCCTGTGAGTGAAAGGTGCAAATGAGAGACCCAACGCCAAGCTTCTGGGACTAGGGTGCTGTGCACCCCTGTTCAGCTGTTCCAGTCTTTGGAAGGCCTGTCACAAGGGCACATCGGCATCCAGCAGTTCGGGTGTCTGGACACTAGCTTCAGTTTTGGGACATTTAAAAGGGCTTCCCCAGCCTCTCAGCGCTCTGTGGGTTCGGCTAAGGACATGTTTGATTGCATTGCAGCTAGATATGGATCGGAAAGCGAGCTCTCCAGAGGAGAAGGAAAATGGATTTTAAAACATTTACCACTTTCTGGGGGACGGTAGAGCGATGCCTATACCCGGAACAGCGCTCCAAACAGCTATCAGAAAACATCCCAGGAGTGGAGTCACTCCCTCCCCAAATAAGGCTTGGGCCTACTCAACTCCATAGAGACAAAAGCCACATCGTGACAAAGCTGGGTAGGCTTCTGTTTCCCTGCCAGCAATCTCGCTGATACTCCAGTCCATGCCCCGGCTGCGGCACTCCTCCCATGTCCGACCCTCCCATCCCAATTTGAGCTACATAAACAGCCCCACTGTTTCAACAAATTAGCTGTCCTCGGACACAATCTCTCAGGCTCTTTGCACCCACCACATTGACTGCCGCAGAGACCTGCTCCCCAGCTCCCCCGCATCCTGAGACCCAACGGCTGATTGGGTGGAGGACCCACAACTTTTCGTACACGCTCGCTGTGTGTGCCACGTACTGAGTCTTTCCCTCAGCCCCTCTCCACTTTCTTCCCTTCTGTTGGATTTTATTCCCACACGGCCTAATGAAATCCCTGCTTTCCAATCTCTGTCTCAGGGTCGGCTTCTAAGGGATCCAACCAGCAATGCACATCAACTCAAAGAAGCCATTAAGTGCCAAGAGAGGGGACTCTTCCATTGAGGGAGAAGTTTGTGTTTGATGTTCTCTCTGGGAAAACCCTTGCTTGCCATTTCGAATGTTTAGAATTCATCAGAGATGACAGCGAAACCATGAACAGTTTAAAGCATGCTCTAGTGAGATCGGGCATATATATAACCTTTTAGGAAGATTTTTCTAGAAGTAGAACACCGAGTAAACCAAAGTGCCAAGAGGTTGTTCTCATGGTACATCTGGGACTCAGTACTCTGCGGAGATGTGGTGGTGGTTAAGTAAAGACACGGGCTGCGGGAGAGATGATTAGATAGACAAGGGTGTGGGAGATAAAAGAGTCCCACGTTGGGATTACTACTAGTTTGGGAGGCTGATTTTATTAGTGCATGACAGAGACTTAGAAGGAAGATGGGTTTGATGATGACGCTGTTCAAACACACCCACATAGACCTTCAACTGAGATAAGCAGCAGGGATGCGTTTCTGTGAACGTGGTGCATCATGGTACTTATACCATGAACAATGCTAAAGCAAAGCTATGGAAACGCACACATTGCAAGAGGACAACAAAGATGGACCTTTGAGTTGAAGGGGATTGCGAGAGGCACGTTTAATGCACCAACGGGAAACTAAGCAACAGCTTTGCAGTGGGCGCCAAATCCGCCTGATCTCATCAGCACAAAGCTGAGGGGCACTGCTGTGGTTTTTCTCACAGTGGTTTCTTTCTACGCTGCTCTCGGGCCAGTTGGCCCAGGGACTACAGTTATTAAGGAAAGCTCTTGGGTAGTGCAGATTGGCTCATTTGAAGGAGACTCATGCAAAAGAAGAAGAACATAGTTTATTTGGGTCTTGAGTTGGCCACTAGGTTTTATGGTTGGTAGCCTGGAATGAGTTAGGCAGGGCCCTGGGACAAGAACCAAACACACTGAGGGGGAGTTTTAAACAGTTTGCCAGTTGCTGGTGCTCACTGGTAATCCCAGCACTGAGGAAGCTGAGGCATGGGGATCGAGTCCTGGGTCATCCTGGGTCATCCTGGGTCATCCTGGGTCATCCTGGGCCATCCTGGGTCATCCTGGGTCATCCTGGGTCATCCTGAGTCATCCTGGGTCATCCTGGGTCATCCTGGGCCATCCTGGGTCATCCTGGGTCATCCTGAGTCATCCTGGGTCATCCTGGGTCATCCTGGGCCATCCTGGGTCATCCTGGGTCATCCTGGGTCATTCTGGGTCATCCTGGGTCATCCTGGGTTATCCTGGGTCATCCTGAGTCATCCTGGGCCATCCTGGGTCATCCTGGGTCATCCTGGGTCATCCTGGGTCATCCTGGGCCATCCTGGGTCATCCTGAGTCATCCTGGGTCATCCTGGGTCATCCTGGGTCATCCTGGGTCATCCTGAGTCATCCTGGGCCATCCTGGGTCATCCTGGGTCATCCTGGGTCATCCTGGGTCATCCTGGGTCATCCTGGGTCATCCTGGGTCATCCTGGGTCATCCTGGGTCATCCTGGGCCATCCTGGGTCATCCTGAGTCATCCTGGGCCATCCTGGGTCATCCTGGGTCATCCTGGGTCATCCTGGGTCATCCTGGGTCATCCTGGGTCATCCTGAGTCATCCTGGGCCATCCTGGGTCATCCTGGGTCATCCTGGGTCATCCTGGGTCATCCTGGGCTGTACCGCAAGCTTCGGGTTAACATGGATCCCATGTTAACCCGAAGTAAGACCCTGCCTGGAACAAGAACACCAAAAACCAAAAAGTTAAATAAACGGTGTGATGTCAGGCCTACATGCATGTCAAGGTAGAAGAAGCACAGAAGTCCGAGTGAACCGCAGCTAAGCACGAAGTTCACTGAGACTGGACTCCACCGGAACCAGCATCTTGGAGAATCACAGGCTGTCTGAAGTGAGCTCGGGGCGGGGTGTCAGGAAATGTCCTCCAAGGTGAATTAGAAGCTTTAACTTAGAGAAAAGAAGGCTTAGAAGAAAGGTCTATGGGGGAATAAAGATGGCAGAATGGAGTGTCAGGGCACGGTAAGAAGTGGAACCAGAGATAAAGAGACAGTGACAGGTATGGGAGGGGACAGGAGCATGCTGTTGATGAGTAGGGCTGGTTTTCCTGTCACCAGGATGCTCATGCCACCTCCTGCCCGTCCTGCCCCACCAGACACTGTTCAAAGTACCTGCAAATGACTCTTATGATGCTCTTGTCTGTGGAAATGACAGCAGAGACCATAATCTTGAGATAAAACAAAACAAAATAAAGCCAGAAACTAGCTGACAACCTTCAAAACCATAACTTGGGGTAAATTTTTTCTTTTTCTTCCTTCCTTCCTTCCTTCCTTCCTTCCTTTCTTTCTTTCTTTTAATCTATCAGGAACAGGACTCCTTACCATGCTCATTAACATAACCCCAAACTGCAAAGGACTATGAGGGCATATCAATGATCAATAATCAATGATCAACAATACTATTATGTAACTACAGCAATATAACTAGAAATATATTGACAGGTTGCCTATACAAGACACTAATAGTTCCTATCTTAATATAAAAGACATTTTATGGTTACATCAGAAGGGATCATATCTTTAGGGGATATATATATATATATATCCCAATCTACATATATATCCCAAATCTAGATAGATAGATAGATAGATAGATAGATAGATAGATCGATCGATCGATCGATGGATGGATGGATGGATGGATGGATGGATGGATGGATGGATAGATAGATAGATAGATAGAGAGATAGAGAGATAGATAGATAGATAAAATAGATGGATGGATGGATGGATGGATGGATGGATGGATGGATGGATAGATAGATAGATAGATAGATGGATAGATATAGATTCGGGATGCTTGTTTGTTTGTTTTTTGAGAGTGTCTTAACGAGCCATGAGTGCCCTCAAACTTGCTCTGTAGCTGAGGACAACCTTGAACCCCTGACCCTCTTTGTTCCATGTCCTGAGCACTGAGGTTACAAGCATGCATTACCACACAGAGATATAAGGGGGAAAAAAACACATTTTAAAAACAAGTTTCTCTGGTCATCCTGTCTTAAGAGCATAAAACTTCTGTTCATTGATTTTTATTTGCTTTGCAAATAAATCTCCCTCTCTATCCTACTGCAGCAAACACCGCTGGGTTTATCTGTGGATTAGCAGATAAATGAAATCAGGTTGTCTGCGCCCTGAAGACACTCCAGAGCCACGTGATCTCATGAGAAGGCGGACTTGAAGGAATGAGTTCAGGGGGTCAAGGCGAGCTCTGCTCTCCTTTGGGGTGAAGGAAAGATATGAAATGCTCTGAGATACCCAAGGCAACTAGAAATGACAGTGTCTCCCAAATCCACGTAGTATGTCCTGTGAGAAGTCTGGAGGAAAGCCAGGAGGAAAGCTACTGTTTTACTTTAGATTTTGAAAGGAAATGGAAAACACAAGTAGGAAAATACATCTTGTGTGAGAGGAAGGAGCAGATGTGAACAGGCAACCTCATGGGCAGCTATCGAGGAGAACTAGATGATTAATACACTACAAACGGATTGGGACAGCATGATTTATCTCCATCTCAGAATGGAAACCCATGAAGCAGAAAATGAGGTTAAAATGAAAAATGTACGAATCTTGACAAACAGCAGAATAATGGATAATCTATGTTCAAAGTAAGGACATAAATTAAGAGAAAGAACCAAAATTTTTCTTATGAAGAACTCAAGAATCTTCTAAAAAAAATATCTTCATAAGCAAGCAGGTGGAGTCATTCACCTCAGAAAATGAAGTCTTTCTTAATACCCTAGACCTACAAGGAAATAATCAATCCCCCCACTGCTCAGTAAGATGATGTTTTATTAGAGACAGGCAAGGCAGGAAGTGGAAGCCACTAAAACTCTCTTTATTGGAGACAAGGAATTTTCAGATTTCCAAGAAAATAGCTACATTTAGCCAGTGAATCATGGCAAAAATTAAATAAAAATAAACTAAGAACAAATTTGCAATTTATCAGTATTCTGATATCAATATTAAAGATCAAAACAAAAGATTGTTTATCTAGAGCCAATGTGGTATGTATGCATCTGCTAAGGTCAATGACTATTTGATATCATAAGATGCAAGAGCAGTTAGCAAAAGCTACTTTGCAAAAACAAAGCAAACTTTGATCTTTCCCGAGGCCAAGGAGATGTGTCATAATTCTCATGATCCTGGACCATGGCAGCTTCTAATCATCCTGGTGAACGTGGATCATCTGCAGATCTAAGTGATGGTGTCCTATAGATCAGGTTCCCAACTAAGGATTGGTCATGGGGACCTACCCCTGTTGTAAGTCAATAAATATCTCTATTCCTTTCCCCACAGGAAGAAAGGGCTCAGAGTGGTCAGCTATGAGAAAGACCGTCAAGAAAAGATTAGCATATGACCAGACTTTTGGTGGCCTTACTGAAAGAGGACAATGTTTCATATACTGTAGTATAGCAGGAAGTACTGTTTTCTATCGTGGTCTGAGAGCAGATATCTCCGACTTCCTAGTCCAACTTCTCAAGTCAAAGTCCCACGCTTCTGGAAAAAGTAAAGAGCTAAATTTCACTATGTTAACTTTATTTGCTAACTCTAACCTTTCTGTGAAAACCAAGAGCAGTGCTGTGTGCATATTTTATTTTCTTATGAGTAACCTTAAGATATAGTATTGTAATGTAAAACTTCTTCACTGACAATATACAGTTAAAAATATACAACAGAATGAATTTTTACAGGTGAATGTGTATGTGTGTGTGTGTGTGTGTGTGTGTGTGTGTGTGTGTGTGAGATTTCCCTTCCTGCAGACAGGTTCTTGCTCTATACTGTCCCCAAACTTCTAGGCTCAGGGTTTTGGTTGGGGGGAGAGATAAAGGGCTATGTGGGGCATCTCTGTAAATACCATGGCCAGCAGAGTTTTGAGGCAAGAAGGAAATCTAGTTCAACATGATTCAGCAGCCAATGTTGGTTCAAACTTTCAGTCTGACACTGGGCAGTTTATGGTAGTCTTATTTAAACACGGTACGATTTTGGAGAAAAGGTTTCCCGATGATAATTTAGTGAACCCCATGTGAACAACAAAGCTTTTGGCATGTTTATGCTTGAAACTCATTACAGAGTACATACGTTCTCTTCCATAAGGGTGGGTTTTTATGACTCGGAAGCTACGCTCTGATAAGGGTCTCAGGAGAATGACTGAGATGAACATAAAAGTCTGGGGGAGACAGGAGCAGTGTGGCCCCACGTGTCGTAAAGCACATGCGGCCTGTAAGAAGGGCTTCTACCAACTGAGAAACAATGTTCGAAATAAAGTTCTATAAGGAAGGACAAGTCTGGGATAAGCTTCATAGTCTGGGGGATTCCAGTGTGGCTGGCCTTACAGAAAGCATCGACCACCAGGCTATTAACTACATCCATTTCCAGCTTCCCAGGTGGAAAAACACTGAGCTTCTGCTGCTTAACATTTGCATGTTTAATATTCCCAGCTTCCCTGGGGCTTATCTGTGAGCACAAGGACCTCGTGCCCTCTACAAAGTGTGAAGAAGAACCTGAAGACGAAGGAAGATACTCAGGACCACTGGCAGATGGGATACAGTTTATCCTGGGCTAGAGCACAGGTGCCAAAGACATCTTATAGATTGTCATACAACTGGCTTCTTTTCAGAGCAATTTACACATTGGGTTCTGTAATAGCCACATTGTTGCTAATTCCTAGTTCCTTGAATATCAGTTTGCAGCACTCTTAACTACCTCATTCCAAACATACACATTAGCACCATAAACTTCATTTGCAGCCTTTATTCTCTTAGCATGCCACTAAAGCTGTTGTGTGACAAGTGTCTGTTAGTTTGCAATACTGGGGGGGGGGTTGAAGCCAGGGTTTTGGGCACATAGGCACATCCCATACCTCTGAGCTACAACTGCAGTCATTAGCAAGCTCTTAGATAAAGAAAATATAGCACTATTGTGTTCCTGCATTACTCAGGGTTCTCTAGTGTCACAGAACTTATGGAATGTCTCTATATATTAAGGACATTTATTGGAAGGAATTACAGTCTGCGGTTCAACTAACCCACCTGTGAATGGAAGTCCAAGAACCTTAAAGTTGCTAAATTCCATGATTAGGTGTTTCATCTGGTCTTCTGTATAAGCTGGAATGCTGAAGAAGTAGGTTCCAAAAGGTGTGCTGGCAAGGAAGTGCAAGAAGCAAAGAAGAAAAAGAAGCCTTTCTTCTTCCATTGTCCTTATATAGGCTTCTAGCAAAAGGCATGGCTATGATTAATGTGTGCCACTAGGCCTTGACCTAAGCCATTCTTTACTTGTTCCTTATTCTGTCCCAGGCTGGCCTTGAACTTGGAGATCTGCTTGCCTCTCTCTCCTGGGATTAAAAGTGTGTACTGTGCCTGAGCCTAAACTTTCCATGGCCACTATGCCTCCACATCTGGATCAGAAGCATTGCCTTCCAGTCTCAAGATCTGGATCACAGGTGAGCCTTTTATTTCTGAACTGTAGTTCATTCCAGAAATAGTCAAGTTGACAACTGGGAATAGCCATCACAGTCCCCAAAGACCTGTGTGTCCATTACTAATACAATAAGTTAGTTGAGTCTGTTTCTGAACATCTTATAAATGGAATCACACAAATGTGCACGTTGTTGTGTTGAATGTCTCTTCTTCAACAACACATGTATGAGAGCCTTTCAAACAGATCTACATGGCTGTAATTTTTTAATTTTCACTACTGCATTGTGTTCCACTGGTGATAGATATCTGATGTTTCCAATTTTTTTTAAAAAAACCTTTCATTGGTTCTTTATGAACTTTGAATCAAGTACTCTAATCCCACTCATCCCCCTGCCTCCATACTCCCCCCTTCCATACCCTTCCTCCATCTATGTAACCTGTCTCCCAACAGAGGGGGGGGGAATCTCATTGTGGAAGCTATAGTGAGTCACAGTGTGTCCCACAGTACACACTTTTGTTCACACTCCTTTGCTTGTAAGTGTTCATTGTAAGGAGTTGTTGGTCTGGTAAGAGGTAAGACCCATTTACAGTCAAAGATGACCCAGAGAAGTGAGAGGTTAACTCAGCTATAAGACTCTCTCCTGTCTCCCACTGATGAGGTTTCTATCCAAGCCCCAGGGACACCACAGGAACTGGACAATGACAAACCTGAGCCCCTCTAAAATATAATGGTCCAGTCTTTTGGTTCACCAATACTTCCAAGCCTGAGTTAAGTGAGTCATAAAGATAGCCATGTTACTAGCCGTTTTCATGAGATTAGATATACTATCAGTTCCTCCATAAGCCTAGGAGCTTCAGGAGGTCCCATGGTTGGGCCTTCCAGTTACCAGAGAAAGGAGGGAATGAAGGCCAAACCTACCCCATCTTGTAACTAGCCTTCATCTTGAAGAAGAAGAAGAAGAAGAAGAAGAAGAAGAAGAAGAAGAAGAAGAAGAAGAAGAAGAAGAAGAAGAAGAAGAAGAAGAAGAAGAAGAAGAAGAAATGAAAAAGCCCGAGAGACCTTGACCTGCAGCT
Organism: Micromys minutus; assembly: GCF_963924665.1. Classification (NCBI taxonomy): domain Eukaryota; kingdom Metazoa; phylum Chordata; class Mammalia; order Rodentia; family Muridae; genus Micromys; species Micromys minutus. The sequence goes on along the minus strand of NC_137960.1, from coordinate 36,047,964 downwards.
AAACCCAAGTACCAGGAAGGACCCCTACAGCTACTCATTGGCCAGAGTTACTCCCTAGCTACTTCTGAGCAAAAGTTAATCAAAGATTAGTCTGTTTCAGATGTACTTTAAGACCATGCATGATTGTACACAGTCTTGCTTCAGAGCACCCACATGTTGACTTACAATAGATGTCAGCCTTCAATTAAATGCTTGCCAGTCTGGACACCGCCTCACTTGCTCCCATTTTCCTATAAAACCTTGTCCCAGTGAGAGTTCAGGGCTGCTTCAGCAAACCATCCTGTGGGTCAGTGGTGAGTAACCCGAACTCAAGTTTATGAGAAAGAGACCCTAATGTGAATACACTGGAGTTGGCTCCTTGTGGTTTTTGGGGGTTCACGAATGCTTCCAAGCACAACAGCCTCCGGCTTCTGCTACACTATCAATACTAGAACCTGGGACTCCTTTCAGATGTCCAGTTGTCGCCTAGTGTCATGGAGATTCTATAGTTTTGGATCTGTAGAACAGACCCTTCACAAACTCCAGCAGTTCATTGATGGGGTTCATGCTGGGGTACAAAGCCCTGGATCTGAGCTGGTCAGCCTGTCAGCTCTCTCTTACCTACACCACCGGGGCAAGCTCTTCTCTCCCGCTCTGCCTGGCTCATTCAATGCTGCCACCAGCAAGGGGTAGAGTCAGCTCTCCTGTACTGCCTAGGAGAGGTGCGGGACCTGCTCTAATGAGTGCTAATTGGTGAGAAGCATGGCCAGTTCTCTGATGACCTCAGGGCCAACTCTTCCATCTGCTATAGGTAGTGAGGGATGAGGAAGAGGAAGAGGGCTCCTTTCCCTCATCCGTGCCACTACACAGCAGGCACGAGTCAGGGTCAGCTTTCCCATGCTCATGCCCTCCTGGCTAGTGCACCTGCAATCCTCACATCTGGGGGTCAGCTTGTCCAGGAGAACTGCAGTGAATATGCAGCAAGTGAGGGACAAGGCCATCTCTCCTGCTCTTGTGACCCTGTCAGAGAAAGGGGGGAGGGGAACCTCTCATTTGCCAACACCACCACACAGCAGACAAGAGGCAGGGCCAGCTCTCCTATGCTCACACCCTTGGAGCTGGCTTACCCACAACCCCTACACCCAGAGTCAGCTCTTCCATGATGCCCAGGTGAGGGGTAGGGCTTATTCTGCACAACACTCAGACATGCCCCTGGTGAGCAGCCCAGACCAGAGACATCCATCTGGCCTTTGAAGCTAACAGAGCTCTGTTGCTGCAGGGTGATGCACCCAGTCATGGCCCCCAATAGTAGTACGGGGGGGGGAACCCCACCATGGTCCCCGGTGGTGTCACCTTCTGTTCACATCAGACTGTTCCTCCCTCCCCTCGTGTCTCCAGTTCTGCCTCTCTTTGTTGTGCCCACATCCTGCTCTTTCTCTTCCATTTTTCCTCCACTTACTTGCTTCTCTTAGTGGTACCCAGGGACTCTGAATGTCTGGGGGCATCTCAGGGGTGCTATGTCCAACCTGTGCATTATGGTACCGGGCAGGGGGCATCTCAGGCATGGTCTGGCCCCCAGGCCTGTGCAAGGTTGGTCATCTTGGGCTCTCTCCTCTCCCAAGCCTGACAACATGGCCCCACGTGGGGGTCATCTGTGTCGAACTCACTTTTACCAGGGCAGGTTTCTTATAGTCTCTGGCTTGCTCCTGCTGGGCCTTAAGGGCCCCAGAAGTTCAAGTCTTCTCCAGTTTGCTCCCAGCCTTGGGAACCCACCCAGTTTTATGCAGAGGCAGATGGGTGGTTGTCTCAGGCTAGATCCCTATCCAGGCCCACTGGAGCCGGACTGGTGGTCATCTCAGGCCTGCTTTTTTCAGGAAATGTTAGGCCACTAATCATTCATTCAGATGTTCACAGGGTAGAACGCTGAGTGTAGACACAGCCTCCCTCCTCTCTGCCACCTGCTGATGCACATGTGACACAGCAGCCACACATGCAGTGTCCCTAGGGGCAGGGTTGTGTTCAGTTTTTGACAGGAAAAATGTTGCTATATTTATTCTCTTGGTGATCATGTGGGAGCTATTTTACCCTTATTCAGGTTTATTAGAAGTATTTTGAGAACTCTGGAACTTAAAATAATCTCTCTCTCCCTCTCTCTCTCTCTCTTTTTCTTTCTTTCTTTCTTCCTTCCTTTCTTTCTTTCTTTTCTTTTCTTTTTTTTTTTTTTTGGAGTACATATCCCTCTTTGGTCTACACTTCGACAATATATTCTATACAGGTTTTAAGTATACATTAGTGCTGTATCTAATGTATAAATCTAGGAATAGAACTATCAATACATATTGATCAACAATTCAATGTTTTAATCATTCATTCAATTTCTCTGAGACTTATTAAGTACTGCAGCTCTTTCTGAATCAATTTTATTATCATGTGCACATTGTCCAGATATCCTAACTGATGGGAAAAAACTGGCCACCTTTGATGGCATTGGGTGATTTGTTTGGCAAGGTTTATGATTTGTTTCATTGCTCTGAATGTTCGCAGTTCTTCCTAACATAATTTTAAAGTTGCTAGAATTGAAAACCATGATTTGCATATATCAATATATTTTTATCCATTTTATCCTGTTTTAAAGATTTATTTATTTAGTTAGTTAGTTAGTTTATATATGTGAGTACATTGTAGCTGTCTTCAGACACTCCAGAAGAAGACATCAGATCCTATGACAGATGGTTGTGAGCCATCAGGTGGTTACTGGGAATTGAACTTGGGACCTCTGGAAGAGCAGTCAGTGCTCTTAGGCACTGAGCCATCTCTCCAGCCCTACCCATTTTTTTTTCTGTAAGAAGATTAAAAAGTGATTACATTGCTACTAACATAAGTGAATACAAGTTAAACCAAATCATATTTGTGTTCTAAGGGAAATGAATGTGCTCTAGTTTTGTCTTTAAAAACACTTCAAATGCTTCTTAGAATAAAGCAACTGTGAAGAAAAATACTAATTGCTCAAACACATAACATTTTAAAAGTATAAGAAGCACCAAACCTGCCTCCTTTAAAAGATCAAATCTTTAAATTCCTCTTTAAAATTTTAGCCTGTTCCCAGAATAGACAGTGGCACTAACGATAATCCCATTGCCTCAGCTCCCACACACCACACCACGAGAGCGCACAGCTCCATCAGATGTGGACTCCCGGTTTTCCATGTGCTCAGGACCCTAGTCAGATGCTGGCACACATACTGTGCTCAGGAAATACAATAGTTGCACACTACATTACAGAGGTTACTAGGTCCCTCACTAAATTATGGTGAGGGTTAAAGGGATGAAAGTCAAAGCCTTGTAAATTGAAGATCTGATTGGTTGATCTTCTGCCCCAGGCAATACGTCTATCCTGAATGGGTTGGAGAGATGGCTCAGTGGTTAAGAGCACCAACTGTTCTTCCAGAGGTGGCTCACAACCATCTGTAATGGGATCCTAAGCCCTCTTCTGGTGTGCCTGACGACAGCTACAGTCTATTTATATACATAAATAAGAAAATAAATCTTTTTTTACAAGTTAAGATTGCTCTTCTAGAGGTCCTGAGTTCAATTCCTAGCAACTACATGGTGGCGCACAAACATCTGTAATGGGATCTGATGCCCTCTTCTGGTGTGTCTGAAGATAGCTACCGTGTATTCATATAAATATAATAAATCTTTTTAAAAGTCTATTCTGGATTTAAGCAAGATGCTGGACTCAGAAAGTCACAAGGAAAGCCATGGCTTGCTGCTGCTCACAGCATGGCTTTCTTGCAGGCACACGTTCAGGATCTTCTGACTTAAATGCACTTTGATTAACTCAAGGGAAGGATGGTGGGACTTCATGGTGGGGTGTACTATGTTATAAGAACACAAAAGAATGGGCATTTTCCTGGATTACTCTCTGTGGCCTTCCTTAATCTAAAGCTTTTTTGGGTAGCTCACACCCTAATTAGAGATACCTAATTAGCCAACCTCCTGACTCTCTATGCTTTTGACAATAAGAGACGACTTTGAGAGGTCTCTTATTATTTGTGTGATTTCCCCCTCCCACCTTAGTGTTGTGATTTGCAAGTGAAATGTCCCCCAGAGGCCCATGTGTTCTAATAGTCCCCAGTTGATGGCGCTGTGTGGGAAGGTTCTGATGCAACCTTTAGGAGGGGGCGCCTTGTTGGAGGGCAGACCCCAAGACTCTATAGGCTGACCTCACTCTTTGTTCTCTGAGCCCTGACCATTAATGTGATAAACTGGCTCATGCTCTGGCTGCCCCCTCTTTCCTGCCATGACAATCATATCTGTTCGGAACTGTAAGCTGGTGGAAACCCTTTCTTCTCTTGCAGCAGCAGCATGTAACAAAAACAAACATGTGAGATAAAACATGAATATGTGGGATAATTAATAATTATTAAGTCGTAAGCAGCCTCCCTCCCTGTCACTGCCAAAATAAATATATATTATATAGTGACTATATAATGATATGAATAATAAGTAATACAGTTTGTAGAAGTATGGAAACATTTAAGTTAAACTTAGGATTAGTATTTAATCTCAATTCATCATTTAAGTTGCATTTGCTGTGCAAGTCAAGAGAATTTTCAGAATGAACCTCAATGTAACTCAGAAGCTACCAACACATAGTGGCTTTCTAAAAGCCACTTAGGATAGGTGGGGTGTGTGTGTGTGTGTGTGTGTGTGTGTGTGTGTGGTGTGGGTGTGTGTGGTGTGTGTGGTGTGTGTGGTGTGTGTGTGTGTGTGGTGTGTGTGTGGTGTGTGTGTGTGTGTGTGTGTGGTGTGTGTGTGTGTGTGTGTGTATGTGTGTGTGTGTGTGTATGTGTCTAAGGCAGGCCCAGTGAATTTTTATGATCTCTCCTTTGTCGGATAGGTTCTTGCCTTCCTATATGGTAGATGGATGAACTTTGGAGTTTCTTACTTAGACTCAGCTGAGAACAATTTTACACTTGACTCTACTAAAGGCCCCGCATCTACTCCTCTCTGTCACGACTCCAGTTCTCATCTCTTACTGTCCGACTCTGACCAAGTTTCTTCATCCTGCCAGAACACAAGGGTAGAAATCAGTCAGCCCTAGAGCAGAGGAGCCAATAATCAATTCACCCCGCAGCTCACAATGGTATTCTAGCTGCTGGAGAGTCTCCCTCCCAGTTACTGCCAAAATCAATTTACTGTTTGAGTCTGGGGTCCCAAGTCCTTGGGAGTGTCCTGTACCAGATCCACACCTACCACTTCCCTTGTCATCAGGACATTCTATAGGGAGTTTTTACGTTGTGTTGCTGTGCATATGTGCTTAGGTAATTTAGAAACGCATACTGTCCTGGAAAGATGGGCTGGTAAGTAGCCGGGAGAGATATCTCATAATTCTGTTTCCTGCTATGCTGACCATTCACTCCTATCATGTGCTTGTTGGTGTCCAACTGAAACCAAGCATTCGCAGAAGAGGTTAGTGAAACCCTTTCCAGACCCAGGAACAGCTCAGAGTGGCTGTTTCATCAGAGGAAGCCTGGCTCCTGCCAGAGACTGGTTTGCTCATTCTCTGGATGAATTAGTTGTATTAGCATGCCGGAAACAAACAACAATCTGGGAATGGTTTCTATAAAACTTGGTATGTCATCCAAATATGATTAACACAGCTGAGGATTTCTGCCCTTGCTGCTGTGAAATAACTCAGAGCCACAGGCTGAGTTAATCAGAGCTAATCTTTTGTTCCCTTTTGCTGCGCTGTCAGCCGATTTTCCTTCCTTTCTGGATATCAGGGTTTGAGAGAGTCATAAATAAGCCTCTTGTTTTTCCAATAGGAAGTTTTTACTTTTTTTTTTTTTAAAGTGAGACTCAGAATATGGAATCTTCCAGGACAGAAGTTCATCTGGGGATGCAGAGCGCTCAGGACTATTCACACTTTGTAATGAAGTACAGCTTAGGCAGATACTGGCCTTGCTGGTGCCAAGTGACAAGCCAGGAATGACAAACACAAGCTTGTCCTCAAACCTTGTGAGTGATGGAGAAGTGTAGTGAGACTTGTCAGAATGAGCCTGGGCCATCACTGTTCCTGTTGCTGTAGGTTATGCTACAGCTAGAACTAGTCTCTAGAGACTGTTTATACCTCAATGTCCCGTGCAATGTCCTTGTAACACAAAGCAACTGCTTAACAAATGGTGGCATTGCTGCCAGCTACTTAACTGTCCAGTGGAGACAGTGGTGGAGACCACGCACCCAGCTGGAAGAAGTGTGGAGAATTTATCTCATTTCAGCTAGTGTTCATTGCAAGTGATAGTGCACTGGTCAGTTCGCTTCACGATTCACACTGCCTTATTCGTGTGTACTTAGACTGAAATTTTTAAAATACCACTTATGAAGTAGTGCAGCAGGTAAAGGTGTTTGCCACCAAGCCTGACAATTGGAGTTTGACCTCATGCCCCACATGGACACACACATACACATATGCACACAGATACATACATACATGCATGTGTGCATACATACATACACACATACACACAGAGGCAGTAAGTGTTTTAATAAAATACTTAAAAAAAATAAAGCCACATATTGCATTTGGGACAGCTGGTCTACAGGAAGATTTCTGAATGTACAAGGATACAGTGAGTCAGAAGGTGGAAACAACCCAGTGTTTGGACACAGAATCTGTTTCTATTTTAGACTTCCAAAGCCTTCAGACCCAGGTTTCTTTACCAGCCATAGTTTTACATGTAAGAAGCAGGCAAACCAACTAAACTCTCCTCACAGACTGTCTGTTTTCAGCCAGTGTTAAAAGGTGACTTCAGAAGTGGAGCTGTGAGGGGGAGGACAGAGTCATGGTGTGTGTGTGTGTGTGTGTGTGGGGTGTGTGTGTGTGTGTGTGTGTGTGTGTGTGTGTGTGTAAAGCCCATTGCACATATATGGAAATATTGCAATCAAAATCACTATTTTGTACAACTAAAATATGTTAACAGGATGACAAATCAGTTAGATATCAAAAGTATGTGCTTTCAACCAACTAGATTATACAGCTTCCCAGGTTAGAGGTAAGGACAGGCCACTCTAGAAACTTCCAGCCAGCAGTACTGAAAAGAGGTGACCCAGCACAGCAGTTGTGGATGTAGCCAGGGTGGAAATCCTGCTGACGGGAATCCTATAAAACCGTGGGTGTCTATGCCCCACACCTGGGCTTCTTTCTGTGAGAAACATAGGGAAACAATCACTGCTTACAACTCATAGGAAGACAAAATGTCCTCCTACCAAGGAGCTGCTGACAGTGCCACCCAGGCTGTCCGAGGCTGTGCCATTGTTCTTGCTGTTTGTGTGTTTTGTTTAATCATTTGGCCTCTTGTTTGTGGAGCTTCCATTTTGTAAATTTGGTCCTAATAAATTTGAGTGTGCACCTTTTACCATTTGTTTTTTTTACTTTAACTTTCTACCTCACAGGGATTTCTAGAGATTGAAAAAGATATTTCTAAATCAAGAGTATAAAATTTAAATCAATTATCTTTGGGGGTAATGTTTCTAAAATCACTAAGCTTTGTTCCCCACTAATTTATTTATTCACTTTATATCCCCATTGGAGCTCCTCATCACCTCCCAGTCCCCCCTCCCCACTTTGCATGACCCCCTCATCCTTCCCTCCCTTTTATCTCTAAGAAGGATGAAGTCTCCCCTGGGTACCATTCCACCTTGGCACCTCAAGTCACTACAGTACTAGGCACATCCTCTCCCAGGCCAGCCAAGACAGCCCAGTTGGGGACAGGATCCACAGGCAGGCAATACAGTCAGGGTCAGCCCCGGCTCCAGTTGTTGGGAGACCCACATGTAGACCAAGCTGCAAGTCTGCTGCATATGTGTAGGTGGGGGTGGAGAGGCAGGTCCAGCCTCTGTATGCTCTTTGGTTGGTGGTTCAGTCTCTAGGAGCTCCCATGTGTGCAGGTTAGTTTATTCTGTTGGTCTCATGGAGTTTCTATACCCTTCAGAGTCCCTTGATCCTCCCCAAAACTCTTCCACAAGACTTCATGAGATTCATCTAATGTTTGGCTGTGGGTCTCTATATCTGTTTTAATCAACTGCTGGGTGGAGTCTCTCAGAGGACAGTTAAGCTTGGTTCCTTTCTGCAAGCATGACAGAGTATCATTAATAGAGTCAGGGATTGGTTCTTGCCCATGGGGGGAATCTCAAGTTGGGTCAGACTTTGGTTGGTCATTCCCTCATTCTCTATGAAGTCTTTGTCCCCGCACTTAGGCAGGATAAATTTTGGGTCAAAGGTTTTGTGGGTGGGTTGGTGTCCTGATCCCTCCACTGGTAGTCCTGCCTGGCTCCAGAGGGGTGACCACTTCAAACTCCACGTCCCCCACTACTAGGACCCTAAGCTTTTTTTTTTATTTTAATTGAGTTCTAGAAAAGGTTTCATAAACTGCTAAGATTTTGAAATTTAAGCTACACTCCCTGGGGAAATTGGTTCTGATCATGAAGCTAACTCAGCATCTAAGAGAAAGATCAAAAGATAGTTCAATCAGCCCAGAAAAATTCTCTGTAGTCCAGAACAGTTGTTTTACGTGAAGTATGCTAAACCATTTCCCCTCCAGCTGAGACATCCCATCTCTTCTAGTAAACTACCAATAGAGTCACTGGTTTGCATTGGAGAACCTTTGTATAAAAAACAAACATAGCATAGAAAAGCAAAAGAGACAAACCTAGGCTTTCACGTACTCCCCATGGCTGCCTTTCACAGCGATGCCTCCTTGTTCCTTCCTCACCCGTGAATGCTGGGAGCAGAGGAAAGACCTGCAGGGGCCACTGGCAGATGAATTCTGCAACAGAGTGTTTGCCTGGGTTTCCTTAAATGCCAAAGCCCTCATTTTCCTCCATATCCACCTAGACTCAGTATGACATAGTATTGAGGAATCCAGACTGCCTTCTGCTCAGGACTCCTGTCTGTCAGGGGGAAGTGAATTTAGAGTACCTCACTTTCAAATAACTATGGAGACATTGGAGACTGTCCAGAGAAGACCAAGAAATCAGCTGAAGAAACCCCTGGGGATCTGGTTTATGAATAGGAAGATGTAGAGAGGGAGGTGACGGGCATTGTGGCTTCTGGTGGGTTTTAAGGCCATAAATTAGTGATGTTGAGAAGCCTGTAATAATTAGTCATCCTTAAGATGGGGCTGGGTGGTGCCCCATGATCCTTTCTATCTTACAATTCTGGGAATCCATTCTGCTATCACTACTGTAGCAAAGAGAGACCTGAATTTCCAGAATGCCCCAGTAATAGGAAACAGGCATGGGTGCCTGACTCTAAGATGAGGAAAGGAAACCCAGAGAGATGATCCACAGGACGTGACTGGCAAGGGACAAGCAGCTCCAGAGCACCCACCTACATTTCAGTTTCCCATGACATCACCGAGAGAGGACACTGCCTACTGTGTGTAAAACACCCATTTGTCCCTGGGCCAGAGGAGATGTACTGTGGGTGCTTAGTGACTACTAGTTGGCTGATTGGTGAGATCAGAGAGAGAGAGGCTGTCCTATGCTGACCTGGGATCACCTACCTGTGACAATCTGAGCCTGTCTCTTCTCCACAGGAAAGGTTTATGGAGTGCCTGGTCCACACTAAAAGCAAGGTTCTTCTTCTAGAACTTTTGTTATTGTTAAAGAGTTCTTTGGTTTTTCATTACTTTTAAAAAATATTTATTTATTTATTTATTTATTTATTTATTTATTTATTTATTCATTCATTTATTTATTATACATAAGTACACTGTAGCTGTCTTCGGACACACCAGAAGAGGGCATCCAATCTCATCGCAGATGGTTGTGAGCCATCATGTGGTAACTGGGATTTGAACTCAGGACCTCTGGAAGAGCAGTTAGTGCTCTTAACCACTGAGCCATCTTTCCAACCCCTTAATTACTTTTTAAAAAGATCACGTGTGCAATTTATAAAAGAGAAACAATATCATGCCTACTAACAAATATATATATACTTTAAAAAAATCCTTAAAGATTTTTGTGTGAGGCGAGTGGAGTGGAAGCTGCCATATTTGTGTGTGTGTGTGTGTGTGTGTGTGTGTGTGTGTGTGTATGTGTGTGTGTGTGTGTGTCCTGTAGAGACCAGAAGAAGCTGTCAGATCCCTTGGAGTTGGGGTTACACGCAGCTGTGTGCTCCTTCATATGGGTGCTAGGGACTAAGTTTCCCTGTAAGAGCAGCTCTCATCTACTGTGATATATATATATATATATATATATATATATATATATATATATATATATATATATATATATATATATATATATATATATATATATATATATATGTATGTATATATGAATCGTAGTAATAATGACCATGATGACATAGCTTGTGTCACAGACATTGCTGAGGACTTAATTTGTATGACACTTTCTCCTGCTCCAATGCTGTATAGTACCTTTAAAGAGTCAGACATTTCCTTCCCTTTCCTTTAAAAATCCTAAAACATGGAATGCGATTTAACACCTAAATTACATTGATTTTAGCCTCAGAAGTAGGATAGCATTAGCCTCTAAGGACAAATAATGAAAATTAACTCCAGCGATCTACCTCTAGTCATGCTGATCTGAAACTTTGATAATGGCATCATGGGACAAGAGAGAGTATGTTTCAGCCACTCAGTATCTACTGACCTGCAGCAAGAACTCCCAGGGGCAACTCTGTATCATTGCTCACCTAGCTAATAAAGATGGAGATGCAAACGTTTTGAGGAGGTCCTTGAAAACATCATTTTAAAAAGAGCAACATGTCTGACAATAAAAGTTTCTCACAGCTGAAAATTTTTGACAATTTTGTTTAAAATATATGGTAATATTAGACAATAATTGACCAGAAATTTAAAAGCCATATGCACGTTTCCATCTTCCTGATTTTCCATCACTTAACTGGTATATTTTTCAATTTTCCAGAAACTATATTTCTCTACTTCCAATGAACTTTTCATTAATTCTCACCTCTGAAACACAGAGAGATAATTTATGATTTAAAAGTCCTTCAAGGTCATTGAGTTTTAAGGTACTTTCAATCAGAATCTGTAGCAACAGGTCTTATTAAAAAGTTTAATGTTATGAGATATGACTTCATATATTTTTGTCTTTTTATTGCATCCCTGTCTTAGGGTTTTACTGCTGTGAACAGACACCATGACCAAGGCAAGTCTTATCAAGGACATGATTTAATTGGAGCTGGCTTACAGGTTCAGAGGTTCAGTCTATTATCATCAAGGCTGGAGGATGGCAGCATCCAGGCAGATGTGGAGTTGGAGGAGCTGCAAGTCCCACCTCTTGTTCCAAAGGCTGCTAGCAGAAGATTGGCTTCCAGGCTGCTAGGACAAGGTTATTAAAGCCCATGGCCACAGTGACATACCTACTCCGACAAGGCCACATCTCCTAATAATGCTACTCCCTGGGCCAAGCACATACAAACCATCACGATCCCATTTCCAGCTTTCTTGCAAGACAGAAAACAAGACACTTCATAGTCACTGTTCCCTCCATAAAAATAGCTACACTGTCCTTTAGGAATGGGATTTGAGCATATGGGGTGTGTTAAACACTAATCTGCTCTCTTTCCTGAGTCTGTTTTCCTTGCACCGTGTTTTATGATTAGCTTGCAAACACTTGCAGCTAGTATCATGTTGCATCAACAATGGCAGAATAACACTGAGTCCTGGGATCAACGCTCATGTGCTAGAACAGCTAGAATGTCCAACGTGGTACTTTGGATGAGTGGATTCGTTGGAGATCCAATGACTTGAGAAACACTAGGGGAAAGGCGCAGACTGTTTCTACTGTGAACAAAGAGATCCCCAAGTCTTCCTAGGCCCCATGAATGGTGATGTATTAGCTAGGAGTTTATTGCTGTGAAGAGACACCATGACCAAAGTAACTTTTATAAAGGACATCATGTAATTGGGGCTCGCTTACAGTTTCAGGGGTTCAGGTCATTACCTATTGTCATGGTTGGAAGCCTGACACCCTGTAGGCAGACTTGGTGTTGGAGGAGCCAAGAGCGCTACATCTGGATTAAAAGACAGCCAGGAGAAAAGGGACTCTTCCGCACAGGGCAGAGCTTGATCATAGGACTCTAAGCCGACCCTCATAGTGACACACTTCCTCCTCCTCCTCCGAGGCCACACCTCTTAATAGTGTCACTTCCTGCGGGCCAAGCATTCAGACACCTGAGTCTATGGGAACCAAACCTGTTCAAACCAAACAGGTGGAGTGAGTCACCTTTCAGAGGGCTTCCGAGATGGGCTGTACCTGGTTCTGCTGTATCACTAACGATAGTCCTGCATCGCGGGCCTTCGCCATCTTTCCTGAGAACTTCCTTGATATAAGTTAAATCTTGTTATTTCTGCACCCGTTCTTCATTTTCTGAGGAAATAATTATTTAATATGGCAGAAGCATTAAGGTTATGTTCAAGGTACAGCCACTTATGTACATCCTCTTTAAAAACTGTGCAACATGTGCCTTTAGGATGTTTTCAAGGTTATATAGAAAAGAGTTAAAGGCCTGAAGAGATGTCGCAGTGGTTAAGAATACTTGTTGCAGAGGACAAGTGTTTGATTCCCAGCACCCATATGGCAGCTCACAACCAGCTGTAACCCTGGTTCCAGGGTACCCAATACCCTTTTCTGACCTCTGGACCCTTCAGGCACACGTGTGGTACATATACAAACATGCAAGCAAACACTCCTATCTACCTGAAGATCCAGCTATACCACTCTTGGGCATATGCCCAAAAAGATGTCCTACTATGCCACATGGGCACTGTGCTCCATTATGTTCATAGCAGCCTTATCTGCGATAGCCAGAAGTTAGAAGCAACTGAGATGTTCCACCACAGAAGAATGGATACAGAAAATATGGTTCATTTACACAATCAAATACTACTCAGCTATTAAGAATGAGGGCATTGCATGTTTTTCAGGCAATTGGATGGAACTAGAAAACATCATCCTGAGTGAGGTACCTCAGACCCAAAAGGACATGCATGGTATGTACTCACTAATAAGAGGATATTAGCCCAAAAAAAGTGCAGAATACCCAGGACACAATCCACAGAACTCTAGGTTAACTAGCTGAAGGGACCAAGAAAGGATGCTTCAATCACACTTTGGAGGGAGAAGAAGCCAATCATGGGGGCAGAGGGAGGGACATGGGTGGGAGAGGTGAAGTGAAGGGGAAATGGGCACAGGATTGGGTACTGGGGGAGGGACAAGAGAGAAGCCCTGAGGGCCAGCAGAATAAATGGAAATTTGCAACTTTGGGGGGGGGGTTATGGGAAGGTGTGGCATCTAGAATGTACTGGAGACCTGGGAGGTGAGAGACTGTCGGGACTCAAAGGAAGGGGCCTTAGATGAAATGCCCAACAGTGAGGAGAGGGAACTTGTAGAGTTCACCTCCAGTAGAAAGACAGGGCATCAAGTGGAGGGATGGGGTTTCCATCCCACAGTCAATGACGCTGACCCAGAATTGTTCCTGTCTAAAAGAGCTGCAGGGACAAAAATGGAGAAAAGACTGGGGGAAAGGAGGTCCAGTGACAGGCCCAAACTGGGATCCAGCTCAAGGGGGGGCCAAGACCTGACACTATTACTGATGCTATGGTGTGTTTACAGACAGGAGCCTGCCGTGGCTGCCCTCCAAGAGGTCCAACAAGCAGCTGAAAGAGACGGATGCAGATACTTACACCCAACCAATAAACTGAAGTTGAGGATTCCTGTGGTTGAATTGGGGAAAAGCTGGAAGAAGCTGAGGAGGAGGGCGACCCTATAGGAAACCCAGCAGTCTCAACTAACCTGGACCCCTGAGATCTCTCAGACACTGAGCCACCAACCAGGCAGCATACACCAGCTGATATGAGGCCCTGACACATACACAGCAGAGGACTGACTGTCTGGCCTCAGTGAGAGAAGATGCTCTAACCCTGGAAGTGGAGAGGCCTGGGGAGAGAGGGAGGGGAAGACAGGGGGCAGGGGGAATGGGCCGAGGAACTGTCGGAGGGTGAGCCGGGAGGGGGGGCTAACAGTTGGACTGTAAAAAATAAAAGTAATTTAAAAATGATGATAAGCATTTTTCTCCTTTTTAATTTTCTGTAAATGTCTGACAACATATTATTTAGTAAAAGTTTGACAGAGTTCAGAAACAAAACGTATTTAATTGTGCACATGAGATCTGTTTTCACACCAGTTCAAACTGGCAATGTGGTACGTGAACTTCTAAATAAATTTCTTTATGGTTATGCTGCATTCATAGCATGCTTCATATTGACAGATGGGACCTTCTCCATTTCAATTTACTTTACAGTCCATTTTGTATTTGCTCTGGTCATTCTCGTAGATGAGTGTTCGCCTGCCATTCACGGGGTTCGCAGTGATATTGCCTAAATAGATATTGATATCAACCCATTCTACTTATCATTCTGAGAAAGAACTGTTATTCAGCTGCATTCTGAGTTTCCTAAATTTATTTAGCTCACATTGTATATAAAAGGAATAATTTGGAGGCTGGAGGGGTTGCTGGAAAGACGGCTCAGCAGTTAGGAGCACTGGCTGCTCTTCCGGGAGACACTGGTTCAATTCCCAGCATCCAAGTGGCAGCTCAGAACGGTCTGTAACTCTGCTTCCAGGGTATCTGATGTCCTTATACTGATATACCAGCAAGCAAGATACCAGTGCACATTAAAAATGAAAAGTAATCATTAGAATTGGCTTAAAAGAATGATTGCATAGTTTTGGTGTAGAAATGTAGGTATCTGTGCTTTAGAGGGTCAGTGTTCTCTCCTAACTTAAGTCTGTGTTTCCACTTGCATTAGCTAGCAGAACATTGTTTTACTCAGGGTTTCTATTCCTGCACAAAACACCATAATCAAGGAGCAAGTTGGGGAGGAAAGGGTTTATTCTGCTTACACTTCCACATTGCTGTTCATCACCAAAGGAAGTCAGGACTGGAACTCCCACATTGTAGGAACTTGGAGACAGGAGTAGATGTAGAAGCCATGGAGGGATGTGACTTACTGGCTTGCTTTCCCTGGCTTGCTCAGCCTGCTTTCTTATAGAACCTAAGACTACTAGCTCAGGGATGGCACCACCCACATTGGGCTGGATCCTCCCATCCTTGATCACTAAACGAGAAAATGCTTTACAGCTGGATCTCATGGAGGCATTTTCTCAAGGGAGACTCTTCACTTTGTGATAACTCCAACTTGTGTCAAGTTAACACACAAAACCATCCATCACAAGCGTAATGTAGGATAAAGACTGCACGAACATCTGTTGGGCTTCACTCTGAAGTCAGGATGCATCTTTCAGCAAATATCTTGAGATGGATGTTGAAAAGCGATAAAATTCCAAACCAAGCAGAGGCACATAACATCTCCTAAAGTCCTGAATACTGTGAACCCCTGTGTGCACTATGTCTATTGTTAAAGGCAAAAGCCAGGGTCTTCCAGAGGGAGAGGAGTGAGTCTTCACACTGTGTGACTTCATGTGAGAGCTGGGAGTTCTCAGGCCTCTTGAAGGACCGGATCAGATAGAACGTTCTCAAAAAGTAGTGGGAAGGGCTAGAGAGATTTAAGGGCACTGGCTGCTCTTCCAGAGAACCCCAGTTCAATTCCCAGCATCCGCAGGTGACTCCCAACCATCTATAACTCCAGTTCCAGGGAAGTCGATGCCTTTTTGGAGCTCTGCCTACACCAGGAACAAATGCAATACACAGATATACATAAAGGCATAGCATAAATAACCATTAAGAAATAAAGTGTTTTTTAAAGGGGGTGGTAAACAAAACAAAACAAAAAAGCCAACCAATGAATAGCCTAGTAACAACATGAAACATGCTTTAGAAAGCAGTAAGAATGACTTGGGGTTCCCAGCTGCTGCTGGACACAGGCAAGTGGGAAGCTCTCCTGTACGGCAGTTCTGAGGCTTCCCCAGGATGTAACACTTGGCAGCGGACTTAGTATGTACATAGGAAAATGTTCAGCTTCTAAAACATCATTTAAAAGTTGAGGAAAAGGACAAAGGGCAGCTGGAGATGAGCAAAAGCAAACCCCAAGAGAGGATCTGCCCAAGAACAAGACTCATACACTGAAAACTACAGAATAATGCAGAAGGAAATGACAAGTGACTCAAAGAAGGATGAAGACACCATGTTCATGTATTGGGAGACTTCCGGTCATGAAGGCGCCACCTCTAGGTGGGTGGGTCTGAGCTGTCTAAGCCAACACAACAGAAGCCTGGGAGCGTCCAGGAAGCACTGTTCCTATATGATCTCCGCTTCAGTTCCTGCCTTGGCTTCCTCTGACGTTACACTGTGACCTGTACGTAAAGGAACCACCGCCCAAAAGATGACGATACAGCTGAGTCATAACCCACAGAGAAATCCCAACAGCCATTCTGCAGAGGTGAAAACCAAGAGACATAATGGTAGGACTCTCGGTCTTTGATTTCAAGTGTTAAACCAAAGCACCAGTTACCACACCAGTGTGGCGTGTAATAAGATCTTCACATGCATTAGAGTGTGTATTAAGACTGAAAGCCCTAACTGATCAACAGATTTCAATAAAAGCGATTGATCGCTCAATGGAAAAATACAGACTATTCCAACACAATGCTGGGCCTGGATACCTACCTTAAAGAAGAAAAGTAGCTCATTCCCTCACAAAAACTAAGGAAAGAACAGAGGCGTTTCTCACCGATGATACACTTTTTGATATGTGCATGTCTCTGAGTTCAGTCCTCAGCACCTCCAACCCCACAAACTAAACCATTATAGATCAACCTTCCCCCCAAAACCAACCAAACAAACAAACAGAAAACCAAAAACCTCAAAACAATAGCAAAAAAAAAAAAAAAAAAAAAAAAAGTAGACCAAAACCTAAACATAAGGGTTGAAACCACTAACTCCTAAAACTCTTAAAAGAAAACATAGGGATAAATCTTCATTACACTACACTTGACAATAAATTCTTGGATACAACTCAGAAGAAAAAGGCATGTAAAAATTAGATAAATTAGATTTCAGCAAAATTTAAAACTTGCACATCCCTATCAAGAAAACAGAACATGACACCAAATGAAGAAAATATCTGAAGATCAAGGTCATCTTATGTCCAAACTATGTAAAGGTATCTCGAACGCCAACAATAACAAGCAACCCGACAAAAACTCCAGCAAAGTACTTGAACAGACATTTCAGAAGATATATATATATAAAAAGTCCAATTAGCATATGAAAAGATATGACATAATGGTTAATTACAGAGATGCAAATCATAATATCACCTGTTCGTATCCTCTAGGACAGCTTTCATGCTTTTAAAGCAGACTGTGATAATAAAACGGGCTAAATAAACAGTCAGGGATACAGACAAATCAGAGCCCTGACGTAATGCTGGTGGAGTGAGGGAGATATGCTTCGTAGAAAAGAGGCAGTGTGTCCAAAATAGTCAGATGTATAGCTCCACGGGATGCAGCAATCCCTTTCCTAGGTATCGACCTGATAGAGTTGGAGGCTGGTGTTCAAACAGAAGTAGGTGTTGCTCAAATGTTCACCGAGCAAGTGGATTAACAGATTTTGAGCCGACAGTAAAATAGAATGTTATTCAGCTGTGATGAATGAGTGACATTCTACAGGAACATTATGCTCAGTCTAAGAAACCAGATTCACAGAACCTCTTAGAGGAAATGCTCAGAATAGGTTAAAAAAAAATTAGTGGTTGCCAGGGTCCGAGAGACCGGAAACAGGGGAATGAAGGCCTTAGGGTACGACATTTCCTTCTGTGGAGACTGAAAGTCTTCCAACTACACAGTGATGTTGTTTGCACCGGTGATTTACTAACCGTCAGTCAGTTGTACACTGTAAGGTGGCCACTTTGTTATAAGCATTTGCCTCAATTACATATACATCCATTTTTAAAAAGTTAAAAAGTGTGAATTACAAACAGGAGAGGATGGAAAGGCCACAGAGCAGGAGAAGAAGTGGAGGGAGGGAAGGAGGTAAGAGGAAGAGGAAGAAAATGATAAGGGAAACACAGAGCTACAGAACAGGACTTTAATTTAGACTATCAAGTGCAAGTGGGCTTTATGAAGAGCAAGAAAGCTGTGCTCTCCCGTGCAGCTGGCCCCGGGATAAGATGCCGTAGCTACTTTGGGGACCAGTTTGTCAACAACTGATAGAGTCACCTAGACATAACTCTAAGCTGCAGTCTGGATGTGTGCTGCCAGGAATCACCACCTATGTCCCCACTGAGTCATGCACACAGCACTAGACTTATGCTAAAACAGTGGGAAGAAATGGGTGGAGAAGAGGACAGTCACACTACGGTACACTGCTGTCTTTTTCTCTTACTGTGATAAAACACAGTGACAGAAGCAAAATGGGTTTTGCCCACAACTCATGGGTGCAGCGCATCCTGACAGGGCAATCAAGGAGGGATGAGCTCGAAGCAGCTGCTCACACCATATTCTCAACCAGAAAGCAGAGGACAGTGAACACACACTTGATATTTAGCTCCCCAAATAATCCAGGACCCCAGCCAGGACCCACGAGAGGTAAGTCTTCCCACGTCGGTGAAATGAGGAACCTTCACACCTGCACATGCATGCTCAGAGGTGTGTGTGTGTGTGTGTGTGTGTGTGTGTGTGTGTGTGTGTGTGTGTGTGACTGGAGTACAGTCATAGACTATGTGTTACTCACATAGTAAAATTATGTTACAGTAGAATAAATGAAAGATACAAACAGAAGTAGGAAGGATTGTTGCAGGCTTAAAAAAAATGAAAGAGATCAAGAAAGAAAGGAAAGGAGGGAGGGTGTCTTAGTTATGATTTCTATTGTTACGATGAAACACCATGACCAAAGAGCAAGTTGGAGAGAAAGGGGTTGACCTTATGGTTCCAAATCACTGTTCATCACTGAAGGAAGTCAGGACAGGAACTCAAACAGGGAAGAAACCGAGAGGCAGGAGCTGATGCACAGACCATGGAGAAGTGTGGCTACTTTCTTATAAGACCTAGGACCACAGTCCAAGGATGACACCACTCACAATGAACTGGGTTTTCTCTCATCAACCACTAAGAAGATGCCCTCCATGTTGGAGATTGGTTCTAACACTTTGATTCAATCAGGAATCGATGTGTCCAAATGCTAAAGCTCCTTTCCCCAATTGGTTTTGGATTGATCAATAAAGATGTCCCCAGCTAATGGTTGGACAAAGATGGGTGGGACCCTTAGAGTTGCATGGGATAGGATGCAGGGGGGAGGAGATGCTTCTCTGGGGAAGAAGGATGGGATGCAGGAGAAGCTGGAAATAAAGCCAACCAGCCACTTCCCCAATTGGGCCTCGGGTAGCAGGGGAAGGTTTAGGTGTGTCCAGCCTTTGAGGTAGCCAAGGCACTTTAAAACTAAGCTAATGTATGTGTACCTTTCATTCAAGAATCCAAAAATAGCTCCTGGGCGGGTGTGTGGGTGCAATCCAGAGGGACAAAACAGTGTAGCTAAAACCTCACCGCTACACCTGGACCTCACAGAGGTATTTCCTCTCTTAGGGTTCCCTCCTTTCAGATAACTCCAGTTTGTGTGTCAAGTTGCCCTAAGACCAGCTGACATAGAGGGAGAGAGGACAAATCGGGCTGGATCTCATCTGGAAACCAGGGCACGGAGTAAGCTATTGCAGAAGCCTCAAGTGTAGAGGCTGGAGAAGGGACATGCTGTTGAGAACAGGAAAGCAAGCCTCAAATTAAAGCTTCACAAAGACGTGTAGACTGAGCTATGGTGTAGTATTTCACCTGGGACTTATTCTTTACCATACATATTCCTCCCACTACCGAGCAACTAGTCAGCACGGCTGTCTTCCTGCTTAGCACCAATCCAGGGCAAAGCCGACAGGACAGGACAGGACAGGACAGGACAGGACAGGAGGAAGGCTGCACTATGCAGCTAGAAGACCCAGGGAGTCGGCTTCTGGGTCTCCATTCCACCAAGTATTTAATCTCAAGGAGACTCTACTGTAGCCAAGGTAAGGAAGTGCATGTGGAGGTGAGAGAAGAACAGGGTTGCTACTAAGTAGCAAAGCTCACTCAGCACCGACCAGAGAAGGAATTGTAGTCAGTGGGTGAGCCAGGAGCCTGGCGTGAGTTTCTTTGGTCCTAGGTCTTTGGGTTTTACAAAGTTGCAGTTTCTCTTGCCATCATACATACATCATACACACATCACATACATCATACATGCATCATACACGCATCATATATGCATCATACATGCAACATACATATATCATACATACATCATACATACAACATACATACATCATAAAAGTATCCCCTCATCTGGATACTTCTGGGGGAAGAATCAACTTCCAAGGCCACTTAACCTTGCAATTAGAATCCATATCACTGGTTTGTAGACAAGAGGCTGTTGGCTGGAGGCTGCCATACCTGCTCGCCACAGGATTTCATGGCCATTTACTTCACCAAGTCAGAAGGGATGGTCTCTACAGAAAGTCTGTTCGTTAAAGAGAGCCTTTTAAGACAGATTGTGGGTCACAGCAGTGGTATCCACAAATCAGCTCTGCTATAGTAACTGTTTAGAAGCAGGCCACAGGTGTTAACATGGGGTACATCCATGGACAGCCAAAAGCTGAAGAGACACATCATCTCGAGACGACAGTGTCATTCCTGCATCCGTTGCTATGGCATTTGCTGCACATCCCATGCACTATGGCCCTGATAAAAGATGGACTCCCTAACCCACAGCCCCTTCTCCCCTTCTTCCCTCTCACCCTTGAGGCTGCCTCGTGAGACCCGCAGCTTGGCGTGCTCTGTCTGGGATTGCGATGCTTGTTCTATTGGAGGCCTCACCTGCACTCCAGAAGAAGGGTTCCAGAAAGGCATCAGACACTATGGAACAGAGTGGCCACCCCAGAACCCGTCATGCAGCATAACTTTATTGCTTCTAAGTTCACAAACTTAAAATTATGAATAGAATCCATAGCAGTTTCCAACACAGGACGCTTATACAGTCAAGCGCAAACCCAGAATGCATCTGACATTCTAGCCATCTTTCTCTTCTCCAAATGAACGTGAACACTGGAGCAAACTCCAAAGTGAAGAGTGGGAGGGAAGGCCAGGAAGTCTAGTGGTTTCCGGCGTGTTTCCAGCTGTCCAGAGTGCAGGAACTGGGATGCTTGGCCTTTGTTCTTCTTACAATCACCATCTCCAGTCTGGTTTCATGCCATTGTGTGGCTTGAAACAAATTCTGATTACTCAATAAATGTTTGTCGTGGGGGCCAAAACGATGTCCCAGCTTGTAAAATAGTCCATGCCAAGCTAGGTGACCCACATTTGATCCCCAGAACCCTAGAAAAGGTGGAATAAGAGAACCTCTTATACAAAGTTGTCCTCTGCTCTCTCCTCACAACACACACATACACAGTGATGTTTATTAAACCAGAAAATGAGCTGTGTGTGGTGGTGCCTTGAATCCCAGCGCTGGGGAGACAGAGGCAGGAAGATCTCTTTGAGTTTGAGGCCAGCCTGAACTGCACAGTGACTTCCTGGACAGCCTGGGCTAAGTAGAGGGACCCAGTCTGAAAACAAGCAAGCAAGAAAGCAAACAAACAAACAAATCAACTAAGAAAACACAACTTAACTAACAAAACAAATAAAAACCACACCAAAATGTGCTTCTTGGAGTCATCTCTACCAGAATGATTATATAAAATGAAAATCAGCAAAAAGGATGTCACTGAAAAGTTGTGCGCGTCTCATTTTTCCTCTCCCAATCTGTCAGGTCCAAAAGACGAGCACAGTTAAAGGCGGTGCCTGTTAGCATGTCAAAGCACTGCCTCAGCCTCCCAAGTGTTTGCTAACAGCCTTCTCACCCCACCCTCTACCCTAAACTTCTTCACCCCTGTTTTCCTTGGCCCAGCTGTTCCTATAGAACCCTGACATCTTGGTCGTTCCTTCTCTTGACTTTTGACTCTTGGTGATCTTTTCCATCTTGGCCCTCTCTGTCTTTTCTCCCCCCCCCCCCCCATGTGCCGCCATCTCTTGGCCTGGCTGCACATATTCGGTGTACTACTTTCTCTTCTGTGCTTTCAGATGCCCCTGACTGTGCCCTCCTCAAACATGCCGTGGAAAAGTCATGTCCTTATTTATTCACAGGCAAAAATGCATGTGACACTTGCTTTAAATTGCTTTTTTTTTTTGGTGGGGGGGGAATTGTTTGAGCTTATGAGGCATTTGAGTTTTGTCTTTTATGATTATTTGTGTGTATGTGTGCGTGCGTGCGTGCGTGCGTGCATGCGTGTGTGTGTGTGTGTGTGTGTGTGTGTGTGTGTGTGTGTGCCCTTTATCCTTTCCCTCCCCTTTAATCTATTTACCCACTAATAAACATTGCTCCTTTTTCTGGCCAGTTCACCTATATATCCCACACCGTTATGGTGAAATATCTTGTCTGTGGCCGGGTGAGAAGGCAGACAGTTGCCCTCAGTACTACTGGTGCTCGGCTCCGTCACTCTCCAAGGATAACCCAGGGTCTGGACCGAAGGCTGGTTACCCGAAGTCTTTACCAACTTAGGGCCTCGCGAGTTCCGCACCCTGCTGGCGCCCGCTGGCTGCCCGCCTGCCTCGGAGCGCGCGCCCGAGCCCGTCCCCGCCACAGGGAGCGGCTCGGATCAGCTGCGCCCGGCTCGGGCGAGCGCCGGAGGACGCGTCCCGGATCCCCGCGCGTGCGGCCGGGCAGCGAGGCGAGCGCGGTTCGGACCGTGGGTTTCGGGCCACCAGAGCCGCCCGTCCCTGCGCACTGGGCCGGAAAGTTCTGTGAGCTCCATCGGGAGCGGCGTGAGGACCCGAAAGGTAAGCCGAGAGCCGCGCGCGGGAGTGGCAGCCCTGCAACTTCGTAGTGTTATGGGGACCCGGGAACGGGGAGAGGCTCAGACCCCCTTGCGCGTCCCCTCTGCGCGCGCCCTGGAGGCCGGTGCGCGCCGTGTGGCTCATAGTTTCCGCTGGGGATCCCCGGAGTGCCAGCGATCCTCCCCCCCAGCGAAGCTGCCAGACCAGCGCTCCAGAACCTTCGCGGTGCCCTAGACACCTGGTGTTCCAAGGAAAATATTTCCAGAGGAAAAGCCGATCCTTGGGCCCTGGCAGATGTAGGTTTCACGACGGGCGAGTCATGCCCGCATCATTTTTCTTTCGCGGGACTAAGGACCCCGAGTGGGGTCTGTGCAATTAGGGTTCTGGGCAGCTGCTGGGGTCAGAGGGCAGCTAGTCTCTGACCTGCTTTCTGTACTTGGGGATCCCCTTGCCAGAGAAAGAACGAAATTTATAAACCCCAGATGTTCTCATCAAGGTTGGTTTCAGCGGTTTAGTTTTGAGAGTCTGTGTTGTAGGAAATGATCAAAGACACTGTATCAAAATGCAGTACAAGATGGGGGGGGCTGTTATCCAGGTCACATCTGGGGAAAGTAAAAACAAACAAACAAACAAACAAAAAAACCAAATCTGTTAGTACTATAAAAACAACTTTTAATAAATTAGTGGAAAGTAGATTTAGAATCCCACATTTAAAAGAAAATTGAATGAAAACCAACAAAATTACCCACCTTACTAATGTTTCCTTTGTGTACTGAGTTATTTTGAATTTGCACGCCTGCAAAATGCAATTAAACTTAGTGACAGCCTTGGAAAAAAGTATCGTCGGTGTTGAGTGACTCGTTTGTTTCCTTGCTCATTTTTAATTCTAAAATCGATTGCATGAAATATCTATTCTGCAACAGTACAGTCACTAGGTGTTGTTCTTCATGGGAGAAAACCACAACATTAAACAGAGCTACAGAAACAAGCAAACCAAAAATGGATCTCAGTTTCCCCATTTGCAAAGAGAAAGGGGTTAGTTGGTTCCAGTTCTCAAGTAACCCGAGGTTCTTATCGCCTGAAAGCTGTGTGTGGTCTTCAAGAGTTTGCAATACTAACCCAAACTGAAATCTACATTAAGGTGGCATCTGTTGTCAAAACTATAGTTAAATGGGGGGTATTCGATAGTTAAATGTATTGATCCAATTAGTCTTTCAAAGTAGCTGAATCATTGTGTGTAGTCTGGGCTTGAGACTTGTTTCACTCTGTGCTGACGGCATAGGAAGCCGAGATCCTAGAGTACAATCTTCCAGGCTCACATGTGGGCAGCTGCAGCATCTCTGCCTGTTCTTCCTGACCGCGAGAAGCCGGCAGCATTCGCTATGATACGTAACAAAGCAGGAGACTTCAAAATTGCTTTGGAAAACGTCTACAATAAATATGCAAGCCTGCAAACTGAGTTTTTTTTTTCATAATTATACTGTTCAGTCAGGTAATAAGCAATACAGAGTTTGTTTGATTTACCTGTAGAATAGAGGACTATATTGAATTACTAATTGTATATTTTTAAAGAAAGGAGAAAAAAAAATCACCTTTTTCTAAGTATAGAAATTGTGTAAAGTGTGATAACATAAAAGTTATTGTTGGTATAAATTAAAATAAATAACTAGAAGTTGATGGGTTAAGTAGCCTGCAGTATAACTGTGGGGAGTCCTCCAGCCCAGAGAATCCAGGGCAAATCCACACAGGCCTACAATGGCTTGTTACCTTGTGTTCTTTAACATAACCCCCAGGGACTGTCACACAGAGGCTGGCCAGGATAGGACTATAGAAAAGGGTGTGTGGGGTTCTTTCAGGAGAATGAGCACCGTTCCTGAGTTTATAGGGGAGTCTCTGGGATCTGAGAGCACACAGTTCATAATGCAAACAGTTCATAAGAGCTTTGGCTTAAGTGCAGGAAAAGGCCAACCTCTGATGTCACTCTCCTGAGACCTCTGACCTAATCAATAGATGTGTTCATTCCTGGATGGGTTTACTGGTGACGTTATTGGGAGGTGGTAAACAGTAGGAGATCGGCCTAGTAGGACTGTGTCACTGGTGCTGTGTCCTTGTGGGCGCATCTTGTTCTGGACTCTCCCTGTATTCCCCCTGCGTTCTTGTCTCCAGAACTCAATCTGCTTTGCCATGCCCACTGTAATGGTCTGAGAGCTCTTTCAAGGTGTTCTCTTTAGGTAGTTTTGTCATCACAGAGACATAGAAGGGACCCAGACTGTTCTGAAATTTGAAATACTTGTAGTCTTGAGCATTCCAGACAAGGGAACAGGATCTGTAAGATTCTCAGATGGAGATACCGTTACTCTTTGAGGAGGTTGGTGTTTGTGGAGTCTGATACACCCACAGAGAAGGGCTCGGCTCCTCTGGGGGCCTGTCTTCCTCAGAAGATGTTTGTCTGCAGATGAGTGTGGGCTAAGTAGTATGTTCAGTTTTGTTTTTAACTTCAAAACTGTGAAAACCCTTGATATTTGTTGAATCTGGGTATTGGCTATGTGGGGTATTGGTTTATTATCCTCTTTCTTTTCTTTTCTTTTTTTTATTCTTTTATCTTCTTTGTTCTCCGGGCCGGTGCTGGGAACCAAACCCAGGGGAGCCCACATCTCAGGCAAGCACTCCACTACCTCGGCGCCTGTTTTGTCTGTTTCTGTGTAGATATAAAATGATTCAGCCGGGAGCTGGAGAGTTAGCTGGCTCAGTCAGTAAGTTCCTGCAGCGTGAACATTAGGACTTTAGGTCAGGTCCCCAGCTAGTGAAGGGCATGTGTAACCCCAGTGCTGGGCACTAGTGGGGAGACAGGCAGGTGCTCCAGCTTGCTGGCCCATCACTCTGGCTGTTAGTGAGCTCCAAGTTCAGTGTCTGGCCACGTTTTAAACACTAAGAAAGAACAATGGAGAAAGGCAACTGACACAGGACTCTAATCTCTACATGCATACACATGTGTGCGCAAACGTAGACATATATAGTTTAAATACACTCACAGAATTTTAAAAAAATTATTCACCAGAAAAAAAGTGAATTTGGAAAAATGAGGTGTTTACTAAAGCAACATTTTATTTCAAATCAGATAGGGATTTCAAATACATCTCAAGCATTTGGATATTCCTTATATATAGGGAATCTGTAAGCAGGGAAGGCTTCGGAATTAAAGCCCGTGTGTCAGTCAATGTCCCGTGGACGTCATGATGGAACAATCTAAAGGTAGGTGAGTTTGGAGTGGCCTGGTTGGAAGAGAGGAGAGAGGAGGAAGGAGGAGGATAAAGGGGAGGAGGTTGCCATAGAGAGACGGACCATGAGCACGTGTCCAGAAGAAACAGCAAGTATCTGGGGTGCACCACGGGGGAGGCAGCAAGGCCAATAGTTAGGAAAGTAGGTTAGGGGTTACCTCCCCAGGAATTGTCAAAGCCAAATAAAATAACCATAGTCCGGGTCTCATTTATTTGCAAGCTAGTCGGGGATAAGCTTAAATTATTTATACTACGTGAGTATTCGACCTGCACGTATCTGTGTGCACCATGTGCATGCTTGGTGCCCATGGAGGTCAGAAAAGGGTGTTAGACCCTCTGGAAATGAAGTTGTTAATCACCACGTAGGTGCTAGGAACTGAACCCTGGTCCTCTGCAAGAGCGACAAGTACCCTTAACTGCAGAGCCATCTCTTCAGCCCTTCATTTTCTACATTTTGTAAAGACTGAAGGGTGGAAGGAGCTGGGTACCCAATGTGGAGCTGCAGGGTTTAGAGTCTGCTCGGCTGGTGTTTGGTCTTGCTTTTAGTCCATACTTCCTCCCTGTGTTTTGGAATGGTCATGTATATCCTGTGATATTTAAGGCACGTGATCTGCTTTTTGGTTTGTAGGGGATTATAGTTAAGAGATTGATTGACTCTCAGAAGAGACTTTGAACTTCTGACTTTTAAGCATTGTTGAGGCTGTGACCATGGGGACTTTTGAAGTTGGACTAAATGCATTTTGTATGTGTGTGTATAGCAACAACAAGCCTACGGTGGGGCAGGGAGTGGGAAGTGGTGGCGTGAATAGGTTTGGCCTCCGTAGATTCATTTGTTTGAATGCTCGGCCCTTGGGGAGTGGCACTATTAGGAGGTGTGGCTTTATGGGAGGAAGTGTGTCACTGTGGGGGTGGGCTTTGTGGTCTCTGTGCTCCAACTGCATGCGGTGTGGAGTTTCAGTCTCCTGACTGCCTTTGGATCGAGATGTAGAACTCTTGGCTCCTCCAGTGCCAACTCCGCCTACAGGAGGCCATGGCACCGTGATAATGACCTGAACCTCAGAAGCTGGAAGCTAACCCCCATTAAATGTTTTCCTTCATGTAAAGAAAAGAGAAAAACAAAGAGTGCAAGGTGAAGCTCCTGTATCATAAAGAGGAAATGGAAAGATGTCCCGTCATACAAGCATCAGCACCTTTACCATGGATCAAAAGTTATCCTGTGCATCTTCGTACACATTTGTGCAAATGACATTCGCAGAGGGCAGAGGCTTCTTTCTAATAGAAATTGTATTTACTTAGAAGCATTCAGAATGTCAGAACAGAGTGGTATTCCGTGAACAGAACAACAGTTGTCTTTGTATAAGCCACAGCAGAGGCAACTGAAGATGAAAACAACTCAACCAGTCAATCAACCAAACACAGAACTACCATCCACGTATATAACTGAAACTGTATTGTGCTCTAACAAGAACCTGCTTTACATTTCCATACCAATTTACAACCCCCAGACTGTTCCAGGCAGAGTTAGTGGATATTGCAAATGCCACCAGGGAAGGGCTAGTTAAAGATACTCAGTAGTGTGTTAACTATTCAAGAAAAGACACTGTATAGTTTAAAAACAAAACTTTCAAGGCCTTACATTTCATCTATTTTCTTTAAAAGGGGTGAGGGTGAGGTGGGGGTGGGGTAAAGCCTTTATAGGCAACAAAAAAATGATCTAGACCCAGCTTACTCTTCATCTTCCTTCTTCTCCTCCTCTTCATCCTCGGCCTCATCTTCCTCTTTCTTTCCAGCCTTGACCGTTTCCTGCTGCAGCCGGTTTTCCTTTAGCTCTGTAGAGAGCACAGTCCTTCTCGTATCCTTCGTCTTGGCAGCCTTCTTGTCACAGGGCTGCTTGTCACCATGCTGTCCCACATCTCTCCAAGCTTCTTTGCAGCATCACCAATGGACCAGCCAGGATGTTCTCCTTTGATCTGGGGGCAATACTTTGGACAAAACAAGAAAAAGGCGGAAGGAGGCCACTTGGGTGCACTGTGGTCGTGGAACTTCTTTACAGTCCCCCATTTGGGGGTGTGGGTTTTTCACGTCACCCTTGGCTCTGTGTTCTGATTTCTTTAGACACAGGCCCTGCCTCTCTGAGGACTTTCTTCAGAACTCCCAGGAGATGACAGAAGCACCGTGCTCCTTAGTGCTCCTCCTGGCAGGTTTGTACGCCGACACACATGAAGAATTGCCCAGTGCCCATCTGTCTGGCTCTTGCTTGCCCCAACACCATCTCCATGGAGCTCAGTGTGGCTCTGAGAGCAGGAACCAGACCCAGAAACACTTTTAATTAAAGGAGGAGGGGATGGGGTGGGGTTACGCAAGCATGAAGCCACTCTTCCGAGTCTCACTGCTCGACTTTGATTCCTTTATAATAAACTAAACCTAACTTCATACTCAGTCAAACGGAAACCCAATTTACAAGTGTGCTTTCTGTCACAAATAGCCAGGCCTCAACCAGTCACAAACAGCTGGATTTCAGCCACCCATCGGCGGCCAACTCATAACTCCATGCAAATGTGGCACACGCCATTCGCTGTAGCAGGTATGGAGATTCCCATTCCACTTTTAAGGGTTTGCATGAGGCTGGTTGTGCTGGGTAGCTCCTCTGAATCCTTTGTCTTCATGCCTGACTGAGGGAGCCCCTCCTTGCTCCACCTCTGTGAATTTGTATTTTTCTTCTCATAAGATAATAACAGAGGTGCTTTCTTATGCAAAAAAAAAAAAAAAAAAAAAAAAAAGAATGATAAGAAAAGCTGTAGTGAACTTGGAAGCAGTACTGAGGTGGGCATGGTTGAGTACACCTGGCATCCAAAGACCTAAGAAGGAAGAGCACAGATTCGAGGCCACCTTGGGCTATACAGCAAAGCAAGCAGGGTGAAGGGGAGAGAGAACAGAGAAGAGAAGGAAAAGGGACGAGGAGAAGAAAGCAGAGAAGAGGGAGAGATATTAATGTTTTAATGTTCCGGGTGATAACAGGTCCTTCGAAATTAAAAAGGAAATGTGTCTCAGGAGCAGATTGTGTGTGGCTTCCTGCTATTAAAGAACAAGTTATCTGGTCTATTAGATGGCTGCCAAGTCCGACATCAGAATCACAGTTTCCCCCAGTGCAGTGGACTTACTTTTTCTGCCCAGAGTCCTGATGTTTCCTTGTTTTTTCTTGAGGTTTAATAATTCAGGAGGTCTGTGTTATGATTAAGTTCTGTATCGGTTTCTCAGGGAACTTGCTGTGTTCCCTCTATTGGAATAATCTTTTCTTAATGCGGGGGTGGTCTTTCCATTATCAATATTTTGTAGCTCTTTACTTTGGACACCAGTCATTCATACAGTGTCTTAGCTTTGCCTTTGGTATGAGTTTTGCTGGTTTACTTTTGTCTTGTTCTCCCCACAGAAGGTCTGGGGAGATGACTCAGTGGGGAAAGACGCTTATTTGCAAGTACAGTGATCTGAGTTTAGTCCCAGGTATCAGGCCAAGGTTGGACATAGAGAACTTTCTGCACAGAGTTTCCCTCTGACCTCATACATGTGCACATAATCCCCGAATAAATACGTGTAATTTAAAAGATACAGCAATAGGTTGGGAATGTGTGTGGGGATTCTGATGTGGCCAAGTCATTTTCTTGTTTGGAACTGAGGAAAATACCTACCCATCCCCCTTCCCACGGTGTTCTTACAGATTCTGGCTTAGAGTTCTTCATGAGGGATGTTAGTTTCCGCTACTTGCTATAGTATCTCCTATTCAGTGAAGGGATAATATTAAAGATCAAGGCCCCAGTACATGCTACGTCACGTGTGCTGTGCTGTATTGTGCTGTGTTATCATTTCTGTGCACGCATCATATCACCTTTCTTCTGCTAACCAGCCGTTTGCCTTTGACCAGTTCTTGGTCAGATAGGCAAGGGAAGTGGTTAACAGAGAAATTCCGACTTCTCTGTCAAAGTCATTCCTGCCATAGAAATTCTTCTTGGGAAGTAAGAATGCTACCCATGAAAAGATGTGAATGTAGCTCTTCTGGTCTGGATTCAGCTGACCGGGTGCAGCTCTGAGCTGTGAGGCTGTAGACTGGCGAGGTCTAGCTTTCGGTATTGCTGTCTTTTTAGCAATGTCATTTGACAGGATCGTAGAACCATCACTTGACTAGCATTTTAAAGTCGACGGAGCTCTCATAAAATTGGATGATCTGCCAACAGCACTGGATCCCCTCACCAGAGGCAGCTGGTGCTGAGGAGGAAGGGCACCCTGGTGCGTGTGCTGTGTGCTGGTCAAAGACTCTCTTTACATACGCACATTCACTCATATATGTTGGCTGTAGAGCTGCTGAAGGAACCACTATTATATCTTCTGTTGAGTAAACATATAAATCTTCATTTCTTTTTGTTACACCATTTTTTTACTGAAAATAATTTTCTTTCATACAATATACTTTGACTACTCTTTCCCCTTCCTCAGCTCCTCCACACGTTCCCACCCACCCAACATCACACCCTTCTTTGTATCTTTTTTTATAAGAATACAAAAAGGCATCTAAAATAATGATAATAATAAAGATAAAATAAGGACAAACTAGAATAGGACAAAAGAGGAAAAGAGCCATAGAAAAGGCACACATATTTGCATAAAGAATGCTCGTGAGAATAAAATAGGAAGCCATAGTATATAAGCAAAGGGGGTGTGGAGCCCAAATAAAGGATCATGAGACAAAAACAAAAACATCTTCCAAAAGTATCATTGAATTCATACTGGCCGTCTATGCTGGGCATGGGGTCTGCCCCTCAGTGTGGCTTGTGCACCCAGTGAGATTCCATTAGAGAATGCTAATCAGTCTTCAATCCAAGGGAGCTGAGGCCAGAGAAGAGACATCACAGTCAGGACAGGTGCCCAGGTCCTTTTGTGTCTAGATCTCCTGTGTCCTGCCGCCCTCAATTGATTTCAGCTTCAGACCCACTTTCTTTTTCTTTCTTTCTTTCTTTCTTTCTTTCTTTCTTTCTTTCTTTCTTTCTTTTTTTCAGAGGATGTAATTTTTAATGCAATGTATACAGTGGCCAATTCCAGGGACTGATTTCTGTGTAACCAAAGAAGTCTAATAAAAGACATGCTTGGCTCTTAAGTACTAATACTCATCTGAAACTTTGTGGAGGGGACACGGAGATGACTCAGTCAGTAAGACATTCGTGCCACGGTGTGAGGGCCAATTTTAGATGTGTGGCACTCAGATGAAAAACTGGGCATAGTGCTGTGTCCCTGTAATCCTGGGGCTGAGGAAGTGGAGGAGGGTGGATCTCTGAAATCTGGCCAGACAGCAAGCCAGTCAAGCAGAATTAGTGAGCTCTAGGCTCAATAAGAGGCCCTATCTCACAAAGTAAGGTGAGCCAGTGGAGGTGTGTATCTCTTTAATCCCAGTACTCTGGAGGCAGCGGGAGGAAGAGCTCTGAGTGTGAGGTCAACCTGGTCTATAAGGTGAGTTTCAGGCCAGCCACAGCTACATAGTGAGACTCTATTTCAAACAGAAAACGAATTAAACAAAACAAAATAAAACGGCTGGAGAGATGGTTCTGCAGTTAAAACTACTTGCTCTTGCAGAGGACCCACACTGGACAGCTAACTCATAATGTAGCTCACTAGCTCCATAACCTCAGTTTTAGAAGGTCCAGATCCTTTCCCGACCTCCTCAGGCACCAGACGCACGTGTGGTACACAAACATACACGTGAGCAAAGAAAACTCATACACATAAAATAAACAAAAATAGTTGGCAAGCAATTACAGAAGATTCCCAGTGTTGACCTCTGACCTCCACGTGCACATATGTGCATATACAAACACATGTGCATATATAGCATACACCACACACACACACACACACACCAAAAGTAAAAGACAGAAAGCAATTCATTTGCTGAGTCATTTTAGATCAATACATGAATTTAAATGAATAGAAAATTTATATTTTATTTATTCTGGCTGATACTTAATTATCTAAGAAAAGTACCTTTTCCAAGTTGCACGACAGTAATAGTCACATTTATTTGGCTCAGAGTCTAGCTCTTTAATAATTCTAATTTGAAGGTTAATTTCAGAAAGTGTAGAGTGTAGTTCTGTAGAACTGGGGGGTAGGTGTGGGGAAAAGGTTAATGGATTTCCGTTACACCTCACTGCTCAGCTGTGGACCACTGGTGAGTTCAGTTATGCACCTCCTTAAGAACTTACCAGGCTCCAATGAGCATTACAAACAGATGACCCTGGGTACACTCCGTGGTCACAAAACCAAACCCAAAGTCATGAATGTTGGAAAGGGACTTGGGAGGGGTTTCCAGGAAAGAGAGGGACATAAAGGTGTGGGGGAGTGAGTAATCAGAATGTATTATATATTCATGGATGAAGTTATCCCAAAAGAAACCAATAAAACACTTGCTTAACACTACAGATTTGTCATAGTGAGCACTTTGAGTAGACATTAAATACTAATTATTAGTGTGTAACACTATCAACATGGCAAGGAAGGCAGGCAGGCATCTGACAAGCTTTCACAGACCACCTTCAAAAAAGGATGAATTACGCTATTTGTTTAGTGAACTCAGTAAAGAAACAGGGACGTTTTGCGTAACAGTCTGTGAAGAAGGGGAGACTTTATGACAGGCATAAGAATTTCAGTATTTCTCGTAGGCTTGATTTGTTCGGTTGCTATGGGTTGGGGAGAGCGCACACACAGCCTGGGATAGCCCAGCAGAGCTTACCTGCCTGTCCTGTTCACTCTCTGCTTTCTTGTGACAGCAAATGCCATCTTTCTAAAGATAGTATTTACCTAAAAGTCACTATGGCACGATTTCATCTAAATGACTCTTAAGTATACACCTAAACTCTTAGTTTAATTATGTAAACGGCCCTTGTAATTTGGAAAGTAGGTTTTGCGGTAAAGATTAAATATGTGGTGACTGCTCCCGTGTTAGTCCCGGCAAT
The DNA here is from genome assembly GCF_963924665.1 of Micromys minutus. Classification (NCBI taxonomy): domain Eukaryota; kingdom Metazoa; phylum Chordata; class Mammalia; order Rodentia; family Muridae; genus Micromys; species Micromys minutus. Next base: position 36,014,808 of record NC_137960.1, on the reverse strand, counting down.
GGCGGGTCATATGTAGAACTAAGATCATATTTGTCTTGCCGGCAGCTGCCCTCTGAGTAGCCTCTCTCCTGGCGGAGGGCCAACCAAGAACTCTACTCACACTCCAACCAGCCCAACGAATTCAAAACTCCTGAAACTTGTAATTTAGCAATGGCTTTATCTCAGATTTTCTCACTAAGTCTTACACTCCATAAAATGTCCACACCATAAACTCAGAGCCAAATGATATAATTTACCCACCTAGACAAGACAAGCCATCCTGTACAAATCCACCCCTTATAAAATACTCATAACAACCTGTAGCTTTGAAGAGCCATGCAGAGAGGTTCATCCCTCTTCCTCCATCTTGCTTCCTTTCTTCTTCCCCTTCCCTCCCCACTTTTGAAAACTTTGTCCCCGCCTACCCTTCCTTCTCATCCAATGACAGGCCTTTTGCCTGCCCTCCTTTAATTTCAACCACAAGTAGGTGTATATAATGTCAACCTTTCAGTATCAGTAAAATGCCAGTTCCATGTGGGAAGGAATTTGAATTACCACATATGTTGGCTTACTGGTTATTTGAAAGTCAATGCTGTGGTACATGTTTTGAACACAAGTCTTGTTGAAACACAACTGACACATAGCAAAAGAAAACTTGGGCATATGCACCCCCCCCCGTTTCCTTCTGAACAGTTTATTACACAAGAAAGTGTTGGTGAATGCCTTAGGCAGTAACCTGGTGCCCTAAGTGATGGAGGAGCACACAAAACAACACACACACCTCAGCACGACCCAGCTGTCCTACTTACACATTGCCCTCTGACGTCGGGTTCTCCTGGTCTTTCACGGTGTGACCTTTCCCATAAGACAGCATTTTCATTCAACATTCCTAACGTGACCGGACAGTTCAGCTCAAAAGTGCCAGCTAGTGTTTGCTGAGTCTTCATACTGAGGAGAAATAATGGAAGCACTTTGGAAGGCTCTGGGTGTGTGGAGAGAATGGGACCAGTGTGGGGCATTGCCTGAGAGGGAAAGCATGGGAAAACAATGCTTCTGTCAGACCTGTCCAGAGAAAGGGCTATGTTTGGAATAAAGTCCAGGCCAGACAGGAGGCTTAAACACAGGAGGAAGGATTGTGGGGCATGTGGGTGAAGAGACGATGTGGTTATTTACAAACACCTTGCCTGCTGTAGCCGAGCTCTTTAAAAGAGGCTTAGCCATGGCCTCTAAATGCTGTTGGACCAAACCAAACAAGTTTCAGATCAGGATCTAGAAACCAGTTGAGGGAAACTGCACATTGGATCAAACATGATCAGACAGCTGCCTAAGTGTTTAATCTAAACGTATGCTTCCCTGACCTACACGTTAAAGCCAAAAAGATGCTCCCAGGACTTGTGATAGATGGAAGTTCTGTGTTCCTGCCACCTATCCACCCACTGCAGTCCTTCCCATGCATGCTGTGTGTGTGTGTGTGTGTGTGTGTGCGCGCGCGCGCCAGAAGCTCAAGGTCTTAAATCCACGTTTATTATTGCGGTTCTGGTGTGTCAGGAGATCAGGATGCTCAGCTCACAGCCCCCCAGGTCTGTAGCCAAGAGTTCAGATACATTTCATTTCTCATTTGGAGTTTTCAGTCTTCCAAACTCTCAAGTAACTGAAGGACTTTGGTTTTCAGTGACTACAGGACCAAGGCCTTGATTACCTTCCAAGTTGTTCTGCTGGTTCAGGTCTTCTTTGAACTCAGAGAGATCACTTGTAGTTCCTTCCCCTAGAGACTCCACAGGCACACCACAACCTGGATGCTTGCCTTTCTTGGGGTCTATAGGAGCATAGCTCTGACCCACCCTCCCGCCTAGTCCTCTGAGCCCCACATCACATAACCACAGAAGTAACTGTTTCACCACCATTTCCCATAGACTGTTGTCTAGTTAGGGGAACATCTACTCAACCCACACACAGCTTCTTCTTACTCTCCACAGGTGGGAACTCGGTAGAGGGGTCTGTATAGGGGAGCTGTATAGAGCGTGCACTCAGAGATGGAGGGACAGAATTCTGAGGAACATCTTTGAAGGCTGTGTTAAAGTCCGAATACATTCATGGTTCAGATAACCAGAGAAATTGCCAATTTAAGACATAGGGATGAGGAACTGCGATGTTTTCTAAAGGTCTCTATGATTCTCCACACTCTTTAGTGTGGACGATCAAAGTCACACACCAGCAGAATGACTTGCCTCTATGCCCTGAGATAGCTGCTGTGAACCCCCTGGAACCCAGAAGATGGAATAGAAGGACCAATTCGAATAATTACTTGGGCAAGTGAAACTCTCCCAATGTAAAAGGGAAAATTACATTTCCCTTGGTAAGATAAAAGGTTCTAAACCTGCAGGGTTGGATTGGACATGCCTGTAGGCAGAAACCAGATGGTAACATCAATGCCTTCGGTGGCAACTGACTGCCTGTGGTGCATGAATATTGTAGCCAATGTCATTTACATTTGTGCTAACTCTCTGTTCCTGATCCTGGACACTTCTTGCATATCTGTACGCTAATGCATTATACATACGCACCATTTGCCAGCATCTTGCCAAGTCCTTCTATCCTGTCTTCTTGATACTTAAGAGGCTCTCCACCAGCATTGTTTAACAGAAATATAACGCAAGCCACACATGATTTTCAGGAAGATGTTATTATTTTTATGTTATGTGTATGGGTGTTCTGCCTGCATGTCTGGGCACCATGTGTGTGCAGTTCCCACAGAGGCCAGAAGAGGGCATCAGATCACCTGGGACTGCAGGTATAGATGGTTCTGAGCCATCTAGTGGGTGCTGGGACCTGAACCTGGGTTCTCTAGAAGAGCCTCCAGTGCACTTAACAGCTAATCACACACACACACACACACACACACACTCCAAGATTTCTAACTTTCCCAGTGGTGACATTTTTAAAGTAAGAACAGGTGAAAATAGCTTCATTTATAGATTTCTATTTAACCTACCATCCCCAGAGCACTCCCATTTCAGAATGTAGTCAGTAAGACAGCATGCATTCTGTAGAATGTAATCATGAACAGCAAGCATTCACTTCTCTAATTCTTCAGAACTCGTTGTGAACAGTGCTTCTTCCGGCATGTGCCGCACTCTGGAGGCTCTGTCGTATGTGGCTCACAAATGCTGCTATGCACAGCTCCTGAACTCCCGATTCTGGTCAAGAACATTTACAGAACCGAGGTTCGGTTCTCAGCACCCACGTGGAGACTCACAGTTGTCTGCAACTCCAGGTCCAGCCTCTTCTGACCTCCATGGGCTTCAGGCATGCACACAGGGCACAAATATACATGCAGGCCATACAGTCACACAGATAAGATTAAAAAAAAAATAAAAGACCATTTAAAAAAACATAGCATCTGTTAGTTTACTTACTACACAACTACACAGATGCACAAGCCTCAAGCCCCTTTAGAATGGCTGGTGTGAGATAAAATACCTTCTTTCCTAAGCTGAGAAGTGGAGACACTTGTGCTAGTTTTCCTGTTACTATGCATGCATCTTATAAAGAGGGAAGGTTCATTCACAATGTTGGAGAGTTTAGTCTGAGGTTTCCCTGTGATTGATTTGCTTTTAGATTTGTTTTATTTACCTGGGTATGGCAGCTCGTGAGCTTTAATCCCAGCACTCGAGAGGCAGAGGCAGGCAGAGCTCTGTGAGTTTGAGGCCAGCCTGATTATATAGTTGGGTTAGGTCTGGGTCAGCCAGAACTAAAAAATGAAGCCCTGTTTTAAAAAAAGAAAGAAATGTCATTTTATTTATGTCTGTGCTCACATGCCTGTGTGTATGTATCTCTGAGTGTATAAATAAACACATATGTGTTTGAAAGGGGTCCCAGAGAAGGCTAAAAAAGTTTTCAAGATCTGGAGATATAGACATTTGCATGCTGCCCAGGATCCAAACTTTGGTCCTGTGGTGATTTGAATGAGTGGCCCCTTAGGCTTTTATGTTTGAATACTATGTCTCCAATTGGTGGAACTGTTTGGGAAGGATTAGGAGGTGTGGCCTTGTTCAAGGAGATGTGTCATTCAGGGTAGGCTTTAAGGCTTCCAAAACCACCCCAGTGAAGTCTCTGCCTCCTGGTGTGAGCTCTCAGCTACTGCTCCAGCATCATACCTGGCTTCTTGCTGCCATGCTTCCCACCATGGTGAACATGGGCTTCAACCTCTGGACCCATGAGCCCCAAATTAAACATTTTCTTTTATGAGTTGCCTTGACCATGGTATTATTATCACAGCAATAGGAAAGTGACATATACAGTCCTGATGATTGAGTAACAAGCATCTAACTTGGCAGGCATTTTAGCCACCAAGGTCATGATGATGTGCTTTGGGAAGACATGCTAGGAAGTACTGGACTAAGAGAGGAAACTGTGCTGGCTTCCAGAGAGGAGAAAGCAGAGGGGTGGCTAGTTAGGGGCACGTTGGGTGGATGAGAGGTCAGAACACAGGACAAAAAACAATAGTAAAAATCACCTTGGCAGGACTGCACCAGCATTGCATTAATAATTAAAGATGGAGAGCAGCAAATGTAACTGTGTGTATTCTGTGATCCTCTAGGGAAAGGTGGTGTCTAAAACTATGCTAATCTCAGTGGCTTAATGCTATAAAACACAAGCAACAAGTATAGTGGTGCTATTTCTAAATTATTTTAAGTAATAACATGAGAGGGAATATTTCTTCATTTGAGCTATGTGGTACTATTTTTTTGTTTGCCATTCAAAACAGTATGCATTGACATGTATGTAATGTATTCTGATCATATTTCTCCCTTTCTGCTCTTTCATATGTTCCCATTATGACCCCTTCTTTTCCCCAACAAGTTCCCCTCATATGTTATGTGTGTGTGTGTGTGTGTCTGTGTCTCTGTCTGTACATATGTTTCTGTTTCTGTGTGTGTCTTTGTATATGTCTGCGTGTATGTATATGTGCATGTGTATGTGTGCATGTTTCTCTGTGTATACATGTATGTGTTTCTGTGGGTGTCTCTGTGTGTACGTGTCTCTGTGTGTGTATGTCTCTATGTGTCTGTGTGTATGTTTGTGTGTGTGTCTGTGTATTTGTATATATGTGTGTGTCTGTGTGTCTACGTGTGTGCTTCTGTGTGTCTGTCAGTATGTGTGCGGTGTGGGTGTATGTGGGTTTCTGTAGGTGTGTATGTGTGTGTGTTTCTATGTGTGTCTGTGTAGACATTAATTTAAGGGTAAAATTCTTAACTGTTTCTATTCTAGCTTCCAAATAATTTTTAAGTTTTTTAACAAGCTCTAAGCACTATGATTGGGCGCACGTTTATCTATTCTAACTCTCTAAGCTATCTATTTCCCACCGACATGGTCCTTTACCTTCAGTCTGAATCTCACCCTGGTTTGTTCTGCTCCATGTGCGCCCTCATGGCGAATCTCTTGGCAACCTGTTCATTGTGACTCCTCCTGAAACTTCTCCACCTCTTCTTCCTCGTAACCTTCTCTCCCATTTCTCTCCCTGGGACCCCTGCTAAGATCAGAAGTCCAGCCTTTCTATATCCTCTGCCCAGCCATAGGCTGATCAGGTCTATATAACTAATCAGAGCTAATTGGGGAGAATTCTTTACACAATATTCATACAGGAGATACTTGTATAATCATGACAATTCCAGTGTCTAGACTGTAGCAGATCTCTGGGCACAGAAATCAGCAACTGAATGATTATACGGTGCACAAGACCAACCCCTAACATGTCTGTGTGTTTGTGTGTATGTGTGATTCTGTGTATCTGTATGTGTGTGCATGTGTGTGTGTGTATCTATATTCCTGTATGTGTATGTCTCTGTGTGTGCGTGTGTGTCTGTGCATGCCTCTGTGGGTGTGTCTGGTTAGGGTTGGTTGTATATGGGTGGAGGGTTTAGTGGAATATAGACAACATATAAGCAGCCACATCACTTACAAAAAGTGATCAGCTTCCAATAGCTTCTCAGCTAGGAGTGAGGACTCGAGCCCCCTCAGTCCACCATAGGATGTTATGTTGTGCAGTTATCCATACATGCAGTGCAAAGATCATGCCATGTCCAGAAGATGGTGTTTCTCTGCACCTTGTCCCCAACCCTGTTCTCTAGCTCTTCTCTTCTTCCCTGTCCTCTCTCACATGTTCCATGAGCCTTTCAGGGCATGATGTAGACGTCCCACTCAGGGCAGAGTACTCAACAGTTACAAGTGTGCACTGACCCTGGCCCACTGTGACAACAGGCTTCTCTGACCCAGGCTGGGAGCAGCACTGAGCTATGGATGGCAACAGAACTGTTCAGAAGAGCCGCAGTAGTAGGTGTTCTTCTAGGTGTGTCTTTGCCAAACCTGGGAGAGGGTGGAGCTTGGGCTGGGGAACGGCAGAACACATGCAGTGTGAAGATAGGTGAGAAAAATACTAATGGTAGAAAGCTGGAGATAGGGGAGAGGGAGGTGAAGACCAAGACCTGGATTTATCCTCTGACTTCCACATGTGCAGTGGGGTATACATGCGTGGATACACATATTCTATTCACACACATGCACAATCTGAACAAACTACACTGAATGGGTGGATAAAGCTGTTCCTGAAACTGTGCCCTTTTTAAAGGAATATTGTAGAGCTAGGTGTGACAAACCTTTCTAAGTTGTTGACCAGGGAGACCCTAGAAGCACCTAAAACAATACAGGCTGTTGATATCACTCTTGGTAACACAGCAGAGCTGGGTAATAAGAACTTATTGCCAAAGGTGCTATATACTCTTGCTCCTGGACATAGAAAAACTGAGCTGAAATTGAGCTAGAAGCTTCCTCCCTGCCGGCTAACTTTTATGGTGCTGGATGGGACTACATAGGCTGCTGGGGGGGAAGAGTCAGTCATCAGTTGTCTATCCAGTTGGGAACCGTTTCAGGCCCAATACTGGCCTGCCAAGCAAAATGCCTTTGGTTGCAAAAATGGCGTGACAGTTACGGGGAGGCCAACTGCTTTCTGATTAGGTCTGAGGTCTGTTTAACAGGACATACTTCACACCTAGTACTACAAACCTAACCAAAAACCCATGGATGAGGAGGCCATAAGAGACCCTGAATGGGGGACCTACAACTGGTTTTTTATTTGCTTCTTAGATACGGTCCCACTATGTAGCCTAGGCTGGCCTCTCATTCAAGATCATCCTGCCTCAGCCTCCTGAGTGTTGGGATTTCCAGAGTCACCACCTTACCTGGTGTCTGGAACCACTTAAAGTAAATAGAATTGATGGTGTTTCCCTTGCTTTGTTGGTGAATAAGCTTTTCTAGGCTCATATAGAGAACAGAAGGCAGAGTGAACACTGTGGTTTCTACGTCCCCGTGATGTGTAATGGAAGCAGATTGGTGCGGTAGAGAATGTGTGTCACACTTAAACAGTTTGTCCTTGAACAACTTTTTCTTTTTACCTTCTCTGAATTTCAGAATTGTCCTCAGTAAAATTACCTGCCTCGTGGGGTTGTTCAGTGAGAGTTTTTAAAATCTGCCTAGCATGTAAGTATTGAATAAATGTACCGTCTCAGGGATAAGGAGGGAAAAAAAGACACCCGAGGAAAATGAGAAGTTAGCATATGGAGCACATACTGAAGTTGGGATCTGATTCCAATTAATAAGTAGAATGTTGGTATTTTGAGCTTGTGGGTTGTTTGGCAACCCACACTAACTCAATAATGCCAGCTCCTAAACTAGCTGTTGTCTTTAATCAAGGCAGTGATTAAATGTTCTTAAGAAGCTCAAGGGTTGTTGGCAAAGGATTCTCCTTGAATTTGGAGTTGGTTCAGATGTTTCGGGGAGAAAAGATTCTCCAACTCCCCAGTGTATTTGTGCTAACGGATCTTAGAGGTTGGGTCCTTCCCTGCGTCTGTACACTTAGGGCAATCCCATGTTAGGGGAAGAATTATCTTAGTGTATTCAACCGACGTTCATTGAATACTGAAAGTCAGGCCTACAGTAACATTTGTCTGTGGACCTGCTGCCCCTTACAACCTCAGAGCCTAGAGGAAGACTCGGTCAGTGTTAAATAATGCACCAAATGGCTTCACACATGGCTGTCTGTGTTTCCAGAAGTGGGCTGTCCTGAACTGAACAGTCTATTAGTGCTATGTTTAGTGTCCTGAAGACCTGTTCCCCAGGGCTTCCATGCCACCTGATTCAAAGATTTGCCTCCTGGCCCTAGTGCATCTGGGCATAGCTTACACGCTGCGGGGTGTAACTAACTACCCTTTTACCTCAAGCCCAGGACTTCCCCAGACTATGCCCAGCTCCCTCAGGGACTTTGCCAGGCTGTGCCCTGTCCCACCCCCGCCCCAGGGACTTTGCCAGCCTGTCCTAGCTCCCCTGTCTTGGCATGATGATTTAGATTCTGCCTCTCTCAGACATCGAGATAATACATGTATTGCTAGGAAGATAATCACAGCTCGGGAGTAATTTTCATCAGTGTGCCACCAGAGTTATGTCACCTGCCCTTTTATCATCTTACTGCTTTATAATCCGCAGTCTTACAGATTTAAGAGGGAAAAAAATGAGTAAACTGGAAAAGCTGGATGGCTGTTAGTTTGGTAGATTGTGTCTTCTCTATTTGTGACTCGGTGGGCAAGATCGGATACTGCCTGGGGAAGGAATCCAGTGTGTTGCTTGGGTATCTCAGGGGTTGCTTACACACAGAAACGAGGCCTGAGGGTCTGTGAGGCAGGCAGCTGGTGGATGAATCATGTGCAGACATCGGAATGATGGTGGCACATGGCAGAGGCCCTTTCCTGCCTGTCACCTGCTCCAGTCAGTTCCCCTTTTCTAATAAAGTACATCTGTTGTGACGACTGGAGAAAAACACAGCAAGCCGGGCGAGCAGTAATTCAATCAGGGTAAGTCAGCATTGTGCGGCAGTACCAAGCCCAGGGTGGAGTGACAGCCTGGTCGCTGCTTAGTGCAACAGAAGTGGGCCGGAAGCACAGGTCCTCTAGAGTAGAGAGGCCCCAGAATGCCCTCCAAATCAAGCATTTTAAGGAGCTGGCTCCCCCGTGCTCCTTTCCAGATCACCATGAACATTTTCTGTGGCCTTTCTTTTATTAGCACCGTCTTAACATTTCATTGAGGATTATAAATTTTTAAGGAAGTTCAGCCCAAAGTTCAGAGACCTACTAGTCGGTCTTTTCATATTGGTTTTTGTGGCCGTGTTGAGTATTCTGAAGAATTGATTGGCAAAATAATGACCCAGTTTTAAAAGTAAAACCGCAGGGGAGTGACATTTGCAGGCTGATATTTGCAGGCCCTGCCCCTCCTTGTATTTCTGAGAACTGCTCGCTGCTGTGACAGTCAAGCAGAATAGAATTTTGTGTGCTGTGTTTCCAAGAGGAGAAACCGAGCATGCTCAGAATGCTGGTCTGCCTGAATGCTGCGTGTCACAGATTGCCTGTAATCAGGGGTCTGCAAGATACTTGAAGTCTTTTAAAACAAGGAAAAAATAACAATATAGCTCTAAATTGTGCATCGAATCCATTTGTCCCTTCCCTCCTGTCCCCTCTCCTCTTTCTCCTCTTTCTTCTCTTTCTGATTCTCCTTCGGAGTCGTCATGATGTGAGAAAAGGTTCGTGAATGAAGGGTGCCAACAGCAACAGCACCTTCATGTCTGGTTCTGTCAGTAGTGGTTGGTTCGCTGACACTTGTAAGACACGTACGTGTGGACTTTTACTTTTTCTCATGAGACACGGGCTGTGCTATACGATGCCTTAATGGTGTCCTGGGAGGCAGTAAATACAGAATCTACATTGTAGGTCCTTGCATGATACTTGGTTCTCCTTATGACTGAGGCTCAGGGGAGCGTTACAATGACACCATTAATGCTAAGGACAAATGTGGTAAGTGATGCACTGATCCAGGACCTTGTCAGCATGCCGAGTTCTCTTCAGACCCAGGTCCCATGTTAGCATCTTTACCACATGGTTGGGAGAGTAGAGAATATATGAACAGAGTCAAAAGTATCATTGACCAGCTGGTAAATGTTTAAGGAAGAGGAATTCATGTTAATTAATATAGTTCCTTTATACAGATGCAGTATTAACCTGAAATACCGTATAAAACCATGTTGTCCTATGGTCTTAGTTAGGGTTTTACTGCCGTGAAGAGAGGCATGACCAAAGCAAGTCTTATAAAGGACAACATTTAATTGGGGCTGCTTGCAGGTTCAGAGGTTCAGTCCATCATTATCAAGGTGGGAGCAGGGCAGCATCCAGGCAGGCATGGTGCAGGCAGAGTTGAGAGTTCTACATCTTCATCTGAAGGCTGCTAGTGGAAGACTGGCTTCCAGGCAGCTAGGAGTAGGGTCTTAAAGCCCATGCCCACAGTGAAACATTTACTGCAACAAGGCCACACCTCCAAATAATGCCACTCCCTGGGACAAGCATATACAAACCATCACAACTATGCATGTTTTCTTAAAGTCTCTGAATCTAAGTTATTAAACATTTACACAGGCTATCCTGTATTCTTAAAGATCTTCCTCCTGATCATGTGTTTCCTCTGTTTACTGATTTATTTTGGGTCCTTATAGTGTCACGCTATATATATATATATATATATATATATATATATATATATATATATACCATCTTTCATAGAAAGCCATTTGATTGGATCCAGCATGTGGGCAGTGCCATTGAAGTCCTGCCCTGCTTTGATGTCTGTGTAGCTTGAATGCATTCAGTGCTGTCTGCTCTGAGCCTCAAAGGTGTTTAAAATGTAACTGCTGTAGCATCAGAATCTTTCAAGAGGGGAGGATTTTGGAAGGTCCATGGATTCATCATAATTACAAAGAGAGTTTGTCCAAAACACACATCCCTGGGAATCACTTCGATTTAATATATGTGGGAAAGTCTACGCCTCTCTATTTTGTGTCAAGTGAGTCTGACTTACGCTGTGCTGCTGCTGTAGATTAGCTGACCCAAGGATTTTGTTATCTGTGTTTTCATTTTCTGTTTGTTGCTGCGATGAAACACTCGCTAAAATCAACTTGGGGAGGAAAGTGCTTCCTGCCCCCTTACAGATTAGAGCCATCACTGAAAGATGTCAGAGCAAGGAGCTCAAAGCAGGAACCCAGAGGCAAGAACGGAGTATTTGTACTGACTTGCTCTCCACGACTTCCTGAGTTCTATCTCTCATGTACCTTGGGACCACCTGCCTAGGGCTGGCACCACCCACAGTGGGCGGGGCCCTTCCACATCAATCATTAACCAAGACAACGCCCCACCAGCTTGCCCAGAACAGTCCGATGGAGGCAGTTCCTCAGTTGAGGTTCCTTCTCTAGCTCCCCAAGTTGAGAAAAATTAACCTGCACACACCAAAAAATCAATAGCTAGCCAATTTCTAATAAATATGCTTTTACTAAACATTTAACTAATATTTGTGCTAAAACATCCTAATTTCTAACACTGGGCAGACAATTTGCATAGTTGATGCTTCAGATTCATTTAGTAAAGTACCACTCCATTCGTTTGGCTTAACTAGGTCCTCTGTCCCTTTTTTCTCTTTCACAGAGAAAATACCAAAATGTTTATGGACTTGGTCTGAATCGGGAACCCAAATGAGCTTAAAGAAACTCAGGCTGAACCCTTAGATTTTCGGCTCCACGCCCGCTGAACCGCTCCACGCCGGCTCCTGTGTCTTCCCCTGTGGAGCTTTAGCCCCGTTCTGTGATGGGAACGCGAAGGACTCTGTCACCGGCCTCGGGGTCGTCCACAGCGAACTGACGGGGGAGCAGATAGTGCAGCCATGGAGAAGAATTCAAGCTTCTGGAAAAGCCTGGTGACCGAGCACCCACTCTGTACCACGTGGAAGCAAGAGGCGGAAGGGGCCATTTACCACCTCGCCAGTATCTTGTTTGTAGTAGGTTTTATGGGTGGCAGTGGATTCTTTGGGCTCCTTTATGTCTTCAGCGTGCTGGGGCTGGGTTTCCTCTGTTCTGCGGTCTGGGCGTGGGTGGACGTCTGCGCTGCTGACATATTTTCCTGGAATTTTGTGCTGTTTGTCATCTGCTTCATGCAGTTTGTTCACATCGCATATCAAGTTCACAGCATAACCTTCGCCCGAGAATTCCACGTGCTGTACAGTTCCCTCTTCAAGCCCCTCGGGATCCCTTTGCCCGTCTTCAGAACCATCGCTCTGAGCTCTGAAGTGGTTACTTTGGAAAAGGAGCACTGTTACGCCATGCAAGGGAAGACCTCCATCGATAGACTCTCCGTGCTGGTCTCAGGAAGGTCCGTGCCTTCGTGAGCGTGGGTTACCTCAACAGTGGTCCTGTGTTCCTTTGTGTTCTATGCTGGTACATAGTCCGAGGTGGCATTCAGCACCCCGAGACTCAGGGAAGCTTTGAGACATGCCATAGGTGTGGGTATTTAGAGCACATGGTATTGTTTACTTGAATCAGGAAATAATCTCGAGACTTACTCTTTCATCTTACAAATAAAAATCCACAAGTCTTAAAGCAAAGCATGAATTTAGTTCTGTGGACGTAGAACTTGTTGTTAGCCGCTCAAAGTCAAGGAGGCTGAGGCAGCTTGGGCTGGTAGATCCTTTGTCGGCACACTAAGTAGTGTAGGTTGACGCTTCTGGTATTCTTCTCCATCCTGGGAAATCTTTAATTTTATATTATCAAATATATTCAGCAAATCCTAGCATTTGCCCCCTTGTGAGAGGTGGGAGTAAAGACTTTGAGGATATATATATGTATAGAATCTAAACTTGGAAAAGTTTAAGGGGGCAAAAAAGGTGTGTTTTTTATATAATTGGAACCATTAATGGCTGGAGAGATGGCTCTGCAGTCAAGAGCACTGGCTCCTGTTCCTGAAGACCAGGGTTCAATTCCCAGCAGCCACGTGGCAGCTCATAACTGCCTAGAACTCCAGTTTCATGGGATCCAACACCTTTACACAAACATACATGCGGTCAAAACACCAGTGCACATAAAATGAAATAAAATAAATTAGTTAATTACATAACAAAAAGAAAATGTTAAGCCTTTCACTCACAGAGGTGCTTGCAGAAGATCTCCACTGTGCGCTCAAACTCCCTATTTGTGATAAAAAAAAAAATCTGAGGGTGCCCCAGTTTTGTGCCAAGGCACAGCACACGTGTGGGATGGACTGATCTCATTCATGCACAACCTGAGCTGTTGGAGACTTTCACTTACTGTTCCAGACTCCTAGATGAATATACACAAATCTTATAGGGTATTGGGGTAGTGTATGTATTTAATACTTTGTTTTTCAAAACTCAACAAGGAAAAAATCGCCAAAGGCTGGAAGTCTACTCCCCACCCCCAAAAAAGTCCCGCAAGGTGCACACACTTTTCTCACCTCATAACAGATGTTCTTGTGTCTTGCCAGGATCAGAGTGACAGTTGATGGCGAATTTCTGCATTATATTTCCCCCTTTCAGTTCCTGGATTCTCCCGAGTGGGATTCTCTAAGACCCACAGAGGAAGGCATTTTTCAGGTAAAGACCAATTATTCCTCACGGTTCAGCTTTAACTTGTGTTTAACTTTGGATACAGTTTGCTTCGCGCATGATTCCTAACCGTGAGTCACAGGCGCGGCCACAGAGAGAGGGGGAGTCCTGGAGTCAGGAAGGGGTTGTGATGAGTGCTTTATAGGCTTCCCATGTCGAACCTCATGTATGGAAGTAATATGTGAAGACTTGACTTTAAAACACTGCGGATGCCAAGAGAAAAAGATCATGCTCTCAGAACAAATGGGTTTTGAAAGCAGAAGGAGCAGAGGGACCTCAGCTGTTCTGAACTTGTCATATCTATGCTGTCGAGGACTGGTCGTCCTCAAGGATGAGCACTCCCGTTGGTTCCATTTATTATGCTACACTGTTCCCTATAAGCCAACACTCACACACATGTGCACACACATGTGCATGCACATACAAATTTATGTAACTATGCAAGAGTGGGAAAAACACAATCAAGAGGAGCACGTTTGTATAGCATTGTGATAAGGAGAAATGAATGATATAGTTTATTTTAATATTTTAATATTTAATATCTTTAGTTTTTAACAGTGTTTTGTGTATCTGTTAAGATGATTTTAACCTAAAAGGGCAGCAAGGAATTTATTCAAAATTTGGGGCAGAAAAATGTGATTGAAAGGCCTGGAGAGATGGTTCAGTGTTTGGGAGTCCTGGCTGTTCTTGCAGAGGACATGGGTTCAGTTCCCAGCACCCACATGGCCACTCACAACAGCCCGTAACTCCAGTTCCAGGGGATCTGACGCTCTCTTCTGGCCTCTGTGGGCACTGCACACATGTGGTATCCGTACATACATGGAGGCCAAACACTCATACACATAAAAACAAACCTTTAATGATCATGTTTTATTATGTTACTTTCTAGTTTTGTTTTACATTCGTCTTTACATTCTCTAGGTGACCCTCACAGCAGACACTGATTGTCGCTACGTGTCTTGGAGGAGAAAAAAGCTGTATCTGCTCTTTGCTCAGCATCGCTACATCTCCCGCCTGTTTTCAGTCTTAATTGGCAGTGACATTGCAGATAAGCTCTATGCCTTGAACGACAGGGTGTATATCGGGAAGAAGCATCACTATGATATCCGATTACCCAACTACTATCAGATGTCAAGTCCAGACTTGTCCAGATCACCCCTAACAGAACAGTTTCGGAATTCCAGACAACACTGTAACAAATGACATCAAAACCTGAAGTTATATGATTGCTGAAAAAGAGAAAAAAAAAAAAAAAAAGACTTCATCATTCCCCAGACAAAACTAGCAACTGTTATTTTATCTTATAACTGAAATTCAGATGCCATTGCCAGATGTTTATTAATTCATCTTAACTTCTGCATTGCAAATAAAATTTACAAAGTTTCATGTATTCCTTGCTGTTATCATGGGAGATGAGTAATGACAGGCAGTTGCCCCCCACCCCCCTTTTTTTGGCATCAGAGCTGAGAGAATGTAATTTCGTATTCCCTGATATTTCCTCCAGCATGCTGCCTGGTACAGTCGGCGCAGGAGAGGCAGTTAGCAAATGTCAGCATGACAGCCGGTTGCTATGGTCCACAGACCCATTTCTAGAATCTGCTTTTTCGTGACCATCTCTGATGAATGTAAGTTACGTCGTTGCAATCCTTTTTATATGTGAAGTCCTTTGACACGACTAAAAAGAAGAATAAATGTAAAAAAATAACATGCCGGTCTGAAGACTACGTTCTTGCTACAAACAAGTCCTGAGCTTACACTTTACAGATACCATTAAAAGCAGCAACTCATAGAGAGCAAACTTGCACAATACTTACTGAGGAAATGGCACCATAAACAGATAGTTCAGATGCACATGGCCTTTTGAATTGCATGTTCAGTTACAGAGGCATGGCTTTGACAGTGAGTTCTCAGTCCCGTAAGAAGAGCTCAGGAACGAGGTACATATATGCAGACCTGGTCCCTGTCTTAGGAAAACTGGTTTTCTGGAAGTCATATGCAGTGGACCTCTGTAGAACCATTTGACAAATGGACCTAATGCCCTGTTTGTGGCTCTGGGTTATAAACTGGGCCCTGATGATAGATAGATAGATCCAGTGACAGACATGATTCATCCCGCATGGAGCTTATACCCTGGGGGCAGGAGAGAAGATGAACTAGAACAGCTTACGGATACAAAGTGACGGGGTCAAGGACAAAGGGAAATTAAAGGATGTGGATGGGGGCTGCTCAAGGAAGGTCTCAGCAAGAAGATGATGCTTACTGAAGACCTAGAGGAGGCAAGGCGGTAATCTATGCAGATACTGGGCAAGGGCAGTCTGGGTTAGGGGTTGTGCATGCAGGCTCCTAGTCAGAGCGTGGCTGGCCAGGTCAGGACCAGTGGGGAAGTGAGCATGGATTGGGGCAGCCTTGGAGTGGGTGGGGAACTGAGACTTGGGTTCAGCAGCCACTGCGAAATTTGAAATGGAATAGTCACGTTTTCTGCTTGTGATTCCTTGATGGCTGCTGAGAATGAGGTGTTGAGGTCAGGGGCAATAGTGGATGAGGAAGATCAGGAGACAGTTGTCCCTGAGTGCCGAGTATGAGTTTGGAGAGAAAGATCCAGGCTAGAGATACAGCTGTGAGACACTTAGCACTCAAAGGTGTCTGAACTCATTGGCCTGGAGGAGGTGCCAAGTGAGTGTGGGAGGATCAGAACAAAAATGGCCTGGGACCTTATCTGTGAGGATGTCATAGTGACCAGAGGGATATGGTGAAGTCAGCAAAGGATATGAAGGAGCACCCAGTGAGGCAGCAAGGACACCCAGGGGGTGTGATATTTCAGAAGCCAGGTGAAGAGACTTGTCCACAGGGCCCATTTCTAGAGTCTGTGTGTGTGTGTGTGTGTGTGTGTTTGTGAATCTCTGACAAATGTAAGTTCTATTGTTGGTGTGAGAAACAATTCTTTCTTTTACATGTGAAGTTCTTTGACACAACTAAAAGGTGGGATAAATGTAAGGAAGGGTAACATGCTGATACAAAGACTACTTTCTTGCTACAAGCAAGTTCTGATCTAATGCTTTACAGTGACCATTAAAAGAGACACCTCACAGGCAGCAAAATTGCAACCCTTGCTAAGTTCTCACGGTGTTAAACCATCACCTATTATTAATGTATTAAAGATAGAAAGACTGACATTTCTCCCGGAGCCACTGAGAAAGGACCAGTGAAGTGTCATCGTGGCCGTGAGGTCTGGAAGAAATCACTGGACTGAGCAATAGTGAGCTTCACCAGGGAAGTTTTGGAAGGGGGATGGGAGGCAAGATACAGGGACATCAACGCCAGGTCTGCTTGTCAAGCCCTTCTGGTCTGAAGAGAAACGGAAACGGTCAGTAGCCTTTGCATGATGTGGGACTGAGAGAGAAATGGTTATTGCTGATGAAGACCAGAAAAATAGCAGCCAAGAGTGGTTAGCAAAAGGCAGAAGCTCCAAGTGGGGGAGAGCTGCCTCAGTGCTGACTGGAGCCTGCTTGTGATGATGGGATCCTGTGCCCTTAGGACTATGGTCATCACAGACAGACAGGAGCAGAGTAGACCTCCAAAGTCAAGTCAGTAAGGGGCTGGGGAGGAGCATGCATGCGCATTGCTTTCTGATCGGCGGCAAATGGGATATCACGGCAAGGTCTATGTCACCATGAATGAGCAGTTGTATGGTTCAAGTCTAGCATGAACCAAGTACAGTATGGGATGTTTCCCTTTCTGGCCACACATGGCCATTGTGGCTCTTAAGCAAACAGGTAGTCAGACACAATGGTAGCCATCCTCTGGTATAATCAGAACCTTGAGAAGTGCCACAAGCTTTTTGGGTGGGCTTCACCATAGCTCTGGGAGAAACTCTGGTCTCTGTGTCTTTAAGACTTCGTTGCAGTGAGGCAACTGAGTCCCGCCTTCCATTAATACCAGGTGATGGCTGACACCTTAGATTCCAGCAGGGAATTCAGCAGGAATTAATTGGCAGCTAGCTTTCTAACTGTGAAGACCGAGAGCAAACCCACAGTGAGGTGGGCTTGTGCCACACCTCAGGAAGAAAATGAGAGAAGTTGGTAGATGCATTTTCAAGAAATCTGTTTTTAAGATAGGACACGCACTCGGGGGCGGGGGGGGGGGGAAGGGCACTGAGAGGAAGAGAAAGATAAATACGGGGCGCTCCTCATCTCTACCGTCAGGAAGGGCTGGTACCAACCCTATACTAACATGACTGTGTCCACCACATCGGTTTGTCTGCAGGTTTTCTAACCCAGTAAAAAGCAAAATCAGAAGGCCCTGTAGTGACCTCCTGGTAAGGACGCTGAGCGCCTAATGGGAAAACCATATTTTATCAACTCAAAATATTCTAATCATCCCAAATCGAAAGCACAAGTGGGTGTTGAAGAAGCCAGAGAAGGGCCCATTGAGTGGCCCTCCGGTGCTGCACTTAGAAATGAATTTCTATTAAAACTGGGCTGGTTTTCATCTGAGCCCTAATCGCTGCCACTTCTACATCCCCTGGGTTCTCTCATTGCCAATTGCGCAGTGAGGTGAGAAATCTTGTGTTTGAAACGCTGCACAGCTTTGGGTACAAAGCCGTGAGTTTGTATCTGCATATTTACAGATAAATGGAACATTTCTTCAAAAAAAAAAAAAAAAAAAAAAAACCCAGCAAGAATTACAAAGAAATTAAACAAGTTCGGGGCACTTGCAAGCCACACACCCTTTGCAACTACCCTATGTCACGTGCCCAGATAGCTGGTGCTTGCCAAGTGCCCCGACTTCAAAAAATTAGCAGAAGTGCCTTATGGCTTTTCTGTCCTTAGTTGTGTGGTCAACGGGGACTCTAGGGACTGGTGGGAGGGAGGAGAGACCGAGCTTGCTGGTGGACTTCCAGAGGTTACAGCTCCATCTTCCAGGTCTTAACTTCACCCCAGTTTTGAAGCGTCCCATTCTTTCTTCCCTTGGAACTGAGTTGAACCCTGTTTGCTCTGGACTCAGCGCCCTTGGGAGCTTTCTCCAAAGAATCGCTCCACTGTGAAGAACAGCAAGAGCTCCTCCGAGCACCTGTGCATTGGAGCCATACCCAACAGAGGAGCTCAGGGAAGGTCATATACTGTCGCCAGGATGAGCGCAGGCTGTCCGACTTACATTGCAAACAGCCGGAAGGGCAGAACCAATTGGACGGAGTACTCAAAAGAGAGTGCCCCCTCCACCCGACCCGCCCTTTCTTTTTATTTGTATGGAAGCTTTTCTTGATAGGTGTTAGTGGCTCATGCACAGAATCCTATCTCGTGAGAGGCGGAGGCAGGAGAAGCGTAAGTTTGAGGCCAGCCTGGGCTACACAGGGAGTTTCATTTTGTTCATTCTACTAAAATATAAGCATAAATAAGTATAGATTTAATGTGATAGGCCAGAGTCATACATTTATGAAAAAAAATGTGCCAAGACTGAAACTTTTTGCAATCCTACCGTACCACCAGCATTTTAGAGACAGACTGTATGTATATTTGTAGATGTGCACTCATGGTCTGAGCATAGTCTGAAGTTTTCTTATTATGTTAACCCTAACCTTTACAACATACTATCTATACTGAACGTTGGCAGAGAATGTTATCAGAGTTCATGTAATTTCATTTGCTTGGTCTTTTGGAAGAATCCCATTTTATGGGTAGAGGTCAGAGTCTGGCTCACAACAAATGGAGGTGCTCAAGCCTAATTCTTCCATGCCAAGATGCTAATTCCGAAACTAAATTCATTAGTGACTGCCAAGGAGCATCGGCCAAGGAGGAGCTTTTCCTCCGGATCAGAGGCAACAGCTACGTCCAGCTCAAAGTGCCCTGCAAGGAAACCGGTCGTTATGAAAAATGCTATTAAACTGGCTATTTGTTTGTAGAATGAAAGGACACAGCAAAGTTCTGTAGATTTGGGTGGTCCACGTTGACGTCTGGTACTTCCACAGCTCATGTGAGATATGTTTTCTAAGAACCACCTTCCTCTCACCCCGTCTGCCGTGGGTTCCGCCTATCACAGTCTTCGAAGAGAAAAATTAACTCAGTGTTTCACGTGGTTCTCACGTTCTCGCTCCTCTCTGAAGCGATACTTCATGCTCAATAAAATCATGTAAACTGAAGCTTCTTCAGAGAGAAGCTGGTAAAGCCTCCAAGATGAGGCAGATATTTTCAGTGTGGTCCA
Organism: Micromys minutus; assembly: GCF_963924665.1. NCBI lineage: Eukaryota > Metazoa > Chordata > Mammalia > Rodentia > Muridae > Micromys > Micromys minutus. Next base: position 35,995,092 of record NC_137960.1, on the reverse strand, counting down.
AAAGGTTTCTGAGGAACCGGGTATAACACGGATGTCAGCCGGTTCCCCTGAGATAAAAATTCAGCCAATGCTCAGACATCACATCTATGTTCCCAAGAAAGGGATTTCCCTTAGACTCTCCCCGGAGCCTCTGCGGAGTGCTGACTGGCACAGGACACAGCTTTGCCAACAATCTGCCTCACAAAAGAAACACGATCGTACCTGCTCTTGCATCAAATCCTTGCAGAGCTGACCACAAGGCAAGAGATGGAAAGCCCAGGAAACACCACTTACCCCTCTTGCTCCTGTTGGGAATGTGAGCGTTATTCATTCTGAATGCAGAGCCCCAGAGTAGTTCTTGGGTTCCAAGGTGGCTCTGAGTCAAAAACCTGAATACTGATTTGTTTTTGGGTGTCTTCTGTTGGAAATGCTGAAAAATAAACTCAGACACATTAAAGCTTTGGAGAGTATCTGAGCATTGAACAGAATGACTGGGGACCCTGGCCAGCCTGGGTGTGACGGACATGGCTCTGGCAGACCTTGCCCTTCCCCCATTCCCTCTGCCTTGCTAAAAACCATTAGATTACATTCCTAAGGCTAGCCACCAAGGTCTGTTCCCTTATCTGGCCATTTCCTCCCCTAGGAGACTGACTACCAAGGTCCAGCTATCAAGTATTGAAGTCCAGCAATCAAAAGCCCCCTTTTGGCTGCTCTATCTAACATGCCAAATTAAAACTAAACACCGCATCCTAACATGGGGGTTCCTCCCTTTACCTTTATAAACCACCATCTGCTTATGTGCCTTGTCTGTCTCCTGTCTATCCAGAGATAGTCCTTAGTCATTCCTGAGCAAATTCCCCATCCCCCTCTCTCTGGTTGCCTTCCCCTTCTCTATCGCCTGTCTTTGTCTCTTACTGCCTAGCCTTTGTCCCTCTGGGGCAAATAAATCTCCTTTGTGCTGGAAACTTGGTCTTGGGGTGTCTTGTATGAATACCAGTCCCTTCAGCAACTGCAGGCCATAAAAGCAGTTCGGCACTGTCTTGAGGGTGGGGCTGAGAGAGGTAGACAGACAAATGGAAAAGATTCAGGCTTTCAGTGGAAAGTCCCTATCAGCAATTAGCTGGTGGCTTCTGGCTGCTTACACGTAGGCACCATGAGATATATTGGCCTTCGATTTGCCACTAAAGACACTCAGGACAGTGGCACACTCTCTGTCTAATGACCTCCCAATTCATGTTTTCAAACAGAAACAGGCCATGCATTGTTATGCAAATTCTCCTGTTTAAAATGATAATTAAATGGTGTGGTTGCTTTGTTTTGTTTTTCTCTAAAAAATGAATAGTTGGTGGGGTGCTCCAATGACTTCATAATAAACTCGCTTTTATGTTATTTTCTGTATAAGTAAATTTTTCTGACAAAAGCTGACCAGTTATTTAGTTTCTGAGAAGATTGAGATTGAGCAAACAGCCCTTCCCCCTACCTGCCCCTGATCCCATCCTGTGACACACACCCTTTCCCCAGAGGCGGCAGAAACATGCTATCCTCTTTACTCAAAAGACGTTTTCTCTGGGTGGCAGTGGTGGGTAGTGGTGCACACCTTTAACCCCTAGCACTTGGAAGGCAGAGGCAGGTGGATCTCTGAGTCCGAGGCCAGCCCGGTCTACAGAGGGAGTTCTAGGACAGTCAGGGCTACACAGAGAAATGGTATCTCTGGGGGGAAATGTTTACATTTCAACGATGTAATGAATTTTTAATGAATCCCTGTTTTGTTTCTCCTTTGATCAAGGGGTTCAGGACTAAGATTATTTGTCCCTTGTTCCCCTTGGATCAGGTCTCTGGTCATCTTGACTGGGGACCCTGGAGACTGGAGTGCAGCCCTGCCGTTGGCTCAGATGTGCAGAGAATTCTTCCCCACTCCTGCACAATGGCCTGGGGCATTTCCTTCTATCGACCCTCGGGAATGAATGGATGAATGTGTGAATACAGGAAGAACTCTAAAGAAGCTCAGGTTACACCCATACCCTTCCACACCTTTATCATACTGTTCCAGTTCTGCCATTAACCCCAGAGGACCGGTGGATAGAGGCGACCGGAAGGAGAACAGGTGGGCAGAGGGGGTGTCACTGTCAGTGGGAAAGTGCCATGATTCTAATAAAATGACCCAACCTGGAAGGACATCAAGGGCCATTAGTCATTTACTCCTTGTATTAGACTGTAGTATGGCTGTGTCAGAAACGATCAGGGTGCACAAGCATGGAGTGGGAAGTCCACTGTCACCGGCCATTCCTTTTGACATGGTTCTTCTATTGGTCTAATTCATAGTAATTTAAGCTGTAAAATACAATTTAAAAAATTGACTATTTCCTCATTAGAAAACTATGTACGGTTTCTTCTATTGCAAATACACCTAATTGTTCAATCTTCTGACTCTGTTCCAGTTGTGTATGAATCACACACTAGGTACACTAGACATGAAAAATAAGTTAGAGCTCTTGGTCTCCAGTCACTGACAGGCCAGAAGAAGAAACGTATATTTAAAAGTGGTGGAGGCCACAAGAGACAAAATGCTCTGGGGGAACAAAACATCCGCAGTGCCACCTTAAAACAGTTGCAAAAAAACATTAAGACGTAGACACAGGTAAGAACTTTCTGAAAGAGTCCAGTTGTTTAAGAAATGATGCCAAGAGCTGACCAGTGAGATTCGGTGCATTAAAAGGTTTCCACTCAGTAGAGTGGAAAGACAGAACAGAGAATGAGGTAGTAGGGTGTGTGTGTGTGTGTGTGTGTGTGTGTGTGTGTGTGTGTGTATGTGTGTGTATGTGTGTGTATGTGTGTGTATGTGTGTATGTGTGTGTATGTGTGTATGCGTGTATGTGCATGTATGTGTGTATGTGTGTTTGTATGTGTGTGTATGTGTGTATGTATGTGTGTGTATGTGTGTGTATATGTGTGTATGTATGTGTGTATATGTGTGTATGTGTGTGTATGTGTGTGTATGTGCGTGTATGTGTATGTGTGTATGTGTGTGTATGTGTGTGTATGTGTGTATGTATGTGTGTATGTGTGTGTATGTGTGTGTATATGTGTGTATGTGTGTGTATGTGTGTGTGTATGTGCGTGTATGTGTATGTGTGTATGTGTGTGTATATGTGTGTGTATGTGTGCATGTATGTGTGTATGTATGTGTATATGTGTGTATGTGTGTGTATGTGTGTGTGTATGTGCGTGTATGTGTATGTGTGTATGTGTGGGTATGTGTGTGTATGTGTGTGTTCGTGTGTGTATGTGTGTGTGTATGTGTGTATGTGTGTGTATGTGTGTGTGTATGTGCGTGTATGTGTGTGTATGTGTGTGTATGTGTGTTTGTATGTGTGTGTGTTTTATATCACCACAGATAAGAATGAAATTATGTCACTTGTAGAGAAATGGGTTGAACTGGAGATCATTGTGTCACATGGATTAAGCAAGACCTAGAGAGACAAATATCACAGTGTCACATATACAGATTCTAGATTCAAATACATGTATATATAAAATGCAGAAGTTGGAAGGAGATATATAGGGTGTTTAGCTCCTGTTGTATTGCTGTGCAGAGGCACATGACCAAGGCAACACAAAAGAAGGCATTTAGTTGAGGACTTGCTTAGAGTTTCGAAGGGTTAGTCATTACCATATCACCACCGCAAGGGTGCATGGTCACAGGCAGGCAGGCATGGTACTGAAGCAGTAACAGAGACCTTACATCTGAACCACAAGCAGGAGGCAGAGAGAGAGCGAGAGAGAGAGAGAGGCTGATTGAGCCTGGCACAGGGCTTCTCAAACCTCAAAGCCCAGCCCAGTGACACTTCTTCTAATCCTAATCCTTCCTAAACAGTTCCACCAACTGCAAACAAAACAGTCAAATCTGGGAGCCTATGGAGCTCGTATAATAATTCTCATCCAAATAACTACAAAGGGGGAGGATGTAGTATAAAGTGAGGACGGGAGAGGGAGAAAATGTGACATTATTTTTCTTATTCATAAATTATATTCAAATACACACACACGCATATGACATGAAAACAGAAGTGAGTCTACTAGGGGGAAAGAGGGTCACCAAGCAGGGGGTAAGGCAAAGGAGAATAACAAAAGTATGAGTATCAGCAAGGTACAAATACATGTATACACACTCACAAACACAAACACACATAACACACACATATATGTATATATACATACATATATATGGCATATATATATGTGTGCATATGCATACATATATAGATACATATGTACAAGGTATACATATATGATATGCACTTATGTATATATATCCATATATATGTGTGTATATAATTAAAATGTCATGCTGAAACCCATTTTGTATTTTGTATAACTAAGAATTCCAAAAAGTAAAAATTTTAAAAAGAGGTAAAAACAAGTGGAAAACACATGCCAACATGCTCAGTTATTAGTAACCTAAGTGCTGGTGCCAAATGATTAACAGCTGTGTTTTCTCCTGAGTTCCACCTCTCGCTATCCATTTTCTAGGCATTAGAAGTGCTATTTATTCATTAAATCAAGTCATCTGAGAACTTCAAAACATCCGTGGGGTTTCCTGGCATATTTGAATGCTCTGCTGATTTCAGATGCCAATTTCTCAGCTCATAATATATTCATACACTTCTTATGAGACAAACTAGCGTACTTGATATAAAAAATAGCTTTCGAAAATTATAGTCACAGTCAAAGTGCCTAGGAATACTTTGGGAGTGGGTCAGAAACTTTCCTGAGAGTTGTCTTCCCACACTCTAGACAGACTCGCTTGCTCTCAAATCTCCCCTTCAAAGTGAGAACGTTTTTATTCTTTTGGAAGTACATGAGGTTCGCCACAGTTTTCAAACAAAATATCATCGGAGGCAATTGGGCCAAATATGTTTGATCTACGATTAAAGAAATGGTTCATTGTATTTGCCATTTTTAATGCTAAATGCTAAAACTGCTGGTTTGCAGCTCATACATATTTTATTAGGCTTTATGTAGGCGGTAAGCTTGAGAGGTGTCTTATTTTCATGAATTTATTACAACAATTTAAGTAGTAATAATAATAAAAATTTGCATTTAAATAATTCATTTCCCCTGGGAATTCCAGTGCTCCGGCACACCAGTCAGCGCTGGATGGCAGCCGTATTTCTTCCAGCATTGTTCCAGCCTTCCAATGTGTTGCTTTGGGTTTTGTTTCTAGCTTTACATCAATTACTTGGCTGGCCATCATCAGACTTCACATTTGCCTCCGAAATCATCTTTTGGGATAATTAATCTGTAAGGCAGAATGATACTGTATAATAGAAGTCATATGTTTCAAAGTCCTGCCTTCACCAATCTTCGACTAAAGTCAGATGTGGCTTCCCTTCCAATTAGATTCTTAGCTAAACCATCAAATTAAGAATTGTTGCCAACTCTTTCAAAGAACTATTTTTTTTTTTTTTTTTGTACAATAAGGCACACCTAGCCCTTTCCCTTTCTGTTTGTTTGCTTTTCGAGACAGGATCTCTCGTGGCCCTGGGTGTTATCTAGCTCAGGCTGGTCTGTCCCCTGAATGCTAGGATTAACGCTGTGTGCCAGCACTGCCCGTTCCAACAACTAGATACTTCATGTCCCCACGAACAAGTTGTTACAGTGTTGGGAAAGATCAGTACCCTTAACAGCATCCTTCTCAGGGACACAAGTCATGTACTTGAAATTCATCAGATGGCTTAAGGGGACAGGGTTGGGGTGTTTGCAATTCTCTAGGACCCAAAGGTAAAGAAGGCACAGAGATTGTCATAGGTTGTCTAAACCTTTGCACCTGTCCCTCTGGGAGGGTGTATACGCCTGAGACTCACTTTGTAAGATCCGACTTATCCTATCCCCCTGCCTCAGTGCCTGCAGTCTTTTTTGTGGATCAGAACAATTCACAGCTACTTCTCTGGTCTTCCCTTTAAAACTTACCTTTTTTAAAAAATCGGGACTTGTATGTGCCTGATTACTTACAATGAATTTCTTCCTTCTAAACTCCTTTCCAAAGGGCTGAGAAGGCCTAATTCTATGCATCATCAGTGGACTTTGCTATTATTAGTATTTTAAATGGATAACTTGCAGCTATTACTTCTGTTTTAGAAAGAATCTATGTGAGTGTAACCAGAGGGACCAAGTTGACATTTTAGCTAGCATCCTGCCACACACCTGCAAGATGCTGAATTACTGTAACTCAGCTCCACCACTTGCCCAGGTTCTAAAAATATGTACTTTGTCTTTGAAACTAATGTCTAATTCTTGGCTAATCCAGGGAAATCCCAAAATACTGGAAATTTTAGAATACACTGAAGTCTTGCAGCTTACAAAAATATCTTGCTTGCCATATCTTGTGCGTGTTATAACCTGCCTGCCTCAGACAGGCACGTAAGTGCAAGATGTAGTCGTCCAGTTGCTAGTTAATGTGTTCACTGGGTGGTTTAGTTGTCAGGCTAGAGAATTTGGACCACTGTGACCGGGGTAGGAGAGGGATTGAATACACTGTTCATCAAACAAAACCTAGACGATAGGCATCTTAAAAGATGGTCTCTAACCTAGTTAACCATAAGTTATTTCCCCCAGGTTTTACAGACAACTAAACTAAAGTTTAAAATGTAACATTATATTTTTTAATTAAATATAAAACTATTGCTTAAACCCAGCTACTAATTTCAAAGCCCCAGATTTCAACTGCATTCGTAATTCATCATCTGTAATGATTCTCAATTTTTTCTTTTTTATTTCTTTTCTTTTTTATATTTTTATTATTATATTTTTGTAGAGAGAATATCTTGTGTATTACATGGATACATCACCTGCCAATTTAAAAACCTATGGCTACTGGAGAAGTTTCTCTTTCTCTTCTGGTCCCAGGCGCTGAGGGAGCCTCGGGTTACCGTGCAGACATGGACAAGTCCAAGAACCACACCACACACAACCAGTCCCACAAATGGCACGGAAATGGCATCAGGAAACCCCGGTCACAAAGATACGAATCTCTTAAGGGGGTTGATCCCACGTTCCTGAGGAACTTGCGCTTTGCCCAGAAGCGCAAGAAAGACCTGAAGAAGACGTAGGCCAGCAATGCAAAGGCAGTGAGCGCATGCGCAGAGGCCATCAAGGCCCTTGTGAAGCCTGAGGTCATCAAGCCCAAGATGCCAAAGCAAACTCAGCCGTTTGGCTTCCATCGCTCACCCCAAGCTTGGGAAGAAGATTCGAAGCTACATGGCCAAGGGTCGTAGGCTCTGCCAACCAAAGCCCAAGGTTCAAACCAAGGCAGAGGCCAAAGCTTCAGCTCAGGCCCAGGCTTCGGCTCCAGCTCAGGCTCCCAAAGGTGCCCAGGCCCCTGTGAAGGCTCCGTAGAGAAGGCTCCTGCCAATGTGCAGACAGACAGACTGCTGTGACATCCACCTACACACTACTGCAGATGACCAGTGTCCTGTGCTGTTTTTACAACTCGAGACAAGGAAAAAAAAAAAAAAACCTATGGCCAATAGGAAAGGGTAGAATAGAAGGTGGGACATCTGGGAGGCAGAAAGGATTCTAGGATAGAGCCAGGTATGGGAGATTCATCTGGGAAGATGGGATCAGACAGACACATGGTGTCTGAGCACAGGTAACCAGCCATGTGGCAGAATGTATATCAGAATAAATGAGTTATCTTAAGTTATGAACTAGTCAGAGAAGAGTTATATGGCCGAAATATTTGTAAATGTATTTTGAGTCTGAGTCTTCTTTCTGGGAACGTAATAAATATATTTTAGTCTTCACATGGGACTAGGAGGAAGAACCAGACCCAACTTCTCCAGCTTTTTAAACTTTTAGTTGTGGACCATTTTTCTTCAGAGGTGACAACTCTTAGCACAGCTACTGTCTAATGAACCAACATTAACATTAATAGTACAACTCCTTAAATAGAGGTTCTTCATGGCTTCCATATTGCAAATACTTCTTCATTGTTTTGTCCATTTTTAGAGTCTTGGAACTGGATCACGATACCACGAAAGTTTACACCCTTTGCTTTAAGATGTCATTTCTGTTTTCTAATCACATTAAATAACATCTGTTCAGTGCATATGCCATTCTGTTATCTCGAACAAATTCACCAAAAGAGTCTATTTCAAAAGCAAAGAACCTGCCTACGTGAATGGCTAAAATCTAAACAACAAAACGAGAACAAAGGGGAGCAAGGAGGTGGAGCGGCAGAAGCATCCATCCCATGCCAGTGGGCTGGCATAGTGCCCAGGACAGTTCAGAAGAGAGTTTGGCAGTTTCTGCGAAGCCAAGCATAATCTTACCAAAGGATCTAAGGCATTTACTCAGATGAACTTAAAATACATCCATATAAAAATTTACAGACGAAGCTGGGCACAGTGGTGCCTGCCTTTCATCCCAGCACTTATGGGGCACAGGCAGGAGAATCTTTGTGAGCTCAGGACCAGCCTGGTCTACAAAGTGAATTCCGGGACAGCCAGGGCTACAAAGAGGTATAGAGAGATTCTGTCTCAAAGCCACCCCTTGAATAAAGATTACACATGAATGCTTAACCAGTTTTATATATGTCACCAAATGTAGGAAGAACCTAAAATGTCTTTAAGATGCGAGTGGGTAAGAAAATGGTGGTGCAGACCCATAGTGGAATATTCTGTGATGAAAGAGGAGGCGCTATCACCCCCCACAAAATGTGGGGTATACAACCAGTATCACACAACCATAGAGCATCAAAAGAGACCACTATGAAAAATAATATGCCAACAAACTGGACGGCATAGAAAAATAAATAAATTCCAAGAACTCCTCAGCCTACAGAGACTGAAGCAATAGAAAATCTGAACTGAAAAGTGAGCAAGTCAACTGAGCACCAGCAAACTCCCTCCATTCTCTTGCTAAGAGCTCCAGTCCGAGGACCCGGTCCCTTCGTCCTATCCAACCACTTGTGCCGTCACTTTGTTTTTGAGTAACGCTTTCTTTGGCCACTTCGGAGAAAACCTTCCAACACAGAAGAGCAGAAGGACAGACGACCTCACTTGTGACAACTACCAAGTCCTGGAGGGACTTGTGACAGTTCCTTTTGAGCATAGGTGAAAAGAATTAATGAAGCCCCAGCAAACAAAGTTCCTCTGCACATTAAAGGGACCGCAGACCATGACCAAGTGAGATTCATCCTTAGGATGCCAGGATGGGGTAACATGAAAACTGGCTACTGTGATCTCCCACACTGACAGAATGAACAACAAAAAACAAGTAAGCAATAAAAAAATCATGTTAATAGATGTGAGGAACAATTTGCTAAAAATTCAGCTTTCTGTCATGATCACAGTTCAACAAATTAGAAAAAAATTAAATGTATTCAATATGAAAGTCCATATGTGTAAGTTTAGAAGTTATAATATAGACAATAGTAAAATGTCTGGGTTCTTTCCCTTCTGGGGCTTGTCTGGTCCAGCATCAATGTGTACAAACTGAACTGTCATCTCCATCTGCTGGGAGAGGGAAAAATCGGTTTTCTCCAATGGAGTGACACTGGGCTTGCTGACCATACAGGGCAGGCCTCACGTTTAGGAGTAGTTGGCCTAAATAACAGACTTCACATTTTGTGTGCCTCTGACTGTGTGCTCTTTTTCGGTTACAGTTTGGTGTTTTGTTTTTCTTTTTGGGAAGTGTTTTATTTTAATTTTGGTTTGTTTTGTTTGTTTTTTTATTTAAAAAACAGTTTAAAAATGAGGGAAAGGGTCTATAAGGACTTGGGGGAGGATAAGAATATAATCAAGATATATTTAAGGTTAAAAATTGTCTAAAGTAATTAAGGAAGATATAAAAACGAAATGCCTACACTATCCCAAAGTATAATATTGATTTATATGAATTTATAGCAATGTTCTAGTTGAAATCTTTACAGAAGTAGAGGAAAAATTGAAAATGTGTAGGGAAGCACAAAAATCCCTCAGAGAATATGGAGAAACAACAGAGAAAGAAACATTGTAGTGTTTATTTCAAATTGTTACAAAGCAACAGTAAGCAAAATAGTATTTTATTGGCATAAGACAGACATTGTGATTGTTTATATGTGATTGGGCCAGGGAGTGACACTATTTGGAGGTGTGCCCTTGTTAAAATAGGTGTGTCACGGTGTGTGTGGTCTTTAAGATCCTTATCCTGGCTGCCTGGAAGCCAGTATTCTGCTAGCAGCCTTCAGAAGATGTAGAACTCTCAGCTTCTCCTGCACCATGCCTGCCTGGATGCTGCTATGTTCCTACCTTGATGATAATAGACTGAACTTCTGAACCTGTAAGCCAGCCCCAATTAAGTGTTGTCCTTACAAGTCTTGCCTTGGTCATGGTGTCTGTTCACAGCAGTAAAACCCTAAGACAGACATAAACAGTAAAAAGCTTAGAAGTAAGGCACGTATATAAGGCCAATAATATCTGGTAACGGCACTGAAAATGGTAGGGAGCTGGAGAGATAACTCAGTGATTCAGAGCTCTTAACCACTCTCTTCCAGAGATGCCTCAGGTTTGATACCCATCACTCACATGGTAGCCCACACCTGCCGGTAACTCCAGTTCCAGGAGACCCCATACCTTCTGTTAGCCTCCTTGGGTACCAGGCACATATGTGGTGCACTGGCACACATGCACACACACACATACAATAATGATAATGATAAATAACAAAGATGAAAATAACTTTTTGAAAGATATTATGATGGCAGACTGTGGTCCAGTGCACATACCTATAGGCTTAACACCGAGGGGCAGAGGCGGGAGGAGCAGATGTTCAAGGTCATCCTCAGCTGTCTAATGACTTCAAGGCCAAATGTGGGCTACAAGGGATCATGTTTAAAAACATAAAACCAAAGAGAGATGTGGGAGCCAAAATTATTACCACAGCCAAAGTTTTATATCTAAAGTTCTTACTGTGAGTTTTCTAGTCAGCATTCATAGATCTTGAACAAGAAATTGAAATACAGTAAGCTATGATAAATTATGATTTTAAATCCTTAGGTGAGTTGTACTGAGGTTTGTTTTAATCATGTCTTTCTTAAAACACAGAGTCAAAGCCATCATAACTCAGTGCTCTTCTTCATAAAACATGCAGTCTACATGATTGATCGGAACACTGTAGGACCCCTGTCCCATGGTGGAAGCAAGTGTCCTGTGACAGGTGGTTCTCCTAGAACTACAAAAGCATTGCATGTGTCTTTAAATAATCTGTAGTTATAAAAGCAGCCTATAGTGACTGAGGGATTTGGCAGCAGCAAATGCAGAATGAGGAGTAGTCAAGAAAAAAGGGTTAAAGGGAGCTGGGAAGAGAAGAGAAGGAGAAAGAAAACCCCCTCAGCTCCTGCTCAGAGAAAGGGAAATGCTAACCCACTGCTGACCCATACCTTTCTCTATTCCCTAGTTTGCATCTTTCTGCAGGAGACTGTAGCTGGAAGGAGGAAGTGGTAGAAGTTTGTCCCATTGCACTGGTTCTGGAACCAGACTTCCTGGTTCACATCCTGGCTTAGCTTCTCACTAAACTATGTAACCCGAAGTAGTTCATTCAGCCTGTTATTGAGATTTCCTAATAGAAAATGATTTATTATAGTGACTGGCCCAATGTATACCCTCTATTAAGAGTCAGTAAACTTGCTTTGTGTCTGCTAACCACTGCCCTATATATCCAGTAGGCACGATTATGATGTCTGTAATACCTTTCTGTACATTTTCACGTTTGTGAGCATATGTGTGCACATGCACACATGACAGTAAAGGTCTGAGGTTGATCTCAGCAAGATTCCTTCCTGAGGCTCTTCCATATTGCTTTTGAGGCAGGGTCTCTTAATCAAACCCCAGAGCTCCAAGCTAACATGATGGCTCTGCAGTTAAGCATGTTATCTGCTCTTAAAGAGAACCCATGTTTAGTTCCTAGCAGTACGAGGCAGCTCACAACTGACTATGATTCTGATTCTAGGTGTGGTGGTTTGAATACACTTGACCCATGGAAAGTGGCACTATTAGGAGTGTGGCTTTGTTGGAACAAATGTGGCCCTCCTAGAGGAAACTTGTCAGTGGTTAGGTGGGCTTCGAGAACTCTGATGCTCAGGCTCTGCCCAGTGCAGAAAGGAGTTTCCTGTGGCAGCCTATAGATCAAGATATAGAACTCTCGGCTCTTCCAGCACCATGTCTGCCTGGATGCTGCCATGCTTCCTGCCATGGTGATAATGGACTAAACCTCTGAACCAGTAAGCCAGCCTGAATTAAATGTCGTCCTTTATAAGAGTTGTCTTGGTCACAGTGTCTCTTCACAGCAGTAAAACCCTAACTGAGACACTAGGTGATCTGACACCCATTAGTCTCTGAGGGCACCAGTACAGGAATTGTACAGCAAACATAGACACATACATACAAATAAAAATAATAAATAAATCTTTTAATATTAGAGGGTAGAACCCAGAGGTTCTCCATGTGGCTAGTCTCACTGGATGCTTGCTCTGAGCATCCCCTTTGCCTTCTGATGGTGGAATTAAAGAGAGATCCTCCCAAGATTTGCCTGGGTTTCGAAGGGATCGGAATTTTGTTCCTCTTGCTTGTACAACACTTTAATGGCCAAACCTGCACTACCCCAGTCCTATGAATATAGGCTAATTCCAGTTCTCATATAACAAGCCATTCTCCAAATGAACAGGCACACAGGGAAGTTGTTCATTTATGGTGATAGACACTCATACCTCTAATGTATTTAATTGTGGGAACCAAAATGGCAGATGGAACATCTAGAAACTAACTGATTGAATAGTTACTGCTGAAAACCAGTTTCAGACAATGTAAAGAAAATTAAACTAACCCAGAATTTGCATTAATACCATTCTAAAACCTTTGTAGGTGCGATGAAATTTAACCCTCAACACAACCCTAGGGGGCTGGAGACATGGTTCAGTTAGTAAAGTCCTTGCTGCAGAAGCAGGAAGATGGGAGTTTGAAGAGAGTTTGATCCCTCAAATCCATGTTTAAAAGCAGGCTGTGGAGGTTTGGTTTGTAATCCCAGTTCTGGCGAGGCTGTGACAGGCAGGCTCCCTGAGGCAGCCAGACTAGCCTAATAGAGGACTTTCAGGCTAATGGGAGACTCAAAAGACGAGGCTGATGGTTCCTCCACGTGCCCTGGGGCATACAGCCATGAAGAGAGGAAGAGGAGAGAGAGGAGAGCATGGGAGAAGAGTGGGTATGGGCATGAAGGTGAGATGGGAAGAGGATTTGAGAGCAAGCTCAGCTTGAGCTGGAGGAAGGAGGAAAACCTCTCAGGTAGTCCTTCCGCCTTCTTTGAGATGTCGTTTTTCTGTTCTGCATGGAAGCTTCCAGAGATACTCCCATGTCCCCAAGGATACGCAGACGGCATAACAGGTTTTAGGCTGTTGCATCCAGCTTTGCTGAACCGAATACTCAGGCTTGGCACTGGTGAGCACTTTACTGCGGAGACATCTCCTCTTTAAAGGTCTGAAAGGTTCGATAATGCTGGGACCAAGCCAAGCCATGAACCCCAGAGCCAGCTGGAGCAGACAGATAGAAACTTGGTACTACTTGACTCTGGAACAGCAGGCGTGCTCTCTACTAGGGAGACTGGACCAACGTGCACCTCCCTCTCTATGCGTCTCGACACAGAGGGGGTGGGACTCTGTTTTGTCCTTTGATCCCACAGGACTGCATTCTCTGTCACACAGTGGACACATGGTGGCTAAGCTTCCTACTTGTCCTATAGCCTTCATTACTTTTCATTCCTGTGATCTTTCATGTATTTCTTACCTTGTCCAGTATAAATACTGATTGGAGCATATGTCCATATCCCATTTTTTTTTTCAATTTCTGGTCCCAAATGTAAGCACTTAAACTCGCTTCTTTGAAATCCAGCCGGGTGGCTTGTAGGTGGGGTCTCCGGGACCTTGAGTCAGGCTGGGTTGCCAGGCATGGTGGCGCAAGAGCGCCCTCCGAGCCCGGGGCAGCTCTCCGCGGGTCTGTCCCCACTCCCCTGCCCTTTCCAGCGGTGGGAAGGGAGGGAGGCGACCCACGTGCGCGCGTCCCCACTCGTGCCCAAACATGGAAGCGCGGGATCCGGGGCGCGCGCACGCGGCGGGCCGGGCGGCGGGTCTGCGGGGCGCGGGGCTCCGCCCGCGGGGGGCGACCTCGGGCGGCGCGTGCGCCGTGCGCCCCAGCCGGCCGCCGCGATGCCTATTTTAGTCAAAGCGTTCGCGAGCGGGGAGCCGGCCGGGGCCGCGCCGCCCGGGGACCCGCCGCGAGCCGGTCCAGCCGCCGCCGCTCCCCGCCGCCTCCGTCCCAAACTTTGCGCGCGCCGCCGCCGCTCGGCCCCCGGACGCGCAAGGTAAGGAGCCGGAGCGCCAGACCGCGCGGGAAAGTTGGGCACCGAGCGGCCGAGCAACTTGCGGCGCGCCGTCCTTGCAGCCGCCCTTCGGCGGGCCGCGGAGCCTTGGACGCCGACGCTGTTGAGAGATCGGGGCGAGCCGGTCCCCGGGTCCGGAGGGCAGTGGGCCCGGAGCCACGGGTCCTCCCCACCGGCCCGCGCCCCGGAGAAACGGGTGGGTGCCAGACCGATCCCACAAACCCGCCGCCTCGAGCCGCTCCGGGCTGCGGGCCGCCGGAGGTGCGCGCCGAGTCCGGGAAAATACCAGTGGATTGAGTCTCCTCGGGAGGTTTTGCTCATCGGCTGGTCCTCTTCGGTTTTGTTGAATTTGGTCAAGGTTTAACGTTAGCTTGCTTCCTCGGTCAGGTATGTAGACTTGCGGACGCCTATTTGAAAACCAGTAGATGGGCACGATTTTACTACAGTGAGTCATTTGGGGGATTAGACGTGGAGGATCTGATGAGAAGGATGACGTTTTGGTTTTGACAGTCTACAAATTCACACAGTAAGCTAACCTTCATTTAGATCCACCGTTCATTCTCCGTATAGGGCAGTTCGCTGTAGGCCACTTAAACCCATTAAGTAGTGATCAAGCAGACCGTTAGATTAAATCATTGAACATCGAAAAAAATTAACTGATTTATGCCAGGTAAGAAGCATTCCACAGCAATATATGTACCTATATACCTACAGCTGCGTATAAAATTTGCGTATTTTTAATAAGTGTAGCGCGTCAAAGTATGTTTTTACAATAATCCTACAGTTAAAACTGGCCCTTGGGGCTGGTGAGAATGCCCAGCCAGTAAAGGAACTACCCCGCAAGCATGACAGTCTGGGTTGTATCCCCAGGACCTGTGAGTTGGAAGGGGACCATCCCCAGCAAACAGCCTGTAGAAATAAATTCACACGTGTAATGCGTTTTAATGGCTATCAATATTTTCTGGTTTTGAGGCAGATTATAGTTTTCCTGCCAATTTCCTTTGACCAGAAATCTAAACTTTTATTGCCACTTCTAAAGCCTGAAAGTGGGTTATAGCAGATCTGGAGGTAACATAGATGAAATGTGAGGGGGTGTGTTTGTGTCGATTAATTTAGTACAGAAATCTGCTTTAGAACATCACAACCCGACCGAGTTTTTAAGACCACATAGTTCAGCTGTCTCTAGTACAAGGGGCGGGACGGGGCGGGAGTTTGGGGGTGGGGCGCAGATTAAGGAGGAAGGCGACTTTGGCTGGTTTATGTGGCTTCCTGGTGGCTTGTGGTGTAGAAGCTGACTCAGTGCAATCAAGGATGAGTGAAAAATGGTTTTTACACACGTGTTATGTTTTAGTCTCAGGCTCTTCCTCGGTGACATTATCTACGGGGCCTTGGAAGTGTGTAGTGAGAACAGATTATCCCTGCCTCCTACAGGACATTGGGTAGCTATGACAACAGGACACAGGCAGGAGACTCATGCTCACTTTTGGGGTCTTGGAACTAGCCCATCATAGCAAGCTTATATTTTTTATTAAGACGTTTGGAAAGTAGTTGAATTCTCAACTTTTTTTCTTTTTGCAGAAAATCAATACTTAAGTCAACTGTTACTATTTGCGAACTGTTTAGGGTGGGTATGTGTCTCAGTGGTGGAGTGCTCCCTTGTCCCGTTTAAAGCCCTGCGTGTGATCAGCACCAAAAATCAAATGGCACAAAAGTAAACTTTGCCTCAACTCACTTCATAACTCACATATAAATGTTTGTCATTTTAAGAAATACAGAATTCATCCACATATACTTGTCCAATGTCCTTTCAAGATGTTCACACCTATTCTTATACCACTTAAAATATTATGTTAAAATGTGATTCTCTTTATTTCAAATATGTTTATATTTCTAAATTAAATTTAAAGGTATTTTGGCTAAAATATGAAATAGATTAACTCATGTAGTCTGTAAACCCGCATGGTTTTTTTCAGGGACCAGATTTGTGTAATTAAAAATGAAGGTTGTTGTGCATGGGGAACAGAGACCCAGAATGGATAATAATAGACAGGGAGGAGTGTTACCTTGTGTTATGATTTATATAAATATGTGTAAAAATGTATATTGTTTTAAGTGTATTTGCTTAATATTAAACATCCAAGTGTATATTTGTGAACCCTTCTACATATAAATTGTGCATTTGCTACTTTTTAATTTGTGAAATGCTACCAACTAGAATTATGTGAGGAATATAGAAGCCTATGCTGGAGAATAAAAGAATTTTAAGTGCTGTATAACTTATTTACACGCATGTATATGCTAGCATTGTATATGATTATACCCACATATGTGGCATATGTAGGCACATGGCACGAAATAGAACCCTCTACATATCTTAACCTTTTAAGTAATTAATATGAGGGTGTTCTTTTCAGGAAACCAGCTTTTTACAAATGTTCCCTGTGCTTGGATCGGGTCTTCGGTGGGAATAGTTTGGGTCTTAAGTGTGACTAGCAGAAGTTCATTATGCTGTGGCGAATGCTGTGTCCCATGCATGTTGGTGATTCTCACCCTCTTCAAGTAGCCGCTTCTTTCCTAAACATACGAGCATCTGTTGGAATCATCATGAACTCTCTGAGATGGTTCATTTCTTTATGAGACAAATGGGGGATCATTTTGACAGATAGGGAAAAGATATACTTTGTGTCTGGACTGAAGTTTATGTACCTGATAAGTACCACAAAACTCTACCAACCTGTAATTCATACAAAAACAATTTTGGCGCATTTGAGAGATGAAATCCCCATTTATGACTGTCTGTGTGTTTGTCTTTGTAGAACTTCTCAACATGAACTATACGGAGTCCAGCCCACTGGCACCATCAACTGTAGTAGGTTTTGTGTCCGAGTTAGAAAGTCTCACACCCGTGCCTTCCAATGCGACCACCTGTGAAAACTGGCGAGAGATTCACCATCTGGTTTTCCACGTAGCCAACGCTTGCTTTGCAGTTGGCTTGCTAATTCCCACCGCTCTTCACTTCCATATGATACTGCTCAGAGTGATGCTGTCTGCAGGTGAGTCAGCTACCTGTGGGGTAACGTGTGTGCAATTGGCGTCAGATGGATTTCGCATTGGGAACTTAGGGCACCTTTATCAGGTGTATAGCGTGCAAGAAACGTGAGTCTTTGTTATTCGGTCAGCAGTCCTGTTCAGGTTCTGTGTGTCAGAAAACCCGTTCATGTGCAAGCATGTAGATGTTGGTGCCGGAGTGTGTGATCTCAGTCCTAATTCTGCTGCTTGCTAACTTTGTGACTTGAGCCAATGATTTTAATTTTCTGTCCTTCTAGTTTCCCCTTGCATCAAAGAAGGGGAAAATAAAGCCACCTTCTGGGTTCATGTGAGAATTAAGTAGATGTATATTAGGATAGTGCCCGGCTCAGAGTAAACCTGTGTTGTCTCAACCACTATGATTTGAAAAAACTACTTGGCAATAAAATCAATTCCAACGTGCAATAATTCAAGTGTAACTTATATATAAAATGTGAGTAATAGGAATATTTTGGCTCTATCAACTGATTGAAAATGTCAAGTTTACTCACATTAAAATATTAAACAATAGAATCTACTGTTTTATCTAGTGGTTATTAACACATTTGTCATGGGATTTTCCTCCCCGCTTCTCCATTTGTTTAGGTGCATTTTTTTTTTTTTTTTTGTCGTAAAACATCCGACAAAGACCAAAAAGCAGACGGTCTGCCACTGTGTCGGGTGTCAGATGTGCAGGGCAGGTGACAGTCTCTGTGGGAATCAAAGGCAAGGTCCCCTATGGCAGTGCCACTGGCTTTGGAGAGATGACCAGAGTTTCTCTTAAATGTTAGCATGGAGTCACCTGGAGAAGGGCACAACAGAGAAGAAGCGTAAGCGCTGTGCCAAGGAAGGCCGGGGTTTTGGTGCTTGAAACGTATAAAAACTGGCAGGAGACTTAAGGGCGGCTAGGCGCCAGCTGTCAGGACTTCCGCTTGACTTTCACACCATTAACCACTGCAGGAGCATGGAGACAGTTGGAGGACGACCCTTACCCCAAGCTTTAAGTAAAGTGTGCCAGAAAGCATCTACTCAGCCTGATAATGTCAACCATAAATAAGGGAACCGAGGCCCAGGAAGTGAAGGGGTCGGATTTGTTCAGACGTTGCACTGGTATGAAGGCCAGCACTGCACAAAGCTAACGTCTAAGGGGGACAGGTTTGCTTTCATGTGAATATGAATCTGTAAGTCTGTACCTAGTGATCATCTTCAACTAAGAACGTAGAAAATAAAGATACAAAGCGGGAGAGTTGAAGAGAAAGTACAGGAAGAGGCCAGTTGTCGAATGGATCAACATGAGCCCTGAGCTACGTGAACCCTGGTCTCAAAGCACCAAAGTCAATAGGACATTTAGTTCCACCAATCATGAACACGCACAATGCAACACAGCACATAGTTGCTTATCAAATAATGAGGTTTAAAAAATTAGAGCGGGGTCGAGTCTCACTTTATAGACTGGGTTGGCCTCAAACTCACAAAAGATCCACCTGCCTCGGCTTTCCAAGCGCTGCGATTAAGGGTGTGCCACTGTGCCTGGCTAGGCGTTTCAAACTTTATAATAACTACAGTTCAATATGGCCGTTCCCCACTGCTCGGTTTGTAAGTTTGTAGAAACCTTTTGGAAAACACTTCTTCAGTGTTGCCTGAAACCGTGACATTCTTTCCCTTGCTTTGCCTTAAGCTTCGGTTAAATAAACGATCATAAATGGAGACATATTTTTTTATATAATGTTGCTTTTTTAAACATACCCAAAATTGTACCCTCATCTAGGTGTACATCATCATACAGGCTATGCACCTGCATGGCTGTAATCCCAGTGACTACGAGGCTGAGGCACAAAGATCTGGAGTTAAGGATAGCCCAGGCACAAAGGGAGACACTCTCAGAAAACGACAAATTGTAGAGCTAGGGGTGTAACACAGCTGACATTACTGTAGGCAGTCTCCACACTCCAGGTGAGGTTCTGCAGAATGAAATAGTGAGAACAAAAGAAAGCGTGTGTGTGCTGTGTGTTGAGCTGTGTGCGTGCACACGTATGTGGTAAGAAACGTGTATATGTGTGCTGTGCTGTGTGTGTATATGTATGGTATGTATATGTGTATATGTATGCTGTGTTTTATGTGTGTTGTGCTGTGTGTATGGTATGTATATGTGTGTATGTATGCTGTGTTTTATATGTATGTGTTGTATTGTGTGTGCGTGTGTGTGTGTGTGTGTGTGTGTGTGCATGTGGGATGCATATGTGGGAGATGTATGTGCTGTGCTTTGTATGTGTTTTGGTGTGCGTGTTGTGAGTATATAGCGTATCTGTGTATGTGGGGTGTTGTGTGGGATGTTATCTGGGGAACGTGTATATATTTTTATGTTGCATTTTGTATGTGTGCTTGCTGTGTCGTGTTATGTGTATGTGTGTGTATGCTGTGTTGTGAGTATGTAGTGTGTATGTGTGTGTTGTTTGTATGTGTTGTATGGGGGGTGTTGTGTATGTGTTGTGGTGTGTGTGTGTGTGTGTGTGTGTTTCAAATTTCAAAATATTGCCTGTGAGGAGGCAGATGGTTGGATGAGTTTCATTTAAGCCTATTATAGTGATTATAAACCCCTTCAAGGACTTTAATAAGATGAGAAACGCATTGCCTTCAGTATAGGTTTGTACAGCTAGTAGGCTTATTTCAGCTGAAGCTATGTGAAAACCTTAAGGCAGTATTAAATCTCAGCCATGGTTTTCTTTAGCTGGTGAACTATGGTGGCTTTTTTTTCCACTTAAAAAAATACTCTTACCTACATTCCTTTAGTTTCAGTACTCAGGAGGCAGAAATAGGCAAGTTTCTGTGAGTTCAAAGTCAGCCTGGTCTACACAGTGAGTTTCAGGACATCCAGAGATACAGAGTGAGACCTGTCTTGGAAAACAAACAAACAAACAAACAAAAATATTGTTTCTGTAGAAATAGCAAAACCTGTATTTTGGCTTGAGGTGTGTTTTTAGTAATAAACTCAAATGAAAATGTGGTATCCAACTTACATATTTCTAAAATGTGTTTGACTCTAGCAGGAGGATCATGTTAAGCTGTTTGCTGAGTCTGTTTTGAGGACCTAATATGTTGACTGTTCCTCAACAGGATGCACTCTTTATGTCGTCTGGGCCGCGCTCTACCGCTGTGCCTTGGATGTGATGATCTGGAACTCGGTGTTCTTGGGAATCAATATTTTGCATCTTTCATACCTTTTGTACAAGAAAAGACCGGTAACTACTAAAACTTTTAAAATAAGAAAGTGACTTTAAATATGAAAGCTTTTAAAAGTACTTCATTTAGACTTGCATGTGGGCACCTGACAGCCTTGCTCCCCCTCAGATATTCAGAATATTGAGCTTTCTGGGTAAGTGCCCGAGAGACAAACATTTGGAATCTGTGAAATTCATCTAACAAATGAATTTTCAAAACTTTGACTCACTGGAACGTGAAAAACATGACTAATTCTGTCTTTTTTTTTTAGGCCTATTATGTGACTATTTCCCGGTCTGGTGATAGTCAGATATCATTTGGGAATATCTTTGCTTAATTATAAAATTACTGATGGGCATCTTCCATTTCATACTAATGATTTGCAAGTGGATCATTCTGTTTTCTTAATATAATGGTTATTATCTTTTTTGAGCTTAAACTACATGAAGAAATCAGCACTTTTGGTGGCTTATGAACTGAATGTTCATACTTTTAACTTTTTATTTGGAACCCTGGCTTCTCATACTGTGTTTTCTTAGTAACAGAGTGAGTCTGAGTGTAGTGGCACACCCCTGTGATCCCAGCACTCCCTGGGGCAGGTGGAGGTCAGTGATCCCAGCATTCCCTGGGGCAGGTGGAGGTCAGTGATCCCAGCATTCCCTGGGACAGGTGGAGGTCAGTGATCCCAGCATTCCCTAGGGCAGGTGGAGGACAGTGATCCCAGCATTCCCTAGGGCAGGTGGAGGACAGTGATCCCAGCATTCCCTAGGGCAGGTGGAGGACAGTGATCCCAGCATTCCCTAGGGCAGGTGGAGGACAGTGATCCCAGCATTCCTTTGGGCAGGTGGAGATCAAGGCCAGTCTAGTGAGCTTAGAGTCAGGTTGGAGCTGTGATGGGGTCCCATCTTTAAATTTAAAGAAAAAAAAAAGGAAGGAAGGAAGAGAGTGAGGGGGAGAGAGAAGAGAAGAGAAGAAAATAATAATGAAAAAAGCCAAACCTAAAACAGCATAACCCCCCAAAGCATAAACCTAGAAACAAAGTAGGTAACAGCTCAGTTCCTAGAAACCTAGACATCCATGCTCCCCACTGTCCTAAGCACAAGCATTCAGTGACCTAAGACAGTAATGCTCATCCGAGTTCTCTGTTTAATGTAGAAAACGATTAGAAATGAGGAATCTCACACAGAAACACAGATGCTATGTATTGTGGACAACCCACTATTCCGTAGTCTCTCACACAGCTCAGTTTGGGTTGCTGCCCCTCATTGGTTGGTGTTTTTTTTTCTGGGTTAGGCTGTGTAACATAATCCAAAGATGTCCAGGATGCAATGGTTTCTCTTCTCACCCACTTTCTCTGTTGCCTGGCACCACTGGTTCTAGCCCACCATCTTGCTCATTTCAGGGTCTCTGCTAAAGCAATGGGCTCTTTGACCTCTGAATTCTCATGGCGGAGGGGGAGTTGCAGAAGGTCAAAAAACACCCGATGTCTTTTAAAACATCTGCTCAAAGGACTGGAAGGTGCCTCAGTGGTTAGGAGCACCAGCTGCTTTTGTAGAAGATCCGGGTTTAGTTCCCAGCACCACATGGGAGTTCCCATCCCTCTGTAACTCCAGGCCCAGGAGATGCAGTGCCCTCTTTTGGCCGATATAGGCACTGCATGCACATAAAGCTCATATTTCACTGGCCAAAGCCGGGACATGCCCAAGCCTGCTAATGGTGGAGGTAAGGCAGGCTAATTCTCTTATGGGACAGCCAACAATTGGGAGCAACAGGGTGATCTTGCACATAAGCTGCTGTCACCCCATGTGCACTAGAGGTGCCCCAAGAAACTTGACAGAGAGATGCTTCCGAAGAAGAGACTCCAGACAAGCTCATGGAGAAACGGAGTCTTGATCTGAGGTGTAAGGAAGGGCGGGACAACGACGTGTGTTACTAGCCAGTAACGGGTCCTGTGTTCATCACTGGGCTTCAGTGATTGCTGACATGATTGGAACACAGAAGGAACATGCAGCTGGGCTCCTGGTTCTGTTTGCTCAGACTGTCACTTCAGTCGATCAGTAGATAAATCAATCAGTCATGGGAGAGAATCAGTAGGGCAGAGTAGAGTAATGTCAGGTAGAAGCAGCTCCCGATTGTTTGATGTCCCCTAAGGGAACTTTGCGCTCCATGTCTGTAGATCTCACCACGCATCTGTGGTCTGTTGGAGCCTTCGCTGGGTCAGAGTTCATCCACAGGGCAGTGCGATTTTCACCCAATTACTGTGGCTTCCAGACACTGGTGTGTGCAGACCTGTGGCGGGCCCCGTCCTGAGGGAACGTGACGGAAGATAATTAACACTGTCTGGTAGCCAGCCTTACTCTTTGGAGGGATCTCGGTTCTGTGTATCTGAGGCTAGGATGGACCTTGGATCCGAAGCGCTCCACCCTCCCCTTGTACTTTGCTTATGCATGCGTAAATGTGAAACTGAGGGTTGGCTTCCCTGCCTTGAGGCATTAAATAATGACCCGGAGATTTTTAGAAAGTGCTCAGTGCATCATTTTGTAAGTCTGTTTTTACAACAACTCTTACTTCCTCACCGTCTATCATAAGTTAAGGTTATTTTGTCTTACACGCGTACTGCTGCTAAGGCAGGAAGGTGTGTGATCTGACAACGCCCCCCCCATCCCCCAAACTCAAGCAGTTGCTTCGTGGTCAGTATAAAGAAGTGTGGAATGGACTCTGAGCTTCAAGGTTCCTTTGTAGAGTGTAAATTTACAAGACCCCCTCTGACCACATACAGTGAACCACTGGTGTGTCACCCGTTTGTTTACGTTTTTAAATCCATACTGTGCCCTCAAGAGTCAGTGTCTGGGGACGGCTTTAGTGCAGGATTATGGCGTTGCTGTCTTTCAGGTCAAGATCGAAAAGGAGCTGGGTGGTGTCTATCGACGATTGTTTGAGCCCCTCCGAGTCCCTCCAGATTCCTTTAGAAGGTTAACTGGACAGTTTTGTATGATCCAGACCTTGAAAAGGGGCCAGGTTTATGCAACAGAGGACAAAACCTCAGTTGACGAGCGTCTTAGTATTCTTCTGAAGGGAAGGTAAGTCTGTGTGGAAGTCGGAATTCCTGGGTTGGCTACCATCTTTTACCGCCTCTGGGAAGGAAATGCTGCCAGCTAATGGAAGAAGCAATGACTGTGTTGGTGAAGGCCAAATCTGCGACTTAAATTTGGGCTTCTGTGGAGCAGTGTGCCAACAGTAGGCAGACACCAGGGCCCCAAATCTTATAGATACCGAATTTTTCTGCAGTGAATACTTTTTGAATTATGTTGACTTTTTGCTTGAGGTTAACGAGTCGAAGTTGAAATGTGTTTAAACTAAATTTCAGAAGCTTGCGCATAGTGCAGAGGTGACATGTTGAGTTTTTGAATACCGCAGCATATCTGGATCAGCTGTGTGGAGAGTCACAAATGTTACATGGGTGTAATTTTTACTGTGTTTCTTTGATGGTGGTTTGAGATGACGTCTCAAACTCCTGGGCTTCAGCCTCCTGAGTGTCTGGATCTATGACTGAATATTACCAGTCCTGCCTTGAAACATAGTTATTAATAACCTCCCTTTTCCTCTCTAATGTCCGCAGTGCACAATTACGTAGTCATTCCAGCTCTAGAAAACCACAGTCTAGATTAATAATGGATGCTGTTTTTTCTTATGTCATTTAAAAAAATATTTCTGTTTCTGGAAGTGCTTTAAATTGTACCCACTACCTGTGGAATCTTTAAAACCAGGACTACTCCGTTATTGCTATAATGTTGTGGTGATGAAAAGAATTACTTTGGTTTTGTGTGTGTGTCTGTGAAATTCTATATGTTACCATTTGACTTCTGTTACCAGAATGAAGGTCTCCTATCGAGGACATTTTCTGCATAACATTTACCCGTGCGCCTTTATAGATTCTCCTGAATTCAGATCAACGCAGATGCACAAAGGTGAAAAATTCCAGGTATGACTTGGCCTTGAAGAAGGTTGAAACAATTTTGTGTCTTGTTCAAATCAAGCAAAACTGGGAAAGTGACCATAATTTCTTTTTTAGATAGAAGATAGACACGCTGCTGTATAGTGTAGTGTGTGCCGTAAAAAGATAAGACCTCTCAGCGGTGTCTGTGCGCACAGAGGTGGAAGTCTGGAGCACCGTGTTCTAATCTAGCCATCCTGCTAACACTGTTCTTTCTGGGGTGGGAGTTTGCTTACTATTTCATTTTTCAAAACGTCTTGGTCATTCTGTAATACTTCCATTAAAATTTTTATGGTTTGGGGCCTGCTTAAGACTACTGGCTGCGCTTCAGGAGGCCCTTGGTTCCTTTCCCAGCTCCCACATGGCAGCTCACAACCATCTGTGACTCTGAGGATCTGGTGCCCTCTTCTGGTTTCTGCAGGCATTGCAGGCACTTGATGCACAAGCTACACTCAGGCAAACGAGAATTCACATAAAAATACACTCTTGTTTTTAAAAATCAATTTTTATTATAAGAAAAACTCTATAACTTGCAGATAATCCATGTTCTTAAACATATTATTGATTGTTTTTCTTAGGGAGAACAGCACAGTGGCTTTACTGTAGGGAACTTACAACATAAAACCTCTAATTGCTTTACTTTTTGAATAGTGACGGTGTTTAAAAGCAGAGAGGAAATTCCTCATACTATCAGCAGTTCGAGTGCTATTCCATTTAGTTCTTTTTTTATTTTTGAAGAATTGCTCTATTGTATTGCAGCTTGTTCTGGTTATTTTCAAATGTCCCCAGGCCTCCTGTTTTATTTGTTCTTCTTAGGAAAGTAGCCAAGAACATAAGTCTCTGGATAAATAGCAGCAAGGAAATATTCTGGGCACAGGGCTGCTTTAGCAAACAGTACATATTTGGTAGGACATGGAATTGAGAATTTCTTCACTTGACTTGTTGGTGCTCCTTGCTGGGAAAATCTTCTTGCAGATTCAGTCTGGGGTGCCATTCAACTTGGGATGCTGTAGATGGGACATGAAGGGGAAGCGCGGTTTCATAAATGTCACTAGACTTTCAGTCCTGTCTTGCCACCATTCTGCTTGCATAAATGTCCTGGGAAGTTTTAGAATTTGTTACAGTTGGGCACATTGACTAGAAGTCCTGTTTTTAACTCCCTGGCTGTGGGGGTTAGAATGAGAATGACCACCATAGGTTCATATGTTTGGATGCCTGGTCCCCAGTTAGTGGAACTGTTTGGAAAGGATTAGGAGGTGTGGCCCTTGTTGGAGAAGGTATGTTACTATGAGTGGGATTTGAGGTTCCTAAAGCCCAGGTCAGGCCCAGAGTGTCTGTCTATCTGTCTGCCTCTCTCTGCTCCCTGTGAATCAGGGTGTGAAGCTCTCAGCTACTGCTCTAGTGCCATGCCTGTCTATTCCTTGTCACGGTCATAATGGACTAAGCCTGTAAGACTGTGAGCGAGTCCCGATTAAATGATTTCCAGTGTTAAGAGCTGCCTTGGGCACAGGGTCTCCTCACAACAGAACAATAACCAAGACTCTGACCAATGCGGTGTTGGTCCCATGCTGACTGCACATGGTTCTCACTGGTGCTGTATTCTCGCTGCTCTGACTTTGCTGGGGCAGTCATCTGTATCCTGGGATGTGTGCTCCTATTGAGGAGTGGGTTTAATCACAGCCGCTAAAGAGCCAGGAGAGAGCCACTTCTCTTACTGCTGACTTCCTTATAGGTGGTTTCAGATAATAACTTAGTCACTTTTCGTCCTGAAGAGACCAAGATTCAGTTTAGGATGAAAACTAAACCTTTGTTTGAGACGCAAGGGATTCCTGAAAATCCAGGTGTAGAACTATGTACTCCCGTTCCTCTAAGTTATGTTTATAAGTAAACTAAGGAAAGGTTACTGCCTGTAATAACAGGGATTTGGAGGGGGGCTGGGCTTTAGTAGTTGAGGATTATTCCTAAGTAGTGTAAAGATTGTGAGAACATCATGGGATCATGGATTTGTCCTCGCTAATCTCCGCCAGCTTTCCTTGGCACCCGCTGTGGCATTTTGTCATTTTGTGGTATTTTGTGATTGCCAGTAGCCAAAAGCTACACTGCCATCAAATCTGTGCCTAGAACAGTTAGAGCCAACTTCATCAGAATAAACCCACGAGAGGCCATCCTTTGGCTGTTTACAAAACATTTCTGTGGTCAGATCCTTGGGTGAAAAGTAGCTGTCCCATCGTATTTTCATAGCCTTGCACATCAGGGGTCCTCCTGAGCACCCGGTCCTTCCCTGGGAGCACTCTGCTAAGGACGTATGTCCATTGGATTACTTTGTCTGAGACACAGTTTCACACATCTCAGACTGGCCTTGAATTCTGGTTGACCAACGATATCCATGAACAGGCTGGAGAGAGAGATGGCTTAGAGGGTAAGAGCACTGACTGCTCTTCCACAGGTCCTGAGTTCAGATCCCAGCAACCACATCTGTAATGGGATCTGATGCCCTCTTCTGGTGTGCCTGACGACAGCTACAGTGTATAAATAAATAAATAAATGTATCTTTTAAAAAAAAAGGATCGCCATAAACTTTGGCTCTTCCTGCTTCTATCTCTTGGGGTCATAGGTAGTGACATTTCATTCTCTATGTGGAACTGGGCACCAGATCCATGGCTTTATGCATGCTAGGCTGAGCTACACCCTCAACCATTCATTCATTCATTCATCCATTCATTCATTCATTCATTCATTTATTCATTCATTCATTCATTCATTCATTCATTTATTATTTGACATGTGGTCTCACTGTGTAGCCCAAGCTGCCCTTGAACTCACTGTATAGTCCAGGTTGTCCTCAAACCAGTGACAGTCCTCTTGCCTTAGCATTCCAAGTGCTAGCATGTACCACCACCCGAGGCTGTTACTTGTTTAAACTCATTCTATGGTCAGGGCGCTGATGAAGTGTACCATGGGGGAAAGAGGAAGACTTTAAGGCTGTGTAGAACGTCCCTTAGTCAATACCTTAGTAATTCTAATGCTGCAGGCAGACGGAGGAGGCTAAAGTTCATCTCCTGTAGCGCTTGCTGCCGGGGGAGGGCTGCAGATCAGACTCTTCCTGTACCGCGGTCGGCAGGGTCTACAGTATCAGTGGAAAAATACAGAAGTACTGTGCTGTGGTTATGCTTTTTTCCCTATACAGTTGTTGTGTATTGAGGGAGCATTTCTAATAAACATGCTGCGGCTGCGGCGGTGGCTCACCCATGGCCCGTGACATGCCCCATTGCTGCAGAACCTGCAGATCAGTTCTGCTGACATGGAGGGAGAGGCATTAGAAAAACATGTCTGCACTCTTGTGAAATAAATGACATTACAATTTAACTGGATTTAAAGACAAGAGCACCTTCAGGCTGGAGAGATGGTGCTAGTGTTAAAAGCACTCTTCAAAAGGACTTCAGCTTAATTCCTAGTTCCTACGTGGTAGCTCACAAGGTCTATGACTCAGTTTCCAGAGATCTGATATTCTCTTTGGCTGCCATGGGACCAGGTCCTGTAGCACACAGGTATACATTTAGACAAAACAGCCATACTCTTAAAACAAGGATCTTGTCTTTTGAAAAAAAAAATCACCTTATTTTGCTGTGTGTACATGTGTGGTATTTGTGTGCAGGTGTGCATTTTTGCACATATGCACAGAGGCTCCATGTGGCCTTCTCTGTCACTCTGACTTGTATCCTTAAGACAGACTCTCCCCTAGGCTAGTGGCCAGCAAGGCCCAGTGATCTCCTATTTCTGCCCTTTATGGTGCTAGGGTTACCAGTCTGGGGCTACACCAGACATTTATGTGGACACCAGGGTTTGAACTCATGCTTACATGGCATACCCACTGAGCCAACCTTCAGCTCCCCTAGATCCCTCTTTTAGACAGTATCTTATTATAGGGCTCAGCCTGGCCTGGCACTCCCTGTGTAGCCCAGGCTGGTTCCAGCTTCCTCATTCTTCTGCATTAGCCTCATGAATGCTAGCATTCCAGGCATAGGATAGTATACTTGGCCTTCTTGGATCCTATTCTTAAAAATGCATGTGTATCTGTGTGTACACATGTACATGCGAGTGCCCATGGAAGCCAAATAGGACATTCCAGAACTGAAGTCATGGATGTGGACAATGGGAACTGAACTCGGGTCCTTTAGAAGAGCAACAGTTTCCTTCCTTCCTTCCTTCCTTCCTTCCTTTCTTCCTTCCTTCCTTTATTTCCTCCTTCCTTCCTTTCTTCTTTCCTTCCTTCTTATCCATCCTTTCTTCCTTTCTTTTCCTTCCCTTTCTACCTATTCTCTCATATACTACATCACTGCTGCAGTTGCCCCTCCCCCGAATCCTCTCAGTCCCCCAATCCTCTCTCCCTCTTCCCCGGATCCATTCCTCCTCTCTTTCCCTTCTGAAAAGGGCAGACCTCCCAGTCATCAGCCAAACCCAGCATAACAAATTACAAAACAAAATAGGCACAAACCTTCATATCAAGGCTGGGCAAGACAACCCAGTAGAAGGAACGGGGTCCCAAGAGCAGGCAAAAGAGTCAGAGACACCCACCGCCCCACTCCAGTGTTAAGAGTCCCACAAGAAGACCAAGCGACACAACCAGACCTGACTCAGACCCACATAGGGTCTGTGATTGTTGGCATAGTCTCTTGAACGTCTATGAGAGCTGCTTAGTTGATCCTGTGGGCCATGTTCTTGTGGACCCTCTTGTGTCGGGTTCCCTCAGCCCTGCCTAGTGTTTGGCAGTGAGTCTTTGCATCTGCTCCCATTTGTTGTTGGATGACACCTCTCTGATGACAAATAGGCTAGACATTAGTCTACGAGTATAGCAGAATATCATCAGGAGTCATTTCATTGACTTTTTCTTCTCCAGTTATGTTTGGTTCTATTCTAGGTCTCTGAGCTGTCCAGCCTCTGGTTTCTGGCCATCCAGGCAGAACATCAAGTGTTTTTAATCACTTAGCCATTTTTTCAGCCCTGGATCTTGTCTTTCTTATTAACTATTGTAGCTCCAGTGCCGAGTGGCCTTTGTCATAATGTACATTGATAAAGCGTGTCACTGGGTGCTTTGTGGAGTCTCACAAGTTATGGCTGCATTTCTTAAATCCAGGTGTGCTTGGTTTTCATGAAACCCTCTTCTGACGTAATAAATGCAGACTAATTTTCTTCAAGCATTGACCAACTTTTGGAAGTAGCTAAATCTTCTAATTTTCCAAAGCTCCAATTTCAGCCTGTTGATTAACAATCCTGGGAAGCTGGGGTTTTTTCATTATTATTTTTGGTAAACTTAAGTCCTCCTGAAGTCCTTAAATCATCCAAAAAGAAAGCTCTTTTGGAAATATATGTTCTGAGTCTCAGGTAAGATATCTTGCCAATTTAATAAGCTTTTATCAATCTCCTGCCGGGACAGGCACTGGTTTAGTGCTGAGGATGTAAAATGGATTTCACTGTCAACTGTACATGGGCTCGCTCGTCTATAAGCTCTTTTGTGTGAGTGTAGGTAGACCAGTACTCCGTTGAAGCCAGGCAGACAGATCTAAAGAATCATGCGCCCCAGCGTCAGCATGCTCAGGAATCCACACATATATGTCAGCAGGTAAGTTTAGTGGTTAGGGTTTGTATGCCATTGTGAAGGACCATCAGATGACATACAGGTTGTTGAAGAACATTTGCATGAGGAGAGAGGCTTCTGGATCCCAAACCCTGATAGCCTGAAGAAGGGGTTTGTTGGAGAATTCTTGAGCTCTCTAGTGCAGTGACAGTGCCCACCCCTGCCTTTTCATTTTGTGCTACTTACATGGGAGGGTGTGGTGTCTCTTGTGTACTAGTTTGAGAACCTATTTCAGTAGGCTACCTTGGAGCTAGCCTTGAAACCCGTGGCAGAGGTCACTCACTAGCTGCTCTCATCAGTAGCTTACCTGGGCCTTTGACTCTTTTTCATTGTGTGCTTATGAGTCATCTGGGTGAGAGGTTTTTCATGTACAATTTACTTTACAAGTCTAAAGTAAATCTCAGGTGCTAGTGGTGCAGCTCAAAGCCAAGCAGCTACCTCAATATTAAACATTTACTTGACCCTGGGTTTGATTCTCAGAGCCAGACACACATATTCACACACATACACACATTCACACACATACACACCACACACACACATACACACACATTCACACATATGTATACACACACATACATACACAGTCACATGTATACACATACAGACATATACACGTACTCACGAACTCTCTCGTTCTCTTTCCCCTCTCTCCCTGTCTTCCATCACTGAGTTCATTTGTTTTAGTCAGGGTTTCCATTGCTATGAAGAGACACCATGATTAAGGCAACATTTAATTGAGACTGGCTTAGAGTTTCAAAGGTCCAGTCCATTGTCATCATGGCAGGATACGTGGCATCATGCAGGCAGACAAGACGCCGGAAGAGCTAAGAGTTCTGCATCTTGATCTGTTTTTTTTTTTTTTTAAGATTTATTTATTGTATGTATGTGAATACACTGTAGCTATCTTCAGACACACCAGAAGAAGGCATCAGATCCCATTACAGATGGTTGTGAGCCACCATGTGGTTGCTGGGAATTGAACTCGGGACCTCTGGAAGAGCAGTCAGGGCTCTTAACCACTGAGCCATCTCTCCAGCCCTGCATCTTGATCTTAAGGGAGCCAGGAGGATTTCTTCTGCACTGGGCAGAACTTAAGCACCTCAGAGCCCAGCCCCTCAGTGACTATTCTTCCATCACGGTCATAGCTCCTAATAGTGGCACTTCCTGTGGGCCACATACTCAAACCACCGCTGCCTGTCTTTAAACCTCATTGTAGACAACGGCAGGTACAGAAATATTTTTTTTTATAAATATCCTATTGCAAATTCCACAGCAGTATTGAAACAATGTCCATTATTCTGTCCTGAGATCACACAAACCAAAGCAATACAAAACTGAGAAGTCGCCTGGATTTAACTTAGAGTTTGCTTGTCTTTAAACATAATTTTATGGAGTGTGGTAATTTAACAGATATAACAGTTACTTCTCTTTCTTTCTTTCTTTCTTTCTTTCTTTCTTTCTTTCTTTCTTTCCTTCCTTCCTTCCTTCCTTCCTTCATTTTTTCCTTCCTTTCTTCCTTTTTTCTTTGTTTCTTTGTTTCTTTGTTTTGCATTTCTTTGTATACTGTCCTGGAACTCATTCTGTAGACCAGGCTGGCCCCAAACTCTCAAGTTCTGCGATTAAGCTACCACCGTGCAGCTTGGCAGGCATTTCTATGGTAGTGTCTGCTAGCTTCTCCTGGTCTTCTGCCAGTTTAACCAACTCGTAACTTATGTGCATAGATCCATGTCTCTACGACGTGTCTAGCTTTGCTAAGTGTGTCTGTTCCCCCACAGGTCACCATTGTCGCAGACGACAACTGCAGGTTTTTATGCTGGTCAAGGGAAAGACTGACTTACTTCCTGGAGTCTGAGCCTTTCCTGTATGAAATTTTTAGGTACCTTATAGGAAAAGACATTACAAATAAGCTGTACTCACTGAATGACCCCACCTTAAATGAGAAAGTAAGTGCTTTTCTGATTGGGGGAAGTTAATAAATATGTATATTTTTTTCTGAATTTGTACTAACTACGTTTTTGAAGTTTTCATAAGCTCCCGAGGGGGTAGTTGTAATTCAGAGACTCTTTAGCAAGTCCTTTCTTGAAGGCAAGGAAGGGATATCTGGTAATTCCTATCCATTGTCATAGCTTGACCTAACTGTCATGGACTAACATTTATGGGATGGGGGCACCGGCCTTTCCAAGCGTCTTCAAGCAGTCTCAGGGAATGGGGAGGGTGTGGGAGTGGAGAAGGCGTGGAGAGGCAATATTCCAGGAGTAAGACTAATAGTTGACATTTTAGCCTTGGTGTCTTCCACGTCTCCCAGGAACCCAGAGACCGGGAGAAGATAGACTTTCAGAGCATTGGGCGGCTTAGTTTTCTGCATTCGTTAAGAAGGAAATGAAAGCAATTACAGATGAGGACTTTTAAAAGGCTTTTCCTGTGAGATGTGCTACCTACAAGGAACAATGAACGTGATGGGCCTACCAGGTTCCCTTGTCCAGGTGCTTCTCACCTTAGGTTAAGGCTGGGCCGTAGCTCAACAGCAGTGTGCTCTCCTGTTATACGAGAGGCCTTGAGTTTGATCCCTAACACCACAAGAAGGAGTGCTTACTATTTCAGATTAATACGTAGATTATTCATATTTATACGTTTTAGAATAACGCATTTAAAGTAATAGCCAATAAAAGGCAGAACATACATTTATAGAGCACTTGATCTATAAGTGGGGGGGGGCACTGATATCAAAGGGCGGTACCTGCTGCTTATAGGGAATGTATGTCTCATCTTGAAACCTTGCTTTGTAGAAAGTTAAGAAGTTGGAGCCACAGATGAGCCTCAGCACACAGATCTCCATGCTGGAGATGAGAAACAGCATCACTAGCTCCAGCGACGGCGAGGACGGCCTCCACCACTTCCTGCGGGGCTCCTCCAGTACAGCTTCTCTCCGTGAGTTCCCACAGCACTGACTCTCACCGCTGCACGGATAGCTGTCACTAGAACAGACACTCGGAACGTTTTGGTTCAGATAGATCACTGTTCAAGTAACTGGTAGCCTAGAGGAACTACTTCCCCTGTGTTTGATATAGACCCAAGTCTACCTTCAGAGCTCTTATTCTGCTTCTGAAACTGCTCACTTTTTCTTTGAAACTGTTCTTTTTTTTTTGCCATATATCTGGCTTAGATCTGGCCACTGGAGTGGTGTGCATGGGTCCATGTGGTTGGGTGGCTGCTTGATGTCGTAGTTCTCACAGCGCTAGTGAGAGACACAGCAGTATGTGAGAGTTCATGGGCAGCTGATGGCTGGCTGCTCACCCCTGTGTGCACCCAAGAGTTAAAAGGTGAGCAGGCTTCAGGGTGTTCTTGGAGGTGTTCCCTCAACACCCAAGTGAGTAACATCCGTACACTACCGAGAAGCTGCCAAGACTCTCCCATGTGCTTCATACCATCATGGAGAACACGTGCTACACAGATGTTCAGAACTAGTAAGACTAGTGAAAAGAAACTAAGTTATTTTAGGAATCCATTGCTTGCGACGTAAGAACTGTTTTGAAAGTAGGAAAGCTTTGGATCGTGGTGTGCTTCTGCATAAAAGCAGACACATTCTTCCCTTGTATAAATGTTAAGGCTCTACATATGTCCAGGTGTGCTCCCAAGCAAAGGATCTGAACATCCAAACCCTCACCCTGCACTGTCAGTGTGAACGGTCATGTGTCTGAATGTCCTGCATGAGGTGGACGACATTCTAAATTTTGCTCAGTGAGAACGGGCTGGAATTTACAAGGCCATATTACTAGCATTTGGGAGAGACAGAACTTCACCTCTTCCTTTCTAGGGTTTTCTTCTGGCTTCTTCGGAGAATTGCGCAAGACAGATGAACAAGCAGTGGGGGGGGGGGGCCATGTACATTAATCATAGAAAGCTCAGGTGACGTGGAAAGACGGGAAGAAGCAGCTAGGCGCAGGTGCTTCTGTGTGCCACTCTGAACAAAGTGGGAGGGTAAGGAAGCAACGGAGTTAGGGTGGAAGTATTAAACACAGTAGTTATTTAAGTGGGGTTTACATAGACTCCTGTCTTTGATACTGTAGGAAGGGCGTCTTTTACCTAAGGCCCTGTCTGCTTATTAGAAACAAGGGAAAGGACTGAGTGGGTTTTTCATATACCATGCAGAGTTTTGACTCCTTCAGATTCAAACTTCAGACCAAAGTGGAGATAGACACGTACTGCGTACAGAAAGGGGACCTCAAGGCCAACACACATGCGAAATTAAAGATGGCTGTGCGTTATTCTAGTGTGGTTTAATTTAGGGTGCCACACAAGGCTTCTGCCAGGCCCTCCTTATTCCAGAACCCAGGGCCCGGCCAGAGGGAGCACTTGGAGGGCAGCTACTATGGCTGTGGCAGAGAAAAGGCATCTTAAAGCTCCACCCCAGAGTGACAGGTGCATATCCCTTTGACAATGGGTACCATTTACCCGGCACCACCCCTGTGGACAGCCAGTGAACTCTGGGCTGGTGAAGGTTGGCAGTGCCCTGTTCTAGCCCAGAGACTATTGGCTTTACAGATGAGGAAGTTGGTAGAACTTAGCGATACCTGCGTACTCAGTACTCAAGGCTCACCTCAGTCCCTGTCGGGATACAGATTTAGGGGTCTGGTCTGAATGTAACTCAACGATTGTAAGACAGAATTGGTCCTCAGGAAAAGCCTTACTACCCTCTGGGCATAGAAGCTAATGTCACAACACCAGCATTTTGAAAAGATGAAGGGGCTGGGATTTGTCTGCAGTCAAGGGCACAAGATGAAATCCCAGCTAGCTACCTGGCAGAGGGATTTAAGCAGCTGGGCTAAGGATTTTAGGTCTGTCCCAGTGTCCTGATAGTTTGAATAGTTTTCAGAAACAGGGAAGTTGCCATTTTAAAACAGGTTCTGTTTCAAAATTATGTTTTGTTTTAAAAAGGGGGGAAGATGCAAGTACCATCTAAATGGTGCTTTGTGATTGGGTGTTCTAAACCAGCCAGAGCAGTTACCGTGTCAACAGGTAGGGGTGTGTGTGTGCTTGTGTATGTGTTTTTGTTTGTGTATGTGTTTTTGTTTGTGTATGTGTGTTTCTCTCTCTGTGTGTATGTTCCTCTCTCTCTCTCTCTCTCTCTCTCTCTCTCTCTCTCTCTCTCTGTGTGTGTGTGTGTGTGTGTGTGTGTCCAGTCTCACAGATTAGGGGCTTAGGGGCTTTCCTGATCTTTCAAAATTCTTTGGCCTATGGAGCATTGATTTCTTTTAAAATTCTTTTGAGTTGGTTGGTTGGTTGGTTGGTAGGTTTTGTGTTGTTGTTGTTGTTGTTGCTTGTTTGTTTTTCTGAGACAGAGTCACAGGTAACCCAGACTAGCCTTGGACTCTTTCTCCTGGCTCTGTCTTCCAAATTCTGGATTTTTGAATGAGTGCCACCAAACCTGATGTCTTGAAGTGCTAGGGACTGGACTCAGGACTTCGTGACTGTCAGGTGACTCCTTTACCACCTGCTTCCCAGCCTAGAACATCGATTCTTACACATTCCTGAGTTGTGATACCTGACGCAGCTGTCCTGCTTGGGAGTTCACATTTTAACACACTTCAGGTGACGCCTGTGTGGTTATTCTACCAGCTTCTCTGCTGGGGAGGCCCCAGAGCTCCCTGTATTCTGGGATTTTGCTAATCATGTGGGGGTGGTAGCAACGGTCTGTGTATCCATCCAACAGCAGCTCAGCCGGGGGGGCTTGCATGGATCACGGTGGGGACGTTGGTAAAGATCTTGGCCAGAATGTGGTATAACACTACCAGCATACTTCACAGTGTCATACAGCAGTACAGAGGCAGAGATGCAGCTCACAAAGAGGTGAAGACAGACTTGAAAGGAACAGTTTCGGTGAACTTCCCACCACTCCCACTGACTAGATTGTGCTGTTTTCTTACACGACTCAAAGTCAGATTCACAGCAAGACCTGTACTCTGATCACACAGATCCACTCCTGCTCCCAACTGTCACTTACTGGAGGGTAAAAGGCATTGCGACAGCTTGAGGAAAATCCAGTCCTGTGGTTACTCTGCAGCTCAGATTCCTGTCAACTCTGTTGACTCCCCTTCTTGCTTCATTTGATGTGTTTCCCATTTGCATGTGGAACTGTGAGATGGAAGAAAAGGATCAAACTAGCTAACGTGTGTAAGTGTGCATGATGCTGTGCTGAACGTAAGTGTGAACTGGCTCCTCTCCGCTGGCCGGTGAGTGTTTGTCATTGTAAGGGGAACTCGCCATCTTGTCTTCCGACTTCCGCTCCCCACTGTAGTGTGTGAGAGTCTCCATCTTCTTCTTTGTCTCTCACACAGATGAACTGCAGTGGCAATTATGTTGCTAGTGAGTGTGCACAAGCATAGGCGTTGTCATAGCAACAGGAGAGCTTGCTATATTTCCTTGAAAGTTGCAGAATTTTGTTTTAACTTAAATTAATTAATAGTTGTTTAGTTTCTGTTTTTTTTCAAATCCAGATATTTTTGGATACTATCAGTTGGGACTTTTCTTCAAATGAGTTTGTTATTTTAAACCATTTATTTTCCTGAAATAGAATTATTTCTTTCTTTTTCTTTTTGATAGTAATTGATTTTATTGGATATTCTCTGTATTTACATTTCAAAAGTTATTCCCTTTCCTCCCACTCCCATCCCCCTTCCTCCTCCAGTTGCTTCCATGAAGGTGCTCCCTCTCCCAACCACCCTCTCTACCTCAGTGCCTTGGCGTTCCCCTATACTGGGAAAATGCACCCTAATTGGACCAAAGGCCTCTCCTCCCATTGATCCCAGACAATGCTGTCCTCTGCTACATATGCAACTGGAGCCATGGGTCTCTCCATAAGAACTCATTGAATGGTGTTTTAGTCCCTGGGAGTTTTGGAAGGTTTGTTTGGTTGATAATGTTGTTCTTCCCATGGGGTTGTAAACCCTTTCAGCTCCTTCAGTTCTTTCACTGGCTCCTTCATTGGGGTCCCCATGTTCAGTCTGACAGTTAGCTGCAAGCATCCTCAACTGTATCAATATGGTTCTGGCAGAGCCTCTGAGGAGGCATTCATATCAGATTCCTGCCAGTAAGCACTTCTTGGCATCAGCAATAGTGCTTGGGTTTTGTGGCTGCATATGAGGTGGATCCCCAGGTGAGACAGTCTCTAGATGATCTTTTCTTCAATCTCTGTTCGTCTTTTTGTTCCTGTATTTCCTCCTGGGAGTGTTTTGTTCTCCCTTCTAAGAAGGACTGAAGCATCCACATTCTGGCCTTCCTTCTTTTTGAGTTTCATAAGGTCTGTGAATTGTTTCTTGGGTATTCAGAGATTTTGGGGGCTAGTATCTGCTTATCAGTGAGTACATACCATGTGTGTTCTTTTGTGACTGGGTTACCTTACTCAGGGTGATAGCTTCTAGTTCCATCTATTTGCTTAGGAATTTCATAAAGTCATTGTTTTTAATAGCTGAGTAGTACTCCATTGTGTATACATACCACAATTTCTGTATCCATTCCTCTGCTGAAGGACATCTGGGTTCTTTCCAGCTTCTGGCTATTATAAATAAGGCTGCTATGAACATGATGGAACATGTGTCCTTGTTATATGTTGGAGCTTCTTTTGGGTATATGCTGGTGAGTGGAATAACTGAGTCTTCAGGTAGTACTATGTCCAATTTTTTGAGGAACCTCGAGACTGATTTCCAGAGTGGTTGTCCCAGTTTGCAATCCCACCAACGATGGAGGACTGTTCCTCTTAGTTCCTCTTTATGTCATTAAAGACATGATAAACAAGAGATTTCTTACTGAGACGAAAAGCTCTTGCTTTGCCTCAGGTGGTACCCTAGGCAGTGTAGCTCAGGAGCGAGCGGTGTAGCCATGTTTGGCCCTCACCACTTAGAATTCCAGTCTGCAGACAGTGGTCACAAGGCCTACCATATGAGCTTCTCGTCGACAGCTCATCCATCCACCACGTGGAATAGATTCCGGGGGGGCATTCTCACTTTCAAGGCTGGCTTCATGAAATCATCCGTTCGGCCCATATCATACTTATGCCCACGAGGAACAGCAGCAGACTCACAAACAGGGGCCTCGACAATTATACGGAGAAATAGCAGGTGTAACAGACAGGAGGCACCTGGAGGAGGAAGTGATGGGTGGGCGTGGGGGAGTGGTGCCCTATTTTGGTGGTGAGGAAGGAGCAGCCTGGGGACGTTGTCACCTGGTCATGGTCATAGGGTCGTGTGCTGCTTCGAATCCTGCAAGCCACGGTGTCAGTTTGAGCATCAGCTTACTCGGGCTCCGACGGGCTGTTTCGGTTGGTGTATCTTGACTTTTTATGTAGTTTAGTCCTTACAGTACTTTTTTGGGAGGAAGTGTGTTGACCCTTTAGGATGGAGGCATGTGATGTTTAGCCCTTCTGCTTGATCCCCAGCCAGCAGGGGATGTGCTACGGCACATGGCCCCTGCCCTCCTCCGTCCAGTGGTTGGCTATTCTTCCCACAGAGTACCTTCTTAGCTTGTAGGGTGGCAATACAAGGATTTCATATAGTGAGACATGGCTAATCCTCTTAGCGAAGAGGTTCAGAGGCGTGATGGAGAAATGCTTCAGTTGGTGAGGTATCGGCTGTGCAAGAATGCAGACTGTAGTCTGGACCTCAGCATCCACGTTAAAAAGTCTGCATTGGCAGTGCGTCAGCAACCTGAGAGCTGTGGGCGCTGACAGGCAGGGCCTGAGAGCTTGCTGGCCAGTCTGGTTCGGTGAGTCTGTCTCAAAAGGTAAGGTGGGTAGACATCGCAAGACCTCTGTAGACTGTCAGTCTAGCTGAAACCAAACGCTCCAGGCTCAAGGAGAAACACTGCCTCAAAGAAATACAGAGGAGGTGCCCGGTGCCCTTTCCATGGCTCCATGAACACACACATGTTGGAAAAACAGTTTCAAAACATTAAAAAAATAATATAAAGTGATGGGAAATGACACCCAGTGGTTTTTTTTTTTTTTTTTTTTGAGGGCTTTTAATTTTATTTTGTGTGCATGGACACTCTGCCCGCACTAATGCCTGTACACTATGTGAGTGCATTGCCCTTAGAAGCCAGAAGAGGGCATCTGAGCCCTTGATAATGGGATTACAGGCAGGTTTTAGGTGCCTGGCTTCTAGGAATTGAACCCAGGTCTGCTTGAAGAACAGCCAGTGGTTTTAGCTAGTAAGCCGTATCTCCTGCCCCTGGAATAAACACCTATTATTATTTTTAATTAAAATGTAATTGCATCACTCCCCTCCACTTTCCTTTTCAACTTTCCACTTCTCAACTTCTTCTGTGCCCAGCCCACTTGCTCGAAACTTCATGTTCTCTTCATATCTAATTATCATAGGTATATAAATATATCATTATACATGTCAATTGCTGTATACTCATGAGTTATAAATACACCTTCTGTGTTCCTTTGTTGTTGCTTGTACGTATATGATTTCAGCACTGACCATTTGGCTTTGGATAACCAATTAGTGGGCTCATTCCTGAGGAAGATGAGTTCTTCCTCTCCTGGTTTTCTTTATTTGCCTGTCGTTCTTTATCTAGTTGCTGAATCCACGATATTTCCCTCTTCCACATTAGCGTCTTTATTGATGTTGTCACCATTCAGGGAGGACACCCAGAGTTTAATCTCTCACCTTCACACATACGCACACACATGTACACACACCTAGCAAACAGTACATGCACATAAACAAATACATTTAAAAGTCTCTTCTCTGACTCCGTTTAATTAAATTAAAAAGTTTGAAGCAACCAGATGTGCGTACCCATAATCCCCCAAACTCAAGCGGATAGCAAGACAGAGGAGGCTAGCCTGAGCTAATGAAAGACCCCGAAAGGGAAACTGGGCTATTATTTAGACGTAGGTATTAAGTAGCAGATGAGGAAATCTTACAATAAAAAGCTGATCTCTTCCAGCTTTGCTTTAGCTCTTCTCCTAAGGAACTATTGTTCAACGCGATCGATAATTGGCTGTTATTTGTTGGTTTATTCGTTCACACCCTCTTCTGACCTAATTTGGCTCACATCTAACCCCTTCTTCCTCTTGCTGCTCAGCTTTGTAATGTCAATAGATTTTTACTGTTCGGAGTTCACCTTTGGAGCATCAAGTGACACATTCCCTTTTCTCTTCTCTTTGCGTGTTGAAGAATATGCAGACATTGGCAATCCCTTTCCTTGTGTGGCTTAGGTATAGAATGTCTTCCGGAGTGTCTGGACATGTGGTTCCCAACTGGTGCTCTGGTTTGGAAGGTTGTAGGACCTGTAAGAGCCAGAGCCTCACTGGAGAAAGCATGTCCTTGAGTGTCTGTAGTTTAGCCCCATTTTCTGTCTTCTCTCTGCTTCCTGACTTTGAAAGCAAATGTGACCAGCAGGCTCTTGCTCCGGCCACTGTGCCTTCTACAGCCCAGTGGACTGTCCCTCCCTGACCAGGAGCCAAAGCCAGTCCTTCTCTCCTTAGTTTGCTGTTGTGCTTTTTTTTTTTTTTTTTTTTTTTTTTTTTTTTTTTTTTTTTACTAGAAAACGAAGGAAGTGACTGATGC
This sequence comes from Micromys minutus, assembly GCF_963924665.1. NCBI lineage: Eukaryota > Metazoa > Chordata > Mammalia > Rodentia > Muridae > Micromys > Micromys minutus. The sequence continues at coordinate 35,954,216 of NC_137960.1, read as the reverse complement.
AGCAACCTTTCCCAGTTCCTCCTTTCAAACTGCCAGGCTGCCCTATTTCATTCTGAAATTCTCATGGTTGCTGCGTGGTCTCTTTTATAACTACAGCTAAACCCACCCTGCTTGGTAACATTGGCATTGTGGCTTATGCAGAACCAGGTAGTAGGTTCTTCCTACATTCATTATTTTTACCATTTGTGTCCTATCAAGTCCAAATACATTGTTTTCCTCTTGTTCATAATAGAAAAGTTATGCCATAAGCTTTAAAACATTTGGATAGTTTGGAGGAGCTTGGGAGTTGTTTGTTCGTTTGTTGAGATGGGGTCACATAGCCATCCCTGGCCTCAAACCCTTTATGTAGACAAAGTTCACCTCTTGATCTCCTGCCTCTGCCTCCCAAGTTCTGGCATTACAGCTGTGTGTTGCCTAAGGTTTGTTTGATTGACATGTAACATCTATCTAGGTTTATGGACAGTGTGATACACACATGGACAGTGGGATTGGCCTCCACCTTAAGTCACCTGTTCTCAAACCGTGTTTTGGGGACCCCTTTGGGGGTCACGCACCAGATACCTGCATATCAGATAGTTACGTGTTAGGATTCACAGCATTAGCAAATGTATGAAGCAGCGATGAAGTAATTTTATGGTTGGGAGTCTCCACAGCATGAGGGATGTATTAAAGGGTCCCAGCATTAGGCAGGGTGAGCCAATCAAACCACTGGATTGAGTATATCTTGTGTTTGGGTTAAGAACTTCAGAATCCTCTCTTCCGGCCACTGCGCAGTATTTGGCACACAGGTAGCTGTGCATCAGAGACTCCCTCATCCTGCCTCGCACCCCTGGATGCCGCAGCTCCCTTGGTACTTTCACTCTGAAGCAGTTGTGCTGCCTCGATTTCCCTGGAGACTGTTGGCAGGGGAGGGGGGAGGGGTGTGGGGGAGGGGCAGGAGGGTGTCAGGGTCAGAGCGTGGGCCCTGGAGCCTTAACCAGCTAGGCCCGTTCGAGACAGTTCCCCAGTTCCCTCTCCTCACATTGAGAAGAGGAGGGAGCAGTTTAGTGACACCGCTTAGATCACCATTGCGTTCTGACCGGAGGTTTAGATTTGAAGAGAGGGCAGCAGGTATGCACACACCAGCCCAGGTCAGGGTGTGGAATAAGCATCTCTGTCTTCTTGGCCTCAGTTTCTCCTGTAGGATGGTCTGACAAATTGTCAAATGTGTGAACTCCCCTTCCCCTGGCTAGTAGGGCCCCAGACTCTTCTTTTCCCTAGCATGCCACCTCTGGGAAAATTCCACTTTCTCAGGGTACATCGTCTCTATGGTACGTTAGCGGAAAGGAAGGACACCGGTGTCTCTCGTGAACCAATCAGTCTGTCCCTTCAGAGGAGATGACTTACTGCTTCTTGCGGCCCCTGGGTGGGAGCCATGCTGTTTGGTGGCTATTTTAGGTGCCACTTTTTCTTATCCCCGCCTTTCCCATTCTGCTGTCCCCACTCTTCCCCACCAGCTCCACATTTTTTTTCTCGGAGACCTTTTCCCACGGCCAGCCTCCAACCTCCTCTGGTACAGTTGCTCTCGGGGGCGTGGCAGGGCTGTCGTTCCGGAACCTGCCTTCTCCGTCTGCCCAGGTCGGTCTGTCGTCTTCTCCTCAGCCTCACAGGCCAAAGGGGGCTTTGGGGTTCCTGCTGCTCACACTGGATGCCACATGGCTGAGGATCTGACCACCCATCCACCTGGTCAGGGAGTACCCAGAGGAAGCTTTTCCTGAGAGCCTGTTCTATCCCGGCTACTCTCCCCATCCTTGCCCTGCGTTCCAGGGTGTCAGCGTTGAATCTTTCAAGGGAACTGGGTGCCAAAGTCAAAGCCACCTTTCAATGGTCTTATGCAGAAAGGTTTGGTTCAGAGTTCCTATACCGGCTGGTTTTGTGTCAACTTGACACAAGCTGGAGTTATCACAGAGAAAGGAGCCTCAGCTGAGGAAATGCCTCCATGAGATCCAGCTGTAATGCATTTTTCTCAACTAGTGATCAAGGGGGGAGGGCCCAGCCCATTGTGGGTGGTGCCATCCCTGGGCTGGTAGACCTGGGGTCTATAAGAAGGCAGGCTGAGCAAGCCAGTAAGTAACATCCCTCCGTGACCTCTGCATCAGCTCCTGCTTCCTGACCTGCTTGAGTTCCAGTCCTGACTTCCTCTGGTGATGAACAGCAATGTGGAAGTGTAAGCTGAATAAACCCTTTCCTCCCCAACTTGCTTCTTGGTCATGATATTTTGTGCAGGAATAGAGACCCTGATTAAGACAGTCCCCAATCAGGAACAACCGTGTAGGGCAGAGGACTTGTCCAGTATTAGACCCTGAGTTTGATTCCCAGCCAAAGGAGGGAAGGGAACAAAGGAAGGGGGAACAGAAGAGGTAGGAGAAATGGAGGAGGGGAAAGAAAGGGAACCAGTGTCTATAAATAAATAGAGGCAGGAAATAAATGCTAATTCTTTCTCAGAAAAAAAAAGGCTTTAAATCCTTCCTCATCTCTAGTTATCAAAAACCGTATAATCTAATTAAAGTCCTAACCCTTGTAAAGTTTTTTTTTTTTTTTTAATTACTTTCCTGGCTAAAGCAGTTGGCCAGATGGTTAAGCATAATAGCACTTGGAAAACAACTAAGAAAATGTGAGAGTTTACAGGGGAAGAGGGACCACCTAAGCACCATGTCTGACAGATGACAAGTGTGTCATGCCTTTAAAACTGCTTCTCAGTCCAAGAGGAGTCTCTAGACAGACTTCCTATTGCAAAGCATAACCCCTTTCAGCTCAGACCTGTGGCCCTTTCCTCATCCTGGGCAGCAGGCATGACCTTCACTCTGGCTCTAAGAACAGCTAATCGTCCGAGGAGAGGAGAGGCCCTTGGGCCCTGGGGTAATTATAAGCACACTGAAATAGAAACGAACGTAATAGGCACAGAGTTCTGACAAGTGGAATTTCCCTCGCTGACTGTTCCCTTGGCCGGGCATCAGCTTTGACTACCACGTCTGATCCCTCTGGTCCACGCATTGAAAGTCCTGTGGTTCTAACCATAGATTTTAGGAATACACTAAAAGGGCCTGTGGAGGACAGTATGTCTCTGTTTGCAGAGGACCTGTATGGACACATTGGGACCTCACAGTGTGCTCTGAGAGGCAGGAGCCACGGTCTGAACAGCTTTGCCGTCACTCTCTGGTGTCTGGCACAAGCAGAGGTGTCTCCTGCTGGGGTCAGGATGTGACTGAGCCTTAGTCCTCCACATCTGCTGTAGTTTTCCTTCTGTGCTTAGCAGTACGACCCAGAGTGACAGTTCTCTCTTCTCACCCGAGTCTCTGCGAACCTGGGTCCAGTCACAATCAAGGTGCCCCTCTGTCTGCACCTTCTCTGTGAATTGGGTGTTTATGAGAAAGGACTTGTGTGGAATTCTGTTGACGGGGATCTTTTGCCACACGAAGGTAACTTTTCATGTGCCTATGTGATGGTTTTATGCCCTGTCTGGGACGCATTCAGTTCAGCTGGAGACTATTTATTTCATACGTTTTATACTAAACTGCTAACTAGTAGTCACAGTGCAGCAAATTAGAAGGTAACTATAGTAACTATTACTGCTAGGAACTAATAGTAGAAAAGTAATTATAATAATCTCTTCCTGGCCATAATTTATAGTTAAGATCTTCTGTCTCCCAACTATGACTGTAGTTTTTCCATTTTTTAATTAGATACTCTCTGTATTTACATTTGAAATGTCATCCCCTTCCCCCCACCCCGATCCTAATGAGTGTAGTTTAAATAAGAAAATGCAAAAATCAGTTTTCTAGAAGTTTTATGGCAATAGAAGAATTGTTTCCCCTCCAACCCATTTGGAATAGAACATCATCACAGAGTTGGTATGAACCCCGGAGTAACGTCTTTGAAGGATGCAGGTAACAGGAAAAGGCACCGGGGCAAAAGTATGTCCCATTTACCCCTCAGCCTCTGAAGTTTGCACAGGGGTGTAAGGCAGGTGGGTCTTCTGGGCAAACCTGGGGATGCTGCAGTGCAGACAGTTAATGCAAACCAGTCAAGCTGGGAGGAAGAAAGCGTTATGGTTAAACTTCTGACATGTAATAGAGCTTCTTAGAGTGTGCCGTGCCCTCCTGTTTTTTTGTTTTGTTGCTGATACTCTAATGTGGTTTTAGATTTCAGGGGTGAGAAAGTAATTTACAACACTGGTAATGACCATTGAGACCTCCCTAACCTAGAGGCCTCCCTGGGGACCTGAGACTCCCTCTAGGGACCATGTGACAGGCTCACTTTTCAAAGCTAGCCTTCTTCATTCCCAGGCCATGCCAGGTGACCCTGCCCAATTGCTGTCTCTGTGTGTCATCCCTTTGAGCCTCAGTGTCAGCCTGGCAGCAGGAAGCCTGGGCTGAGGTGGTTGGCAAGAGTGGGCACTCTCTGTGGCTTTGAGTCTTAGCCCGGACCTGGGCAGCTGAGAGGCACTGGGCAGTTGCTAGTGCCAGTAATCAGCTCGTCCCTCTCCGGGTTTGTCTGCCATGGTGGGGACACGAGGAAGCTGCGTTGCCAGAGGACTGAGCTGTGTGAGGCGCCCAAACTCAGCCACCAAACTCCGGAGGCTCAGAGTTCTGTGCGCACATTGAACCCTGGCAGGCTGTCGGGGCACCTGGTTTGTCCTTCTAGGATGTCTGTCCAAAGGCTCCCTCCCTGAGGGGACGGACGGAGTCCTGCCCATTCTGACAATCTCAGGTCGTCTTCAATTGTCTGTGAAGATAATGGAGCAATACAAGTGTGCTGCTGTCTGCGGGAACGTCACACCGTTCTGAAGACTGGTTTGAGTTCTGAGGTTCTCCACATTTAGTTCTACAGTGTGTGTGTGTTTGTGTGTGTGTGTGTGTGTGTGTGTGTGTGTGTGTGTTTGTGAGTGTGTGTATGTGAGTGTGTGTATGTGAGTGTGTGTGTTTATGTGTGAGTGTGTGTGTTTGAATGTGTGTTTGTGAGTGTGTGTGTATGTGTGTGTTTGTGAGTGTGTGTATGTGAGTGTGTATGCGTGTGTGTGTGTGTGTGTGTGTGTGTGTGTGTGTGTGTGTATTTCAGGGTAGGGAACAGGTGTATGGCTGATCTGATCCTTACAGTATATTCCAGGCTGACCTTGAACTCACAACTGTCCTGCCTCAGCCACCCAGGTGCTGACACTGCATGCCCACTGCCTAGTACTCCAGGATATAAGCCTGACACATCCGGTCATTCGCTCTGGCTGACAGAATGGGAAGGTGTAGGCATTGAGGGTCCTGTGAGGCCGACTTACTGACATTTTCTATACAGACAGAGTTCTTGCCATGTGTTAAGCAACGCCACATTAGTCTTCCAACACCAGTGAGGGAGGGGTCCTAGTGCCCAGCAGTGAGGGAGGGGTCCTAGTGCCCAGCAGTGAGGGAGGGGTCCTAGTGCCCAGCAGTGAGGGAGGGGTCCTAGTGCCCAGCAGTGAGGGAGGGGTCCTAGTGCCCAGCAGTGAGGGAGGAGTCCTAGTGCCCAGCAGTGAGGGAGGGGTCCTAAGCACCACGAAGGTACATCCTGTTTCCCGCCCCCAGCACAATGCAGACCTCATATGTAGTGATCAAGACCAGAGATTTAAATGTTTTCAGACTTGAGACCCACGCATGAGGAATGTCCGAGTGGGATTTCACCAGCACTGGCTCTACCTAACTTAAAGGAAGGCTGGTGGTGCCCCAGCACTGGGGTCGGGTTTGACTGGGATTCAGTGTGGCGACCACATTTGCTTCCTATGTCCCAATCTCAGTTTCTGACAGTTTCTGCAGAGTGCTTGGTGGGAGGCGTTTTTTCTTAAATCACCACACAAATACTAGTGAGGGGCCATCCTAGGGAGAGGATGTGGTGAAAACAACCCTCAGGGGCTTGTTTTCCAGTAAGGAGAGGTGCACGGCTCCTGGTTGTGAGACAGGAAGGAGGTGAAGAGAGGACTTAGGAGGGATCCTGTGCAGGAACAAAGAATGGGTGAGGAGGTCGGGAGGGGCCACTCCAGATGCAAAGCTGCAGGGCTGACGGACAGGGAGAGAAAGGCTAGGGCGCATTTGAGAAGCAGTGAATGTGTGGGACTTAGGCCTCCTCTGGGCCCGCCTGAGCTCCCCGGGTGCTGTCTAAGGGCTGTAGATGTCATGGGAACGGAGTAAGACTCTCCCAGAGGAGCTGCAAGTTCTCGGAAGGTTTTCCTCGGCCACTTCCAGTTATATTGGAACACTGGAAGCTACTCTGTGTTTCCTCCGTGAGAAGATACCACAGCTTGGGTTAAACGGTTGAGAGACCCACCCCATTTGGGCTGTCGCGGAGAGTCTCACAGACTGTGTCATCACTGACTTGACAAAAAAAAACTACAGCCCACTTAGCCCCGCTGTACCAAAACTCCCTCTGTGTGTTTGTTACTCGGTTATGCAGCCATGACTTCCCTGTGTGTCATTGATTGGGTTTAATGCCCGGAAACACGCTGTCCTCGGGGTTTTATGAGAGTGAGGATTCTGAACCTGAGTTAATATTTTATGAGATTTAACCATAACTGGAGGCCGTGATGGAAGCTGTAGCAAAGAGCCTTTGCTACTCTCTCGGCAGTGGATTCGCAGAGACACAAACTGCTGTCTAAGCACGAGCCCCATTTCTGCTGAGGCGATGACGGGTTCTGATAATTGTTCCCATCTAGACCGCCGGCCTCCAGGGGCTCTATTGATTCGTGTTCTCCCCAACATTAACAAGGCGAGCATTCTATCTCCCATACCGACCTAGGAACTTAGAAAGAGCATAAGCCCCCTAGGAACTTGCCAGGTGAGCAGGATCCTTACCAGCCCGGTTTCACAAAGAATTAAAGTGTCCTTACCCAGACATACCGCTAGGGGGCAGCACGGCGGGCACCGGTTCCCGAGCTTCTCCGGAGTTCCCCTCTGGCCACGTGGCCTTTATCTCTTACAGAGCTGCACGTGTTGTGGCTAAGTACAAAGCAAATTGTCCTCACCGGTACTGCCTTCCTCTGGGGAGCAGCCTGAGCCATCCCTGGTACCCTGCCTGCTCCTCCTTCATAGCTAGTCATTCCCAGTGCTGGGCAGGCTTGCCGTGTGACACTCAGCAGTAGTGACCGTGTGTAGTTTCAGCTTGGCTAGTCTGCCTCATCTAAGGTCCTTCTGCACCCCTTTGTTGTCCCCAAGCATTTGAAGAGTTGGTTGAGTGGCACCCTCTGTCCTTCCCCAGTTCCGCAGCTGACTGACTGCCTCTGTGCAGCTGCGCACAGAGAGATGCTCAGAGGTGGGAGGGCGAGGCCGCCGGAGACGCTTCAAGGAAGGGAATTCGGGCTTACCTTATTATGTGAACAGTTTGTCACACATTTTCAAAGTCTACTCTGTAAAAACTTGCTTTTAAGGCCAACAAGATGTCTCAGCAGGTGGAGGCATTTTCTCCAACCCCGACAACCTGAGTTCAGTCCCTGGGACCCGTGTGCTGGAGGGGAAAGGAGGGGTTGTCCCGACTTCACGCTAATGCCAAGCCACAAATGCACGGACACATTCACACATGCATGAGACGTATGATATAAAGGCTTAGGTCTCTTTGGGCCACATGCTGTCCCTCATTAGGCATGCGTTCATGGTAGGGTGGAGTAGCCTTGGGTGAGTGAGAGAGTGAACGAATTGTCTCTTTGGTCAAATAGCATCTGCAAAGACGCTGGGGCTACACTTTCCCCAGCGCTGTTTCTCCCACCGGACACTTCCTGCCGATGTCTGGGATCAGTCAGCCCAGGAAGTAGCTAAACTTTCGGTGGCAGAAAATGAAATTTTAGGTTGTTTTCTGTTAAACCCTGTAGTTTAGGAAAACAATGGTTCTTTGGGGAAATATTTGTTAAACCATCTTTCTGAGGCCGATATTGATTAGATGAAGTCAGATGTATGGTTCTACTGTGGACCGTGTAAGCTGAATCAGACCTCGGAACATCCCCTGGACATTCTGCCTGTTTATGAGGCTCAAGCTACGGGAAGCACGGGTGGCAGGTTCTTCTCAGATGTGTTCTCTCCACTGAGATTCGAACTCCCAACTTAGTAGCTCATTAAACCACCCGATCGAGACTTCCAAGGCGTCCCTGAAAGGACCTCCCAAGTGTCGTGCAGGATGTACACTCACGCTTTGCGTTCCGTGCTTCCTTACAGCGGTGTCCTCCCCGCAGCAGCGAGCCTCTGCCAAGATGAAGCCAATAGAGGAAGGGTTAGAAGATGACGATGAGGTCTTTGTGCCGGTGTCTGCAGACGCTCTCCAAGCCCGCCAGTTGCCTTGAGCAGCATCTAGCGACCACGACGGAGGCTGTGCTGATGAGCAGGAGACCCACACTCTGTGACCTTTGGGTGGTTTGCTCCAGTCCTGCCCGGTGGGAACTGAGGGAGGGTCGCAAACAGGAGCTGTGTGCTGTCTGTCCGGCCAGCCAGCCTCTTGTGTTAGCCGAGCCTCCTGACTAGACCTTGCTCTATTTTCAGATATGTATTTTTGCAGTAGAATATTAATGTTATTTTAATGAATCTTAAAGCTATGAACACAATGCCTTTTCACCTATTTTTCTAAGTTGTGGCTCTTTCTCTCACATGTGCTTTTCCCTCTCTCATGGGGATTTAGAGCGAGTCCTTTTGATCACCTTAACGATGCAAGTCGAAATTGAGGCTGACAGAACATTAAAAAGTTTTCCTTTTGTCCAGTTGACGTTTTCATGATACATTTTAGACAAAGACTTGTCTTGTTTCCCAACCCAGGACCAGAAGGTTTCCCTCACTAGGGCCACCCTCCTTGTTGGGTGTAGATCACTCGATAGTGACACCTTTATCTGAATGTGCTGTGAATGAGCCCATCCCTGCAGTTTATCAGTGACTCTGAAACCTGGGCCTGCAGCGAGTGTAAGCATTTCTGAACTCAGGGATGACTCAGCTAAACTTTCTGTCTTGTAACTTGGAGCCATCTTGGCCATAAGCTCGGATACAGTTAAGGCCTCTCCCTTTAGAAGAGAGAAAGATGGACGGAGCAGGTATCACACGCTGGAGGCACTGAAAATCAGCTTTGCTCTTCAGTCCGTTTCTGGGATCACAGAAGCAGATGTCCTGAGCCAGACACTGTGACTCATACCTGTAAGGCCAGCACTGGGGACGCTGAGGTAGGAGCCCTAAGAGTCTGAGGTCCACCTGGGGTCACTTAGTCGGACTCCGTCTCAAAACAACAGAATGTTTGTTTAAGGACCAGCTGGTTCCAGAACTGTGGTCAAGAGGAAACAAACCCATGGGGCAGAGGCTTCACATGAGGCCAGAGACATCCAACAGGGGGACTGCTGGGAGGACGGCCTTGGTGCCAGTCTTTCTTTCCTGCTAGTCACGTTTTTTAGGGATGTTCGATGTACTAGGCTTTGCCCAAATCATTTCATTTAGCTGATCATAGCATGCTGAAGCCACTGATTGGCTAGTCGTGTCTCTCATGGTTGCTTCATCTGCTCAAACCAACTGGAACATGTGAGCCTCCCCCCAACCCCCGTCACGTTCCAGAGCTAAGAAAAATTAACCCAGCAGCTCTTAGTCTTGAGACAATGAAAGCAGTGGTGACCTAACCGTGACTTTAAGGTTGTAGCTGTCAACCTGGGGGTGGGGGGCACTTTGTCCATTCACCCACCTAAGATGTGATAGGGTGGGTTTCAATTTCCATGAAACTACTTAGCTCATCCCCCCCCACACACACACGGCTAATTTACAGCCACTCTGCAAACGACACCCCCTGAGAAGGCAGGGATATCGGATTCCGCTGGGACCAGTCTCCATGTGTGGTGCCTCAGTGGCCTTTTCTACCCCACATAGTAGAAAAGGTTACCTGGGCTGATCTGCCCGGATCGAGCTGAGGTATTTGTAGTGCTGGGAATGGAGCTGTTTTAAAGGCACACAGTAAAAAGTGGGTGAATTAGAATCATTTACTCGCCTCTTGGAAACGTGTGTGTATCAATGTCACCGATAACGAGGATAGAATCACGTGGTGAGGGCTCTTCGGAGAGCCACTTAGTCTGAGTAAGAAACTTGAAACTATTTTTAAAGACGTACCTGCAAGGAAGACAAAGAGACTTGGAGAACAGGAGCCATTGGAAGCCCTCCCACATAGCCGTGGCTGCGAGGGAGCAGAAGGGAGAAGAGTCCCAAGAGTTAGGTCTCTGGACAACTTCAGATTCATTCACACAGATGAGCAAGTGTACCTTTGTACAAAGCAGCATAAGCCATTAGATTGATGGATCTTTGTGCTAGTCTCCTAGAAGACGCTTCCTCTGATTTTAGCCTTCAGTTAGCTCCGAGATAATGTTCAGAAAATGCTCTGCAGACGTTAATCTGTCTCTACCCCTGACCTCTGTTTAATGTAACATCAAGTCAGCTATATGACTCCGGAGGATACTTATGCCAAAGTGCAATTGTCTCGTAGGATATTTTGAAAGCCCTCAGAACATTTATATTTATAAAACAGCACAAGTATTATAGAGACCCACGGTTTTGTGTATCTTATGTTAGTTGGAACGGGTGCTGTGTGACCTGTTAGTGGGTTCTGAACTCTCTGCTCCACCCCAGTCACCCTGCTGTATGTCAACTGGCAGGTAACGTGGGTCAAAGGCACACCAACGCCTGTGCTTCTGAAGGCTCTGCGGGGGATATTTGTTGTTCCTCTTTTGGTTTTCAAGTTTGTTGGTTGGTTGGTTTGACTCAGAGCCACCAGTTTCTACTTTCTGCTCCCATGGAGGCCCTAAACACAGAAGCACGTGGATGCTGGAAAAATCTTTAGGAAAGCTGATGTGACCAGCATACTTCCGTGTCCCCAGCTTACTCAGGTTAGGGCACGTCCTCCAGGAAATGCCCCAGCTAGAAGGTGGTGGCTTTTGGCCACCCAGTCCTGCCTCTAGGGCTTAGTGCACTTACAGACCCCCAGGTGCCACCCTTCGGTCTGACATTTATTGAAATCCATTTGTTTTGACCCTGCTATGCCTGATTCCTTTCCCCTTTCCCTTCCTTGCTTCCCAACTTCCTTTGCTATCGGCAACTCGAGTGACTGGAATTCCCACCCGTTCAGCTCAGTCTCAGGCGAGTAGCTGACAGCTCTGTGGAGGAAGGGCACAGTCATGCTTCCGTTCTGCTACCTACAAGACAGCACCATCCCTGGCAGCAGCCACATTTTATTTATCACAGCCTCTTGGAACACTCCGGGTTTGATGATAATAGTGTGCGAATTATAACTTAAAGAACCTGATTCTAAGTGCCATTTATAGGTTTTCTGTTAGACTTGCAAACTAGTTTGAAGATGACAGATTTCGAGGGTGCTCTATGCAGACACTCGATAGGAAGCTTTGCAGGTGCACTTACATGGATAACAATCACCTTATATTAAAGCTGTATGCTGTGTATAATGTTATTGTTCAGATTCACCCCACACATTGTCATTTGATTAAATAAATTTTTACTTAGGGAAATATGTGTATGTTTTGTTTCGAGCATCTTGCACTTAGGACTTGATCTTAACTCCACTCCCAAGAGCAGGTTTGGGGCAGTTAACTGCAGAGGTTAAGGGAGCCACTTTGCTGAGCAGTCCTGAGAGGTGGTGGTATTCTGTTGGTTTTGTTTAAATGACCTAAGGTCTGTTGTCTTGACTCCCTTTGGCCAGCAGAAGAGGTTACTGCAAGGCCACAGCTGACGGTGCAAAACTCCAAAAGCTTTGCAGTTTTCCTTCTGGGATAGAGCATCATCACACCCGAGCATCCCCTCTAGTTCTAAAAGGTCCAACAATTCAGGGGTCTCTTGCAAGAGCCAGGCTCTTCTTGTTCAAGAGTCTCTTGTATGTGCACCATGTGAGTGTCTGGTGCCCATAGAGGACAGAAGAGCATGTTGAATCCCCTGGGAACTGACTTACAGACAGTAGTGAGCCCTGTGGATATGGGAATTGAACCTGGGTCCTCTACAAGAGCAGCCAGTGCTCTTAACCACTGAGCCATCTCTCCAGCCTCAGGTGTATTTTTAATGAAATAACACAAACCATGATTCTCTACTTCTGGTATAAGGACAACTCTAGGCTCATTATGCAGAGTTAACATCTGTGCTGCTAAGTGTGGGAAGCAGATTAATTACTGAGCGGATGTGCACTGTTGGCATTCACATAGCCACGGTCAGGACCCCAATACTTCAGGTCTGTGGGAATTTGCAAAGCCTTTCTCTGGCCCAAGTTCAAGTGTCTCCAAAGGACTGACCATTGTATCTAGACTATATCAACCACACAGCTTCCTCCTGGACGGCTGTAACCTAACACTGTTCCCTATAGACACCCCCTGCGGAGAGTAAACCCTCCCTGGTCAGCTGCCTCTCCCCTGCTCAGGTGTAGAAGATAAACGAGCTGACCTTCCAACTCGCTGCTGCTGTGTCTCCAGCCCGCCCAATCCCAGCCCTTCCGTCCACATGTCTGTGTGTCTGTCCTTCCTCATCATCCCAGTCAGACCAGTTGCTGAACCTTGCAGATCCTGGCATCAAAGTAATCAGAGAGTTTGCACACTGAGATTAAAAACTGCCCTGACCTGCAGGAAGGAAAAGAGCTAACGGTTTCTCTTTAACTAGTTATTTGCGTGTGTGTTTGCGTGTTTTGCTCACAAGGATGTCTGTGCACCTTGTGCACATCCGGCACCCGTAGAGGTCAGAAGAGGACGTTGGATTCCCTGGGACTGGAATTACACACAGTTGTGAGCTGTCATACGGGTGTTGGGAATTGAACCTGGGACCTCTGGAAAAGCAGTCGGTGCTCTTAATCTTGAGCCATCTTTCTGGTCGTGCACCAAATGTGGATAGTGTCAACACAGCCACCAAGGTTCTTCCTACTGCCAGTTACTTCTTTCCTGCATCCCCCCCACACCAGGCACACTAGCCCCCTGCTGTGATGTCTGTGGAGTCCTCAGCGTCCACAGGTGCTACAGCTCCCAGCTGCTGTGCCCACACCAGGCACACTAGCCCCCTGCTGTGATGTCTGTGGAGTCCTCAGCGTCCACAGGTGCTACAGCTCCCAGCTGCTGTGCCCACACCAGGCACACTAGCCCCCTGCTGTGATGTCTGTGGAGTCCTCAGCGTCCACAGGTGCTACAGCTCCCAGCTGCTGTGCTGTGTCCCCTGTGTATGCTTGCTTGTCACGGTTTGCTGTCAAGGGTTCACATACACTGTGGCTGGTTGTAGTATGAATGTAGTCCCATATCTAGGAATCCAGCTGACCTTGAATCAAATCTATTCGAGTCTGGACGTGATGATATGCCCGTTTTAATTCTGATAAAAGGAGGCAGAGGCAGGCAGAACTCTTTAAGTCAGTCTGATCTACATGGTAAGTTCCCAGACCAAACAGAATTACATGGTGAGACCCTGACTCTCAGTTTTTTAAAGTGGAAGAAACTATGTCTCTATTGAGTAGGTGAAAGCTTTTCCCCATTACATCAGACCCTAGGACACAGTAACGGCCTCTTATCCGGCATTTGCTTTGTGTTGGGCATTATAAAGGCTGATTTAAGTATGTGACTTACTGCAGATTTTGGTTGTCTGTTTTTTCTGTCTTATGTAAGATACTTTAACATCTTCTGGAGGTACTAAAACCAAGCCTTGCTAGATGACAATTAGGAAATGTCATAGATAGGTTTATATTACAATATGAAATACTTAGATGTTCAAATTGTAGCCGAGGTGATGGAGAGTGTGGGTTGTGCGCCCTCTGCTGGCACTGCTGAGGTGCAGCATGGCTCCGGCTAGAACGTGCAACTCCAGACCTGCACTCATTCCCCCCCCCACCCCCCTCCACCCCAGACCAGACTTGCTAATCATCCCAGGTGGACTTCCAACTCATGATCATCCTGCCTCAGCTTCCTGAGTGCTTGGACTGAAGGCATACACACCACTAACCTTAGAAGTCAATACTTTTAAATTAAATTATTCTAAAATATATTTTTATTTATGATGTGTTGCACGCATACACGGTGTGATGTGTAAATGAACCATGTCTCCTCAAAGGTTCATCACTTAAGTGAGACCATCAGAAAATATCTAATATCTTTATTTTTTATAACTTTTTATCTTGTGTGCCGGGAGGGGGAACTGCCCATATGTGGAGGTCAGAGGACAGGCTGCGTCAGCTCTATCTGTCTCCCGGAAGCCGGAGGGGACAAACTACTAAATAATTACTAAAGTAGTGTGGGTTATTGTCGCGAGCTTCTAAGAAATGGGATCCTTAAGTGTTGTCAATGTGGCTGGTTGGTTATTGTTTGCTTTGTGTTGGGGAGAGGTAGAGAATGGGAGGTTCTACAGAACTTGCAATACTGTATCCGCGAGGCCTGGTTTCCTTGGTTTCCCTGTTAGGGCCTGACACAAGAGTCCAGGTGACTGCCAGTTACCACGCTGCACAAGTGAAGAGAAGCAGATAATGTAAACCACGTGTGTTCAAAGGACTCAGGCTTCTGGTCCTCCTGTTATCAGAGACATTAACTGCAGAGACGTGTTCCCTAGTCCAGCACACGTGGCACCTACTTAACCCAAAGAAAGGTGGGAACCCTCTCCACCCTTCTTCCAACCGGGCATGTCACAGATGCTCATCTGATCCCATCTCCTGCCTTCCTAAACCTGCTAGGTCATCGTAAGGAGTAAAGCAGATGGTCCTGAGGTGACACGTGACAGCAGAGGGTTGTCTTTCCTTGCTGCGAGGCCCCGTTGTCTTCTGTTCATGTGAGTTCTGGTGCACCATGCGGATTTGGGAGAGATGCCCATATTCAAGAAGAGCAAAGAGCATGGGCCCTGTGAGCTTGCAGCTAACGGTTCGGTGACAAACAGGGAGGCAGAGAGATGATGTTAAGGGAGCGCGTCTGATGGAGCAACTGTGTCCACATAAGTTCTCTTCCACCTATTCTTCCCCTAATCAACTAAAAGTGCACAAAGGAGTAAGGCCAGCCCAGGATACAGACAGCTGTGAGCCATCATGTGGGTGCTGAGAGTTGAACTCGGGTCTTCTTAAAGAGCAGCCCATGCTCTTAGCCACTGAGTGATCTCTGCAACCGCAATCTTGAACCCTCATTGCTTGTTTCCTAGTGACCACACTGCAGTTTTCCTCTGCACTCCCATTTCAGATACATGCCTGTGCCGCTTCCAAGCCTCTGCAGCCTGGTTTCTTGTATACGGCACTCACTTTCTCCTAGCATCTGGATGCATCCTACTGACCCATCTTTTGTATCTCTTGTGTGTGCCTCAGTGTAATTCTTGTTTCAGATATAACTCATTTTCATTTGTGTGTGTGTGCAACTGTGGACCTGCAGAGGCCAGAAAAAAGGTATCAAATCTCTTGGAGCTAGGTTGTGAGGCACCTAACCAGGGTGTTGGAAACTGGAGACCTTTGGAAGAGCAGCAAGTGCCCCTGACCACTGACGACACCCAAGTTTCAAGATTCAGTAAGTGTCTTCAAAACAAACAACGGACACCTACACAGAACCAGGAAGATGGCTCAGTGGGTAAAGGCACCTGCTGCCAAACCTGGTGCCCCGAGTTTTTCAGCCCTGCATGTTAGGAGAGAAAAAAGGACTCCTTCAAGCTGTCTTGTGACTTCCATAAGTGTATCATGGCACACTCTCTCCCCCACAGAAATGCAGTGATTTTTTAAAAGAAGATTCTGTATGAAGCCTCCTTCTGACATTTGTCTTTGAATATGCGTCTGGCAGCCCTGAGCTCCTTTTCCACTGCTCAGAGCACAATTCCCACTTCGGTCGTCTCTCCTCAGGGAGCTAATAAAGGGGGCTGGGTCAGCAGACTCCCGCAGGCCCGTGGTCAGATCAGTGCCCTCCATGTAGTCAGTCTTCTCCCCCCACCTGCGCCCCACTTCCCCAGCTTTTGTCTTTTTATGCTAGTTCTTGTCTGCAACTCCCCTTCCTAGAAACGAGCCTGGCTGCTCGGCCCTCACACCAAATGTACATTCACCAAGTGCTACTCTTGAACATTTGTTTGGATTTTGCTTTTCTGCATGTGTGCCTGGTACCTGTAGAGGTCAAAAGAGGGCCTCGGATCCCCTGGAGTCGAAGATAGCTCAGAGGGTTAGCACTGGCCGCTCCAGCAGGACCTGGGTGTGGGTCCCAGCACCCACATGGCGGCTCACAGACCGATAACTCCAGGTCCAGGGGATCCAGTGCCTTCTGTCCTCTGAGGATGCCCGGCACACAGTACACATACATACTGCAAAGAAAACACTCATACACATCAAGTATATAATAAGAGCCACCATGAGTGCAGGCTGGGAATCCAATCCAGGTCATCTTGAGTTCTCCACTGTTGAGCCACCCACCCACCTCTCCAGTACCTGGTTATCTATACAACAGAACACTGTATGACAAGAACAGCTCCAAACCATATCTGAAAGCAAGTGAATGTCGAGTGTCAATTGTCAAGTACGGCTTCAAGGTTAATCTAATGTGGATCCCATGTGTGTATACATGCTCATCTGACTATAAGAGAACCAACAACGCCCATTAATAGTTATTTCTATAAGACTAGTTTTAAGTTTTTTTATATCTTAAAATGAATAAAAAGTATTACCAGTTATATTCTTGCATTTTTTGTTATTTACATGTGAGTGTTTTGCCTTCAGTATGTGTATGTGTAACCTCCCTCATACCTGGTACCCAGAGGGAAGAGGGCATAAGATCCCCTGGAACTAGGTTATAAGGTTGTAAGCCACTACACAGGCGATGCGAATTCAACCCAGTTCCTCTATAGAGCAACCAGTGCTCTTAGTCAGCCCCCCATACTTTCTTTTTAAGAACCATTTCTCATATTTCCTCAAGTACAATACTACATTTTAAAATACAATCTTTATAATCTTTTATAACAAAAAGCTCTTCATAGCCTAAGCAAAATGAATCTATCCATTGCTAGTATGACCATTTGTGTGGCTTGAAACTGTAAAAGTGTTCACTTCAAATGGCTCTGGTTCAATTAAACAACAAAACAAAAACCCTCATGGGCTAGGGCGAAGGTTCACTGGGTAGAACATCATCCTGACAGAGGGTCCGAGTTCAGCTGCCAGCACCCGCATCAGAAGGCTCACAGCTCTCCAACTCCAGCTCCCAGGGATCTGACTCGTCAGCACACATATCCAAAATATAAAAATTGTCTCTAACTCTTACAAATAAATGATGTAGAGGCCACAGGACACCAAATAATAAAGCAAATCATCCTGGAACGAAGGAGCATTTACTTGGATACAGGCTGCGGTGGTTAATAGCTCACCAATCTGTTTTGACAGTGCCTCTCTACTGCATGGTTGGTCCAGGTTACACTAACATTTTACATTTCTGGTGATGCTGTCTCCTAATTTGTTCTTTCCAAATCCTCATAATTACCAGGAGAAGCCTGTTAAGAAAATTCTAAAATGGTTTCTCCAAGAGGTTTTTATAAGCTTCATGCCATTCTTTCTGGCCACACAAAGGGTAGTTCTCCATGTACAAATTTGTACAATTCGTGATGATAATACTGGACAATCCAGATGAAGACAAGCCCCACCCCCAATCAAAAAAAAAAAAAAAAAAAAACCCTTCCATGTTTACCACCACTACCAGACCATGCTCATCCTCACATTGGCAAATACCTCTGAAAGGTCCCTTTATTCATTTATTTAATTTCTCAATCACAGAAGTCACACACAAAATATCTTCAAACCATCTTAAACACCAACATTGTATTTTTATTCTCTATCATGTAATTTAAAATTCCGAAACATCAATAGCTAACAGAGTAAGACATTCAGTACAAAAAGACAACACTAGGCCCATGTCTGCAGAAGGACAGTCTGCTGAGGTGACGGGATGCACTGTCCCAGTCCAGTACCAACTCCTCCCTTGTTCTTTCCAACGCAAGCTCAAGTGGGTTTTTAAAAAAAATTTTCACTTGTAAACATGAATCAAAATGGAGTGAAGTAATCTAAACACTACACAAGATCATTTTCAAATACCAGATACAATACTGTATTAACGACATATAAAAACCAGGGTTCACTTTGGTCTTAATATGGATAGAGTTGTTACCGCCACAGAAATGATGTACATTAATTAAAGCCAGTCTGGTGCTAGGTGCCTGTGGTAGGCAGAGTGATTGAAGAGGTAGTCAACGCCGTCATTTTCAAGCTGGGACCATCAAGGGGTAAGCCACAGGTGTGTCGCACATCCGGATACTTTCTCACAGTATAGGACTTTACCATACGCCATAATTCTGTTCCAAGTGTAAGATCAACAAGGAGTCATAGGTCACAGGTCACATAGGCACATCTTGAAGAGGCTGTTGACAGTATGTAAGACGGAACTGGATGCTTTCAACAAGTTGTTGTTTTTCTAAACAAATAAGTCTCATTAAGACAGCTAGAAAAGTAAAGTCAGCACAACTCCACTTCCACACACTTCCCTAGATTTTATACCAGAATGGGAAATTACATACATATTTTATGATAAACATTTCTTAGAGAAAACAGATAAATTAATTTAAATTAACGTTAAGACTTAATGAGATTCCCCACATCCTGTATAACTCATCTTACAATGAATGTTACAAGGTCTATTAACACTTATGAGCTTCTATTCACAAACTACATACAGCCAGCAGCAAGCTAGGCCTGCACTGGTGTGAAATACATCCCAGCCAGAATACAAAAATAATTGGCAATAAAAACATCCTCTATTTGGGAGGTGGGCTGATGTGAATAACGTGATGTCTTCATCTTTTTCTTTAGATTGCACACTAAAATTTCCAAGTTATAAGCAAATAAAAAATCTTCCTAAATCTTTCATTTGTAAAAATACATCCAAAGACTAGAAATGCAAGTACAAAAATGTCTCCACTATGACCTGCTGTGTAGAGAACATATAGTTCACAGGCTAAAGGCTGGTAGTGAATCGTTTTTTAGGAATTACATTTGTGTTAATATGAGGGGGAGGTCAAAAGGTGGCTCAACCCACAGGCTATCACCCCACTATTAGGAACCCTGGCAAAGTGGTGCTCCACAGACTCCTTTCCCCCCTGGCTCAAAGCAACACTGCACTTTAAGTTCCCCTTGGCGAGCTGGTGCTAGTTATGTGCCTAGGGCTGGGGATGCTACAGTATGCTTTGTCTTCAGTACAGTAGGGATGCAAGTGAACGGGGTACACCAAGTTTGCTTTTGTTACCTCTCCTGCCCCTCCTCTAGGTAACAGCTATTTTCAAGGCTGTTTCTGTGTTCTGCTTTGCTTAGGATGAAGAGTGCTCATTCTTCCTTAAATTCAATACATAACTTTAAGGAAATGCTTGGAGACTTTGCTACCTAACATGGCAAGTCCATGAGAAAAACAGGCGCCTTTTCAGAAACATGCAGTTGCAAATGCCCATCTATCTGTAGGTGCTACAGATTAAAAGTGTCTGTACCAGAGAATTATCTGCAACCCATAAGGCTGCAGCAGCGTCGAGGTGTGCTATGTGGTAGCTAGGAGGTAGCCATTTGCTGTAAACAGAATGTTTTCACTTGTGTGAATGAACAAGTGTTTGTGTCAGTGAATTCACATCTGCAGGGAGTGGAATTCTGCTTTACAAGACTTCGGCATGAAATAAAAAAGGACCACTATCTGATATTCAGAATTATGATCAATGTCAAACTCAGAGGTAGTTACTAACAAGTACATGTACGTACATAAAGACTTAATTTATTTGGCTTGTTCTGAGAAAGCAAGATTATAGACTAGTCTGTAAAAAAACAAAACAAAAAAACCAAAACCCCAAAATAAAAAAAACATTATATGGTATGTTCCCTGAGCAAAGTTCTTTGTCCTGAGCATGTAATAGTGACAATATTTTCATAAAAAAATAAACCCCAACTTTTAACCATGATAGGTTTGGTATGTGCTTTTAGGAATTCAGTCTGGTCAGATGCTGAGAAAGAAGTCCCCTATAACATCTATAGGTCAAGTGGTTCTGAACTTTCTATCTTCATTTTTTAAAATGACCTCAGCTCTGAATTTGTATATGTAAACAGGATGTCTAATTTTCAAGTCCATTATTTCCTATTTTTATAGTCAAGGAACTTTGGTTTGAACGGTCAAAGTAACCTATCAGACCCTCAGGGAAGGCAAGGCGGTACTTCTCTATGGCCACATCACACTCGAGTCGTCAAGGTGAGCTCTGTAGTACAGCACACGGAGAAATTCAAGCTACTCTGGAAAGGACTGGCAAGCTAGTTGGAGAGTTTCTTCCTCTAATGGCTTTGATGCAGCCTTAGCCTTACCCACCTCCCAGGAGACACACGGGAGGAAGGGACTCCTGTGTAGAATGTATGGCAGATGAGTGACAGTGCTTTCTTGTTTGATTATCTGAGCTTATACCAAGAGGCCCATATAGTTACAGCCAAAATTATGCACTGCAATTCCTTGGTACCTTCTTGAAGATGTTTCAAAAATTTGCTTATCACATTTAGAACCAGGCTAAAAAACAAAAAACAAACCAAAACAACATACGATGGAAAACAGCCCAACACCACGCTCAGTCCCTAGCAAACCAAGAGGCCATCTGAGAAGACTCTCATGGCTATCCCTGAACGCCTGTCCGGAGCCCACCACACATTACTTCAGCTTCTGTGCTCCAGGAAGCAGCCATGGCAGTGATGCCATCACATGAAGTATTTCCAGCCACACACCGACCGGGGCAATGTGATAGCTCCACTCCAGGCCCGCCACCCAGTCTGCTTGCCACCAACACTATTCTTTTTAGCATCAATCACGGGCTGTATCTATTGGGCAACTTAATTTTCATTCTAAGTCCCACCATTTTATTTCTATGCTGCTTTTGTTTTAGAAACAGGTCTGAGGACTCTCCAGGGGAAATATAAACAGGCACCAAAATATACCCAAATAATTAAATTTATCTCCAAGGCTTCAGTAGTAAGTAAGAGACCTTCCTGTTCTAAGTGATGGTTCAAAAGCTACTTAGTCAAAGGAGGCTTCTGTTGCCATAATCCCTTAAAAACCTCAGAACACTTGTAAAAGACCTAGTATAAAATACCACTGAAAGGATCATATTACTATATACATTACCCTCCCCTTCATTTTTCTTAATAGGCATGTAATATACAATCAAAACAGAATAAAAGACACTGAAATATCAGCACAGAAACTTCACATTCATTGTCTTTTCTGGAGTTATGTATCCAAGAATTAAAAGCTTACGGCAGTCAGAGGCGTCTAGAGTTAGGTTACTACTTCCAAGCAGGAGACAAGCAACAGCAATAGCAAACACAGAGTTATGAACACAGACTTGGGAGGCACCAAGTATCCCAAAAGCCTTTCGTACCATTTGACTGGTAGCTCTGAGATCTGAAGTATGCTTTGGTTCACATGAAAGGTAACAGTCATGTGGTTTTTTGTTTTTTTTTTTTTTTTAAACATCATATAAAAGAAGTAGTATTTAGGAAAAATTCCAAGGGTTAACTCTGAAACTATCTCAAATGTTTCCCATGGATTTTCAATGCTTGAAGATGCCCAATTATCTGAAGAAGAGTATGTGCTTATATCTACACACACACACACACACACACACACACACACACACACACGTGTATATATATATATATATGTGTGTGTGTGTATGTATGTATGTGCCTGCACTCTTATGTGAAATCCTCACACACATACACATACACACTCACAGATTCAGGTTTCCTATCTCACTTATGCACATACTATATGTAGCATCTCAATTCTATAAAACATGACACCCTGCTTAAATGTAATTTGCTTAAGAGTGATTTGTCTAATTAAGGACTTCACAGTTCCTCAGCAGTAGTTAAAATCCCCGGTCAGCTGCTCTCTGTGGAACAATATTCCCCTGTGCTTGCCTGAGGTAGACTTCCCAACCGGGTGAAGAGAACACTGACAAGTACTAAGTCTTTTTCCGTTTCTGAATCAAAGGCCCCTTTTTGTTTTGCTCTCCTATTGCTGCAAATGCTTTCGTGGAAGAAACCTCTTGGGGTGACCTGTCTGGCCGCTCCACCATTTCTGACTTCACCTCCTGAGGATACGGCGCTGTGCAGCCATGCTCCCCTCCCACTTCTCTCGGGGAAGTAGATGTGCATGGCTGGGATTCTGCCTCCTGTCTTCCCTGAGAACTGGCGGGCAGCTGAGCAACAAGCTTGTGTGGGCAGTTGGCCACCATGTGCATGATGCTCTGGCAGTAATGGCACTTCTTTGGCTGAGGAGGGAGACTGCATTCTTTAGCATGATGGTCGAGACCACCACAGTTGTAGCATCTGCAAAGACAAGTGAGAAGAAAATCTTAAAGGTATGTCCTGTGTATCACTAATATTAAAAAATGTAGTAATTACTGAAATAATTTACATATATAAAATTTTAAATTACCAATGTTCAAAACCTATCAATGAGATCAGTTTATTTTAATGTAACTTCTTTAAAGTATATATTATTTATATTGTTTACACTGATTTCTTCAAGGATTATTATCACCAAAATGTTCCAGCAACTTTATAGAAATCAGATGTATTAAACACAACAGCCAGTGAAAACACACAAAGCACAGCATAATTAACGTTTCCATATAGAAACTAGCCACTCAAATTTAACAGGCTATCATGAAAGAATAATTTAGCCCACTAGATGGCAGTCAACAATAAACCAAAAACTCCACCAGCTGGCTTTAGATATGAGGGAGAAGAAAGCAATCACTGGGAGTAGAGGGAGGAAGGGACCTGGGTGGGACAGGGGACAGGGAAGGGAAAAGGGCAACATGAGCAGGTGTTGAGGGGAACAAGAGTGAAGTCCTGAGGGCCAGTAGAAAGAATGGAAACAGATAACCTTGGAAGGCAAGAGGTGGGGAGGACCCTCTAGAATGTAGCGACCTGGGAGGTGAGAGATTCTCAAGGGACCTTAGATGAAATGCCCTGTAGTGGGGAGAGGGAACTTGTAAAGCCCACCTCTAGTAGAAATACAGGGCATCAAGTGGAGGGTTGGGGTTGCCATCCTACAGTCAAAACTCTGACCCAGAATTGACCCTGTCGAAAAGAACTGCAGGGACAAAAATGGAGAAGACTACGGGAAAGGAGGTCCAGTGACAGGCCCAAATTGGGATCCAGCTCAAGGGGAGGCTCCATGGCCTGACACTATTACTGATGCTATGGTGTGCTTACAGACAGGAGCCTGCCAAGGCTGCCCCCCAAGAGGTCTAACAAGCAGCTGACTGAGACAGCCATAGATACTTACACCCAACCAATGGACAAAACATGATGACCCCTGTGGTTGAATTAAGGAAAGGCTGGAAGAAGCTGAGCTCTTTCAGACACTGAGCTACCAACCGGGCAGCATACACCTGCTCTGGTCTCAGTGAACTGCAAGTGGGATAAGGCTATGGACTCTGAAGGGACCCTCCCCATCTGCTTGCAGGATGCAAGACTGCATCTCCTAAAGAGTCCTTACCTTCTCAAACAGTGCTGCCAACTGAAGATCAACTGTACAACACCTGAGCCTATGCGGATCATTGATCTCTCAGATTACTGTAATTTTCAAATAGTCTTGCAAATTTGGTTGAATTTTATTAGAAAGTTTACTTTCATACTGTTCGCAAAAATGACTTTCTTTTAATATTAAAGCTGTATGCTCTCTAAAACAGTATCCTTAAGGAACAATTACCTACTCTTTCTCTTCTTAGGTGACTTTGATTAGATTCTCAGCAATATTAATAGGAAAGAGAAATTCAGCAATATATTGCCAGTTAGCTCTTTATAGTGCCCAATAAAAGGTGGTGTTTGGATGGCTTTTTTCTAATTCTGGGCGGCATGGACACAAAATGAAATCTGAACCCAAAACTTGTGGCAGTAGAAATGAATTTTCTATCTTTTAACCTCTCAGTTCCAGACTATTTAAACTAAGGTGGGTGTTTCAGAGGGGACTACTCTACTGACCTTTTTATTAGTTGGTGATAATGAGGAACTATCTCTACCTCTTACTGGGTAGTGGGGTCAACTGTGTAGAATGCCCATTCAATCTTAATATACATTATGTACAAAACATTGTATCAGACCCAAATGACAGGTATGGTGATAATTAGCTAGATAATAAAACATTTTTTAATGTTTGTGTTGTCACCTTATTTGATGTCTTCTTTTATTGAATTACTTCAAGTTTGTTAACTTTTTGGCTCTGCTTAATGATGTGGTCTGGGTTGTAACAGCAACTAAAAATGTACTGAAGTACCTTGGAAACCAACTAAAATCCACCGAGAGCTTTTCTTGCAAGCTTCTGTCATCTTATAAACAACAAAATGGAAACTGAGGGACAGATATAAGAACAACTGCAGTGTGGGTCATTAAGAAGTAGAAATGGAAAATGTTGTAGTGGGTTTAAAAAAAGAAGAGACCACAGAAGAGGAGAGAAATCATCAGAGGCCTGTGGGGGAGGGGTGGTGCTAAACAGAGCCTTTTCAGGCCAGCATTCATTTTGGGATGGTTATAAACCAGGCATTTTGAGTTTATTTCATTACACTTAAAAACATTTGGTAAGTTTTGCAGCAACTGCATGAAACAATAACTATTTGTTTAAAGTGATCTATTTTATATCACAGCTTGAAGAACAAAATAATGAACTTTAGGTTTTAAGTTTAAAGTTTATTTGAATCTATTCTGGCTAATGGAAAAGGCTGGTGTGTTTGTTCTTTTTTTTTTTTTTTTTTTTTTTTTTTCTGGTTAAGGAAACGATGTATTCAAAGGCAGATAACTTAATGCTTATCAATTTCTTGGGAGTATAAAGGGCTTGTTAGAAACAGGCCGGATCCCACGCACAGTGGCCCTGTGCCAGTGCAGACAATGAAGAAGTGCCCAGGTCAGAATTGACTTCCACTCCTGCACTCACATACGCCAATGCCTTTCTGCTGCAGCAGCGGCAGCACAACCGCAAACTGGTATTCTAGCTGGAAGCATTTAGCTTTTCTTCTACTATTCGGCCACACATCTTTAGGAATAAAGTATTTTCATACAGAAAAAAAAAAACATATTTAACTTATCTTAAAATGATTAAAATAGGAAAATAGGAGGTAGCTGCTTGGATGGATGACTCTGAGAGGAATGTGTAATTTCTGGTAATGTTTGATCACTTATTTCAGTGTTGTGGCTGGAAATGTAAAAGTCTAGAAGTGCTTCTCATTGTGCCAAATTTTCTAAGGTCAGAGATGTGACAAGGCTTTGCTGAAAGGAACACAGTTCCACCAGAACTATGTCAGCTTTTACAATTATTATTCTTAATTTCTTTTAAGCTTCCCTGTGACTGCACTAAACTTTTATCCCCTAACAAATGAAATTTGTTTTAGTATTAAACACTGGACTGGATGCCAATTAATTATAAGGGCACACACCTGTGATCCCAGGACTTGGGAGGCAGGGGCAGGAGTTCTAGGCTGCTCTGGTCCAAACAGTGAGTTCCAGGCTAGCCAGGAAACAGTGAGACCGGATTCTAAGAAAGTTCACAAAACAAGTAAATAAAATACCAGACTGGAGCATAAGAAAATTTTAAAGAGTTTCATCATTACTTGATAAAGGAATAATTTATTATCTCCCAAGTGGACATAAATATTAAATAATGTATGAAAAAACTTAAATAGTATACATGGATATCAGCCCCCCCCCCACACACATATATGCACGCACACCTCTTTGTTAAAGCAGGTTTTAGAGGAAGAGCAGTGAAGAAGTCACAGTCAGTTTGTGGTAACAGACTTCATTAACTATGCAGCTGGATGAGTGACACAGGTCTTTTCTGAAAGCCAATGTCCGTAGCAGGAAAATTAAAAGGTGTTATTCTGAGTTTAGCCAATAGTGTATCTGCTGTGTTATGCAGAACTCTGGCATTATGTGACAGAGCTACCTTTGATATAAATAATGTTGCTAGGATCTGAGCTTCTATGAAGACAGGATTAAAATACTTCTTTCTGTACTGTTACATTTTACTGAATTAAAACGATATTACTAAATTTT
The DNA here is from genome assembly GCF_963924665.1 of Micromys minutus. Lineage (NCBI taxonomy): Eukaryota > Metazoa > Chordata > Mammalia > Rodentia > Muridae > Micromys > Micromys minutus. The sequence goes on along the minus strand of NC_137960.1, from coordinate 35,928,131 downwards.
TAAGGATAGTCTTAAGTTTATTTTATATAAGTAACATTTATAGAGGATTAGCTTTGGAGCACTGGCTCAATATTATTTACCTAAAATGTGTCCTTAGGAACATTCTGCGCAAGAGACTAAAGAAACTTGTGCCAAACCATATCCTGTCTTAATAACCATATGGGCATCAGAAAGAGTTAAAACGTGGGCTGGAGAGATGGCTCAGAGGCTAAGAATCCTGCTCTTCCAGAATTCCTTAGCTTGGTTCCAAGCACCCAAATCTGACAGCCCTCAACTGCCTGCTAACTCCAGCTCTAGAGGATCCAACATCTTCCTCTGACCTCTGCTGGCACCTGCACTCATGGGCACACACCTGTCTCAGTATGTAAGTAAGAATTAAACTTTGTGAGGAAAAAAGAAAAGAGAATTAAGACAGTTTTGCTTACATCTCTAAGGATAGGCTTCTAATGCTCAGTGAGTTTAATTTTTCACTGCAGCCCAGTTACTGCTGAGGAAAATGACAAGGCAGAGATAAGAAGGAAATAACCCGTCCTACTTCCCTGTTCAAATTGGTTTTCTTGTGAATGACTACACATTACCCTTTGCCAAGAATGAGCATTCTAAAATTGCTCACCATGTAGACAGGTGAAAATTGAGCAAGATCAATTGCTATAATGTTTAGATAAGATAACTTCTGTTAAATGAGGGTTTTTTTTTTCCCTATGCAGGTCTCACCTTGAAAAGTAAGAGCTGAGAGTGAAATCATGAACATTTTCCTTGCTCTTAGGATTTCTGTTTCTTGGTCTTGCAGGGATGCTTTATGCCAGGAAGGTACAGATGGGACTAAACTTGATGAAGCTAAACATTCCTATAATCTTTTCTTAGATCTTAAAGAAGTGGGTCTCAGGATTGGAATAATGGCTCAGCAGGTAAGAGCACCTGCTGGTCTTGAAGATGACCTGGGTTCAATTCCCAGTACCTATACCGAGTAACTCTTAAACACCTAGAGCTCCAGTTCTAATGAGTCTGTCATCCTTTCAGGTTCTCTGCAGGCCATACGATGCACATACATACAGGTACGCACATACAAACAAATCGTTAAAGAATTATGCCTCACTATTTGGCTCTCAAGACACTGAAATCTCTTTGGTGATGTCAAACTGTTTATACAAGTCCAAAACCCATTAATAATTGCTAATAATTAGGGTTAGATTATATAGGCTAACACACTGATTTGTGTATATTCCTAAGTCAAAGAAAAAAAAAATGGCTTTTAATGAGGACAATTCTCTAAGGAAAAGAAAAGAATCATTTCTTTTCCTTCAATCGTTTCATGGAAATCTACATGAAGAAACAAAGCCACGATATATATTTTGTCAATGAAATCTTACAGTTGTAATATAAGAAATATATTAAAGTATGACAGATACAACTACGTATAATACCTAGATTATGGAGCAGTGTAGGTGTTCAGTTACAGAAGCCGTAGATTAAAAACATGTATTATATATACACAGTGGAATTTTTTCAGACATGAAAAAGAATGAGAATGAATGTAAATACAGACAAATACAATCATACTGAGTGAATTAAAGAAGCCTCAGAGAGACTGCTATGCTGTTTTCTCTCATTAGTGGTTTCTGTATTTTCTATAGACACAGAGAATCATCAGTGTATATATGACAATAGAAGAAGTGAGACCGCACTCAGACCACCAGCCACCAGGAACAGCACTGAGCCAGCGGTGAGCCAGCGGTGATCCAGGGACACAAGACTGACAACAAGATGGCAAGAGGAAAGGGAAAGAACGTACCCCAGGGAAACCAAGACAACCTGGCAACACCAGTACCCAGCTCTCCCATCACAGCAAACAGCAGAATGCCAAACACTCCAGAAAAAGAAGACATAGACCTAAAATCACACCTCAAGACAATGATAGAGATCCTTAAACAAGAACAGGAGAAAAAGCATAAAGAATTAGAAGCTTTTAAAGAGGAAACAAGAAAAACACTCAAAGAACTAGAGGAAAAGAGAACCAAAGAGATGAAGGAATGGAAGAAGGAATTTAAAACGGAAATTGACACAATAAAGAAAACACTAAAAGAGACAGCCCTAGAGGTAGAACACCTAAAAAAGAAATCAGGAGTCACAGATGCAAGCATTTCCAATAGACTACAAGAGATGGAAGAGAGAATCTCAGGGGCCGAAGACAACATTGAAAACATAGACAAAACAGTCAGAGAACATGCAAAAACCAAAAAGCTCCTAACCCAAAATGTCCAGGAGATCCAGGACACAATAAGAAGACCAAACCTAAGGATAATAGGAATAGAAGAGGGTGAAGAATATCAACTAAGAGGCACAGTAAATATCTTCATCAAAATCATAGAAGAAAACTTCCCTACCCTTAAGAATGAGATGACCATGAGCATAAAACAAGCCTACAGAACTCCAAATAGATTGGATCAGAAAAGAAACTCCTCCGGACACATAATAGTCAAAATGCGAAGTGCCCAAAGTAAAGAAAAAATACTAAAAGCAGTAAGGGAAAAAGGTCAGGTAACATATAAAGGCAGACCAATCAGAATCACACCCAATTTCTCAACAGAGACTATGAAAGCTAGAAGAGCCTGGACAGACATCATGCAGACCCTAAGAGAGCACAGGTGCCAGCCAAAGCTGCTATACCCAGCAAAACTCTCAATCACCATAGATGGAGAGACTAAGATATTCCAAGACAAAACTAAATTGATACAATATCTAACAACAAACCCAAAAACACAACGAATTATAGGTGGAAAACCGATTACAACTACATCCTAATAAAAACAAGAACACTCCTAAGCTAGAAAACCAAAAGAAGAAAGACATACAGGAACAATTCAACCTCCAAAAGCAAAAATAGCAGGAAACAGTAACCACTATACTTTGATATCTGCTAACATAAATGGACTCAATTCCCCAATAAAAGGACAATAGGCTATCAGACTGGATACATAAACAAAACCCAGCAATTTGTTGCATACAAGAAACTCATCTCAGAGACATAGACAGACACTATCTCAGAATAAAAGGGTGGGGAAAAAACCTTCCAAGCTAATGGCCCCAAGAAGCAAGCTGGAGTGGCTATTCTAATTTATATTTATTCTAAAATATCGAATAAAGTAGATTTTCAACCAAAAGTTATCAAAAAAGATAAGGAAGGACACTTTTTATTCATTACAGGGGAAATTTGTCAGGAGGAACTCTCAATCCTTAACATATATGCTCTAAATACAAAAGCACCGATATTCATAAAAGAAACCCTACTAAAGCTCAAAAAATACATTGCGCCCCACGCAATAATACTGGGAGAACTCAATACCACACTCTCACCAATGAACAGATCAGGGAAACAAAAACTGAACAAGGACAGTGTAAAACTAGCAGAGGCTATAAACCAACTGGAATTAATAGATATTGACAGAACATATCATCCTAAAAAAAAAAAAAAAAAAAAAAAGAATACACCTTCTTCTCAGCATCTCATGGCACCTTCTCAAAAACTGACCACATAATTGGCCACAAAACGAGCCTCAATAGATATAAGAAGATTGAAATACTCCCATGCATCCTCTCAGATCACCATGGTCTAAGGCTGGTCTTTAACAACAACAAAGACAACAAAAAGCCCACATACACATGGAAACTAAACAACACTCTGTTAAACGATAGCAGGGTCAAAGAAGAAATAAAGAAAGAAATCAAGGATTTTCTAGAATTCAATGAAAACAAAAACACAACACAGCCAAACCTACGAGATGCAATGAAAACAGTACTGAGAGGAAAACTCATAGCTCTGAGTACTTCCAAAAAGAAACTGGAGAGAGCATACGTCAGCAACTTGACAGCACAGCTGAAAGGTCTACAACAAAAGGAAGCAGATACACCCAAGAGGAGTAGAGGGCAAGAAACAATCAAACTTAGGGCAGAAATCGACCAAACAGAAACAAAAAGAACCACTGAAAGAATCAACAAAACCAAGAGGTGGTTCTTTGAGAAAATCAACAAGACTGATAAACCCTTAGCCAGACTAACTAGAGGGCAAAGAGAGAGTATCCAAATTAACAAACTCAGAAAGGAAAGTAGAGAAATAACAACCGAAACTGAGGAAATTCAAGAAATCATCAGATCCTACTACAAAAGCCTATACTCAACAAAGCTGGAAAATCTGGAGGAAATAAATGAATTCCTAGACAGATACAAGGTACTAAAGTTAAATCAGGACCAGGTAAACCATCTAAATAATCCCATAACACCTAAAGAAATAGAGGCAGTCATCAAAAGCCTCCCAACCAAAAAAAGCCCAGGTCCAGATGGGTTCAGTGCAGCATTTTATCAGACATTTATTGACGACCTAATACCAATACTCTCCAAACTATTCCACAAAATAGAATCAGATCGAAAACTACCTAACTCATTTTTTGAGGCTACAATAACCCTCATTCCTAAACCACACAGAGACCCTACAAGGAAAGCGAACCTCAGACCAATCTCACTTATGAACATTGATGCAAAAATACTCAACAAAATCCTTGCAAACCGAATCCAAGAACACATCAAAACGATCATTCATCATGACCAAGTAGGCTTCATCTCTGGCATGCAGGGATGGTTTAACATACAGAAATCCATCAATGTAATCCACCACATAAACAAACTCAAAGAAAAAAACCACATGGTCATCTCACTAGATGCTGAGAAAGCATTTGACAAAATTCAACAGCCCTTGATGTTAAAAGTCTTGGAAAGAACAGGAATCCAAGGTCCTTATCTAAACATAATAAAAGCAATATACAGCAAACCAACAGCCAACATCAAACTTAATGGTGGGAAACTTGAAGCAATCCCACTAAAATCAGGGACTCGACAAGGCAGCCCACTCTCCCCCTACCTATTCAACATAGCACTGGAAGTCCTGGCCGGAGCAATTAGACAGCAAAAGAAAATCAAAGGTATACAAAGTGGAAAGGAAGAAGTAAAAACATCACTATTTGCAGATGACATGATAGTGTACTTAAGCGACTCCACAAATTCCACCAGAGAACTCCTACAGCGGATATACAAATTCAGCAAAGTGGCTGGATATAAAATTAACTCAAACAAATCAGTAGCCTTCCTCTACTCAAAAGACAAACATGTGGAGAAAGAAATTAGGGAAAAGATACCCTTCACAATAGTCACAAAAACTATGAAATACCTTGGTGTGACTCTAACTAAGCAAGTGAAGGACCTGTATGACAAGAACTTCAAACCTCTAAAGAAGGAAATCGAGGAAGACCTCAGAAAATGGAAAGATCTCCCATGCTCATATATTTACCCAAGAGACGCTCCAACATACAACAAAGACACATGCCCCACAATGTTCATAGAAGCCCTATTTATAATAGCCAGAAGCTGGAAAGAACCCAGATGTCCTTCAGTAGATGAATGGATACAAAAATTGTGGTACATTTACACAATGGAGTACTACTCAGCTATCAGAAACAATGGCCTAACGAAATTCTCAAGAAAATGGATGCATCTAGAGAATATCATCCTGAGTGAGATAACCCAGTCACAAAAGAACAGACATAATATGCAGTCACTGATAATGAGATACTAACCCCAGAAAGCTCTGAACACCCCAGAAACAACCCACAGACTGTTTGAAGATCAAGAAAAAAAGAAAAAAAAAAGAATATATTTTAATTAAAATAGAACTGGTATCACATCCCCCTTTCCTCCCTACAGCCCCTCCCAGTTTCTCTCCTATCTCCTCAAATTAATAACCTCTTTTCCTATATTATTGATACACACATACATATGTGTATGTATATGTACCCACAAATACTTAATTACAACCTTATAAAAATGTATTTGTATACTTTTATGCAAAAATGCTTAAAAATCTGTACATTTATCTTTGTTTTTAAAAATAAAGTTTAAAAAAAGAAGAAAATAAGAAGAGGAAGTGAAGCTGTCTACAGGGTCAGTGGGGGAGGGAGGAAAGCATTGGAAGACTGAGCATGCACTGTACACCTATGTCACAGTGTCCCTATGTAATGTTGTCACACACAGTGCACAGAGACAGTGATTTCTTTTAAATGTGATAACTGTAGTGTCATGGGTGAGTAAGAAATGGCCCTACTGTTTTAGGCATTCGAACGGGTGGTCCCTGGTTGACTGTGCTATTCTGGGAGGGTTAGGTGGCTCAGCTTGGTTGGAGGATGTATGTCATTGTGAGTGAGTTTTGAAGGTAAAATGTGTCAATTACTTCCAGTTCCCTCTCTGCTCTGTGAGAGTGATTTATAAGATGTAAACCTTCAGATTCCTATTCCTGCCACCATGCCTGCTACATGCTGTCATGATGTCCCCACCTTTATGGACTTCAACCCTCTAGAACTGTGAGCCCCAGTGAACTCTTCCTTCCACAAGCTGTCTTGGTCATGGTGTCTTATCACTTATAGTCAGGTGTGTTGATGTACATGCACGCCAGAACTTGAGAAGTTGAATCAAGTGGTAAAGTGTTCTCCTTTACCACAATGGATATAAAATTCTCTTCACAGAATTTTTATAATCAGAATGAATGTAACACACACACAAGGGGAAAGTTGTGCTCCACAGGTCTAGTCTAGGCCCAGGGTACAGACCTCTGCATTATCTGGTTTTGATTCCACAAAGGCTATCTTATCTCTCTCTATATGGCTTGATAACTAGCAGCAATACTAACTTGCTTCTCTACTGAGTGGCACATTTTCCTTTGGCAGGTGAAGTCCTGCTGTCCCCCTTCCCCCTTGACCATTCACAGCAGCACTCCTAGTCTCCAAAGGCTCTTTAGATTCTCCTCTGAACCAGTTCTAATCTGCCCAGGTCTCATTTAAGTGGGTTAAACAAAATATTTCATGCATACTCCTTTGCTATCTGTATAATTCATGCTAGTGTTGTTCTTAAGTCACCCCTTACCATATAATAATCATGTACCAGAAAAGCCATGACGTGAGTGAGATCCATACAGTCAGTTTGGGGCAGGGTTTCCCTGTGTAGCTCTGGCTATCCAGGAACTCAGAGATCCAGCTGCCTCTGCCTCTCAAAGCTGGAGTTAAAAGTGTGCCACCACCGCCTGGCCAATTTTACTTTTTATGTTTTTTCCCTGTGATCCTTCTTTTCTTAATTTGAAAGATTTGTTTTTAATACTACTGGAAATTATTTGTAACATGCTAAAAAAGTTATAAAAAATACAATTACATTAGCACTATTTTTATAACATAATTACAATACTAATATAACCAAATGAGTCAAGTTCTAAAATACAATTAAAACATTAATAACATAAGAAGATGCTATGAAGAGGAGACGAAAACAAGACAGGATAACACATTACCCAGAAAGAAGGTAACCCTGATGCAAATCAAGTTTTATTTTCTTACTCAAATCTTGAATCACTCTCTGATCTTCCTAAAAATATGTCAAAGATGGAATTTTTTAACTTTCCACTAAACATACTTAAGAACTCAAAATCCTTCATTTTTTGTTTATACAAGTAGAAACTTCACTAAAGATGTTCACAACTGTTAGACAAGTAAGAACAAATAGAAAAAGAGACTAGCACTTCACAGTAGCAACACAGTGATTATTCATGAGAAAAATGTATACCTTTACATAAGAAAATATCCATAAGAAATTCTATCAGGAAACAATAAAAAACAATACATTTCTAGAGACAAAAGGGAAAATTTACATTCTAGTTAATAATTCTAGAGAAAATGCTATTATGTAATACATTTAGACAAAAACTTTGCAAAAGGATGCCAGCAGTACTTGTTCAATTTTCATATTTGGGTGAGGAGATCTGTGTGGCACAGCTCATAGGTAAACAACTGAGAAGACAAGAAGAGGCTGTGCCTTAAGTCCTCTCAGGCTCTAACGCCCATTCACCCATGCGATCCGTTTAACTCATCAGCACCCTTGTAAGAAAATGTCACTTTGACAGGGCTGAAGCATGAAAAGGCAGGAGAAGTTTCTGCAGAGATGGAAGGGGAGAATAAAGGTGGCCAAGGCAGGAGGATCTCTGAAATTCAGGATCAGCCTGGTTTACACACTGAGATCCTGTTTCAGCAATTAAGAAAAAATAATGAAAAAGAACAAGAAGGAAAGGCTGGAAGGAAAAGAGAACTGGAAGGGAAAACAAATTCACTGAACTGGTCACACTGATGAATATCAAAGACAAGAATGTTTTATAAAGACCAATAAACACAGCCATCCCCTCTTCAATAGGACCATAAAATCACAAACAAGTCAAACTTCCATTTGAGGGCCTGAGAGAGTAACCAGAGGAATGAACAAGAGTCTCGTCTCTTAGATTTGATCAGTATTTACAAGACCATAGATACATCACCATCATCCTATAGAAATGTGGGATTTACATTTACATTTTTGTTAATTTTCAGTATTTCTAATCTTACTTTAAGAGTCTTCTAGCTCGGCATTGTGATGCATTTCTGTCATTCTTACTACTCAGAGAGCTGAAGTGGGAGAACATTAAGTTTGAAGAGAAGTCAAGAAGACCCTGCCTCATAACCACACACACACCCCACACCACACGCACACATACAAGCACGCACACACACACAACACACACACACAAAACACAAGGGGTGGGGGAGAGAGTAAAGAGAACAAATTAAACACCTTCTTAATACTCGTATTACTTTTACAGATATTCTATAAGTAATTATATTTTCACTTCTTACACAGTGTGATTTTCTTTACCTTCTTCTAAGTTAGGGTTATGATTGCTGTGGAAACACCATGATCAAAAGCAACTTAGGGACGAAAGGGTTTATTTGGCTTACATATCCTACATCACAGGGGAAACCATCAAAGGAAAAGACTAAAAGTATCTTGGAGGCAGGAGGAGCTGATGCAAAGGTCATGGAGGGGTGGGCGCTGCTTAGAGGCTTCTTCCTCTTTCTTTCTTTTAGCACACACCCAAAACAACCAGGGGTGTCCCAACCACAATAGGCTGGTCAGTCCCTTATTGATCACTAATTAAGAGAAAGCCCTACAGACTAGCCTAATTACACCCTAATCTTCGGGAAACATTTTCTCAACTAAAGTTCCTTCTCAGATGATTATAGCCTGAGTCAAGTTGACATAAAACTAGTCAGCACACCTACTTTTACATTTTAGTGAAAGAGAGGCTATTTAGGGTGAATACAATAAGCACTTTCCTGCATACAATAAGCACTTTCCTACCTCTGTGGTATACTTCTGGTCACTACACTTGCATTTTGATTAGATACCAAAAAATTAATCTGCTTTGTTTACAGATGCCATCTATCTTTCCACACACAGTTCATTGTTCAACATTCATTTATTTGGTATTTTTCTGATTTATACATTGGAATAACTAAAAATCAATTCTAGAATAGCACAGGCCCTATGTAGTTTTCAAAAGAATTATACAGATGAAGAAGGATATAAAGAACTAACTTGAGCCCTGTTTTCAGCATACACCCAAATCCAGCCCCAGAGATTTAGGCAGGAGGAAGGCTCAAAGTTTCAGGGCAGCATGGGTTTAATGAGATAGACACAAAGACCCAAAGGAGGAGTGGCAATATGAGGTGCCTGCTACCAAGCCTGATGACCCAAGTCTAATCCCCAGAACTCTCAAGGAGGAAAGAGAGAACAAACTCCCATGTGTGTGCTGCAAATGGTTAAATAAATGTTTTCTCTTTTTAATGGTGGGAAGATAAAGGAAAATGAATGTGTCTACAGTAGTTTTAAAGGCGAGGGATTTGCTCCCCTGCATTCCAGAAGCCAGCCTCTAATCTTGACTCCCAGGATGCTTTATTGTACTGGCTTGTTTTTTTATCTCACTGACATTTCCGTTTCCCAAAAATAAAAGTTGTCTGGTTATGAGGATGGTCCAGTGCATAAGTAACTGCTGAGCAAGCATGAAGATCTGAGTTTGATTCTGAACATCCAGGTTAAAGAAAGATGTGCTTTATAAAATGATAAAGAGAGAAGGAATATGTCTGGTGTGGGGGAAGGGAGTGCCTCTGTGAGCCCATGCTGACTGGCCACAGGATGGTATGGTATGGTATGGTATAGAATTTATTCAGGGCATGGAGAGGTGAGCTGAGAGTGTGAGAGAGAGGGGGAGAGGGAGGGGAGAGAGGGAGGGGGGGAGAAGGAGAGAGAAAGGGGGGGAGAGAGAGAAAGAGAGAAAGGGAAGAGAAGGAAGAGTAAAGGCTGGCTACAAGCACATGGAGAGGGGGTAAGGGAGTAAGGGGGGAGGGGCAAGAAGACAGAGCAGGAGCAAGGAAGCAAGACAGAAAAGAGGGGGCAATCAGGAATACCTGGCTCTTGCCAGATAACTGGGGCAGAGCTTAGACAAAATACTAACAGAAGAACTGAGACATTAAAATTGAACTATATTGCGAGTATAAAAATTAAACTCTAGAGTTCAATAGAAACAGACTAGTGCTGAGGAGAGCTGTCACTAAAGTGCTCACCATACAAGCATCAGCACCTAGGTTCAATCTCCTGAAGTTTTATCAAAATGGCCCGTGAAGTGGTGTGTGCTTATAATCAGCACTGGGAAGGTGAATGCAGGTAGATTCCTAGGGTTCATGTCAGGCCAGCCAGCTCAGCCTATGTGGCAAATTCTAGGTCACTGAGAAAACCTGACTCAAAAAGCCAGGTAGAAGGTGCTTGAGAGAATGATGCCTGAGCGAAACCTCTCATTTTCACAAGCATGCACTGCTGTGTAGCAATTTCCTCTGCACTGAAACATTCTGGAAGGAGGAAGGAGGCCCTCCCTTCCCCAAAGCTACATACGATATAAACAAACGGTGAGAAGACTCTGCCATGAAAGCTGCCTATAAGCTGGGCAGCATACCCGGGGACACAGCTTTCCCAGCCACATTGCTGTAAGCTTTTCAGCCATGCAGCTACTTCTGAGTCAGCCATACTTCTGTAAATAACTCCTCAAACAAGTCCCTATAAGTCAACCTAATAAGCTAGACTTGGGTGGGATGTGTCCTTGGTCTGCCACTGGTGTTTGATAAGGGATGACTAGACATTTATTCAAATATCCTCAGAGAATCCCTCAAAGGGTACAGACAGACTTGAACTCAGGATTCCTGCAGCAGTAAAATTCATGAAACCGTTTTCTGGAGACAAGGGCTATATGCAAAGGCATCTCCACCCCAAACCACAAATACTTCTGATTAGGAGCTCTACAAAACAGAGCAAGAAAGGCTTTATTATTTGAAGAGAGACAAACAGAGCTACCTGAAATCAGAAAATGGTATGAAATACTGACTAGCCAGAGCATACAGAAACCACACTGAAATTTAAATACACAATCAGAAAGTCACTTAATCACAGTAACTGCCTTACGGGAAAAGAACCACACTTTAAAGAAAGGAAGGGCTGTTCTCCAGGACCCAGCAACAAAACCAAAATAAATCTACCTTACCCCACAACAGAAGTAAAGGCAGAGTAAAACTGCAGCAATACTGCAGAACAAAACTCAGTCAGTGCCTATGAAGTTAGAACAACCCATACAGTCTATGACCTATCAGACCAACAGTGCTCATAGAACTGCGAATTGCTAGACATAAAAAGCAGAAAAAGTAACCCACATTCAAGGGGGACAAACATTCAAGAGTCTCAAATTTTCTAAACAGGATGGAAAGGAAGCAAGCAATCAAAAACATCCCAAGACAGCTATTATATATACATTCAACAACTTAAAAGAAAATGAAACATTATGACAGAAAAGTTACAGATATTTTAGACTTGAAAGTTACAATGTTTAAAATGAACAAATTTACTAATAGAGTAAAAATATTAGGAAACTGAAGAAGTAGTAACCTTGGGCTGCCAAGATGGGCCAGCTGATCAAAGTATTTGCCACTAAGCCTGACAACATGTCTTTGATTTCCAGAACCCACATGGTGGAAAGAGAGAACTGACTTTTGAAAACAGTACCTTGGCCTCCACACGTATGCCAGAGCACTCCTGTGTAAACACACAAACAAAATAAATAAATGAGGATTTTTATAAGTCAGCAAACTTAAGGATTGGTAAAAAAGTGATGATAGAAACTTGATTACAAAGAAAATTAAGACTGTAAAAATATAGAAGTCAATTATATGCGGTAGATGGCCCCATACCTAGGAGCATATGGGTGGTGCAAATTGGACTCAACTAGTTATTTAAAAAAACAAACAAAAAAGGACACATAGTTTAGCGGTGCAGGAGTCAGGGAGAGAAGTGGGAAGGTTAATTATGATCAAAATACATTGTATAAAATTCTCAAAGAACTAATTAACATATTAAGAATCAAATGAAATCAAATAGGATCTCTGTAATATACCAGACAATCATAAAATAATCTGATACATGTAATTACCAACGGGGAGGTGATAGGAGAGTGGGAAAGGATTGAAAGCTGGGCATGATCCACACATTTGTGGTGCATGCAGGGAGGGTAACGCAGAAGAGTCTCTAGTCTGATGAGCACACATGGAGAGACCCGTGGCTCCAGCTGCACATGTAGCAGAGGATACCATTTTCTGGCATCAGTGGGAGAAGAGGCCTTTGGTCCAGTGAAGGCATGTTTCCCCAGTGTAGGGGAATGCCAAGGCACTGAGGTGGAGAGGGTGTTTGGGAGAGGGAGCACCTTCATGGAAACAAGTGGAGGGGGAGGGGGAAAGGGGATAACACTTGAAGTGTAAATACAGAGAATATCCAATAAAAAATTAAATTAAAAAAAAAGTCTCTGATTTGAGGGCTAAACAGCAAAGCCTGTTTCAAAATAACAACAAAGACATGAAGACATACAAGAAAACCTGAAAAAATAATGGTCAAAACTTCCGAAGTTTTATGAAAAATCTTAGATCAACAAACTATCAAAACTCAGTAAAACTCAAGAATGATGAATTCAAAGAAAGCCGCAAGTTGCCATGTTCTAATTAAAATAATTAAAACCAAAGGAATAAGAGGGAGAATAGATCCAATTCCTTTTATGAAACAGAAAAAAAAAAATCATGTGTAGGAGAAAGTCAAGACTCAAAATGATGGCAACTGCTCGCACCAAGAGACCTGAGAGAAGCTTGGAGGCTTTGAGGGGAGGTGATGCAGTAGCAGAGGGTGACCCTGCAGAGTACACATGGACAACTAAAAAGGCAAGTCTTATGGGAAGATGTTTTTAAAAAGTGCTTTCATAGAACTGAAAGAAAAAAAAAGATGGAGAACCAGAGCTCAGTGGAATGGTGAATGGTTTTGCCCAGAAGGCCAGCAGGGTGGTGTATACCAGCCTAGAGTTCACACAGATTCTGCCCCCAAATGTACAAAGCAACTGTTTGATCACCTTGACTCTGAGCAATAAGATATCTACGGTGAAGACTAGTCCACTCTCCAGATTAAGCCTCCTGGAAACACCTCCATGGTCCATGCTGCCACTGGAGGCCATGCTGGTGCTGTGATCCATGCTGCCTTGTGGATCTTTGTGGTTGGTGTCTGTGCTCATGCTGCTTATGGAGACCATGTTGGTGTCCTTGGTGACCGTGTTCACACCGCCACTGGGGCCAAGTTGGTGACTATGATCAGGGCTGCTGCAGGAGACCAGGTGGATGTCCATCCGTGGTCATGCTACCGTCAGAGACCACATTAAGGTGTCTGTTGTTGCTACTGGAGGCTTTGGATGCCTGTGGTCTGTGCTGCTGCCAGAAACCATACAGAAGTCAATAATCTATGCTGCCAGTAGCTGTTATGGGCAAGGAAGCTTCTTTTGCAGTTTTATCAGTGACTGCAGAGTCATAACTGAGAATGAGAGACACTGAAGGCTTCTGTGACAACCTTTTCCCCTCAAAAATCAACAAAAACAAACAGTCCAGACAGGAAACTATTGCGATTAAAATGTACTCTTCATAGATAATGGCTTCTGGAGTACAGGGTAGGGCGCTTGGGAAGGACTAAGTTATCTTTAACAGGTTAGCCACTGGGAGAGTGACTGTGCTCCAATGAGTATATGGGCTACACGAGTTGGACTTGGTGTTTCATTTTGTTTTTTGGTTTTTTTTTTTTTTTTCTTATTTGGGGAGAGGACACAAGAATGAAAAGGTGGGCCTGGGAGGAATGAAAGTGAGTGTGAAGGGCTGCACTGTATGAATTCCCAAATGATAAAATACTATGTAGAGGGGAACAGGATATAAGAGCTGGAAGATAGGGAGTGTCTTAGTCAGGGTATCACTGCTGTGAAGAGAAACCATGACCAAGGCAACTCTTAGAAAGGAAAACATTTATTTGGAGCTGGCTCAAAGTTCGAGAGATCCAATCCATTATCATTATAGTGAGAAGCATGGCAGGATCCAGGCAGACATAGTGCTAAGGAGCTGAGACGTCTAGATATCGGTCCAAAGACAGTAGGAGATGGTGTAGCTTGATCACAGCAGACCTCAAAGCACACCCCTACAGTGACACATCCTCCAACAAGGTCATTAACTCCTAATTGTGTTGCTCCCTCTGGCCAAGCATTCAAGCACATGAGCTTATGGGGACCATACCTATGCACAGAAGCACAGGAGGAGGGCTGGGAAAGGCTGTTACCTGGTATGATATGGCTGTTGCACACATCAAGTTACAGCTCAAGAGCATGTCAGTCAGAATTCCCACATGGCTAGCAGAAGGGATGTTGAGGCCCTGTCCCCATCTAAGGAACTATTATCATTTGATGGTTGATGGGAAAAAAGGGAAAAAACAGAACTAGAAACTAAAGATGTTCATACATACAGGGTAGGGAGATGGCTCAAGCTGTAAAGTGGCTGGCCTTCAAGCCGTCCTCAGATATCTGAGTTCAATCCTCAGGGACCCACATGGTAAAAGCAAAGAATCAGCTCTCATACGTTGTCTTCTGAACTCCTATGCATATCTACCCCCCACACTGTAAATGAGTAAATGCATTTTTAAAAAGATATATATGCAAAATACTAATTTAATCTATTAACTCAAAGCTCTGTAGTATTTGTGTTATGCCTTAATGTAGGAAGATAGAAAAGCAAAATATAACATGGGTAAGTACATTTCTGTACAATTCTCAATAAAATAATATTAACCAAAAGAAGCAGAGAAAATGAATAATAAGGGGAAAAAGAGCCAGAAAAATAAAAATAATCATTAAAATGGAATGGCTGAATCTAACAATATCGATAACAGTATCAATACAGATTTCTGTCTGTGTACATATTCAACTGAAGTGGCCAGGTTTGTTGAAGTAAAAATTTTGAAGTGCTAGTAAAATCTAGGCTATTTTACCCACTTTTAGAAGTTGGGACTACTAAAGAATACTTCAAAGCAAGATTAATTACCAGGGCATGGGAGGAGAAGTTTGGCTTAGAGATGTTCAAGTGATACTGAGTTGTTGTGGTAATTAAAAAAAAATATTTGTTGCTATCAGTTCCTGAGCCTTCTTACTCTGAGCATGTGCTCGGAGCTGTGGGCCACTTAGCAGGAACCGATCGCCCTGACTGCTTTCTGCCAGCCGGGAACTTTGCTCACATTCCCCCACAGCGTGGCAAAATCATGACTCATTAATCAATAAATTTATCAATCAGATTTATATGTTAAATTCTCAATCCACAATACATCCGCACAATAAGCTTACAACCAATTGACAAAGATATAAACCACCAACCTAGATAAGACAATTTGACCTACAGAAACCCTTGAAAATATTGCTATCTACCTATCATCAATTAAGACCACCTGCCCAGCTCCATCTGGATTATCCTCTGCTCCTCCTCCTCCCCTCCTTCCTAGACTGTTCCCACCTACGTTTCCTTCTCAGCCAATGATAGGCTGGACCCACCTTGTTGCATAATGACATCATCCTACACTGGGTATATGTAAGAAAATGTCAAAGAATAAATTAAAATATACTTCAAATAGATTACAAAAGAAATGGAACATTTCATAAATGTAAAGGCCCATTTATCAAGCAGACATAAAACTTCCAAATATGTAATAAAATATATTTGCTGTTGATGGAAAGTCCAAACACACCTAACAGACACTCTTAATGCAAAGGAAGCAGAGAAAACAGCAATCACAGCTGAAAATTAACATCCTCTTTTCTGTGTGATAAAAAAAAAGATGAAAATTTGGACTGTACTAACAAAGAATACCATCTAATTAACACAATAAAATAATACACTCAATATCTACTGAATATTGCTTTTTAAATATACATAGGACACTGCACAGCAAAGACTGTATCTTGAAGAAAAATTGATGTCAACAAATTTCATAAAGTTGAAATCTTACCAGAATGTTTTCTGACTCCAATAAAGTTAATTCAGAAATAAGCAATACATGGAAGTTTCAATGTATTTGAACATCACACACTCTAAATAACACATACCAAAAAATAAATCATGAGAGATATAAAAATTAAAAATCTTGATACAGGTGGAAGGTTATAAAGTAATATACTTCGGTGTCAAGTTGTGAAGGAGTAGATGGTTAATTCTGATGTCAACTTGATAGGATCTAAAGTCAATTTGTGTGATACAAATTTGCAAATATGCCTGTGGATGTCTGGGTCTTCAATTCCATTACATTTATCAACATGTCTGTTATAAGTAAAATGCCATGCTGCTTTTTATTGCCAAAGTTCTGTAATAGAACTTAAAATCAGCAAAAGTTGCAGGTCAAACTGGATGGCTGCCTATACATGAATAAAAACCAATTCATACTTTATCACCCTACACAAAACTCAACTCCAAATGAAGGACCTTAAGATGTGACCATATAGCCTGAATAGGACAGAAGAGAAAGTAGGGAGTAGGTGTGAACTCATTGGTACAGGAAAGAGCATTCTGAACAGCAAATGACAGCCCAGGCATTAAGACTGACAATTAACACCTGCGCCTGCAGCAGACCCTGTGCTGGTCTCCCAAGAGTGTTGACACACCTGAGAGAAAAGGTGAGACCACCACTTCAGCTCAAATACCTGGCCCAAGAGGATCCTTCAGGACAGAATCTTTGCGATTTCCATCTGCACCCAGAGCTTACCCTGTGTCGCAGCTCTCCACATCCAAATTCCGCCAAGAGAAAGCTGGTCTCCCAAGAGTGCTAACACAGGAGGAACAAGCCACAGCAGAGACAGCAAGACCAGCTAACACCAGAGAAAACCAGATGGTTAAAGGTAAGTGTCAAGAAAGAAATAAAGAAACTAAAGACTTTTTAGAATTTACTGAAAATGAAGGCACAACATACCAATGATCACCATGGACTAGGGCTGGTCTTCAATAACAATAAAAACAACAAAAAGCCCACATATACATGGAAGCCGAACAATGTTCTACTCAATAACTTGGTCAAGGAAGAAATTAAAGACTTTTTAGAATTTAATGAAAATGAAGGCAGAACATAAACTTATGGGACACAATGAAAGCAGTACTAAGAGGAAAATTCACAGGTCTGAGTGCTTCCAAAAAGAAACTGGAGAGATCATACACTAACAATTTGACAGCACACCTGAAAGCTCTAGAACAAAAAGAAGAAAATACACCCAAGAGGAGTAGACAGGAATGGAAGTAATCAAACTCAGGGCTGACATCAACCAAGCAGAAACCAAAAGAACTATACAAAGAATCAACAAAACCAGGAGCCTGTTTTTTTGAGAAAATGAACAAGGTAAACCCGTAGCTAGACTAAAAAGAGGGCACAGAAACAGTTTTCAAATTAACAAAATCTTAAATGAAAAGAGAGACATAACAACAGAAACGGAGGAAATCCAAAAATTCATCATACCCTACTACAAAAGCTTATACTCAACAAAACTGGAAAATCTGGATGAAATGGATGATTTTCTAGACAAATACCAGGTACCAAAGTTATATCAGGATGATATAAACCATCTAAACAGTCCCACAACCCCTAAAGAAATAGAAGCAGTCATTAAAAGTCTCCCAACCAAGAAAAGCCCAGGACTAAATGGGTTAAGTGCAGAATTCTATCAGACCTTCATAGAAGACTTAATACCAATATTCTCCAAACTATTCTCAAAATAGAAACAGAAGGAACACTATCCAATTCATTCTATGAACCCACAATTATGCTTGTACCTAAACCACACAAAGACTCAACAAAGAAAGAGAACTTGAGACCAAGATCTCCCCTTTGAATATCGATACAAAAATACTCAATAAAATTCTTGCAAACCAAATCCAAGAACACATCAAAACAATCATCCATCATTATCAAGTATGCTTCATTCCAGGGATGCAAGGATGGTTCAACCTATGAAAATCCATCAATGTAATGGAGCACATAAACAAACTCAAAGAAAAAAAAAAAAAAAACCCACATGATCATCTCATTAAATGCTGAGAAAACATTTGACAAAATTCAATACCCTTTCATGCTAAAAGTTTTGGGAAGCTCAGGAATTCAAGGTCCATACCTAAACACAGTAAAAGCAATATACAGCAAACTAGTAGCCAACATCAAACTAAATGGAGAGAAACTTGAAGCAATCCCATTAAAATCTGGGGCATAAGGATGCCCACTCTCTCCCTACCTATTCACCACAGTAGTTGAATGGTGAAGAGTAATAAAACCCATGACAGCACATGCTGGTGAGGATGCCCGGAAAGGGGAACATATACTCATTGCTTGGGGAGTGCACACTGGTAGAGCCACTACAGAAGTCAGTTTGTTGGCTACTTAAAAGCTGAAAACTGGTGTACCACAAGCCCCACCCATACCCCTCGGTATAGATGGGTGTTAGATAACCCACAGAGTCTACTCTTACTACAGAGATAGTTGTATATATATGTTCACTGCTGCTCTCTATATTATAGCAAGAAATTTGAAACAGCATAGATGTACATCAGTCATTATACATCATTAGATGGATAATGAAAATATGGAACATTTATAAAGTGGAATATCATTTAGTTATTAAGAAAAAAGAAATTATGAAATTAATAGGTAAATGCATTGACAGAGAAGCAATCATCCTTAAGTGAGGTAACCCATATCCAAAAGAATAAACATTATATGTTCTCTTGTAGGTGAACGTCAGCTT
The DNA here is from genome assembly GCF_963924665.1 of Micromys minutus. NCBI lineage: Eukaryota > Metazoa > Chordata > Mammalia > Rodentia > Muridae > Micromys > Micromys minutus. The sequence continues at coordinate 35,909,026 of NC_137960.1, read as the reverse complement.
TTTAAGTTTTAGATATATGGGTGTTGATTGTCCTGAACCTGTTTGTATTTTAATGTTAATTAAATACACTTCCCCAAGAAGGGCTGCCCAGTCACATGCTTAAGAGGTGATGTCATCTGAACCTTCCCATTTTAATAAATAAAATAAAGGAATGCCAGTGACTGGGCGGGGCAAGGGAGTGGAGAGAGGAGAGGTGGAGAGAGGAGAGGTCTCAGAGGTCAGAACACAGAGGGTAGAGGTCATGGCAAGATGGAGGTTCCCAAGGACCAGCTAGACCTAGGGGATATTAATTGGCGTTAAATAGCTATGAACACTATGGATTTTATAGGTCTAGTATCTCATATAGAAGGGCAGTGTGTATCTTTGTCTATTTGATGCAATCTTGTTGTGTAGCGGGTTTGTGGATTAAGAGTTGAATATATAAACCTGTATGAAAAGCAATTGGGCTGAAGAGTTATATTTATGTGGGATTTTGGGACAGAGGCAGAGAACAGCCAGTAGAAAACTGCCAGGGAGAGGAGTTTCGTGAACAGGGCTGGGCTGTGGGGGTGGGTCAGACTGGGTGGCTCCAGCCAAGTGACAGAGGTGCATGCGGCTCCGCGTCAGGGTTGGGCCTGAAGAGAGAGACCTCAGGGCCAGTAGAAAGATAAACTATTTTTTTTTAATTTTTTAATATTTACTGTAACATATGGGTTTTACCTAGCAAATGTTAGATAGCTAGTAAGGGTCCCAGGGGGAGTAGGGACTCTTCCAAGGAAGGGAAAGTAGAATATAGTCTTAAAAAGAGATAAAGGGGAAATCTGAGTAGGAGAACTGAATGGGGAGGTGAGAAGCAGGGCAAAGGAGGAAATAAGGGGAGGGACAAATATCACTAATAGCCTTTTAAAGTATGATATGGAAAGCTACTATTGTAGCAGCTTCCTAAAAATATGAAAAAATCAAGTGTATCTACTATATAATGGGGTTGGCAATGCCCCAACAGGTTATCTTATGCAACCTATTAAAATGTCCAATGATTTAAATGGCTATATCATATTGAATCATTGGCCAATAGAATTCTGTAGACAACCCAATCCCCAAATATCACAGGCCACTGCCAAAGCTATTGATTACTCTTCATAAGCTGATAGTAATTTGGGGTATTGATAAAGACACAAACTAACTCATGTCATTAATTTGACACCAAGCAAGCAAACCAGCCAGCCACCTACCCACCCAGCCAGCCAGCCAAAGTCAAGCTGATACCAAATTAGAAAATTCACCCCTACTGACTAACCATTCATGGTGGTGGAAGAAGGTACTTTGCATGCTCCTAGCACAGAAAAATAATGAATTTCACCCAGCTATAAAACCTTTCACCTATAGCAGAGACCTGTCTGCAATATATACTGGGATACAATAGTGGCAGAAATGGAATAAACCAATTACTTTTTGATTAATTTTAAGGCCCACTCCCTGAGATGGGAACTCATATATTACACAGCAAAAATGGCTGATACCAGAGACCAGATAGGTTTAGACCTACTGTTATTACTCTGCTAAAGGAACAGCAATAAAATCACTTGAATTTATATATTCTCAAACTCAAAGAACATTGCTCGGCCCTGAATAGAGAAGCTTTTGCTAGCAGTTAGTTGATGGTGCTTAACACAGAGATCCATAACTGGAAAACAGGCAGAGAGAGTTTGGAACATTCATCTCTAATTGTGATGATGTCTTCACTAAACCCCTCCCCTCAAGGCTCAGATAACCTAGAAGAAGAAAGAGGAGCGGGAGAGGAGAAGAGGTGGTAGATGACTCCATGAAAACAGCTTTCCAGACCCAACATGACTGTTACAAATATGAACCCAGAGACCATAACAGCATATACAACAACAGCACAGGTTGAAATCAGACAAAATCAGTGCCCAGGAGAAGTAGACACAAATCCCAGAATCCCACTGAAATAGATGCCTACTAGGGAAGGGAAATTCAGTTATCTCCAATCAAGTGTCACTGGATACACTAACCATACTCCTGGGCAGGCCCCATGTCCAAGAGTAGTTGGCCGATACAAAACAGACTCTATCTTTTTGCTGTGTTTTTTTTTATATGTGCGCTACTTATTTTGGCTTAATGATTTTAATTTTGTTTTAATTTTTATTTTGGGGTATTTTGTTATCGTTCTCTCTCTCTCTTCCCCTACCCCTCTGCCTGAAAGAAAGAACATCAATTTATGCAGGTAAGGAGATGGTAAGGATCTAATAGTAGTTGGAGGAGGGAAAATATAATAAAATATATTGTATAAAATTTTTTAAATGAAAATTTAGATGTGAGGGTTGTGTGTGTTTAGAGAAAAGGCATGTGAGACTATGAAAATAGCAGGGAAACAAGTCATAAGTGTACACACCAACTCATAGATATACACGCCCAGTCATGATGTACATTCCCAGTCATGATGTACACACCCAGTCATGATGTACATTCCCAGTCATGGATGTACATTCCCAGTCATGATGTACACACCCAGTCATGATGTACATTCCCAGTCATGATGTACACACCCAGTCATGATGTACACACCCAGTCATGATGTACATTCCCAGTCATGATGTACACATCCAGTCATGATGTACATTCCCAGTCATGATGTACACGCCCAGTCATAGATGTACATTCCCAGTCATGATGTACATGCCCAGTCATGGATGTACATTCCCAGTTATGGACATCCAGTTTCCACAACTGTGAGAAAAACAAATGTCTGTTGTAAAACACAATATTATATGGTGTGTTACATTTTTAAGTTGTATAGAATATTCTTTTGCTACTTCTATAATATTAAAGAGACTTTTGGATAAATAAACTAAAAAAGATAGAAAAGGCCAAACAGTATATTAAAATATGCATAAAAAATACATTTTAAGTCAGTAAGTCAATCTTATAAACACTTTAAAAGCTGTATAACAAGAACCTAACGTTCCCAAAGTTATATCCCTATTTGACATCTCTAACATCTCATGTCTTTGGACTTCATAAGATCTAAAGGATCTTTATGGATCTGCATCACTGACAGCTTCTATTCAAAACTTAGCAGACAGTCCAAACTCAAACTGCATTATTAAGAAATTATAATATCCTGGCGCATAACACAAAGACACACACACACACACACACACACACACACACACACACACACACACAGAAATAAAACCTGAGAAACAAAAATTAAAAAAACCTTTATCCCCATGGAGACCGTGCTCTTCCAATGGGCAGAGATATGTAGGGAGGCTAGCTACTTTCTTTGCTCCTTTGTCTTCGTCTCCTTAAGAAGAAAGTTATAGCTGGTTACAGTTTTTAAAGTATATATAAAATTGACTTAAAATGTATGGCCTCACAAGTATAGACTATACCTTCCAAACACAGTTTCAAAGAGAGCCAAAAGCCAGCTAAGTTCACATTCATAATGGAAAAACGTCGGGTGAGATGGCTCAGCAGGACAGGACACTTGCTGCCAAGCCTGACAACCTAAGTTCAATCCCCTGCCTCCTCTCATTAGAGGGAAAGCTGATTCCTGCTTCGTTCTCTGGCCTCCACACACACAGGTACAGATGTACCTACTTACACAAACGTTACTTAAAAATAATGAAAAGTTTTTATTGGAAAGAACACAATGGAAAAGTAATAATCCATACAAAGTAATCTGAGGGACAATGCTACATGTTTCTAGAAAACATGGTTTCTATTGGCATCTGCAGTTAATTTACCACAACATGAATTTGGAATAAGAAGACGTTCTCTGGAGCTAAAAACACAATTTTAAGATGCCAATCTGAATTGAAAAAACAATGATAAAAGACAATGACAACAGAAATCTCAGCCAATATTCTAAAAAACCTCAATTGTCATGCAAAAGAAATACAGCAAAAAGCAAGACAGATTATAAAAATACTAAGAAGAGTTACATAAGGACTAAGTTAGGAGCACAGTGAATCAGGCAGCGAAGGAATATAAAGCGGGAAGAACAAACCACAGAAACAAACACCATGAGGCAGTTTCTAAAGGCACACTGAAGTAAACATACAGAACAGTAAGATGCAGTTGAATGCGAGATGAAGGACGTGGTGTGCTGACAAACCCCAGGACAGCTCTCTGTCTGGCAATAATCTGCCGCTGGATTCTGAGAAGGCCATTGATGTGTATGACAAAAACGTACCACCATTAAATTGTAATTACAGAGAGATACATCTTTTTGAGAACCATACCCACTTTATCTTTGCTGCTTATGGTCTGCAATGGGGCTAATGTGGCTCTAGCATAAGGAGGGCAAGTGCCTCATATTTAATAATCCAGAGGATGACACTGTATTCTAGATCAATAAAATCAATCCTGGGCTTCTATCAGAACTGCTGGGAATTAAATCCCTCTTGATAGTGTGACTAAGCACTTACATCCCTGTGTGCTTAAGACCACTTTTTATTTGACTTTAAAAAGCTTTATCCTGTATCCTTAAATCAAGGGGGTCCAATGTCTTTTTATCAAATATTATGTAGAAAATTTGCTGGAAAATACCCAGGCCCCACGGAACATTAGAGCTCAACTATATAAGCACCATGTCCACAAGTTGGATACTAGCCATTCTTATCTATTCCCAGCTCCCATCAATGAGGGGCTTTCTCTTCTAAAAGCAAGGGAGATGTCTGATTTTTCCCCCTTACTAACTCAGTTTCAAACAACAACCAGCAGAACAAAACACTTTAAAAATGACTGTTCTTCATCAGGTAGCAGTAGTGTATGCCTTTAATCCCAGCACATGGGAGGCAGAGGCAGTCGGTGAGTTCAGTGTCATACTGGTTTATGTATGGAGTTCCAGGACAGCCAGTGCTGTTACAGAGAAACCCTATCTCAAACGCACCTCCCCCAAAAACCATAGGCACAAAACAGAATATACTTCCTTGACTTTGTCCAGATTTAATACTTGTTCTCTGTTTATTTTAGCTGCACCAACAATTCATTGTATATCTGTGTACATGTGTGTAAGTGTGTGAAGATAAAAATGTGTGTTGAGGCCTACAGACAAACTCAGCCATCATTCTTTAGGTACTATCTGGTTTGTTTTCTGTGTGTGTGTGTGTGTGTGTGTGTGTGCGCGCAGGTGCATGTGTACCAAGCTCTTTTGTGAAGGTCAGAGGACAACACTGCAGGGTTGAGTTTTCTCCTACTCACTGGTTCTGGGAAATCAAACTCAGGTTGTCAGGCTTGTTGACAAGTACCTTTACTCACTGAGCCACATCAATGACCCCAGTTTAACTTTCAGAGGTGGTTTTTGTTGAGTCAGGGTCTTTCTTGCTTCTGCTATGACACTGTGTACTCCAGGATTACCGGCTCTGACACTCTGTCCCTGCCTCTTAAGTGCTAATATTACAGATGTCACAAGGTCTGCATGGCTGGCACTTTTACCTCCTGACCCACCTCTGCATCTCTCACTGGCCTGGAACTCCCCAAGTAGGCAGGGCCACCAGGGTGCCTACTGAGTCACAGGCATTCATCTGCTTGTCTCTAACTCCATGGAATCATGAACATACAGCTACACATGATTTTGTAGGTTGATGGTTCTGGGAATCAACCTCAAGTCCTCAGGTTTAGAAGGTAAGTATTTTACTGACTGAGCTTTCTGCCTTGCCCTCAAAGTACTCATAACTTTAAAGATCTAACATATAAAAAAATGTTTAAAAGGACATGATATGGAAATTTGATGATGATAAATCTGACAAAACAGTAGCCTGTTTTACCTATTACTACTTCCAAGAAGTACACGAAGAAATTCTGTTATAAGCTATTAATATAAAATTCTTATTATAATAACAAAATCACATTTTGACAGTAGTTCATGTTCTTAATCTATTTAACAAAACTGAAAAATGTTAAATTCTAGTATAAATGTGGAAGAATATTTGATAGCTCTTTAGCTTCATGAGAATGGAATTAGCTTTGTCTCTCATTAATGGAGTCTTGGCTAGTCTCCTGTGTTTCTTGAAACTGAAATATAAGACTACTATTTCAGTGGAGGGATTTAACAGCATACATATGGAAATTTTGGTTGATTAATATTCAATTTGACCATACATTATTCTGTTCTTACAGAAAACAAAACTAGATACCATAACTATGAGATATGATAGATAAGAATTTATGATTCAACTTCAAATCCAACAGATGTAATAATTTAAACAATGTCATCATGCTTGTTTGTAAAAGAAGCCTAAGGACAGTCCAGTGGTAGTGGGCTATCATCATCCCAGTGGTACAACACACAGTCATTATTAGACGCTACATGTATTTCCTTTTTTGCAGTGATCTCAGTTTAAATTATTCATCTCTCATTAGAACTTTGCACTGAAACAACGCAGTCCATATTGTTCTTTCAATTCTACTACAGTTGTTTCCATTTATGTTTTCCTTGGAGACGTTACACACTTATCACACTTAGAATGAAATGATGATCAGAAAATCAACTTAAAATTCTGCTTGCTTGCCACTTGGTGTCTGCCCATTCCCATTAGAGGTCTGGGGAGACCTCTGCAACACCAGAACGAAGCTCAGCCCCACACAGTGTCTGGCTGAGGGTGATGAGAACGGCACATTGTCTGCCTGGTCTGAACAGAGGTCACAGCAGGGAGAGCATCTGCTACGAGAATGTGAATGGGGGAAATGACGGTAATTGCCTCATTAAAGAGCGCTGGCCAAATAATCACAAGAAAAGACAGAAAAACCACCTAAAAATTAGGTCTGTAATACAGAAATTTGGGGTTATAATTTTTTAAAGTGTAAAAAAATTGAAGAGACTTGGGTATACTCTTGACTTTATTAACTTTCGTAGGTGCTCCATAATTTAATAAAACCATGGAAACAACATCAGTTATCCTGCTGCAGCCTTGAGCTGTTGTTCAGAGCACGGATGCAAATTCTCGGCTACCCAGGGTACAAATGGGGAATGAAGGGCTGTGTGACATTTCTAACAAAGGATCAACACACGAGTTCTGAAATTGCTATATGAAAAGCACATAATTAGATATCTTAAGAAATAATTTTTAAGAGGCAGGATATAAAGCTTTAAACAGCACACTGAGAAAGACAAAGCAGGAGGAAATAACAAATTGTCTCTACCTGATCAATGCTTTTTCCTCGATTTTCTACATCCAGCTTAAAATAAAACTCGGGTTTCCTTGCAAATGAGCATTATATACCCAGATTACAATTCGGGAACTTCAAATCCTGAGACAGTAGAAGTACACATTTATCTAACATTATAAGTATTTTAGAGTAAAAAATTTTAAATGTGGGGTTTTTTTCAAAATAAATATCCAAACTAGTCATAGATTAAAATATACTGCTACTGAGACTAATTATTTTGCATTTCCTGATATTTTGAAGTTGTATGAACTTAATCTATATCATACAGCTAAAATGTATTACAATATAATAATACCCTAAAGTTAATTTTTTCCTCCGAATCCAACAGGCATGGTAAAATTAGCTTGTTACACCCATAAGCCAGGCTTAAAATAAGGGAGCTATTTGATGACTTTGATGTTTTGCACCCAAAATGTGCTGGCTAATTTTTCCATTCCATTTACCATTCCAGTCTTTAAAGTGCCTTAATCTCCTGCCCTCAGATGTTGATCTTGTAAGAATAGGGGTCATAGGTCAGAATAGACAGACCTCAAAGGATCTTGCCTATCAATTCATGCCTGAAAGATTTCTCTGCCACAATAGGAACCTACTAAACAGCAAATTCCTAAATCTAATCACAGAAGTATCAGGGTGAAACAGTTATTTATTGGAATTCATTGATTTACATTTTTTCCAAGCACCTCTAACATCTAACTAGCATTTTAATTTTCCTTTGGAAATAGGTTCTGAGATATGTTAAATGTGAAGTAATACCACTGAAGGACTTCTGAGAGTAAAACGTAAGAGTCTAAACATTGGCTTATTATTTTCAGGAATGCTATTAAGATTTCAAAAGCCATAGCATTAGATTTCCCACATAAAGTAACTAGAAACCTCTAAATTATCCTGATGATGATGAATGGGAACAGTTTTCACTGTGCAGAAGGGGACTGAGGGAAGAGCTACCACCACCCAATTCATAGTTCTCCTGTTCTGAGTGAATGAATGAGGGTGCTCTGCAAACACTTTCCATGTGAAAAATAAAACACACAGCTCTCCATTAGGCAACATCTGCTGAATTTTCTAACTCCAAATCTCTTCCAAAACGTTCTTATAAATTTAAAATAATCTGAGTCCAACTGGAGTTATACATGATTGTGTAAAATTAATTATCTCCATGTAAAAAAACAGGTGTGTGTGTGTGTGTTATACATGATTGTGTAAAATTAATTATCTCCATGTAAAAAACCAGGTGTGTGTGTGTGTGTGTGTGTGTGTGTGTACTTAACTCTTCTGAGTTTAAATTAAATATCATATAATTAGATTCTACCTATACTCAACCTGGTCTTTTTCACCATAAAGACGGCATATCACAATGTGTCATTTCAATGCTGGACTACCAAGAACGCCAAATTCTGAATCAAACATAAATAAAAACCATCTTGAACTGGAGACTCTTTAATAGTCAGGAATAAAGGGATTTTCTACTTTTCCACTCAAAAAACCTTAGCAATTAATATTCTTTAGAAACAAAATCCTAGTTTAAGTTATGCAGAAGATGAAAAAAGTACTAATGTGCTAATTAGTTTAAAAATTAAATATTACATCAAATTAATTGGAAGCACTGGAATATTATTACGGTTTTTAAATACAAATTACTTCTTTTAAAAAATCTAAGTCACCACTGCTGCAAAAGGCTTTCCATTGTTATCAGAATAAGATTGGTTCAGAAGATGGGGAAGGGTAAGGAGGACAAAAACAACAGTCACTGTGCCAGGAATGAGACAGAAACAAGAGGGACAAGGCGAAACCATAAGCTTACAAGTCCCAGAACCAGATGTCTACACCCACACACATCTTTCAAACGTGAATTCACCACAAATGCTCTTTAAAGTTGCATGTGCGTCACTCACTAATTACTTATCAAGTTACTTCATCTGTATGAGATTTTCTCACTGCTACAAATCAGTTCTATAAGTATAAACTAAAATTTTATAATGAAATAGTTAATTCCATAATGTAGTTTGACAGAATTGTGTCATGTAAATACAATGGAATAATCAGTTTATTAGTCTACCTCCAATCTGTTAAAATTGACTTTTTTTTATACTGAATCGTGTTTTTTAGAAAAGACTAGGCTACTTTTTAAGAGCAAAGCATAAGGTCTCTAATTTTCATCAGCCACCTCAAGTTAATAATGAGGAAAGCTACAGGGGCTTTCTTCTCCTCACTCTTCTGAAGAAGAACAGAAAACGATGTAAGCAGTAAATAGAAAATTATTTCACCTGACATTGTACTGAATCTTTTCTAATATGGAAGATTTAAAGGACAAACTTTGAGCACTGGAGTTATAGGCAGGCCACCATGGACCTGAACTCTGTCAAGTTAAATACTCAGCCATCTTCCTATCCCAAGCTCTGCTTCTTGCTACCAGACTGTTAAACCTGTGCTCATTATACTCGGGGATCTCCGTGCTTATCTGAGTAGTTTGCTGGGGGTCTCCTTATATTGTTTTGACTGAGACTGAGACAGAATCTCACTACATAGCCCTGGCTGGCCTAGAACTTCCTGTATAGACCACACTGGACTTAAAATTAAAATGCTTTCAAATGCTGGGATTTTAGCACCTCATCTGGACTGTTTTTCCAATATTTTATAAAAAGTGACACATGGAAAACTAGAGTTGCTGAATATGGTGACAAAGATTATGGCATCTTGAACAGAACAAAGGATGGGAGTCATCAAACATCAATCGTGTCAGTGCTAACTAATAGATGTCAGAACTATAGGAGCAGCCATGACATCTGTGCTGGTGAGAGGAAATACAATGACGGGCTGAATTCATGTCTACTATTCTAGTGAGAGTTTCCAGTACAGCCCTGACATCTTTCTTTTCTCACTATGTGTGCGCCTTCTTTCTTGGTAAGTCTGTGTGCACCAAGCAAGCAGTATAAAGTGGAGCAACGGGTTCTCTAATCTGTGTTCATGTCACTTACCTGTCTGGAGGTCAGTCAGATCTCAGCCAAGCTTCACACTCCACCTTTACAACCACTCAAGTCCCCGCAGCACCATCCTCCTCTCTCCTGCGCCTGCATCCTTCACCCCCACCCCCACCCCCACCCCCACCCACATGCTCTGTCACTTCTTAACATTTAGAAAACACAGCCCGCCCCAATACTGTGTTTGCTGCTCCTGCTTCCTCTCCTTTGACTCTGTTCCACAAGACTCATGGGTTTCATTCCTGCCAGTCTGCAGAGCTGTTCTTGTCATGGACATCGGTGACTTCTGTGTTACTAAGTGGTTGAAGGCCCAGTGGCCATCTTGATCACTGTACCATCAGCATCTCCAAACAGCTGATACTCACCTCCTCGAGTTCTCTTTCCCAGTATTCCAAAACAAAACCCGTTCTAGAAGACTCTCCGTTGTCACTGCTTTTTTCAGTCTCTTTTTCACTGCTCTGTCCCAGTGCTACAATGACCCAGGGCTATTCCTTTTTCCTTGCAGTATGTGTACAAACATCATTTCACCAACTAAGTTTATTTGTGGCCTGTGTCATGTATCCACTACACTTGTAACCCTCTTGAAGACTCATCATACCCCAAGCCCATCTGTTGATGTATTACTCCTGCAGTTTTTCCCATCTTGGGAACCGGTCCCTCCATCTTTCTTGTTGCCCAGGCCAAACAAACCTTGGAATCATCCTGGACTCTTCTTCTCTCACAGTCCACATCTGATCCATCAGTAAATCCTGCCGTCTCCACCTTCAAAACATATAGGAATTTCGCTCACCACTTCTATTTCTACCATGCCGATCCAAACCACCACCATCTCTTTCTGGTACACTGAAAAAGCACCCTTTACTATCTCTCAGCTGCCACTGTTGCATCTGCAAACTACACTAAAGTAACAGCTGCCAGGAGGTTCTTTAAGGACTGTTACAATTTGAATCTAAATGTTTTAAAGAAGCTGGACTATGAAAAGTAGCATCAATGAATTAATCCACCATAGCTTAATGGGTAGCTGGAAACTTAAGGAGGTGAGGCGCAGTTGGCAAAAACAGATCACTGAGGACGCACCTTCTGGGCCTCTGCCCACTCTCCTTCTCAACAGTCGTGAGGTGAGCAAAATACAGCTTCTTCTCTTTTAACTTACTTTTACCAAGTATTTTGTCACAGCAACTAGTATAAAGAAGTAAATTAGATTAACAGATTATGTTGCTTCTTAAACTAAGCCTAATGATTTCCCATTTTTTTTCTGTAATCAAAATTCACATTTGCAGCAGTTAAATGTTACAAAACAAAAATAAAAAACAGTGAGGTCCATAGTTATATAATTAAAAAAGACTACGTAAGATTCAGTACGCTGTCTCGGTTTTATTGGTCGTATTTTTTGATCTAATAGGTTTTGGGCAGCAGCTTAGAATCAGGTACCAAAAGCTTTCATACATAATCTTTGGTCCAGATTTTCAGTACGTATTTGAAGGATATAATCAGAAAACATTTCAAAAATGTACACGTAAGAATTGATACAGCAGTGCTGATTTCAAAGCAACTGCCCTGACAGCACTGCCTGTAAAGTTTGGCAGATTCAGATAGTGGGAATATATGCAGATTATTAATGAATGACATGCAAGAGACAGTTTTTAAAATATCATACATTTCAAAACAGCATAAATTTTGTGACTTCTGCCTATAGTTGAAATTCCACATGACTTTCCCTCTAATTTCAGTTTTTCAATGTTAGGATTTTAATGTGTGAGTTGTCACTTTAAAACTCTCTTTGGAAAAAGCAAGTGGAGAGTGGAAAACCTGCTGAGAGGAATCTGAGCTCCTCCTTTGGCCTTCCAGCAGTCTGGGGAATGGTAGTCAAGCAATACCCCACACTTCACTCTAACTGTAGCTCCATTCTCTGAAGACAGTCCAAATTGCAAGACAAGACTTTCTTCCTGACACAGTCTATCCAGCTACACACTGATGACATTTTTTTTTTTTTGGCTAGGTTCTAAAAAATCCATAAGCAAAAGAATAAAAATGATAAATATTTTCCAAATACAAAGCACTCACAAATCAGCCAGGTACAATTACCTATCTCCCTTTGGTTTTCTCTTTTGCAGTGTCTTCCCTTTAGGTCTTCTTTCACTTCCTAAGCAGGGGCTCCCACCTGGGCCTGTTACCCGTATTGACTCAAGGCCTTTGGGGGATTTTTTAAATGTAAATTCCACTGGCTCTCCTTCTTTCAAGCTTCTAAATCCTTCCATGAATAGTTTGCTCTGTAAAGAGTAGGGAAAGAGAGAGAGATCAAGATTATCACTGCTTTAGAAATCATTTGTATAATTTAAGATTATCAAAGCAAGAAATTCTGTTATCCATTACAAAAATATAGTTTTTATTTTATTGAGGTTTGGTAAAACTTACAATGCTGACAGATGAAATCCTATGTCACTTGTAAAAAGCAATTCAGTGATACAAAAATTTAATTTGTCTACATTCTTTGTCCCATCAATTCTACCACAAAGGTTCTATTGTAAAGTGAGAGAGATGATTTGGTGGGTAAAGCACTTGCTGCCGCACTAACAACCTGAGTTCAACATCAGTACCTAGGTGATAAAAGGAGAGAACTCTCTTGTCCTGACTTCTACAAGTACATCTACACACACACACACACACACACACACACACACACACACACACACACACAGTAAGTAAAAAAAAAAAAGGAATGCCATTTTTAAACAGAAGATTCTACTATACATAAACTAACAATTTTTTTAAGTAACTACAGAACTATCTAGTAAGAAATTACCTCTGCCTTAATAACATTTTAATTCACTGATTAAATAAATTGTACTTGAGCTATGTAATTATTATCAAGATTATCATTAAGACTTTTAATTAGCTTTGGGTAGGTAGTTCTTTGTTACTGCCCTACCCACTGCCCTCTTTGTAGTATAATAAATAACTTCTCCTTTTTTACCTTGAAAGAAAAAGATATTTAGTATTACATGTATTGATATATAAAGATAAATGTGATATTGTTAAGTCTAAAATGAATGAAGAATATATGCCTACCACAATGCCACCAACACTCTTTGAGATTATAACTCATCATTTCCCCCTTCTATTTCCTCCCTCCCTCTCACACACCCCTCTTTGCTCTGTTTCAAATTCATCTCCTCTTTCTTCGTTCATTGTTATTACACTCGTATATGAGGAGAACCAGTACCTTGTATGTACGTTTTTAGTGATAACCTTGTAATATTGGGTGAGACATACAATTTTTAAAGACAACTAATTATTTTTGTAGAGATGGGGCACAGAGCAAGACACTAAATCATAGAGCAACTTTCTTTACTCTGTTCTAAAGCATAAAGTTCTATATGATTCCGTGTTTTGGAGCATTTCATACTTATATTTTATATTTAATGCCCTAACTTAGTTTGATCAGAGGTCAGAAAATTTCTACTTCAAGTCTAAAACCATCTGCTAGAGTTCAGATGTGCTTTGTTCTGTGCTGGCTCCCAAGAATTCATAGCCAAAAGTTGTGAAATACTGTGAGGGTTTGTGGGGGTTGGGCCTATTAGAAGGTCCATAGGTCAACCGGACTCTGCTTTCCAAAGAGCTTTCAGACTTCAGTCTCTCTGACTTCCTGTGTTGTAATGTAATCTCTTGCTCTCATGTGCATTCCCGCCATGATGCTATCTATCCACTGGACCTTTTCTGCAGCAGAAACAGTGCCCCCCCACACCTGAGCTTGTACTTTGAGCCTCAGGAACTGTAAACTCAATAAGCCTATGTACTGTAAAATCTGTGTCCATTACAGTAACAGTAAACTGACTGCTAAATACAGCAGTTCTCTTTAGGTTTCCAGTAGCTAACAATAGTTAGAAAATGCTAGATGAAATGTTCAGAAATAATTTATAAGATTAAGAGGTAAATCAATTTGAGTACCATGATGAAATTTCTGGCACCCCATGCCATCCCACCAAGGCTGAATCATCCCTTCAGTATCCTGTGTGTCTACTTCCTACCTGAGCCATCATGGTTATCAGATCAGCCTGCACTGCTTCTGTTCAAGCCACCCCAATTTAACTTAAAATGACCCCAAGTCATAATGTTGACAATGCAGTTATCATTTATATCATTGCTTGTATGTATGTATACCATGTGCACACAGGAGTTAAAAAAAGGTGTTGACTACCCTGGAAGGGAGTTAGAAATGACTGTGTTCCACCATGTGGGTACAGAAAACTTGAGCTTAGGTCTTAGTCTTTTAATTATATTACCTTGTAAAAGATGCTTCATTAAAAAGGGAGAGAATCACCTCACTTATTCCAAGTTCTAAAACGGGAAAATAACTTATGGTGTAAAAAAGAAGGCAAAAGCAAGCCAGACATGCCTGTCCATGTCTCTATACCAAAAGCAGAGAGGTAAGTGGATCTCTGTGAGTCTGGGGCCAGTTTGATCTACATAGTGAATTCTAGAACAGCAGGGCTACATAAGACAGACCCTGTAGGAAGGAAGGAAGGAAGGGAGGGAGGGAGGGAGGGAGGGAGGGAGGGAGGGAGGGAAGAAAGGAAGGAAGGATGGAAGGAGGGAAGGAGGGAAGGAGGGAAGGAAGGAGGGAAGGAGGGAAGGAGGGAAGGAGGGAAGGAAGGAAGGAAGGAAGGAAGGAAGGAAGGAAGGAAGAGAAGGAGGGAGTGAAGAAAGAAAGGAAAAACTGAATAGATGAATGAGAGAAAAAAAATGTTGTTTCCTGTAGCTGAGTTAGTCGAGTGGATAGGTAACTTTAAGAGGAACTTGAAAATCTTTCTGGAGTGACAGTGATGTTATGTCTTCAGAAAAATGAATTATGAAAGTAGAGGCAATTGTCAAAGTTATTGAATTTATAAATTTTACTATCTATCAAGTAGCTCAAAAAAGATTATGAAGCTGGGACAAATGTGTCTGCTAACAAATTTAGGAAACAATGTATTCATATTTGGAACCCTTAGGGTGTTGGCTGTGAGTTTGTGGGAAGCGGGGGGGGGGGGGGGGGGGGGTCCTGTGTTGCCATGGCTGACCTTGAATGTTTGGGCTCTAGCAATCTTCTTGACTAAACCTCCTCAACAGCTGAAACTATAGGCACATGATACTGTTTTGTATCTACAACCTCTTTTGAGATCCATCACAAAGGTAGAGTATCTTGGCTGGAGAGATGGTTCTACTTTTACAATCATCAACTAGGACTCAATTCCCAGCACACACATGGTGGCTAAGGTCTCTAACTCCAATTCCAAAGGATTCGATACCCACTCTGGCCTCTCTGGATACTGTGAAGGCAGACAGTGCACAAATATACATGCGAACAAAATGCTGATACATATAAAATAATTTTTTAAAAAAAGAAAAAAAAAGGTTAACTTGATCAACTGATAAAATAAGATCATACAGAAAAAATAAGGATTGAGTTTGATGAAGAAAACTGGAGGAGCTGGAGATACCACAGCAGTTACAAGCACTTGTTGCACTTGCCTTTGACATGGCTTTGAATCTCAGCATCCATGTGGCACCTAACAAAGGTCTAAAATTCCAGTATTAGAGATTTTAACACCCTTTTGTGGCTGCATGTGCATGGTGCCCAGACATCCGTGCAGACAAAACACACACACACACACACACACACACACACACACACACACACACAGAGGTAGAATGATAGATAGATGGATAGATGGATGGATGGGTGAGTGGATGGGTGCGTGGATAGATACACAGATAGATATAGTTCATATAAATGATAGTCACTGTTATAATTTTTTATGTATCAGATTTCAGTGATAAATACTGAAAACATATCTGATACAAAGTTTATAAGGAAGTTTATACTTAAATTTAGAATAGAAAACATCATACTTAAATTTATAATTTAAAAAAGTGTCTATGTTGAGAACGAAGTGCTATTATCTTTTTAAAGTATTTAGTAAGAGTGAAATACGAAAATAAACAAACTAAACCTGTGTAGGTTTATGTTAAGCTAATACATGATTGAATAGTGGGGAGGTAGGTGGGAAAAAGTCTAGGAAAAGGGAAGAGGAGGAGAGGAAGAGGAGATTCCAGGAGGAACGAAGATGAAGGTCTCTCTTGATGCATCTCTAGCTTGATGAGGTTGTCACGATTATGTCTAAGGGTTTCTATGGGTCTAATTTATCTCATATAGAAGGGCAGTTTATATCTTTGTCCACTGGTTGTAAGCTTATTGTGTAGAGGGTTTGTGGATTGAGAATTTACCATATAAACCTGCTGGATAAGTTACTGGGCTGTGGAGTCATGTTTGTGCCGGGAGGTAGAGGAGAGGAATATGGTGGGGTGATCGTATCCCCCTGGGACAGAAGCAGCAGGTCGTATCCATGAAGCAGCAGGGACGGTGGGGTAAACTGAGGCCGGCCAAGTTATAGATCCCCACAGGGCCATATGGCCCTACAGGGGAGCCGGCAAAGCGCGGGATAAATGGTTAAGCCATATATACTATTTAGTACAACACACCTGTGCCCCAATCTTTCACATAAATCATCATTTTATAGCAAGCAAATATATGGCCTTTATCTGCTGCTCAGATGTTCCAGCATGAGAACAGAAACGATGTGACTATACATGTTTGTGAAATAATGAGTTAGTTACATGTTTGGTAACTTACAATACAGTGTCACTTTCCCAGAAGGAAAACAAGGGAATGATATTCAGGGCAACTGAACAACCCAATAGCATGGAAAACAAAATTCCACCTTTAAAAAATAACCTATGTCATTGAATGTGAAGGAAAAAAACAAACATGGACAGAGAGAAAGTTATGTTATAAGGTTACAAAGACAGATGCTTGCAGTTATGAAGCACAAAGTAAAATAAATCTGGCTGACATTATTGAATTATCTTAATAACAGAATGATATATAATAAAAAAGGCAATAAATAAGTTTTCAAGGATAAAGTGAATATATTTCTAAACAATAAAAACCATTTAAAATGGGGGAAGAATTTGGTAATTTAAAAATCTGTAACACGATACAAAGCAAGGCCTTTAGTCCTAGGACATACAAGAAGGAGGCAGGCCTGAATTCATGGTCAGCTTGGTCTACATAGTGAGGTCCTATCTTAATAAAAACAATAATAATGAAAATAAACGTTCAAATGTACAATTATTATGTGTTGATCAAAAGACTTCAAAAAAATGTGTATCTTGCTATGGAATCCAGGCTGGCCCTGAGATTCACATCCTTCGTAACTTAGCCTCTATAATGATGGGGTTATAGATATGCACCACCATATTCAAAATAATTTTAAATAAAAATATAAAAAATAAAAAGTGAAATCTACAAATTAGGCATTTATAATTCAACAATGTAAACAGTTGTTAAATACTGCTGGTGATTCAACATAAAAAGAAAAAATGTTCTATAGTTCTTTCAGCTTCTTAACCTCACCTAATGAAGAGTATAATTTTTAAGTGTCATTTTAAGGAGATAGCTAACATATTTTAAGGAATTTTAATTTTTATTACACTTGCTGTACTCATTGATTTTCAAAGCGTAGAAGAACTAAAAGGAATCTCAGAAAGTTCAGGATAGAACCTCTATTAGTCTGTGTCCTAAGGACTATGAGAAGGCACTACAGCCTGGATTATTACTGTGTGAAAAAGAAAGTTCTCATTGTTCTAGGTTTTTCAAAACTTGAGATTCCATAGTCCTAAACCAAACAGCAACTAGAGAACACAGTGAAGAATTTTCATCATACCAAAGTAAAAAAGAAAAAGAAAAAAAATGTAAATTTTTTGACATTATCTTAGGGTCATTATGCAGTAACCAATAAAAATTACACTGGATAGAGATCAACACTGTACTTAAAAGCACTTTGAAAAATTAACATATACCAAATGTAGGTCATATGTGAGATCTACGCCCAATGCTAAATATGACAATACACAACTATTAAGGAAGAGACACTGGACTTAACCCTCGGTGTGAAGAGAAAAAGGAACAGAAAAGAATCTCAGAGCAGACATTTCGACACAACATCGGAAGTCAACATAAGATTGTCCTCAACAAATCTGAGATTAATAAAAGATTATTCAAAAATCACTGTTTTTTCTTTTCTTTTTTTTTTTTTTTTGATATTCTCTATATTTACATTTCAGATGTTATCCCCCTTTCCACCAACACTATCCACCATCCCCTCTCCCCCTCCCATTGCCTCCATGAAGGTGCTCCCTCTCCCAACCACCTTCTCTCACCTCAGCACCTTGACATTCCCCTACACTGGGAAAAGGAGCCTTCCCTGGATCAAATCCTCTCCTCTCACTCATGTCAGACAATGCCATCCTCTGCTGCATATGCACCTGGAGCCATGGGTCTCTCCATACAAACGCATTGGTTGGTGTTTTAGTCCCTAGCTGTGGTGGGTCTGGTTACTTAATAATTTTGTTCTTCCCATGGGTTGCAGACCCTTTTAGTTCCTTCAGTTCTTTCTCTAGCTCCTTCATTGGGGTCATCGTGTTCAGTCAAATGGTTAGCTGCAAGCATCCTCCTCTGTATCAGTACGGCTCTGGTAAAGCCTCTAATCTGTATCAGATTCTTATAAGCACTACTTGGCATCAGCAATAGTGCTTGGGTTTAGTGGCTGCAAATGGCATGGATCCCCAGGTGAGGCAGTCTTTGGATGATATTTTCTCCAATCCCAGTTCCTCTATTTGCCCCATTATTTTCTCCCATGAGTGTTTTGTTCTCCCTTCTAATAAGGACTGAGGCATCCACCTTTTGGCCTTCCTTCTCTTTGAGCTTCATAATTTCTGTGGACTGTTTCTTGGGTATTCTTAGCTTTTTGGGTGTGGGGAGCACTTTTAGTACCTCTGGACAGTTGATAGCAGATAATCTTACTTTACCAGGACATCCTGAAGCTGGCCAAAGGCAGAAACTTGGCCTCAGTGCTACTCCCAGCAAAGGCTACAAGGAAGTACATTTGCATTTGTAGCTCAAGGGCACCTTTAGGAATGTAGCTCTGGGCAGAGCAAATGTAGGCTCAGCAGTCTCTTTGGATCCATTTTTTGTCCCTGACCTTTACACCTGGCCTCCAGAAAGATATTTACAGGATCTTTGGTTGTTAACTTGCTTGTTCCCGGACTCAGAACTAATGTTATATTTCTGCATGTAATTAAAGTGATTTAAAAGAGGACGGAATAAACCAGGCTTCACTTCAGGCTAGAGGCTTTCGGCCTCAAGTCTGGCTATAGTCATGTTACAATTTTTACTAACTGTGTCTTTTTTCTTTCAATCCTTACTCCTGCCCTGGGGAACCTGTTGTCTGACCTAGATAGGACATTTGGGCTAGTATCTGCTTGTAAGTGAGTGCATACCATGAGTGTTATTTTGTGACTGGGTTACCTCACTTGGGATGAAAGCTTCAAGTTCCATCCATTTGCCTAGGAATTTCATGAAGTCATTGTTTTTAGTAGCTGAGTAGTACTCCCTTATGAAAATGTATCACAATTTCTGTATCCATTCCTCTGTTGAAGGACATCTGGATTCTTTCCAGCTTCTGGATATTATAAATAAGGCTGCTATGAACATGGTGGAACATGTGTCCTTGCTAGATGTTGGAGCTTCTTTTAGGTATATGCTCAGGAGTGATATAGCTGGGTCCTCAGGTAATACTATGTCCAATTTGCTAAGGAACCGCCAGACTGATTTCCAAAGTGGTTGTACCAATTTACATTCCCACCAACAGTGGAGGAGTGTTCCTCTTTTTTCCACATCCTCACTGGTATCTGCTGTCACCTGAGTTTTTGATCTTAGCCATTCTGACTGGTATAAGGTGAAATCTCAGGATTGTTTTGATTTTCATTTCCCTGATGACTGGGGATTTTGAGCATTTCTTTAGGTACTTCACGGTTATTCGATATTCCTCAGTTGAGAATTGTTTCTTTAGCCCTATACCCCATTTTTTAATAGGATTATTTGATTCTCTAGTGTCTAGCTTCCTGAGTTTTTTGTATATATTGGATACAAAACCTCTATCAGATGTAGGATTGGTAAAGATGTTTTCCCAATCTGTTGGTTGATGTTTTGTCTTTTGGACAGTATTCTTTGCCTTTCCGAAGCTTTACAATTTCATGAGGTCCCATTTGTTGATTCTTGATCTTAGAGCATAAGCCATTTGTGTTCTGTTCAGAAAATTTTCTCCTATGCCAGTGTGTTCTAAGCTCTTCCCCACTTTCTCCTCTATTAGTTTCAGTGTACCTGGTTTTATGTGGACGTCTTTGATCCACTTGGACTTGAGCTTTGTACAAGGAGATAGGAAATGATCAATTTGCATTCTTCTGCATGCAGACTGCCAGTTGAACCAGCACCATTTGGTGAAGAGGCTGTCCTTTTTCCATTGAACGTTTTTTTTTAGCTCCTCTGTCAAAGATCAAGTGTCCATAGGTGTGTGGGTTCATTTCTGGATCTTCAATTTTATTCCATTGATCTACCTTCCTGTCTCTGTACCAATACCAGGCAATGGGTCAGGGATGGTGATTCCCCCGGAAGTTTTTTTATTGTTGAGAATAGTTTTTGCTATCCTGGGTTTTTTATTATTCCAAATGAATTTACAAATTGATCTTTCCAACTCTATGAAGAATTGAGTTGGAATTTTGATGGGGACTGCACTGAGCCTGTAGGTTGCTTGTGGCAAGATAGCCATTTTTACTATGTTGATCCTTCCAATACATAAGCATGGGAGATCTTTCTACCTTCCGAAGTCTCTTAACTAAATGAAAGCATGCTAAAAACTAAAAGAGACACTGGAAGAGCAGGACGTACTCTAAGTACTAAGCTGTCTCTCTAGCCTGGTTTGGGATGTTTTTTTTCCTCCCCTAAATGACCTTAGAATGGAAACATCAATAGAAACAAACCACACTTCAGATTTTGAAATTTTATCTTTTCTGGTGTTAAACCATGTTTCTTATTGCTGGGACACTATACTACAGTGAGTCACAGGTCCCAGCCAATCACCATTTATGTGGCTAATCTATGTTGCCAAGTCCAGCATAGCTGCAGAAGGGACAATGTGACAGGGTTCCTGCCCCAGGAGATGTGCCCTCAGGGTGTGTAGTGCTGATGGCTGCTTTGGGTGTAAAACTTGTTTGCATATTTTGTTTTATGGTTCTTCTTCAGGGAATGTTTTCCATGCCAAGGTTAATGACTCCTTGATAATCAGAAACAACATGATTATAGGAAGTGAGATTGTGTCTCTGTAATGTTGAGTCCTTCATGACAGCCTTTAAGGCTGTGAGAAAGAACTCTGAAAACATGAGTTCAAAAAATACATAAATCAGTGTCAAAACTGTTATTTAAAGAATTTGTCAACTATGCAAAATATTAGGATGCAATATAAATTATATGAGGGGCTTTAAGGATCAGAAAGAACAAAGGCAGAGGCAGCTGTACTGTATCAGGTTTGTTGGAAAGATAATACAGAAGCCAGGCATGGTAGCTCACACCTTTAATCCAGTATACTTGAGAGGCAGAGACAGGCAGATCACTTGTCAATTCAATCCAATCTGGTCTATCTGAGAAAACAAAAAACAGAAACAAACAAACAACAACAAAAAAAGATGAGGGCTTAATAAGCTCTTATTTTTCTTAGGTTGCTTAATAATAAGCCTTGGAGCTGCTGAGATTTTAAAAAATCCAAAAATTAAAAGAATATATTGAGGTAGCTAAGAACTATAAAAATCAGTTTCAATGCGAAAGTATTATATTTAATACTTTCTCACATAAAAATACCCTCTATGTCTATACCTGGCAACCAAAAGCACTATGCCCATCAAACTGCATAGGACATGTTATGCTAAAAAAAAGCACTTGGTTCTTTTTGCCTCAAATGTACTCTGTATTTCTATTTCTAAGAAGTAAAGGGGTAAGGTCATAAAATGCTGATATGTAAAAAGTCTGGGCTTTGATCTGCAAATCACTGTGCTGTCACCTTACATCCATCACTGTCCTGAGTCATTCTTCTACCATTCCTACTCAGCCCTTCCCCAGGACCCTCTCTCAAGGACAGGTGTATTAAATATGTATCTTTCTTAAAACATTTTTAATTTAAGGATTTTCTAGGATATAACCTTATCCTAAGTGGAAGGACACCCAAAATAAAGAAAATTAAGCAAAAGTAAAAGGCAATTATAGCCAGGCATGGTGGTACACACCTATAATCCCAGTCCTCAAAGACAGCCTTGGCTACATATTAAAAAATTTCTCTCCAGCCCCACAAAAAAAGCCAAAATAAAACCCCCCAGTAAACAAAATTACAGAATAATTATGACTATAATTTGTAAGAACCAGTTGTTTTTGTTGGGGATAGAAGCTGTCTTAGTTAGGGTTTCTTTTGCTGTTATAAAACAACATGACCTAAGTAAACTGGGGAGGAAAACATTTATTGTGCTTACACTTCTATAGAAAAAAATGTCCCTTTTCTCCAAGATGGCACTGAAAGCAAATAAGGAAGCTCTTGCCCCTCCCAAAGTCTAAGACAAAGCAAAGTCCTTGAAAGCTAAGAAGGCAGTGCTGAAAGGTGTCCACAGCCACAAAAAGAAAATCCGAACATCGCCCACTTTCCAGCTGCCCAAGAGCCAGCAGCTCTGGAGGCAGCTAAAATATTCTCAAAAGAATGCACCAGGAGAAACAAGTGGACCATTATGCTATCATCAAATTCCCACTGACCACTGAGTTAGCCATGAAAAAAATAGAGAACAAGAAGCTTGTGGTGGTTGAGGATGTCAAGGCCAGCAAGCACCAGATCAAACAAGCCGTGAAGATACTCTATGACATTGATGTGGCCAAAATCAATACCCTGAGAAGGCCTGATGGAGAGAAGAAGGCGTATGTTCGCTTGACTCCTGAGTATGATGCTCTAGATGTTGCCAAGACTGAAACCATCTGAACTGAGTCCAGATGGCTAACTCTAAATAGACACTTTTTGTTCACCATGAAAGAAAGAAAGAAAGAAAGAAAGAAAGAAAGAAAGAAAGAAAGAAAGAAAGAAAGAAAGAAAGAAAGAAAGAAAGAAGGAAGGAAGGAAGGAAGGAAGGAAGGAAGGAAGGAAGGAAGGAAGGAAGGAAGGAAGGAAGGAAGGAAAGAAAGAGGGAGGGAGGGAGGGAGGAAGGAAGGAAGGAGGAAGGAAGGAAGGAAGGAAGGAAGGAAGGAAGGAAAGAAAGAAAGAAAGAGGGAGGGAGGGAGGAAGGAAGGAAGGAGGAAGGAAGGAAGAAGGAAGGAGGAAGGAAGGAAGAAGGAAAGAGGAAGGAAGGAAGGAAGGAAGGGAGGGAGGAAGGAAGATATGACAGGAATTCAAACAAGACAGAAACCAGAAGGCAGCTGATACAGATACAGAGGCCGTGGAGCAGTGCTGCCCCGTCCATTACTCTCCATGGCTTGCTCAGCTTGTCTTCTTATAGCACTCAGGTCTAGGGCAGCATTACTTACAATGGGATAGGTCCCAGCACATCAATCACTAATAAACACTACACACTGGCCCACATGGTAATATTATGGAGGCATTTTTTGAAATGTAGTCTCTGTTCTCTGATAAGTATAGCTGGTATCAAGCTGACATAAAAATAGACAATACAAGGGGCCAAAACCAAGGCTACAAACCTGTTAGTGTTGTAACGACTGATTTATATTCACTCCTAAATGCTATTTTAAAGGGAAAATCAGCCACAGCATATCATAATTATGCTATGAAGCATATTTGTACAGCTGCAATAATATGAAATATTTTAAAAGATAATTATATTCATTATTTGAATTTTCTGAAAGTATCCACAGAGACCAGATGCATGAGGCACCTGTTTCGCTGGAGTTACAGGTGTTTGTGATAGCCCAATATGGATGTAAGGACCTGAACTCAAGTCTTCTACAAAAATGGTGATGCGCCTTACCACTAAGCCATCTCTCCAGCCCCTTAAATGTTTACTTAACTAGAACATTTGTTGTCTGTGCTTGTTTGGGATGACTGTTAGAAAAGACGGTATGAAGCATGGCCTTTTACAGTAGGAAGCCTGCTGATTATGGAGGATAAAGGAACGACCAGAATGAGAGCAAATTCCAAAAGCAGTGCCTACATAATTTACACGAAGGAACTAACAGGTACAAAATTGTTTTTCCTTGGTGGTGGTTGGTCTGGTTTTGAGATTTTATGAGTTCTTTGCCTGCATGTATATATGCACGCCTGTGCATATTTGGAACCAAAGGAGAGGTCAGGAGTATCAGATCCCTGAGGCTTGCTTAGAGAGAGGCAAGATTTACAGAAGGTTTGAACCTCCACATGGGTGCTGGACACCAAATAGGACCTCTGCAAGTGCTGCAAGCATTCTTAATCCCAGAGCCACCCCCTCCTCTTTTCCTTGTTTCTGTCCATTCTCTGATATTTCTCCATGTTTTGATATGGCACATGCCTTTATTCTCAGCACTTGGGATGTAGAGGCAAGTGCATGTCTCTGAGTTTGGGGTCAACCTGCTCTACACAAGATACATTCTATACTCCTTGGTTTCATGTACTACCTACCTTCATCAGAGCATCCAGCTCAGGCTTCTCTGTTGAGCTCTCCTTTATATATTCAGCCACATTTTCCCACACTGTCTGTTAGCTGGGCTAAATTTTCGTGAGCTTATATTCTCACTATTACCAGCAAACACATCCAGTGCTCAGTATATTTCCTAGTTGTTTTGTCTTTTGTTGTTTTTTTTTTTTTTTTTTTTTTTTTTTTAATCTGCTTAGCTTAGAGTCATCTGGGAAGAGGAACTTCAATTGAGAAAAATGCCTCCATCAGATAGCCTATAGGCAAGTCTGTAAGGCATTTTCTTTTTTATTATTATTTTCAATAAATTTTTAAATTAAAATATAATTACATATCTTCTTCTTCCCATTCCTCCCTCCAACCCATCCCATATTCCACATCTTGTTCCCTTTTGAAATCATGACCTCTTTTAACTTTATAAATGTTATTATGAAATAAAACAGCTTGGAAATAAATAAAAACATTTCTCACAGCAAAATTAACCAGACCAAATTAACTTCTATATA
Organism: Micromys minutus; assembly: GCF_963924665.1. Classification (NCBI taxonomy): domain Eukaryota; kingdom Metazoa; phylum Chordata; class Mammalia; order Rodentia; family Muridae; genus Micromys; species Micromys minutus. The sequence goes on along the minus strand of NC_137960.1, from coordinate 35,883,783 downwards.
GTTAAAAATATGTTTAATGCACTTAACTCTCACTCAAAGCCAAACTATGCACAGAATTAGGCTAGAAAACACTGAGCACAGAAGCGCCTCTTACTCATAACTCATGCCCACTGCCTGCACTCCGTCCCTAGTTATTTCCTTAAATATTATAAAACTTGCATTTCCCTACAAAAATTTAACTTCATTGTTTTTTCAGAATGAGAAGTATTATACCTTAATTTACAAACTGAAACTTCTAGAGGAAAGCACAGAGCATATCCTTCAAGATGTTGGAGCAGGCAAGAAGTTTTTAAACAGAACACCAACAGCACAGGAGTAACTCCAGTAACAGGTGGGGCCATAGGGAAGTAAGAAGTTTCCTTACAGCAAAGCACACAGTGAGCAGGGTTAACTGACAGCCTGTAGAAAGGGAAAAGGCTTCACTAGCTATACTCTAGCAAAGGACTAATATTAAATTTACAAAGAAATAAAATGTGTAAACCCCAAGGGGTTAATAAAGAATTCACTATAAAAATATGTTTGGAATAAAATATTTTATTAAATATGCCAACCAGCCACCAACACTTTCATAAACAGTGTTCTAAAATGAGGTGGCTTTAAATGACACTAGCTTCTCAGAGGAAATGCAGCATTAGAAACACTGTTGTAATGCAACACACCAGGCAAGAAAACCTAAAGAAATTAATTTGCAACTGGTGATTGTCAACAAACTTTTAGTCTTATTTTATGTATGTATATGGGTGTTCTGCCAATATGAATGTCTGTATACCATGTATGTGCCCTTTGAGGTCAGAAGAGGGCACTGAATTCCCTGGCACTGAAGTTATAGCCAGATACGAACCACCATGTGGATGTCATGAATCAAACCCAGGTCCACTGTTGCTGAGCCATCTCCTGTCCTAAGGTCAGAAAAATTTAAAAACAAATAATTACGAATTACTGACAAGGAGCCGAAGAGATGGCTCAGTGCTTAAAATCACTGACTACTCTTACAGAGGTCTTGAGTTCAATTCCCAGCAACCACATGGTGACCCCCTTTTTTTTTATGACTTTCTACATATTTTAAGATTCTTTTTTTTTCTTTTTCCTTGGGTATATTTTATTTACATTTCAAATCTTATCCCCTTTCCTGGATTCCCCTCCATATCCCCTATCCCATCCCCTCTCCCCCTCCCTCCTCCCTGCCCTGACATTCCCCTACACTGGGCATCAAGACTTGGCAGGACCAAGGGCTTCTCCTCCCATGATGCCCAACAAAGCCATCTTCTGCCACATGTGCAGCTAAAGCTGATGTAAAAAAAAAAAAAAAAAAAAAAAAAACAAGGTTTTTGGGGCTCTGAGACTTTTCCAAAACACCCCATTTTTAGAATGTGAGACCCTAAAGACACAGAAATGGTTAAAGTCAGATTCAGAGACTTTCCAGTCATCCCAAGGCTGTGAGATCCCACCTGTGCCTGACAAATAAAAACAATGGCCCAGAGTAATTCTCAGAAAAAAACAAATATACTGACTGATAGTTACTTGGCCCTCTAGAAAGCCCCAGATAGGATCCTGATGCATGCCATAGTTAACTCATGCCCTAATCACCCAATCCTGAGAAACAAAACAAGGACAAAACTCATCAAAGTTCTGAAATATATAAACAAGTTTCTGAAAAATGTAAAAACAAAGTTTTAGTAGACAGGTCAAGCTATACTGACCAAGCTGAGTTAAGACAAAACAAAAATGACTGCTTTAGGAACAGCTCCCCTACCCCTCCCTGTACTGAATTCCAAGGAGAATGCAAATTGTCAACAACCTTACTGCCAAAGTTTCTTCCCCCTTTCCTCCCCCTTCCTCTCCTCTTTCTGAAAATTATACTGCTGACTAATGGTAAAATAGGAGTTCACCCCCCTCACAAAAAAGTATAAAAGTATGCTTTTTGAGTTCGGGGTTGACTCTCCCTGTGAGGATGAGCAACCCCATGTACATGGAATAAAAACCTCTTGTTATTACAGCGGTCTATCATCTAATTGTGTTCTGTGGGTCGCGCTCCTGAGCTAAGACTCCTAGGGGTCTTACAACAAAGCCATGGGCCCATCCATGTGTACTCTTTGGATAGTGGTTTAATCCCTGGAAACTCTGGTTGGTTGGTATTGTTGTTCTTATGGGGTTGCAAAACCCTTTAGCTCCTTCAATTATTCTGTAACTCCTCCATTAAGGACCCCATTCTCAGTTCTATTTGGCTGCAAGCATCCGCCTCTGTATTTGTCAAGATCTGGCAGAGCCTCTCAGGAGACAGCTATATCAGGCTTCTGTCAGCATGCACTTCTTGGCATCAGCAATACTGTCTGGGTTTGATGGCTGTACATGGGCTGGATCTCCAGGTGGGGCAGTCTCTGCTCCAAACTTTGTCCGTATTTTCTCCTGATAATATTTTTGTTCCTCCTTCTAAGAAGGACTGAAGCATTCCACACTTTGGTCATCCTTCTTCTTTAGCTTCATATGGTCTGTGAATTGTATCTTGGTTAATCCAAGATTTGGGGTTGATATCCACTTATCAGCGAGTGCATACCATGTGTGGTTTTATTTGTGACTGGGTTACCTCACTCAGGATATTTTCTAGATCCATCCATTTGCCTAAGAATTTCATGAAGTCATTGTTTTTTAATAGCTGAGTAGTACTCCATCGTGTAAATGTAACACATTTTTCCTGCTACATTTCTATTCCTCAGCTAAAGGATATCTGGGTTCTTTCCACCTTCTAGCTATTATAAATAAGGCTACTATAAACATTGTGGAGCATGTATCCTTGTTGTATGTTAGAGCATCTTTTGAGTATATGCCCAGAAGTGATATAGCGGGGTCCTTGTAGGTTGATGTCAAGGCAATAAATGATTGGACAGTAGAGACTGGGTTAGGGAAAAGTTGGTAAATCAGAAGAGGAGGAGGAGACAGAGGAGATTGGAAAAGAGGGAACATGAAAGCAGACGTGGATGTTTCTCTTGGCACATCTCTATACAGATGAGGTTGTTATGTAAGGGTTTCTATGGGTCAATTTATCTTATCTATGTGGGCAGTTTTTATTGTTGTCAACTGGTTGTGAGTTTATTGTATTAAAGGATTGTGGATTGAGAATTTAACATATAAATATATTTAATAAGTTTTGATCCTGGAGTCATGCTTTTACTAGGCATTGAAGGAAAGTGAGTGAAAACAACACACTGGAGTGGTCGTGAACCACTATGGGACAGAAAAAAGCAGGGGCGGGTATTGTGGACTCTGCCTGAGTACTTAGAAGTGGCATGAAGCCGCTAAGATAGAAATACCTCGCAATGTCATGTGGCCCTATAAGAGCTGGCACTAGCGCGACAGGTCCTGAACCGACTGATTTCCAGAGCAGTTGTACCAGCTTGCAACCCCACCAACAGTGGAGGAGTGTTCCTCTTTCTCCACATCCTCGCCAGCATCTGCTGTCACCTCAGGTTTTGATCTTAGCCATTCTGACTGGTGTGAGGTGGAATCTCAGGGCTGTTTTATTTTCATTTCCCTGATCACAAAGGATGTTGAACATTTTTTTTTTTTTTTAGGTGCTTCTCACCCATTCGATATTCCTCAGTTGAAAATTCTTTGTTTAGCTCTGTACCTCATTTTTTAACTTCTTGAGTTATTTGTATATATTGGATATTAGCCCTCTGTCAGATGTAGGATTGGTAAGGATCTTTTCCCAAGCTGTTGGTTGTCGTTTTGGTTTTTGTCCTAATGGCAGTGTCCTTTACCTTATAGAAGCTTGGCAATTCATGAGGTCCCACTTGTTGATTCTTGATCTTAGAGCATAAGCCATTGGTGTTTTGTTCAGGAAAATTTCTTGGGAAGAGACAGCAAACGTGTACAAACAGTAAGATAGCTAGGTGGGCGCCTACCCTGAAATTATCTTTTTCACCACACCTGTGCTAGGACTGTGTCCCAGGCCGACTTGAACTCAAAAATCTGCCTGCCTTTGTATCTTTCTGACAGCCAGATGTCTTTTTGTTCCTTTAGATTTATGAAGCCCCTCATATATTTAATATTGCATCATTTTTTGCATAGTTGAAAAACTCATGTTTTTAGAGTTTTTTGTACATCCTTAAGGGCCATCCTGAAGGTCCCAGTGTCCACCATTTTGCTAAAGACATAGACATACCCTTGACTCCTGGATTCCTGCTGTTTCTAATCATTATGATGTCATTAACATCAACAGAGAGGACATTCCTTGGAGGAATGTGGAATTATGTGTACCATTATACAAAAAAGTCTTAAGACCATAGTGGAGGCCCATGCCTGCTAGCCCTGTCCCTAGGGCAGGAACCACGTCATTTCACCCCTACCAAGGCCATGCCAGACACAACAGCCTCCATGCTCACCAACACCAACAGCTCTAGATCCAGGAGTCTGACTAACAGATGGCACCTGCATTCATGTAGACATGCCTATACATAGGCATAAGGTACATCGAAATTAAGTCATAGAAAAGAAAAAAGAAAAAAAGGATGGAAGGATGGAAGGAAGGAAGGAAGGAAGGAAGGAAGGAAAGAAGGAAGGAAGGAAGGAAGGAAGGAAGGAAGGAAGGAAGGAAGACCAAAGGCTACTGACAACTTACAGGTAAACATGCTGTATAAATATCTGTAAGTTGGTGAGAGAAGTTCAATTCCTGGAACTCACTCCCATGGTAGAAGAGTTCAAATGACTAAGAAAGCCATCCTATGACATCAACAGCCCTGTTGTGGCATATGAGACCTTACCCCCAAATACAAAGATAAAACATACAAGATATTAATCAAAACAATGCTAATACATATTAATATAAAATAAAATGGACTTTAAAGCAAGAAGTAGTAAAAGGAGTTGGAGAGATGATTCAGTAACTAAGACAATGATTGCCTTTCCCCAGACTGAGGTTCAATTCTCAGCTCTGCGGAGGATATGACAACATCATCTGGCCTACACAGTACTGGCACACAGGTGATACCCACACATAAAATAAAAATTAAAAACTACTAAGGAATGTAGTACTTCAAAATATAGTGTAAACTGAACAAAAGAAATTACTACTACTATTATATCACTTAGCCATAAACATAGCCTAAAAGCATATCAACTGAAGTTTATAAAATTGAAAAGGAATAGTAAATAGATCTTCAACTATCTGTAGATATTTAAACTTCTTGGTAAGGGATATGTTTTAAAGCAAACAAAAATATAGAAGGATACATATTTGAAATATGTGAATAACCCAGCTTTCACCCAAACACTACACCCTTTTGAAGTATACAGTCTACATCCTAAGGCTTGTACCAAGTGTCAGTAAGTCTGAAGAGATTAAAATTATACATATAAAAATATAGAGGATATATCTTCTGACAACGGCAGAATTAAATGTAAATCAACTACAGAAGCAGTATCTATCATATCTTCAAATATTAGCAAATTTAGCAATATATGTCATGAGTCATATAATAAAACTCATGAGTCAAAGAAAAAAAATCACAATGAAAATTAGAATATAGCTTGAGCTGAACGGTAATGAAAACATGGCATAGCAAAGCAAGTAATAAGTGGCTAGTTACCGAAGCTTTAGGGGAAAAGGCGCATCTCTAAACCACCTCTAACAAAACAGTCTAAGACTCATCCTAAGACCATATTTAGATAAAAAGCTAAGAAATAAATCTAACTTGAAAAATAAAAGAATAAAAAAAGAAATCAGTAGATGTGCAAGAAGTCAACAAACTCAAAATCAGATGTATAAGCTTCTTAGAAGACTTACTGCAAAAGAGAGACACCAGGCACATAGCTAAGCAGTAGAGTACGATATAACTTGCACATATTATCTTGCAGTACTGTGAATGACATGGAGTATGTGCTGATTTAAACAGGAATGGACCCCACAGATTCATGCGCTTGAATGTTTGCCCCATGGGGAGTGACAAACTTAGAAGGTATGACCTTGTTGGAGGAAGTGTGTCCCTATAGGGGTAGGCTTTGAGGTCCACTATGCTCAAGATCTACCCAGTGTGGAATCTATAGTTTTCAGCTGCTGAGTGCAGATCAAGATGCAGAACTCTCTCTCAGCTCCTTCTCCATGTCTTCCTGCCCACTGCCATGCTTCCCACCATAATGACAATGGACTGAATCTCTGAAACTCTTAGTCAGGCCCAGCTAAATGTTTTCCTTTATAGGAGTTAAACTTCATCATGGTTTCTCTTCAAAGTAACAGAAAAGGAGTGGAGGAAGTGGGAGAAAAGGAACCTTACTGACCAACACTGCACCAAATATCACAGTAGGGCTGTACTGGGCTGTCACTTGTATCAACTTGTAAGATAAAAATGTCCCTAACTAATGAATTTGTTATCTGCTTTCTATACTATTAAAGAAAATTGTGATTTAAAATATAAACACTTGTGTATAAGTAACTGTCAATTTAGTTAAAAGCAACATACAGCAAACCAGTAGCTAAACTCAACTAAATGGTGAGAAACTCGAAGCAATCCAATCAGGGACTAGACAAGCCTGCCCCTCTCCCCCTAACTATTCAAAATAGTACTGAAAGTCCTAGCCAGAACAACTAGACAACAAAAGGAGGTCAAAGGGATACAAATTCGAAAGGAAGAAGTCAAAATATCACTATTTGTAGATGACATGATAGTGTACTTAAGTGACCCCAAAATTTCACGAGAACACCTACAGCTGATAAACAACTTGAGCAAAGTGGCTGGATATAAAATTAACTCAAAAAATTCAGTATCCTTCCTCTACCCACGGATTACACAGGCTGAAAATCAAATTAGGAAAATGACATCCTTCACAATAGTCACAAAAATATAAAATACCTTGATGTGACCCTAACCAAGCAAGTGAAAGATCTGTTTAACAAGAACTTAAAGTCTCTGAAGTAGGAAATTGAAGATCTCAGAAGATGAAAAGGTTGCCCATGTTCATGGATAGGAAGGATCAACATAGTAAAAATCTTGCCAAAAGCAATCTACAGATTCAATGCAATCCCCATCAAAATTCCAACTCAATTCTTCACAGAGTTGGACAGAACAATTTGCAAATTCATTTGGAATAACAAAAAACCTAGGATAGCAAAAACTATTCTCAACAATAAAAGAATTTCCTGGGAAATCACCATCCCTGACCCCAAGCTGTATTACAGATCAATCCTGATAAAAACCAGGTGGTATTCTACAGAGACAGGAAAATAGATCAATGGAACAGAATTAAAGACCCAGAAATGAACCCACACACCTATGGTCACTTGATCTTTGACAAAGGAGCTAAAAGCATTCCATAGAAAAAGAACAGCATCTTCACCAAATGGTTCTGGCTCAACTGGCAGTCAGCATGCAGAAGAATGCAAATTGATCCTTTCTTATCTCCTACAAAGCTCAAGTCCAAGTGGATGAAAACCTCCACATAAAACCAGGTACACTGATGCTAATAGAGGAGAAAGTGGGGAAGAGCTTAGACCACATAGGAACAGGGGAAAATTTCCTGAACAGAACACCAATGGCTTATGCTCTAAGATCAAGAATTGACAAATGGGACCAAATGAAATTGCAAAGCTTGCAAAGCTTCTGTAAGGCAAAGGACACTGTCAAAAGGACAAAATAGCAACCAACAAATTGGGAAAGGATCTTTATTAATCTTACATCTGATAGAGGTCTAATATCCAGTATATATAAAGAACTCAAGAAGTTAAGACTCTAGAGAACCAAATAACCCTACTTAAAAATGGGATAGAGATCTAAACAAAGAATTCTCAACTGCGGAATATCGAATGGCTGAGAAGCACCTAAAGAGATGTTCAACATCCCTAGTCACCAGGGAAATGAAAATCAAAACAATGCTGAGATTCTACCTTACACAAGTTAGAATGGCTAAGATCAAAAACTTGGGTGACAGCAGATGCTGGTGAGGATGTGGAAAAAGAGGCACACTCTTCCATTGTTGGTAGTATTGCAAGCTGGTACAACCACTCTGGAAACCAGTCTAGAGGTTCCTCAGAAAATTGGACATAGTTCTACCTGAAGACGAAGCTATACTACTGGCATACACCTAAAAGATGCTCCAACATCTAACAAGGACACATGTTCCACCATGTTCATAGCAGCCTTATTTATAATAGCCAGAAGCTGAAAAAAACCCAGATATCCTTCAGTAGAGGAATGGATACAGAAAGTGTGGTACATTTACACAATGGGGCACTACTCAGCTAATAAAAACAATGACTTCATGAAATTCCTAGGCAAATGAATGGAATTTACAGCTATCATCCTGAGTGAGGTAACCCAGTCACAACAGAACACACATGGTATGCACTCACTGATAAGTGGATACTATCCCAAAAAACTGTGAATAACCAAGAAACCATTCATAGACCTTATGAAGCTCTAAAAGAAGGAAGGTCAGAACATGGATGCCGCAGTCCTTCTTAGAAGGGAGAACAAAGCACTCATGGGAGAAAATAATGAGGCAAATAGAGAAACTAGCCAAGGCAGGAATCTGGCTTCTGTGCTGCACCCTGTAAGGGCTAGTATCAAGCACAGTGGCATCTGTAGCTCTAGACAGAGCCCCTGGGATAAGGCTATAAGGAAGTACATCCAAATCTGAAGTTCCGGGCAGGGCTTTTAAGAATGTGGCATAGGGAAGTACATTTGTATTTGAAGTTCCAGGTGGTATCCTTAGGAATGCAACTCAGGGCAGGGCGGATTTTGTGATATAGGCAGCAGTATCCATTTTTGTCTCTGACCTTTTCACATGACCTCCAGGAAGATGTTTACAGGATCTTTGGTTGGTATCTTGCTTGATCCCCGTCTCAGAACCTGTGCTACCTTTATGCATGTAATTAAAATGATTTAAAAGAGGACAAATCACACCAAGCTTCTCTTCAGCCAAGAAGCTTAGGCCTCAAGTGGGGCCGAGGTCATGCTGTAACTTTAACTAACTTGTCCTTTTGCTTTCAGTCCTGGCTCCAGCCCTGGGGGACCCATGTTTGCCCGAGCTGGTCTCAGACAAAATATATTCTATCACATTTTATACAGTCTTATTTTATATGGTGTGATCAATCCATCAGTACTTACAACTTTATTTTCTGGTTAATTTGGCAGCTCAATCTTACCCTTGAACTAAAGACAAATTCATAATATAACAATTCAATTCATAACAATTAATAACAAGACAATTCATAACAATGACATGATTTTTAAAGCATTTTCTAAATGAAACATCATACTCCTATTTTCCTGGAGATCTCTGCACTACTTGTTTGGCAGCATAATTCCCTTTCAAGCATGCTGGAATTGTTTTCCCTTGGTTTTACCTGGAAAGTCAATGAGAATTAAAAAACAAAAAACATAAAAAAATAAAAAAATAAAAACAAAAACCTATACTCATTTTGATTTGTACTTGTATTTACTTGACTACGTAACACTTTATAAATTGAAGTATGCTAGTATTCAAATTAACTCGAACCACTATGCATACATGAATTACAATGAAATAGCTCATCCTCTACTACATGGGATTACCTGAAAGCCAAAAATTAACCTTTTTAACAAAAGGTTAAAGTACTGGGGCCAGAAGAGCAGCAGATGCAAGCCAAGCATCTGGAAAAATGATAGAAATTTCAGGTTAGTAATCTTTTGTTAGAAGCTTCGCCACAAAAGAGAAATTGATTAGTCAGAGAAACTGACAAGGATCACAGGAACCTTGCCAATTCCTCTTAGCAGGCAGCACCAGCGTTAAAAGACTTTGAAGCAGAAAGGCACCGATTATCAATTTCCTACAGAAGCTTTTAACACCGGGAAGAGGGAATAGAGTAAGTGTTGCTGAGTGTGGGGGTGGGGTAGCCGGGTGGAGGGATACCTAAGGAGCAAGCTGAAAGGAAGACATTTTAAATAGCAGCTACAGAAGAGATGGGAAATGACAAAGGGAAACAATGGCTGGGCGAGGCTTACTCTGTGGACTTCTATCTCCCCCACCCTTTGTGATGCCATGCTAGCAAAAGAAATGTTCCAGAGCTTGCTGTTTGTTCTATCCAGCCTCAAATCTATCTGGCATTGTCTCAGGAACAGGCCAAATCCACAGGAAAGAAAAGACTATCATGAAACATATAGCAAAAAAAAAAAAAAAAAGATTTTAGCATGTTGTAAAAGCAAAATTAATAACTATAGGTTATAGAAAAATTATCCCTAATGGCTGTGTTGAGAAAATACACATCTAAATGAAGAGCATTATGAAAAAATTAATCCAGTCTGTGTGCAGATGGGGAAATGCCAACGTGTAGTAGAGAAGATACCAGTCTATCAGGTAATGAATACATGTAGATAGGCTAAACACAGCATGAACTAATCACTGTGGTGGAAGGAACATTTAAAAACAGTATAAAGATGGCTTCCTTTAATATTAAAGAAACTATTCTTTCAACGTTTTGAAATTCTATATTGCAGGGCACACTATAAAATACACTTGCAACTTACACTCAGGCCAGCACAAGACCTTCCAGCCATGGAAAAGATTACATACACCTGTGTACCACTGAAATCATTTTAGAAAGATGAACTTAACAGTGGCTTCTGGAAATATAGCATCATGTAACATTATCAAGATCAAAATCTGTTTCTAATTCTAGCTCACAATGCTTGCATCATTTCCCTACTCGTTCTATATCACATAAATCATCTTCCTTTACCAAATAAAACTCACAATGCTAACGCCAACAGTGAGATACGTATGTTATGTTGGTTCATCAAGTCATTTAAGCCTATAAACAATCACTTTACAACATTTTATGGAGTCCCAAACAACCATATTAGAGATAGAAACATCTTACTAGTTAGAGTAATCAATAAAGATAGCAAAGTTCAGCCAGGTGGTGGTAGTGCATGCACCAGCACTCAGGGGGCAGAGGCAGGTGCAAGTATCTCAGAGTTCAAGGCCAGCCTGCAATACAGAGTGAGTTCCAGAACAGCAACGACTACATAAAGAAACCCTGTCTTGGGGGGAAAAAAAGGCAAAACAAAACAAAACAAACAACAAAAAAGATGTCACTTACAATTTTTATTACCTAAAGAAAATTACTAAGTATTCATTGCCAATAAAACTTACAAGCTAGCTGCAGATCTAATAATGACTTTAACATTTAAAAAAAGTATAGCAAAAATATTTACGTGAAAATAAAAACAAGACACCACTGTGTGGGAATAGGTCACAAACCTATTCTTGAAGCACAGAAGAAGGGAAAGATAGAGGAAGACATTAATGTGTCTGTTGATATTTTTCTCTACCCAGATGATTATTGCCCATACAGCTCATATATTTCAGAGTAGTAAAACTGAAAAAAAAAAGTACATTATAAATGTTTAAAGTACATAAAATAAGAAATATTAGGTTTACTAAAGAAATTTATACATCATATGCTTTTGAGTCTGTGATAAAAGTACAGCAAGTTTATTTATACTTTTATTTTTCAACTTCCAAGTTAATTTATACATGTTTTTCCTATCAGATTGAGTGATTTAACTCCTCTAATTTATAATGAAAATCACTTGACTTAGAGAATTTAAAGTTATTTTCTCCATTTGAGTTTAAAAAAATCGAAGTAACTGATTTGAGAAAAGCATTTATTTTCAATGTTATGAAGTCAGGAGAAAAGGAATAAGGAAAACATCTTGGGTATAGAAAATACTGAGGTAACTTTTTAAACTGGCTTTATCAATTGCAACAATATAATGTGTATCTTAAAAATTAAAATATTAAAACATTTTGTAAGAATTAAGTCCAGGTTGTTACTTAAACCTTTTCTTAAAAAATACTTATGTATATGTTGTGTCCAAGCAACCGTATGCCATGGAGAGAAGTCAGTGCCCACAAGGACCAGAAGAGGGTCCTAGATCCCCTGAGCTGAGGTTACAATGATTATGAGGATGCTGGGAACTAAACTCAGGTCCTCTGCAAGAGCAAGTACTGTTAATGCTGAGCCATCTCTCTAAGCCCTATTGCTTACATCTTAAGTAACCTCATGGTAATTCTTACTCTAAATATTTAGACCCTTCAAAACATTTTTACTATATTTATAGCTAGACAAAACTTAAAAGATATTAACTATAAGGCTTCAAACATTTTACAAAAGGTTTGCCCCAAATCCCTAAATCCGAGGTTCCTCTACGGAGTAACAGTGTCATGCTGGAGCTGTGTACTGCCAGCATCTGGAAGCACAAGCAAGAGATTGCTAAGTAGCTTATGAGGTACAAGACAGTCCCTCAAAACACACATATCTGGTCTAAAAGGTCTAATAGGACCCAATATACTAATCCTGCATCTGATAACCTGTTTTGTTATCTCTGATAAAAAATGCCACTTTCTGAACCTTAACTACAGTTTTTTAAAATGCATTAGAATTTTCTGTCTTACCCCAAAAATTATACTCCTTTAAAACATGCTCTTCATGGGCATGATAGAGCATGCTTTTAACCTCAGCACTGTGGAGGCAGAGGTAGGTAGAGTTCTGTGAGACGGAGGCCAGCCTGGTCTACAAAGTGAGTTCCAGGACAGCCAGAGCCACACAGAGAGACCCTGTCTCAAAAGAACTAAAATAAATAAATAAAATAAAACAGACTCTTCATATTCTAATACTGTTGAGACTGGACTACAAAATTTACATATTAGGTTTTTAGGCTTTGGGTTTGAGTTTTTCTTTTTAAGATGCTGCACTCTATAGTTTCTTGCTTGGTCTACTTTCATTAAGTACCAGACACACAAGAAATAAGGGGTGGAGGTTGCATAAGGACATACATTTCATTCATTCTGTTCTGCTCAGTGGTTACTTGTTGAGGAGACCGGCAGGCCTGAGTCTTTGGAGAGAGCCTGACCCTCTAGAAACTCATCTACCTATCAGCTCACTGCCTAAATACCTTCAGACCAAATTAGATCTTATGCCTTCCTTTAATACCAGCGCTTCTTTATCTGAGTTGCCTAAACCTCAGGTCCTAGTTTGTCATGTGCAGATCCTGAAGCTGACAATCACAGCTCTGCTTTTATCATTAAGGTTTCAAGTATGCATGACATGTTAGGAGGTATTTTGAGATTTAAAAAGTAGAATCTGGGTACTGATTATATGCAAATCATGCATGCAGCGGAGCTTTCATATCTGAAAAAACAAATTTTGGGGAAAGACAGACTGGACAGGTGAGGTACAGGCAAGCCCTCAGATTGGTAATCAATACACACACACAAGAAATCATTATTCGGAGACATAGAATAAAGCAGATGCAATTAAGAATCACAAACGTGAAAGGATCATTGTTCTTTAAATTTAATTTTGTAGATGCAGTTAAGCTGTATCTATCTGCTCTTAGGTCTTAGCTCGGGCACTCCTTTACCACAGTGTCTGTAACATTAATTGTAGCGAATACACACTATTTTAAATACAAGAAAGACAGGATACTTTTACTTCCCTTTCAAGGCACTGCCTGAAATACGTTTGCTCTGATGACTCACAACCCTATAAATGAATACTGCTACCTAATTCCATAGATAGAAGAGCTTTGGTAAAATTCAAGCAACTAGTAAGCACTACAGTCCTTACTGAGTTCAAATCCAGGAACTCAAAGTCTATAATCTCCACTGTTACATTATAATGTTTCATCACAACTTCCCAGTGAAAATTCTACTTACGAACACCATAACACCTACCTCAGTGCTCTCTGGACTTTCAAGGAATATTTAAAAGATAGGTTCTTGCCAGGCACAGAAGCACATACCTTTAATCCCGTAACTCAGGAGGCAGAGGCAGTCTGGTCTACAGAGTGACACTGAGGGAGATCAGAGACCAGCATGTACTTTGGTGTACTAATGGGCAGCACAGATAGTCAGTCATAAGAAAATGACTCCTTTGATAGAGGAAACGGGTACCAGAACTTCCAGAGAGTGAAAATTCCTGTGAACCTGACAAGCACAGAAAGCAAAAGACTGAACCAGACTATCAACAGCTTGGGTGTCTAAGTCTAGATTTTATTTCGGAAACAAATGGCCAGTGATGCGTATAGAACAATGAATCTTTTAAATCCACACACAGAAAATACTCAGCATGAAGGACCAGAAGAAGAAAGGTGCCTGTTCACTGCAGCCACATCATTTCCTACCACCCTCCACTCTCACACCACGCCCACCCAGGCTAGGTTGCCCTGGACACACACTGGCCCTCTTAAAAGTGTCTCACATCCTTACACCATGGCACACCTACAAACGATATGGAGTACTTTTCCAGACACATCAGAGGCAGAAAGAGAAACTGGGGGAGAGGAGGAGGAGGAAGAGGAGGAGAAAAGAGGAAAGAGGAGGAGGAGGAGATGACCAACAGCCACCTCAACACTGAGTATCTTCCTCAAAGGCTCTCTCCCCTATATTTTGAACTGGCTGGCTGGTGAGCTCTTGAGGTCTGCTTCTTTCCCAAAACCCTGTGCTGACATTATCAGGGTATGATGTTACAGTTGACTTTTTTGTTGGTGGTGGTGATTTTTAAGTTGGGTTTTGTTCTGTGCAGCCCTGATTGTACAGGAACAAGCACACCATGCTGGCCTCAAGCTCAGAGATATTCCCCACTCCTAACCGCCCTCCAACCCCCGTATAAGTGCTGGGATTAAAGGTGTGTGCCACCATCTTCTGGCTCCCAGTTGACTTTGTTTGTGGGTGCTAGAGATCCAAAATCACACCCTCATGCACAGCAAACATTTTACTTCCTGATCCTTCTTCCTCAGTCCCTTCCCTGCTCTGTGCTCACAAATGAACATACAAAACCTGGCACAAAAGAGCACATTAACATAGAATGAAAAGTTAGATATGATGGGAATTCAGAGATGTAAGAGTTGTATTCTGAAATCATATTACTGACCTAATTGTGTAAAATTAGGCAACTAGCAATTCTATAATTTTATTAGCAAAAATGGGCAATAATTACAACTATCAGTGAAAAAAAATTAAGTTAGCTAGAAAATGTATATATAAGCACTCTATAAGTTACATGATATTATTATTATATTGCCTATCACTGACATCATGATTATCAACATTACTCCAGTATGTGCTGGCTGTAGCTTAAGGGAGTCTAAATGGCAGAACAGACACCAGACCAGCAAGTTACATTTGCTGACTGTTGGTTGGTTAATAACTTGTGGTAGTTAGTTAGGAAAGATTGCAATCTGCTTTTTTTTTTATGCTTTTATTTATGATTCTTTCAAAAGATTACTCACAATTATAAACTGTTGGCATGACCCAAATCCAGAACGTCAATAATCTTTACATTACCTTAAATCTACTTAGCTATTTGTCTCTTTTATATGCCTATAAGTTGTCATTTCTTTTCATGTTTTAGCAGCCATATAGACTGTTAAGGATGCAGTCCTTCCTCTGATCAGCTCAAGGCCCTATCTCCTGTTTCCCTTTGGTCCTAGATGGAGACGAGACATCCTGATAAGCTAAATCCAAAGATTAGAAGAGGCAGGGGGCTGGAGAGATGGCTCAGCAGTTGAGAACACTGACTGCTCTTCCAAAGGTCCTGAGTTCAATTCCCAGTAACCACAAGGTGGCTCACAACCGTCTAATGAAATCTGATGCCCTCTTCTGGTGTGTCTGAAGACAGCCACAGTGTACTCAAATATATATACAATAAATAAATCTTTTTAAAAAGAAGAAGATAAGAGTCATACTATACGGTCTCCTCCTAAAAGTTATTCCAGTAGGGCTTGCCAATCACCTACTCAGAATTCTATACCCCACAGGAAAGGTAGTTTACCTAGAACTTTGCTAAGGAGAGGGAAGGAATGATTATCCCCTTTATGTGATAGTGTATTTGCCCTTCCTAAAAATCCCTCTTCCATGTAGCCATCTGCAAAGCTCCAAGCAAGCACTGTGAGCCTGCTCATCATCTGATTCAGAAGAGTCTAGCTTTTCTTTTCTCTTCCTTGTAGTCTGGTCCCTGCTTTCCCTGATGCCTTGAACTTTCTCACTCTTTCTCACCTTCCACCATGTGGGCTGCTTACCGACCTCCATTACTGAACTTGCCTAATTTCTAGGACTGTAAAATAAAAGGCGTAGCTTTCTTTCTTCCTGTGGCCCACCTCCCTTTTCCTGGCAGCTGTCAAAACTTATAGCTTGCCTGCCCTCTTGTTTCTCTCAAATTCTAATAAAATTGTCTTCAAGTTTACAAGTCAGTTTCTAAAGTCTTTTATTAACAAGATTAAGAACCAAAGCGAAAAAGAAAAATTCCAATGTCCTTGCTAACAAAATAAACATTATGTACTCACTTTTATCTTTCAGATGTAAATTACGACATCCAAAATCTTGTTTCAGCTAACTGTAAGATTACAAAATCATACTGTTTAAGTTCTTCAAACTGCTGTCAACAAGGTCAGATCTAAGTGCTGTGAATGTGTGAGGAAGAAATGCTGGGCTGAAATCCCTGTAGCACAACAGTCCAGTTCCAGAGGATCTGACACCATTTTGTGGCCTGTGTAGGGACTGTATGCACATGGTACTAACACATGCAAGCAAAACTCCTCTATGAATTAAATAAACATAAATGAATCTAAAATCAAAAACATTCAACCCTAGGAACATAATTCTATGAAGATATAATTAATAGAAACTGATACACTGTTAAAGGACACAAAAATACACATCAAATTTGTGAATATCAATGTGGATGAAGTCACTGACTAACTAGTGCATTAATTGCAGACTTTATCCCAGATTCAAATTTTTTTAAACTGATAACCCATTTATTAACAGACACTTATGTAACCTTTTTATAGAACATAACAATCTATCATTTAACTTTTGAGGTGTTTTTATCTAATATTATAAAATATATTGCTAAAAATGGTATTTTTCTTTCCTATTTATCCTAATAACAGCACACACATTAACACAAAATTAAATATTTAAAAGTCCAGTTAATCTGGTAACAAAATCACTCAATCAAATATCATTCATTGCCTTTTAACAACTATAAGTCTATGAAAATACTAGAATGTTTTTCATGTAATGGTCCATAATGTTTTATCAAGATAAAATACCTTAAACAAAAATGCATATTCAACTTTAAAATACCATTCTTGGGAGTTTTTAAAAGGACCCACTTGCATAAAAATATCAAAGAACAATACATTTAAAAAGTCAATCATAGGTATATCTTAGGAAATTATTGTTTCATGGATGGGTGGTGGTGCCTTTAAACTTAAAGCGTGAGGCAGAGAGGCAGGTGAATCCCTACGTTCCAGCTTGGTCTACAGAGAAAGTCTGAGGACAGCCAGGGCTACATAGAGAAACCCTAGCTCTAAAAGTCAAATTATTGTTCCACAAATTTCATTCATTATTTGGTGATATAAGTGCCAAAGTTTATCTTGAGTTGTAAACATACAACAATACTGTAAATATAAACAAAAGTAGTTTCAAAGTCTAAATATTCAATGGTTCACAGTAAACTATGTACCATGAATAAGTCACATTAGGATTGGCAGTCACTCTCTTTTAACTCCAAAATAAAATGCTGATGCTGAAAGAGATAGCATTTTCTTAGACATCTGGCTACAACATATAGCTAATACATTTATTTTTACATTTGTATCAAGTTGTCATTTTTTTTCATTTATCTTCTTTCATTTTAAGTTCTAAGAAATAGGTTGCAATTCAGAAACTTCAAATGATGCTAAAAGATAAATGATAGGAAAATGGATATGCTATTACCAATTAAAAAGTACTATTTTAGGGCCCAGCAGGATGGCTCAGCAGGCCCTTGCCACACAAGCTTGGCCTCCTGAGTGTGATCCCAGGAATCCACATAAGTGTGGAAGGAGAGAACTGACTACACATTTGTTCTCTGACTTCCATGCACACTGCTTCACACACACATACTTCACACACACACACACACACACACACACACACACACAAATATTTTAAGTGTTGCTTTAGAAATCTACTTTATTAAATAAATATTTTGGCCTTCTAAAAATATAGTTACTCAAAACAAGTAAATTAAGAGGCATATTTCAATAAACATTTCCTATAAACTCTGGCAACTCTCTCATTCATTCTGAAACTCACTTCAGTGCAATCAGTGACCAACTAAAAGAGAAGTCATTAAATTTAAGCAATCAAAAAGAAAGAAAGGGGGTTTTCCCTTTTTTCTTTTTCTTTTCTGCAGGGAAAACAAAAAGCTTAGTATTAATTCTCAGGGCCAATAGATGCAGCCTACAAGCTAAAAAGTTGTGAGGATTGAGGTTACAAATAGGTCACTGTAAGTTTCTGAAAGTATAGAAAAGAAATGTAAGTACTACCATAATATAACAAGCATTTACTATAAATTACATTTACCAGCAACAAAAGTTTGCAGTTTATAAGCAATGCTGATGCTTTCACTGGGGGAAAATCCCCTCATGGTGACTGTTGTACAGATACACACCCATCCCCCACTGCACACAGCTACTTCACAAACCTCTTGAATAAATAGGAGTATCCAATGTCCAGGGTAATGGGTGGTCCTGAGCTGGAACCAGAGCTGTATACTTTTAGGGGATGCTGAGATAAGAACAAAGTGTTTTGTGTTTGTTTAAATCTGAGTCTAGATGTTAAAATCTTTGCTCCATTATTGGCCCAATCATAAACTCACTGACTGGGTAAAGCAAAAGAGTCAGGATAAATGCTAGAAATTAAATACTTCACAATAAAATATTTTGGGCCATTTTATAATCCACATTATCTGACTCAAAAGTTGTCACTACATTTCAAAGGTACAAATATCTTACATGTTCTACTGACAACAGAAGTAAGTTAAATAAACTGCAACTCAATAAAACAAGACAGTGAAATTTAGTGAAGTCACAATCAAGCACCAATCTTTAAATCCAATAGAAAACGTTTGTTTTACTTTATTTTCCTAGAACAGAAAGCAGGATTTACAAGTAGCCCCAAGAAAAGATAAGCAAAGAATAGTCTTGACCCAGGTTTCTCTGGCTCAATCAAGTGGCCTGTAACCTGAGCCAAAGGGCACAAATTCCTGGACATTCAAAACCTCCAGTGGTGTGAGGGAGGAAACAGCTAAAAGAAGTGTGCAAATTCCTAGATCTAATAACCAAGAAAATTTGTGTCAAAGTCACCACTATGAATAAATTTTTGCTATAGTTTTATCTAATTCTTAAAAAAAAAAGAATCTTTTCATTTTTCAGTGAAAAGGACTCATTTACTTTGTTTTTGATTTACAGTGAACCAACTATGTAGTCTCTGAAAAGCATAAGTACTTTGCAAGCACCAGTGTTTCTATAACGCACTGAAAGCATACTTAACAATGCTTATATAAACTTTGCATTACCAACCTAAATGTTTAAAGTGTGATAGATACAACCTATGTTGGCACGCGTTTGTTATTGACTGACCTAACAAAAGTCCATTTAATGTATGTGAGGATGAAAGAATGTAGGCATTACAGCATCTATAAACATCTTAGTCATTATTGCTAATAATTGAAGGAATTTGCTGCTAAGGAAAGGAAAGAAAAAGTCATGAACAAGTTTAACCAAAGTAAAAATAATTTGAAGTTTACATAAAATTTTTATATTCTACAAAACAAACTACAAATGTAAATACAAATCTTAGAATTATCAGCAAATTAATGATATTTCAGAAAGCTCAACTTGAGCAGGTTTCTCTGCAAAATTTAAAAACTATACTTTAAAAGACTATTAATTACAGTGTATTTAACACTGTGTGTGTGTGTGTGTGTGTGTGTGTGTGTGTGTGTATTTGATTCCAAGTGCCTAGAGTCTGTATCTCTCACACTTCCTAAAGCTATTGTTATAAAAAGTTGTGAGCTGCCACGTGAATGCTGGGAATGATTCTGAGAACTGAAAGAGCAACAAGTGCTCCTAGCCGCTGAGCCATCGCGTCTCTCTAGCCCCATAGATGATACCTTTAAAATACTGTTTTTAAACAACTGACTGTTTTGTTTTGTCTGTTTCTGAGGCAGTGTCTTACTGTAACTCAGACTAGCCTGTGCTCACTGTGCATCATCTCAGAACAGCCTGAAACTCATTGTGTATCCAAGGCAGGCCTAGAATTTGGTGATCTTTCTGCCTCCCATGTGCTAGGATTATAGACAAGAATTAATATGTTTATCCTAAGATTCATTTTCTATCAGTTATTCCCAAATATAATTAGTAGAGCCTTATAATTTGACTCTGCAAGTAGCAAAATTAATAGTAAAACAAGAAAAAATAAACCTTTTGTCATTTATGAGTAACAATAATAAAAAATCTTTTTTAATGAAAAGTGTGCCAAATTTATGTGTGAGACTGTAGTGGATGTGTGTTGCATATATGTGAACATGCAGAGGCCAGAAAAGAATCTGAGGTATCCTGCTATGCCAATATTGCACTTATTTGAGACAGAGTCTTTGAAGCTGGAGCTAGGCTGGTGACCAGTAAGCAAGCCTCAGTGTGATACTCTTCCCATGCTGCTTCCGGCAGCACAGCACTGTGCTTACAGGTGCACATAACATGCCTGGCTTTTTAGGTGTGTGCTGGTCACTGTTCTATTGCTATGAATTGACATCGTGACCAAAGTACCTCTTATAAAAACAAAGCATTTAATTAGAGGCTTGGTCACTTTCGGAGACTGAGTGCATTATCATCGTGGCAGGTAGCAGACAGCACTCACGGCACTGGAGCAGTTGCTGAGAGATAAGTGCTGTTCCTCAGACTGAGAGACAGAGAGACACTGGACTTGGCATGAGCTTTGGAGACCTCAACGCTCACCCCCATTGACATACTTCCTCCAACAAGGCCACACTCCCAAATCATTCTAATCCTTTCAAACCACACAACTCCCAGGCGACTAAGCATCCAACTATCTTATCTCAGCCTATATAGCCAATCCTATTCAAATCATATAGAATACTTACTTCCTAAAAGGGAAATACATGTCTATAACAAAGACATAGCAATCTTAATTTAGTATGAATAAGCCTAACAATAACCTGAGTCATGTTAATGAAGTAAGCCATGAGTTTATGTTGTACAGGAAAAGATCATAAGCCAGTTAAGAGGAAGATCAGTGAAATGCATACAATTGATCTCTCCTTTCCAAGAACAAATGAACAACTGAAAAACAACATATGCTGGGTCCTTTTTATGTGTCAAACTCTTAAGTATTTCATATACGGTAGCACTGAGTCTGCACAATATTGCCAAAGGGACAATGGTGTCCCTTCTTATATTACACTTACAAATAACTTCCTCCCCAAAAGATTAATCAATTTACTTAACCAGAGTCTATACCATTCTATTAGTCTACGTTCTTGTCATAAACAAAATTAAACAATTAACAGCATTATCAAAAATACTGATTAAAATAGTATCTTTCCTTAGTTTACACTAAAGAATAAACATTATATATGCCTGAAGAACAGGTACACCGCATACAGAACAACCAATTATTTTAAAAAATATATCTATATGCCAACTTATTTCCAAATCTGAGTTTATACCCTGATGCTTCCGACAGTTTATAAAATTTTTAGATGAGGGTTCATTATGTTGCCTAGACTAGGTCTGAACTTGTAAGTCCAAGCAATCTTCCTACCGCAGCCTCTTGAAGAACTAGGACAATAGGTATGTTATACACTAAACAATGTTATTTATTATAAAACTATAATTAAAAGTTCTAGAGTTCACTAATAAAAATTAAGCGTCAGTAGTATGCAACATATTTTATAAAATGTTTAAAAATACTGTTTAAAAAAGATGAACCTGGGAGCTAGAGAGATGGGTCTTCACGCCTTTGCCTCTGAATACAGGGTTGACAGGCATGAACCGATATGCTCTGTAAAACATTTTATTTTTAACTACTATGTTGAATATGTTTTTGAAATTGTTAAATTTTTATGAAATCCAAAAGCTTATAGGTAAGTGAAAGGCATTTTAGACACCACTAGATGAAGTCGGTTGTTATCTACCTATCTTGAAAATATTGTCTTCATCTGTTCTGAACTGTCAAGAGTATATCATACTAAGGGCCAAGCCTCATACCAGTTCCTGCGGGATGAAGGTCAGCGCAGGCTCATCACCTGGTACGGACGCAGCACCACGGTGGAATGCTGCTTGTGGAGGATGTGCATGTGACGGAAAGCAGGTACAGGAAAATTCTTGTACTTTCCTCCTGATTTTGCTGTTTACCTAAAATGGCTCTTGAAGACAGGAATTCTTAAACACAGTAAGCGTAGTTCAGGGCTTGAACTCCTATTTGGCATGAATAAGTTCATTAAAGAAGATGGGAGGGGGAAAGTAGAAATGGACAGTGAACATAGGCGGAAAACAAAAAACCTGAGAAATGCAGACGCATTGTTTAAATAGGAACTTAATTTTCTTCTAAATTTAAAATGAGAATGACTAACAGCCTCTTTTTAAAATTTCAAGACTATTTCAAAAATTTCAAAATCAAAAAGGAAATACTCAGTCTCTTTCACGTTATGGTAAAACTTGCCAAATGTTGGTTTAAATGCCTTTAAATTGATTTTATTACTATACAGATGTAAAGAATTGTAACTTACCCCAATTTTCTGAATTGCTAAACTAAGAAAAATCATCTTAAAATTTTGTAAATTAGACTTTTTTTGGACAGTTTCACTATGTAGCCAGGCTAGCCTCCAGCTCAAGATCACCCTGTGTCAGATCTGGGATCACAAACCAATGAACTGTTTTTAAAACTGGCATTTGGCGCTGGAAACTTAACTGTGGTAGAGTTTGCCTAGTGTGCCCAAAGGTCAGAATTTGACCCTTCAAATCAGGAGGGAAGAAGCACGTTAAACAGTCTTGAGAACAATAGCAACCACATGTTTTCCGCATAGGAAAAATGCAATCATACTAATATACGCATGATAAAAGGTAAATATGGCTCACTAGCAATCGAATGGGAGAAATACGCCCTGAAACAGGAGTACACTCAAGCAAATGTCTTCACATGTTACTAATATGAACTGAGACAGGATCTCACTATGCAGTAGGGCTGGAGTCAAACCCAGAGATCCTTCTGCTTCTGGGACAAACATGTATGTCATCACGCCAAGCTTAAAGATTAATTTTTTCTATTTTTTTTTTTACTTTTTTGTGTGTTTTTTTTGTGTGTGTGTGTGTGTGTGTGTGTGTGTGCGCGCAGAAGGGCAGAAGAAACTGTCTGATCCCCTGACGCTGGAGTTAAAGATGGATTGTCAGTTGTCCCTGTGTACGTACTGATAACTGAACCTGTATCTTTTTCAAGAATAGCAACTTCTTTTAACACATAAACATTCTCTCCAACAGTTTAATACTAAAACATTGTAGAAATTGAAAATATGTAAAAATAAAATGTTGATTAGCCTGGCATAAAACTTAAACGTTTCATTTAAATAGTGGTTATCTATAAATATTTAATAGTATTTAATAACACTTTAAATTTAGACTATAATTTTTTTCTACTAGTTTGTTTGTTTTAGACAGGCTATAGCTCATGCTGACTGTAATTTTAGGTGTGCATCTTATACTCAGACATAATAACTTTTAATTTTTTAATTTCCATTACCCTTTGGAATGTTTTCTAAGATAAGTAATAAAAAAAACATAAAATATATAAAAGCTTTGTAATGCAGGTATCTGTATTATTTGTAAAGACAACAATACAAATACTATAAAGGAAAACACTAGCAATCGCAAAGACCTCAGGACCTCTGGAGCAGTCAGTGCTCTTCACCGCTGAGCCATTTCTCCAGCCCAGAATTCTTGTTTGTTTGTTTGTTTGGTTGGTTTGGTTTATTTTGTACATGTTTGCAAGAATGTGAGATCCTCTTAAGACTAGATTTACAGGCAGTTTTTGAGCTGCCAGATGTAGGTGCTGGTTACAGAACTCAGGTTTTCTGAAACAAACAAGCAAGCATACAAACAAACAAACAAAAACCCTAAGCCATGTCTCCAGCTAAAAAGTTTAGATTTAAATGTTTTATGTCATATTCACTGGCCAAGAATCCCAAACATACAAGCACACAGTGTGAAAAAGCATCACCAGGCAAATATACCACAAAGAGATCAGTGAGAACTAGCTGTCATAGCCAATATCTTGTTTTCTTAAACGAGATAGTCTTGGGAAATCAGTATCAAAATCTATATAAAAAATGTACATATCCAATAACAAATTTTTCTAAAAATTGTCCATTATATTTAACTCTTATTAAAAACTTATACTTCAAAAAAAATGTCATTGACCCTCAACTAAAACACATTTTTACCTACAATGTGATTGTAGCTACAACTGTTTTAAGTTACTACTATAAAGAAGCTGACAGGAAAATTAGCTATTAGCACTTACAAAATAATTGTATTCTGGTTGGTATTTTTTGGTAAGGCCCTTGACCAGGAATACTTGCACTTCAACTGAGACAAATCTTCGTGCATTGCACTGGATTCTCAACTCCTATGAGATGTGGTCATACACAGCTCAGTAACAAAATTCTTGCCTAGCATGCATAAACTAAAAGAAATATGACAAAATTTATAAATGTAATAGTTCTTTATAAAATGTGTATTATTGAACATCATCGAGTCATTAGTAACGTGGGTTAGAATACATGTTGATTTTCTGACCATAAAGACATGATTACTTAAATTACATGCTATCAGTAAAAATTACATTAAGATTGTCATTTTAAACTACCAATGGTCCCTGTTTTCAACAACTGAATCTCATCTCTTTTCCTATGTTATCTAAAAACAGGAGAAAAATACGTCCAACTTGAGGATTTAGATATCACAAGAACTACAACAAAGTTTAATTACATTAATACCAACAAATTTTAAATAAATCATATAACCAAAATGCAGAACTACATATAAAATTTACTACAAAGAACTGCCTATCAAAACAACTCAAATGCTATGAAATAAAGAGGACTTGCAGTTCTTTGTAGGAAATATCTCTAAGAAAGAAAAACTATGTGGGTCCCTTGGCATAAATTTTTAATATTAAATACCTTGAAAATAATATATTTGGAGGCTACAGAAATGGCTCAGCAGTTAAGAGCACTGACTGCTCTTCCAGAGGTCATGGACTCAATTCCCAGCAACCACACAACAGCTCACAACTGTCTAGACTTCCAAGATCTGACATCCTCATACAGACATACATTCAGGCAAAAGGCATCAATGCACATAAAAATAAATTTGTTTTAAATTATTAATTTTGATTTCTTAAATACATAGCATTAAAATGTGCTCAGAGTGCCAGAAAGATGGCTCAGCAGTTAAGAGCACTGACTGCTCTTCCAGAGGTCCTGAGTTCAATTCCCAGCAACCACATGGTAGCTCACAACCATCTGTAATGGGATCCAATGCCCTCTTCTGGTGTGTCTGAAGACAACTACAATGTACTCACAAAAATAAATAAATAATTCTTAGGAGGAAAAAATGTGCTCAGAGCAGGTGGTGGTAGAGGCACATGCCTTTAACCCAAACACTTGAAAGGCACAGGCACATAGATCTCTGTGACTTCCAGGACAGCTAGCTCTACTCAGAAAAACCCTCAAAAAAAAAAAAAAAAAAAAACCAAAACAAGCACCCAAATGCTTGGAATACTATGGCATATGTACTTTTGGATGTAAACAAGACCAGCAAGATGGTGTAACAGAGAAAACACTTGTCCTTCAACCCAAGTAACCTGAGTTCAACACCTACAGGTGGAAGTAGAGCCCACTCCAGAGTTGTCCTCTAGTCTCCACAAGAGCACAACACACACAGCCATACACACACATCACCACAGATGCACAAAATAGGTCATTATGCTAAAAAGCCAACCTGATATATACTTCACAAACATATAGATAAACATTTCAAATTTCTAACTATGATTTATACATATTCTTATATAGTAAACTAGTATAAAAATATAACGAAGTAAATTTAACATAAAAAACCCTGACAGCATGTCTTGCAGAAATGCTTATCCAGTAAAAATAACAGCGAGGTTAAAAAGCGTTTTAGCACGTCAGAATGACTGTGGGCCAAGCCTGATTGTTCAGAGATGTTCATGGTCTCCTATGGACCTTGCTTCCAACCATCTAACTTTCACTTGAACTAAAATCAGCAGAAACTCTGCTTTTCTCAACATAGTAATTCACATAATGCCTAATTTATTTGCCAATCTCAAATGTAAAAGCAAAAAGCCTTCATTTAATCACTGTCCTTTAACATATGCAGAGATATAAGGGAAATATTAGAAAAAAAATGTTTAAGCTATAGAAACTACAACAGTTATATGACATATAATCACAATATATTTTAATTCAGTGTACACAGGACTGTTAATCTTATCTCTATTAAACAGTTCAAAGTGGATGCTTCATGGGTCTCAACACTAACACTGGTTAGTGAAGCAGCTAGCATTTCAATAGATTTCTATCTTTCTAAATTTTAAAAACCCAAATACAACAAAATTATAGCAAGTTGTGATCAAACAAAGAAAAAGGTTCTATTTTTTTCATTTATCATCTATAAAACAAATTTATGACATCGTAAAGAACAATTTAACAACCTAAGAAGGTTCAAGGGGGAAGCAAGAACCAGAGAAAATAGGTTTTTCAGTTGTAGTCATTCAATCTAAGAAAGTTTTAAAAAGAAAAAAATACACCAGAATATGCAACCTAAGTTTAGCAGGCTTTATCCAGACCCTATGTACTGTTTACACTATTCATTTCACAGATGCTTATCCTTCCTGAGAAGAGCCAATAATGACAGGCAGGCCTCAGGAGAGAAAAGTGCACAGCACGCATCAGAGTCAGACAGCTAGCTCACAGCAGAGCACAGCCGAGGAAAACGGAAAGGTTTCCTGTGCTCTTCCTGGTTACAGATGTAACTGAAAATGACCTTCCTTGGAGAATGGGGTGTAAACATTACGGAGAACAAGGGAGGCCGTATCATACTGTTTAGCAGAGAAACTTCAGTGCTGCAGACACAGAGTCAACATCCAACATAAAAATTACTCAGTTGCTTTTAACTCAATAAACCAAAATAACCCTTTCCTCGTGAGCCTCTTCATGTCTATGAGCTCACTAGAATTTTATTTCCTTTACTTGCAAGACTATAAACTCTTCTTAACCCTGAAGCAATTAGTTAATAGAAAGGGATTTATGAGAAAAGGTATTTATTGTTTCCTGGGGACATTTTTTAAAATGGAAAACAATGACTGTCTTTTGGTATCTAAGTATTTTTAAAAACTATAACACAATATAAGCAATTGTAGAAATTTAATATCTAACCAACTATTGTATTGGGTTTTAAACAGCCAGGTTTGGCTGCATTTAAAAAAAAAAAAAAAAAAAAAAAGTCTCTTAAAGAGACAGTATCCCTGAATCAATGACCCAAGAGGAACTAGTTCTTAAAGGTTTGGTTACTAAGACTCTGCTTCAAACCCACTCTTCATTAATGACATTCTACTTCATTTTACTATAAAATCAAGTCATTTTTACATAAGCCTGCAAATGACTACAGACTAGACAATGATAAACTGGTACAGGTGCTACTGTCATTAGAAGTATCCAAAAATAGAGCGCCTATACGTACAACAAGCAAACTTTTTGGCTGTCGAAAACCTATCAGGATCCAGTGTTTCTTACTGAACTTCCCATTTATTCGCTCACTGAGTACAGGAAACCAACATAAGCCAATAGTAAGGGCACTTCTAGAACACGATTTCACTGTGAATGAAGGAAGGGCTATTATCAACCCGAGCACAGTCAGTGAGTACCAGACTTCACTGTCTATTTAGAGAAATATGCACTAGGAGGGACACATTTAAAAACCAGACAATCACCTGATTTTATACAGTATTTCCTTATTTCAATACACATAAAAACACATTTTCTACGTTTATTAACATAACTACACACCAACTCCCACACATGGAAATGGTGAAGAGGGGATTTAAGTCTGGCTTACTTGGTGTACAAATACATCCACTGGAATATCCAAGGGGTTTCCCTCTCGACTTATCATGGAGATGAATCCGAATCCCATGCGCACGTTGAACCACTTGCAGTGGCCAGTTCCATGCAGAACCTGGGGCTCGTCCTCCGCCAGCTCCGGCAGTTTGTCTGGCTCCTCACCCTTGCGTGCCCCGCCTAATGTGGAAGAGGACAAAAGTCAGTCCGTCTGCATTTCTGTGTAATGCTCATCTAAACGAAAAACTTTGCTTGTGAAAGGAAGAAATGAAGATTAAAAACAAAAGGTTGGCAAACGTTTTCCTTCTTAAAAAAGAAAAGAAAGAAAGAAAAAGAAAAGAAAGAAACAAAAAGGGTTAAAAGCAAAGCCAGGGAGGGGAAGCCACATTGCTGCATCGCTCACACCAGCTTCCACGTTTCTGTACATCCGCATACTTTCTCATCTGGCTTCTTTCCTTGGTAACATTCTACAGTTACAGCCTGTGACACTTCTCTCACAGATTGCTGACCTAATACGATTCCAATTTACAAAGAGTAATCTTTCAGAGAGATTGGTTTTTCTAGCAAGCAGGAAGAAAAAGGAGAAATTCTAAGGATGGCTGGCTAATGGCTAATGCACATGCGGCAGCAGGGAATCCCGGGTTATTTGCAATGTGCATTCCCCTCCCCCTAACTTTCAATTAAAGTTAGAATAGAATGGGGGAGGGGGCAGGTGTATAAAAGTTTTCCTGGACTCACTAACTGAAACTACGGGTAATCACACACACACAATTCAAACAATAGCCCTCTGAAAGCTTTCCAAGTTGTGAATCAGTGTGGGCGGTACAAAACATTTTGGAGATCTGTAACAATAGGTTTTGCCGAAGCCCCAAGTCACTCCAGGGGGGTGGGGAGATAATACCCAGTATTAGGGTAAAGGGGGACAGGAGAGAAGGGGTGAGAAACTGCGTGGTGAGGAGAAGCAGGGGAGAAAAGAAGAGAGGAATCACAGTAAAACAATAGAAAAGAAAATTAACCTTCGGCCATGTTGCCCCACCGGCCCTCAGCTTCCAACTCCAGAGATGAAAACTTTGCCTTTGCACCGGAGTGATCTTCAGCATCGGTCTAACATCTTGATTTTGTGTGATCACAAATTTAGTTCGCATGGTCTAATGTGCTTTCCTTCTTTTGATTTTTTTTTCTCTTCTCTCTCCGGTTTCTGGCCCCTGAGCACACGTGACTCTGTCAATTACATGCTTTCTTGCTACTAATTCACCTCGGATCCTTAAGGGGCTGGCAAGAGGAAGAGATAACCAATCGCCATTTCATCTGTGCTGACATCAAAATAATTTATGAATGAGCACGGAAAACTCAAACATGTTATCTTAAAGACAATCTGGGACGCTTCTTTATGGTTAAATCAGAATGCTGATTTTGTACTATTTAAACGCGGGCCCTTGTGAATGGCTGCTTTAGAAAGGCGTCAGACAGTATGTGTACATGCCTGCTCTACACACAAGCTTCTCTAATCTCACAGGGGGAGTCATTTAAATAAAGCAACTGATGTTATGACTCCCCACATACACCCCATAGGGATCCTGCTACTTCACAGCACCAAACCACCTTAGGGACATTAATATTTAATTTGTAGAAGAAAATACTGCAATTCCTAATTCTAAATTTAAACTTAATTATATAACAATCAACTTCAGATATTGGTAACATAAACCAAAATGCAAAAGCACACCTAATTTCAACCTGAATTTTTTTTTATTTGAAATAAAATCCTACTAAAAAAATTTGCTAATTTCCTATTAGTGTTGCTCGTATCAGAACATTTTTGGGAGGTAGAGTAAGAAATTGTACTTCACAGGTTTCTCCGCCATCTCTTTCCGGGAGAGGAGATGTGATTAATGACTTCCTAAATTACAGCCCAGTTTTCCAGCCTAACGTGTAGTGAACCTCAATCAGCGGTAATTGTTCCCCAAGAGCAGGAGACTCAGCACATGGGGGGAGGGGAGCACAAGGAGGTGAAGAGGGATGCGGGAGAGGCGACGGTAGAAGAAAAAAGCCCCACGCCTGGGGTCGGGACAGAGGGCACACAGGGGAAAGGTAAATCCGCGGAGCATTAACTGGACCCTGACATCTTAGAAGTCTACGGCCAGCAGGCAGGTCCGTCAGATACACGAAACTAACGACGCAATGGGCTCCTCCCGTCCCTTCCTGTTGGCCCTCTGCATCAAAACACTTTTTGCGTTCAAATTGTTTGTGTCGTGTTTGTAACAGTATCATCCACCTTACCGAATATTTCAAAAAGCATTATATATTAACTAGAAGTGCTTTGTTTCTTTAAAATAAATTACCGGTTTTGAAGCATAAGGCTTCCACCAGTCAGTCTTTCACTCCCCATCCCCCCATTTTCTTAAACAAGCAGTTTACAGAAAAACTGTAGATACCACTTCCCTTCTTCAAAGCTACCAGCTGACCCTCCCCCACCATGCCAGCGCACCCCTCACCCCATCTCTCTAGCCAGCCCACACAGTGCTTCACACAAACTAAAATGTTAGGATTATGAGAAGTCCACACCGTGCACCTATTAACACGACTTCTCATGCTGAAAACCTAAAAATAATAGGCTCAGGTCTGAAATTAATCGATCCATAAAGAAAGAAATTATTTTCAGCTGTTCTTGATAAATGGTGTCCATCAGAACTGATCAATTAGGAAAGATTTTTCATGTTTCTTTCTTTTGTTGTTTTCAGGAAGGAGGCAAGCTTTTATTTATTTTGAGAAGGATAACAATGTGCCAGCTGGTGGAAAGGAAAAAATACCTTAAAATCCAAGGGATTTTCCAAGTGTAACAAGTCCCACATTCTCAAAAAACTTGTTTGCTAACCAAGCATTTACTAAACATTACCTTAATCGTAGAAATGGATTAGATTACTACGACACTTGTTAAAGTATATACGTTATAAACAATAAAAAATTCTAAATGCTTTTTGTAACTTAAAAATTACCTTTTAAAATCTAATATCAAATAACCTGAAAAAATATCCGTGTAAATTGGGATACTTTATGGAAATATTTATGCAAAGGTCTCAAAAAATTAACAGGACTCTAAATTTTGTTTTATGGTGAATTACATTTTATCTACAAGTTTGTTTTTATTTATAAAAGTTTACTAGTGAGAATCAAACACAGCAATTGGATTCTGAGTCCTTGCCTTCTTAAGCTAACAAATTTCAGATTACTTCAGTATGTGTAAAGTAAGAACACTACTGCTGAGCCGCACTGGATGGTACAGTTATGAGATTCACAGTTGTACCTGATTAGGGGCCTCCGGGATTCAGAGTATTAAGGTAGGGTTCACCAGGCTGGTCACTGGTGTCAGAGGTTATCAATTCATTCATTTCCTGAGAGGACATCAGCCTTTCAAGTTATGCAGAAGCCTTTTTCCAGTTGGGAACCCTGAGAAAATCTCTAAAACTCATTGACCAAGAATTTAAGGCACAAGCATTTACATAGCTTGGGGGTGGAGGAAAAGAGGGAAATAGAGGTAAAGGAAGGCTAGAAAGAAACAGGAAGGAAGGAAGGAAGGAAGGAAGGAAGGAAGGAAGGAAGGAAGGAAGAGAGGGAGGGAGAAGGAGGGAGGGAGGGAGGAGAAAGGAAGGTAGTTGGAAAGAGGGAGAGTTGGAGACACAATTTCATCAATCAAGAACATGGCACTATCTTTTAAGTAGATTCTGTCCCCTCCCCAAATCTTTGAGCCTTTTTATAAACTGACCATAAGCTCTTGAGGCTCTGAGTGCTTCTATCACATAAAACAGTTCTTATGAGTCTCCTACAATGCTTTCCAATTTGTCACCTTCTCAAGTCTTCTGGTTTTAATTTTTTTCTCATTTCCTACTTGGTTTTAGTGCCAGAAAGACCCGCGTTTGACTAAAATGCATGTTTTAAACCTTCAAAAGCCAAATGTTTCATAATTTGATTTATCATAGCTCTTCCAAAATGTCTTTAAAATTAGCCCAAGTCCTAGCCTGACTTAATACCAGAGGGGGGGGATGACAAGCAATCTAACCCAAGTCCACTGGAGGCTTGGGTTTCCCAGTTTTGTTGTGTTTTTAAAGATGGTCGTGTTTTCTCAACTGAATCACTCCACAACAACATTCTGCAAGAACCTCCGACCTTGTTCACCGTTAGAAGCTGTGTATAAATCTATTAAAGCAGAAACAGTGTTTTGGTTCTTGTGAAAACTATGAGGAGCTGGAGCTGCTGAGACTCGCCCTGTCTTGTTCCCTCAGCAAGGAAGCAGATGGCAGCTCTAGCTGTCTCAGCAGCTAGCACTTTCCTGTGCTGCTTCTGTCCCCAGTCCCCAGGGCTCCAGGGGCCTCTAGTCACCAGGGTCGGATTCTGGGGCTTGCACCCCTGCACTTTTCCTTTCTTTCTGGTCCAGCAATTCCCTCACCTTTCTGTCTCCTGTCCCCTTACCATTTACCCCTTATTCCACCATCTTCCCTCTAGAAATTCAGTCATTCCATAGAAGGCTGTTATCTCACTAAGGGACTTTTTAAAACATTTGTCATCTTGCTCTTCAAAACAAACAAAAGAAGCCCTTATCTTTGCCCCTAGGACAAAAAAACATTAGCCCCGATCTAGACCTTTCTTACTGAATTTAAGCATGTCTCATTTAAAATTTGATCTCTTTACCTCTGAGATTCCAGAATGTTCTAAATCTAAGCAAGGAGACTCAGGAGAAACTCAGAAAGTGACCGCCCCCGCCCCCACCGGCCATGCTTAAAATTAGCAAGTTTTCAGAGCCGGCAGTTGGGAGCCTAGCAAACAGCTACCAGCTACCACATCAGCAGCGCCTTTCTCTGGAGGATCTAGAAAGCGGAGACAGATTTAGGGACCCTGTCAGTTCCCGCTTGATCATAGGCAAAGGCTATGGACCTGCGTCGGGGGGAAACTGGTCTGATTCCAGTCACTCCCTGTGTTTCAGCGAAGAACTCCCTGGTGGGTTAAAACAGGGAGTCATAGGAAATGAGACTCCGACTGAGCGCGTTAGCAAAGGTGCCCAGAAAATTAAGGCGGGTTTGTTTTTATTCCCAAAACCAAAATTCCGGTCTCATTCATTTTTTTTAAACCGGGAGACAAAAAAAAAAAAAAAAAAAAAAAAAGTCCTAATTTCAAGCAATTTTTCTTCTTGGAGTTATTCAGTTGTCAAAAATCTCTTTAAAACATTTTTTAGATGCCTTCTGAATTATATTGTTTGGAGACTAGTGTGGAAACAGGAACTTACTATCATAAATCAGAAGTTTTTCATTTAAATCACTTTTATGTTTCAAATCAAGCTATTTGTAACTGGTTTTTGGTCAGGTACTTTTGCAGTAAAACAAAACTTGGAAGAACAGAATTCATAAAAGCCACTGTTTGTAAAATGTTATTTTGAAAATCTAACAAAATTCCGTTATAATAGCATTTCTCTTTAAATAAAAATTGAGTATTACTTTTCTCATATGTTTTCTAAACTATGTTAAACAAATGCTTTTGTAAATGATTTAGTTAAGATGGGAATTTTGTAAACAATTATCTAGTAATAAATAAGCTTCACATACCTATTCAGAACAGCACAAAAGAACTTAAATTTGAAAAAATAACAGGCACTATTTTCCACTTGTGGTACTTGCATGTGTAATCTTCATAACTCAAGGATTATTTTACAGTAAATAGAAATGTCTGAATTTAAAGAATGAAAAACACAATGTACACATATTTATTCTCCTTCCTCTAAAATCATTTAGGGGTTAGTTATTTAAAAGTTCATCTCATAAAAGCAAATAATCAGATGAAAAGAGTATGTTCTACCTCTTAAGAGTATTTCCATATTTACTCTATGAGTTTCCTGATCATAGCAGAAATAGGAAGCTGGAAGAAGGTGGGGAGCAAAAGGTGAGAGGCCTGGAAGCTTAGGAAGCTAACCCTGAAAAGAACCATCTAGCTCAAATCTGTAGGCTGGGGTTCCAGCCCCAGCTCCAGCCTGGCTGGCAGTCTCTGCTTCCTAACTGAATGGCTGGGGCTTCCATTTCCTCATCAAGGGCATGAAGTTAGAGTTCCACTGATAGTTGGAACCTTTCTGTGTAAAGCTCAGCCTGCAGAAACAACCTCCCTTGGGTAAAAATGGTACCTTCTCTTCTCTAGTTTCCTTTTCATCAAGAAGAAACAGAAAACTTTACTGCAGCCATTTAACACATTGGTGTTAACATCTTTTCCAAACAAACAAACAAACAAAAGAAATGCCTAAAAATATCAAGTTTCCTTGCAAATAAATCAATAGTGAGAAGAAAGTGACGGGATGGCATCTGCAGCCACTTGTAACAGTGAGACTCACTGCGGCTTCTCCGGCTTCTCCGTTAAAATATCTGATCCTCACTCTGGTTATAAAATCCTCATTAGCAAATAATCTCTATAATTTTGTGGCTCACAACTCTTATGGAGTGCTTTCAAAGGTTCACTAATCTAAGACTCAGTCAGAGGCACTGTGGAGGCATGCACACCTAAATCCAGAACTCAGAGAAGAGCCAGGCATATCTCTGCGAGTTCCATGTCTGCCTGGCAAGTTTCAGGCCAGGTAATGCCACGCAGTGTGACCCTCTCTCTCAAAAACAACACAAGAAAGACAAGAAAAACAAACCAACTAACCTCAGACAGGTTGTTAACTCATTAGGGCAAATGCCAGAGTAACATAATTTTATCAATAAGAGTACTACTGAAAAAAATCAATAATATAAATAATAATAGTCTACGTCTAAAGTCTAGGTTTAACTTCAAACAACTCCATTTTACAACAGGATAAAGAGCAGATTTTTGTAACTATAGTGAAGAGCAATATAGACGATGCATCCTGCATTAGTGAAGTGAAATTTCCTCAAAAGCCCACTTTACATAGAGTGGATTATGTGAAAACACTACTTACTGTATCTGTACTTTAGTTCAACAGATACTTGTTAGTGCCTATGGGAATCACAGAAATGAGGAAGCAATGGACTCGTCTCCACTAGTGTTTAAGTATGTTATCTGTCTTTGAAAAGCTATGGAAAAGAAAATCACAAACCAAACACTATCAAACAGAAGTAGAACTTGCCACCCACACAACTACGGTGGGAATAACAGATTTACAAATGGGATATTCTGGATGTCGTATACTAGGATGCAATGCCAGTCTTGACCACGTTGAAAAATCAAATGGACAAATCCTTAGGGATAGTCAAGTCCTCTCATATGCCTCTACTGATCATTCAAGGCACTAGGTTAAGTAAAACATTTAATTTAAAAAACAGACTAACCTGGGGCTGATGAACCCTGGTTGAATGACCTCATCATCTTCTGAAGAACCTAAAATCAGAGAGTTCAAGTCAGTGCTACGGCAGTGGCCTATTTAATTTCTGCTTCTGCAACTTGATGACATACTAGAAACAAGACATCCATATTTAAACAGTGTGAAGTCACCTGCAAGCTGGTCTTTACAAAATCACCTTGGTGAGCTAATAACCATTTGCCATAAACTTATCTGTATACTGTTACCAAGGGACACTGACTTAAAAACATAAAATGAGCACTCAGACATAATATTCACAATTTTATGATGTAGCTTTAAATATTTTGTTTGTATTGGTTTTTTTTTTTCTTTCTCAAGGTGTCTCTGTATAAAAGCCCTGGCCATCCTGAAACTCTCTTTGTAGACCAGGGTGGCTTCTAATTCACAGAGAACCACAGGCTTCTCAGATTAAAGGTGTGAGCCACCACACCTGGCTAAATTTTGAATACTGAATTTTATACTTTATTTCAAGGATCTCAATTTTTTCATATAAAAATCTAGCTAACCTACAACACCATGCTTCTTGATAAAATTTACTTTTCAGATATATTTTAGGAGATAAATCATAAGAAATTAACCATGTTCCTGAGAAACTAATTAAAACCCTAAGCTACTGACTAATAGATCTGTTCCACTCAAACACTGTGTTTCTAATTTTTTTTTGACACAGTCTCAACTATATAGTCCAGGCTAGCCTCAAGCAGAGAGCAATCCTTGTGCTTCACCCTCTCGAGCCCTAGAATCCTAGGCAAATCCTGAGATTACAGGTGTGATTCATTGTGCCTGTCTTCAAATACTTTTGGGTGAGGGCAGAAAGGGCTTACTGTGCAGCACTAGCTGTCCTAGAACTCACTATATAGAACAGGCCGAGCTTGAACTCAGAAATCTGCCTGCCTCTGGAGTATTGGGTGCCACATATACACAGCTTCAAATACTTTTTAAAGATAAAATTACTTGAATAGTAGTATATTTAATTAATTAAAATTAGCTAAATTCAAAGACACCAAATACCTATGAATTCAAATTTTTAAAAAACTTTCCATTTTAAAAATCTACGTATATATCAGATGTGTTGGCACACACTTTTAATCCCAGTACTTGGAAAGCAGAGGCAGGCAGATCTGAATTTGAGGTCAGCCTGGTCTACACAGAGAAACCCTGTCTAGAAAAGCAGCATTTGTCTTTCCTTATCCAAGGTTTAAATTCTGTATCTACTATATAAATTCATAAACACATACACAAAGTGGGGGGAGGAGAAAACAAAAACAAACCAACAAAATAAAAAAAAAAAAGAAAGAGAAAAGAAATTATATTAGGTGCAAATACTTGAGTTGCAATCTAATGTCTTCTCAAAATAAATGAGGGCTTTCCCGGGTCCTCAGTTCTACTGTATATTGACTTAACTTTTTATTTATGCAATAAAAGAACAACATAACAAAGGTACAGGAACTTCTGCACTTTAACAACTTCAGCTATTCCATGTTTATAACAGAAAAAAAAAAAAAAAAAAAAAAAAAAAAAAAAACCCAAGATAATGACAGGTCACAACTTTAACAAACACCATAAATACTATTTAAATTAGTTTTTTTTTACTTAAGGTGTATCTCAGGTCTTTTTTTCTCAACTGATTTATGTGTGTGTATTATAACTTATCTCAGTAAAGCCTTGGCTTGCAATAATACCCAGACATAATGGAATATGTCTTAATCGCAGTACACACACACACACACACACACACACACACACACACACACACACACAGAGTCAAGACAAGGACAGACAGAAACCTTGGATTCAAGGGCAGCCTTGAACAAGGTCCCATTCATTTGATTTTCTATTTATGTGTGCCTACATGTAGGCAAGCACACATGCATACAGTATCTTGAAGTGGCAAAAGAGGGTGTCACTTCCTGGAGGTGGAGTTCCAGGCAGTTGTAAACTGCCAGACATCCTAGACCCTATTAGAGAGACAGAGAGAGACAGAGAGGCAGAGAGCGCCTCTGTAAATTCAAGACTAGCCTGGTCTACATGGCCAGTTCCAGGCCAGTCGAGGCTACATAAGAAGACTCAATCTCAAAAACAAACCAACAGCAATTTTTAATTATGAAGGGAGGATCCACAGTCCAAAGTAACCAAAAAGAAAAAAGAAGCCAAGCAACTTGAATAATACTTGAATTTTTCATTATGCAAACTCATATAAAAATTTTGGATTAGAAAGTTCATATATTAGCATTCTTTCAACAGGAAATAAAATTATTACATAAAATTTACCTATTTGACTAATGCTTGGTTCTTGTTTGTTTTGTTGTACACAAGGTACTACCTTGAAGCTACATGCTCATAGAAGGTAAATATGACTTCAATTTTTCTATTAACTTTTCTTTCTTTTGTTTTTGAAGACAGGGTAGCACTGTAGTTCATCCTGGCTCGGAACGTGCTATCTTCTTGACTAGGACTGCTAGAATTACAAATGAGTTATAAGATTTTTCCAAATTAAGAGTTAGTAAACATAATGAAGTTTAAAAATGGATTACAATCAATCCATATGCTATCTACTGATGACTACAGTTGGAATTTGATAGGTAAATATTACATGCAATTAATTAAAAATTAAATGTTCATATTTTTATTTTCAAATGTATTTATTTCAAAATTAAGGTTACTTAAATGCATATGTACAACAGTAGTATAAAAATAGCTACGTGTATTTCACATATGGGTGTTTTTATTTAATATCTCACTTTTTAAAAATATGTTAGAAGTACTGCCTGAAGGAGTTTAACACCTATTTAACTTTTATTAAAATTGAACTAAAACTTGAGAATGAATTTCTCTGCTGTTTCACTAGACTAATCCCCTGTTGGTTGTCCAGATTTCTACTTGAAGCTCTTCTTTGTACTTCCTACTGAGTATGATGCTTCTACCACAGAATACTGGTTTGTAACTTCCTGGAATAGCCTCATGAAAAAAGGCTCTTTCTCCCAACACCCCTGAGCTTTGTGGCAGCAGAGACTGTAAGATATTTAGCTCTTTATGACTCATCCTGTAGTTTTTAGTGTTTGTTTTTGTTGTTTTGTGTTTGTTTGTTTGTTTGTTTGTTTGTTTAAGACAAGGTTTCTCTGTGTAGCCCTGGCTGTCCTGGAACTTTTCTGTAGACCAGGCTGGCCTCAAACTCAGAAGTGCCTCCTAAGTGCTAAGATTACAGGCATGTGCTGCCACCTGGTTTTGATGTGTAGTTTAAAAAATATAATTTCTATAGCAGTGTCTAGGGTAGCTTTTATGACAGGGGAAAAAAAAGGACTTCTAAAAAAAATGTTCCTAAGAAAATGAGTTGAATGAGTATTGAACCTATAAAATTCATATATAATTTCAACTTTAGTTTAAATATACAAGGGCTGAGAATGTAGCTTAGATGGTAGACTGCCTAACACGAATGAGTTCCTGGGCTCAATACACAGCACTACATGCAGACACAGACAAACATACAGACACATACATGTACACACACACATTACTTCTGCTTTAAAACTACCTTACTTACAATCATTCGGCATTACAAACATCCCTAAACGTTATGTTTCTCATTAAAATACATAAAAATATTGTTATATGATGTTAAAATCCATTATAGTAACTACATAGGAAAATGACTCTTACTTTGAATTAAGTCATTTATTCAAATACTGACAAACTGTTAAGCCTACAAAACTGAGTAATGAATTAAAAAATACAAGTATAAAACCTATTACTATGAATTTTGTTTCTTGTTAGCCTTTATTCCTATTAAAGGGAAGCTAACTTTATGTCAGCAAAAAGTGATTTAGCAAACAAGAAAAAAAAATTTACCATAGAAGGATTATTCCACAATTCCCCAAACTTTTAAAGATATTTTTAATTATTGGTACTGACTAAACTAACAAAGATATTAACAGTAAATATTCAACCTACAGCTTACGGCAAAAATTAGTCTATTTTACTGCATCAAAGCAAAATAGGCAACAATGATTTTTCTTAAAATAGCTCAGAAAACATTTTTAAACAAGACTGGTAAAAATCATATAGCAAGCATGTAATACCATAGGAAAATCTAAAGCTTACTTTACTTACTGACACATACAAATATGAACTGTAAAACTGAAAGTGAAAAAATGTACTCTTCTCAAAATATTCTTAGGCTATACTCAAAAATGTTTAATAGTGTTAAAATCATACTTTAATAATTTGTTACAAATTTAGTTAAAAGACTGAGTTCAAGTCCTACCTAAAATCAGAATAAGTTTCCTTGTAACTCAACTAAATATCCTGACCTAACTTTAGCAATAATTGGCACATCCTTTATGGTATGTTTTACCAATCATACAAAGGTAAAGACTTTAACATTTTAAAAATGAAACACAAAGACATGTAGTTTCACAGTTTAAAAAAAGTCTTAGGTTACTGAAATTTTAGGACAAGAAAATGTTATGAAATGTTTAAAAATCAAGCTGAGAATAGAATCTTGTTACATTTGAAAAGAATCTGTCACATTATTTTTCATATGTGCAAAATATCCAATTATATTATGAGAGCAATTTCATATTATTGCTGAATCAGAAAGATGAATTTAACTTTTCAGTTATTTTGCAATCTGGAATTTTACTACCTCTTCAAAATCTAGAAATTAAAAGCTTCAGTCAACCAGCATACTGTCAAGCCTATGTGCTTGATCATGTTACAAATGCTAATTGCTAAACTACTCTAAATTAAATGTAAACAATACAGTGGAGTTACAATAAAAATGGGATAGAGCATAATGGTTTTTCTAATGCAAATGTATGTGCATGAAATAATAGTTTTATATAACAACTCAAAAGTCACATTAAAAGAAGAAAAAAATAGCAAAATTTCTTTTAGATCAGAGAGAAAAATCAAACAGTGACAAACTTTGTATCTTCATAAAGCTAATCACAGAATTCTGAAGGCCCAGTCTGACTTTCAAATAGCTTCTTATGGAGTAAACAAAGTGATTCCAAGTAAAATTGAATGGCTCTATGTAATTACATTGCTAACAGCATTTTATTTGATATATTTTTAATTTTATATACATTGTTAATGCTTTTAGCATCTTCTAAATAGCTTGATTATTAAAAACATTCTCATTTAATAAAAACATGCTTGTGATTATATCAGACAACTAATGTAATAATGTCATATTATATTAAAAGACTATATAAAAATCAGTAACAATTTAATTAACAGGTGAGGCTGGGACTACTTTTCCTTTATAGATTTCTAAAAATTTTAGTCTGCCAAACATTTTTAATCTTCATATATAGTTCAGAATATTGTAACTGAAATATTTTTGAAAAATTTGACCACTACTGCAAAAAGAGATTATGTGGGAAAAAAAACAAAACAAAAACAAAACATAGCACTATAACTCTGACAATCATAAATATTAAAAGCAACACTGACTGGAAATATCTGGACAATTTGAAACATGTCCTTCCAGCATTGAAGCCTATCCATTCAACACCAGGTCTATATAATTAAGCTTTTGTTCAAACATTTAAAAAAAGGATAAAGAACCCTAGAAGCTGAATGCTTGAAAATAAGCCACATGCC
Source organism: Micromys minutus (assembly GCF_963924665.1). Lineage (NCBI taxonomy): Eukaryota > Metazoa > Chordata > Mammalia > Rodentia > Muridae > Micromys > Micromys minutus. The sequence goes on along the minus strand of NC_137960.1, from coordinate 35,842,798 downwards.
CTTTGTCCTGGTTTGTCACCTTTGACCCTTAATTTGATGATCCTGCATATCAATCCGGTATATTTAGAAAATAATGTCAAAGCTCTATGCTTAAAATAGTACTTTTCTCGCTGCAGTGGTGAACGTGTTCATTACACAGTCTTCTTCAGGTAACCTTAACGGTTTCACATCCATGTTCCTGTCTCACAATGTAGAACTCAGGGTATCAATCATTGTGAGCCTGATGTCTGTCTTGCCTCTAACAACATAAATTTCCCCAAAGTGCTAGATCAAGACAACCTCAAAATTTATATTCTTTTGGAAATTGTTCACATTGTTATTTCTAAATATAAGTTATTTCGCATGTAGTTTATAATTTGGTATTTCATAACCACATATTTTGATACTGATTTTAGTGATGTCAAAATATAAACCTCAATCAAAACTAGCAAATAAAAATTGACATATAGCCTTGTATTATCATCAACTAAAATCTCGTTTTGGGGTCAATTCATTGGCTGATTAAACTAGTTTTAAAATCCTGTTGCCAGGAAGTTACAGCTTTCAAAAAATGAGAAAATCTCTAGCATCAATTCTACTAGTTTTATACTATTACTCAAAACCAATGCAGAACAATAAATTAATTTTGGGAATAAATTTTCTTTATCACATCTTCTAAATGATTTGCAGTACAACTGGGTAAAATTTAGTTAAATGAAAAAATATACAAAACAAAAATATACACATTTCTCCCTTGAACCTCCACACAATTTCTGTGGATGGTTTTCAAGTAGATTGAATAGGGACCAATATGGCTGTCTTGGTTCAGCACTGTGGTCAGCGACTTCATAGAATCATCCTGTCAGAAATTCAGCATAATACCATCAAGCATATGCATGGTAAGTTTTAATCTTATAAATCATATTTCCAGATATGTATGAGTAAATCAGTTTTGTGTATATGGATATAAAGAATTCCCACTGTTTTGACAAGCAAGAAATTCTTGCTTACCTTGTGATTTTTATACAGAAACCACATTATCTTTGTAAGAAAGGCAAGTACTGGTTCTAAAGCATTTAAATAGGACATCTTTAACCACTTGGCAATTTTAAAACAAAAAAAAATTCTAAAATAGACCAAATAATTCTTTATCTACTGAAATACTTTAATGTTCCTCTCATGATAAGGAGCTTTAATTACTTCTAGGTTGACTCATCTCCATCTTTCTATTTTTATCTTAATCAACTATGATCTAAAATGCATATAAATCACCTCCTGACCAGAGCTTGGGAGAATGTGATATCACTTCAGTTATTTTAAAGACAGCATCCCTGCACCTACAGAATGCCATGTATACACCTTTTACTTAGGAGCCTACTTTCTCTTCTATTAGTGAATCATAAAGTATTATAGGAACCTGTTATAAAATCCAAAAGTGCCAAGATCAGATACCAATCAATATTAAAGTTTCACACAGATAAGTCCCACATACCTCTTCTTTCATTAGGGTCAATACAAAAAAACAAAACTGCTTCACTCAAAGTTTGGTGGGTTTGGGAAGTTACATGTGCAACACCCTTTAAAAGAAGTCATCCTGAAATCTAACCATAAGTGTTTCAAATCGCAGAGTGCTTTATTTATAAAGTCCCTAGCCCAGTACAGTTTGTGTTTACCTTAATTCCACAGCAAATTTCTCATTCTTTCTCTAAGAAGTTTGATCACAGAACATATATAAAAATACACTTTTACTATTTGAAAAGGGTAAGTGGTAATATAATCATCAGATCATTAGTCCTAAATCTATTTCAAACCATTCATAAACAGATCATTCATATTAGCAATATGCACTAAATATATTAAATTCCTTAAATACTTAAGATACTTTATTATCAAGAAACAAGTCAAAATTCCTTACTCATGGGAATCTTCCTTATCTTATTAAAAGCCTATGGCAGTTTAATTCCTCAAGAGCTTTAAGAAACCAAGCACATTAGACTTCAGTAGTTCATGCACATAAAGAAGTAAATATTAATATTTAATAAAAATAAGTATTACTCTGAGAACTCTCAAGATGAACTAGGAACATGTTACTAATTTAAATGGAGAACTGATTGTTATATCATTTTCTTTTGAAATGAATTAACTTACAGACTAATTCATTTCTATCAAATCTTCTCAAATACTCAGGAGGAAGACGTCATCTCACACATTTACATTTATTAAAGTTACAAATTTGACATGCTTCCAAGGACTCGATTTGAATTGCTAAAGCTTTCCTTCGAAGATCTGATAAGATCGTGACATTTAATAATTTACTGCTAGACTTTAAAATTTGCTTTAAAAGGTCATTTTTCATTAGTGTTCAGCTAAATGTTAAATTCACAAAAATAAAACACGATAATTTCCTGACAGGTGAAAAAAATATTTTTAGTTTTCTAGCAATATTGTAAAACGTTTTAAATCATTATCTTTAGATGTCATTGTCACCTCACTACTACAATATTTTTGACAAAATAAAACCCTACAATAATAGAACACGATGTATTTTCTCTTGCGAATACAATTCTAAGCATAAAAATCTTAACGGGAGAAATTACGTCTGTGAACAGTAATAGTACACGACAGCCTTAAAACCTACATATAAAAACACATCCATACACAGGACCTCAAGGAAACACTGGCATGTAAGATTTCATCCTGTTACATGAAGCAATCCAAAATGGCGGACTTACTATCACTTATATTTAAGATATCTGCCGATAAGGGAACTAAATACATATTGTAAGACGTCGCTCAGAGACTCTTAATATTTATCAACGTTCAATTAAAAAAAAAAGTTTTCGGAGTACAAATCCTCATCAAGAACCCGCGTCCAGTTCTCGCAGTTAATGCTGCTGCATCTCTTCCCCGGTTTCATCCCTTTACAACCACCAGCGACATCTGTTTTCCTCGGATCTCTCCACATCCTGAATTCTAATTCACAGACCGACGCCCCCCCACGCCCGCGGGTACAAAGCGGCGGGGCGTGCGGCGAGCGCCGAGGGCAGGTGCGCTCGCCCCCTGGCGGGAGCCCGCGACCCAGGCGCCCGCACCCCGGAGCGAGCCCGCCCGGCCCCCGCGCCGCCCGCACCGCCCACTCCGAGCCCGCCCGAGCCGCGCAGGGCGAGCCCGGGCGGCCGCGCTGACCGCGCCGCGCCCACCCGCGCGCCGAGCGGGGCACGCCAAGGTGTGAACCCGGAAGTACAAACACGGCCGGCTAGCCGGAGGTCGGCGGAGGGCTGCGGCGCCCCGTCCCTCACGGCAACTTGCGGCGGGACCTGTCACCGCCCTCCCTCCCTTCCTCCTCAGCTCCACTCGACGCTGCTCACGCGCGACACCCTCACCGGCGCGCACCCGGCCCGCCGCTTACCTCCGCGGCCTCATGGTCGTGCCGCCCGGCGCGCCGGCGGCGGGGAGACAGAGAGAGGGCGGCGGCGGCGGCGTCCGCGAGCCTGTCACTTCCTCGCGGAGCTCGGGCGCATCGCGAGCCGGAGGGCTGTGCTCGCCGGGAGTGCCAGGGGGACCGGGCGGCGGGGGGCTCGACCGGAGCCCTGCGTCAGGCGGAGGCTCGCGCACACCTGCCCGCCGCCGCTCCGGGCCGCGTCATTGGCTGCCCGCGCCGAGCGCGCGAGATTGAACCTTCCATTCATTCCTGGGGGCCCGGCGTGCGCGCGCCGCCGCCCCGGGGACTCCGGCCCCGCGCGCGCCCCGCCCCCTCCACCTCCTCCCGGACCCGCTCAGGCGCGGCCCCGAGAGCCTGGGGCGCGCACGGCCCGAGGCTCCGCAGTTCTTTAGGATTCCGGGGCCGCGGCCTTTCGCACGCCCCGTGGCTCGCAGGGAGCACGCGCGATGGCGGCCGCCGGCGCGCTCTCCCGTTCAGCCCCGCACTCGGTGCACGGGAGATAAGGATGTGCGTTGGCCTGAGCCCGGCGCCTCGGGTCGGCTGCACACGGGCGGCCGCGAGCTTGCCCCACTGTGCAGTTTGGGGCAGGAAGGAGAAAAGTGCATCTGGATCCAATGAACCTGGCACATCCGCTGTGCCTAGTAAAGTAAATATTCGACCCCAAGTTCGGTCAGACTTACTCGTTATCCCATAGAAGCCGTGACGTCGGCGGCCAGAAAGGAGGCTGTGTGTGAAGTCCGGGTACGGCGTCTCACGTTGTGGCTGGCGCTCCTGTTTCTTTCTGGTATTTCGTAGTTCTCTCTTGTTAACAAACCCTCAGTCCACTCTCACACCAGCCGCAAAATCCAAACCCAGATATTTAGCCTTGCGAATTGACTACTGCTCGGAATTAAGGAAAAGAGATTAATTATTTCACAGAACCGGTTTTGTTCGAAACTAAAATTGCAGGGCATAAAAGCAAACTAAAATTTTACAGCTTTGAAAATGACAACAAAGGCTAGCTAGCTGCATGACAACTCACTTAAACCACCGCACCATCACTATGTAAAGATGACTATAGTCTTTGAATGTCTGGATTATGATTCGGTACTCAGTTCAAGTATTTGCAGCATTGCCTTCCAGGGAAAGGCATTTCTGGCGTAATGGGTGACATAAATCATAGCTGTTCGGAATCCAAATCCTATTGTGATTCCTCTAAAAACTAACCAATTGGCTCCTTTGAACTCCTACCCAAGATGGCTGTCCGCTTCTCCCTTGAGTCAGTTGGGGATGTGATTTACGACGTTAAAGGATAATTTTTCATTGGCAAATACATAAAGTATTTCTTACATAACTTACTGAGGCGAAGAGAGGTTTCATTTTCCTTAAACGTGTGTGTATGTGTGTGTGTGTGTGTAGGTCAGAGGACACCAGGCAGGGGTCAGTTCTCTCCTCACACCACATGGGTAACAGGAATTGAACTCAGGTGGTAGGACTTAGGCACAAGCACCATCATCCTCAGAGCCATCTCACCTGCCTGAAAGATTCTTTTAGCTGCAATAATTAAAATCCTTATATCTATTAATTGAAGATGCTCTGTTATAATTCTACCTTCTTTGCATTCTGATTTTAAATATAAAGGAAGGGATGTAAACGTTGATTATTAAAAAGGAAAAACAAAGCTATTAATTCTTGTATTACCATATGAAATGTGACATGCTAACTTAGCATTATAGTAATTGTTATTTATGTGTGGTGTCTACAAATGATGTCCATATAGAATGAACTTTGTTTTTAAAGTGCAACACTTTCAGTATAATTTAGGTGTGTTACATATATATGTGATAGCCATTTAGTCCTAAGAGGAGTCTGACATGAACCAAAAATCATTAAAATGTAACCCAGAGTTGGTTTCATAAGTAACCAACAAGTGATGGGTTGGTTTGTTTGTTTGGTTGGTTGGTTTTTGGTGTATTATTCCATGTTTAGTATGAGGAAAAGATGATAGACTTGAATAAAAGCCCATCTAAAGAATATTTCAACAAGACCAAAGCAGATAAAAAGTCGGAAGACAGGACTCTGGAGAATTCTTTCTAAAAATGAATATTTGAGTCGGAGTCATGATGATAATTTGCTTCACTGATAGAATGTGACATCTAATAATTTTTCCCAGAGATTGCTGACAGGGTCTCTCTAGCCTTAATATTGCCTCCCTCCCACTGTTTATATAGGAGTGCAAAAGAAGGAGATACGTTTAAGTTACAAATTCACTTGGATCGCATTTTTAAAACTTCAGCAAGACATTTAAGAACTGGGAAATGAAGCGTGTCCTATCTCTCCTGCTCTTTATTTTCTGTGATTAGCAAACAGAAAAGTAAATCCCAGACACCATGTCCTTTTACTAATAAACGACAAGTGTTGCTTTAATGTTGAATGCCTTTTTACATGTTTTTCCTACTCTAAAACAGTTCTAAAATGAGGCTTTGTTAATATGTTGTTGGTTAAGAGTTCTATAGCAACAGAAATCTATTGTCCCACAATCACAGGAGCCAGCTTTCTGAGTAAAGGTGTGCCCAGATCCGTTGTCCCAGGGCTGCCAGGGAGGCTGACTCCTTCCCAGCCTTGCCTAGCTTGCTGCCGATGTTGCTTGGCTTACGAACGGCATTTTTCCTGGCACCACATCACACATCATCCTTTCTCCATGTCTCTCTATGTTGTCCGAATTTCAACTTTCAGGTTAGATGCTGGCATCTCAGATTGTGTCCCAGTTTAATGATCTCAACTTTCACGGCAAAGACCTATAACCAAATAAGGTAACACACAGGTACTAGGGTTAAAACTACAACATATTTCAATGCAACAAAATACAGTTTAGAACATCATTGTTATAACTGGCTGGTTATGCTTCTTAGTTTAAAAATAAGCATTTTTCTACAAAGAACTGATTATATTTGTATAGGTTTATTTCCCTTTATTATAGTAAAAGGAGGAATTCAAACCACAGAAGCTTATTTTCATCTGTGTAACCATCACTAATGTAAGTTACCCTTTTTTCAAACCTAAAATGTAAAAGCTACCCAAACTGTAAGGTTTTTTATAATTTCTCATATGTATTTTTCTCATGTATATATTTGTAAAATATATAATAACACAAATATATATTTATATATAAATATTTACATACTCTCATATTTGACCAAAATAGTCATAACACTTATTATAAACTTGTTACCTATGGGACTGCAAATATCCTAAAGTTCAATAAACATAAAATCTCTTGTGTCCTTGTCAAAATACCTAGAGAATATTTAAGTATAAGAAGCCAAATGCCAAACACAATGCTGCTACTTTTGTAGGAGGTAGGGACAATGGGAATATGCTATGTTTATATGTGCACATAAAACCACTCAGAAGGACACATAAGAAACTAAAGGGTGTGTGTTGGGGATGAGGGAGGGAGTCAGCACAGATAGCAGCTATGGATACTTGTTACTTATTTTGATTAATTTTCAAATATCAAGTTTTTGTAAAAATAGCGAGGTATGATGAATAATTAATGCTGCCTCTGTGGAAAATAGTTTGCATATGTGTATCCATTGCTTTTCCATTGCCACGATAAAGCACTGGAACCAGAGCAAGAGGGAAAGGCTTATTTGTGCTTGCAGTCTTGCCGGATGAGAGTCCGCTGCAGCAGGAAGCAGTCATGTCAGCTGGAGCAGCAAACATTCACACCTTAGCCAGAAAGCCAGTAGCCAAGCATAAACTGGGAGTGACGCCTGACTTTGAAACCTCCATGCACACTCTCAGTGACATATTTTCTCCTGAACCTACCGTGAGCCACGAACCAGGGACCAAGTCTTCAAACATCTGAGCCTATGGAGAAAATTAGTGTTTAAACAACCACAGTATGTGTATGTGGTATGTGTGCTTGTGTATATTCATGTTCGAAACTGTATGTCATACAGGTATATATACACGTGTGTGTCCCTTAGTGTGGAGCCCTGGAACTGAGGTTGAATGTCTCCTTCAGTCACAGGCAGTAGCAGCTCTTGATAAAGCGGGTGTCCACTGAGGCATTCTACTGGACTTACCCAGCTTGCTCCCTGGGTCTCATCACTGCTTCCTGAGCTCTGGGGTTACAAATAGTCTGGTTTGCCCACTCGGCTTTCTAATGTAAGGTTTTGGGAATCTTGACTCTTGTCATCAATACTTTGCCACAAGTACTTTATCCACTGAGCCGTCTTCCCTGGTCATATTTCCATGTTCTCTGGGGGTACTGTTTTTTTCAAATCCCATATTTTAAAAACTTGTTTCTTGTCTTGTTTCACTTTGTTTTGCAGGCAGGGCCTCACCCTGTATCCCAGGTTGGCCCTAAACTCACTATGTAGCTCCCTCTACCTTCCCAGTATGGAACAAAAGCTAGGTATGGGTCTAAGCCCAGCCCTGGGGAAAGACAAGCAGATGCCTGGGGCTCTGGCCAGACAGATTAGTCAGTCTATTTGAAGCACCCAGGCCATAACCAACTGGAGAAAATATAGACAGTGTTTCTGAGAAATGACCTACTCTAGTGAACTTGGGGAGAAAAGAGCTCATTTGGCTTATGTCATCAAGGGAAGCCAAGTCAGAAGCTCAAGACAGGAACCGGGAAGCAGGAACTGAAACCCTGAAAGAATACTATTTGGCACGATCGATTGCTTGACTGCTTCTCTCCCCATGCCCAATGCCTGTGGATGGTACTGCCCATAGTGGGATGGGCCCTTGTGTATTAATCGGTAATCAAAAAAATACCCCACTATCCAATCTGATGGAGGCAATTCTCAACTGGCATTTCCTCTTCCCAGGCATGTCTAGGTTTGTGTCAAGTTGACAAAATCCTACCAGCACAAACCCAAGGTTGTTCTTTGGCTTCCACGAATGTGTATATACCTGCATGTACAAATGCACTATACACACATGAATGCCCAACATATACACAATTTAAAAATTATTTATGTCTGCCAGGTATCGTGAGAGCTTACCTGTGAACCCAGCACTCAGGAGGCTGAGGTAGGGAAATCAAGAGCTCAGGCTACATCTCAACCAAAATAACACAAACAAAATAACACAAAACATGGCTCACAGCACTGTATGGTAGTAGGGAATAGTCCCTTTTGAACAGTCTGGTCAGGCAAGCTAAACAGGAGAGAGAGAATGTTGGACAGAAAGAATATTATTGTAGCACATATTGTTCTGTAGTCCTGCAGCCCAAACATAAAAATCAAATTTCTCTGTGTTAGAACGACTGTCTGCAGGTCTTCTCTTCTCCCTCTGTTTCCTCAGACCCAGACCCAGTCTCATCCCCAGCTCTGCAGCAGAATACCTGTGGCAGCTGTCGCTGCCCCGTTTTTATCTTCCATGGATCCCACAGAACTTCCTTTTTAACCTCCCTCCCTGGACTTACTGCTTTGTCCAAGCCCCCAACTCCAGCAGGCACTCCCTGCTGACCCAAGGGCCGTGCCTCCCAGGGCAATAAGTAAACCCATACCTTCTCCTCTGTTCCTCCAGATCCAATCTTCCAGTGTCATACCCAGCTCTACAGCAGGAAATGTGCTGTGGTCTTTTCTGATACGATCCCCAAAGGATCGCAGAGATCTTCTCTTCCACCCTTTCTTCCCACATGCCAGTATCCCAGCCTCCAAAACCAACAAGCATTCCCCACAAACACACCAGCTGAGCCAGCCAGGGAAACAGGTAAGCCAACTGAAGACCTTCACCACTTCCTGCTCTCTTCTGAATCCAGTCTCCGAGTCACATCCCTGTCACTGCAACAAAACACCTTCTGCAGTTGTCCTTTCCCCTCTTCCCACGTCTCTTTTTGATGCCACAAAACTCCCCCTCCTAATCTCCCTCTTACCCACTAGTTGCTTTATTCTAGACCCCCAACTCCAATAGGCGATCTCAGCTAACCCACAGACCACTCCTGCTAGGGAAGCATGTAGGCTTTCTGTAGATCTTTCCCTCCCCTTTGTTCCCCTGGATCAAATCCCAAACTCATCAATAGATGCAGACCCTCTGTGGTGACCTCTTCTCACTGTCTCTCCTCATTCCCAACTGACATCTCCCAATACCCAGGCACATTTTATTTGGAACCCACAGTGGCCACAACTATCAAGTCCAAAGAAAAATTGCTACCAGGCAGCACACAGCCATCACACTCCAAAAATTCAAAGAAGAAACAGGAACCAAGAAACAAAAAAAACCCACCCAACAAAGACAATCCAAAAATCAACACCTAGACCTATAATCATCCAAAACCCAGATGCCTAAATGCCAGCATAAGAACACAATAACAGCCAGGACAATGTGTCTCGATTAGAACCTGGCTAACCCACTACAGCAGACCCTGAATATTCCAACATAGCTAAAGCACAAAAACCAAACAAGCAAAGGCCTTAAAACCAACTTTATAAAGATAATAGAGGTCTTTAAAGAAGAAATTAATAAATCCCTTAAAGAAACTGTACTGGCTGGTTTTGTGTCAACTTGACACAGGTGGAGTTATCACAGAGAAAGGAGCCTCAGTTGAGGAAATGCCTCCATGAGATCCAGCTGTAAGGCATTTTCTCAACTAGTGATCAAGGGTGGAAGGCCAGCCATTGTGGGTGGTGCCATCCCTGGGCTGGTAGACCTGGGTTCTATAAGAAAGCAGGCTGAGCAAGCCAGGAGAAGCAAGCCAGTAAGTAACATCCCTCCATGGCCTCTGCATCCTGACCTGCTTGAGTTCCAGTCCTGACTTCCTCTGGTGATGAACAGCAATATGGAAGTGTAAGCTGAATAAACCCTTTCCTCCCCAACTTTCTTCTTGGTCATGATGTTTGTGCAGGAATAGAAACCCTGACTGAAACAGAAACCCAGAAAACCACCGACTAACCATTGGAGGAAATGAGTAAATCCCTTCAAGAACACACAAGCAACGGGGGAAGAAAAAAAAACTTTTCAAGACCTGAAAATGGAAATAGAAACAATAAAGAAAGCACAAAATGGGGGAATCCAGGAATGAAAAATTTAAGAACTCAAACAAGAACTACCGAGTCAAGCTTCACCAGAACAGAAGAGAAAGTCTCAGGCATTGCAGATAGAATAGAAGAAATGGATACATTGCTCAAAAGAATAGTAACTCTAAAAAATTCCTGACAAAACATTCAAGAAATCTGGGACACTATCAGAAGAACAAACCAAAGGACAATAGGAATAGAGGTAGAAGAATCCCAGCTCAAAGGCCCAGAAAATATTTTCAAAAAAAAAAAAAAAATCATGGAGAAAAATTCTCTGAGTAGCTGGATACAAAATTAACTCACCAAAATCAGCAACCCTCCTGTATACAAATAACAAAGGGACCAAGAAATAAATGAGGGAAACAACACCTTTCACAATAGCCTCAAATAACACAAAATATCTTGGGGTAATTCTAACCAAGCAAATGATATGACTTATGATAAAAAACTTCAAGTCCCTGAAGAAAAAAAATTGAAGAAGATATCAGAAAATGGAAACTCACCCATGCTCATGGATTGGTAAAATTAATTAATCTCTTTCCTCTCTGTCCCTTCTTCCCCCATTTCCCTTCCCCCTCTTTCTTCTCTTATTCACATGTTCATGGCCAGCCCCTAATTCCCTTCTCTTCTCTCCTCTCCTCTCCTCTCCTCCCCTTCCCTTCCCTTTCCTTCTCTTCTCCCCCCTCTCTCTGCCTTTCTCTCTTTCTCTACACCCTCCTCAACTCCCCCCACAATGCCCTAAATAAACTCTACTCCATAATTAAAAAAAAAAAAAAAAAGGCCATTCTACAAAACGTCATCTACAGACTCAATGAAATTCCCATCAAAATTACAACATAATTTTTTTTCCACTTGAAACAGGGGTTTCTCTGTGTAGCCTTGGCTGTTCTGGAGCTCACTTTTCAGAACAGGCTGGCTCCAAATGGAGATCTGCCTGCCTCTTCCCACTAAGTGCTGGCATTAAAGGCATGGGCCACCAGTGCCTAGCTCATACACAGTTGTTTTACAGATTTTTTTTACAGACCTTAAAAGAACAGTTTTCAACTGCATATGGAAAAACACAAACCTCAGAATAGCTAAAAACAATCCTGAACAACAAAAGAAATAATGGAGTTATAACTGTCCCTTATTCAAAGTATACTACAAAGCTAGAGTAATAAGAAAGCAATGTAGTATTAGAAAACAGACACATCGATCAATTCAGTTGAATTGAAGACCTAAACATACAGTCACACGTATAAACAACTGATTTTTTGATAAAGAAGCTAGAAATACACACTGGAAAAAAAGTATCTACAGTGAACGGTGCTTGTTGAATTGAATGTCTGCTTTTGCAAAATACAAATAGATTCATATCTATCACCCCTGCACAAAACTCAAATCCAAGTGGATCATAGACCTCAAAATAAAAGCAGATGCACTGAAGCTGATAGAAGAGAAAGTGGGGAATAATCTTGAACATATTGGCATAGGAGACAACTTCCTGAACAGAACACCAATAGCTCAGGCGCAAAGACCAGTCAATAAATGGGACCTCATGAAACTGCAAAGCTTCTGTCAGGCAAAGGCCGAGATCAGTTGGACACAGCAGCAACACACAGATTGGAAAACATTTTTTACCAACTTCATATCTGATAGAGGTCTAATACCCAAAATATATAAAGAACTTAAGAAACTGGATACCAGAAAACAATCCAAATAAAAATAGGGTACAAATGTTAACACAGAATTTGCAGTAGAGGAATCTCAAATGGCTGAGAAATGCTTAAAGAAATGTTCAACAGCCTTAGCTATCAGAGAAACACAAATCAAAAATACTTGGATATTACATCTACACCTGTCAGAATGGCTAAGATCAATAACACACGGGACAGCTCATGCTGGTGGGGATGAGCTACTTCAAGATACACCTGTACCATTCTTAAGCATATATCCAAAGGACGTATTTTACCACAATTGTTCAACCAAACTCATTATGGCTTTATTCATAATAGCCAGAAACTGGGGAAAATGCTACATGTCCCTAAACAGAAAAATGGATAAATAAAATGGTACATTCACACAATGGAGTATTACTCAGCTGTTAAAAAAAAATCATGAAACTTGTGGGCATCATCCTGAGTGAGATAATCCATTCCCAGAAAGATATATGTGGTCTATACTCAGTTATATGCTCTGCAGTATGGCTTAAGGTCAGGGAAGATGATTCCCCCAGAAGTTCTTTTATTGTTGGGAATTGTTTTCACTGTCCTGGTTTTTTTAATTAACCCAGATGAAGTTGAGAAGTGCTCTTTCTACCTCTGTGAAGAATTGGGTTGGAATTTTGATGGGGATTGCATTGAATCTATAGATTGCTTCTGGTAAAATGGCCATTTTTACTATGTTAAATCTACCAATCCATGGACATTGAAGATCTTTCCATCTCCTGGGGTCTTCTTTAATTTCTTTCTTCAGAGACTTAAAGTTCTTGTCCAGATCTTTCACTTAGTTATAGTTACACCAAGATATTTATACTATTTGTGACTGTTGTGAAGAATGTTGTTTCCCTAATTTCTTTCTCAGCCTATTTATCCTTTGAGTATAGGAAGGCTACTGGTTTGTTTGAGTTAATTTTATATCCAGACACTTTGCTGAAGTTGTTTATCAGGTGTAGGAGTTCTCCATTTGAATTTTTGGGGTTGCATAAGTATACTATCATATCATCTGCAAATAGTGATATCTTGACTTCCTCCTTCCTAATTTGTATCCTTTTAATCTCCTTTTGTTGTCTAATTGCTCTGGCTAGAACTTTTGAGTTGTTTATTGAATAAATAGGGAGAGAGTGAGCAGCTTTGATTTTAGTGGGATTGCTTCAAGTTTCTCACTATTTAATTTGATGTTGGCTGTTATGTTAGTTTGTGGTATACTGTTTTGGTTTTGTTTCTGTTTTCTTTTTTATGTATAGGTATGGGTCTTGAATTCCTGATCTTTTCAAGTCTTTTAACATGAAGGGCATCTAGATTTCCCAGTTTTGTTGAATATAGGTTTTTGTAGTAGGGTCTGATGACTTTTTGAATTTCCTCAGTTTTTGTTGTTATGTCTCCCTTTTCATTTCTGATTTTGTTAATTTGGATCCTGTCTCTGTGCCTGTTAGTGAGTTTGGCTAGGGGTTTATATATCTTGTTGATTTTCTCAAGAACCAGCTCTTGGTTTTGTTGATTCTTTGTATAATTCTCTTTGTTTCTAATCTGTTAATTTCAGCTCCAAGTTTATCTCCTGCTGTCTACTCCTCTTGGGTGTATTTGCTTCGTTTTGTTCTAGAGCTTCCAGATGTGCTGTTACATTGCTAGTCTAAGATCTCTCCAAATTCTTCATGATGGCACTCAGTGCTGTGAGTTTTCCTTTTAGCACTGCTTTCATTGTATCCCATTAGTTTGTGTTTGCTGTCCCTGCATTTTTGTTAAATTCCAGAAATTCTTTAAATTCTTTCTTGATTTCTTTCATGACCAAGTTATCATTGAGTAGATAGTTGTTTAGCTTCCTTGTATATGTGGGCTTTCTGTGGTTTTTGTTGTTTTTGAAGACCAGCCATAGTCTGTGGTTATCTGATAGAATGCATGGGGTTATTTCAATGTTCTTGTATCTTTTGAGGCGTGTTTTGTGTCCAGTTATATGGTAAATTTTGGAGAAGGTACCATGAGGTGCTGAGAAGAAGATATATTCTTTTGTTTTAGGATGAAATGTTCTGTAGATAGTTGTTAAATACTTTTGGTTCCTAACTTCTGTTACTTTCACTGTGTCTCTGTTTATTTTCTGTTTTCATGATCTGTTCATTGGTGAGAGTGGGGTGTTGAAGTCCCCCACTATTATTGTGTGAGGATTAATGTGTGTTTTGAGCTCTAGCAACATTTCTTTTACAAATGTTGATGTCCTTGCATTTGCCCCATAGATGTTTGGAATTGAGAGCATTTCTTGGTGTATATTTCCTTTGATGAGTGTGAAGTGTCTTTCCCTAACTGTTTTGCTAACTTTTGGTTGAAAGTCTATTTTATTGGGTAGTATAATGGCTACTATACCTTGTTTCTTGGGAGCATTTGCTTGGAAAACCTTTTTCTAGACCTTTAGTCTGAAGTAGTATCTGTCTGTGTCTCTGTTGTGTGTTTCTTGTATGCAAAAAAATCTGGTATTGTTTACATATTAAGTCTGTTAGCCCATGTCTTCTTTATTGGGAATTAAGTCCTTTGATGTGGAGAGATATTAAAGACCAATGATTATTGGTTCCTGTTATTTTTGTTGTTGGTGGTGGTATTATGTTTGTTTGGTTCTCTTCTTTTGGGTTTGTTGAGAGATGATTAATTTCTTGGTTTTCTTGGGTTGGAGTTTTCTTTCTATCGTTCTCTGTAGGGCTAGATTAGTGGAAAGATATTGTAAATTTGGTTTTGTCAGGAAATATGTTGGTTTCTCCATCTGTGGTGATTAAGAGTTTTGCTGGGTATAGTAGCCTGGGCTGGCATTTAAATTCTCTTAGGGTCTGCATATCTATCTAAGATCTTCTGGCCTTTAAAGTCTCTGTTAAGAACTCAGATATAATTCAATTAGGTCTGCCTTTATATGTTACCCCAAAATTCAACAGAAATACAACTCCATAGCTCGCTAGCTTTTTATACAAATTTATATATTCAATTCTCAACTCATAACCCTCTACACAACAAGATTTCATCAAATAGACAAAGATATAAACTGCCCTTCTATATGAGATATTAGACCTATAAAATCCTTAAATGTTCATAGCTATTTAATGCCAATTAAGCTCACCTGGATCATCTTTCTGTAGGTCCATCTTGGAACTTCTATCTTCCCTCATCCTCTGACCTTTTCTCTCTGATCCTCTTTCTCCACCGCTCTTATCCCACCCAGTAACTGGCTTTCCTTTATTTTACTAATTAAAATGGGAAGGTTCAGATAAAGTCACCTCAAGAGTACTTAACTGGGCAGCCCTTTTTGGGGAAGTGGAATTAACATTAAAACTGAACAGCTTCAGGACAATTTACACATACCTGGCATCCCAATTTTAGAATCTTGACAGGAGTTTATTGGTGAGGCTTTCTTGTAATGATCTGCCTGAATAATTTCCTTATATTTATATAAAATATAATCTATATAAAATGTATTTATGTAAAATATAATTTAAATTTATATAAAATAATTATATACTGTTTAATAAAATTACGTTACATTCTTCTTTTTAAAATGTACTTGTCTTTATTTATTTGAGCCACATGTGTGTGGGTGCCAGTAGAAGCTGAAGATGGCATCAGATCTCCTGCAGCTAGATAGGCAGTCTGAGTCCCTCAGGTGGGTGCTGGAAACTGCATCTGATATTCTGAAAGAGAAATAAGCTCTTAACTCTAGTTGGCCAGTTTTTTTCAGATGGGGAGAAATTTTTCTGTCAATCAAAACAGGAGATGCCCAAATGGAATACGGCAAGTTATAACTCAGTTATTGATGGGCAAGTAAACTTTAATAGCTTAGAGGACAGATATCTGCCAACAGACAGATATATGAGAACATGACTGTGAAAGTGTGTCTGTGCATGTGTGTGTGTTTACATGTGTGCATGTGAAGTAACTATTTCTATGAAATGAGTACCTAAGTAAAATTAACGTTAGCTCTATAGGAAGGCTGTTCTAGGGAGAATAAATGTACAAGCAGTATGTATCTCTGGGTAGTGCTCTTAATCACGTCCTTTATCCCAATAATAATAAACAGGTATACAGATCAAGGCACATCACCATAACACACAGAATCACGACTAATTGTATGGATTAATTCTGGAGAACTAGTCAATGGAAAATAGTAATATGGATCCAGAAGTTTATGTTGACTAGGCAGAATGCAGATGTCTAGGCTATACTGACAATCCTCTTTGATGCTCTCAGTGGGATCTTCAAACACAAGAGCTCAGGGACACCTCCATAACTTCCTATCCACTTGATGACCTCAGATTAAGGAATTTAGGGTTTTTCCTCAAAATTATGAGAGTATTGTAACTGGGCTTTTGTTTATTTTTTCCTTTTATTGTTTGAGAATTTATATATATATATATATATATATATATATATATATATATATATATATATATATATATATATATATATATATTGTTTTGACTAAATCTATCTGTATTTCCTTTGCTGCAACTGCTTCCCTATCCCTTCCAACACTTTAACCTCCTAATTTTATGTGGTCTATTTTTTTTTAAACCAAGTGAATTTACTTAGTACTCTCTGTTATGTGCACAGATTTAGAACCTAAGTATTCCTTCCAGTATCCTCTGGAGAGCTGTTTTAGTGGTCATAAATTCCTTAAATCTGTCTTCATTGTGGAAAGTTTCCTTTCTTCTGCAGTGGTGACTGATAGTTTTGTTGCGTTTATAGCCTGTGGTCTTTCAGAACTTGTAAAATGTCTGTCAAGTCTTCAGTATTGGTACCTGAATGGTCCTAGCTCAGTTAAGACTGATGCAGCTTTTGAGCCAGGAAGCAAACCTCTGGGAAAGTTAGAAGATTGTCACTACCCACACTCAGAAACCTATGGAAGGCTCACCAGGCTTTCCAGCTACTCCTTGGGTAGCATGTAGCTCAGGGCAGTGCAGGATTGGGTGGTACTACCTGGAGACAAGTATATCCTACTATATACATCCTTATGCAGGGCATATTGGTGGCAAGAGTGGAGGCCTATACCTGGAGCCCAGTGGAAGATATCACATGGTCTTCAGGTTTGTATCAGGGTTGGAGTAGGCTGGTATAAAGTTACAACTGAAGTGAAGGGTTCTCTGTGTCTCTGTCTCTCTCTGTGTCTCTGACTCTCTGTGTCTCTGTCTCTCTCTCTGTGTCTCTGACTCTCTGTGTCTCTGACTCTCTGTGTCTCTGTCTCTCTGTGTCTCTGACTCTCTGTGTCTCTCTCTTTCTCTGTCTCTCTCTTTCTCTCAGTTTCTGTCTCGGCTCACTCTTGGTCTCTTTGCCGTCTTGGCTCTCTCCTCTCCTTCCTCTCTCTCTTCCTCCACCCCTTCCTCTCATGGTCTGGTTAAACCTGAGCCCATGTTCAGTCTACCAGTTACTCTCCTTGCTCTGGACTCTTCCAGATACCTCTGGTTGTACTATCCTTCTTATCTACAAAAAAAAAAACAAAACAAAAAAACAAAAAAAAAACCAAACAAACAAACAAAAAAAAACCTTCTCAACTATACCTTGGAATTGTCATGTCCTCATTATTTTTTCCAAGAATCTCCACAGCTATGAAAAAAAATCAGCCAGCTTCAGCCCCCTAAAATGATAAACAAAGGTTAACAAGATTATTCTGTCCATGAAGAATTTAATACGTAGGAGAGACGAAAATAACATATTTTTAAAACATAAATAAGACTGATAGCTGCGAATAGTTATTGAATGCTGAAGTTGCTTTTTACCATAGAATCCTAATTGAATGCTGAAGTTGCTTCTTACCATAGAATCCTAATGTAGGCATTAATATAATTTTTATAAATGGAGAAATCTAGACTTGAGTGTGTAAAAGATGAGTATTAAGTAATTTGTTCACAAACATGGAGAAAATCGGTATGTCCTTAAGCTAGAATTTATACTCAGAATAACATTCAACAAATTAGACTCAACTGAGGGAGTTGATTAAGTGTGGTAAGTGCTAATCACCTTTCTTCAAAGGTTGTGCCGTCCCTAGAATTTGGTTGTGTGTGTTTGTGTGTGGGATAATCACGATGAGATCAGGAGTCCACAGGGAGGAAGTGGTAACACATGGCATTTTAAGTTGCAAGGTCCCCTCTGTTGTTGTCCTGTCTAAAGAGAGGGGCCAAGGCAGCCAAGTTACATAAGAGGGAAGTAATGTCTGCCAAGAGAGAGACCTGCCAAAAATCCAGATATTAGAGAATAGTGTGGATCCAGGCATAGCCAGCTAAGGTAATTAGAATATTCAAGTTAATTAGCTCAGGCTAATTGGTTGACAGCTGACTTCTAGTCTAAACACCGGAAGTCTAAAGTTGCAAGGCAGTTGAAGCAAGTAAACTAAGACTTTATGTATCAGAATTGTTCCCAAAGTTCAGTGTACAAATAGAAACCATAAAACATAATTGTGAACTGGTCCAAGATATGTGCAGATTTCTATTTTTCCTACCACCATTGCAGATTGTTCTAATTGACTCTGACAGAAATGTGACTTGGTTTTTAAGATTTTTTTCTTAAATCATTAAAAAATGTTTTCCATTTTGTACAAATTTCACTAAACTATTGTACTAAGAATTACATTTACACAATGGAGTACTACTCAGCTATCAGAAATAATGACTTAACCAAATTCTTAAGAAAATGGTTGCATCTAGAGAATATCATCCTGAGTGAGATAACCCAGTCACAAAAGAACAGACATAATATGCAGTCACTGATAGTGGGATGCTAACCCCAGAGGCTCGGACTGCCCCAGAAGCAACTCACAGACTGTGTGAAGTTCAAGAAAAAAAGAAAACAAAACAAAACAAAGCAAAAAAAAATAATAACATTATGCTCAATCCTTCCACACCAAGAAAACGTTGACTAATTCCAGGTTACATCCTGTTGTACATGTACTTTTTGCTCATTGTAACTAGTAAGACCTTAATGCAGAGTATCAAACCTTAAAAAAAAAAAAGCCAAGCACTGACAAAAATGTATTTGTATACATTTATGCAAAAATGTTTAAAATTTTTTTCTTCTTTTTTATCTTTGTTTTTTAAAATAAAGTTTAAAAAAAAATTATATAGAACAAAACTTTTTCTCAAACCTGACAGAGTAGCCGAGGCTCAAAGGATTGTCATGAATGCTGTGAGGTATTCACCAGAGAAGACTATGTGAACATGGTTTAAACTAACCAGCAATTATACTGGGTGTTCAGAATCCCAGTGTAGCTCCAAGCCCTTCTCAAGGTGAGCTTTTAAACACAAAAACCATACCTTGGCTTGACATTCTCCACAAGAACAGATAGCCAGAAGCAGAACTACAGAAGTCAAAAAGTAAAGTTAGTACATATAGAGACATCAGAACTAAGCCCTTTAGTGGATTAGGTTTCTTTTTTCATTTTGGCAGGTGGTACTGCTACACCATGAGTTCTAAGGCCTGATTGTACTTCTGTCCTGGAGTCAGCTATGGGAAAATCTGAGGTTCTGTTACAATGAACAGATTCTATTTGGAGGCCATACTCTGGGCTCTGATAAACAAGTAATACTAGCTTATGTGAGGAACCGTAAGAGATACCGAGTGACCTGGGTAGGCATGGTGTTATGCCTGTAATCCTACAACTGCAGAAGTGGAAGTAGGAGGATTACTCCAAATATGAGGCCAGCATGATCTACATTACAGCTCCAGACAATTCAGGGCTACATGGTAAGACCCTACCACAACAACAACAACAACAACACACACACACACACACACACACACACACACACACAAGCAAGCAAGAAACAAACATCTGTTAGATGTGGTCCTTTTTTAAATTTTATTTTAAATATATGGGTACACTGTAGTTGTCTTCAGACACACCAGAAGAGGGCATCAGATCCCATAACAGATGGTTGTGAGCCACAATGTAGTTGTTGGGAATTGAACTCAGGACCTGTGGAAGAGCAGTCAGTGCTCTTAACCACTGAGCCATCTCTCCAGTCTCATGCTTTGGGGTTTCTATTAGGTATTTAAAAAGAATACTATGCATGTACTTCATGTACTTTGGAGACTGGGTCACCTCACTCAGGATGATATTCTCCAGTTCCATCTATTTGCCTGAAAAATTTATAATGTCTTTGTTTTTTAATAGCTGAAGAGTATTCCATTGTGTAGATGTATTACATTTTTTAATCCATTTTTTCAGTTGAGGGACTTCTAGGTAGTTTTTAGTTTCTGGATATTATGAATAAAGCTGCTATGAACATAGTTGAGCAAGTGTCTTTCTGGAATGGTAGAACACCTTTTGGGTATATGCCGGGGAGTGGTATAGCTGGATCTTGAGGTAGAACAATTCGCAGTTTTCTGAGAAATTGATTTCCAAAGTGGTTGTACCAGTTTGCACTACCACCAGCAATGGAAGGGTATTCCAAGAAAGGATGCTGAATTTCACTTGGGGGGGTGGATACAATAGTCATAAGAGGCAGATGGGAGGAGAGAACTGCGTGGGATAGGGGATGGGGAGGAAAATGGAGGTTCAGGATCAGGTGTGGGGAAGGACAGATATAAAATACAGGATACCACGCTACCCAGATGGCCATGAGAATGAATGGAAACTGTAACTGATGGTGATGAGGATGTAGTGTGCATCTCTAGAAAGAGACAGAGACCTGTGATAAGGAAGACACTCCAGAATCAATGGGGGTGTCCTTAGCTGTGATCACAACATTGGGGATATGGAACCCAAAGGAGCCACCTCCTATAGCCAGGCAGGAAGCCCAATGGAGTGATAGAGACACCCACACACAAAACTTTCAACCCAAAATGTATCGTGTCTACAAGAAATGTAGGGATGGGGGATGAAGCAGAGACAGAGAACAGACAACAAACAACCAGCTCAACTTGAAACCCATTCCACGGGCAAGCACCAATCCCTGGCACTATTAGTGATACTTATGTTTGCAGACAAGGGTCTAACATGGCTATCCTCTGAGAGGCTCCACCCACACATATGTAACAGGTGTGCAGCTTGGTCTTCATGTGGGTCCCAAACAACTGGAGCAGGGGCCATCCCAAAAGCTGTTGCCTGTCTGTGGGACATGTTCTTCTAGTTGGTATGCCTTGTCTGACCTCAGTGGGAGAGGATACCCCTAGCCTCGTAGAGATTTGATATGCCAGGTTAGGAGGATATGAATTGGGACATCTACCCACTCAGAAGAGGAGAAGGGGAGTGGGGATGGGGGAAGGATTGTGGGAGGGGGATGTAAAGTGAATAAGTAAAAGTAAAAATGAAGAAGAAGGGGGAGGAGTGGAAGGGAACAGGGCAGGGGAAGGGGAAACTGCTCAGGACCAAGAGCTAACTGAGGCACCTTGAACACATCGAAGCAGGCACTGGCCTCCAGGCTCTCACCAATACCTGCTACAGAGTCCTGGCTCCTCTCAGCACTTCTCACCCCAGCCCCTACCCTAAATCCCTCCAGTTTTCCTCCCCTCCCTCTAGCTTCTCTTTCCTGTATAACATGACTGTGTGCTCTCCTACTTATCCCCCTGTGTCTCCCTGTCTCTATGTCTCTCTGTCTCCTTCTCTGTCTCTATGCTCTCTCTTCCTCCCTTGTTTCTTCTTCTCCCACTCCCTTCTCTTGCCCTCTCGTTTTCTCTCTTGCTCTCCTTCCTCCCCTCTCTCCTCTACTGGCCACGTCCAGTGTACCACCCTCTCTCCTCTGGACTGTTTCCGAAGCTTCTGGCTATTCTCTCCCTCATTTCTACAGTCTGAACCCCCTGAGCCATACCTAGGTCTGGTCATGTCCTCACTTTCATTTACTACCTTATAACAAATTATGACAAAAGGAAACAAACCCTCCCAACCTCTGTAGAAGGAGATGAGATGTATCAGAAAAGGAATTCACAGTACATTAAGAAGAGTTCTTACTTGTCAGCAAGGAAGTGGGTTGTTTTCTGTAGCTGTTCAAGTGATGTAACCCGTATCTTATTTATCTTCAAGATCAATTCTTCTGCCTACTGATCTCTGTTCTGATTGAGTTAATTCAATGAGGTATTTGCTGTGTTGTTGTTCGTTTGGTATTGTTTAATTTGGTTTAGACTGGGTATTATATTTTTGTTTTCTGTTATATTGATTTCTTTTTCCCTTCTATTCTTTCCCTTTCTACTTTCATCTATCTATCTATCTATCTATCTATCTATCTATCTATCTATCTATATCTATCCACCTATCTATCTATCTATCTATCTATCTATCTATCTATCTATCCATTGATCCATCATCTATCTGTCTATCTACCTACCCACCCACCCATCCATCATCTGTCTGTCCATCTATCAACCTACCTATCAGATTCCCTTCCCTTGCTTCAGTTTACTCCTTTTCTTCCTTGTCCAGGGTCTCAGAGACTTTGCTCTTCTACTGAGTTATAGTCACAAGCTGTGGAAAGAATTATATATATATTCCAGCTAACCTAAAGAAAATAACACACTCCTGGTATTTTATTTTCAAGCTGTAAGCCTAGTTTAGACAGGTTTTTGGAGCTATTCTAACTTACATCCAAGCCATACATCCTTTGTTACTTGTTGTTTCTCCTGACCATGTGCTCGTGATCCTTCTCCCCTCATGGCTGCCTTCTCCTCTCTCCACGTCCTTTGTACTTCTTCTTTTCTTCTCTCTCGAGAACCCCCTTACTCAATCCTTAAGTCTCATCTTTCTCTCTATTGTCCAATCACAAGCTTTTGCCTTTTGTTAACCCTCAGGTATGGACAACATGGCTACCCATGAGAGTAACTAGTGACTTACATGATGTCTTCTGACACGCTTATCAAAATGATGCCAGTCATCTGAGCCAAAGTGTACATTCCTCCTGTGGCCCAAACAGCTTCCTAATGGCTCATTACGTAGCTAATTAGATTTATATTCTCAGTCTCATGCTCACAGTTCCACCCAGTAGAAAGACCTTCAACATAATTACTACTCTCCATAGGTGTTAGAGAGATATTTGTGTTTGAGAAACACAGATTATAATTTAGGCATGCTGTCATTGATTTTTATCTGAAAAATACCGAAAGTGTCTCAATGTAAAGAAGTATAGAACCTAGTAACCCCACAGCTTAAGTCTAGAAGGAAATCCTGGCTGTCTGTGTCCCAGGATCTCTGAGCACCAGAGGCAAGTGTTTGGGTGAGCCCAGCCAAGTCAGTAGAGCAAGTCCTGTCTCAAGAAAGAAATAAAAAATAATGAAAGCCAGGAAATGTAGTTGTTACAATCTGCCCCCCTAGCATCGCTGTAGCCATTTTACTTCATGCCCACCAGCTATTTCAGACTGTTCCTGTGATGTGCCTGTCAATCACTGACACAGGAAAATAACAACCTTGCTCTGAGTGGTATGTTCTGTATGTTATAAAGTTTGTTGATGTTAAGAGATTCCACAACTATGAGATCCATGTAGGACTCGTCAAATTGAAAGTCAGTGTGAACTGTTATGTCTAAAATGGCTTGAATCAGGGCCAACCATTGAGCAGCACTTCCAGCACCTGCGTGTAAGCTCATTGTGGTTTTTGCAGTTTTTGTCTTTATAAACTGGCCCTGAGAAATGGATAGCGTACAGCTTTGAGCTCTTAAGCCTGAATTGCTACCCTGGTTGATCAGTATTTAGGTGTGTGTTCAATAAATTATCCCTGTCTGACTGAGATCAGTGTCTGTGTGGTTTGTGGGGTAACTCCTGAACCTCAACAGTTGTTAGTGGTGGAGCTCACCCGTGTGCAGTGTGTGCAACCTTCTAAATCCAACGCACAACACTGAGAAGACACTTATTTAAGTGAAGGAACTCAACATGATGATCCACCAGAGGAAGCAAGTATAGGGAGCTCACGTGGTGCTTCTTTTGAGAAGAGGAATATCTGGCTTTGGCGGTATGAAGAATATTTCAAATCATAGATTCCAAAACTACTTATTTGACTTTTCAGAGAAGGTACTGTCTATGAAGAACCCTCACGTAGAGAATTCTGTCCTTGATCTGTTGTGACAAAGTACCAGTTTGTAGATAGATCTCTTACAAAAATGGTTTGTAAACAACAACAACAAAAATGTTTTTTTTTTTCGTAAAATGAGATCTTAATTATTCTTTCTTTGTTTCTTTTTATATGTGTTCATTCTATGAGTTTGTGTGGATGTATAGGTGAAGTGTCACATGTGAGGGGGTGAGATGTCAACGTGTATGACTTGGTTCCCTACATCATGTTAGTTCCAGAAACCAAACTCCAGTTGCCAGTGTCTCTACACACTAAGCCCAAGAACTTCATCTGTATTACAGAAGTTGTTGCTAAGTGCAGTGGCACACAATTTTATTTATCATTCTTATTTCTTCCTCTTATTGTTATCATTATCATTATTTTCTTTTGTTTGTTTTTGTTTTTCAAGACAGAGTTTCTCTGTATCGCCTTGGCTGACCCTGTGTCCACAAACAAACAACAACAACAACAACAACAACAAAAATTATCATTGGTAGAGTTAGACAGTAACTCTATTGCTGTCTAAATATTTCATCTATTTCAAGTCATGTTGGCTCTCTGGTCTTTAAAAAACAAAAAACAAAAACTATGTTTCTTAATCTTGATTTAAACCTTGATAAAAGATTAAAGCAACATAAACATATGCTTGAAATTATAATTCTTAAATGCTGACATCTAGTGGTTGATGTTAGTTGTTGACTTCAGATAGTCTTCATTTGGCTGCACCACAACATGTTGATTAAAAAAATTCACAGGTAACTAAGTGAGAAGTGGAGGCACACAGCCTTAATCCCTGCAGAGGCTGGCTGGTCTCAGGAATTTAAGGCAAGCTTGCATTACATAGTAAATACCAGACTAGACAGGACTATACAGTTAGACAAGGTCAACAACAACAAACTTACTATATTAGTGTGTGTGTGTGTGTGTGTGTGTGTGTGTGTTAATCTAATACTTCCATTCCCTAGGCATCTGATAAAATTGTGTCTCTATTATCTCTGGGAAACTAAAAGGTATTTCTAAATTTAGCTAATATTATTATTTCTCCATATGAAACCCTATACATCTCAAGTAATTATTAGGGAAAATAAATTTGAAACCTTGAAATTAAACCAAACTTTTTCTTTTCTTCTTTTGTTGTGGTATTGGGATTAAAACCCAGAGCCTTCCACGTTCTAGACAGGCACCTGCCACCGAGCTCCTCGTGCACCCCCAAAATGTACCCCTGCTTTCCCCCGTGTGTTCCACTCACGCCATCTGGAAACATGTAATTGGATTTCAGTAGATTCACAGAAAAGGTGGGAATTCCAAGGAGATGGATATTTTGTCCCTGAACCAATTTTTTTTTTTTTTCTTTTTTTTGTTTTTTTAGATTGGGAAGGCCCTTTTTTATCTTAGGCTGTCTTTCAACCACTATAGAAGTAAGGATAAACTTGAACTTTTTTTTTTAAGTTAACTTTTGTTTTTAAGTTGAAAGTAGATTATTTGCTCATACAATATATCCTGATTATATATGCCCTTCCTTCACTCCTTTTAATTCCTCTCCACTTCTGCTTTCCTCTTGATCTATTGCTTTTCTGTCTCTCATTAGAAAAGAACAAGCTTCTAAGAGATAACAACCAACCAAGGCAAAATAAAATATAAGACAAAGCAAAACTTTCATATTGAAGCTGGACATGACAACCCAACTGGAGGAAAAGATTCTCAAGAGCAGGCCCAAGAGTCAGAGACACAGGCATTCTCACAGTTAGGAACCTCATAAAAACACTAAGCTAGTATTAACATTATAAAATACAAACCAAATATTAACAGTATTTGATTGTAGATCAAAAGGTTTATGTCTACATTGGTGTTTGAATTTTACTTTCAATACTCTGCAGAGTACCTTACCACACTGTCTTAGTTAGGGCTTCATTGCTGCATGACCAAGGCAACTCTTATAAAGAAAAACATTTAATTGGGGCTGACTTCAGAGGTTCCGTCCATTATTGTTGGAGCGGGAAGCATGGCAGCATGTGGGTAGACATGATGTTGGGGAAGTAGCTGACAGTTCTGCATCAGGATCAACAGGCAGCAGGAAGATCAAGTAAGCCACTGGATCTGGCTTGAGTATTTGAGACTTTGATAAATTAACGAGGGACATGTGTATTCCAACAAGAACACACCTATTTCAACAAGGCCACATCTCCTAATAATGCTACTCCTTATGAGCCTATGGGGGCCCATTTTCTTTCAAATGACAACATCTACCAAAGAGACTAGAATGTAGGGGTAAAAGCTCTATGTAGGCAGCAGCTCAACTTCTCTGTGTTCAATGAACAGTGTGGATGTTGTCCTTGGAAGTGAGGCCCAACTGTCTGTTAGTAGAGAACAATGTTTTGAATTATATTAAACCTAGATTGTTTGCTGATGTCCATGAGACCCATTTGGTGAACAACTCAATTGAATGCAACCTAGACCTGCCACTGGAAGCCGTTCTGGCTACAAAAGTTGGCCAGTTGAGATTCCTTATCTCTCACCACTAGGAGTTCACCTTAGGATCACCTTCATAGATTACAGAAAGTTTCCACTGTGTTAGTTTCCACTAGTCTCCCAAATGCCTCCCCCTTCTAGGTGTCTCTCCTTAAACTCTCTTCCTCCTAATACGTTCCACATCCAGCTTGAACCTTCCCAATGTCATCTCCACCCACCCCTAGTCCACTTGGAAGATCTATTCTTTTTCCCCTTCCCAGGGATATCCATGTGTAACAGCAAGATAATACTTCATTTGTGTACCATATCCTCTTTAACATTTCTTCTATTGAGGGACATTTAGATTGTTTCTAGTCTCTAGTTTCTGGCTATTATGTATGAATAAGACCAATGAACATGACTGAACAAGTATCCTTGTGTTAGGATGGAGTGTCCTTTAGGTCTATGCCTAAAAGTGGTATAGCTGGATTATGAAGAAGTTTGATTCTCACCTTTGTGAGGAACCACCATATTGATTTCCACAGGGGCTGTATAAGTTTATACTTCCACCAGCAGTGAAGGAGTGTGCTCCTTGCTCTACATCTTTGCCATCAAGAGCGGTCACTTATGTTATTGTCCTTAGCAGTTCTGATAGGTATAAGGTGCAATATCAAAGTAGTTTTGACTTGCATTTCCCTGATGACTAAGGATGTTGAACATTTCTTAAAGTGTTTCTCAGCCACTGACATTCTTCTGTTGAGAATTCTTTGTTTAGATATGTACCTCATTTTTAATTGGAGTATTTGTTTTTTACATCTAGTTTCTTGAGTTTCTTATATATTTTGGATATTAGACCTCTATCAGATAGGAGTTGGTAAAATTGTTTTCCATCCTGTAGGCTGCTGCTTTGTCTGATTGACAGTGCCCTAAAGAAGCTTCCCTTTCATGAGGTCTCATTTATTAACTGTTGGTCTTACTGCCTGAGCTATTGGTGTTCTGTTCAGAGAGTCTTCTCCTATAGCAAAGCATTCAAGACTATTTCCCAATTTTTTTTTCTATCAGGTGTAGTGTATCTTGTTTTATGCTAAGGTGTTTTATCCACTTGGACCTGAGTTTTGTTAAGGATGGGTCTATTTGCATGTCTGTTACTTGCAATCAGTTCACTATCATCATTTGTTGAAAACACTGTCCTTTTTTTTTTTTTTTTTTTTTCCAGTTTGCATTTCTGGCATTTTTAACAAACACCAAATGTCTATATGTGTGGGAATTTATGTGTGGGTTTTCAACTCAATTCCATTGGTTTATGTGTATGTTTTTATGTCAATACCATGTTGGGTTTGGTTTTTTTTTTTTTTTGTTTTGTTTTTTACTACAGCTCTGTAGTACAGGTTGAAATCAGGGATGCTGATAACTCCAGCAGTTCATTTATTGCTCAGGATTATTTTAAACAGGTTATGTGTATTGTTTCTTTTTCCATATAAAGTTGAGACTTGTCCTTTCAAGGTCTGTGAATAATTCTGCTGGAATTTTTATGAATATTGCATTGGATCTGTAGATTGCTTTCTGTAAGATGGCTGTTTTTACTATGTAATCCTCCCAATCCATGAGCATGGGAGATCTTTCTGTATTCTGATATCTTCTTTCATTTCTTTCTTTAAAGACTTGAAGGGTTTTTTGTTTGTTTGTTTGTTTTTTTGACTTTTTTTTTCTAGACAGGGTTTCCTTGTATTGCCCTGTCTGTCCTGGAACTTGCTCTGTAGATCAGACTGGCTTCAAACTGAGAGATTCACCTGCCACTGCCTCCAGAGTTCTAGGATTAAATTTGTGGGAAGACTTGAAGATTTAATCATACAAATCTTTTATTTGCTTGGCTAGTATTATCCCCAAGATATTTTATATTATTCAAGGCTATTGTGAAAACTTTGTTTTCTGGTTTCTTTCTGTTTCTTTGGGTTTTTATTTTTTGTTTTTTTTTTTTGTTTGTTTTGTTTTTTTGTTTTTTTTTAATAGGAGGACTATAGGAGTTTCCTGGTGAAATGTTTAGGATCAGTTCAGTATACTCTCATACCATCTACAAATTACAATACTTTGACTTCTTTCTTTCCAATCTGTAGCCTTTTGAGTTCCTTCAGTTGTCTTATTGCTCTATCTAAAACTTCAAGTACTATGTGAATAAATATAATGAAAGTGGACGACCTTGCCTTGTTCTGGGTTTTAGTGAAATTTCTTGAAGATTTTTTCTCTATCTAACTAGATATTGGCTATAGGCTTGCATGTTTTATGCTTATATCTGTCCTTGTACCCCTAATCTATTGAGGAGTTTTATCATGAAGGTGTGTTGGATTTTGTCAAAGGCCTTTTCTGAATCCAATGAGATGATCGTGCATTTTCCTTTTTTAGTTCATTTATGTGGTGAATAATGTGGAACAATTTTTGTATATTGAAATATCCTTGCATCTGTGGAATGAAGCCTACTTGATCATGGTGGATAAACTTTTTGATATGTTCTTGTATTGATTTACAAGCATTTTAATGAGTATGCTTACATCTATGTTCATAAATGAAATTGGTCTGTAATTCTCTTTCTTTGTTGAGTCTTTATGTGGTTTAGGTAAAAGGCTAAATTTAGCCTCATAAAGTGAATTGGGCAATGTTCCTCCAATATTTTTATAGAATAATTTGAGTATCTTCTTTTTTGTACGTATGTGTAGGATACATATATTTCCTTTTTATTGGATTTTTCTTTTCTTACATTTCAAATGTTATCCCTTTCCCATTTTCCCCTCTGGAATCTCCCTATCCCATTCCCCCTCCTCCTGCCTCAATGAGAGTGCTCCCCCACCCATCCACCACCCCCTCCCACCTCCCTACCCTGGCATTCCCCTACTCTGAGGCATTGAGCCTTCACAAGGC
Source organism: Micromys minutus (assembly GCF_963924665.1). Taxonomy (NCBI): domain Eukaryota; kingdom Metazoa; phylum Chordata; class Mammalia; order Rodentia; family Muridae; genus Micromys; species Micromys minutus. Next base: position 35,813,308 of record NC_137960.1, on the reverse strand, counting down.
CAAGGGCCTCTTTTCTTGATGATGTCCGATAAAACCTTCTTCTGTTACATATGTAGCTAAAGCCAGGGGTCAATCCATGTGTACTCTTTGGTTTGTTGTTTAGTCTCTGGGAGTTCTGGGGATCTGGTTGGTTGATATTGCTGTTCTTTCTATGAGGTCGAAAACCCCTTCAGCTCCTTTAGTCCTTTATCTAACTCTTTCATTGGGGAGCCCATTCTAAGTTCAATGGTTGGTTGAGAGCATCCGACTCTTTATTTCTCAGGTTCTGGCAGAGCCTCTCAGGAGAGTATACCAGTGTCTTGTCAGCATGTACTTCTTGGTATCCACAATATTGTCTACGTTTGGTGACTGTATATAGGACAGATACCTAGGTGGAGCAATCTCTGGATGACTAATTCTTCAGTTTCTGCTCCACACTTTGTCTCTATATTTCCTCCTGTGAATATTTTGTCCCCCTTTCTAAGAAGAACTGAAGCATACACTCTTTGGTCTTCCATATTCTTGAACTTCATGTAGTTTGTGGATTGTATCTTGGGTATTCTGAGCTTTTGGGCTACCATCTACTTAACAGAAAGTGCATATCATGTGTTCTTTTGTGACTGGGTTACCTCACTCAGGAAGATAGCTTCTCATTCCATTCATTTGCCTAAAAATTTTACAAAGTCATTGTTTTTAATAGCTGAGTAGTACTTCATTGTGTAAATGTACCACAATTTCTGTATCCATTTCTCTGTTGAAGGACATCTAGGTTGTTTCCAGCTTCTGGTTATTATAAATAAGGCTGCTATGAACATGGTGGAGCATGTGTACTTGTTATATGTTGGAATATCTTTTAGGTATATGCCCAGGAGCAGTATAGCATCGTCTTCAGGTAGTACTATGTCCAGTTATATTGAGGAACCACAAGATTGATTTCCAGAGTGGCTATACCAGCTTGCAATACCACCAACAATGGAAGAGTGTTCCTCTTTCTCCACATCCTTATCAGCATCTGCTGTCACCTGAGTTTTTGATTATAGCCATTCTGACTGGTGTGAGGTAGAATCTCAGGGTTGTTTTGATTTGCACTTCCTGTTGACTAAGAATGTTGAACATTTCTTTAGGTGCTTCATGGACATTTGATATTTCACAGTTGCGAATTCCTTGTTTAGCTTTGTACCCCATTTTTAATAGGATTATTTGATTCTCTGGAGTTTAACTTCTTGAGTTCTTTGTATATATTGAATATTAGCCCTCTATCAAATATAGGATTGGTATAGATCTTTTCCCAATCTGTTGGTTTTCAATTTGTTGTATTGACAGTGTTCTTTGTCTTACAGAAGATTTGCAATTTTATGAGATCCCATTTCTCAATTCTTGATCTTAGAGCATAAGCCATTGGTGTTCTGTTCAGAAAAATTTTTCCTGTGCCTATGTTTTCCAGGCTCTTCCCCACCTTCTCTTTTATTATTTTCACTGGATTGGGTTTTATATGGAGGTCCTTGATCCACTTGAACTTGAGCTTTGTACAAGGAGATAAGAATGGATCTATTTGCATTCTTCTGCATGCTGACCACAAATTGAACCAGCACCATTTGTTGAAAATGCTGTCTTTTTTTCCATGGGATGTTTTTAGCTCCTTTGTCAACAATCAAGTGACTAAAGGTGTGTGGGTTCATTTCTGGATCTTCAATGATCTACCTCCTGTCTCTGTACCAATACCAAACAGTATTTTTTTTTTTTTTACTATTGCCCTGTAATAAAATAAATAAACATTCTTTTATTGTTGAAATAGTTTTTTGCTATCCTGGATTTTTTGTTATTCCAAATGAATTTGCAAATTGCTCTTTCCAACTCTTCGAATAATTTAGCTGGAATTTTGATGGGGATTGCATTGAATCTAGAGATTGCTTTTGGTAAGATGTCCATTTTTACTATATTAATCCTGCCAATCCATGGAGATCTTTCCATCTTCTGAGATCTTCTTCAATTTCTTTCTTCAGAGACTTAAAGTTCTTGTCATAGTCATTAGCTCTTCTTTGAAAGTCTGGTATAATTCTGCACTAAAACTCTTTGACCCTAGGCTCTTTTTGAGATACTCTAATGACTGCTTTGTTTCACTAGGGGTTATACATTTATTAGGTTTTATCTGATCTTAATTTAACTTTAGTACGTGGTACATATCAAGAAAGATATCCACTCATTCTTTTTAGATTTTCCAATTTGGTGGACTACAGGATTTTGTTTGTTTTGTTTTGTTTGTTTTTGTTTTCTGTGTAGCTTTGGTTGTCTTGGAACTCACTTTGTAGACCAGGCTGGCTTTGAACTCACAGAAATCCACTTGCCACTGAGTTCAGGGATTAAAGATATGGGACACCATCACCTGGCAGGAGCACAGGTTTTAAAATTACAATTAGTATGATCCCCCCTTTAAATGTAGGCACTTAGTGCTATGAATTTTTCTCTTAGCACTGCTTTCATTGTGCCCCATAAGTTTGTATATGTTGTGCCTTCGTTTTTATTGAACTCTAGGAAGTATTTAATTTTTTCTTTATTTTTGTCTTGACACAGTTTTCATTCAGTAGATAGTTGTTCATTTTCCATGAGATTGTCAGCTTTCTGTTGTTGTTGATTTCCAGCTTTAATCTATGGTAGTCTGATAAGATGCAGAAGTTATTTCAATTTTCTTACATCTGTTAAGACATGCTTCATATCTAAAGTATGTGTGTATTCAAACCAAATGTGGTCTGCTTTGGAGAAACTTCTATGAGGTGCTAAGAAAAAGGTATGTTTTTGTGTGTTTTACTGAAGTGTTCCATACATATCTGTTAGGTAAATTTATCTTATAATGTCAGTTAACTAGGTTTCTATATTTAGTTTTTGTCTTGATGACCGGTTTATTGATGAAAGCAGGGTATTGAAGTCTCCCACTAACAGTGTGTGGGAGTCAGGATATGATTCAAGCTGTAGAAGTGTTTCCTTTATAAACTTGGGTGCTCTTGTGTTTGGGGCATAGATGTTAAGAAATGAAATTGAATTTTGGTAAATTTTTCCTTTGAATATGTAGTGTCCTTCTCCATCTCTTTTGGCTAGTTTTGGTTTGAACTCTATTTTGCCATATATTAAAATGGATACACTAGTGTGTTTTTTTTCATCTCTTTATCCTGAAGTTATGTTTATTTTTATCTTTGTTGAGGTGTGTTTCTTGGATATAGCAGAAAAATTGATTCTGTTTTCTGATATATTGGTCTTTTTGTTGGTGAATTGATACCATTAACATTGAGAGATATAAATGACCAATGATAGTTGATTCCTGTTTTGTTGTTGTTGGTGGTGGTGATGTGTGTGTTTCCTTTTTCTGATTTTGATTATGAGAGATTTTTCCTGCTGAGGACAACATCAAATTCCATGTTATTCATTGCTGTCCCAGAGGTTGGGCCCCTCTATTGGGTACGGGTGTTAACTGGGGCAGGTCTCCTGATTGTGAGGTAGGGATGCTGATACTGTTTGTCTAAGAACTCAGAGTTTTCAGTGTGTTTTGATTTGACCATATGCATAATAGGGCTCTTGATTATGACTGGAACACAATAGGGCCCTTCAGTGTTTTCTTCTAAATATGTGAAAACATTGCTCCACAAAAGTAGGACCTGAGGCTGGACAGGTGGCTCATGAGTTAAGAACATTTCTTACTCTTGCAGAAGGGTCTGGGTTTAATTACCAGCATCCTCTTGATGACCTGCATCCATATGTAAGTTCAGTTCCATAGGCTCGGATATCTAACTGCTTCAGGAATTGTACACACTTGGTGTACATACATACATGCAGGCAGAACACTCATTTACATAAAATAAATAAATAAATTGGAAAAGTAGATCTGTGAATAGAGGAACTATTTGCACATATATGTATTTAATATACATCTTAAGTATTCATCATTATATATGAAAGCCTATTTTCTATACATAAGTGCATATGCACATACATATTTTCCCCACATAGTATAAAAGGAAAGATTTAGTCTCTTGAATTGCTGCTTAACAAGCCCAATGAATGGGGAAAACCTCAGTTTGAAGTTTTTCTGTTCACTTTCATGCATATAATACATGGAATAAACAAGTCATATACTTTCCCAAAGGACAAAGGAACTTCACTTTAAATCCAAATACATTTTGTAAGTCAATACAATTCCTTCAAGGGAAAGGTGTTCTGTGTCTTTAAGAAGCCTGTTGTAACCCCTGGTTCCAGTGATAAGCTCTCATCCCAACACTTCTTTGGGCCAAACAATTCTAATTTTTATCTAAACCTTTTTTTTTTCCGTAGAAGTTGGCAAACTAGGTCTTATGCTCTAATTTTTAGTCCATGTCTATTTTCTTTTGTTAAAAATGAAAACATTTTTACTATTGTTTGACGATCTCACATTTACAAAACAAGTTTTAGCACCTTTGAACCCACATTTCCCTATCTTATCCCCACCCCTCTCTTATTAAAACCCTTCTTCCAACAAGTCCAACTTCCACTTCCATGCTTCCTTCTTGTCTATGACCACTGAGTTTATTTAGAGTCTTTGGCCCTAGAATGGATGTGAGGCTATTTGCTGGTGCAAGGACAACTTATCAGTGGCTATTACATGGAGGAGCACATGTGTATTTTTTAAAAAATCACACAATAAGAATTATGTTTACAATGCCTTTAAAAATATGTAAATGTATCCCTCTTTTTTAAAAAAATAAAGAAGTAAGAAAAAAAGAATCATGTTTATATTTTTTTTAAATTACTGTTAAAAAAATACAATGTGCAGGGTTGTAGTTCGGAGTGTTTGCCTGGCATGTGAAAAGTCTTAGATTCAACTCCAGTAACACTGAATAGTAACAAAACCAATAAGGGTCTTGAGAGGGCTCAGCAGGTTACATCATAATAGCTCTATCACAGAGGGTCATGGAGAGTCTTACGCTAGTACCATGACATTTGTATTTATGACACATGTCAATAATACTAGAAAATGAAACCGGCATGTGGTCTCACATCACATATCTTTGCTAACTTGATGAATTATACTTTAGTTTCTTCATCTTAAACCTCTGAAAAAGAAGCATCTACTTTTTTTTTTTTTTTTTTTTTTTTTTTTTTTGAGAGAGAGAGAGGGTCTTACTATATAGATTTGCCTGGCCTGGAACTTGATACATAGTCCTTCAACTCACAGAGACCCCCTTGTCTTTAGCTCCAAGGAGCTGGGGTTAAGGGAGTATACACATCACACCTGGCCAGTGTTAAGGACTGTTCATTGTTTCTTCTGAAAATGTTTATTTAACACACATAAAGGGGGTTGTATAGATTCCCTTCTTGTCCTGAATAAGAGATGACATTCTTCTGTCACCTCATTTGAAGTAGTGGGCCCCAGGAGAATCAAACTGATAAACAAGGTACACTAAAGTCTCACGCAACAGCCGATTTTATTTAGAGCTTCAGACAATTCATACTCTTGGTCATTCAAGTGAGGTTCTCGTAAGTTCAAGCTGTGTACAATCACAGGGACAGGCAGCACGTGATTTAAAAAAAGGTTTTTCTATAGAGGCATTCAATTTAATTGAACATTGAATTGAATATCATTAAGCAATAATGAGAAAGCTGAAGTAAATTTACTCCTACCCATTATACTTGGGGGAAGCATGAAAACACATTCCAAGAACAATCCCTTGTTTTGAAGAAACAGATCCCAAGATTTCTGACTTGTTTTCCTGGAATATTCTCATAAGTACTCAGAATTCTCCTCACATGACTTTCGAAAGATATAAATAAATAAATAAAGTGATATAGCTAAAATAAAAGTCGAAAAATTACCTTGCCCTCTCTTATCAGTAGTCCCATTATTGATGTTTTCCTCGCTTTTTCCATATGTTTAAGTTGCTATTTATCTTGCTTTTTTCCTGTTTATTGTATATGAATGAGTGTATGCCACAGGTATGCCAGTGTAGCAGAGGGCAACAGAGGCTGAAAATACAAGTGTCTGTGAGCCACCAGACATGTGTGCTAGAAACTGAATTCGAGTCTTCTAGAAGGCAACAAGTCTTCTTAACTACTGAGCCATCTCTTTATTTTCCATCCTTTGCCAGTTAAAAATAGGATTTTTGATACAGGCTGCCACTATAAAACCAAGAGTCTAGGCTAGTCTTGAACCTGTGAGCCTCGTGATTTAGCTTCCCAGGTGTTGGATTTGTAGGGTTGTGCCAACATACTTGACTTCATTATTCTGTCTTTATTTTCTGTTTCACGTTACTGCCCAGTGGTTCAGGAGCTGTGCACAGGCACGCTTCTCTCTGTCCATGGTCCTGAATCAGCATTGCCCTATCCTGGGTTCTGTTGGCAGCTTTTTTTCTCTGAATCTTTTGCATTTCTTTCTTTTTGTTCCCCAGTCCTGTTCACGGCTAAGGCCTTCCACCGCTGCTGTACCACACATGGAACAGAAACACTGCTTTATCTAGAGCAGAAGTGTGCTATGCGGAGGCATTGACATAGGAATGACATCAGCCTGCTGCTGCCTCCTGAGTTTAACCACAGCTTGAAAGAAAACTTTGAATGCAGATAGAACTTTTAGTTCATTTCCTCAAGCTTTTCTTTTGCAGTTCTGTTTGCTTATTTAAAATGCTAGATTTATTTTTCTATGTCTGGGTAGTTGTCCTGCACATATGTCCATCTGTACACATTCATGTCTGTGCCTACAGAAGCCAGAAGAAGGCATCCGGTTCCTTGGAACTAGAGTTAGAAATAGACATGAGCTGCCATGTGGATGCTGGGAACTAAACCTGGGTTCTTCACAAGAACAACAGCCAGTTTTCTTATCCACTGAGCCGTCTCACCAGCCCTGAGTTAGAAACGTCTACATACTAAAAATTCTTGCAGAGGTCAGAACAGGGTGTCCAGCCCTCCAGAATTGGGTTTTCAAACAAACATTAGCCACTGTGCGGGTGCTAGAAACCAAATCCAGGTCTTCTGCCAGAGGAGACAGTGTTCTTAACTACTGGGCCATCTCTCCAGCTTTGCAGAGAATCTTTCAAAAGATGTGATTTATTATTTTTAAAATTATGTTTAGATGTATGTGTGTGTTCATGTGGGTGCATGGGCAACAAACAGGTGCAGTCACGTATGGTTGTTAGCTGCCATGTGGGTTCTGGGAACTAAACCTGTGTCCTATGCTATAGCAACAATTGATCTTAACCACTGAACTACTGAACACACACTCTCTCTCTCTCTCTCTCTCTCTCTCTCTCTCTCTCTCTCTCTCTCTCTCTCTCTCAGACAAGATCTTGGTATTTTATCCAGGTACTACTCAAACTTCTATACTCAAATGATCCTCCTGCCTCAGGAGGATCCTAGATGGGCCTGAACTATCATGCTCAGCTATAATGTTGAGCATAGAAGGTAGATCTGAAACAATATTTTATATAGAGAGAAGAAAATTGATAAAAAGAAAAAGTATATGAGGGGAGAAAATAGTTTCCATTTTAGGCCAACAAGTCTGTATGGTCACAACAGTCAATAGTTTCCGTTTTAGGCCAACAAGTCTGTATGGTCACAACAGTCAATAGTTTCCATTTTAGGCCAACAAGTCTGTATGGTCACAACAGTCAATAGTTTCCATTTTAGGCCAACAAGTCTGTATGGTCACAACAGTCACTGAAGCTGAATTATGGGTCCTTGGAGATTCCCGTTATGCCAAGTCCTGCTATGTCGAAGGGACGGTGTCACACATTTCCCACCCTGAACAGATCTAGCAGGGTGTGAGTCCTCATGAATGCTGATGGTTGCTGTGAGCATGGGGCTTGTTTGTATGATAATGTATATATTTTCATGTTCCTCCTTCAGGGAATGCTCTCCGTGTTAATGTTAATGACTCCATGCTAATTAGAAACAGTGTGTGTCTGGGGGGGGGATGAGAATGTGTACTTCAGCAAAATGGTGAACGCTGGGACCTTAAGCTCTTAAGGCTCTAGGAAAGAACTCTGAAAACATGAGTTCAAGGATCTGTAATTTCTCAACTATGCAAAATATAAGGATGCAATAAGAATTATATGAGGAGCTTGCTTCATAGAACTGAAAGAACAGAAGCAGGTTCTGAACCAGCTTTTCAGAACTGTATTAAGGAAAGAGATTTAGGGAATGGTGATCTCAGCAGCAGATTCTACCCAGCTAGCTTATTGTCTGTGTTTACAAAGGCAGGCAGATTCCTGAGTTCAAAGTCATCCTGTGACAGATCAAGTTTAGGTCTAGGTGTGGTAGGAATGGTAATAGGACAAGATTGAACCCAGCTAAACTTACTGTTTATGTTTACAAAGGCAGGCAGATCTCTGATTTTATTTGCTATGTTAAAAAAAAATGTACTTGCTTTCTCTTTCTAAGAATCAAGAGGATAAGTTTATAAAATGCTTATTTGTAGGATAATCCAAAGGGAACCTGGGTTAATGATTGAATTGATATGTAAATCAATTCTGTGCTTTGGTCTGTAAGGGCTGAGCTGTCTACACAGCTGCCTGGGGAGCCAGCTGAAGCACAACACAGAGCTGTCAGCTTATATACACAATTGACTTCATGGCATTTCTTTTGCATCTCCCAAACACCCCTTCCTCAGGAATCCCTCTTTAAGATGAACCTAGTTCTTGGCACTATTACAGATTCTCTCTACCTTTGTGTATATGGCTCAGCGATTAAGAGCACTGACTACTCTTCCAGAGGTCCTGAGTTCAATTCCCAGCAACTACATTGTGGCTTACAACCACCTGTAATGGGATCTCATGCACTCTTCTGGTGTGTGTCTGAAGACAGCCACAGTGTATTCATATAAATAAAAATAAATAAATCTTTAAAAATAGTTTAAAATCTGGTCATAATGATACATGCCTATAATTTCAGAACTAGGAAAGTCAGATGAGAGGACCATCCAGAATCTGACGTTATCGTGGTGTAAATAGTTCTAGGTTAGCCAAGGTTCTAGACCAGCCAAGGTCATATAGTGAGATATTCTTTTAAAAAACAAGAAAACATCCAGGTGTGGTGGTGCACCCCTTTAATCTGTTACCCAGGATGCAGGGGCAAGTGGATCTACATGAGACCTGGTCTTAAAACAAAATGTAGCAAAACAAAACAATTGGTGTGGTATAAGGGGATATGGTACAACAGTTAAAACACTTGCTATTCTTACAAATGACCTGGTTTTGGTCCTAGAAGCCATATGGTGGACTGAAATAATTTGTAAATCCAGTTTTAATCCAACACTATCTTCTGACCTCTCCTGGTACCAGGCATGTACACAGTACACAAACATACATCAGGCAAAATACCATACACATAAAATTTAAGTAGTTTTGTTTGCTTTTGAAACAAAGTTTCTCTGTATAGCCTTAGCTGCCCTGGAACTTTCAATATAGACCAGACTGACCTTGAATTTATAGAGATCCATCTGTGTCTGCTTACAAAGTATTGGAATTAAAGGTATGTAACATTTTAAATTAATTTTAAAAATGAATAAGAAAACAACATTGTTTTGGTTTGATTTCTAATGATATGATAAAACACTGACCAAAAACAACTTGAGGAGGAAAAGATTTGTTTGGCTTACATGTCCTGCTCACAGTGTATCATCAAAGGCAGCAAAGGCAGGAACTGAATCAGACTACAGAGGAATGCTGCCTAATGTTTGTTCTGTATGCTGGCTAGTTTTATGTCAACTTGACATAAGCTAAAGTCATCTGAGAGGAGGGAACCTCAACTGAGAAAAATGTCTCCATAACACTGGGCAGTAGCCAAGCCTGAGAGCAATTTCTTAATTAGTAACTGATATGGTAGGGCCAGCCCATTGTGGGTGGGGCCATCTGTTGTGGTGTTGAAAACCAGAAGCAACCACTGTTCTGATGCAAGGTAAAAATGTATTTCATGACTGGGTCAAATTTGCAGTCTCCTCTGAAGTAGGAGAGAGAAGCAGCCACGACTAAAAGCACAGGAGCATTTTTATAGTCAAGCTCAAGCTTGAGGTACATAGCAAGTGATTACAAAAGTGGAATTCTGTTGGTTATTTTTATGATCATGGAAAAATGTATATGTTATGGGTCTGTGGTCAGCCAATCCTAGGAACATATCACAAAGCAGTGGAAACAATTTACAACCTATAAATGATAGATTATAGGGGAAGAACAAGGCTGGGTCATTAGGGAATGGCACTACTTGAGAGGGATGGCCTTGTTGGAGGAAGTGTAAGGGTGGGTATTGGACACGCCCAGCCTGAGTTTCTCTCTTTCCTGCTACCTGTGGATCTAGATGCAGAACTGTCAGCTACTTCTCCAGCACCATGTCTGCTTGCATGTCTCCATGCTCCCACCATGACAACAATGGATTTAACCTTTGGAATTGTGAGCCAGCCCCAAATTAAATGCTTTCCTTTCTAAGAGTGCTCTGGTCATGATGTGTCCTCACAGCAATAGAACACTTACTAAGACAAATAGTATGAACTTGGACAACCAGTATTTGCATATAACTCCAGCATCTAAACTCTCTGCTAGTATGTTAACTCTGAACACGAAGAATATCAGCTATTTTAGGAATCTCTTTTTGATCACAGAAACTAAAGCAAGCTCATGATCCTCATCTCCTTTTCAGCTAAAGCAAAAACATGCCCTAGGCTCACTCAACTCTCAATACTCAGAGGAATATTTGCTTAACCTATGCTCTCCTCCTTCAAGCTTGGAGGCAGGGAGATAGGTCAATGTCTGAAATCCAAAGACACCTTGGATTCCCCCAACCAAAAAAAAAAAAAAAAAAAAACCTCACAGACCAGCTTTCTTCTCCATGAGATAATTATCTATAATAATGTGACTGTATTCTAGAGAAAAAGTAATGGCCTCTTGAGACTTATCCCCTCAAATGATGGCAGTGATACTTACTTCTGGGGACCCTGTGGAAAAACCAGAATTGAGACAATGATAACCCAACCATAGCCAGACTAGTACTGTTTAATTACGAATGCTTCTTACTCCACTTCTCTGATTCATCCTCTATTTAAACCTAAACTTTGTGTCAGTACTCCTCAAAATACACTTCAGGTCACTGGGCCCTTATTATTCTCTTCCCAATGTGGCTACATTGAATAAATCTCTGATTTTCACAATTACTTGTCTCTTTGATTAACATATTGGAGATGGGTAGGTAATCTCAGCTTACTGGAGCTGCAAGAGCCCAGACTTTTATCCCCAAAACTGTTGATTGGTTGGTTTTAATTTTAAAATTTTATTTCATGTGCATTTCTGTTTTGCCTGCATATATGTCTGTGTGTGGGTGTCAGATGCTCTGGAACTGAAGTGACAGTCAGATGTGAGCTGCCATGTATGTGCTGGGAATTGAACCTGGGTCCTCTGGAAGAGCAGCCAATGTTCTTAACCACTAAACCATTTCTCCAGCCCCTACAAGCTCTTGTTACACCATTTCCAAAGAGATGTCTCAGTGGTGAAAAGACCGATGATTCTTTCTTGCATGTAAGTATCCAGACTGACTCCCCCCCCCCCTCTCTCTCTCTCTCTACCTTTCACTCCTACGATACAATTACATTTGTAGAATACAGACATGACCTTTGGTGCAGGCGTATCATTCCAGTACAAGGAGCTGGGACACGAGGAAACACTGAGTTGTTAAATAATTGGTATCTGCTTTTAACAGAAGAGTAACTGCCTGTCTGTACTGAACAAACTTGATTTGTGCATTCAAGATAATGGTGATCAACATGGCTAGATAAAAGGATCAATAGATGTCTGGAGACATCAATGGACTGACTATTTGGGATGTGATAGAGGAAGGGGACTACAAAGTTGGAGTGATGACAAAAGACAGGAAGTCCTGACAGGATGACACAAGAACAGATTTATTAGCAGAGGACTGATAGTTGAGGAGAAACTATCAAGGAACTGAAAGACAACTCTGACCAGGGACAGACTAATCCTTTGATTAGAAAATTGGCATGTTCATGCTTTTATAATTAAACATAACAAACAAATGTGTAACTGGAAAAAAATAAAACAGGAAAAAGGCTCTAGATGGCCTCTCAGAAACATCTCTGTCATAGAGACAGGAAGTAGAAAAATAGTTGCCAGGTTCTGGGGGAAAGGTGAATAGGGAGATTCATTTTTTTAATGGATACAGGGTTCCAATTTTATCCCTGTTCTAGTAAGGTACTTACTAGAGTTGCTGTTAGGTGTCTCTTCTGCAAGCTTGAAATAATCCAATGTTTACAAGATAAGGAACCAGCCATAAGGCAGTTCCTATGTGAGCCAAGCCTAAGGTGAAACTTTAGAGGAGACCCCAGACTGGCCCTTCCTGTTCCTGTTTAGCAAAGGAACTTTGAGACTGGCCACTCTATTTGACTCTGGCTTTGTGAGGGTGCTCCCCCACCCATTCACCCACTCCTGCCTCACCCCTTTGGCATCTCCCTGTGCTGGGGTATCAAGCCTCCCTCCCCTCCCACTGATGTCAGATAAAGCCATCCTCTGCTACATATGTATCTGAAGTCCTGGATCCTTCCTCTTTGGTTGGTGGTTTAGTCCCTGGGAACTCTGGGTGGTCCAGTTAGTTAATATTGTTTCTCCCTTCAGGTCCTTCAGTCCTTCCCCTAACTCTTCCATTGGTGTCCCTGGGCTCAGTCTGATGGTTGGCTTTGAGTATCTGCATCTGTATTGGTCAGGTGCTGGTAGAACCTCCCAGGGAACAGCCATGTTAGGCTTCTGTCAGCAAGTGCTTCTTGGCATCAGCAATAGTGTGGGGGTTTGGTGTCTGCAGATGGGATGGGTCCCTAGGTGGGGCAGCCTCTGCATGGCCTTTCCTTCCGTCTCTGTTCCATTTTGTTGTTGTTGTTTGTTTGTCCTCATCTTTTCTTTGGACAGGAACATTTCTGGGTTAAAAACTTTGAGATGGGTGGGTGGCCTCATACCTTAACTGGAGGTGGTATCTACAGGTTGTATCTCCCCATTATTGAGTATTTTGGCAAAAGTCATCGCCATTGGGTCTTGGGAGCTTCTCACTTCCCCAGAGTCTGAGAATTTCTAGTAGCTACCCCAGTTCCCCATTCCCCTCTGATACATGTTTCTATTCAGTTTCCTGATCTTCTGTATTTCTCTCCTGTTCCTTTCAATACCTGTTCTTCCCCCCACCTTTTCCCTCTCACTCCTCTCTTCCTTCATGGTCCCTCCCTCCCTCTAGCTCTGTGATTATTTTGTCCCCTGTTCTATATAGGATTGAAGCACCCACAATTTGGTCTTCCTTCTTCTTGAGCTTCAGGTGGTCTATAAATTGTATCTTGGGTATTTTGAGCTTTGGGACTAAAATCCATTTATTAGTGAGTACATATCATGTGTGTTCTTTTGTGCCTGGGTTACCTCACTCAGGGGTATTTTCTAGTTCCATCCATTTGCCTGCAAAATTTATGAGTCATTGTTTTTAATGGTTGTGTAGTATTCTATTGTGTAAATGTACCACATTTTCTGTATCCATTCCTCTGTTGAAGGACATCTGGGTTCTTCCCAGGTACTAGCTATTATAAATAAGGCTGCTATAAACATAAAGGAGCATGGTTTCTTTTTTTAAAACCTGCCTTAGTAAGGGTTCTTAACCACTTGAATCTCCTTTCTAGCCCACCACCCACCAAAGGTAGTGGAAAAAAACGTGAATAAGAAATGGGGATTATATACCTGTTCAGAAACAGTTCTTTGGGGGCAGTTCCAGTCTTCATTGTCAGCAGTCCAGTTCACTAGCAAAACACCAACATGAACTAGCAGCAGTAGTCCAGTATACTTGACAATCACTACTCATGAATCACCAATAGCAGTTTGATCTAGGAGAAACCTCAAGGCTCCACCAATCGGCATGAGTCAGCCGAAGTGGCAAAATGCAGCTGGACTACCACCAGAAATTCCTTTGGTGTGTTTCTCTCTACAAAGTCACAACAAACGAAGATTAGGAAAGAAAACAAGGCAAACCAATGCAATAGCATTGTCAGTGAAGACCAGTGTCAGGGAAGCCAAGGAAGACTGGCAGGGTGAACATCATTCACTGTCTGTTGGGTTATACTTATACTCTCACATGCTCTTTCAGCAGACAGCTTCCAGAAAAACACCATGTGTCTGTTCTCAGCAAAACATCCTCTTACATGTCTGCTTCAGCAAAACATCCTCTCATAAGACAGCTTCCAGAAAAAAATCACATAACACAATTTATTTGCCAATGAAACCAGAAATTCCAGCTTTACTTAACAAGTGTCTTGATATGTTAATCGTTTCGAGAAAGCCCAGGTATGTTCTACTTGGCCCACGTCGGTTTTAGTGGTTCCACCATCTTATCTCATTGTTCTAGGATTCTCCTTTTTTGCTCTTACCCTAGGAATTCTGATGTCTGTAAGTCCCTAAAAAGCAGGACTCTATGCAGTGCTGGACCCGTCCATTTCTGTATTCAATCTTATGATATCGTCAACTTTTGGTTGCTTGTCCTTATATGCTAAATATTTCTAAAAAAACTGATTAGTACTATTACTTAATTACTTTTTTATTTCTGTGATAAAACACCATGACCAAGGGAGTTACAGAAGCAAATTCTATCTATCTATCTATCTATCTATCTATCTATCTATCTATCTATCTATCTATCCATCCATCCATCCATCCATTGTTTTGGAGACAGGTCTTTTTATGAAGCTTTGGCTTTCCTGGAACTCACAAAGATCCACCTGCCTCTGTCTCTGCCTCTGCCTGCTGAAATTAAAGGCATGGACCACCATGTTTGGCCTGGAAGAGTTTATTTGGCCTTAGCATTCTGGAGGGTTAATGTCCATGATAGTGGAGTAAAGGCTAGGTAGTAGAAACAGGAAGCTGAGGGTTTGAATCTTGAACTTATAGCAGAAAGCAGAGAGATCAAACTGGGAATGACATGTGGCTTGGAAACCTAAAGGCTGTAGTCACATACTTCCTTCTAAGTCTCTTCAAACAGTGCAACCAACTGGGAACTAAGTATCAAAATATCTAATTCTGTGGGGGATAGTCTCATTCAAACCACCAGTGATCAAAAAGGGCTTAATTGAATGAAATATACATCAATGTGAGTGTGGAAAGGAGCACTCAGATAACAGGTACGTTTATTTGGTGAGTATAAAATAGTCTTCCCAGGCTACTAACTAAGGCTCTTTGAGTACATGCATACAAGCAGCAAGACACTTGGTAGCTAGCTTATATATTCACTGGTGTGTTTTAGGAATGGCAGAATCAAGGATTTGCTTCACCAAATTGGAACAACTCAAGCTTAGCTCTATGAAAAAGGAATGACTCAAATTTAAAGTAAATGTCTCTCTTTTTTTATTAGATATTCTCTGTTTTTACATTTCAGGTGTTATCCCCTTTCCCCCAATCCCATCCCCCCCATTGACTCCATAAAGGTGCCCTCTCCCAACCTCCCTCTCCCACCTCAGAGCCTTGGCATTCCCCTACACTGGGAAAACAAGCAGTCAGTAGATTAAAGTCCTCTTCTCCCATTGATGCCAGACAATGCTGCATATGCACCTGGAGCCATGGAGACCTCCATAAGAACTCATGGATTGGTGTTTTCGTCCCTGGGAGCCGTGGTGAGTTAGGGTTAGTTAATAATTTTGTTCTTCCCATGGGGTTGCAGACACTTTCAGCTCCTTTCCCTAGCTCCTTCATTGAGGTCCCCATATTCAGTCTGATGGTTAGCTGCAAGCATCCTCCTCTGTATCAGTATGGCTCTGGAAGAGCCTCTGAGGAGGCATCCATATCAGATTCCTGCCAGTAAGCACTACTTGGCATCAGCTATAGTACTTGGGTTTAGTGGATGCATAGGGGATGGATCCGCAGATGAGGCAGTCTCTGGATGATCATTTCTCCAATCCCTGCTCCTCTATTTGTCCCATTATTTCCTCCCAGGAGTGTTTTATTCTAAGAAAGACTGAGGCATTCACCTTCTGAAGTTCTTTCTCTTTGAGCTTCATAATTTCTTTGAATTGTTTCTTGGGTATTCACTCGCTTACCAGTGAGTACATACCATGAGTGTTCTTTGTGACTGGGTTACTCTTACAGGATGATAGCTTCACGTTCCATCCATTTGCCTAGGAATTTCATGAAGTTGTTGTTTTTAATAGCTGAGTAGTACCCCATTGTATACATGTACCACAATTTCTGTATCCATTCCTCTGTTGAAAGGCATCTGGGTTCTTTCCAGCTTCAGGCTATTATAAATAAGGCTGCTATGAACATGGTGGAGCATGTGTCCTTTTTATACATTGGAGCATCTTTTAGGTGTATACCCAGGAATGGTATAGCTAGGTCCATTTTTCTGAGGAACCTCCAGACTGATTTCTAGAGTGGTTGTACCAGCTTGCAATCCCACCAACAATGGAACAGTGTTCCTCTTTCTCTACACCCTCAGCAGCATCTGCTGTCACTTGAGTTTTTTATCTTCGCCACTCTGACTGGTGTAAGGTAGAATCTCAGTGTTGTTTTGATTTGCATTTCCCCGATGACTAGGGACGTTGAGCATTTCTTATGTGCTTCTCAGCCATTGGATATTCCTCAGTAGTTCAGGTTGATTTTGAATGTACAATCCTTCTGTTTTAGCCTCTTACATGTTAGGTTTATAGGTGTATCCTCCTATGGAACTTTTAAACAATTTTGAGCCAGCTCTTCTCAAAAGGCCTCTTCTACCCTCGACTTCTCCTGACTTCCAAACCATCCTTAACACTTACCCTATTAGCCCTATTGTGCTAGATTCTAGGTGCTGCATCCTGAGAATCCACCCTAACTGCCTGCTTTCTTCCTCACCCCAATCTGAACACAGTATCTCTTTTACTCACTCAGATAATTATATTAGCCTCTCAACTCTCAGTGGTTGGCCCCACCCTCTGTTATTTCCCATGATCTGTGGATTAAAGCTTCTACATGTGTCAGTTAAGGCTTACAGAAATCTGGCTAACATGTTAGCCCCAATTCCTCAATTCCTCATAAGCCTCAGCTAAATCAGCTGCTGATGTTCAGCTGTTATTACTTACTAAGCCAATCATCCTGATCATTTCAGGTCTTCATGTGTAAACGTGACCTCTTTTTAGCATGAACGCTCCATGACTTCATTCCCTCCTTATCCTCAAGCAACAATCGCTTCCTGACACCACCAGACTTTTGTGAAACACTGAGTCCTCTGCAGTGTATTACAGAATACTAACATATCTTGTCTTTCAGAAATTAAGTCTGTTGAAAGAAAAATTGTACTTTATTGTATTACTTACTATACTTGTATTAAGTACTCAGAATGCTTAACGTTTTATTCTTATTGTTCTTTATTGTTCAATTAAGTACATAAATGTATGTATTGAGTTTGAGATTATCAGTGATGAAAGTGTGTGGTGTGCAAGTGTGTGGACCTGAATTTTGATTCTCAGTACCCTCAATGAGCCGAGTGCAATAACACATCTGAAACCCAGGGTTGGGGTGGGGTTCGGAGTAGAGGTGGGAGTGTGGAGACAGTCAAATCTTTGCTTTACCCATCTGGGGAGCTCCAGGTTCAGGGGAGACTCAAAAACTGTTAAAAGATAGAGGAAGACACCATCTGTTAGGACCTGGTCCACATTGCACGCACATGCACACACATGCACACTATAGAGGGAACACTTACTAAAACAAAATGTAAACACAAGTGAAAATGAATGGGATCAAATATTTAAGTTCAGTAATACTAGTTTTCTTGAAACCTTTATTTTTGGAAGGAAATGAGATCTTTGCCTCTCCCATCTCAAATGATCGCTGAGGTAATCAAACTTAATACAAGCCAGAAAAGTCAAACCCGACTGTTTTTATTTTGTTACAAAAGCCACAGACTATACATTTCTCAAAATACTTTAAAGTTTTGTTTATTTATATTGAACAAGTGCTATGTCTGCATGTACACCTGTGTGCCATGTGGTTGCTGGGAATTGAACTCAGAACCATTGTAAGAGCCCCCAGTCCTCTTAATCTCTGAGCCATCTCACCAGGCCCCTATAATTGTTTTATTGGCTAAAAAGTTTAAATGCTTAGAGTGAGACAGAGTGTGGGTGTTTTCTATATCTACTCCTAATATATTTATGTGTAACATAACAACTGACTTTGGAAGATGCATCTCTGATTATAATATTAGCGTAAACCATTGCATTTCTGTTCTACATGAAAGATTGAAACACCAAATTCATTGTATAGTCAGTAGACTGCTTTAACATAGCCAAGCTTTATACAAATCCTATAATTCGCATTTCTCCTAAGAGCTTTAAAATCCAAACATAATGTACAAACAGGCTTGTAATAGTCTATCCCCAAGAAAGCTTTGCCAGCCTGCAATCATATCTACAAGGATCAACTGTTGTTAGAGTGCACCTTTCATTGTAGAGGGGAAGAGAATATCCACAGGGCTTTGAATTCACAGAATTCAGTATAGATTCTTTTAATTGATGTACATACATACATACACACACACACACACACACACACACACACACACATGGGGGTTCGAGGAGAAGGAGAGGGCAAGGGAGAGGGAGAGAGAGGAGGAGGAGAGAGAGAGAGAGGAGGAGGAGGAGGAGAGAGGAGAAGCCATGGATTTGAAAGACAGCAAGGTACAGGGAAGGGGCTTGGAAGGAGGAAAGGGAAGGGTGGGTGACATAATTATAATAATTCAGAAAAGATTGTATGGCATAACTGGATGGGCATACACAGTTGCACACGCTTGCATTCTCAGCATTTCAGAGACAGAGGTTGGAAGTTCACTGAAGGATTGAGGCTAGCCTTCTCTACATATTGGGCTCCATGCCAGTCAGGGCTTCATAGCCAGATACTACTTCAAACAAGCATCATTGTGAGTTAGCAACTTCCTCACTATGCAGTTTACCATCCTGTAGTTTTTTTTCTGCCCGTCTCCTTCCTCCCGCAGCCCCCTTCAGTGCTGCCCTGGCTCATACATCTGTTTTGTAACAGGACCCCTTTGACCTTAAACTCAAGGCAATCCTCCTGCCTGGCTTCCTGAGTGCAGGTATTGCAGTGTGCTTCAGTGCTTCTAGCTTATATGCCATTTTTAAAGGCTGAAAAGTGTTATAGTACACGAACACGGTTGTGTTAAATAATAAAAATGCCACCACGCTAACGCTGGCAGACAGGCCAACGGGCCTGGCCTGTTCTCACCTCGGCAGACTCTCTGACCTAGACCTCCAAAGCCTCTCCACCAGAATCGCTATGTTCCCATGGCGGGTCACTGCCACGCCAGCCCCACGCATCCAAATTCCATGGCTGGCTGGGGTGCCCTGCCACCATACCTAGAACTCAGGTGAGTTGCTGTGTGAAGGGAAACACCACACTATCTTAGTTTAGAATCAACAGTAACACAACAGCTAACATCCTAATCTTGTAAGCCATATAAATATAAATCCTCCGGTGGCAAATCCTGGCCGATTCGCCATCTAAACCAGGGGCTTGTTTGTTACATCTTGTAAGTTTCTCATTGCTAAACTTTTGCAAATCTTTACTGTGTTTAGAGTTAACATGATTGATTATTATTTCTCTGGAAGAGTCTATTCATCCCAACCAGAGAATGCCAACCTTCCATAATTATCTAACAACTAGCAACAAGAATAAAAACCTTCCTTCACCCCAACATACCACTGCATCTCTCTCTTTTTTCTTAATTGGTCTGATCAAACAGACTAATATTTTACTGGCATTAACTGATTCACTATTGAGCTTTTTAAAGGTGCTAAGTAACTCTTTGAGGGGTAAAGCTGTAAGGATGCTTTGTATTGCAGTAATATTAAAGACACCCATTAACCCTGGCTATGGCCAGCATCTTTAGAGCCATATGGAATCAGCAGAGTATATTATCTCAGTGGCGGCCCTTTCCAGTGTGGCACCATGCCGCGCTGCCCCCAGGTACTCTCTGACCCTGGCAGTCTCTCCCGCGTTAGTTCAGGCAATGGTGGACCATAGAGAACTAACATTATATTCATCCCACTGGTGGCCCTCTGGTTAGTCTCTCTCCTGTGGTACAGTCTGACACCCCAGCAGTTTCCCCCACATTAGTTCTGGCACCAGTGTGCCATATAGCACTAAGGTTATGTTTATCTCATCAGCAGCCACGCTCTGGTTAGTTTTTCTCCTGGTAGAGGGCCAACTGCAAACTCTACCCACACTCCAACTAACCCAACAAGTTAAAAATTTCAGAAACTTGTAATTTAGCAATTTTTTTAATCTGAGATTTTTTTTTCAGTAAATTTTACACTCCACAGAATGTTCACACCATAAACTCAGAGCCAAATTATATGATATAATTTGACCACCTAGACAAGACAAATCATCCTATACAAATCCATCCCTTATAAAATATTCATAACAACCTGTAGCTATGCAGAGCCACATGAAGAGGTTTATCTTCCTCTTCCTCCATCTCCCCACTCCCTCTCTTCTTCCCTCCACCTTTCTGAAACTCTATTTCCACCTACCTTTCCTTCTTGTCCAATGACAGGCCTTGTGCCTGCCTTTATTTACATAAAGACAACAACTTACAGTTCACCTTTTCTGTCCAATTAATAAAGGAACCTTTCTCTCAAATATAAGTTGAGTACAAATATTGCCATTTTATAATTATAAAGTATAAAACACATCTAACACCTAGACAGTAAATGTTTTTACTTTTAGAACATTTTATTACTCCAGCTTAAGAAAAGCTTGAAATCTATATGTGGCTTGCTAGTATATTATCTGAAAACCATATAATTAAATATATTTTTTTCAAAGTTAAATAGCCTGTGGAGGCTGTAAGACTATAATTAGTCCTCAGTTCTGTCAGAAATCTGAGAATGAACAATACTATCTGCAAATATGGGAAGCTTGACATGACTTCTAGAACCGAGGCAGGTCGTAGAGACAATTGCTTATTTGTACAATCCCCTGTTAGTAACATGTGAGAGCATTAGTCCTTAGCCTTCTGGTCCAGGATCATTTGACAGACCTTTGAAATGGGTAAGGAAAATCAGGAAGCCAGCCAGGCCTTAAGAAGGCCATAACAACAAATGTTGTAGTCTCTGATGTTTGTCTTGGGCTGGATCTAGTTTGAAAGTGCCTGATCAGGAGACTAAGTATGCCAGTTTGGCATTCTGACAATGAGCCCCATCAAAGTTGTAAATTCTGTAATATATATATATGTGTATATATATATATATATATATATATATATATATATATATCAAAAACAAAATTTTAGTATCATCAAGATATCTACAGTTAAGATGAAATTTTGTTCATTTTTTTTTGTTTTTGTTTTAATCTCTTGGATCTAGTTCTTCAGGAATTCTCCTTCTATTAAATCTGATCCAAATGACTCTGGAAGGTATCCAGAGCCTGATCACTATTTCTAAAAGTGCAAAGACAAAGCCTTTTTTCCAAATCAGCATAACCCTTAGTTGGCAACCAGAAAAGCTTGCATCTTGTATTCTCTCCCAGAGGAATAATATTATCACAAAACTCAAAATCACACCTATTTTGAAAATTACAACAATATAAAACAAACTAATTAAACTAAGCAATACTGTGTGAGGCTATTTTAGGCTTCTCTAATCTGTCATGTCAGGAGATCAAACCAAAATTAACATGGAGCCCATGTTAAAAAGAACAAGCTAGGAGTAGTGAGTGTTTTCTCTGCTCATGATGATCCAAACTAAAGATTCTTGTTAAACTTGGGGCCCAAAGAAGAGAAAATATAGAGTCTAACTTTTTTAATACTCTCCTTATAAGTCATGAAAAATGTAAATAATAAGTAAAAAATATTTTTAAAAGTAAAGGAACACAATTGGAGGGAACATGAGATACCATTTAAAAATGTATCTCAGCAAAATGGAGGGAGGGTGGTATGTCACAGAACCTGGGCCAGAACCCAGCACAGTCTCCCTGCAGCTCCCACTCTCCTGAGAGTGCTCACTCAGGCTTTCCCTCACCTCAGCTGAGGTTACAATCTCATTTTTCTCTATATCTGCTCTCAGTGGAGCATAAGAATCAGCCTTCTTATTGCTGTGGGTTTTGGTTTGGTTGGGTTTTTTGTTGTTTTTGGTGCTAGGGATGAAGCCTAGCAGGCACTCTTCCACTGAGCTATAGCCCCAGTTCAAAGATAATTCTTAAGCCAGGAATCAGTTCATTCTTGTGAAACAGCTTTTAATATGCATCATACAATCAAATACATCCTAGAATCTATTATTTCATCTGTACTTAATACTTGTGAGAATGCCTTGTAGCAATATCAAATAGAATCAGTCAGAACTTAATGCTTCATGAGCTTATTCCTCATGAAATACTCTCAATATGTAACAGTTACGTAAAGCCATCTTAAACATATTCAGTGTAAATGTCAAAACTTATGTTTTAAGTTCTATAGTCATTGGTACTATATTATAGGCAAATGCATAACTGTATGATATTTCTATATTAGCACTTTCTCAAGTTACTTATTGTCCATGTAAATAGATATAGAATCCCTACACATGTATGCCTTGTCAAGGAGATAGTTACATATGTGTATGTGTAATGTTATTATTGACTATATATTGGTTTAAATGAACATTTTAAAATGAATTTGTTTCAAGTAAAAATAAAAAGTTATTAAGGAAAAAAAAAGAATATGAGCCTCCTGCAGACCAAAATATACTGTTTAACTGTTAAGCTCTCTACCTGGAGCTTTTAACTTTCACTCCCTAATAACTTGTATAATATATGTCTGTATTCACTCTGCCTGGTATACAGACATCTAATTTTTCCCTGTACTAGTTGTGAATTGTGGGTAGAATTTCCCAGGTGACTCAGGCAAAATCTGTACTCTCTCTTTCTAACTATAAAACAATTTAATAACATTACCATTAATACTTGTCAATAAGAAGCAGGCAGCTTGTCAAACAAGAATTTTAACCACAAATTTTCATGGAGCCCACGTTAGACAGAGTATGGGTATCCTATAAGACTTTTAAAAAAATCTTCCAATAGTTTATTAGAAAGAATGTAGACATTAAAAAAAATCCCCACTGTCATAAATTGAGGTTTTTTAGCCAGGATATAAGCTGAAATCAAAACAGGAAATAAAAAAAATCCAATAGTATATTAACATTTTCCACTCATTTCCCATACTGACGGTGCAAATACAAATCTGGTTGAAAATGTACATTTTTTTCAAGCAACAATGTACAGCTTTCTTTGTCCTCCATACTAAGAGATGTATAAGCTTAAGAACCAAACAATACCAAATGTATAGGCTTCAAAAACCATTTAAGTTAGGGCATGCACTAGTTTTAGCTAAAACACACCTGAACACTGATGAGTGATCACATACGATGGTATAAAGTATATTTTTGTTTTGAAAAATAAATTTTACTGGAGTAATTCTGAAAGGTATCCTGGAAGAATGGCAGGGAGTCAGCTTAAGATATTGTTTCTGTCTCCTTTAAATCTATGGTCTAAGCTCTAAAACCTTTGTCTTTCCCTGAGCTGAGAGTGGTCTCTGCCTAGCCTATAAGACTTAATAGAGCATCATATCTTTATGCCATCTTAAAGGCAAATAAACTAAGATTCAGATAAATCATATTCTAATCAACATTTGTTTAGGAAACAGACAGTTTCAAATCTCTAATTTTTTGTATCTAGGGTAGCCTGTATTTTTCATAGCAAAAGAGGGGAGGCACAAGGCCTGTGATTGGCCAAGAGAAAAAAAGGGCAGGTGAAGAGGAAGGCGAAAAGATGGAGAATGATGAGGATGACTCAGACCCGTGTCATCTTAATTAGCCACAGGTATAAATATTTTATAAGGGATGGGTTTGTCCAAGATGGGAAATTTTTGTCATGTCATTTAACTCTTAGTTTATGGTGTGGATGTTTTGTGGAGTGTAAAATTTACTGAGAAAATCTGAGATAAAATCATTGCTAAATTACAAGTTTCTGGAGTTTTGAATTTGTCGGGTTGGAGTGTGGGCAGTTTGCAGTTGACCCTCTGCCGGGAGAGAGACTAACCAGAGGGCAGCAGCCAATGAGATGAATATAATGTTAGTTCTATATGGCCCACCATTGCTGGAACTAACATGGGAGAGACTGCAGGGGTCAGAGAGTGCCAGGGGGCAGTGCAGCATGGTACCATGCTGGAACCAGCTGCTGCTGAGATAATATACTCTCCTGATGCCATATGGCTCTAACGATGCTGGTCATAGTGAGGGTTGATGAATCATATTAATATTTACTGCAACAGCTTTGAACATGTTAACCTTCCTTAATTTCCACTTTCAATATCTTCTTAGGCTTTAAAGGTGACTTGCATATCCCCCCCCAATACATTGCTACCTCTTGATACTCATGATGGCTGCCATATACTTTTGCATCAATTTCTCTGAGGTGTCCCAGCATTCTATGACGTTATTTTCTCCTCCAAACCTGGTTCGATTCCATTGTTTTCCATAGTGCATCGCCAAATATTGTTGGCTTTACTACAAAAATGTTTCTCAATCTATCTAGTTTTCTCTACTTTCAGAATCATCAAGCTATCTAATTATCTATCTATCTACCTTTCTATCTATCTACCTACTTATGTGTCCATTCATCTGTAGACAGACATCAACAGTTCCCTAGTTGGTCTCAAATCTTTGGCTCAAGAGATTCTCTAGTTTCATCCTCTTTAACTGGCTGGAATACCATGCTATCATGGCTACCATTAAGATAATTACTTCTTATGTAAATCATTTAATAATTCTCTAACTAGACTTTACCTACTTGTCGATCCAAACATTCTTCGTATGTTAGCAAGAATGAACTATTTTCTGACCAAAATTTGTAATGCCTTTTGCACTGCTGTTATACAAACAGACTGTCATGGATCCTCCTTCCTCCTTCCTCCTCCTCCTCCTCCTCTTCCTCCTTCTTTTTTTCTTCTTCTTCTACTACTACTACTTCCTTTTTTATTTTTAAAATTTTTATTAGATATATTTTATTTATACTTCAAATGTTATTCCCTTTCCCAGTTTTCCCTCCATACCCCTTATCCCATCCCTCTTCCCCCTGCTTCTATGATGGTGTTCATCTACCCTCTCACCCCTTCCTGCCTCCCCACTGTGGCATTCCCCTGCACTGAGGCATTGAGCCTTAGCAGCACCAAGGGCTTCTCCTCCCATTGATGCCCAACAAGGCCATCCTCTGCTACATGTGCAGCTGGAACCATGGATTCTTCCATGTGTACTCTTTGGATAGTGGTTTAATCTCTGGGAGCTCAGGTTGGTTGGTCTTGTTCTTAAGGAGTTGCAAACCCTTTCAACTCCTTCAATTTTTTCTGTAACTCCTCCATTAAGAACCCCATTCTCAGTTCAATGATTGGGTGCAAGCATCTGCCACTGTATTTGTCATGGTCTGGCAGAACTTCTCAGGAGACAGCTATAGCAGGCTTCTGTCAGCATGCACTTCTTGGCATCAGAAATATTGTCTGGGTATGCTGGCTGTATATGGGCTGGATCCTAGGTGGGGGCAGTCTCTGAATGGCCTTTCCTGAGAACATGTTTCTTTCCCCTTCTAAGCAGGACTGAAGCATTCATACTTTGGTCATCCTTCTTCCTGAGTTTCATGTGGTCTGTGAATTGTATTATAGGTAATCTGAGCTTTTAGATTAATATCCACTTGATATCAGTGAGTGCATACCATGTATGGTTTGTGTGCAGGGGGGGGGGGAGGGAGGAGAAGGAGAGAGGGGGGGGGAGGGAGAGGGAGAGGGAGAGGAAGGGAGAGGGAGAGAGAGACTGGGCTACCTTACTCAGGATGATATTTTCTAGATCCATCTATTTGCCTAAGAATTTCATGAAGTCATTTTAAATAGCTGAGTAGTACTCCACTGTGTTAATGTAACACATTTTCTGTATCCATTCCTCTGTTGAAGGACATCTGGGTTCTTTCCAGCTTATGGCTATTGTAAATAAGGCTGCTATGAACATAGTGAAGCATGTGTCCTTGTTGTATGTTTGAGTAACTTTTGGGCATATGCCCAGGAGTTATATAGTCCTCATGTAGTACTATGTCCAGTTTTCTGAAGAACCACCAGACTGATTTCCAGAGTGGTCATATCAACTTCCAATTCCACCAACAATGGATGAGTGTTTCTCTTTCTCCAAATCTTCGCCAGAATCTGTGGTTTCCTGAGTTTTTGAACTTGGCCATTCTGACTGGTGTGAGGTAGAATCTCAGGGTTCCTTTGATTTGCATTTCCTTGATGACTAGGGATGTTGAATATTTCTTTAGGTCCTTCTTGGCCATTCAGTATTCCTCAGTTGAAAATTTTTTTGTTTAGCTCTGTCCTCCATTTTTCAATAGAATTATTTGATTCTCTTGGGTCTAACTTTGTGAGTTCTTTGTATATATTGGATATTAGTCCTCTATCAGACATAGGATTGGCAAAGATCCTTTCTCGATCTGTTGGTTGCTATTTTGTCCTAATAACAATTTTTTTTTTTTTTTTACAAAAGCTTTGCTTTTACATAAGCTTTGCAATTTTATAAGGTCTTATTTGGTGATTCTCGATCTTAGAGCATAAGCCATTGTTCTCTTCAGGAAAATTTCCCCTGTGCCCATGTGCTCAAGGCTTTTCCCCACTTTCTCTTCTATTAGATTCTGTGTATCTGGTTTGCTGTGCAGGTGTTTGATTTATTTGGACTTGAGTTCTGTACAAGGAGATAAAGATAGATCAATTTGCATTCTTCTACATGCAGACTGACAGTTGGACCAGCACCATTTGTTGAAAATGCTGTCTTTTTTTTTAACTGGATGGTTTTAGCTTCTTTGTCAAATATCAGGTGACCATAGGTATATGAGTTCATTTCTGGATCTTCAATTCTATTTTATTGATTTACCTTCCTGTTCCTGTACCAATACCATACAATTTCTATCACTATTTCTTTGTAGTACAGCTGGAGGTCAGGGATCACGATTCTCCCAGAAGTTCTTTTTTTTTTTTTTTTTTTTTTTTTTTTTTTTTTTTTTTTTCTTAACGACTTTATTTTGCAAAACAAAGATACATGTAAAGATTTTAAACATTTTTTGCTTAAAATTATACATTTTTGTCAGTACTGTTTTTTCAGACATTAAAATAAATTTTACATAAAACCATGTGAATATGTTTTTTAGTCAGTACTTGATTTTTTTCAAGGGCTTGACAGTATGCATTGAAAACGTACTAGTTGCAATAAGCGTAAAGTACATGCAAAACAAAACGCAACATGGAAATAGTCAAAGTCTTCTTGTTTTGTGAATATATGTATATTTTTTTGTTTTCTTTATTTCTTGGACTTCATACAGTCTGAGAGTTGTTTCTGGGGGAGTGCAAGCCTCTGGGGTTAGCATCCCACTATCAGTGACTGCATATTATGTCTGTTCTTTTGTGACTGGGTTATCTCACTCAGGATGATCTTCTCTAGATGCAGCCATTTTCTTAAGAATTTGGTTAAGTCATTGTTTCTGGTGGCTGAGTAGTATTCCATTGTGTATATGTACCACAATTTTTGTATCCATTCGTCTTCTGAAGGACATCTGGGTTCCTTCCAGCTTCTGGCTATTATAAATAGAGCCGCTATGAACATTGTGGTGCATATATCCTTGTTGTGTATTAAAGTGTCTCTGGGGTATATGCCCAGAAGTGGAATAGCTGGGTCTTCAGGTAGTACTATATCCAATTTTCTGAGGTATTACCAGACAGATTTCCAGAGTGGTTGTATTAGCTTGCAACCCCACCAACAGTGGAGAAGTGTTCCTATTTCTCCGCAGCCTCGCCAGCATCTGCTGTCATCTGAGTTTTGGATCTTGGCCAATCTGACTGGTGTGAGGTGGAATCTTAGGGTTGTTTTGATTTGCATTTCCCTGATGGCTAAGGATGTCGAGCACTTCCTGAGATGTTTTTCGGCCATTCGGTGTTCCTCAACTGAAAATGATTTGTTTAGCTCTGTACCCCATTTTTTAATAGGGTTATTTGATTCTCTGGTGTCTAGCTTTTTGAGTTCTTTGTACACCTTGGATATTAGGCCTCTATCTGATGTGGTGTTGGTAAAGATCTTTTCCCATTCTGTTGGTTGCCGTTTTGTTTTCTTGACGATGTCCTTAGCCTTACAGAAACTTTGCAATCTCATTAAGTGCCATTTGTTAATCTTTGACCTTAGAGCTTGAGCCATTGGTGTTTTGTTCAGGAAATTTTCTCCTGTGCCTATGTGTTCTAAGGTTTTCCCTACTATCTCATCTAATAGTTCCAGTGTATCTGGTTTAATGTGGAGATCTTTAATCCACTTACACTTGAGCTTTGTACAAGGAGATAAGAACGGGTCTATTTTCATTCTTTTGCATGTTGAGTGCCAGTTGGACCAGCACCATTTGTTGAATAGGCTGTCCTTTTTCCATTGAATGTTTACTGCTCCTTTGTCAAAAATCAGGTGACCATATACATGAGGGCTCATTTCTGGATCTTCTATTCTATTCCATTGATCCACTTGCCTATTTCTGTACCAGTACCATGCAGTTTTCAGCACAATTGCCTTGTAATATAGCTTGAGGTCAGGGATAGTGATTCCCGCAGATGTTTTTTTGTTGTTGAGGATGGATTTCGCTATTCTAGGTCTTTTGTTATTCCATATGAAATTGCACATTGATCTTTCCAATTCCATGAAGAACTGGGTTGGAATTTTGATGGGGATTGCATTGAATCTGTAGATTGCTTTTGGTAATATGGCCATTTTTAAGATGTTGATCTTTCCAATCCATGAGCATGGGAGATCTTTTTATTTTCTGAGATCCTCCTCAATTTCTTTCTTTAGAGGTTTGAAGTTCTTGTCATACAGGTCCTTCACTTCCTTAGTTAGAGTCACACCAAGGTATTTCATAGTTTTTGTAACGATTGTGAAGGGTACCTTTTCCCTAATTTCTTTCTCCACATGTTTGTCCTTTGAGTATAGGAAGGCTACTGATTTGTTTGAGTTAATTTTGTATCCGGCCACTTTGCTGAACTTGTTTATCAGCTGTAGGAGTTCTCTGGTGGAATTTTTGGGGTCACTCAAGTACACTATCATGTCATCGGCAAAGAGTGATGTTTTTATCTCTTCCTTTCCGATTTGTATCCCCTTGATCTCCTTTTGCTGTCTAATTGCTCCAGCCAGGACTTCCAGTACTATGTTGAATAGGTAGGGAGAGAGTGGGCAGCCTTGTCGAGTCCCTGATTTTAGTAGGATTGCTTCAAGTTTTTCGCCATTAAGTTTGATGTTGGCTGTTGGTTTGCTGTATATTGCTTTTATTATGTTTAAATATGGGCCTTGGATTCCTGTTCTTTCCAGGACTTTTAACATGAAGGGGTGTTGGATTTTGTTGAATGCTTTCTCAGCGTCTAGTGAGATGACCATATGAGTTTGGTCTTTAAGTTTGTTTATATGGTGGATTACATTGATGGATTTCCTTATGTTAAACCATCCCTGCATCCCAGGGATGAAGCCTACTTGGTCATGATGAATGATGGTTTTGATGTGTTCTTGGATTCGGTTTGCAAGGATTTTGTTGAGTATTTTTGCATCAATGTTCATAAGTGAGATTGGTCTGAAGTTCTCTTTCCTTGTAGGGTCTTTGTGTGGCTTAGGTACGAGGGTTATTGTAGCCTCAAAAAATGAGTTGGGTAATATTCCATCTGATTCTATCTTTTGGAATAGTTTGGCGAATATTGGTGTTATATCCCCAATAAATGTCTGATAAAATTCTGCACTGAACCCCTCTGGACCTGGGCTTTTTTTGGTTGGGAGGCTTTTGATGACTTCTTCTATTTCTTTAGGTGTTATAGGGTTATTTAGATGGTTTACTTGGTCCTGGTTAAACTTTGGGACCTTGTATCTGTCTAGGAATTCGTCCATTTCCTCCAGATTTTCCAATTTTGTGGAGTATAAGTTTTTGTAGTAGGATCTGATGATTTCTTGAATTTCCTTAGTTTCAGTTGTTATGTCACCACTTTCCTTTCTGATTTTGTTAATTTGGATACTCTCTCTTTGCCCTTTAGTTAGTCTGGCTAGGGGTTTATCAATCTTGTTGATTTTCTCAAAGAACCAACTCTTTGTTTTGTTGATTTTTTCAATGTTTTTTTTGGTTTCTATTTGGTCTATTTCTGCCCTAATTTTGATTATTTCTTGCTGTCTACTCTTTTTGGGTATATCTGCTTCCTTTTGTTCTAGGGCTTTTAGCTGTGCTGTCAGGTTGCTGATGTGAGCTCTCTCCAGTTTCTTCTTGGAAGCACTTAGGGCAATGAGTTTTCCTCTCAATACTGCTTTCATTGCATCCCATAGGTTTGGGTATGTTGTGTTATTATTTTCGTTGAATTCTAGAAAGTCCTTAATTTCTTTCTTTATTTCTTCTTTGACCCTGCTATCCTTTAACAGAGCGTTGTTTAGTTTTCATGTGTATGTGGGCATTTTGTTGTCTTTGTTGTTGTTAAAGACCAGCCGTAGACCATGGTGATCTGAGAGGATGCACGGGAGTATTTCAATCTTCTTATATCGATGAAGGCTCGTTCTGTGTCCAATTATGTGGTCAATTTTCGAGAAGGTGCCATGGGGTGGTGAGAAGAAGGTGTATTCTTTTACTTTAGGATAGTATGTTCTGTATATATCTATTAATTCTAGTTGGTTCAAAGTCTCTGTTAGTTTTGCAGTGTCCTTGTTCAGTTTCTGTTTCCCTGATCTGTCCATTGGTGAGAGTGGGGTGTTAAAGTCTCCCACTATTATTGTGTGGGGTGAAATGTATTTTTTGAGCTTTCGTAGAGTTTCTTTTATGAATGTGGGTGATTTTTTATTTGGAGCATATATGTTAAGGATTGAGAGTTCCTCCTGACAGATTTCCCCGGTAATGAGTAAAAAGTGTCCTTCTTTATCTTTTTTGATAACTTTTGGTTGGAAGTTTACTTTATTCGATATTAGAATAGCCACTCCAGCTTGTTTTTTGGAGCTGTTTGCTTGGAAGTTTTTTTCCCACCCTTTTACTCTGAGATAGTGTCTGTCTCTGTCTCTGAGATGAGTTTCCTGTATGCAGCAAAAGGCTGGATTTTGTTTATGTATCCAGTCTGATAGTCTATGTCTCTTTATTGGGGAGTTGAGACCATTTATGTTAATAGATATCAAGGAATAATTGTTTCTGTTTCCTGCCATTTTTGCTTTTTTGGGTTGA
Organism: Micromys minutus; assembly: GCF_963924665.1. NCBI lineage: Eukaryota > Metazoa > Chordata > Mammalia > Rodentia > Muridae > Micromys > Micromys minutus. Next base: position 35,782,049 of record NC_137960.1, on the reverse strand, counting down.
GTTGTGTCTGTGTTTTTTTCTTCTTTTAGTTTTCTTGTTTAGGAGTTTTCTTGTTTTTACTAGGCTGTATTTTCCCTCCTTGTATTGGGTTTTCCACCTATAATTCGTTGTAGTGCTGGGTTTGTGGTCAGATATTGTGTGAATTTTGATTTGTCTTGAAATATCTTTGTCTCTCCATCGATGGTGATTGATAGTTTTGCTGGGTATAGCAGCTTGGGCTGGCACTTGTGCTCTCTTAAGGAGTGCATGATGTCTGTCCAGGCTCTTCTAGCTTTCATAGTCTCTGTTGAGAAATCGGGTGTGAGTCTGATTGGTCTGCCTTTATATGTTACCTGACCTTTTTCCCTTACTGCTTTTAGTATTCTTTCTTTACTTTGGGCACTTGATGTTTTTACTATTATGTGTCGGGAGGTATTTCTTTTCTGGTCCAACCTATTTGGAGTTCTGAAGGCTTCTTTTATGCTCGTGGTCATCTCATTCTTGAGGGTAGGCAAGTTTTCTTCTATGATTTTGTTGAAGATATTTACTGTGCCTCTTAGTTGATACTCTTCTCCCTCTTCTATTCCTATTATCCTTAGTTTCAGTCTTCTCATTGTGTCTTGTATTTCCTGGAGATTTTGGGTTAGGAGCTTTTTGTTTTTTGCATCTTCTCTGGCTGTTTTGTCTGTGTTTGCAATGTTGTCTTCTGCCCCCGAGATTCTCTCCTCGATCTCTTGTAATCTGTTGGAAATGCTTGCTTCTGTGACTCCTGATTTATTTTTTTGGTGTTCTGAGTCTAGGGTTATCTCCTTTAGCACTTTCTTTATTGTGTCAATTTCTGTTTTAATTTCCCTCTTCCATTCCTTTATTTTTTTGGTTCTGTTTTCGTCTCGTTCTTTGAGTTCTTTGAGTGTTTTTCTTGTTTCTTCTTTAAAAGCTTCTGAATCTTTTTGCTTTTCCTCCCTTTCTTGTTTAAGTAACTCTATCAGCGTCTTGAGGCATGATTTCAGGTCTGTGTCTTCTTTCTCTGGAGTGTTTGGAATTCCGATGTTTGCTACTATCGAAGAGCTGGTTTGTGGTGTTGCTAGATTGTCTTCGTTTCCTTGGGATATACTCTTTCTCTTTCCTCTTGCCATTTTGTTGTCAGTGATATGTTCTTGCCTTTCCCTTGTATCTGGTCTGTGTCCCTGGTACACTTTCCGTGTGCACTCCGCAGAGATCTCTCTACTCCCCAGCAGCCCAGGTTCCGGGTGGCAGCTGGGCCAGGCTCCGCTCTGCGTCCTGAAGTCACCTCCGGGTGGGAACAGACGTTCCCAAGATCTGTTCCTGGTCACAGATGCTCAGCCTCTTCGAGCCACCTTTCCGGCTGGCAGGTGGGCCAGGCTCTGCTCTGTGTCCTGAAGTCGTCTCCGGGTGGGAACAGAAGTTCCTAAGATCTGTTCCCGGTCACTGGATCGGGGAGTACAGGGCAGGTCAGGGTAGGGGGTGCCCTTTCCGTGTGCACTCCGCAGAGATCCCTCTGCTCCCCCGCAGCCTAGGTCTCCCACTCACCAGTTGCTCAGCCTGTTCGAGCCGCCTTTCCGGCTGGCTGTTGGGCCAGGCTCTGCTCTGTGTCCTGAAGTCGTCTCCGGGTGGGAACAGAAGTTCCTAAGATCTGTTCCCAGTCACAGTTGCTCAGTCTGTTCGAGCTGCCTTTCCGGCTGGCAGTTGGGCCAGGCTCTGCTCTGCGTCCTGAAGTCGTCTCCGGGTGGGAACAGAAGTTCCTAAAATCTGTTCCAGGTCGCAGTTTCTCAGCCTGTACGAGCCGCCTTTCCGGCTGGCAGTTGGGCCAGGCTCTGCTCTGCGTCCTGAAGTCGTCTCCGGGTGGGAACAGAAGTTCCTAAGATCTGTTCCAGGTCGCAGTTTCTCACCCTGTTCGAGCCGCCTTTCCGGCTGGCTGTTGGGCCAGGCTCTGCTCTGTGTCCTGAAGTCGTCTCAGGGTGGGAACAGAAGTTCCTAAGATCTGTTCTCAGTCACTGGATCGGGGAGGACAGGGCAGGTCAGGGCAGGGGGTGCCCTTTCTGTGTGCACTCCGCAGAGATCCCTCTGCTCCCCCGCAGCCTAGGTCTCCCACCCACCAGTTGCTCAGCCTGTTCGAGCCGCCTTTCTGGCTGGCTGTCCAGAAGTTCTTTTATTGTTGAGAATTGTTTTCGCTATCCTGGGGTTTTGGCATTGATCCTTCTGACAGCGTTTCCGAGCACATTTTCTTTTATTTTTTGTTTTTGCACTCACAACCTACAGACAGCTGCTGTTTAGGTTTCCTGAACATTCCAACTATACTATGAGATAATTACAAATTCTATCTTTTCTACCAAAAACACTTTTCATCTTCATCCTGCTACATATTTAGACATTATTTTGGATGATTTTACTGTGTACACTGCAAGAAACAAGTTTTACACAGAGTTACTAGATTAGTGCCTGCCTCATGTTTTGCTGTATGATGGGAAAGTCTTTCTTGATATTCTCTTTTGGTTACAGAATGCTTTTCTATCATTGAGCATTCATTTTTAACTTTAATGATATAAGTTTAATTATTTTGAAATGTTTAAGAAATCTTTGTGGTTGCTGGAGGTGTTGCTACATACATGTGATCCCATGATCCCAGCCCTGGGGAGGCAGAGACAAGGGGGTTACATAGGAAGTTCATGTCAGCACTCACTGCAAAGCAAGACCCATGTCCAAAACTAAAAAATATGAGGCTAGAGCAATAGCCAAATGGTTAAGAGCCCTTCAGAGGACGCAGGTTTGAGTTCCAGCACCCACATGACAACTCATTCACAATCTTCCAGTCCTAGGGGATCCAGTATTCTCTTCTGTTCTCCAAGGACACTGTACACATGTGGTGTACAGACACACTGCAAAGAAAACAGTCATCAACATACAGTAGTAATGAAGGCTAAACAGACACTAAAAAAATCTAGAGGAAAGACAGAAATAGATAGACATTCATTATCTGTCTATCAGAATCTCTGAGCCAAATGCCCAGTCAGGAAATGAAAGGGCTTTAAAAGCTTAGCAATCATTCTAATGATTTTTCAATAGATCTGTCGACCAGGCAGGTAGCTCAGTTTGTAGAATGGTTGCCTAATATGCACAAAGCTCTGGGTTCAACTTTTAGCACTTAATAAACTGTGACTAGTGGCACGAGCCTTTAATCTTAGCACTCAAAACTCTGAGCAAAAATATTAGAAGTTCAAGGTCATTTGGAAGTTTAAGTGAGTTTGAAGCCAGCCCTCATTATAAAAGACCCCCGTTACAAACAGATGAAGAATATCAATTGGTGATTGGAACTGGACCTCGGGGACTCTGATAATGAGTCAGTGTTACCTAGGGAAATACTTAGGTAATTTAAACAACGATTCCAAAACTACCCATTTTGATGATTTTTTCCCCTCTTGGTTTACCTTTTCCAGAACTATTACTGTTAACATTGTGCTGGATATTTAACCACAAACCCTGAGCATTTTAAGCATGTGCTGTGCTCCTCATCTCTGTTTTAGTTCTTTAACCCGACTCATGTTTCTACTTAGAGAAGGAGTTTGTTAAAGCTGCCCAGATACCCAGCACAGACAGATCACAAATATCTACTCAATTCACGGATTCCAGCGATCTCATGTTTTAGTATAGTGGCTTTGAGATTTAAAGCAGCACTCCAAAAATACAAATAAAGAATCCCAAACTCTGCTGCTCAGAGAAAACTTGGCCACGGAGTTGAGTGAGAGCTGTGGCTGCCTCTCTTGTCTCAGGGTTTCTCCTGGTCGCAGTGTACCCTACCTGACTTGTAGTTTACAAGCCCATAGACTGCCTTGGTTTCTTTTGATAGCTGCCTTTGTGCAGGGTCCCTCATACCCTTATCTATTTTTGGCTGTTTGCCTTCTCACTGAAGCTGTTCATAAGAGAACTATCATCCTGTACATTCCTATAAACATAAGCTATATCCACTTTATTAAGTGAAGTAGGTGTGCACTTATACTCTTGGATGAGGTCTGCTGTTGACTAGTTTGAATGTTGTCTTTTTCTGCTAGGTTTATCAGTTTCAGATCGAAAAGTGTAAAAATTCTCCATGGTGGAGATATAAAATTTCTTCCTGTAATTTACCTAGTGAAGTTTTATTTTTACTCTTTGTTGTTAGTTACAGGTTCATATTATCAACTCCTTAGTGATTATCTAATAAACACTTTTCGCTTTAAAGTTTAATTTGTTCATACTGATATTATTTGTGGTAGTTAATGTTATGTGTCAACTGGTTTGTTTTTGGTTTTGCTTTTTTTTTTGTTTGTTTTTGCAATCAGTTAACATTGAAAATTTTGTTCTCATGTTTAGTTTTTGCGTATGTGCACTTAAGAAAACATGAGTGGATACATTCATGCCACAACATGTTTATAAAAGACAAAACACAATTTGTGGAAGGGAATGGGTTTTCCTCTACCATCATATGTGTCTTGGAGGTCAAATTCAGGCTTTAGGATGGGTGGGAAGTGTCCCAGCTTGCTGACCCAAAGTTATCATTTAAATGTGTGAAACACTGGCAAAGTGGTTGAGTTCCACAGTGTAGAACTTGTCTAGGTAGTTGAAGACCGGAGTAAAACTACAAGACCAGGGCAAGAAGATATTCTTCGGTGACCTACTTCCAACTCGATCTGTAGCAGAAGCTGTCCTGGGACTCCAGCTTTTGATTTGGAACTGTCATCATAGACACTGGAATCATAAACTTCCATAATCATGTGGGCCAATTTCTTGTATAAATCTCCTATGAAATAAACTTGTATACACATATTGTATTGGTTGTTTTTCTGGACATATTGCGATAATATGTGACTGTCTTTGCTAATATTTCTCAGGCTTTTTTTTTTTTTTTAATTTTCTCTTGAAAACAATGGGAACAGAAAGACTCTAAGGAACAGTTCATTGAGACAGGCTGGGCTGATTCCATGACAGGCTTCACATTTGCACTTCAGGAGAGACTAGATGTAAATCTGTTTCCAAGAACTGGACAAGCCCAGGCAAGCCCAGGCAAGTTAGTTACTCAAAAAATCCCCAGGCTTTAGGCAGCTAGTCAGAGTGCCCTGATCTCAGAAGCTGCCCTGCCATCTGGCCTGAGGCAAGGGCAATGGGTCAGCAACAGTTTCCAGACTTCCTCAGCAATAGTTTTCAGAGGTTCCTAGAAACAATTTCCAGCCCCCACACCTCAGTAAATATTCTGGAATTTTCTTGAGATAAAGCCAACAGATAAAGATAGAGGTCACCTACCCCTCACCCCTGAAATTTACTTAATGTGCCTTAAATTGGGCCTGTGAGCTCACTTGGGCATCTCCATTTTAGTAATGGAGATCCCAGGGTGCTGAACTTTTGCAAAATAAAACATTCCTTATTTTTACATATTATTTGAGTTTGGGGTATCATTCTTTAGCAAACCATGAACCCTTACATTTAGCTGTTTTGTTTTTATATTTTTGTGCATAAAATAAAATTTTATTATATGTATATTTTATATGCTGATCTTGAACCAGTAGGCAAAGAATCTCTCACTAAGTTACAGAAAACTATGAAGAAGAATTATATATATATATATATATATATATATATATATATATATATATATATGTACACTTTGTGTGATGGGCTGCTATTTTTTTAGGGCAGTTATTTAAGCCTGTGTTTCTGTAGCAAATTGGTTTAATTTCATTCGTAAGAATGTAAGGCTGAAGGAAGCAGGTAGGCTCAGTGCAATCTTCACCTTTTCCTCCTCTCTTCAAGGACCAATTCCTCAGTTTTATCCTCAGCCCTGTAGCAGATCACCTGCAGCAGCCTCCCTTCCCCCATCCTGCCCTCATCTCCAGTCAGTCATCTGGTCTACCCTTCTAAACTTCTTTCCCTCACCCATTGTTTTACCCCAACTCTAACTCTGCAGCAGATCGCCTGCTCTGGCCTTTCCTCACTCTGCCCCCATTCTCACAGGACTAAGCAGATCCTGGTGGAATACCCTGCTTTCCTCCCTCCTATGTACACCCTCACCCTCTTCTCCTAGCCCATCCCCATTCTTAAGTGTCAGCCCCCAATACCTAGAAACACATTTATCCTGGAAATGTCCACTCCTTTTGGCCACACCTATCAGGATCCCGGAAGAATTTCCTACCAGGCAACACACAGCACTTAGAATTACTCTCTTTCCAAACCCAGATGCTTAAACTTCAGTATGAAAACATAATCAAAAACAGCCCGGACAATATGTCTTTACCTCCACCCCAGAATCTGCGAAAAGAATAACAGCCTAAATAGAAAACCATCAAAGAGAACTCTTAAAAAGTGTGATAAGGATGTTGAAATGTAGCTTTTCACAACTGACTTCTGGCAGGGAGGGGAAGGACTCAGTTTATTTAAGAGGCAGACCACAGAGAGTTTGAGTGTGTTCCAGGGAGTAAATAGATAACACAAATTGGATTTACTTTTAATTTTATTCTAATCTTAAAATTGTTTTGAGGGAAGATCACAAGGATTTGTAAGACCCAAAGTGAGTCTTATCTATTTGATGCTCTTATGAATGATACGAGTGATCAGGGATTGATGCAAAAGCAAGAAGTTTATTTGTGCAGTGCACTGGGATGGCCTACATCTAGAGGAGAGGTGACCCTGAAAGGCTGTTACAAGCAGTTTTTATACTCTTTAGGGGTACAGGTAACATTAGCAAGGTTAAAATTTAAATTCATTGGCTAAGTATATTAATTAGCCTTTGAATCTATTGGCTAGCAAGCATGTGACAGGCCATGGGATCAGAAGGTAGGTGACTCTCAATCAGTACGTTCTGTGGGTTTTCAAGAATGTTCCTGCTCCTCAAGAACTGTGGGTGGAGAATGGAACTTGGCTTAGCCTTGACCTGAGGCAGTGGGTGTAAGGCTGTTGAAAGCCCCTAGGGTTCTTCAGGTTGGGGGGCAGACATGAAAGGATTGAGAAGTGAATGAGATTGGGGTGCATATGTGAAATTCCCAAAGAATACATAAAAATATTATGTAAAAGAAAATGACTCTTATCAATTTGCCGAGAGTGCCATTATTGGAGTTGTGGACTTTTTGGAGTAGGTGAGGCCTTGTCGGGAGGAAGTGTGTTGCTGGGTAGACTTTGAGAAGCTCGTGTCTGGTCCAGTGTCACTTTCTCTTCCTGCCACTCTGTATGTAGAACTCTCAGATACTTCTCTATAACCATGTCTGCTGACATGCTGCCGTACTTCCTGCCATGAGGATGGCTAAACCACTGAACTATAAGCCAACCTAAATTAAACAGTTTTCTTTGTAAGATTTATGGTGGTCATGATGTCTCTTCACAGCAATAAAAGCCCTAACTAACATAGGCAAGGATGTTGAACATTTCTTCAAATGTTTTTCAGGCATTTGAGATTCCTCTGTCCAGAATTTTCTGATTAGACTTGTGCCCCATTTTTAAATTATATTAATTTTGGGGTTTTTGACATCTAGTTTTTTGAGTTCTATATATGTTTTGGGTATTAAACTTCTATTAGATATAATATTTGTAAAAGAATTTTCTCATTCTCTAGGCTGCTGCTCTGGTTGACTAATGGTCTTCACTTTACAGAAACATTTCAGCTTCATGAGCTTCCATTTATTAGTTATTGATCTTAGTGCCTGTGATATTGGTGTGCTGTTCAGAAAGTTGTTTCCTGTGCCAATGTTTCAATGTTATTCCGTAGTTTCTCTTCTATTAGATTAAAAAAAAAAAAAAAAAGAAAAGAAAAGAAGAAGAAGTACTCGTACCCAAAAGGAGTAGCAACAAGAAATAATCAAATTCTGGGCTGAAAACAATAAAGTAGAAACAGACAAACAAAAACAACACAAAAAGTTTATTCTTTTATGCAGTCACTGATAATGGGATTCTAACCCCAGAAAGCTCTGAACACCCCAGAAACAACTCACAGACTGCGTGAAGTTCAAGAAAAAAAAATTATGCTCAATTCGTACACACCAAGAAAACTTTGACTAGTTTCGGGTACATCCTGTTTTACATGTACTTTTTGCTCATTGTAATTAGTAAGATCTTAATGCATACTATCAAACCTTTTGGAAAAAAAAAAGCCAAGCACTAACAAAAATGTATTCGTATACTTTTTTGTTATGCAAAAATGCTTAAAATTTGTTCATTTATCTTTGTTTTTTTTAAAATAAAGTTGTTCAAAATTTTTTTAAAGTTTATTCTTTGAGAATATCAACAAGATAAACAAACCTTTGTATAAAGAACAAACAAATAGAGAATATTCAAACTAACAGAAACAAACAAACAAAAAAGGTACATAACAAGAGCTGTCAAAGAAATCTGGAGAATTATAAAGACATAATTTTAAAACCTGTACTCCACCAAATTTCACAATCTAAAAGGAAATGAACACCTTTCTTAGGAGGTAACACCAAAGTCCAATCAAGATTAGATAAACAATTTTAATACTTCTATAACCCTCAGTGAAATAGAAGTAGCCATTAAAAATTCCCCCACACCCCTCACCCAAAAGCCTGGGGTCACATACTTTTAGTGTAGAATTCTACCAGACTTTCTTTGAAGAGCTAATACCAAGAGTCCTTCAATTATTTCACAAAATAGAAACAGAAGGAACATCACCTAATTCATTGAATGAGGCCAAAGTCACCCTATTACATAAAGATCCAACAAAGAAAGAGAATTACAGACTAATTGTCCTTATGAACATAGACACAAACATGCTAAATAAAATACTTGCATACCAAATTCAACAACAAAAAATATCATCCATCATAATGTAGGCTTTATTCTAGTGATGAAAGAATGGTTTAACAAATAAAAATCAGTAAATGTAATCCACAACATAAGTAAACTGAAAGAAAACACACACACACACACACACACACACACACACACACACACACACACACTCACACACACACACATACACACACACACACACACACACACACACCACATGCACACTCATGATCACCTCATTAGCTGCCAAAAAGGTCTTTGATAAGAAAATACAATATCCCTTCATGATAGATAGAAAATACAAAGGACATAGCTAAAGATAATACAGGCAATTTTCAGCAAGCCTATAGCTAACATCAAATTAAATAAAGAAAAAAAAAAAAGCAAGGAATCCCAGTAAATTGGGAATAAAGCAAGGTTGTTCATTTTCTTTATATATATTCAACATTGTACTTCAAGTTTTAGCTAGAGTAACAAAATAACTGAAGCAGATAGAGGGGATATAAACAGAAAGGAAGAAGTAAAATTATTATTTGCAGATGATATGATAATGTATCTGGTGGTTTAAATAAAAATGACCCCACTTGTCCATAGGGAGAGGCACTGTTAGGAGGTGTAGCCTTGTTGGAGTAGACAAGGCTTTTTTGAAGGAGTTGGGTCATTGAGGGTGGTCTTTGAGGTCTCAGAAGCTCATTTCAGGCCCAATGGCTTACTGTCTCTTCTGGAAGCCTACAGGTCCAGATGTAGAACTCTCAGCTACCTTTCAAGCACCACATCTGCCTGTATAATATACTTCCCTCCATAATGATAATAGACTAAACCTCTAAACTTCAAGACAGCTCCAAGTAATTTTTTTCTTTTTATAAGAGTTGCTGAAAGAGTCCCTATTTTCAGTTATACTACAGAGCTATAGTAAAAAGAACTACATGATTTTGCAGAAACCTAGACATGTTGATCAAGACAATCAAGACCAAGCAAAAACCCACACTCCCACTAACACCTAATTTTTGGTAAATAATCTAGAATTATGTAGTAGATTAAAGAAAGCATCTTCATTAAATAGTATTGGCTGGATCCACACAGAAGAGTGTAAATAGATTCATATTCATCACCCTGCACAAAAAAAAAAAAAAAAAAAAAAAAAAAAGCAAACCTTGAAATGAATCAAAGACCTCAACATAAAAGCAAATACACTGGCCCTGATAGAGTAGAGAGGAGGAATCAGCCTTGAACTCATTGATACAGAAAAGGGGTTTCTGAATAGAATAAAGTTGTGGGTCTGCATTCTGCCTCACTGCTGGGATGTGTGAAGGCCACTTGGGTAGATGAAATGAGAAGTTTTAGGTTACTTACATAGCTTAAGATGGGGGCCCCAGCATGGGTAAGAAACAAGGCAGAATGAAGCTAAAGAGGCAGGGGTTCTCAAACTCTCAGGAATCCAGGCTGCTACTGAGAACCTCATGGGAACTTTGGGTTAGCTCAGGGAGTGAGTATAGAAGTCCAGAGGGCAGAAGGAACTTCTGTGGGAAACTTAGGCATGTGCAGCTCTGTATGACAAAGGCTTCCCCCGTGGTGGTTCTTGTTTATCCATACTGTTTATTCATTGCTTATCACAGAAAATGGGTACATATACCTAATTCAGGGTGAACCAGAGATTAAATACCTTTTACAGGAAGGAATGACCAGGAAGGGAAGCTTATGGCTAAACTCGTGGGACTGGCCCATCTAGATACCTCATTAGCATGGAGAACTCTGTTCTTGGCGACTAGTGGTCATGATCATCATGTGGGATGTCATGGTCACATGTTCCAGGATAGGAACACGATCAAGAGTAGATGAAACTCCTACCATTCTCAAATATGAGAAACACCAGGGTTTCTGAATCCACTCAACCTTTCCAGTTTTTGTTTGGTGACATAGTTCCACTTGCCCCACATAAGGTTAGGGCAGAAACTAACACAATCTCTTAATAAATGGGACCTCACAATACTGAGAAGCTCCTGAACAGCAAAGGACACCATCGTTCAGACAAAGAGGCAGCCTACAGAATAATAACAGATTTTTTTTATCACCCATTTACCCTAAAGAAGGCTAATAGCCTATATATATCTCAAAACACTATATGTCAGGAAAACAAAGAATCTAATTAAAATATGGAGTGCAGATGTAAAAAAGAGAATTCTCGAAAGAGGAAGCTCCAATGGCTGAGAAAACTCAAGTTGCTGAAGTAGCATCTATACAACTTATTGATCATGAGGAAGTTGAGATGATGCCTACATAGAGCATTCACACCTTTGTTCTATGGTCTTTGGTTCCAGAAGGTTCTGTACATGATGCCAAAAGACAAATGTATTCTCTGACCTACAGTGGTGTCCAGGCAGGATACACTAGTGTAAAGGCAACAGAAAGCTTGTAGGACTTTCTGACCTATGGTCTGTCTGACCTATGGTCTGTCTGACCTATGGTCTGACTTGACTTAAGGCCCACTTCATGAGACGACACTCATACTTTACATTGCTTTGGTGACCAAGAACCTGAAACTAGGTAGCCCAGAGTCCTAAGGAAAACAAAGCCCTACACCTCAAAAAAAAAAAAAAAAAAGCAAATAAAAAATATAGGAATACAATAATTTCTAATAACATTCTGCTATACTCATAGATCAGTGCCTTGCTCAGCCCTCGTCAGAGAAGCTTTCTTCTGCAGCAGATGGGAATGCACACACAGACCCACAGCCAGGCATTATGCAAAGAAGGAGAACCTCTGAACACATAGCCTGGGATGTCTCCATGAAGTTCCTTCCCCCAGAGCTTAAGGAGCCACATGGTAGAGGAGGTGGAAAGAATCTAAGAGCCAGAGGAGATGTAGAACACTGAGGTAGCTCAGCACTTAAGAGCACGGGCTGCTCTTCCTGAGATCTTCAGCTCAATTTTCAGCAACCACATTGATAGCTCTGAACTATTTTGTAGTACTTTTCTTTAGTGAGAGACAGAAAAGGAGTGGATTTAGTTGGAAGGGGCGGTATGGAGTAATGGGAGAAGTACAGAGATGGGAAATCATAATCAGGATATATTGTGTGTGGAAAAATGTATTTTCAATAAAAGGAAAAGTTAAATAGCAATAGTCTCCAAGAAAGAATGTAAAACTCATTTTTTATGCTTACAATTAGAGATCACCTTTCTACTAAGGAAGATGGTGTAGAGTTCTAATACAGGGTAACAGGTAGCCTTGGATACATCTAAATGGGACCGCCATCTCAATTTCTTTTTCTTTCATACATGTAATCTAAGACTTCTTTGTTTATTTACTTGTTTGTTTAAAAATAGGGTCTCATTTAACCCAGGTTGGCCTGGGCTCCCTGTGTAGACAAAAATGACTGGCCTTCTGGTCTTTCTGCCATCACGATCTGAGATTTCAGAATTACAGCATTCTGCTTTCTCTACATTCTGTGAATTGCATGGCATCTCTATATACTGTGTTCTAATCGTCGAGTTTACTCAATGGAGTTTGAATACATTTGGATGAATTCATACTATCTTAATTTGGAATTTATTTTACAATTCTTTTGGTCTTTGTTGAACTGACTACTTTCCTCTTATTTTAGGAGAAATTTAAGCTTGAGTCCTTCTAATATAGCAAATTTCAGGGTGGTAGGGAAAGAAGGTGAAACCAGAAACAAGAAAAAGATGTTCAAATCTGCTGAACCACAGAAGAACGTGGATTTTTAAAAATTCTTTTTAAATATATGATTTTTGTTTAATTTTTCATGTGTAAGAGTGTGATGGTTTGTATATGCTTGGCTCAGGGAGTGGCAAAATTTGGAAGGGTGGTCTTGTTAGAGCAGATATGTCCTTGTTGGAGTAGGAGTATCACTCTGGGCATAATAAGAATATCAAAATACTCCCATGCATCCTATCAGATCACCATGGACTAAGGCTGGTCTTTAATGACAACAAAAGCAAAAACAAAACAAAACAAAACAAAACAAACAAACAAACAAACAAACAAAAAAAAAAACTCCACATACACATGGAAGCTGAACAATGCTCTACTCAATGATAACATGGTCAAGGAAGAAATAAAGAAAGAAATTAATGTTTGTTTGTTTGTTTTTTTTTAGAATTTAATGAAGATAAAAGCACAACATACCCAAACCAATGGGATGCAATGAAAACAGTACTAAGAGGGAACTCATAGTTCTGAGTGCTTCCAAAAAAGAAACTGGAGAGAGCATATACTACCAGCTTGACAGCACAGTTGAAAGCTCTAGAACAAAAGGAAGCAGATACACCCAAGATGAGTAGACAGCAGGAAATAGTCAAACTCAGAGCAGAAATCAACCAAGTACCATATAAAGAATTAACAAAACCAGGAGCTGGTTCTTTGAGAAAATTAACAAGATCGACAAACCCTTGGCCAGACTAATGAGAGGGCACAGAGAGTATCCAAATTAACAAAATCAGAAATGAAAGGGAGACATAACAACAGAAACTGAGGATATTCAAAAACATCAGATCCTACTACAAAAACCTATATTCAATAAAACTAGAAAATCTATAGGAAATGGACAAATTTCTAGACAGATACCAGGTATCAAAGTTAAGTCAGGATCAGATAAACCATCTAAACCGTCTCACAACATCTAAAGAAACAGAAGCAGTCATCAAAAGCCTCCCAAACAATAAAAACCCAGGACCAGATTTATATCTGGTTTCAGTGCAGAATTATATCAGACTTTTATACAAGACCTAATACCAATACTCTCCAAGCTATTCCACAAACTAGAAACAGAAAAAACACTACCCACCACATTCTTCAAAGCCACAGTTATGCTCATACCTAAAACAACACAAAGAACCTACAAAAAAAGAGAAGTTCAGACCAATTTCCCTCATGAACATTGAACAAAAATACTCAATAAAATTCTTGCAAACTGAATCCAAGAATACATCAAAATAATCATTCACCATGATCAAGTAGGCTTCATCCCCATGATGAAGTGATGGTTTAATAATATACAGAAATCCATCAACATAATCCACCATATAAGCACACTCAAAGGAAAAACAAAACACATGATCATATCACTAGATGATAAGAAAGCATTTGACAAAATTCAACACCCCTTCATGTTAAAAGTCTTGGAAAGAGCAGGAATCCAAGGCCCATACCTAAACATAATAAAAGCAATATACAGCAAACCAATAGCCAACATCAAACTTAATGGTGGGAAACTTGAAGCAATCCCACTAAAATCAGGGACTAGACAAGGCTGCCCACTCTCCCCCTACCTATTCAACATAGTACTGGAAGTCCTAGCCAGAGCCATTAGACAGCAAAAGGAAATCAAAGGGATACAAATTGGAAAGGAAGAAGTAAAAACATCATGGTTTGCAGATAACATGATAGTGTACTTAAGTGACCCCAAAAATTCCACCAGAAAAATCCTACAGATGATAAACAAGTTCAGCAAAGTGGCTGCTTATAAAATCAACTCAAACAAATTAGTAGCCTTCCTCTACTCAAAGGATAAACATGCCGGAAAAGAAATTAGGGAAAAGATACCCTTCACAATAGTCACAAAAACTATAAAATACCTTGGTGTGACTCTAACTAAGCAAGTGAAGGACCTGTATGACAAGAACTTCAAATCCCTGAAGAAGAAAACTGAATCTTAGAAGATGGAAAGATCTCCCATGCTCATGGATTGGAAAGATCAACATTGTAAAAATGGTCATCTTTCCAAAAGCAATCTACAGATTCAATGCAATCCTCATCAAAATTTCAACTCAATTCTTCATAGAGTTAGAAAGAGCAATTTGCAAATTCATCTGGAATAATAAAAACACTTAGGACAGGAAAATCTATTTTCAACAACAAAAAAACTTCCACAGGAATCACTATCCCTGACCTCAAGCTATATTACAAAGCAATCATGATAAAAATCGCACGGTATTGGTACAGACATAGGCAGGTACATAAATGGAACATAATTGAAGACTCAGAAATGAATTCTCACACCTATGGTCACTTGATCTTTGTCAAAGGAGCTGAAAACATTCAATGAAAAACAGACAGCTTCTTCAACAAATGGTGCTGGTTCAACTGGCAGTCAGCATGCAGAAGAATGCAAATTGGCCCTTTCTTATCTCCTTCAACAAAGCTCGAGTCCAAGTGAACCAGAGACCTTCAAATAAAACCAGGTACACTGAAACTATTAGAAGAGAAAGTGGGGAAGAGCTTAGATCACATAGGTATAGGGGAAAATTTTCTGAACAGAACACCAATGGCCTATGCCCTAAGATCAAGACTAGCAAATGGGACAAAGAACTCAAGTAGTTAGACTCTAGAGATTAAAATAATCCTAGAAAAATGGGGTACAGAGCTAAATAAAGAATTCTCAACTGGAGGATACCGAATGGCTGAGAAACATCTAAGGAAGTGCTCAACATACTTAGTCATCAGGGAAATGCAAATCAAAGCAACCCTGAGATTCCACCTCACACCAGTCACAATGGCTAAGATAAAAAACTCAGATGACATTGCCAGCCCTTGGGACAAGGAGACCGTGGTCACAGACAAGGTGGCTCTGTTTCAGCCATGCCTTCTGGGTTTTCTTCCAGCTGATGACAGGGCACTTAAGGAGTCACAGAGCAGAGTGTGTGTGTGTTTATTTTTTAATTCCTCGTTCCATTCTGATCAACTAATGGAAAATAGACTAAGGCGTCCACCTCGAATAAGCAGTGACCTCAGGGTCAGAGAGGCAGGAAAGTGCTGTCCTGCCCTGGTCCCCGGGACAGGCTTGGACACTGGTGCCGGCAAGGGTCCGGTTGCTGCCTGCCTGGACACAGGGGCGCAGCCAGGACTCTCCGATAGTGTTTTTAATGGAGTCAAATCCACATGGTTTGTATATTTTTCCTTTAATCTTGGGCATTTTGTTTCTCTTTCTGAGAACGTAACTTGAAACACTACAGAGCCAATAATCCTATAGAGTGTATCCACAAACTTGTAAGTTTTATATACATTCACAATGTACTTTTGCTGCCTTCTAGATAATTTATTTTGCAACACATTACTGCACAGTTGTAAATAACTTATGTACTGTAACATCACTTTCAGTTATGTATTAATTAATTAATTAATTAATTAATCAAAATGTTAAAAAAAATCTCAGATGACAGCAGATGCTGGTGAGGATGTGAAGAAAGAGAAACACTCCTCCACTGCTGGTGGAGTTGTAAGCCACTCTGGAAATCAGTCTGGCAGTTCCTCAGAAAATTGGACATAGTACTACTTGAATACCCAGCTATTCTACTTCTGGGCATATACCCTAAAGATGTTCCAACATATAACAAGGACACACTCCACAATGTTCATAGCAGCCTTATTTATAATAGCCAGAAGCTGGAAAAAACCTAGATGCCCTTTAACAGAGGGATGGATTCAGAAAATGTGGTACATTTACAAAATGGACTACCACTCAGCTATTAGAAACAATAACTTTATGAAATTCCTAGGCAAATAAATGGAACTAGGGAATATCATCCCAAGTGAGGTAACCCAGTCACAAAAGAACACACATGGTATGCAGTCACTGAAAATTGGATACTAGCCCCAGAAATCTCTGAATACCCAAGAAACAATTCACAGACCTTTTGAAGCTCAAAAAGAAGGAAGGCCAAAATGTTGAAGCTTCAATTCTTCTTAGAAATGAGAAGAAAAAAAAAAAAAAACACTCACAGGAGGAGGTACAGGATCATGTGGAAGAACTTGGATTAAAGAGGGGATTTTTCAGGGGCTTCATTGCCTGGAGATCCACCCCATGTGCAGCCACCGGGCCCAAACACTATCTTTGGTTCTAGGAGCTGCTTGCCTCCTAAGGGGTTCTGTCAAAATCATTTAGCTGAGCAGACTTGCAACTAACAATTAGACCAAGTAAGGGAATCCTGATGAGGGTGCTGGGGTTAGGGGGAGAATGAAGGAGCTGAAGGGGGTTGTGGTCTCATAGGAAGAATAACACTGTCGACCAACCAAATTCTCCATAGCTCCATGGACTAGATCACCAACCACTGAGAACACATTGAGTGGCCCATGGCTTCAGTTTCATAGGTAGGGAAGAATAGTAGTGTCTGGCATCAATGTGAGAAGAGACCTTTGATCCAGTGAGGGCATGTTTTCTCAATGTAGGGGAATGCCAAGGTATTGAGGTGGAGAATGTGATTGGGAGCTAGTGCACCTTGAAGACAAGGAGGGGGGAGGGGAGCCAATGGGCAAAGGGGATAACATTTCAAATGTAAATACAGAGAGTATTGAATTAAAAATTATTATTTCCTTTATAAATTATTGAAAGCTTATAGGGTTATTGCAGAAAGATGTCATGCTAAACTACCTTTGGAAGAAAAGTGGAGGATTCGAGATTTGGGCCTTCAGCATACAGATCATGTCTTTAGATTCAATACTGTACATGAAGTGTGGAATGATGGGGATGTAGATAAAGGTGAAAATGTGGGTAAGCTTACACACATCCATTTCAATAACTCAGTAGACCATGGTAGAGCCAGTGCCAGAGAGAGGAAATATAATAATTTAGGTGGAAAATCCAGGGGCTGCACCCTCATTATGAAGTACTTTCTGTCTGTGACATCTGTGGTAATGCACCCCATCCTTTCCTCATTTGCTCCACCCATTTTTCTGAGGCACCCAAGGTCAATGACTACTCTGGTTTGCTGATTCTTGAGGAACAGCTGAATCAAGACACTTGATCTCTTTTTGAAGAAACGTCCTCTCTTCTTTGAGTTTGAGAACTTTTTAAAAATATAGTTAGAGATAGTTCATGATCTTTAACATGACACTTTCCCCAGACTCATGAACACAGACAGTTCCTGTTCGAAGAATCCTGGGGATATCTATAAGCCAGAGGAGATGTCCAAGTCCTTCAAGGATATTTACAAATACTTCTCTGAGGAAGAATGGGCCAACATGACCAAATGGCAGAAAAGTGCCTAAGTGTTTATGAAAAGAAACTACATCAGAATGATAGAGCTAGGAGTCACAGTCAACCAACCAGCGTTCATGCGTGGGAAGGATCAGATCACAGAATCCCAACTGCAGTTGTCCGATGAAAGTCATGGCCATGAAAATGAAGGTGGAAATTCTAAGTGGACATTTGGCATGTTACATACAAAAATCCCGAGGGCCCAGAGGGAGGCAGCATGGGAAGTAAATTGCATAAAGCATGCCAGGTTCACATGGCTCAGGAAGGGCTCAGAGATGCCTGCATGCCCAAGCCAAAGCAAGTGTCTTTCAGAGACACAGTGAGATGGCAACAGGCCCTAAGTGGAGTCATGAGAGTGCCAGCAAACAAAGATCTCAGAAAAGAAAGCATGTCCTAATGTGTAATGTGAACAGCCACAATGAAGAAAATTACTAGCTTGGAAAAGCTGGCGAGAAGAGTTTGATGATCATTCAGAATCATGGATGCAACTCTGGTATCCTAACTATCAAATGAAAGGAAAATTTCCCACAGTGAAGAGATAGTGTCAGTATTCTTACTCTGGGCAAAACACCCTCTGAAGCCTCTTCTCAGTTTGTTTGTCTATCTGTCTGTCTGTCTGTTCGTCTGTCTGTGGATTTGGGTAAGATTTATTTGTAGTTTTATTTAGAAGATTGCATGTGGTTACCTGTGCAAGTGCATAACACCTAGGTTTAGATACCTGTAGATGGAGTTAGGGGTGGTTTTGAGCTGCCCAATGTGGGTGCTGAGACCCCAACTTAGGTCCTTCAAAAATGCAGCAAGTACTTTTCACTGTTGAGACATCTCTGTAGCTACCAAAGCCTGGTGATTACACTGTGCCAAGTTGGTTAATGTTTTTTGACCTCATTGGAAACACTGCCTCATCATTGCCCCCATTTTGGGCTATTTGGTAAGCCTTGTTCCAACCATTTGTGGAGCACTCTATTAGCACTGCTCTCACTGAGTGACAAGCTAGCATTTTTCATGACCGCTGTCAAACACTGTTCCGACTGGTTAGCATTATGTGATGAATATGTTAGACACCTGTATTTCATTGAGCAGGGAGTAAATCTAAAGTATGTTAAGTGTTGTCCTGAAAAGAAAAAAAAAAAAAAGGAAATAAAGACATTGTACAGGAAACAACAACAACAACACAGACACACACACACAAAACCTATGAACAAAATTGGAAACTGTAGTATACAAAAAAAAAACCAGTAAAGCAAAGCAAATGCTTAAAGTCATATGAAACAAAATGTCTACAAAAGTACCCTTGTGTAGGTTGATGTAAATATGCAGGTGAGGGCTGGCACTAGTTAGGTCAGGATGATACATGATTGGATGGTAGAGAGTGGGGTGGGGGCAACATTTTTGTAAGGCGGGAGAGAAGACGAAGGAGAGAAAATAAAAATGAAGCCAGAGAAGGATGATCTAGATCCAAGTGGTCTTAACTGGCCCTACGTAGATATGAATACTTTTAAGGGATTCTATAGGTCAATTTGTCTTATCTAGGTGGGTGGTTTATATCTTTGTCAACTGGCTGTGAGTTTATTGTGGATTGAGAATTTAACATATAAATCTGATTGATAAATTACAAGCTTCTGGAGCTTTGATTTTACCAGGCTGCAGGGAATATGAGCAGAGTTCCTGGCTGGCAGATGGACAGCTGGGAGAGGGCAGCTAGACAGTACCTGGGGCTAGCATGTCAATGTGTATGTTAGGTGTGGTAACAACTGAACAAGGTGACAATGAGTGAACTCACCGTGGCAGAGAAGCAGCCATGGCACATGGCTCTTGGCTCTGTGGCCTATGAACCACGCAGCTCAGCATGGAGTGAGAACACGTGGGAACCAGTAGCTGACACTATTTTTACTGCAACACCCTTGAGTTCATTTCGTGTTTGCTGTCTACTGTGGGGTGTGTGGTCCACCATTTAGTATGGTTAATATCCCCAGTGAGACTCTCATTGGAGAAAACTATTTTTTCCTTGGCAAATGGTTGTTAATGAGAGATAGCTTCTTGCTTAGAGATGGGAGCTCATGTCCACTCCCTCCCTTTCAGCACCGAGACCCCAACTAGCTTGAACCTGTACTAGCCATATATACAGCCTATCTGTGAGGTCACAGAAACATCAGTCTTGAAGTGTCTAGAAGACATTGTTTACTTGGTGTCATCCATCCTTTCTGACTCTTACAATCTTTCTGCCTCCTCTTGTGCTTTCTTCCTTGGGCCCTGAGAGGAGAGGGGTTTGATGAAAACATCTCATTTAGGGCTGAGTGTTTCAAGTTCTAAAACTCTCTGCACATTGTCCACTTGTGAGTTTCTGTGTTCCTATCTATTGTAAGAGAAAGCTTTGTTGATGATGTGTTAGCAAGGCAGTGATCTGAGTATAGCAGAATATTATTTGGAATCATTTAATTGTTACTCTTTAAACAAAATAATAGTATTTAGCTTCTCCCTAGACCTTTCTTTTTTCTAGTCTCAGGTTCTTGACCACCCGAGTGTTAGGCATGGCTTCAATCTCATGGTGTGCGCCTTAAATCCAATCAGATGGTAGTTGCTAACTCCCACAACTTTTGTGCCACCCCTGTATCAGCATATCATGTGGTCAGGTTACATTGTAGATTGCAGGGTTTGTAGCTGGGTTGGTGGTTACTTTTCTATTAATGTGAAGCATACTTTCTAACACCATGAATACTATTTAATAGGGATGAAGGTTCTAGGTAGGCACAAGCTCACCTTCTCCATGTTCAATAAGTTTTATAGGTGCTGTCTTCAACAATAGAGTCTAACCACCAGTTTGACAAGAGCAATCAATAGCTTTGGCAATAGCCTAAGTAGTTTGTGGTTTTTTATTGGATCTCTTTGGCCAAAGACTCAAGTAGATGTAAAGCATTCCTGGGGCTAGATGCTTCACTTGGTGGTGAAAGATAAAGACAACCACAGTTGGAACACAGTCTCTCCCATTATTTGGGCACTCCGTTTAGGTTTTGTTCATGGATACTCAAACGTTCTAAGAAATTTTACTGCTTCTTAGAGACATAGGTTTTCATTTAACCCCTCAAATATTTCTTAGTGTTAGTTGTCCTCTTGTTTTCCCTCCCTTACTCTTTTCTTTCTTCTCCCTGTTTAATCCCCTTGCTCTCTCCATAACTATATATTCCATTTCTCCTTCCTTAGAAGGCCCCCTCCCTACTAGTCCTTTATACCTAATTTATGAAGCTACCAAGATTGTAGGATATCTATCAAGGCTTAAGAACTAACATCCACATATAAGAGAGTGATATGATATTGGTCTTTTTGGATCTGGGTTACTTCTGTTGGAATTTGGTTCTAATGCTTTGTCTTAATTTGGATCCCAAAAGCTGTACTTTCAGGCACTTAGGGTCCCTGCCCCAAGCTTGTGTTGATTGAAAATGAAGAATTGCTGTACAGCCAATGGCTGGGCAGGGAGATTGAGGTGGGGCTTTTAGATTGAGAGGAAAAGAACTGCCATGGCAGGGGAGCAGGAGAACAGACTTAGAGGTCCTCCAACGTGTAGGATTCTGGAAAAGTGGCCCTAGAGTCTGGGGTATCAGAGATAAAATATAGATTTTAAAAGATGATAAGTCAGGATTACTAGAAGGGAGTATGTGCTGTCCTTGAGGAGGTTTAGAAGAACCCAGCCTTTGAGATAGTCAAGGCATTTTAAAATTAGCAGGTGTATGTGAGTCTTTCATTTGTGAATCCAGAACTCTTGGGCAGGTGCGGAGGAAATGCTTCTGACCTCTTGGGAACCAGGGGAGTTAACTATTTGCTGCTACATTTTTCATTCAGGACGATCTTTCTCTAGCTCCATTAATTTGTAAGTTTCATTATTTAATTTTTTGTCAAGCTGAATCATATTTCATGGTGTTAATGTACCATATTTTCATCTGTTAATGGACATCCACTCTGCTTCCAGTTTCTTGATATTATGAGTAGAACAGGTATGAACATGGATGAGCAAGTGCCTCTATAGTGGGCCAGAGTCCTTAGGGCATATGCTCAAGAGTGGGTCAGCTGGATATTGAGGTCAATCTGTTTCTAGCTTTTCAAGGAGCCATCACTCTGGTTATCATGATTACTCATGGTGACTGTATAAATAAGTCTGTACTCCCACCAGCAACGGGCAAGTATTTCCCTTACTCCATACTCTCATGGGCATGAGCTGTCACTTCTTTCTAAGCAGGTTGTTGTCCTTGGTCATGGCCCTTTCACCTTCATACACCTGGATGAGTACACCGGGCTGGTTGTCAGAGCAGGTGGTGAAAGCCAGTGTCTGCTTGGTGGGAGTGGTGGTATTGCACTTGATGAGGACAGTCATGACTCCATCAGCAGTTTCATAACCAAGGGAAAGAGGAGTGACATCCAAGAGCAGCAGATCCTGGACATTCTCAGACTTGTCTCCAGGTAGAATGACTGCTGGGACAGCTGCACTGTAGGCAACAGCTTCATCGGGGCAAATGCTCCTATTCAGACGTTGGCATCAAAACTGTGTCAGTGGATTCATTGCAAACTGATTCTTGGTCGCATCCCCAATTAATCGTTCTGTGTCAGTGAAAGCAACATAGCTTGGCATGGTGCAGGTACCCTGGTCATTAGCAATGATTTCCACCTTTTCATGCTGAAAGACACCCAAACGGGAGTACGTGGTGCCAAGATCAGTGCCACTACAGGTCCCTTAGACATGGTTGCTTGAAACATAGGCCTGGCTGTGCTGACAATGAGACCACACAAATGTCCAAGAGCTGGCTCCTTGTTTAATGAGACCGGCCTTTCTTTTGTGTTTAATTTTGGCGCATAGAAATGAAGAAATCAGCTATTGTCTTAGTTTGTTGCTGTGAAGAAACACCATGACCAAGGCAATTCTTATAAAGAAAAACATTTAATTGAGGCTGTCTTACAGTTTTAAAGGTTTATCATCATGGTGGGAAGCATGGCAGCATGGTGGCAGACATGATCTGGGAGGAACCAAGAGTTCTATATCTTAATCCAAAAGCATCAGAGAGAAACTGGATATGTCTCACACTGTGTGTATCTTGAGCATCTCAGAACTTAAAACCCCACCCCAACTGTGACACAATTCTTCCAATAAGGCCACATGTCCTAATAGTGGTACTTCTTATGGACAAGCATTCAAACTCACGAATCTATGAGGAATGTACCTATTCAGAGTGCCACAGGTAGTCTGGGAACTTATGTTTGGGTTTGGGTCTTCAGTTCGATTCTGTTTGTCAACATGTCTGTTTTTATGTCAATACCATGCTGTTTTTATTATTGTACAACTTAAATCAGAGATGGTGATAGCTTTGGTAGTTCTTTCATTTTTCAGGATTGTTTCTGATATCCCATGGTTGTGTGTGTGTGTGTGTGTGTGTGTGTGTATGTGTGTGTTTGTGTTTATGTGAAGTTAAAAATTATTTTTTCAATTTCTATTAGGTTGTGTTGGAAATTTGATGGGGATTATATTGAATCTGTAGATTGTTTTCTGGTAGGATGGCTGATTTCACAATATCAATCTCAGTTATCCATGATCATGAGAGATCTTTCTGTTTTCTGATGTCTTCCTTAACTTCTTTCTTCAATGTCTTAAAGTTTTTATTTAATTGTGGGTTTAAAATTCATTCCTGCCAGCCGCATTTCCAGTGTGTGGTAGCTATGTTTGGTAGTGCTTAGTGCTTTGAACTGTGCAGATTATAGAATATTTCTATCACTGTTGGATTCTCAACTGGATAAAAAGGAGATAAGCCTATTGCAATACTATTTATAACCCTGTTATAGTTTGTATATGCTGGGCCCAGGGAAATGGCACAGTCGGGAGGTGTGGCCTTGTTGGAGTAGGTGTGGCCTTGTTGGAGTAGGTGTGTCACTGACACAGGCAATATGACCCTCATCTTAGCTGCCTGGAAGCTAGTATTCTGCTAGCAGCCTTTAGATGAAGATGTAGAACTCTCAGCTCCTCCTGCTCCATCCCTGCCTGGATGCTGCCATGTTCCTGCCTTGATGATACTGGACTGAACCTCTGAGCCAGCCCCAATTAAATGTCCCTGATGAGAGTTGCCTTGGTCACAGTGTTTGTTCACAGCAGTAAAACCCTAACTAAGACACACCCCAAACTGAGCTATGTGGGAGACGGCTCTATATTATAGATTTTAGAATTACCAGTCTACTGTTATGTAAAGTTCTTCCTGTATGTCCCAATCATGTAATAAACAGTGACCAATTTGGGGAACAGTGTTCACAGTGAAGTGAACTTGGAGTCTACCCCTGTTCACATAATCTAGAGCTGAGCTTAATGCCTAGAGGACTTTGGAGGTGTTGTACACAGAGCCCAGGGAGCTATTGCATCTTGTCGGAGGTAAGTGCTGAGGTACTAACTTTGATGCAACAGTGAAATCCTTCCCTCTCACCTGTTGTTCTGAGACAGGCTTTCACTGCGTTGTCCAGACTGGCCTGGAGCCTCTGGACTCGTGCCAGTGCAGTGGGCCATGTTATATCAGACCAGGCACCAAAACAGGCTTTCCTTTCCTTTTACTTATTTTTTCAATTTATTTTATTTTATGCATTTTTTTTTTTTTGCACGGATGTGCACTGCCTGTGTGTCTGGAGCTCATGGAGTGTGCTGAATTCCCTGTAACTGGCGTAATGGATGATTGTGAGCCTCCCCGTGAATGCTGCATACTGAATCTAGGTTTTCTGCAAGGGTAGCAAGGGCTCTTAAGCACCGAGCCTTCTATCCTTCCGTGCGCGCGCGCGCGTGTGTGTGTGTGTGTGTGTGTGTGTGTGTGTGTGTGTGTGTGTGTGATGAGGACTAAGTCCCATGGGCCTTGAACATTCTAGGCTAGTGACCTACTGTAGATCTGTGGCCCCACCACAGGAAGCTGATTTTGGATGTTTTAAGGAGGATACACAGAGACAGAACATTCTCACTTGATACCACGTTGCAAAGTTTGAGCCCCACCCTGGCTGGCCTATTGCCTTTGTCCTTCTTTTGAAGCTTCCGGTTTTCCAACCTTCTTGCCGGACAGGTTTGGGTCTCACCCAAACTAACTGGTTAAGTGACGATGATGGACACCTGCCTTGAGCCTGTAGCACAAGTGACTGTCACTTGTAGGCTAAAACTGCACTGGGAGGGGACACCCATGCCAGTCACCCTCTTCCTTCTCACATCCTGCACTTGGGCTTAGCAAACGTCAGAGAGTGATTCCAGTTAATAGAGGAGGTGCCCAGGCAAGATTGGCTCTTACACCTGAAGAGCTCACTGCAAGGGAAGCTTTGGCCTCTTTAGAGACAAGTTGAGAGTTTCGCTTCCTTTTTTCTCACGTACTCCAGAGTCTCTCAGCACTGATGGAGATAGAAGAGCGGCCCCCTCCCTCAATTTTACACTTTCAGTAGTGTTGGCCTTCCTTACCTTCACCACAGATTGTGTCGATTCACATTTCAGATTTTTGAATGTTTGCCTGTTTGAATCTTTGGTTTATTACTTTTACTGCGCGTGTGCTCAGTTTGCTGCTAAGTGTACAATGTGCATGCAATGTCTGCAGAGGCCGGAAGAGATCGCCTGAGTTTCCGGAAGTAGACTGAGGACAGTTGAGTCACTATGGAGAGCAAGCTTGGGTCCTCTGCAAGCACCAGTGCTCTTAGTGGCTGAGCCGGCTCTTCAGCCCCTTAAACTATTTTAAGAAGAGATTTTGTTGTTGATTCTATATCCTCTGAGTGGGTTGGACACCTAAGTGTGTCTGATCCCGTAAAGCTGGACTACTAGAACTTTTGGGGTGCCAGGTGTGGGTGCTGGGAACCAAACTCTGCAAGAGCAGAACACGCTTTTAACCTCTGACCCACCTTTCCAGTCCTTGAGTCTTTTTTGTAAAGCTTTTGTGTATTTGCCTGCAGTCTGGCTGTGTACCAGTTGTAAGCAGTCCCAGAGGGAGGCAGGAGCAGAGCATCAGATCTCCTGGAACCCAGACGGCTGTGCACTGCCATGTGGAAAGCAAATCTGGTCCTCGGGAAGAGCAGCCGGTGCTTTCAGCCGCAGAGCCATTGCTCTAGCTACTGCTTAACTTTTATTAAACCAGTTTTGTTTTACCTAAGGTTTTGTGTCTATAAGGCCTGGTGGTGAGTGTAGGATAAAAGGGTGAAGAAAACCCACTAATCCCTGAGCAAGAAAATCTACCAATTCCTGACCAAGAAACACCACCAATCCCTGAGCAAGAAAACCTACCAATTCCTAAGCACGAAACCCCACCAATCTCTGAACAGGAAAACCTACCAATTCCTAAGCATGAAACCCTACCAATCCCTGATTAGAAAAACCCACTAATTCCTAAGCATGAAACCCCACCAATCCCTGATCAGGAAACCTACCAATTCCAGAGCTCACCCAAGCTCAGATGGAAAGCTCCACTCCCAACCGACACAAATCCTATATAAAATAGATAAATCCTATATAAGAAAAATCCTATATAAGCCCTGCCTTCTGCCCAGTTCCCTCCTGATTCTCACCGGAGCAGAGGCAGCCACTTCTCTGGGTTTCGCCCTCCTCATCTCTTGTTTGAGGTTTAGTTAGTGTATGGTGTGGCGTTGTATCCAGATTGCCAGGATTCCTCTCTAATAGAGCGGTAACACTTTCAGTTTGCTCCCGGAGCAGAGCTGTAGTAATGGGAGAGCTTCCCTCTCCTGCAGCTGGGAGCAGAGCTGGAACATTTCCCCTTCAGAGCTGCAATACAGATCCTAGCTCTTGGGAGGTACAAAGAATACAGCAGTTTTAGTTACATATCAAAATCAAAGCTAGCCTGGGCTACATGTGGGCTCAAAGCACATACCTCTGCCATCACACAACAGGGCTCTATCATGTGCACTCGCTAACCCCAAACTCAGGACCCACCTGCCTCTGCTTCCTGAGTGCTGGGATTACCTGTATGTATTACCATGTTTAACTTGGACACTTGTGTTTTTCTGTGACTTGGTATACTCATCAAGTCAGTGTCTTTGTATCGCCCATTGGGGCCCGTCATGGAAATTGAGACTACGTTTTACCAAATAAACACTTTCCCCCCTTTTTGTCACTTATATCTTTCTCAAAGTTTGGAGTTGGCATCATGTCCTGTGCTAAGTACAGGGATATGTAACAGGGCATAGGATAGATGTGTCCCTGTTCTTAGAAATGCCCTCGGCAAGAGAAACAAATAAATGAGGCATTGTTAAGTCACAATAAAGAAAAACAATCTACATATTTTACTTTCGAAGTCGAATTTATTTGCTTTTCAAAATTTACATATGTAAGCAGGATTGTTACGGGATTTGTTTCTAAGTGCATCTGTTTTAGCTTGGTAGTGTTGAATTTAGGGGTAACTGAGATTCTCTAATCTGCTATACTGGGTGTGTTAGAACCGAGGAAGGATGTTCTTGTACAACTTTGGAGGGAAGAACGAGACGGCGTGTGAAACCCCAGAAAGTATTTCCACAAATTGCTCAGCTTAATCTACAGATCACAGCTCAGAGTCCATAGAGGCGGGGCTCCGTCGGGGAGTGAGGTCCAGCCAGCTCGGAACTACAGTTCCCAGAAGGCTTCGCGAGCCCAGGAGGGAAGCGGGGCCGCGGCAGGAAAGGCGCGAGCAAGCGGAGGCGGTGGCTGGTGCCCACCCCGGGCGCGGTCTAGCTGCCTGCCGTCGGGGCCGCGGATGGCTTAGCACCCTAGCGTTCCCGAGCGCGGGCTGCGGCGAGCTCACTCCTTCGCCCGCGGGCCCGGCCTGTGCCGGGATGTAGGGCGCGGGTCGCGGAGGCCGCGGGCGCGGCGGGGGCTTCGCGGAGGCCGCGCTGAGGATGGAGAGAGCGATGGAGCAGCTCAACCGTCTGACGCGCTCGCTGCGCCGCGCGCGCACCGTGGAGCTGCCCGAGGGTGAGGCACCGGGAGAACGCGCGCTGCACTTTTCTGAGGCCGGCGGGCGGGCAGGGGGAGTGGGCCGATGGCGCGGCCGGCGGGGGCGGGGACGGGGACGGGCTGCCCCCGTGGGGTCTCGGAAATGTCCGCGGGGTCCGGCCCCGCGCCGGGAAAGGGTGCGGTGGCGCCTCGCTCGGGCGCGGGCAAGCTTCAGCTGCAGAGTGAGGTGGGCGGGCTAGGGTGTATTTTAAATACGGGGCGCCGCTCTGTTTTGGCAATAGACAAAGCCACCAGACCGGTATTTGTGAAGCTCTGCTGGTGTAGTAGGCGTTCTCTCCGTGTGTGTGAGTGTGTGTGTGTGTGTGAGAATGCACACAGGAATAAAAGCTCTGTTCTCAACTTTTGCTTTGGAAAACTCCAAATCAAGGAGATGGGGCGGGGGTGGGGGCGTTGTTGGTGCCTTGTGAAGTCAGACTAATTTTAGTGGTTGTGAGACGTGGCAGTTAGGCTTGTAACCCAGGCTGGCTGCAAACTTGAGAGCCTCCTGCCTCAGCCTTCCAAGAATTTGGATTCTAGGCATTAGCCTACCTTACTTCGTTTTAGTTAGCTAAGGAAAGTGATGGAAAGAAATGTGGAGTTGGTGAGTTGGGGGATTTTTTTTTTTTTAAGTTTTATTCTTTATGATTCTTAGTAGAGAAAATTTGTGGCAACTGTTTCTCAAAAATATTTTTGTATTTGTTACTTTGCTAGATCGAAGCAGTTAATTTAGAACAGTCCTGGTTTCAGGAAGTAAACGTCAGTTTCAGCTTTGTCCTCTGTTTCCATCTGTGAATCTTTCAGTAGGGGCTGCTCTCGTGTATTTTCTGACGTCATGCCGTCTATTGATAACAGCCGATGAAGGCTGTGCGTAGGTTATTGACATTGCTATGTATTACTAACGTGTATCCAGCATTTTGCATCAGTGTGATATAACAGACTTTGATAATATTTCCTGGTTTTAAATATTCATATATATATATATATTTTTAAAGATTTTATATGTATATGAATACACTGTTGGTATCTTCAGTCACACCAGGAGAGGGTATCTGATCCAATTACAGATGGTTGTGAGCCACCATATGGTTGCTGGGAATTGAACTCAGGATCTCTGGAAGAACAGCCAGTGCGCTTAACCGCTGAGCCATCTCTCCAGCCCATCCGTCATATATTTTAATTGTAGAAAAAATTGATAATAAAAATAAAGAAAAATCTATCATTCCCTTCTCAATAGTACAATGTTAACATTTTTACCTATCATATTTTATACAGTGTATTGTTTTGTGTTTAGAAAACATCATGGATGTGTATCCATAAATATATTTAATGATTTGGCAGGACTTGGTAGGATGAATGAAACAAAACTTGTTTTTTTTCCAATTAAAATTTTTTTTTTCTGATTTTATGAGGGGCAGCTTTGTCCTTAAGACTTAGTCTTCTGCTTCCTTAGGGTTTGTTCCTAGAAGATGAGCAGGATTTAATTATATAACTTTAATTACCAGTTTCTTAACCTGTGCTTTGTGAAGTTTTGGTCAGCAGTCTGAGTGCTTGGAGACTTGACTATTACAGTTATAAATAATGTCTCCTCTTGTTGCTAGGCAAAAATAGCATATTGCTTACATCTCTTTGATTACCAATCTTCATTTGATTACAGTGAATTGTTCATTTTATTCTTTGAATTAACCTTTGATTTGATGAATCTTTTTGAATTCTCTTAGCTTGGCTCTTTCAGGTTCATGTTCAGTGAATTCTAAAAATACAAATTATTGTGGTTGCATTTTAAGGCTGAACAGGGACTGGTGGGAGGGGTCGGTGTGTGAAGGGGCTTTCCTGGACCCCAGACATCTCTAGGTCAAAAGAGAGAACTGACTCCACAGAGTAGTCCTTTAGCTTCCATGAGTGTTCTTTGGAATGCACTGACAATATGACTGAACAGAAGCACTAAGGTCTTTCCAAAATCAAGTCAGATTTTTTTTGCTTTGTTAGAATTTAGCAGTCAGTAAATATCTAATTATAAAAGTGTGTTTCTAGTCAGCTTCACCCTCACATTGACTTTGCTGTATAGCAGAATATGCACATACGTGATATACTGACTGGGATACCGAGACCCCTTATATCAGCACTGAGTGATGGAGACTATGGGTGTGTCATCCCATGCAGGGATAACAGAGGGTGCTAGAAAAGGAGGGGCAGGCAGAGAAATCATGTCAGAGATAAGGCTTCTCTGAGCTTTACAAGGCTCACTTGTATTGTGCACTATGTGGAGAAAACTAAACTATTAGATTTACACTGTTTAACAGGATAGAATTTGAGTGCGTTTTAGCATATATTTTTGAATCATGGTTAGTTAGAATAATTGTCAGCTTTTAAAACAACAACAGCGGCTGCAACAACAACAACAATACATCTTTCTTCTTTTTCACTTTTCAGAGAGCTGAGACAGAAGTTCTGTCTGTGCCCATTTGAAGGGATGGTGAAGGTCAGGTTGTATGAGCAGATTGGTACAAGTAATCTTGGTCTACAGGAAGGAAGATGCCATCTCTGTGGTGCAATGAGGAAAGGCTAATGGCTCAGCTGCTTGTGCTCATCCAGCCCAGCAAGTTCTTGTTAGACACAGCCAGTGTGCTCTTTACACAATACCAAAAGGTCTACAAGACAAGTGTCTTCTTAACATATACACTATACTCTAATTGTTTTATCCCTTTTTTCAAAATGCTGATGGCACCTCAGTAAACTGTGGTCACTACCTACCAACTGGTCATCATCAAGACTGAAAATAATGTCCTACGTTTCTGCTGACATCATGGTACTCTTTCTCACATTACCCACTTGGAGCTTCTAAACCATGACAATTAAGTAACCTCATAACAAACTGTCAGAAACAGGTAATACCTGTACTTGTGAACCTAAATGTTTTAATCATGACAGTACAATGGCACACACCTACAAGTCTGCATTTGCCTTGAGTTTGAAACTAACCCTTGAATACCAGGCTGGCCAAGGCTACATAATGACTGTCTCAGGGAAACAGACAAAATTAAAGCATGCAACTTAAGTGAGCATTTGTGAGCATCAAAAGGTTTGTATTAATTATATTTATAAAGCTTCTATTTATATTAAAATTAGATATGGATCTTATATGTTTAAGTTACATCGACCTTATAAAGATACAGATCATAACCAGGCACGGTATCTCACACCTTTAATCCCATCCAGCACTAAGGAGAGAGAAGCAGATAAATATTTGTTGACATAGAGACCCAGGACATCCAGGGCTATATTTGGTGTCCCTATGTCTCTCAAAACAAGATAGATATGGACAGACAGATGACAGATCACAAACATTAAATGTAAGGATAATAAAAATAACAACTGTAATGTTAACAGAAGACTGTCAAAGGGCTGCTCTTTCAGAGGATGCAGGTTCAATTCCCAGCACCCACATGGTGGGTCACCCTATCTCTAACTCCAGTTCCTAGGGATCTGGCACACTCTTCAGCCCCCCACCAGCACAAAAGTGTAGAACATACATACATTTAGGCAAAAACACCAATATGCATACACTAATTTTTAATTAAAAATACTTAAGAGACTTAAGAAATAGTAGTCTAGGATTACTGTTCTCAGATACTTTCTTCTCCACATTCACAAAGATACTTTGAAAAGTAGAAATAGAACACTTTCTAAGGGATGAGAAAGTCAGATAGGTTGGTCACTTTTCTTACTAAGGTTTTAGAACTAAATTACTCAACAGAAAACCAATAACCAAAGTGTTCCTATTCACTGCCCTTTTATGTCCTCTTAAGTACAGGTATTACCTGTTTCTGACAGTTAGTTATGAGGTTACTTAATTGTCATGGTTTAGAAGCTCCAAGTGGGTAATGTGAGAAAGAGTACCATGATGTCAGCAGAAACGTAGGACATTATTTTCAGTCTTGATGATGACCAGTTGGTAGGTAGTGACCACAGTTTACTGAGGTGCCATCAGCATTTTGAAAAAAGGGATAAAACAATTAGAGTATAGTGTATATATTAAGAAGACACTTGTCTTGTAGACCTTTTGGTATTGTGTAAAGAGGACACTAGCTGTGTGTAATGTAACAACTGTTGGTGCCCTGGAATCAGTCATTTAAATGCCAACATTTGCACAGTTGGCCTTTTAGGGGCAAAAATAAGGATCATAGTGTTTATTTTATAAAGCAATTGTGATATAAACGATCTCTTATGTGGTGTTTAAAGTGATGCCTTGGTAGAGGCAGGAGGCTAACTTTGGTTACATAGAAAGAATTCAAGGACAGCTTGTTGAGATCCAATGTCACCCACATCCCCAGAAGAAAGATATGTTTTGATTATTAAATTATTTTTGTAGTTGAAGAATTAGATCCGTATACTGAACTTGGGGATGTTGACTAACAATTGGTTTTCATGTTTATACTTACAAATAGTAAAATAATATAGTGGTCATAAGTTTCTATATTCCCTATATTTCTTAATACATAGTCTTTAAACAGGATCATAATACCATTATCAGCATCATTAGAGTTAGCAGTCTTTTTTTTTTTTAATTGTTCTTAATCAGTGCACACTTATTTTTTCTCTTTTAAAAATGTGTGTTAGAGCTGGGAATCCAAGCCAGGGTCTCAGGGCTTCTCTCATGCTCTGTAAGCATTCTACCATGGCCAGCACCTCAGCTCTTACAGGTGGGCATGTTGAAGTCAGTGTTCATGGTCAGTATATTACGTCTATCTGATCCATCTCTCATGCCTTTAGTCCCAGTACTTGGGAGGTAGACACGGCTCTGTGAATTCACAGCCAGTCTGTCTACATAGAGAGTTCCAGGATAGCCAGGGCTGTTACACAGAGAAACCCTATCACAAACAAACAACAACAAAAAACAACAAAGCAAAACAAAACAAAATACAAAAGACTTAATATTTTTAAAAACTTCTAGAAATAGTTTGAACTCTGTTGTACAACCATGTGAACATTGTTACTAGTTATGAATTATTTACTGGAAATGGCTAATGTTATGTGTTTTTATCACAGAGAAAAATATGTAAACAAAAGTCACTTCTGGTTGTTTTAGGCTTATAGAAAATCCAGCTTTCCTTCCAGCATCCTGTACTACTGTAGTTCAGTTATCAAATGTAAGAAACTAACGTGCACAGTACCACTGTGAACTACACTGCAGATTCGATTGGTGTCTCCGCTTTCCCACTGTTGCCTATGTTAGCATGTCACACTTACTCTCCCTAACTCCCATCCTCCTCCAGTGCTGCTTCTGATCACTAAGGAGACTGCTCATGCATTTAGCAGTGTTGCTTGTTTTTGTCAGGTGTCTTCTGATGATCTGAGTGAGGTCACAAGGTTTGGGGAGAATGGCCTTTCTGTGGATTGTAGGAGTTATTTCTAATGATATTACTTATTATCAGTTCTTTAAAGTGTGAGGTGCTCCGGTATTTACTGTAAATTTATTCTTTTTCCATTGTAATTTTTGGGAGATACTTTGGTATAAGCCTCAGTACTTTAAAGGCTAAGTAAAATCTCTAATATGATACTGTTAGTAATGTAAGAGAAAAAATTCAAAACATTGACTGAAAAACATCTCAGATACTGACTGTGTGTGTGTGTGTGTGTGTGTGTGTGTGTGTGTGTGTGTGTGGTTAATGTGCACAGAGGCCACTGTCTTGCGCCCTGTTTCTGTGAGATAAGAGTCTCCCCTTGGACCTGGAGGCTAGGCTTGATGGGTAGACATTAAGTCTCAGTAACTGTATGTCTGGCAGTGCTGAGGGTTCCCGGTTCACTTTTATGTGGGTGTCAGGGCTCAGAACTCAGACTCCCATGCCTGTGCCACAGCTGCCTTCGCACACAGACATCTTTCCAGCCCCATAGAGGTTGGTTTTTAACTTTCGAGGCACAGTGTGTTTGCACTTTTATCTAGAAATGTATAAATATGTAAAATGTCTTAAAATGTAAAGCAGTAAGTATACATTTAAGGTTTCTTTTTTAGTAAGATATTTATTTGTCTTTCTTTTCGTCTGCCTGTGTCTGTGTGAGTGTGTGATTCTCTAAGTGTTTGAGTGGCTGCGAGGGTCAGAAGAAGAGGTCATATCACTTGGAGCTAGTGTAGCTGTGAGCTGCCTGACATGGGAATCAGGATCCAGATGCTGGTTCTTCCCTAGAGCATCAGACATTCTTTACCCTGAGACATCTTTCCACTCGTTCAGGTTTTATTCTATTTTCTCCATTTTCACACACACTTGGTTTTGTATGCTCCCCCCTTCCTCCCTGTCCCCATCTCCCTACTGTTTATCCTGGGAAGCCTGTCCTTCACCAGTGTTCCTCCTTCCCTTTTCCCATCGTATTTGTTCCTTTATCATCTCTACTCCTGGCTCTTAAAATACCAGTGTTTTTGGGGGGTGGTTGTGGGTGTGGGGAGGAGAAAAGGTGTTACACAGGCTGGCCTGGAACAGTGTGTAACAGTCCTTTTGCCTCCCCCTCTGGAGTGCTGCGATTATGGGTAGAGCCACCGAGCTTGGCATATAGTTAAGATTTTAGAATTATTTCAGCACATGCATATCTTTTAATGCCCTAATATTTAAAATTGGGTTGTTAAAATTTCCTAAATTTCTTAAAAATTTCTCTAATTATGCTTAAGCAATAAAACATGTCTAAAAACATGTCTCAAACCCCCATCTTTTTGGGAATAAAATGTCCCTTGGTAAAGTTACCGGAGATACTAGCCCTCCAATTTTGTTTTATACCACAAGCTAAGCTTTTCTGTGGCAGTGTAGGAGGCATAAACAGCGAAGGAGGTGAAGAGTTCTGTGGTGCCATCTGTAGTGTGTTTGGTGTTCTGCCTTGTTGGCTGTCTGCACTTCTGCGTACAGCTGGAAAGCTGGAATTGTTTACACCATCTATTGTAAAAGCAGGGCATGCTTGAATTCTTCTCTTGTTTATTCTTTTACTCAGATAGCGAGACTGCTGTTTACACATTAATGCCCATGGTGATGGCCGATCAGCACAGGTGAGGAGGCACTTGCTTCCTAGGTTTGTGCCGTCTTTCTTTGTTGATTTCTGAACCGTATTGTATTGATTGTTCTTAATCTAAAGAACTGTTGGGATTAATAACTGTTGTTAAAGAGCTCTTGCCTTGATTTACTACGTTTTAAAAATGTTTTTATTACTTATATATCACCAGTTCTTTTTACTTACTTACTTTTTATGGTTGTATAGGTCTGTTTCCGAACTCCTATCAAATTCAAAATTTGATGTCAATTATGCATTTGGACGTGTGAAGAGAAGCTTGCTTCACATTGCAGCAAAGTAAGCCTGAGATGTTTGGTGTTAAACTGGTCTAGAGTAGGGGTGGGGAAGGATGAGGGCTGGCAGCTAAGGGGCTGTGTCCTGTTCAGCCCTTGATATGCTGTGCTCTTCACATACTGTTCACCTTGGTATGGAATTCGCGTCTCAGGTTCATGTGCTTGTAGCTTACCTTAGGTGAGGCTTGGGGTTGTCTGGATATATGTAGAGTGTGTATTAACCAGCATTTCTTTTACCTTACCACTATAAGGGATAAAGGGGGCATGGCGGATGCCTGCTCACTCAGCGGTTTATACTGCTCATACCTAGGAGGGAGTACCTTCTTATCCACAATCTGACACCAGTCTCCTTTCAGGTTGTAGGTGGTAGTGTTGCAACTAATTGTTCATGATTAACTAGCTCAGGGAAAGCCAGGAAGTCAAGAGTATTGTTTTGTTTCCTTTAGAAACTAATTGTTAATTTTACTTTATTTGAACTTGCATTTATAGAAGAATGTAATATTTAGAAGGTGGAGGGTAATTCATTTTTGTTATGAGTTAAATGGTAGGTAAACTGGGACCTTAAAAATAGTGTTTGATAGATATTTGTTTATTTTAAGTTTCGTTAACTATGGCTGTTCATTGAATATACCTGATTGCCTTTTATATTTTTTAGCTGTGGATCTGTGGAGTGCTTGGTTCTTCTGTTAAAGAAAGGAGCAAACCCTAACTACCAAGATATTTCAGGCTGTACCCCCCTTCATCTTGCTGCTAGAAATGGGTGAGCTTTGTGTCCATAAAGATGCATCATCAGTCCAGGAAGTTGTCGAGGAACTCATTCTTGATTTCTTTTCTTCCCAGCGTTTATCTTGAGAAAAATTACAAAGATGTTGTTTGTATTTTTGTAACTATTTTTAGTTTTTTTAAAAGATTTTTGTTTATTTTTCTTAAAATTGGTCTCAGATAATTTTATTGAATTTGCAAATGATGATCATACTTGATAATTTGTTGAATTTTTCTGATAGTTTTCTTTTTGTAAATGGAGATTTATTATTATTTGGCTATAATGACATGACTGTCTATTTTATGTTTTTCTTGTTTCTTTCTTTGTTAATCTTTCTATTCCTTGGCATATAATATAACATATAATATATATAATATAATATGTAATGTAAGTTTATATTATATAATTAATCATATATAATATTTAATATATAACATCATATAATATTTAATGTATAATAATATGCAGTAATATAAAATATGTTACACATTTTATACAATATAAGCTGCTTATCTAGTTTATATTATTAGTGGACTTAATTTATTAGTATATTACATAGTTTCTAATTGTTTGAGAGTGAGTTGTATGATTAATTGTTCTAGTGAAAGGGAGCTCCTAATACTAAAGCTATTCTTTGTTTTAGTTAATTATTTATTGGCAGTGCTGGAGATTGTACACTGTATTTAATTGTCTAACTCCCACCTTGTTTCTCATTTAACTGATGTCTTGGTTGCTTTTCTTGTTGCCCTTATAAAGTGCTCTGGCAAAAGCAGTTTAAGGGAGAAAGGGCTTATTTTATTCACAGCTGGAGGAGGGGAGGTTCAGTTTATCATGGTGTGACAGTCAGGGTGTGGGAGGTAGAAGAAGCTGATGACATCACATTCATAGGCAGGTAGCAGGAGCGATGGGTGTGCGGCTGCTGCTCAGCTCTCTTTCTCTGCGTGGATTGGCCAGGATTTCAATCAGATTGGTGTTGGCCTGCCCACAGCAAGTAGTGAAATCAAGGTAATTCACCAAAGGCATGGCCAGAGCTTCTCAGATGATTTTAGATCTCACAGTCACAGTTGTGTGAAAAGCTTCCTAAGTCCATGTGGTTAGTGAAACAACCAAGCCAACACGATACTAGTTTCCTAAATGTGAAAATTTAGAAATGGCTTATTAGGTGTATTTGCCTATTCCTGATAATTCTGGTCGTTATTGATTAGTATCATTGTTATTGTGTGCTATTTTAAGCCCGTCTATGCTACTTATGGTGTTTCCTGTCTGTTTCTGCCACATATTTCAAATGTTACATCTCTTGGCCTTTATCCTGTGTGTTGGTTAGACCTTTGTCAGATTGACCCAGGTCGAGTCATTTGGGGAGAGAATGTCATTTAAGAAAATGCTTCAGTCATATTGACATGTAGGCAGGTCTGTGGGACATTTTCTTGGTTGGTGATTGTTGTAGTAGGAGCCATCCTGCTGTTGGTAGTGCCACCCCCGGGGCAGAGTGAGGTGGAAACTTTAGGGTTCTCGGGAAAGTCAGTCGTGTTGGACGGTGTTTTGCTGGAGCAGACACGTGAAGGAGTGTTTTCCTGAAGTGGACACAGGTGAAAGGCTAAGGCCGACTCATGAAGGAACGTTTTGGTGAAGCAGACACACGTGAAAGGATGTTCTAAAGCGTGTGAGAGGACACGTGATGAAGGAGTCTTCACTGATGACACACATGTATTGGTCCGCCTTACACTGTGTGGTTGAGCTCCATTGATCAAGACTCCACAGAGAAGAGAAAGGACTCGAAGGACAGTAATGGAGGTTGAGGCTGAGCTTGGCTTGCTGTTAGAGCTAGCTGTACAATGCTTATTGGTCTTGAGTCTTCACTGATCTTCCCTGAGAGAGGCCCATCCAAGAACTTTCCTGGCATTCCTCTTGGTTCTCGTCCCTCCCGCTGACTTGTGCTGAGTGGGAGGCCAGGCTGTCTTTGCTTGGTAGTGCCACTGCTGTGGTTCCTGTTTGCTATCCTGACACTGCCTAAGAGGACTGCTGGTGTGTCTGTGAAGTGTTTCCAGGTGGATTGAGCTGCCACTGCCAACCTGTGCACTGAATTGCTGATTTCTAGACAACACAGATGGGATCTGCTTCAGAGATCCTTTCTAAACAGGTCCACTCCGCTCCACCCCTATCCTTTTCCTATAGCTCTGGCGGGTGGTGGGCTAGAAGAGAGGTTAAGCATTTTAGAACTATCATTAAAAATAAGGTTTGAAGAAAATTAAGTTGCAGTGAATTGTCCTGGGTTGTATAAGATATAAGTGATACCAAAATAAACCATCATTTTGGTAGCATTTCCTAATCCAGAAGGATTTTAATAAGCATTTATCATTTGCTTATTAAGAAAATAAATCATTTCCAATAAAGTTTAAAATGATAATCAGTTTTTGATCTAGGATTTGAGGAATTCAGATTTATAAATGTTTTTCAAAGATTGTAAATTTTCTGTCAGTGTACTTCTCTGTTGTGTGTCTTTAATTAATCTTACAGTTATCTTTATGTTTTGGACAGACGCTATATTTAATTGATGTGGTTACATACATGAAATGGCTATGGAGATAAAATTATCTATTTCATTAGCTTGAGGTCAATGGTTTTGCATATAAGAATATATATTGACCAAGAAGATAATGAACCGTAATTGATCTAGGTTGGGTAGGAGAAGGCTGTAGTGTTTGGGCTGAAGTTTCTTTGATTGTTCCACTTAATGAGTGAGCCAGTTTAACTGTGCAATAATTGATAAATCACCAAGTACCAAGTAAGCAACTGTTTGAACATTAGCCATGTCGCTGTGTGTCACATTTGAAGACACAATTGTTAGTTACTTTTCAGATACACTGATGATATTGTCAGGATAATGACTGATCTTGTTTGAATGCTTACATATCTTACAATGCTTTTGAACAACTACAGAGGAAAGGAGAGCTTGGCACATGGTGGCACATGGGAGGGATTAAAAAGTTCTTTTAAACACAGTATGTGAGGACCAAGGTGTCAGACTCAAAAGACAGAAGGTCTTGTTCTTCTAGAAAGACTGTTCAAGTACAGTCCTTGTGAAATAAATAAAGGCCTTTTAAGTAGAGCATACAAAGTACTTTTGATCATTACTGTCGACAGTAATTGAAAAGACATTAGCACTTTAAAGATACAGAAGTAGGGCAGGTAATGCATAATTCACGTAGCAATCAGCAAGATGAAAAGGCGCAGACAGTGTATTTTCTTCTTAGATGCCTTTCTTACATCTACCAAGAATAAGTACATACATATTTTATCTTTTATTGCATATTGAATGGTTGCCTTGTACAATATGCAAGTCCTTACTAAGTGTTTGCTAAATGACTCAAGTATTCAATACTTCTGGAGCGATTAGTATTTTCAAAAATAGCTTTTTATGGGGCCTGCAAAGTGGCTCTTCGGGTAAAGGTGCTTATGATCAAGCCAGATGACCCAAGTTCAATCCTTGGTTCCTACCTGGTAGGAAGACAGAAGGGACTCTTACAAGTACTCCTCTAGCTTTCAGACACAGGCCATGGCATACACACATGGTAAATAAAAATGTAATAAAAGAAAAAGAGGTTTTCTCCTTTAATAACCAGACAGTGGCAGTGCACACTTTTAATTCTAGCACTTGGGAAGTGGAGGGAGGTGGATCTCTGAATTTTAGGACAGCCAGGTCTACAAATTGAGGTCTAGGACAGCAAGGGGTACACAGAGAAACCTTGTTTCAAGCAAAACAAAACAAAATACAACACAAAAGTATTTTTTCACTATAATTGAAGTATGAAATCAAATTTGTCCACACTGGAGGGTAAGTCATATGAGAATTTTATGCTTTTGTCTGGTTTAGTTTGGTTTCTTTTGCTTCCCTTAACTGACCCTGTCAGGGGGACAGTGTGTATCTGTTGGTCTGCTCTATCAGGGGGACAGTGTGTATCTGTTGGTCTGCTCTATCAGGTGGACAGTGTGTATAATTGTTGGTCTGCTCTATCAGGTGGACAGTGTGTATCTGTTGGTCTGCTCTATCAGGTGGGCAGTGTGTATCTGTTGGCCTGCTCTATCAGGTGGGCAGTGTGTATGGTGGGCGGTATGTATCTGTTGGCCTGCTTAGCTTTTGTATTTCTCATCACCATTCCTGTTATCTTTATTGCCCTTCCCCCAGCCACTTTTTAAAATATGCCTTTGAAGTCAAGCTGGGTTCACTTTCCAGGAATTCCCCTGCACCAGTCTTGTAAATGGTAGGATTGTAGCTGTGAGTCATCTTCCCAACACCCCCTTTCTGATATAAGCCTCATAAGCTTTCATAAGGTTCTGTGTCATTTAGGCCTCTGTAAGCATCGTTAAAGTAATGTGGGCATGGAAATAGTTGCTTTTTTGTGTAGGAGAGTTAGTCTTACTCTTGATTATATGAAATATTAAAAGGAAAGACTTAGAGATATAAATTATGAACTGGCAGTAGTTCTGTCAAAGCAGACATCGTGTGGTTGTGCCTTGTGAGTGAGCCCTGTAGGGTTGGGGAGGCACCAGCTGCCATGCTTAGAGGAGGCCTCATGCATCTTGAGGGAGTTCCCCTCCCCCGGCCATCCCCCTGCCTGTGTCTGGCAGAGCCAGTGTGGGCAGAAGAGACAATCTTTCCCACCACTGGGATAATCAAGAGTTTTGGCCAAATCTTTGAGTACACGTAGGGGTAGTGAGGAGCCCAGACTATGGCGCTGAAATGGACTAATAAGAAACTTAGTGATTTGGCCCTGACCCTCCAGCACGATGTTCTGCAGGTCCACTTGGAGATGACATGTTTCATTGGCAAGCCACATT
The DNA here is from genome assembly GCF_963924665.1 of Micromys minutus. Taxonomy (NCBI): domain Eukaryota; kingdom Metazoa; phylum Chordata; class Mammalia; order Rodentia; family Muridae; genus Micromys; species Micromys minutus. The sequence continues at coordinate 35,741,412 of NC_137960.1, read as the reverse complement.
ATGGGATCCAGTGACAGCCCATATCAAGGTGCTGTATTCTTTTTGACAGTTCATTTTCCTATAGACTACCTTCTAACCACCTAAGGCATTTACAACAAGAATTTATCTTCCAGATAGTAACAGTAATGGCAGCATTTGTCTCGATATTCTAAGATCACAGTGTCTCCTGCTTTAACTGTTTCTAAAGTTCTTTTATCCATTTGTTCACTGCTAATGTGATCCAAACCCAGATGACCCCCTAGTGCCGGAGATGGCACGGATTTATAACACAGAGAAAAGTACAACGAAATACCTGGGGAGTGGACTCGGAAGTAAGCCACGTGACACTACCTTAAAGTCAGAGTAACCTGCATGGTAGCTGGAATACACTTTAAATTACTGTTCCTTATTTTGATTTTCTTATTCGGCTGCTCCCCTGTCAGACTTCATCCTTTTAAATTTTTTTTTTTCCAGTTTGAAACAGTATTTTATTTCAGCATATTTAGGAATATTAACCACATATCTTTAAGCAGAAATCCCCTTATCTTCTTAGATAATTTTTCTTATATTATCTTTAGTGAAAAAAAAATCAGTGTTTTTGGTGTAGAAGTGATACTGATTCTTTATTAAAAAATGTGAAGACTGTACTTTTTACTATCTGTGGAACTCAAGTCTAAAAGCACAGGACAGTTTTCAGAAGAGCAATTTCATCCAGTTATGGTAATATTTCCATATTATAATTAGGTCATGTTTAGTCAAGAGTACAAAAGAAACTGATCTTCAGTAAAGCACATGCACCATGGAAACTGTATGAACACACTTGGGACTAAGAACTGTGCAAAGTTCCAATTTAAGAATATGTGATAAAATATTTGTTAAGGACTTTAAACACATGCTCTGTTCAAATACAGCTTTTTCTTACATGTAACAAGATGCATCTATCTGTGCCTGCTATATGAAGCAGTTAAAACCTGTATAGACAAATGATTTCAGATATATGCTATTTTAATATGCACTCTGTGGATTGATCATTTTATCCTTGTAGCAGGAGAGAAAACAAAGCATTAAATACATCACAATATTTAAGAACTAAATGGGACAAACGAATCTTTACCAAATGTAAACAACTAAGACGCTTCCAAGTACAAAGATGTACACTTCACATAAACTCTAATAATTGTTTCTTAATTTCACAAGCATACCTAAAATCAAAGGGGATCCTTCCTTCCATTTGATATGACAGGAGTTCACGAGGGTAAAAGGCCAAGTGAGATACCAGCTATTGAGGTATGACCTACAATCGCCATATGTACTATATATGAAACTAAACTAGCAATGGATCTGCTTCCACAGTTGTGCTGTGAACGACAGAAGTGATGGTGTCACTGAAAAGACTAGCTTTAGCTCAAAAAGATTCTGAGGATGACAAGCAGAAAGGTCATTTTTGACAAAATCAGAAAGCACTTATTTTTCTCTAGGTGAGAATGCTATGGAACATTTATTTGAACAACAGACAACAGCAGAGATATGTAGTCTAACTCCCCTGTAACACTTAGCAAAAGGGACACCAAAGCAGTTTAAGACTAAAATGCAACCTACACAGGTCAAAAAACAGACTGCTGCTGCTCTGCCCAACACTCCAGTCCCACCAAGGCCAGATCCAAATACTGGTGGTCCCAAGAGATTTAGTGAAATAGATCATTCTGAAACAAAACATTAAAAAAGACAAATCAAGATGCTTCAGTAACCGTACGTCCAACTCAGTCAACTTAAATGTGTTTTATTTGCTTCCCGTTAACAAATTTTTATTTCATTCATGAGAGCCATAAATCATTCACATTCACCTTCCTTACCCAGTAATTCAAAAGAAAAAAACCCAAAAAGATTAGTAAAGAAAAATGTAGGAAATGACATTCCCTAAATTTTTAAAAAATATGTTTAAGGTTGAAAAATGTTTTAAGTTTGTAATTCCTAGTAGGAAAACATTATCTGAACTCGAACTCTAATGGCAAAGCACTGTAAAATGCCTCAGCCACATTTGATGCAGAGGGTAGGGAATATCTTCGAAGCACCCCAGCTCTCCCAGGGAGGTCAGAGGTTGTATTATTGCAACATCCAGTAAGTGAGCTAAGCTGTTCTTCATTCAGCAAGGGCTCTGACATTATGATTGACCTCCAAACTTGGCTGACAATTTACTGATGAGATTCATAGCCTTTGGGTTGCTCTGATATTTTGACATATTTAATGGGTTTTGAGCCACATCCTGGAAAGCTACCATGACTTCTGGATCCTGCATGGCTGGCTGCAAGAGCCTCCGGATCACTGAGGATTTCATTGAGTCCAGGCATTCCTGCCATTCCTGCCCTTCCTGGCATGGCCCCTCCCATTCCAGGCATTCCCCCAGGAAAACCACCTGGGAAAGAGCCATACTGAGATCCGGATTGTCTTCTAGCTTCTTCTTCCCTTTGGGCTCTTTCATGTTCTTCTCGAGCCTTCATCGCCCTTTCTCTTCGTTCTTTTATCTCTCGCTCCTCACGTTTTCACCCATACTTTCTCCAATGTTCAGCAATGTTTTGAGCCCGAGGTTGAACTTGTTTCAGCATTGCCCTGGCATCCTCGTCATAATCCAGTTTACAGGCAAGGGCAAGATCATGAGCTCCTTCTTCCCAGTGACCCAGGAGTCTGTGCGCTTTCCCTCGCCATTTGTACGGCTGAGCTGAATCAGGGTTTATCTCAATAGCTCTGTCACAGTCTCTGATGGCAGCATTTGGCTTCTGTAATTTGAGGAAGACACTGGCTCTCTTAGCATAAAGAATAGCCAAGCTCGGATTCAGCTTGATGGCATCTGTGAACAAGTCAATGGCTTTCTGGAGTTCACCATCATTTAGAGCGTCAATGGCGGCTCCTTTTCATTTGCTTCATCCATCATCTCTTCAGTTATCTCCGCATTTTCTTCTCCCATTTTCTGAGGAGCATCAGTGTCTGGTTCAATTACACCTTCATTGTCAATTTCTAGATCGCTCTCCTCACTCGATGGCTCCTCTGTCTTTATGCTTTCCTCTGTTGTCGTGTCTCCTTTTTCTTCCTTGGTATTTTCTTCTGACTTAGGTTTATGAGTAGCAGGTGGTACGTTACCTCCCATGCTCTCCACCCACTCCCTCAGGAAGCGCATTTCCTAGGTGTGCAGGACGCTCGGGTCCTGCCTACACATCTTCACGAAGGTCCAAAGCTCGTTCACTTTGCGGGGATCCATGGGGAGGCTGGAAGCTGCAGGCGGTGGGCGGCTGAGGAGGCCTGATGCCAGGCCCGGGAGCGGCTCAACGTGACCAAGGAAGGGGGCGACTCCATCTTTTTTAATTTTATTTTTTGTTTTCCCTTCTCCATTCATTCACATGCTCATCTAAGAAGACTTAAGTTCTTCCAGATTTGGACAACAGCTGCTTTTAGAAACGGTAATTACAAGAGGACAGTTGCCCAGGATTCAGAATTTTTTTTAAACTGGAGCATGTGTATTATGTGTCCAATGTGTTCACTCTAACTTGGTCATGAGACTAAACACTGCTCTACCTGTGGGAGGGATGCTCAGCCATCACATCAAAGGAAGCATTCCAGCGTGTCTGTCCATTCTTGTTACACCTTCCACTGTTAGGAATTTGAGGTTACACTTTATATCTCTATGCTTGTAGCTGCTGTGGCTGGAGAATTGGTATTGAATTATAGCATCAGCAGAACAGACAGTGTGATGTGTTCTCTGGGTGTCAGTAAAGGAATGACCTGACCTTGTTCTACAGAGTACAGAACCCTTTGCATTCCAAAACAGGGTCTCAAAACATTTTCTAATTTTCATTTAGATTGCTAGGAGGCTTGGAGCTATTAGTTAATCTACCTTCTAATACTGTTTAATACAGCACTGAATAAATGATGTGAGTTGTCAATGGATGAGTGATCAACTAATAGCTTTCCTAGTAATTGATTTATTTTCCTTTAATAAAGTTGCATAAACCAAAAAATTATAAATTATCATTTATCTGTAGGTTACAGATTGGTCAAGTTTGAAACAAGAGTTTAGAAATATTTGGAGGGTAAATTATGAGTTCATAAAAAGCAAAACTAGCCTCGATATTTTAGCAGTGAATCCCAGCAACATTGCTGCTCAGTTGTTGGGTTATTTTGCCTGAGATTGTGGAAAGTTGTAGTGCCTGTGAAATAAGAAAGGTAGGATAAGAACAGACATAATATGCAGTCACTGATAATGGAATGCTAACCCCAGAGGCTCGCACTGCCCCAGAAACAACTCACAGACTGTATGAAGTCCAAGAAATAAAGAAAAGAAAACAAAACAAAACAAAAAAATCTTTATACAACAAGAAAACTTTGACTATTTCCATGTTACATTTTGTTTTACATGTACTTTATGCTCATTGTAACTATTAAGTTTTCAATGCATACTATCAAACCTTTAAAAAAATCAAGTACTGACTAACAAATATATTCATACAGTTTTATGTAAAAATTATTTTAAAATCTGAAAAAAAAGTACTGACAAAAATGTATTGTATAATTTTATGCAAAAAATGCTTAAAATCTGTACATTTATCTTTGTTTTGTAAAATAAAGTTGTTAAAAAAAAAAAGAAAGGTAGGATAGTTTTCTCTTCGGTCTTGCCTTGTACCAATTGCTGTTTGTTTTTTGAAGGGAGAGCATTGCATGTGTACTTTTCTTCAAGCAGCCCCACCTTAAAGTTTTTCAGGTCTGCTTCCCTGTCTCATTTCCACCTGACCACTTATTTTGGAGCTTGGCCAGTGGTCTATGTCAGATTCTGAATAGTCTTAAAACTATCTGTATTGACACCATCACAGGCCCACCTTTGGAAGAGTATATTTAGAATTTAATAATTTTATTATTTTGAGAATTTCATATCTGAGTACTGTACCTTCATCATTCCCACTTCTTTTCCCCTCCAACTCTTTCCGGTCCTCTTGCCAAGTTCATGAGCCTTTAATTATTGTTACATGTATATACTAAGTATGTCTAATACATATATATGTACATGTACATGTGTATACTAGGATCTAGGACTGGATCAGCCTTAAGGGAAGTTTTGTGAGCAGACTCAGGTTATTGACTTCATTTGGTTTTGCTGTATGTTTGTTCAGTGCTGACCACTTGTGATCTGTGTGAGCTCATCTCTTTAGGAGACTGATTCGCTCAGCAGGCATTGACCACCTGAAGCTCTTCATCTAAGGCTGAGACTGTTTGGAATCCCTGATCCATTGTCATGTCAACTGGTGTTGGCACTGTGCTGTTCTTCTTTAGGCAACTATGGATGTATCTTTCTTGTTATATGTGGAAGACATAGTCACACAGCAAATGTTCTGGTCTTAAGGCTTATACAGTTTTTCTGTCCCTGATGGATGTTTTTCCTAACTCTGAGATATTGCCTATGTATCCACTGGAGTTGGGTATTAGTCACTTAATAGAGCTGTCAGGTGCATTTCTTATGATTGTCTTTATTACCAATTTCTAAGATCTTCACTATTACAGTGGTTTAGATAAAGAAATTTTGTAAATATTGAACTTCAACATTTATTCTCAGTTTTATATTTCATTTCTTTGAGTGTAATTAGGATTTTAAATAAGATTTAACCTTGTTTCAAGTACAAAAATTAAAGTGAGAAAAGCCGTTGTTTTGTAGTGCTAGTTATTTATTTACTCACAAGTTGAGTGTTTGTTAATCAGTTGATAAAGTTGTATTTAGAACTCCTGTGCAACTGGCTATGCTTGTCACTCACTTGATTAAACAATCATATAATGCATGACACAAAACACTGTTGAACTAGTTGATTAAATATGTTATGTACTCTATACCATATACTGTGTTAGGTATACTACTGTATATATTATATAATATATACATGATATACTTTATTATGCTTTAGTCAGTTATTAGTAACTTCATGTCAGGTTTCATCATCAATTTTATACTGAATATATATATACATATATATATATATGTTTCTGTCTGTCTCATAATTTGATTGCCATATGAGGGATACCAGTAGAAAATGAATCTTTATTAGCTTTCAGGAATCTTAAACAGGTATTATCAGTAAAGATGAATTTTAGATAAATACTGGATAGTAGCTAGGAATGGATCAAATTGGAAGGGTGTTTTATGAACAAAATGAAATGTGTAGGCAGTTCCGAAATACACAGAAGACTTGTTTGAATAGACAGCTCAGCACCATGGGTTAGAAAGCAGCCCAGGTTACCAGCTCTACTAGAAAACAATGACTGTCAGAAACCACGAACTCAAAACAATGCCTGGTCTGGGATGTGGGGAACTTGGAACACATGTAGGCAACACCGTGAAGAACTGTGTGCTTGTGCCTCAGGCAGTGCAGCACCACCTAGCCCTTTCTGTGTTTTTACACTCAGATGAGTCAAAAGCAAGGTGGGAAAGTACTTGTTGTTACGTGTATATCAGCATTGTGGCTACTGGTAGGGTGTGGGAGTAGCCAGGCCCATCACCTGATGAATGCATGGGTAGAATTTGGTATATGCAAATAACACAATAGTTTTCAGTCCTATGAGGAAACAATTTCTGATGTGCCAAAACCTAGACAAGTTTTGAAGACTTTGTGACAAGTAAAATACTATATAGATCTTAAGGTGAGCATGCCTTTAGTCTGTACTTCAGAGGCAGAAGCAGGAGATTTTCAAGAGTTTGAGGCTAACCTGGTCTTCATAGTGAATTCCAGACCAGCCAGCCTGGGCTGTGTGTTGAGATGCTGTTTTAGAGAATCAATCAATCCACTAAACAAAAATGGTTTAAGATGATACATTTTATGTTAGATATATCTTACCATATAATGTAATTAAAAAAAATGTGGGCAGAGAGGGGTACATATATATGCAGTGTACAATTCTCCGATTATGTGTTTTAATCTTACTGGAGATTGAACCCAGGGTCTCAGCCATGTTAAGCACGTGCTTTGTCACCATGTTATTCTCCCAACCTTGTTTGTGTTACAGCATTTTTACCATTTTAAACATTTTGTAGTGAACAGGGTGGAGCTACAACATTGTGGTGTTTGCTGTGTCTGTTGCTTATCCATTAAATGTATGTGTTTAAATTTCAAATGAAGATTGCTATTCAATTTAGTTAGCCAAAGCTAGACATTTCTAGTAATTTGATTTACTTGGTAAAGACTGAAAATTCCTCAACTGTCTGAATGATAAATTTGTCCCTGTGAAATGGATTGGGTCATAAAGACAGTTTTGTATTTTATTTCAAGACTATTTATATGCTGCAGCTACTTTGGAATTTTAGAGAGTACTATTATCTAATATTGATGTTTGTAGTTTAATGTTGGTTCTGTTTAGTGTTTCAGTGAGATAGTTGTGGTTGTACATATCCTATCATAGTTACTGTTGCTGTCTTTTTTCTTTTCAGACAGAAGAAATGCATGAGTAAATTACTGGAGTACAGTGCGGATGTCAACATTTGTAATAATGAAGGCCTTACAGCAGTACGTGCTATCAGTTTTATTTTCGATTATAAGGACACTCTGGGAAGAATGGTGAATGTGCTGCAGATGAAAATTATAATCCCAGTGGTTTTCTGAGTTACGCGTGTGCAGTGCTTGTGAGGTGTACAGTGAGTTCAGTAAGAAAAGTGATGTCCATGTTCATCTCATCTCCTTAGCTTCATAACTTTCATTTATTTCGAAGCCTTATTCTTGTTTTTGTCAGTGACTTTCAAGGGAGCTTTCCTGTTAAAGTGTATTACCAGCAGGGCTGGGCATGGTGGCCTGTGCCTTTAATCCCAGCACTTGGCGGGTGGTGGCTGAAGTGGCTGCAGTAGTGATGGCTTTGGCATTGGTTGTGGTGGCAGGGGGAGGGGCGGGGCCTTTCAGGGTTATTTTATTGTATTTTAAACTAGTAATTTTTAAAACTGTTTTGCTCTTACCATTTTTCCATGCAGAAATAAGTTAGTATACTTTTGATTTACATATTGGGAAATGGTAATGGATATTGCTGAAGGGATTGTTAAAAAAAATCTCAAAATTTTAATCGAATAATTATAATTTATTTGAGAGTCTATTTGAAGTAGAGATAAAATAGAGTAATGTGTTTACTGAGCAGTTGTTTTGACATAACAGAAGCTTAGCAGATGTAATTTGTTAAATTGAATTTAACCTTCCCTTGGTAACACTTGCAGATTCTTATTTTTTTAATAGTTATCTCATTAAGTAGCCTTAACTCTTCTAGAAGTTTCTGTATAGACCCTGCTGGCCTTGAACTCAGAGATCTGCCTGCTGTTTCTCAAGTTCTAGGTTAAAAGTGTGTACCTTTGCCTGACTCTTTACTTTTGTGAATAAAGAATATTGAATATCTGCTTATCAAACTGGCTTTCAAGACATTTTTAATTAAAATTTCTTTTGATTTTTTGAAATAAGACATTGTGTGGTCCCAGCTGGCACTGAACTATGACAGTATCCTTGCCTCAGCTTCTGAGTGCTGGGAGTGCAAGTACATCTCACTCTGAGTGCTGGGAGTGCAAGTACATCTCACCCTGAGTGCTGGGAGTGCAAGTACATCTCACCCTGAGTGCTGGGAGTGCAAGTACATCTCACCATGCTGCCTCTTAGGATGTGTGGGCTTTGGTTTTGATTTTGTTGATATGGGGCATAAGAGAGTTTCCCTTAGTTTTCAAGAGTTCTGCTTAGTATAGAGCAGACTCAACCAGATTTCGTATATATTGGCAGTATGATGGTACTTACACTGTAAGGTAATCTTGAGTTTAGAATTCAGGATGCATTGAGACGCAGGATGTACAGCGTTAGTAAACCCGAGACCTGGCACAGATCTTTCTTTGGTTCAGCAAGCTGAGGCACGGGAACATGTTTGCTGCCGTCATATTTTAATTGCATCATTTTGTGTCTGTCAACTTTTCTTCATTCCTGAGCTTCAAGGAAGATAGAGCAGAAACTATTTTAGTGTCTTTTATGTAAAAAGAAAATAGTGATTTTGCAAGGCCTGTGTGCTCTTGGCCTCCTGCCCCTTAAGTTCCCACTTCAAGCCTCCGGTCTTCTTTCAGTTTTTAGTAGATCTAGAAGTTATATGCCACTGTAATTGAATATTGCATGGTAGAGACCTGTTTGGTTTTAGATGCTACCACATTACATTTTGGAGCTGAATCGATTCCTGTTTTACTCTTTCCACTGTTTCTTCATGTGTAAGCACATTTCTCATGTGTGTCCAATACAGTCCTTGTAATTTTAGTTAACTTTTCAAAGTCTAGTTTTGACTGAATGTGATTCATATCTACTCCAAAGATTTGCTGCAGTTACTTCTTTTCTTTGCACAACATTTTGTTCTATAATTGCCCGTAAAAGATCGAGGTAATTGTAGACTAGACTTGCAATAGATAATATGCAAAAATCCTTTGCACATCTTCATCAGTTTTCCTGAGCATTTTATAAAACATATTAAAAAAGTATGATCCTCAGCCAGGATATGGGTACAGTTTATCTTAATGAGGTTTCTCTAGTTTTATTTACACACGTTTGTGTGAACTAAATTCTGTGCAGTACTACCTGTGTGTTCATGTGATTAACACCACAGTCTTAGTTTGCAGATTTCTAGTAACAAAGTTTTTTGCCATCTCCTTCCTGTGCCATGCTCAACTTTTGGCAGCCCAGTCTCTCCGTTTCTAAATTCTGCCATTTCAAGGATATTCATTAGACAGACCCTACTATACTGAAGTCTTCAGGCTTGGCTTCTGTGCTTATTTCCTGGACATCCATCTGGGTTGGTTGTATATCAAGAGTGTGTTCCTTTATAATGGTGGATGGAATTGCATGGTACATATGTGCCCTTCAACCGTCTCAACTGTTAAAAGACATTTGAGTCCTCTGTGTTTTGGGTTGTAAGAGTAGAGCTAATATAAACATATGGTAAGGTATAGGTTTTATTTCCTTAGGATAAATACTTGGGAATGCAGTTGCTATGTTTCGTGCTTGCTTTTAAAGCACACTACCTAGCCATTGCCTGTAGAGGTCATATCATTGCTTGCATTGAGTATCTTTTCATAAGCTTATTTTGCATGTACCTTACACCTGCCCTGTCCTGGTATCTTCAAGATAGGGTTTCTCTGTGTCGTCCTGGCTGTACTGGAATTAACTGTAGACCAGACCAGTCTGGCCTTGAACTTAGAGATCCCCTTACCTTTGCCTCTTGGGTTCTGGGACTAATGGAATGTGCTACCATGGATGGTTCTCTTATATGAGATGGAATACCAGTTCATATGTGTCTTAGCTGGGGTTTTATTGCTGTGAAGAGACACTATGACCTTCTTATACGGAAACCATTTAATTGCGGTTGGCTTATAGTTTCAGAAGTTAGTCCATGATGGTTAGCAGGAGCAGGCAGACATGCTGCTAGAGAAGAAACTAAGACTTCTACATCTTGATCCACAGGCAGCAGAAGGAGACTGTGCCACAGTGGACATAGCTTGAGCACATGAGACCTCAAAGCCCAACCCCACAATGACACACTTCCTCCAGCAAGGGCACACTACTCGCACAAGACCACACCTTGTAATAGTGCCACTTTCTGTGGGCCTATGGGAATTACAGTGATATTAATTACAGTCAGACTACCACAATATTCTTTGTCTATTTTCTAATTTTAATTATTAGTGTTCAAGAATGTTTTATTGGTTTATTTATTTTTGTTATTTTTTGTGAATACCATGCACAATCAAGTCTCAAGAAGTCAGAAGTCAGAAGAGGGCACTGAATCCCCAGTTTCTGAAGTTAGAGACAGTTGTTGCTGTCATGCGGTTGGTGGGAATCAAACCTGGGACCTCTGGAAGGGCAGCCAGTGCTCATAAGCATTGAGCCATCTTTCCAGCTCTGAGAGTAGTGCTTTATTATATACTTAATTTGCAAGTATGTTTTTTCAAATCTTTGGTTTGTCTTTCTAAATACTTAATAGGGTCTTCTTTTAGAGACAGTCTCATGATGTAGTCTAGGTTGTCCCCAAACTCAAAATATTTTTGCCTCAACCTCCCAGGTGCTGAGATGACAGGTGTGTGACATCAGGCTGGGCTACCAGGGTGATATAAATAGTAAAAAGTTTTAGTTTTGACATGTTTTCCAATTTATACACCATATTAGAAACTTGTTTCCTAGTCCTAAGTATTGAAGGTTTTCTTTTTTTGCCCCAAAGTATTAATAATTACAGTTTTTCTACATTTTCAGTTTCATTTGGTATTTTTATGAGTTGTGATGCTTAGGTTGCGGCTCACTATTTTTGCCTGTGAGTGAATTTAGTTCCACTAGAACCTTTTGGTGAAAGGTTATAATCTGTTTGTAATCTATGTATTTGTAACTGGGAGTGGTGGCACGTGCCTTTAATCCTAGCACTCAGGAGGCAGTGGTGAGTGGATCTCTGAGTTCAAGGCCAGCCTGGTCTACAGAGTTCCAGGCCAGCCAGGACTACAGAGAGGAACCTTGTCTTACAAATATAAAATCTATGTTGTTTGTTCCTTTGTGAAGTTGGTTTTGTGTCTTTCTGAAAAGATGAGTGGGGTGTTTGTGTGGTCATCTTCTGGCTTTCTATTCATTCCCTTGATGGTCCCCTGGGCTTCATATTTGTTCTGTTGATGTAAGCACGTGCTTCTTTGCCTGTAACACTCAGGCTTAAGTATTGTGGTAGGTATATAGTGCGTCTTGGTATTAGAGGAGTAACCCCTCCCATTTTATGCTGCTTTATGAAGACTGCGGCTTGTGCCTGGAGCAGTAGGGGCTGGGATATCGACTGGAATTACACTCAGCCATGTGCTCACTCATGTAGGTCTTTGGTTTCTCTCATTAGCATTTTATACTGCTCAGCACAGGGGCTTTGTGTGCCCTGTTAGGCATATAATATTTCATTTTCTTCAGGGCAGTTCTAAGTGCTACCATTTCTCTTTCCTTTCCTTTTTCCTTTCCTTTCCTTTTCCTTTTCCTTTTCCTTTTCCTTTTCCTTTTCCTTTTCCTTTTCCTTTCCTTTCCGTTCCTTCCCCTTCCCCTTTCCCTTCCCCTTGGATTTGTGCAAAAATTAGGAAAAAAAAGCTTTGTGTATGTGCACACACGAATCTGAATTGTATGTGTGGACGCATAGGCACACACATGGAACATGGCATGTATGTATGTCAGAGAACAGTTTTTGGGAATTGGTTCCTGCCCTCTACTTTTGAGGTAGTGCCTCTTGTCTCTGCTACTTTGCAGCATGCGCCAAGGTTGCTTGTGAGCCTCCAGATTTGTTGTCTCTGCCTCCCATTTTTTAGGAGTGCTAGGATTATAAATGTGTATCACCGCATTTGTCTTCTGTGGACCACACTCATGGTCTTAAACTGTCACAGCAAGTGTTTTCACTCCTTAACTTCTTGGCTTTAACTCTTGACTTCTGCAAAGATGTGTGTCCGCGTGTGTGTGTGTGTGTGTGTGTGTGTGTGTGTGTGTGTGTGTGTTATTATATTCTACAACCTTGCTGAAATCTTAATAGTTTTTTCTACATAGATAATATAACCTGTATGTACAGATAATTTTCTTTAAAAATCTCAAATTTTATTTAATTTTTTGAGGTCTGTCAGCATTTTGATGCTGTTTGTTATTTATCACTGGTCACCCTTTGCTACTTTCCAGTCCCTCTTCTTTTCACCCTTTACCCCAGTCTCACCCCATGACTAGATAGGGAGAGAAAGATGGACAGAGGGTAGAAGATAGATATAGAGAGATCCCTGAATCTAATTTCTTTCTCAACTGTTCCTTCCCGTTTCCAGCCCAGTCCCTTCAGTGTTTCCCCAGCCCTTCCTCCCTCAGTCCCCAACAGTCTGTTTAATCTGTCCCTTCTCCCAGGTTTCCCAGTACTGGCCTCTCCAAACTATAGCAGCTGTTCTAGCCTCTGCTCAGTCAGTTCCTCCTGGCTCAGCTGTCTCCTAACAACATCTTCTGTACTCACTGACTTCTCATGCTGTTAATTTAATTCACTTCCAGCTGATTTCTCTTCTCACTCTACTAGTCCACTTCCTATCTTTACCTTAGCTGACTTAAAAAAAAAAAAAGCTATTCCCAGTAATCCAAGAATCAACCAACACTGAAGGTCATAGGGTCAAGCGGTTCTATCAGCTAAGAATTCTTTAAAGGACCAGTTGATGAGCACCTGGGGAATCCTTTAAAAGATCAGGCACACAAGATAAATCATGCAATGATTATTCATTCATTTATCTGTGTATTTATTTATTTTTGAGATGATCACTCTGTAGATAGACTTTTGGCTACTTTGTGCTACTTTGTGGGTTCTCTTTTTCGTCTTTTCTCTACTTCCTTTTTCTTTTCAACCCCCTAATGATGAGAGAAAGGACAGAGGGGTGAGAGAGAGAAAGAAACCCATGAATAAAGTCAGTGGTAGGAAAGGGGGTAACAATATCATTTGACTGCTTCCTGCAAATTAGAGGCATTGAGTTCCTTGGGACAAGTTTGATTTTTTTTTTTTTTTTTTTTTGTCTCTTTGCACATGACTACTTGACAAACTACAACCAACAGTAACCATTATCATCCAATCATCAGCTGGCCAACCAGCTCCCACTATTGGGGTTCTAGCATTTATATGTCCTCTGAAAAGTCCTTAGAATCCCAAATGTCACACACTTGCAAAACTATCTGCAGCTGGTAAATCCGTGCTGTGTTAGAGCACCAGGCAAGTTATAAATATAGTGTCATAGCATTTCTGTTCTAAAAGAAACCAAAATTCTGTTTCTTCCCTTCCCTCTCTCTGGCCTGTTTTTATTTATCTTCCTAAAATGCTTTCAGTGTCTTTTATGTTTTTACTGACGTCCTGAGGGAGTGTCTTATAGAAATCTGTGTCTTCTGTATGCTGAGTTAATTTGGTTCTAGGTCCCCTGCTGGTATTCAGAGTGTTTCTTATTCCTGCTCCTCCTTCTCACTGTAGAGACTTCCATCTTCCTTCCTGTATGTATGTTTGTGTGAGGGTGTTGATCCTCTGGGACTGGAGTTATAGTTGTGAGCTGCCATGTGGGTGCTCAGAATTGAACCGGGTTGTTTGGAAAACAGGCTCTTTACCATCAAGACATCTCTCTAGCCCAGGAGCATGTCTTTTGATAGTTTACTGAGGAAATCATTGAGTGGTAAGTTTTTTGCTATTCTGTATATCTGAATATAAATTTGTTATTTGACTGATAATTCACAATAAAATTCTAGGTTGGATATAATAGTTTTTCCTTAGTATGTTCAGAGTGTTGCTTTGCCGTGTTCTGGCTTTCTGTTTTTAAGTTGGGTGCCATTTTGTTTCTTGATTTTTTTTTTTTTTTAATGTGAAACCTGTTTTTTTTTTTCTCCTAAAAACATATGTAATCTAATATGTTCTGAGCATTCTAAAATTTCATGATATGTCTTATTTCTATGTTTTATCTTTTTGCTTTATAATTCCTAAACAGTATTAACATAGCAACCCATGAAATGGGAACTCAGGACAATGTTAAATTGATTTTGATTTGATGATTTCTTCATCCCTGTCTGTAACTCTTACTGTTTGGATATTAAACCTCTCATATTGGTCAATTTTAGTAAAGTACCACTTTCTTTTCTATAGTTTCTCCACTTTCTGTGCTTTTGTGAGACTTCTTCAATATGTTTTTCTGAATTTACTTTTGTTCTTTTTATGTCCCTGTCACAATATTTCTGAAAAATATTTTTTGCACTTTCCTTTGCAAAAATTAGTATAACATTCTTTTTTAAAGGGTACACTCGTTTGTTTTCTCTCTGAAAGTATTAAAACACGTTTTTCAATATTCATAGTGACATTTTCCTTTTCCTTTTAGGCTTTGCTTTTGCTTGTGTTATATGCTGTCTTTCAAATCAGATGCATAAGGAAGCAGTTTGAAAGCCCTGTCTGCATCATGTCTGTTTACTGGAGGCCCAGAGCAGGACGGTCTGTGTGGACATCTGCTGTGAAAGCTTCCCTTGCTGTTGCTGCTTGCCTTAGGTTGTTAACTTTTGAGCCAGAAGCTATCAGGAAGATGTTAGCACTCTAGGTGCTGGCTAGAGAAGAATGTAAGAGTCTCAGTATTTAGGATGGAAACTTGTTTTTAATCTTCTTTTAAAGATTTATTTATTGTATATATGTAAGTACATTGTAGCTGTCTTCAGACACACCAGAAGAGGGCATCAGATCCCATTACAGTTGATTGTGAGCCACCATGTGGTTGCTGGGAATTGAACTCAGAACTTCTGGAAAAGCAGTCAGTGCTCTTAACCACCGAGCCATCTCTCCAGCCCATGTTATAGATTCTTGATTCCATGTGCTTAGTATCTGTAATTTACAGATCTTTTAGTTTTCAAGTCTCTTTTTTATATTTTGTTATATTAATGAGGGGTTTTCCTGTCTTTGTAAAGCTGGTAAGCGATAGGGATCCAAGAGTCTTAAGTTGTATTAAACAACTGATGATTTTCAACTGATGGGTTTTTATTTCCATCTTTTAATTCAAGAGGTCCATACTAATTACCAATTCTGGAGCCCTTTGAGGATTTCTGTGGTCTAAATCAAATGCTATCTTTTTAAAATTTTTATTTTTAAAGATTTGTTTGTTTTTAAACTATACCTATTGTATGTTTTACCTGCATGTATGTCTGTGCACCATACGTATGCCTGGTCCTATCGGAGGCCAGAAGATAGAATTGGATCCACTGGAGCTGGAGTTAGGGATGGTTCTGAGCCACATGTGGCTGCTTGGAACTGACTCTAGAGCCTCTGCAGCAGCAGTGTGCTCTCAACCCCAGCCGCCGCTAGCTGCTCACATGCCGCCTACTTTGCTGACATGAAACAGCTATCATCTGGCAAGATGAAATGTAATACCCCTTTCTAGCTTCCAGAACTTCCATGGGATGGGCAGGTTCTTTAAAACTGCTTTCTTACTGCCGCTTCAGTGGGGTTGCAGCTGAGCGGCAGATAAATGTAGTCAGTCTGCTCTTTAAGATAAGCCAATGTGTCTTAATGTCTGTAATGGAAAAAGCCAAGAGAAAAATACATAGAACATTTAGTCTGAAATTGTTTGCTCCTCATCTCATTTTTTATAAACCTTTTTATTGGTTCTTTACCCCTCTCCTCTTACCTGCCCTCCACCTTGCATCCTCCTCCACAACAGAAGAAAGAAAAATCTCACTGTGGAAGCTGTACTGTGTCACAGTGTGTCCCACAGTAGCTGTTTGGCTTGCAAATGTTCATTGCAATGACTCCTTGGTCTGATGGGAGACCTCTGGCTTCTGTTACTCTATCAATCTTGGAACCTCACTGGGGCTCCTCAGATACCACGCGTCATAGAGATCTTGTTGTTTTGGGTCTGCAGGACCAGCCCCTTCATGCACTCCAGCAGTTCATTCCTTTCTCCCCCTGAACCAGGGATCTGAGGTGTGTTCTTGACACTGGGATTCCTGTCACTTAGGCTAGACTCACATGTACTGGGTAGCTAAGGTTGGTCTTGAATTCCTGATCTGCCTGTTCCTACCAGGTGCTAGGATTACAGGTTTGTTCCATCCAGCTTCCTCTGTGTTTTCTAGTTGTAAATTTCTAATATCTTTTAGTAGTATAGGTTTTAATATTTCTTTTAAAAAATATGACATATTTTATTATTAATCTAGGATGCTATATTTGATGTTTCTAACTACAAGAACTGTTTTATTTATATATTTGTTTGCTTCTGGGAAAGGACGAGCACTAGCCTATTTTCTCTTAGCAGTAAGCTGTTAGAGGCCAGTGCCTTCTAGGCAGAGTATCTGGTGACCTAAGCCAGGATCCTTACTGTCTTGAGCCTTTCAGTTCTTGGTTTTATAATGTATGCTGGTGTAGCTCACATCTTGATGCATGTGTTTTTCTCACTTAAAAGCAGGGAAGAGCTATTAGAGTGTCTTTTGTTTGAATGCTGGACTCAGTAGAGAAGTAGCACTCCCCATATCCTGACTTTTAGTGAGACTCTTGCACAAGTCTAATGACAAAATGGTTTTGCAGATCCACTGGCTGGCTGTGAATGGGAGGACGGAGCTACTCCATGACCTTGTGCAGCACGTCACAGATGTGGATGTGGAGGACGCCATGGGGCAGACAGCCTTACACGTGGCCTGCCAGAACGGGCACAAGACGGTAAATGTCTCCATGACGATATGAAGGGAGTGCATGTATTGCTTTAAAACTGAATTCATAAGAAGGTTTCATTTTGTGTTTTTGGGAATATGATGCACTATAGCAAAATACCGTTGTCTATTTTGTGTGGACTTCTGATTAACATTCTATCTGGGCAGAGGGAATAATAAATAGTGCTTTTGCCTTTGTTCAAAGTATTATAATTTTGATGTTATTACTGATTCTATTTTAAATAAATGACTACTAAAATTTTAAATCAGTGTCTTTACATGTATTTTAAGCAATTATGCTTAATCTCAGTTTTACCAAGTACCAAAACATTTTTATTAAGTATCAGTTATGCAATTAGTGTGTAAGGTGAATATTACTGGTCTTGCTTTTTAATATTTTTAGTTGATTATCATAGTTCTGCTTTCTCACATGATGGAAGTAACTTTCTGTTGGCATATTTCTTTAGCAATTTTTTTGGGCTTTTATTCCTTTACCTCCCTTCCAACCCTTATTTCTCCTTAATCCCAACTCCCCAACACTAGGTAGGAGAGAAAGGAGGTTAGAGGGAAAAGGGGTTGTAGATTCTGTCAGCCAACAAAATAGACGACTTCCTGCTGAATGGAGAGTTAGGTTCCTTGGGGCAGGTCTAGTCTTTGTCTCCAGGGTATCTCCAGCTTCCTTCTTCTGTCAGACTGCAGCAGCAGCAACGGAGCTGCAGGGCATTAGTGTTATAGGCTCTAGGGCTCTCTCATACTCTCTCCAGGGTCCTCAGAACTTCACAGTCTGCAGCCGGCAAAAAATCACACCCTTCGAGTGACCTAGTGCATGATGCAAGTCATACCCACCTGCTGTGATGCAGCCTTTTTCCTACACAAGATTAAAACTAAATCATATTCATAGAGTATTACTGGGTTTTTAGAAGAACCACAGTTGTCAGTACTTCTGTAACCCTGCATTTGTCCTGAGGTGATTCTTCACTGTCACTGTCCTGCAGACAGTTAACTGTCAATAGCTTTTCTATTAGAGACTACTGCTCTGTTTAAAGGTGGAGAGCGTCAGGTTCTAGATTGCCCTTCTGATTTACTGTATGTCCTTTCTGTTTATGCTGGATTTTCTTTCACATTTAACTTGATGATAGAATATAATCTCTTTATTTGCTAACTAACTAACAGTACCAAAATCAGCTGAAAACATAAGTCATTACCAGTAACAAAGAAGCGTTTATTTGTACATCTGCATATAGGTGCATACTTTTAGTTTTTGAGACAGGGACTCTTGTTGGAAAATAGTATTAGGATTTAGATTCCATTTCTGTATGTGTGTGTATGTGCGTGCGCACGTGTGTGTGTGTGTGTGTGTGTGTGTGTGTGTGTCTGTGTCTGTGTGTTTCATTGGCGCACACCTTTGAGTGTTATTCCTTATGGTACTGTCCTCTACTTTCTTTCATTGGCTTGGAGTTCATAAGAATGGCTGGCCTTTGAGCCCAAGTGATCTCCCTGTTCCTGTTTCCCAAGACCTAGGATTGCAGGCTGTGTCACCACACCTATCTGTTTATCAGAGGATACTGGCCTTCTTTAAGGTGGTGAAGCCCAGGTTAATTTGTATTTTAGTAAGGGCTGGAGGAAAAGAGGGATTTAAGATCTTTTCTCTTTCTTGGAATGCCTCCTGAATATCCCCTTTCTGCTGAAGACTTTGTTTTCATCATCTGAAAGATATTCAGGCATTTCCTTTTCTAGTTCTTGTTTTCTCAAGACAGGCTTCTCTGTATAGCCCTGGCTGTCCTGAAATTCAGTGTACAGACCAAGCTGGCCTCTGACTCAGAGATTTGCCTGCTTCTGCCTCCCGAGTGCTAGGGCTGAGATGTGTACCACCACCTCCTGGCCCAAGCATTTTCAGGTAACATTTCTTCTACTAGTTTATCATTTCTTTTATTCTTTTGTCAATATTATTGGACTTTAAAAATAGTATATATGAATAAAATGAAGTGTTGTGATTTGAGTGACTCAGCTTTCTCCCCTTTCTTTGTGGGACCAGAGATCAAATATATGCAGCTAGGGCTCATTGCCTGAGCTGTATGCCCAGTCACAGTGAGCTAGGATTTAGAGGAACCTACTGCATATTAGAAAATGAGTTAGTTGCTGATAACTCCCAAGGGATAGGAAAAAGATAAATGGAATGTCACTTGCTAAGACTTACAGTTCTTATATTTGCATAGGAACCACAGTTTAAAATTGGAAATAATCACAGAAGCTAACTAGCTGTTTGAAGCTAGTATAAAACAAAGTTTAAAAAGAAAACTTTGGTGGCTGTCCTGGAACTTGCTTTGTAACCAGGCTGGCCTTGAACACACAAAGGTCTGCATGCCTCTGCCTCAACAGCACTGGTATTAAAGGCCTGTACCACTAAACATGGCTATTGTGTTTGTATTTATAAAACAAAATATAAAACTTTAAGAGGAGAAAGAAACTGTATTAAATATCTTTAAGAATCTTACCAGCTATTTCAAATTAAAGACACCAAAATAATAATTTAAAGAAAGCCATTAAAATTGGCTGTAATTTATTTTAGAGTAAATCTCAGGAGCTTATAAAAAGATTTTGAAGAAATGCCCAAGACCTCTAAAGCTTTGTGGAATTTACAAATAAATATACACTCTTGCCTTTTCGTCAAGAAATACCGTTAAAGATCCATACTACTTTTTTAAATCTTAAAAAAATTGGAAAATAGATTCTTTCTTTTTATGATTAAAGAATTATTTAAAGAATTTGGTTTGGGGTTGAGGAGTTGGCTCAGTGGGCAGGCGCAAAACCTTGGATTTAATTCTTAGCTCCAAGGGGGCAAAAAAAAAAAAAAAAAAAAAAAAATTGGGTGTAGTTTATTATGGTTGCCTGTATAGCTGCCTTACTAGGGTAGCTATTGAAGTCTCTGTCTGAGTAGAAGAGTGTGCTTGGAGTCAGTGTATTTTGTATTTTGATTTTTCTTGTTTGCTTATTAATTTCATTTTTAGAAATGATAGTAAGACCCTTGTCCACACACACACAGTTCACTGAGATTTTTTTGTCCAAGAACAGAACTTACTTTTTTGGTTCATTTTTTTCTTGTCATCTTTATGATTTACAAATGTGCAGAAGTGCCATAAGTAATAGAGTGGATAAACTTGGATTCAGAAAGCTCATGAACTGTCCGTCTAAATGTACATGTTCGATTACATAGAGGGTTAAACTATAACTTATTTCAAAATAAATTCTACTTTTAAAAGAGTACGTTTTAATCCCTAAAATACAGCAATCTAAGATGTAACCTAATATGTGAACATACAACCAAATAATGTGAAGGTTCCCAAGCATGATAAAACTGCAGTTGAACATGTGTTTGTGTAGATTTATATTACATCTTAAAAGCACTGTGTGATGCGGCTGTGCATGGATGCACTCACAGACTTACTAGGAGTAATGGCCACTTATATTCTGTTTGTTCTCTTGGTATCTTAATTTCGCTTCAAGCTTTTCCTCCAGAGTTACCTACACACATGTAAAACATTAAGCTAGTTGTGCCTTGAGGCATATTGGTAAGACATATGGTAGACAGATGTTTCAGAATATAATTTTATGATCAGAGTGATTTTATTTATTCTAGTGCTTCTGGAAAATGCAACCAGATAATAAAATTTCATCTGGATCATTTTTTTTTCCTAGCACCACTGAACAGTAATCAGTTTTGTTGGCTCTCACATGACGGGTCAAAGGGTCAGAGGTTAGGCTTGTAAGGAGGCTGTGCAACTCATCTCAGCAATCTTTCTTAGCATATAAAGTACTTTTCTTTGCTGTAATTCATCTTTAGAACTATTTACTAAAAAAGGATGCTTCTGCTGGGTGGTGGTAGCTCACACCTTTAATCCTAGCAGATTAAAGATGTTAGGATGCAGAGACGTTGGGGTCTAGGAGTTACCCCACAAACCACTTGTATACTGGTCTCAGTCAGACAGGGATAGTTTATTTAACAATCACCACAGGACTGACTGATCAGGGCCATAGACCAAACTTAGGAATTGATTGTGATCACGAGCCAGAATCCTGCAGAGCTTTAAAGCCTGAAATCCACAAACATCATGCCAAGTTATTCCACCAATCAGGGTTGAGGGATGGGGGACTTCCTTAGGGACATGTCTTTGTTGTATATTCATCCTGTTCCCATTGGTGGAGGTATTCAGCTCTGGCGGGGGACTGGCCTTGCCGACCATTTCAGTTTTAAGTTGCCAACCAGGATGTCACTTACCCAAGTACAGGAGTCTTTCTGCCAAGTAGGATGTTAGTTCCCAGGGACGTCTTGGGAACTTAAAACTTTACTCTATCCATACTTAGAATAGAAGTGTTATTCCAAATGGCTTCTTATATTGGTGCAGGTGTCTCTCTTATGCTGGGCTCCATCCCAGGGGCAGCTTATAAAAGCAAAAACCATATAAGCTTAAGCATAAGAAGTTCTGCGGGTGGTTGCTTCAGGTCCAAGCTTATGGTGGGTACCTGTACACAGCAGTTCTAACTGACCTCTTGTGATTGGTTTCCAAGAGCACCAGAGAGCAGAACATAACACACAATCGACGAGGGCATGAGAAAGTCTCCTAGTAAAAGTTTATAGAAAGTTGTAAATTGCTACTTGGGTGCAGGGAATCACAGTCAGGACCTTTGGAAAACCAGCTAGTGATCTGAGTCAGAGAGCCATATCTCTTCCAGTTCATTTCCGTGTGTGTTTGTATGTGTATGTATTCATGTCAGCAACTCCCAAGACCAGTGTAATCCAAAATACCACAAATTTTCCATCCTGAGGAATGGTTCTAAGATAATATCAAGATATTAAATCTTCGTTTTTCATAATAAAACTATCATTTCTAAAGAATAGGAAATTTTGCGTGTTCAGTAAGAACACTTGAGTAGTTCATAACAGAATTATTTTGAATCTGAGCCAAATTGGCCAAGCCAGAGTTGTGTCTTAGGTGGTGTAATGGCCCGTGCAGTGTATGGTGTGTGCTCAGAACCAAGGCTGCCAACGTGTTTGATGCAAGTACCTGTGCTTCTAGGAGCAGTTCAAGTTTGCTACACATTTGGTTTGGAATTAATATTCAGTCAGTGCACACTCACAGAACCTTTTGTTGTTGGCAGAGTTTCATAATTCCCTACTTTCAGTGAATTAGCTGTTATCAAGAGTTTGGTTGTTGAAGATGGGATTTGGGAGAAGGCGTTCCGAGTAGCCGGGGAGCAGAGAGATCTCTGCCCAGCACGCAGAAAGCGCGCCCCCCTCTTGGTCAGGGAACGAGGAACCTTGCTTTGGGCTGTCTGTTATCAGCTGGTGGCCCGTGAGTACAGAATAGACGCTCAGGCCATCTGCCACCAGGAACACACGGAGATCCAGGGACACAGGCCAGGTACAAGGGAGAGGAGAGAACCAATCACTGACAAGACCATGTACAAAAACAGACAACAAGATGGCAAGAGGAAAGCAAAAAAATGTTCCCCAGGGAAACTAAGACAACCTGGCAACAGCAGAATCCAGCTCCTCCATCACAACAAACAGCAGAATGCCAAACACTCCAGAAAAAGAAGACTCAGAACCGAAATCATACCTCAAGATGATGAAAGAGATCCTTAAACAAGAACAGGAGGAAAAGCATAAAGAATTAGAAGCTTTTAAATAAGAAACAAGAAAAACACTCAAAGAACTCAAAGAACTAGAGGAAAACAGAACAAAAGAGATGAAGAAATGGAAGAAGGAATTTAAAACGAAACTAGACAAAATAAAGAAAACACTAAAAGACACAACCCTAGAAATAGAAAACCTAAAACAGATGTAAGTATTTCCAATAGACTACAAGAGATGGAAGAGAGAATCTCAGGGGCCGAAGACAACATTGTAAACATAGACAAAACAGTCAGAGAAGATGCAAAAACCAAAAAGCTCCTAACCCAAAATGTCTAGGTGATCCAAAACAATGAGAAGACTAAACCTAAGGATAATAGGAGTAAAAGAGGGCGAAGAATATCAACTAAGAGGTACCGTAAACACCTTCAACAAAATCGTAGAAGAAAACTTCCCTACCCTTAAGAATGAGATGACCATGAGCATAAAACAAGTCTACAGAACTCCAAATAGGCTGGACCAGAAAAGAAAGTCCTTCCGACACTTAATAGTCAAAACGCCAAGTGCCGAAAGCAAAGAAAGAATACTAAAAGCAGTAAGGGAAAAAGGTCAGGTAACATATAAAGGCAGGCCAATCAGACTCACACCGATTTCTCAACAGAGACTATGAAAGCTAGAAGAGCCTGGACAGACATCATGAAGACCCTAAGAGAGCACAAGTGTCAGCCCAAGCTGCTATACCCAGCAAAACTGTCAATTACCATAGATGGAGAGACAAAGATATTCCAAGACAAAACTAAATTTACACAATATCTGACCACAAACCCAGCACTACAACGAATTATATGTGGAAAACCCAATACAACCAGGGGAACTACATCCTAATAAAAACAAGAAAACTCCTAAGCAAGAAAACCAAAAGAAGAAAGACACAAAGGCACAATTCTACCTCCAAAAGCAAAAATAGCAGGAAACAGCAACCACTCTTCCTTTATATCTGCTAACATAAATTGACTCAATTCCCCAATAAAAAGATATAGGCTATCAGATTGGATACATAAAGAGAACCCAGCATTTTGCTGCATACAGGAAACTCATTTCAGAGACAAAGACAGACACTATCTTAGAGTAAAAGGTTGGGAAAAAAAAAACTTCCAAGCAAATGTCCCCAAGAAACAAGGTGGAGTGGCCATTCTAATATCAAATAAAGTAGATTTTTTAACCAAAAGTTATCAAAAATGATAAGGAAGGACACTTTTTACTGATTACAGGGAAAATTTGTCAGGAGAAACTCTCAATCCTTAACATATATGCTCCAAATATAAAAGCACCCATATTTATAAAAGAAACCCTACTAAAGCTCAAAAATTACATTTCACCCCACACAATAATAGTGGGAGACCTTAACCCCCCACTCTCACCAATGGACAGATCATGGAAACAGAAACTGAACAAGGACACAGTAAAACTAACAGAGGTTATGACCCAGCTGGAATTAATAGATATCTATAGAACATATCATCCTAAAACAAAAGAATACACCTTCTTCTCAGCACCTCACGGCACCTTCTCGAAAATTGACCACATAATTGGTCACAAAACGAGCCTCAATAGATACAACAAGATTGAAATACTCCCATGCATCCTTTCAGATCACATGGTCTAAGGCTGATGCAAAAATACTCAACAAAATCCTTGCAAACAGAATCCAAGAACACATCAAAACGATCATTCATAATGATCAAGTAGGCTTCATCCCCAGGATGCAGGGATGGTTTAATATACGGAAATCTATCAATGTAATTCACCGTATAAACAAACTCAAAGAAAAAAACCACATGGTCATCTCACTAGATACTGAGAAAGCATTTGACAAAATTCAACACTCCTTCATGTTAAAAGTCTTGGAAAGAACAGGAATCCAAGGCCCACACCTAAACATAATAAAAGCAATATACATCAAACTTAACAGTGGGAAACATGAAACAATCCCCCTAAAATCAGGGACTAGACAAGGTTGCCCATTTGCCCCTTACCTATTCAACATAGTACTGGAAGTCCTGGGCAGAGCAATTAGACAGCAAAAGGAAATCAAAGGGATACAAATTGGGAAGGAAGACTTAATACATCACTATTTGCAGATGACATGATAGTGTACTTATGTGACCCCAAAAACTTCTGTGTCTGGCTATAAAATTAACTCAAACAAACCAGTAGCCTTCCTCTACTCAAAGGACAAACATTTGGAGAAAGAAATTAGGGAAAAGATACCGTTCACAATAGTCACAAAAAATATGAAATACCTTGGTGTGACTCTTAACTAAGCAAGTGAAGGACCTGTATGACAAGAACTTCAAACCTCTAAAGTAGGAAATCGAGGAATATCTCAGAAAATGGAAAGATCTCTCATGCTCATGGATTGGAAGGATCAACATTGTAAAAGTGGCCATCTTACCAAAAGCAATCTACAGATTCAATGCAATCCCCATCAAAATACCAACCCAGTTCTTCATAGAGTTGGAAAGAGCAATGTGCAATTTCATTTGGAATAACAAAAGACCTAGAATAGCGAAATCCATCTTCAACAACAAGAAAACATCTGCAGGAATCACTATCCCTGACCTCAAGCTATATTACAAGGCATTGTGCTGAAAACTGCATGGTACTGGTACAGAAATAGGCACATGGATCAATGGAATAGAAGATCCAGAAATGAGCCCTCACATATATGGTCACCTGATTTTTGACAAAGGAGCTGTAAACATTCGATGGTAAAAGGACAGTCTATTCAACAGATGGTGTTGGTCCAACTGGCACTCAGCATGTAGATGAATGAAAAAACCCTTTTTTATCTCTTTGTAACAAAGCTCAAGTGCAAGTGGATCAAAGATCTCCACATTAAACCAGGTACACTGAAACTATTAGATGAGAAAGTAGGGAAAACCTTAGAACACATAGGCACAGGAGAAAATTTCCTGAAGAGAACACCAGTGGCTCAAGCTCTAAGGTCAAAGATTAACAAATGGGACTTAATGAGTTTGCAAAGTTTCTGTAAGGCTAAGGACACTGTCAAGAAAACAAAACGGCAGCCAACAGAATGGGAAAAGATCTTTACCATCTCCTTATCGGATAGAGGCCTTATGTTCAAAGTATACAAGGAACTCAAGAAGCTAGACACCAGAGAACCAAACAACCCTATTAAAAATAGTGTACAGAGATAAACAAAATGTTCTCAATTGAGGAATATCGAATGACTGAGAAATATCTAAGGAAGTTCTCTACAGCCTTAGCCATCAGGGAAATGCAAATCAGAACAACCCTGAGATTCCACCTCACACCAGTCAGATTGGCCAAGATCAAAAATTCAGATGACAGCAGATGCTGCAGAGGATGTGGAGAAAGAGGAACACTTCTCCACTCTTGGTGGGGTTGTAAACTGATACAACCACTCTGGAAATATGTCTGGCGATTCCTAAGAAAATTGGACATAATACTACCTGAAGACCCAGTTATTCCACTTCTGGGCATATTCCCCAGAGAAGCTCCAACATACAACAAAGACACATGTACCACAATGTTCATAGCAGCTCTATTTATAATAGCCAGAAGCTGGAAAGAACCCAGATGTCCTTCAGTAGATGAATGGATACAAACATTGTGGTACATTTACACAGTGGAGTACTACTCAGCTATCAGATACAAAGACTTTATGAAATTCTTAATTAAATGGATGCATCTAGAGAATATCATCTTGAGTGAGATAACTCAGTCACAAAAGAACAGACATAATGTGCAGTCACTGATATTTGGATACTAACCCCAGAAAGCTCTGAACACCCCAGAAACAACTCACAGACTATATGAAGTTCAAGAAAAGAAAAAGAAAAAAGAAAAAGTCATTATATTTAATCTTTACACACCAAGAAAACTGACTAATTCTAGATTGTATCCTGTTTTACATGTAGTTTATGCTCATTGTAAGGAGTAAGATCTTAATGCAGAGTATCAAACTGAAAAAAAAAACAAGCACTGACAAAATTGTATTTGTATACTTTTATGCAAAAATGCTTAAAATTTTTACATTTATCTGTGTTTTTTAAAATAACGTGGTTAAAATTAAAAAGAAAAAAAAGTGGGATTTGAATGAGTGCGTTTGTCCACTGTTCCCACTGTGTTGTATTTGTCATTTTCTCCCTCTGCATCTTTAAGTGGAGTGTGCATATATTGTTAGCTCGATTTTTACTAATAATTATATCTGATTTACTTGTCTGCTTAAAATCACAGTTTAAGAATACATAGGAATTCATAAAATTGAATCAGAACATTATTCTTATTAATTATGTAGTGTTATATTGGTATGACTGAAAATCTTTAAATTGCATTGCTTCAAGACCATAGATGTATTAATTAATTAAGTAAATGCTCAGAGAACTTTTTTCCCCACCTGAGTTTCATCCATATGCGCACACTAGCACCTTTTACAAAGTTGGAAACATTTGTTAATCTTTAGTATTTCTCAGACTGCATACCATCTTGAACCTAGTGTTGGAAAGTCCAGACAGCAAATTCCTCAGTGTAATTTTATGTAGTTTTCATTTCCCATCATATTTCACTTCTAGATCATGATAGATCATGATAGTCTTTATTGGATATTCTCTGTATTTACATTTCAAATGTTATCCCCTTGCCCCCCATTTTCCTTTTGCTACCCCTACCCCTTGCCTCCATGAAGATGCTCCCTCTCTCAACCATCCTCTCCCACCTCAGTGCCTTGGCATTTTCTACACTGAAAATAGAGAGCCTTCACTGGACCAAAGGGCTCTTTTTCCATTGATGCCAGACAATACTATTCTCTGCTACATAAGCAACTGGATCCATAGGTCTTTCCATGTGTACTTATTGGTTGGTGTTTTAGTCCTTGGGAATTGTGGAGGGTTTTGTTGGTTGATAATGTTGTTCTTCCCATGGGGTTGCAAATCCTTTATAGCTCCTTCAGTCCTTTTTCTAGCTCCTTCATTGGGGTCCTCATGTTCAGTCCCATGGTTAGCTGCAAGCATCTTCCTCTGTATCAGTATGGTTCTGGCAGAGCCTCTGAGGAGGCATTTATATCTGGCTCTTATCAGTAAGTACTTCTTGGCATCAATCAGCAATAGTGCATGGGTTTAATGGCTGCATATAGGCTGGATCCCCAGGTGAGGCAGTCTCTGGATGATTTCTTCTTCAATCTCTGCTCCTCTATTTGTCCCTTTATTTCCTCCTGGGAGTGTTTTGTTCTTCCTTCTAAGATGGACTGAGGCATCCACAGTTTGTCCTTCTTTCTTTTTGAGCTTCATAAGGTCTGTGAATTGTTTCTTGGGTATTCAGAGCTTTTTGGGCTAGTATCCACTTATCAGTGAGTGCATACTATGTGTGTTCTATTGTAACTGGGTTACCTTACTCAGGATGATAGCTTCTAGTTCCATCTATTTGCGTAGGAATTTCGTGAAGTCATTGTTTCTAATAGCTGACTAGTACTCCATTGTGAAAATGTGCCACAATTTCTGTATCCATTCCTCTTTCGAAGGACATCTGGGTTCTTTCCAGCTTCTGGCTATTATAAATAAGGCTGATATGAGTATGGTGGAGCATGTGTCCTTGCTAATTATATGTTGGAGCATCTTTTGGATATATGCCTAGGAGTGGTTTTATTTTGTTTTTATTTTATTTTTTCAAGCAAGAGAACAGTTTGTTGTTGCAAGCAGGTCTTCTGCTTTACTATTGACTTTTTATTGGTGCTTTGGATCATCTGGGAGTGACTCGGCTTTGTGTATTGAAGGCATGGCTAAGGCCCCACAGGAACTGCTAGAATCAGGAGGTGAGGGTGGTGAGGGGAGTGAGGGGAGCTGTGTCTGCTGCCTTTGTTGTCAGAGTACTTCTTCACTCTCTTAAGAGCTGTGACTGGACTCTTACAGAAACACTGTGACTACAGTTGCCTGTCCTTTCCTGCTGCTTTCCCTATGGCAGTGTAGAATCAACAGTGGAATAAGTTTTACCTGTCATTTCGCTTCCAGTTTTAAAACTTTCATAAAAGGGTATCAGCTTACAATTAAAAGATTCAGTGGTTGATGACTTTTCTTTTTTTTTTCTCCTCACCCCCCAGGGTTTCTCTTTGTAGCCCAAGTTGTTCTAGAACTTGCTCTGTAGACCAGGCTGGGCTTAAACAAACAGAAACCCACCTGCTTCTGCCTCCCAGTGCTGGGGCTAAAGGTATGCATTTTTAATGGAATTTAATATAGTTACAAAGGGAATGTTTTTATCTTCAGCTTCTTAGCTGTACATTGTTTGCATTCCCATTAGAGCAAGCATTTCTCCTGTTCTTCTGCAGGCAACATTTGCCTATAAGTGAAATTCTAAAATACCTTAATCATTGCATAGATTGAGGATAAAAGAAAAAGCCTTATGGTTTTGACTGCCTGCTGTGGGCGGGAAGTGAATGGGGAGGAGCAGCAACTGTTCTTAGCCACTGTGCCATCTCTCCGGTCTTTACTGGGGATTTTAATTGGGATAGTGTTGTGAAAACAGGAAAAAGCACCTACCTGGAAGGAAAAGAAAAAGACTCAGCCGTTGCCACTACCTTATCAAGTGTGTTTCGTCAGTGTCTGTTAGGTCGCAGGCACATGACAAGTGTATAAAGAGAATTTTTAATGTCTGCAAGATTTATGAGGCTATGACAGGAGCATCGACAGTTCATATTTATTCTTCTTTGCTGTGATTTCCTTGGAGTTAGTCTGATCCCTTTCTTGAAAATAAAAAAGGAATATTTGGTTTCTGCTTAAATTAGCTTTATCTTGAAAGCTCTACAGTATGATTGAAAATACAGAAGCAGTGTAGAAAGTGGAATGCTTTTCAAAATGGCATGATTTAAAAACCAAACAAGCAGCTGTTTAGGCTTTCGTTGGCTGCTTTATAGATGCTGGTAAGGGTCAGGGCACCAGTCCCCTCTCCTTTAGTTAGACCTGACAGAAGCACCCGAAGGGAGCACGTGGTCCATTCAGTTCACAAGCCCAGGTTGTGCTGATTGCCCCGGGGAGGACCCAGCAGCAGGAGCTGGAGCAGAGCGGTGCACCAGGTGCTTGTCAGCTGGGCCCAGCCATGACATCCCATCCAGCACAGACATTTCCACAGAAGAGTCTCTTCTCAGTTGTGCCAAGTTGTCATTGAAAAGTAAATGTTCTATAATTAATGTAGTTTATGAAGATAAAACTTGAGTAATGTGAATTCATAAAAATTCGAATTTCTGCTTTATGGAGAAAAGATTAATTACTTTGATCACGGGCTTAGTTTTTTTTTAATATCTGTATTTTTGTGCATTGGAGTATAAATTATTTGACCTTTTTGGAATTCAATATTGTGCTTACAGAAGTGGAGATATTAAATGAATTGATAGGTGCTTATCAGCACACTATCTGGATACATGTTAAGATTATTCATATTATTACACTATTATGTGCTTTAACTATAATGTGTGTGTGGAGTATATTTTAATACTTTAGCTTTTATATTGTCAGGTTTGAGCTACATATGAAATTCTTCATTCTGTATGGGATTTTGCCTGCATATACATCTATGTGCCTTGTGCATACCTGGTGCACGTTGTTGTCCAAGGGACTGGACCTAGAGATGGTTGTGAGCTGCCGTGTAGGTGCTGGGAATGGAACGTGGGTTCTTTGGAAAAGCAGCCAGATCTGAACCACTGAGCCATGTCTCTGTCCCCTGAAAATGTGTTTTCATTGTACTTGCTTTTATCACTCCTGAATGTTCTGGGAGGTTCAAGCTCATTGTCTATACATTCTGTAGGTAGCCGTGAGCACTAATTACTGGCCATCTCACTCCTGCTTTGAGACCAGATGCAGCTAACATTTGGGGGCAGAAGTCTGAAAGGTGAAGTCTGGATCAAAATCTCCATATTAGCCTTTGCTTGGAAAACAGGGGTCCAAATAGTCATTCTTAGGGGTACTCACCCAAGCTCATGTGCAGGCCAGAGGAGGCTGGGTAGTCACTTCTTACTCCTTTGCATTTCTGTGAGGCAGAGTGCCTTCCGTTGAGTTTGATACTCAGCATCTGTTCAGCTAAGCTGGCTGGCCACTTCAGCACTGGGTTACTTCCTGCGTGTGCTGCCATGTCTACTTGTATGTGAGTACTGAGGATTGGAACTCCTGTCTTCTTGCTTTCACAGTAAGCCCCTTTACTCACTGAGCCATCTCCCTGGTCCTGCTTGCCTCGATAGAAGGAAACTGGATAGGAGATACCATGGTTTTCTACAATCTTTTGTTTTTGCTGATGGGGATTGAACCTAGGTTCTTGGATATACTAAGCACACACCTAAAGCTACAAAACAAAACAACCAGCCCTACCCAAGTGGTGTTTTCTCTTCTGTCATCAGGCATTTTTCCAAATTTCCCTTAATCTGTGTTTGCTTGCTCCAAAAAAAAAAAAAAAAAAAAACCTACAACCGAGCTAAAGTGTTTAGATTTTAGAATTTATGTTGAGATACTAGCACTGTATCGTTAAGTCTTTTATCAGAATCTATTAATAAGATGTGACAGTCTGTTAAACCTATTTCTTTTAAGCCAAGATAATCTGAAGTGATAATGTTCAAGTGTTAAGCTTTTGTTTGGTGTATGTCTTCAAATAGTAAGTTATGATGACTGTTTTTCAGTCTGTGACACTTGAATATTGTTTCTTTATGGATTTATCCATTCAGGCAATATTTATATATAGTTAAGTACTTTTTTAAAAACTGATGAGTCAAGTTGTAAACATATTTTAAAAATATATTTTTTATTTGAAAAAGTTTTTCATAGAAATGATCCTTTCCCCCTTTCCAGCCCCTCCCATTCCTTCCCATTTCTTCATATTCTTTCTTTTTAGAAAACAAAGGGGCAAACAAAGAATAAAACATTGAAAAACAACAAACACAGAAGAAACACATACATACCCATATCCATAAAAACGTAAAATTAGAAACTGTCATGTAGAAGCAAAAGCCCAGTAAGACAAGACAAAACAAAACGATGCCCACACAAAACAGTGTGAGACTAAAAATCTGCAAAATTACCAGGAGTTCACTCTGTGTTGGCCGTCTTCCACTGACATGGGGCCTGCCTCAAGTGTGTTCGAATCCTCAGTGAGAATCCTTGGAGAAAACTGTTTTTATTTATTTATTTCACGAAGTTGTCAGTGGAAGGTAGCTTCCGAGTTAGGGGAGGAAGCCTGTGTCCACTTTCCCAGCTTAGTGCTGGGACCCCATCTACTTTGAGCCTCACAGACCCAATGTGGTACTGCTATAATCTCATGAGTTTGTATGTACTTCAGTCCTGGTGTGTATGGAAGTCACTGTTTCCTTGCTGTCCTCCATCTCCTCTGACTCAGTCTCTCTACCTCCTCTCTCTGAATGCTGGGGGAAGGTTTGATAAAGGCATCTCATTGGATTGAGCAGTCAACACTCTAGTTTTTTTGTTTGTTTTTGTTTTTGTTTTTTTTGGTTTCTGGTTTTTGTTTTGTTTTTGGTGTTTGTGCGATGTGTTGTGTGGAATGTTATGGGTGTGTAGGTATACCACCATGTACACGTGGAACCAGAAGAGAAGTTTGTGGAGTCCTCTATTTCCTGTACCAAGTAGGCCTGGGCATTGAGGTTGGACCGTCAGGGCCGAGCCGCTGGGTGAGCTCCAGGTTTTCCGTTTCCTGTGTGGATCAGCAGTTCCCTATCCGTCCCTCATGGCACCACAGCGCTCTCGTCCGCAGAGACAGCCTGTGAGGTAGACTGCCGGTTCTGCTTTTCTTCCCTCACTCTGACTCATTCTCAGTGTCTTATGGTTGTATTTCTTATATTTTGGCTTCTGTATCATCTCTTTTTTTGTTTTAATTCATTTTGGAGGGGGGAGCAAAGGTTCTCCTAATTTCTACTTTTGACAAAGGATATTTCAGAAAGTAAAAAAAGTACATTTTGATTATGTATTTGAGTAGTAGCATGAATGACTAGAGATTTATACTTTGAAGTAATTAAAAAACTTGAAGGCTTTAAAAATGATTTAGATTCTAATGTTAAACTTATGAAGTTCAATATTTGTCTGATTCCCGCCATCTCTGAGATCTTACATCCTTCCTCTGTACTGAGGCTGGGTACATGGTGAGCTGTTCTGGTCTCACTGCTGCTACTGCTCAGTTCGGGGCAGCCTGGGGATCATCTGCTGTCTGCAATGCCACGTCTGTCTGCTTGCAGTGAGTTTTCTCATTTGATTCACTGGTCTTCTCATCTTATTTTCTGTTTATTGGCTTTTTCTGTCTTGTTGAGGTCTCAAATATTATCTTGCTAAATGTTAGATTCTTATTTCTATTGTAGAATTCTAAATTTTCTCATTTTCCAAATATCAAGCCCCCCCCTCCGGTTTCCATGGTTAAAATAATCTTCTCCCTTTTAAGGCATTGTCCCTGCCTCCCTCCTTCCTTGTCTCCCTTTCTCTTTGTCTCCCTTGTCTCTGTCTTCCTTGTCTCCCTTG
Source organism: Micromys minutus (assembly GCF_963924665.1). Classification (NCBI taxonomy): domain Eukaryota; kingdom Metazoa; phylum Chordata; class Mammalia; order Rodentia; family Muridae; genus Micromys; species Micromys minutus. Next base: position 35,708,065 of record NC_137960.1, on the reverse strand, counting down.
TGTCCTAGAGACAAGGTTTTATTATGTAGATGAGGCTGACCTCCAGCTTGCTTTGTAGCCCAGGCCGTCCTTACACTTGGAATACTTGAGTTAGCCCCCTGAGAGTTGAGGTTACAGGCAGGTACTCACCTTCCCTGATACTGTTGTTATGTTTTTGTATGGCTCCCTTTATCTTCTGTGTTACTTTGAGTTCTGTTTGATTTGGTTTTTGTCTCCCTGATAGAGGTTTGCTTTAGTTGTATCTTGAATATTGTCTGTTCACTCATTGACTGATGAGGTGGTAAGGGGCATCGGCTGGGAACACTGTAGTGGGCGAATGACTGGCTTAGCTGTCCACCAAGGTTTGTAAAGGCACTGTCTGTTTTGGATGGGAACATGGGAATGCACATGATATAATTTCTGTATTCTGATCTTTGTTCTGTAACTAAGCATCCTCTCTTCCCTAGTCACAAAAATCTGAAACTGTCCTGGCATTGCCAAATGCTCCTTGTGGAGAACTTACCTGACGTAGTCACCTGACGTAGTCAGTGTGGTCTTGGACCCTTCTTTCTGTGGGTGGGCATTGTGAGCTTGTTATTGTCCTGGGACTGAGGTCTAGAGCTCCAGTGTGTGCAGTTGATCCAGAAGTAATACTAACACCAATTAATTCCAAAGCTGGTTTCTTTTTAATGTCTTCATATACTTTCTTCATTTTTTTTTTAAAGGAGGTCAAATGAAGACCATAGGGATAAAACATTGTTTTTGAGTTTTTCAGGTGGGCTTTGTTCAAGTGTATTTTTAGGCTTTTATGTGAACGCAATTTTGGTATGAAACAGATGTCTACAGGGGACAGAGTTCAGTGTCAGAGAATGTGAGCCAGCGTGGGCTTTTGTTGACTGGAAAAGGTCTTCTTAGCTTTTACATGTTAATACTTCAACATTTACACGCTGGCTTTTGGAGAAGTACAGCTCTGGGGTCTAAGTTTTATTTTTCAAGAAGTAAAATGTTTTAGTATTAAAATTTAGGTACCTAGAAGTAATACTGTCCAGTTTGCTAGTCCTTTGTAGCTATGCAACTTTAAATAATTATAATTAAAAGAGTCAGTGTCTTGGTTTCATTAACCACATTTCATGTCTTGAGTAGTCGTGCTTTTGACTGCCCTGTGATTGATGGCTCTCCCAGGGAAGTACACTTCCTATTACAATGACAGCTGCACAGAGGTCACGGTGTACCTGAGTAGTCACAGAGCTTTGTATGTTCACTGTCACAATCATCATGAGCCTGCACACCCATTTCCTTTCTTATGCCTGATTGTGGGGAGAATTCTTCTTATATGGATTGAAGTTCTAATAACTGTACCTTTTGTTTGCCTTTTTTGGTTTTAATGTTTTAATTTTTTCCCCAGACAGTGCAGTGCTTGCTAGACAGCGGTGCTGATATTAACAGGCCGAATGTATCAGGAGCCACGCCACTGTACTTTGCTTGCAGGTACCAAACTTTGTATTTTCAGATGTGCTTCCGTTAAAGAATGTTATGTTTCCACTATATTTTCATATATAAAGACTTGTGTATGTTTTTAAAGCTCTGTTTTTCTACAGATGCTTTTCTTTTATGTAGCACAATAAATACCATTATGTTAATTGCAGGAGAGAAAGCATTTTCTATTAATGTTATTGTTATTTGAGATAAGATCTTCATCTGTAGCACAGGGTTGCTTAGAACACGCAGTGTAGCTCCTGGCTGGCATCAAACTTGAGGTCCTCCTCCTTCAGCCTCCTGAATGCTGGGGTTGTAAGTATAACAGTCACACTAAGCATTTCATCTAATTGCCAGGGTTCTTACCAGTGGGGCTGTTTTATTTACTGGACTACTTCAGTTTTAGGCAAAGCAGTAATTCAGTGAGTTCTGTAGTTTATTTAAAGTACCTAGGCCTGTTCTCTTGAGATGAACTATTGAGTGTGCCTTGGTTCAGAGCCAAGTCTTTTCTTTACTTATATAACTTTAAAAAGTGTTGAAACGTAAGTTTGTGTTCTGAATTCTGTTTTTGCACTCCTGTCTCAGTTCTTTTTCTTGACTTGTTCTTTTGTTTTCTAACTCTTGTGAGCAGCAGATACTTAGCTTACTTCTTCACCGTATCACGTACACATGTAAGAATTAGTAAGCAATGATAAACAAGGACAGGGTTTACTAGTGGACTTGCCTAGCCATATGGTAAAGGTTCTTCTTCCATCCCTAGCACCAGGGCAGTGAAAAAAGCCAATCACAGCATCGACAACATCAAAAACCCTGAAGTGTAATGTATGAATTATACTTACACTCGTATCTATATAATATACCTATAAGTATTTGTAATGTGTCACACAGAGGGCGTTTGCAGTTGTTTTTTTTTTTTTTTTTTTTATAGTCGTATAGTTGTCCCTTGGTATCCTTCGGTATTGGTTCTAGAACAGCTTTTCACCCCTGATGGATATCCACCTCTAATGTAAAGTCCCCAATGTAAGATGCCCAAGTATTTATAAGCAAATTTTAAACGTCTTTCTGTATAGCTTCATCATTGCTTGCATCTAGTATAAATGCTATGCAGATACTTGTTGTACCATATTGTCTAATGATAAGAGGAAAAGTCTGTACGTACTCGGTACAGGTCCAACAGTTGTACACCTGACTATTTGACTCCATATGGAACCCATAGGTGTTGATGGCTGGTTGTATGTCACTTGTATTCATTTGTTCATTAGATTTTTTTAAGAGATTCTAGAAACTTATCCTGTTCTTTTATATTATTTAAAAATTACTTATTTTGATTTTATGCATATGGGTTGTACATATGTACATCATATGCATGTCTAGTACCTGTGAAGCCCAGAAGAGTGTGTCTGTCTGATTTCCTGGACCTGGAATCACAGGTAGTTGTTAGCTGCCATCTGGATGCTGTGAATTTAACCTGCATTCTTTACAAGAGCAGCCAGCACTCTTAGGCACTGAGCAGTCTCTTCAGCCCTATTTTATACCATTTTACTAGCGATTTATTTTCAGCAGAAAGATGGGCCTTTTTTCTTGTTTTGGTTGTCATTGGTGCCTCTGATACTAACTTGATCAGACTGATCTAGGCCATTTATTAATTTTAAAAGTTTCAGTGTTAATTATGTGTATGTGTGTCTTTTGGAGGTATGTGTACATAGTTAAAGATGCCTTTGGAGGCCGGGAGAAGGTATCAGATGTCAAATGCCCTGGTGCTGGACTTAGAGGTGATTGTAACTGACTTAGATCCTCTGTAAGAACAACATACTTTTAACTAGTGAGCTTTCTCGCCAACCTTCTTAAATCCTTTATTTGTGGCAGTTTACAAAACATTGTAGATGTATGTGTGTGTGTATATATGTATGTATGTATCTAATGTATTATTTTTAAAATTTATAATCACATCTTTTCATCCCCTTCCATGCAACACCATTTGTCCTCTCTCAAAATTCATGGCTTCTTTTTTTTTTTTTTTTTGTATTTGTTGTTACACACACACACACACACACACACACACACATACACACACACACACACACACACACCCCTAAGCATGTAGACATAACCCATGTTGATATGATATTTTTAATTTAAATTATGTGAGTTATAAAACTGAGTTAAGCTGTTATATTCAAGGGGCGTTTACATACTACAGCATTTTGAGTTTCAGTCTTATAGTTCATATCCAAATTCAGTGATTGGTTGGTAAATGTAAAGGAATTCTAACCCAGCAGCACGGTTGCTCTGGCAAGGGATCACACTTAAAACCCTGCTGGAATGTAGACGTGCCACACACCTCTGATCCCTGTGGCTGAAATAGACACGCCCTCAGCACACACCATTGATCCCAAACAGTGATGTCTAATTTCGAGGCAGCTAAAGTGATGAGTCAGAGAAAGATTTGACAGAATGAGTCAGAGCTAGAATATGCCCAACTCTCATGAGAACAGGAAAGAGAGGCTACTTAAAGAGTAGTGAGGGGTAGAGAATTCAGTTCAATTCAGTTCACTTGTGTTCAGTTCAGTTCATGGAGTTCAAGAGGCAGTGTTTCCGAGCAGAACAATTCAGAGAGAAGCTGAGAGGAGCCTGTTTGAGGAGTTTGAGTCAGAACAGCTGAGTTGATCCAACCAGCCAGAGTTCAGAAAGAGCTAGAAAGTCTGAATTTATCAGCAGTAAGTCTTGGGAGCTGAAATGTTCTAGGTCTAGACTAGCAGATGGGGGCTAGATGCTGAAGCTGGTGCAGGCTTGTAGAAGATTGTGTGGGAGCTAGAAGCTTCCAGGTCTAGGCCTAGGGATCGTTAGATAGAATCTAGGTATGTGGCCTCAGCCCAAGCCATGTATTTGAAAAGCTTGGGAATGGCTCTTGCTACTTTCTTTGAGAAAATAAAAACAGAATTCACATTTACAGATAACCAATTTCCTTTATGTCATGAATTTATGAAAAATATTTGCTTGAGTTCTTTTAAAATTAAGTTTTTAATTAATTAAGACTTCATGATGCAGGGAATTGAACCTCATTCCTTTGGAAGAGCAGCCAGTGCTTTTAAGTGCTGAATCATTTCTTCAGCCCATTTACTTCAATGTTTTCTCTTTATTATATCTTTGGCATTTAGTTTTAGATTAGAAATTTTTTTGGGTTACCAGTTGGTTGCATTAACATAGAAAATCTCAGATTTGAACATGTCCAGAGTACATGTTATTTTCCTCTTCATATCTATCCTTCATGTGCATCTTGTCTTCCTGTTTGTTTAATGCAGAAGTTGGGTCATTATTACTTTTTGACTCTGCATTTGGAACCTATTACTGTTAGTAAAGTCTTTAAAGTCTTCCTTCAGAACATTCTCTGCATCTACAGACTCTCTAAAGCTACTTGGAAGTCGTTACTTTTGGAGGACCGCTGAACCCACCTGTTCGCCGGACTCCACTCTTGCTTCCGTCTAATAAATTCTTTCCTCAGCAAAGCGGCCCTTTAAAAACAAAAACCAATAAATAAAAAAATAAATAATAAAATAAAGGAAGATGTTCTGGTGCGTCATTGGCTCAGTCACACAGGCCTAGCCAGCTTCCCTTGGCCGTGAGCCCGCAGTGCTCACTGTGTTTGAGCCATGCCTGCCTCTCTCTCTAAGTGAATGTCCACTGTGCCTTTCTCCATGGTGCTTCCCCTCTGCGTTTTCTTAGGCATTCTGTGTGGCTTTAACTTGACCTGACACCTGCCGGCTGCTTTTGGTTGAGATAGGAGTGTAATCCAACCTTGTGGTCCTCCTGCCTCTGCATTCCCTGTGCATGTGTGTCTTGTGTCGTAGTCTGCTTTTGCTGCCGTGACAAGACACTGACCAAGAGCAGCGTGGGGAAGAAAGGGTTTATCTGATTTACATATGCCTGGTCACACAGATCACTGAGGAAAGCCAAGACAAGCAGTTCAAGACAGGAGCCTGGTGGCAGGCTCTGAGGCAGGGACTGTGGCGGCTTAGCCTGATGCCTTTGCCATCTACGATTACCACTCCAGGGGTAGCACCGATGCAGTGAACTGCCCAGTTCAGTCCCATGTAAGCAAAGTAGGCTACGCAATGGAGTCAGTTATTTAGTCGAGGCCTCTCTTCCCTGGTAACTCTAGCTTATGTCAAGTTAAACAAACAAACGAACAACCCAACAACCTGGCTTTAGCTTGCTTTTTAGAAACACAGTTCTGACCAATTTAAAATCTCTCCTCAGGTTTCCTACTCTGCTCTCCCAGCATGGCCGCCTTAGTACTTTGTGCCCCCTCCTTTGCTATCTGCTTATTTCTACTGCGCATTTACTAGTGTGTAGCCTGTCTCAGCTCAGTGAAAGCGAATGAATGCTTGTTTTTGCTGCTTTCTAGCTAACGTTTGTACAATACTTTGTGCTTAGGTGTTTAGTGAGTACTTGTAAGGGAGTGAATCACTGTAGTTCCAAACAAAACAACGGCATTAAAACATTATGCAGACCTGGACTATTCCTATAGCGTATCTGAATATAAGAATATGGTTAAGTGACTGTTTTAAAAGTATTTATTCTTTGTTCTATATTCATACCGAAGATTTCTTTAGAACTCGAGTGTGTGTCTATGTATGTGGTGCTAGGAATTAAACACAGGGACACTGTGCTGTGCTCAGCTGTTCTTAAGTTTTATTTTAGAGATGCTGTTCTAGTCCAGTCTCACTTGTTACTATATGGACAAGGCTGGCCTAGAACTCACGACAGTCCTTTCTCCTCAGCCAAATGTTCAGCACCATGGCATGACCACTGAGCTGGCTATTAAGTTTACGTTAGCAACCTTTGGATCTTTTTGAGAAAAGGAAGTAAGAAGTGAAACAGAATAAATTTCTCATTGTAGGAGAATGGTATATTGGGCACTGTTCATTTTATTTTTAAACTGTCTTAATTTGTGTGTTGGCATCTGATTGTATGTGCAACCGCATGCACATGTAAAGGCCAGAGAAGAACATTACTGTTCAATAAGCTCCAGAGATCCTTCTGTCTCAGCTCCTCCCACAGTGCTGGGTGGGCTTACAGGTGTCTGGGCCTGGCTGCTTACATAGGTGCTGGGAATTTCAAATCAGTTCCATACTCTCCCAGTGCACACTGTAAACTCACTGATGGAAACTCACCGAGCCGCCTCTGCAGCCCTCACGGCACGTCTTTAATTGCACTGTGGTTTCTAGAGTCTCAGGTATTGTCTCTATTTATAGATAAGTATAAGCTTCAGAGCACAGTGTCACTCTTGCCAAACAATTCTTTTCAGCTACAAAGCTCAGAACAAAACAGTATGTAAAATAACCTTTAAATTTAATTGCACAAACTCGTAAAACAGTAAAATAGTTTCTGTTTATAATGAATGAAAAGTGTTACAGGTTTAGTTCCCGTTATTTTAAGTACCAGTGGAGGTTCTTAGACATTTATGTCTGAAAGAGGCCAAGTTAGAAAGCTGAGTTGGGGAAAGTTCTATTTTCATAAACTACGTTATGACCTTGGAAAGATATTATCAATATAAAAATCAGTCTTTCTAGGGACAGGAGAAGTCTGTTTCTTTTAAAGTGTGGCCTGGTGGGGTGACTACACTCTACTGGATGCCCTGCACCCGGAGTTCTAGGAAACACATCTGAATATTATGAACTACATGCTCTTACTTGCTTATTTACTGTTGTATAGGAGCTGAAGCACAGGGACATCTTTTAGGCTAATGGTTTCCTGTTTATTTAACAGCTCATGTAACACAACTGTCACAGTTTCATCCCTGATGACGAAAGGACTAAGATAATGTTTGTCACCTATTAGATTCTAGGAAATTTGTTAGGCTTCTACTGGTTATTTTTTTAATCCATTCTGTAATGCTTTATCAAGTGTATGAAATATGTTAAAGCTTAGAGTATAGTTTATGAGATGTGGTGTGTATGTGTTATGTACCGTAGAATACATCTACTATTTAGATATTGGCAGTTTAGGGGCTGGAGAGATGACACAGCTGCTAAGGGACTTGTTATTGTGGAGGACCAGTGTTCAGTTCCCAGCCTTTAAATGGAGACTGACCACCATCTATAGCGCAGTTCTAAAGGATCTGACTCCCTCTTTTGACCTCTGAGGGCATCAGGCAGATACATGGTGCATACCTACCCATGTAGGGAAGACATACATATAAAATAAATAAAGATATAAAATTAGAAAGTGGACAATTTCAATGGAAATACTGAAAATATGGACATAAGCAACTGTAAATGAGTTACTAAATTGGGCAGTTTTTTACAAAAGCTCTAGATTATTGACTTCTAGCACTGGTGCCACCGTGTTCTGACATTAAGTTCGTCTTGGTGACTTTTCAGTTGATAGGGACCAGCCTAGCGCAGGGTGACGAATCAGCCACTGTTGGAATGGTTGTGCAGTGCCTCGGCCGGCACCACCAGCATAACCGCATGACGCCCAAGGAAGACGCTGAGCCTTCGGCTTTATGTCCGTATCAGCAGCTGTGTGGCTGAGGCAGAGTTGCCCTGAGTTTGGGGCCAGCCTGCACTACAGAGTGAGATTTCTTACTGAATATTAACAATGCTCATTACTGCTGTTTCAGAGAAACAATCTACTGGTTTGTTTTTTTGCTGGCAAAATTTGGCTACTATTGAATTTGTTTATTTAATGTGTGTGTCTTGCCTGAGCCTATGTCTGTCTGTACACCGCTTGTGTGCTTGTTGCCTGCAGAGGACAGAAGAGGACACTCAGTCTCTTGGAACTTGAAACTGGAGTCACACCCAGTTGTGAGCTTCCATGTAGGTACTGGGAATTGAACCCTGGCCCCTGGAAGAGCAGAGGCCATCTTTCCAGCCCCTAGCTTATTCTTAAGTTAGTTCTGGTCAGTTGGTATATGCATCAAGGACAGTGATTACTGTTGTCATAAATTATGAACAGAATGATAAAACCTATTATAATTGCTCACCAAATTCATAGCAGGGCACTAGGAATGTTTAACTCAAACTGGCTGTAAATTATAGTTATATAGTGCCATTTGGCTGAAGTACAAAGAGCCTGTTTGTAATTTGTTTCTGCCTCTGGAAAATCTGCGTGCTCTTTAGAGCTGGGAGGTGACGTGGCTCTGTAGAGGACACTAGTGTTCTAATTTATAGAGAAAAGTCAACAGATTAGCCTTTTAATTTGGTTCTATTTCTGAACAGTCATGGCCAGAGAGATACTGCACAGATTCTTCTATTACGAGGAGCCAAATATTTACCAGATAAAAATGGAGTAACCCCTCTAGATCTGTGTGTGCAGGTATGCTTTTAATATATTATTTCAAACCCACTTATGATAGAAGTTATAAATATAAAATCATGTTTTTTGTACAAAGGGTGTAAAGATGTTTAGTCTGTGAAAAGTATCATCTTTAAATGTCTCTTTGTTTTGAAATGTGAATAATTGTAAATTTTGTTTTTAGGGTGGCTATGGACAAACCTGTGAAGTGTTAATTCAGTATCATCCGAGGCTTTTCCAGACTATTGTTCAAATGACGCAGAATGAAGACCTTCGGGAAAACATGGTAGCATAAGCTTGCTAATAGGTTGTAAATGAATAATAATTAAAATTCTGTTATGTTTATTTTAGTAACTTGATTGGTTGTACATTATATGAGTTATAGTTAGCCCTTGATATATGGGGATTCTGCAGCTGAAAAACCAGTTGTTGATAAAAGCACTATGATTAAGCATAGTCAGACTTGTCATTATTCCCTAAAATACTGTTTACATGGTACTTCCATTTTATTGGCATGACAGATAATATGAAGATGACTTTACGTTTATGAGAAGCTGCGCAGTGAATGTATTCAGTTGCTATATCTTATAAAAACGTTTGAACATCTAGAGGTTTTAGGTACTTAGGGTCAAGTTGGAGTTACCAAGAATATTATAGTGTAATTATACATAATGACATACCTCATCTGATATTGACCCTGTGAATCATCTGAGTTGCTCCTTGGTCTCTTCTTACAATGGCTCTTCCTCATGGATAGAGGACAAGAATGTGAAGGAGTACTTTGTAATGACTGGTGATCACTGAGCTCCTGTTCCCGTTGGTTTGTTTGGCTACACTGTAAACCTGGGGCCTCATGCCTGCTGAGCTATGTCTCCAGCCCCAAGCTCAGTATTTGTGATAACGATAGTCTTGGAAAAATTGTAGAGTTGGAAACCTTAAGAAGTTGCTTCAGAAGTTTAGAATTCAATTTTTACATGCAAACTTGATTTCCTCTGTATTTTTTAAATGGATAATTTTGAAGCAAGATTGGTTTTCATCTTTTTCTATATTGGCTTTTAAGTTTATATAAGGTATAATAATTGTAAAGTTTTTGATTTTAGCTAACTGCTTTCAAGGCATTTATTAAACAAATACATGTGTATATATTGATAGAATTTAATGGGTTGATTACTATGTAATCACTTTTATTTTTAATTTATATAAAACCAGTTACGGCAAGTTCTGCAGCATTTGTCTCAGCAAAGTGAAAGCCAGTACCTGAAGATCCTGACAGGCCTTGCTGAAGTTGCTACAACAAATGGCCATAAACTGCTTAGGTAAGCATTCCAGGGACTCGGTAATGTCCACACAAGCATTCCAGTGAGTCCGTACATAGTGGTGTCTGTCCTCTTCCTCTCCTCAATAATTACCTGTCTTTTGTCATTGATGAGCTGTACTTTTCTAGACTGTGATAAGACACCGTGTCTTTGGCAACTTAGAGAAGGGTTTTTTTGACTTAAGTTTGTAGAGTGCATCATGGCAGGGAATTGTGGCAGCAAGCAGCAGGTGAGGCAGGTGGAGCAGGAGCTAAGGGTTCACAGTTTGACTCAAACAGGAAGCAGAGAGCAGGCTCTCAAAGCCCGTCCAGCTCAGTAACTTACTTCAGTAACAGTAAGGCAGTACCTCCAACTTCACACCAGGCATGCGATTGGGATGTAGGGATCTCGTTCAAACCATCACATTTATAGTTTGCCATTTTGTTTAAGGAGCCCTGGCTGTTCAGCTTGTTCAAGAGACTTTATAAAGAAACCTAGAGCATATTAATGTGAATTTGGGCATATGTGTATGGAATTTTGTAAAATGATTACTTAAGATTAGTCCTGTAAGTAAATGTGTGTGAAGAAGACATTGCTATCTTAGGTGTGGTCATACTTCCTTTCAGTCCAGGCAGTTGGGACCAAAAATAGGAGGACCAGGAGTTCAAGGTCATCCTCAGCTACATAGGGGGTTTGTGACCAGCCAGGGCTATATGAAAAGATAGTTTAGGAATTCTGATTTATAGAGTTGGCTAAGTTTGCCACTCGTTAAATGCTTGGTTCCTGTATGATTCATTATAAAGTTTTTTCTGTACTGCCTCTCTCCCTGGTTCAGCTTTCAATTTTTTTTTTGATTATATGGTTTTAATAACTCAGTGTTAGGTCTAAGGCACTGAGCTTTATATTACTTACTTTTATGTACAGCTTATAGATATGCTGTACTTCTTTGTATATGATTAGCCACTCCTATAAGGAGAGTAGGCAGCTATTACCAGGTACTTAACATGTTACTATTTCTTCCAGATTTGACCCTCTTCTGATTTGCATGCATTCTTCTTTGTATTACTCTCTCACTAATTATTTCTACAGTGACAGTTTGTGATAACCCACCATGCAGAGTCTATAAAAATATGAATAGGAGGCTACATTGTCAGACTTACTGTTATTCCTATGGACGTCATTCTGCCCCAGTACTTGCCCTCTCTTTCCCATCAGGGTCTTGCTGTATAGCTCAGCTTGGCTTTGAAGTCGTTGAGTGTCTTGCTATGTAGTTCAGGCTGTCTTTGAACTTACCTTCCTGTTTCATGCTCTGATGTGGGAATACATTTATGAGCTACTTATTCTTGGCTGCTTTCTGTGCTCCTGTACTCTTTACTTGAAAGGTCTTCTGCTAATTAAGTCTAGTATCACCTTCTTACTGTGTTCTTTTTCCTAATTTACTTGTGATGTTCTCTGTGGAAACACTTTTAGATTCTTTTGTCTTTAAGACTCACTGGAGTTGAGGTTCCTATAATGTACTGCTTTCACTGTTCTTTAGTCATTCCCAGTAATTCATGTGTTGGCTGGAACTTAGGACTTAGATAGGCTAATTAAAACATTGCAGGAACGAAGTGGGGCATGAATGGATACTGTATTTGATCAAAACGAATTATATGCATATGTCAAATGCTGAATTAGAAGCATATGCATAGTTATTTCCATTCAGCTCCTTTATAATACAGTGAGGGATAATTTGTGACTTTAAAATTGTATGTTAATAAACAAAAAATGAACAACAAAAAAACCCCCATGGGCTATGGGCTTTGGAGTCATGCAGATTCAGTTGTAAGTTCACTCACTGGTTACTAATTTGTCACACACCAGCTTTGACATCCAGGGTAAACTGAGGCAGGGTGTAGAGTCGGTAATCAGTAAGCATACTTTTGAAAGTAAATAAATTGCCTTAAAGTTTGTATCTCAAGGTAATAGTCTTCATAATTTGTGCTATATAGGTGGTATATTCATTGGTTATATTCTGGGTGCTTACAAATTAGAAATCCATTGGTCAATAAAAATAATAAATTTAATAGTACATATTAATATATAATAATTTCTGTTCAACAAACTGTTCTCCTAGAATGGTAAGAAATTATTTTACCACAGATAATTCATGGGACAGTTTGTTAGTAGACTAAATATGTTTTAAAATTAATATTTGAAGATGAATTTGTTTGGTTTCACCTAATCTGCTCACATTTTCATTTTTTATTTCAGCTTATCAAGCAATTATGATGCGCAGATGAAGAGCCTTTTGAGGATTGTGAGGATCTTTTGTCATGTCTTTCGGATTGGTCCCTCATCTCCCAGTAATGGAATTGATATGGGCTACAATGGGAATAAAACACCAAGAAGCCAGGTGTTCAAGGTCAGAAACCTTGTTGCTAGGAGGTAGCCATAATAACACAGCATACATTCATAAAAACCATGAGCAGGGTCTAAGTTTGGTTCATAACTTGGCTACATATTTTCCCTTTCAGTTTTTGTCTAATAAACAAGATTTAATTGGTAAGCTTCCTAAGTTTTTCTTACACATAATCGATCCCATTTGTGGTTTTCAGAATAGAGATATTTGGTATTAAAGTAATTGAACTGAATAACTGGTTTGCTTATTTATTTTATGCATTATTAGATGTTGAAACCAGGACCATCTACGTGCAGTGTAAGCATTTGACCTAAGTTAACCCTAACTCCCTTTTTACTTTGAGACAAGATCTCATTAAGTTGGTCAAACTGACCTATTTATTAGTCCTTGTTTGGTAGCTGAGGCAAGCCTTGAATTTCCATCATTCTGCCCCCCTTAAGTAGCTGAGATTACAAATGTTAGCCATTGGGTCCAGCTTTAGTAAGCCAGTGTATTAAAAGTGTTTTACTAGAAGATAAAATAATCCAGTTTCGTTCATTACATACAGTTTCGTTTGTATTACATATGTGCTGTGTGTTTGTCCCTGTGTTATGTTTTTAGAAGAAAGACGACTCTTGCTTAATAGTTCTATTAACAGTTCTTGGGATTATTTTAATGAAGAGAATTTGGGACTTTAAAAAAAAACTACTTTGCATTACTTTGGCTGCCTTTCCTAACACATATCATTGTTACTACCCATGTCAAATTATATGTTTATGAACTAGCTATGCCTCTGCTGATATTCATGGTTTTTGTTCTGTCCTTAATGTGGTTTTGCTCTTCAGCACAGCATGAATGAAGCAGTAACAGCAAGCATGTCCGTGCACAGTGAATGTCGGATTTGTAGGTCACACTTGGAGCAGTTTGTTGTGTGTACTCTTTAAGGGTAATGAGAGGTTTCTGTGTTACAAAACTTACTTTTGATGTTCACAAGACATTATTTCTTGCAACAATCCTTAGTTATAGCTCCAAGTAAGAAAACTATTTTTTATGTAGTATCACTTACTTGAAGATATTTACTGTTTATAAAACTTGAGTCTAAGTTAATGTTACATGTTAAGTAATTCTGGTTATTATTTCTAAATCTATCTTATCTGAAACTTTTGGCATACTTAACAGATAAATGGCTTACAAGCATTTGAAACTATGTTTCAAATGATTTGTGTATTATTATTGGGAGTGATGTGTGTATTTGAATGCAGGCTTGTGGAGATCACAGGCCAACTTGTGGGAGTTGGTTGTCTCCTTTCTGCCTTTCTGTAGGGCCTGGGTATTGAGCTCATGTAGCGAGCAGTACCTGCTGAGTCACTGTGCTCACCAGCACTGGAGTTTGAATCCAGGAATAGGTGTGAAGCCCTTAGAAAGGGGCCTGTTTATCCACGTCCCCCCCCCCCCCCATCAGTACAGGAAAGAATATATATTTTCAGCTATACGTATTTGTTTCTTCTTACTTCTTTTCACCTCTTCTGCCACCTTCTGGAACAAGAAAATCACGCATTTTTTCAATCAGATTTGGTTCCATGTCCTGCTTTCTTTAGTTAGGATTGGCAGTTTCCTACTGCTGGACGGTTTGTGTCTAGGCAGCCAGGATGCTCCTCTGTCAGTGCTTCTCTCAGTGAGGTGTGCTCTGTTAGGACGACTCCCTGGATTTTACTTCCTACTCGTCTGTAATGATAAGTAGAAAGTGGTAGTAGGTATGGGCAGTGGTCACGGTTTCATTCTTCTTGAAATCTGAATCTGTTTTGCTAATGGGCTCCATGTAAACATATAACAGTTGGTTTAATGTTAATTCTATATAATCAGTACAGGCTTGACTGTAGAAAAATATATCAACAATACTGTTTTCTGTGTCCTCCCGTTGTGTTTTTTCAGTGTTGTACCTTAAATATAAGTTCTTACATATGCTAGGTGACATGTTTTTCTTTGTTTAATGAAATTCTGACTTTGTATTTTATCATATAGTTATAGGTTTTCTTTCCTTTTATTTTTTGCTGTACTGGGAAATAAACCCAGGACCTCATATATTTTAGGCAGGTGCTCTGTTATTATGCTATATTCTGACTATTTAATAATTTAATTAAAAATTATTTATACCATGTTTTTTTGATCAAGTTGTTCCCCAACTCCTCTGAGATCCCCTACCGCCCTGCCCACCAAACTTCTTGTCTTTCCTTCCCTTCTTTCCACCCTTTCTGTTTCTCTCAATCAAATGAAAATCAACATAACAATAAGAAAAACAAAATAAAACAAAACAAAAAGTCATTCTGCCCCCCAGCCTCCTCCAGAAATAAAACAAATATCCTTTGTGTTGGCCAACTACTCGTGGTCACAGGGCCTGCTCAGTGCATGGTTGATACACCCACTGTCATTCCATCGTAGAAAACTGTTCCATTTCACAGCAGGTGTCAGTTGCAAATGGCTTCTTGGTTAGGGGTGGGACTCCATGTCCACTTACCCTCTCAGTGATAGGACCCTTCTGGCCTGTCCCTGTGCATGGCTTGTCTGTGCTTCCACAGTCTGTAAGTTAACGTGCATATTAGTCCCGTTGTGTCTAGAAAACAGTTTCCTTAGGTCGTCTGTCACTATTGGCTCTGAAAGTATTTCCACCCCCTCTTTTGGATAGTTCCCTGAACCTTGAGGGAGGGGTTTGATGAAGACATCTGTCTTAGCTAGGGTTTCCATTGCTGTGAACAGACACTGTGACCAAGGCAACTCTTATCAGGGACAACATTTACTTAGAGCAGGCTTACAGGTTCGGAGGTTCTGTCTGTGGTCACGTGCGTGGCAGCATGGAGGTGGACACAGTCCGGAGAAGGAGCTGAGGGTTCTACATCTTGATCTGAAGGCATTCAGGAGAAGACTGGCTTCTGCAAGCAGCAAGAAACAAGAAACATGAGCATAGGATCTCAAAGGCTACCCCACAGTGACCGCTTCCTCTAACAAGGCTGTACCTCCTACCAGGGCCATTTCCCACGGGCCAAGCATATTCCAACCCCCACAACATCCAGTTAAGACGGAGCGCTCCAAAGTCTCCTGCTCTGTGCAGTGTCCAGTTGTGAGTCTCTGTGCTAATTCCCATCTGTTGAGAGAAGTTTCTCTGATGAGTGTTGAGCACAGCACTGAATCTATGGGTATTCCTTTTAATTAGTTAATTTTAGCTTGTTTTTTCCTTTTATGAAAATACTTTTTCCTATATAACATATATGGATTGTGGTTTCCTCTTCCTCTACCCCTAGCTCCCGCCAGCCTCCCCTTCCATTCATATCCACCCTTTTGTCTCTTACTAGAAAACATATGGATTTCTGTGGGACAATAATGAAATAAAATAGGATAAAAGAAAAACTAGCATCAGAATAGGACAAAAAGAAACAAAAGGAAAGAGGCCCTAGGAAGGTGCAAGAAACAGATCCCTTGTTTGCATTCATGAATCCTCAAATAAACACTAAACTGAAAGCCCTGACGTATGCTCAAAGGACCTGGTGTAGATGCAGGCCCTGAGCATGCCGCCTCAGTCTTTGTGATGCAAGTGACCTTTGGTCATCTCCGTCTTGTCTTCCGTCTCCCATTTCCTCCAGCCCTTACACTCTTCCTGCCTCTTCTCGCTGATCCCTGAGGGGAAGGATTTGATGGGTGCATCCTGTTTAAGGACTGAGTGATCAAGAGCTCTCATTCTTTGCATAATATCTGCCTGTGGGTTTCTATGTTTTTTTCCAAATGCTGCAGGAGGAAACTTCTCTGATGATGGTCAAGCCCTTGCTGATCTGTGAGTATAGGAGAATCCCTCCAGGAGTCATTTATTGCCATATTTTCCTTTTCTTATTTTTGTTGCCCCCCCCCCCCCCCTTAAGGCCAGTGTTGTTTGGTCTTACTCTAGGTCCCTGGACTGTGTAGTCTTAGGTTCCTGGTTGATGACTTGCACAGGCTTTGTGCCACCATTGCCATCATGTATTCTGCAAGCAGGTCACCATATAGATCAGAGTTTGTGTCGTAGTTGACACTAATATTTCTGGTTGAATGTAGAGTACCTTTCTGTACCACACAGCTGTGAAGATGAGATAGGTGCCTATTCTAGGTATGTACCAGCTCAGCTTTTCCATGGTCAGTGAGTTGTGTAGGCTTTGTCTCCATCACTGATGCGTTGCTGTCAGTATGTGGGAAGTGACCTACAATTTTGCCACCAGCCTGGTTTGTTTAGGGGGTGGAGGTAGGGTTCTACGGGACTTCTTTGGTCACCAACACAATTAGATGTATCTCATTTTCAATATTGGATTTTCATTTGTGACAAGAGATGACTAGTTGGGCTTTGACTCCCCCATTATTTGGCAGTTTTATTTAGAGCTCCATCATATATGCTTGTATTTTCGGAAGATTCTACTGGGATAGGTTTCTGTAATACTCCTCAAATGTTACTTAATTTTAACTGTCTCCGTTCCCTCCCTCATCCCCTGTTCCCTCCCCTTCTTTACTCTGTCCTCCTATACCATTCTCCCCCTCCCTCTATTCCTCATAACTATTATTCTGCTTCCCTTTCCTAGGGAGCTAGATCTGTTCTTAGCACTGGAGTCCCTTACTGTATGCCTACCCTCTGGCTGTATGGACTATAGCTTGGTTATCATTGACTTAACAGCCAGCATCCACACTTGGTTTGGATTACTTCACTGAGGGTAATAGGTTTTACTTTCTTTTATTTACCTGCGAGTTTTATGGCTTTAAAAAAATGACTGAATGTAAATTGTACCATTTGTAAACATACTATAATTTCTTTATTCATCTGATGTTCACAGTTTCTGGCTGTATGACAAGCAGTGGCATGGTTGAACAGGCGTCTCTGTGGTAGGATGAAGCATCCTTTGGGTACAGGGCCAAGAGTGGCATAGCTGGATCTTGAAGTCCATCAATTTACATCTTTCTAAGAAACTAGCACATTGATTTCTATAGTGGCTGTACAGGTTTGCACTCCATCAGTAATGGATGAGTGTTCCCCTTGGCCACATCCTCACTAGTGCTTTTATTATTCAGGATTGTTTAAGCTATTCTGGGGGTTTTGTTTTGTTTTGTTTTTTCATATTAAGGTGAAAATTATCCTTTCAAGATCCATGAAGAATTATGTTGGAGGTTTGGTGGTGATTGTATTGAGTCTGTAAATTTGCTTTTTGTAGAATGGCCATTTTACTATGTGAATCCTACTGATCCATGAGCATGGGTGATCTTCCCATCTTCTGAGATCTTCAGTTTTTTACTTCAGTGACTTGATTTTAATTAGTCTTGTGTTTACAGATATCCCAAGACCTTTCCTGTTATGTGAAGCTTTTGTGAAAAGTGTTGATTCTTTCTCAGACCCTTTGCCATCTGCATGTAGGAAGGCTCCTGATCTTTGTGAGTTAATTTTGTATTCAGCTATTTTGCTGAATGTAGGCATTTCCTGATGGAATTATTTGGGTCATTTATGTTTACTATTATATTATCTTTAAGTAAATATACCTTGATTTTTTTTTTCTAGTTTGTATCCCTTTGATCTCCTTTAGCTGTCTTACTCTTCTAGCTGAGACTTCAAGACTGTTTTGAATAGGTTTAGAGAGAGTGGGCAACCTCGTCTTGTTCCTGGTTTTATGGAAACTGCTTTGAGTTTCTCTGCTTTTAAGTTGATGTGGCTATGGGCTTGCTGTAAACTGCTGTCATCATGTTTCGACGTGTCCCCTATACTCCTGAGCCCTCCAGGACTGACATAATGAAGGACTGTTGGACTTTGTGGAAGGCTTTTCTGCATCCAATGAGATGATGTGGGTTTTGTTTCTCTGTTTGTGTAAATGATGGATTACATTTATCAATTTATATATGTTGAACTATCTATCCCCCGAGTCTCTGGGAAGACAACTTGATCATGGTGGGTGATGTTTTTGTGTACTCTTGGGTTTGATTTGCAAGTATTTTACAAGTTGACTAAAAAATAAAACGTTACAGAAATTAAGTATTGTCTTAGTCAGGGTTTCTATTCCTGCGCAAACATCATGACCAAGAAGCAAGTTGGGGAGGAAAGGGTTTATTCAGTTTACACTTCCCTATCACTGTTCATCACCAGAGGAAGTCAGGACTGGAACTCAAGCAGGTCAGGAAGCAGGAGCTGAAGCAGAGGCCATGGAGGGATGTCACATACTGCCTTGCTTCCCCTGGCTTGCTCAGCCTGCTTTTTATAGAACCCAGGTCTACCAGCCCAGGGATGGCACCACCCACAATGGGCTGGGCCCTTTCCCCTTGATCACTAGTTGAGAATATGCCTTATAGCTGAATCTCATGGAGGCATTTTTTCAACTGAGGCTCCTTTCTCTGTGATAACTCCAGTTTGTGTCAACTCGACACAAAACCAGCCAGTACAAGTATTAACTGTTAAAGTTTCTGTTAGTCTCTTTCTAGCTTTTTAAATTAAATATGACATATTTGAATGATGGGGAAACCATCTTGTATGTAAAGACAAATTAGAGACTGTTGCTATGCATTCTCGTTAAGTTCATTGTGGGGTGGTTAAGTTGTAAACTCCTGGACTTTTTGCTGTAATGTTGGACTGAAAATCCATTTCCTTTTACCACATTTTAAGGCAGCAGCTGATTCCTACTTACCATCTCATTAACTCTGTGCTACAGCATGTCACTTTATTGTTAGGATTACCTAATGGGCCTTCTATTAGAGTTGAGTGTGTTTATAGGCCATTTGGTTTTAGTAGGTGAAATAGTTTAACATCCTGTTATTAGAGGTTTCTGATTTCTTTGAGGTCCTTTAAGTTAATCATGACATTTCACCACTACTTCAGTGTCAGAGAATTTCCTCTAGTGTCTAGCAGCTTTGCAGTATTTGAAGGAGTATACTTGATATTGGATATTTGATATTGGATCGGTGAGCATGATGCATGGTGATACACCTTTTCTTTCTAATAGTAAGCTGTTTCTTGTAGTAGGTTCATAGAAATGTAATTTGGAAAAAGTTTTTCAGAAGCCAAGAAAGAGTTGAGAAATTTAGCTTAACAGTCTTTTTGAGGGGAGTGGGTCCCGGGATATTATCTGGTTGAGAAGAACAGGATTTGAAAGTGCTATGAAATTTGTGAACTTAAGTTGGCTTTTCTGTCAGATTTTGATTTCACTTCAGAATATCTTGAGATTTTAAAAAAGTTTTCCAGAAAGCTTAGGGTTATGTATGTGTTTCTCTCTCTCTCTCTCTCTCTCTCTCTCTCTCTCTCTCTCTCACACACACACACACACACACACACACGTGTCTTAGAGTATAACTTCAGGTTGTTTGTGAACACAGTTATTACTTTGTTTAGAAATATAATTTTGTGGTCTTGATCACTCAGTTTATGAAATGAAGCAGTTATTTTGGTACTGTCAAGGGCCACATTTAACATATTAACAGATTTCCTATTAGTATTGATTCTTTTTTCTTCTTAGTTATTTTATGTGTATGGTTATTTTGTCTGCATATATGTCTGTGTACCACACATATGCCTGATACCCAAGAATCCACAAAAAGTTTTTGGATTCCCTGGGCTTGGAGGTGGAGATGTTTGTGAGCCATCATGTGGGTGCCAGGAATTGAACCTGGACCTTGAGGCTCTCTTAGTATTACCAAGCCACCCAGTCTCTAGCTCATCTGTTTCAGTAGCAGTTGGTATATGTTTTGTCTCCAGTATATTTTGTTATCCATAAATAAATACTGCAAGCACCATAATCATGACATGCAATAGTTTGTTTGACTTTATGCTCAGAATCAAGCCTGGAGCCCTGGCACCTACTAGACACCCGGTGTGTCACAGAGCCTCACCTGGCTCTTTACTTCTCATTTTCCTCTTACTCTTTTTTTTTTTTTCTTTTTTGTTTTGTTTTGTCTGTGGCTAGTTATTATTGTTAGAGTCTGCTATTTCTACAGTGCTCCCTTCTGTAACCAACAAATATCTCTCTTATTACATACTCAGGGAGGTTATTCCTTAGGCAAAGTCTTACCCAGTTTGGAATTTGGCTTTAGTGAATATGTCTAAAAAATAAGAAAATACAAACGAGGAAAAGCAAAACAACAAAAAATGATTTTATTTTTCCTCCAGTTTCTTTTAATCTTTCCTGGAACACTTTATTTCAATCTGTAGTTTCTCTATATTTTTGTCATAGTCATTTTTATTTAGAGGCCCGTTATTCTTCTGTTCCATGCAGGCAGATGTGCCTGGAAGTTTACTTCTGAAGTTTGCTGGCATACGGAGATTAAAAGAACGAACGTGTGTTTAATGTTTGGGTCATGAAGAATCCTTGGATTGTGATTCAAGTAGTAAGGCACTGCCAGCAGCGCTCTCCTGTGGATGTTGGTGTCTGCTGGTTCTTTCTACAGTATCAGCTATTGTAAATCTTGATCATAAGGGCTAACTATTGAAAGACCCTCTCTCTAGGTTGAGACAGGGTCAACTTTATTGAAGATAAACTTAATTTCATTAAAAAGAGCACGTTTTGGCTCTGGTTTCCTATATACCTTGAACATAGCATTTATTGAGTTGGAAGGAGGCTTCTGTTCAGTGTAGTTGTGATTCATTTAATTTTGCTCTCTTGCTTAATGTATAAAATGTATAAATGTAAAAAATAGGGATGAATTGTTTGCAAATTCAGTGTGTAAAATTCTTAGATTTATAGAAAGCTGAAGTAAAGTGAAAGAAGGGATGTGGTGAAGATATTGTTATTAATTAGATGGATGAAGATATTCCTGGCAGAGCAGGTTATTTGTACAGTTTTAAAGTTGCAAATATGGCTGTATAGTCACTTTCCATGATGGTTAATCAAATCAAGATGACATAGCTTTTATTTGAAGGTTTTTCTTAACTGCTTGGTTCAATTTATAGTATCTGTAATTATTTAGCATTTATAAAAAAAGATTAACTATTCACTGGAAGGAGGACAGCTAATTCTTAATAGGAATATTTTAAATTGTATAACGTGAAGGGACATTTAATCTGTCAGTTCAGTAGTTGGGCATGATAATTTTTGTGCTCTTTGTAAAGTAGTTGCTATAGGTCATTTATATTTCATCTCTGATACTTGGTTTGTGATGGTGTGGATAAATCAATAAGATGCAATGCATAATTATATCAGAGAAGACATTTCATTCTTCTCAGCAGGGATATTCAATATTCAGAAGTAAGGTTCAGATATGTCCAGCTACCTGTTATCTGCGACCTTAGCCCTTGAGGAGTGGATGCAAGAGAGTCTGGAGTTTAGAGTTGTCTTGGCTACTATGTAGCATGAAGCTGTCTTAGGCTACTCAACTGCAGTAATAGTCATTTTCTCAACTAGGTAGAGGTGCAGAGTAGTACATGCATGCTTGGCATGCTTGAGGTCCTGGGTTTATTCTGAAACTGGGGGAGGGGACCCCACAGTATTCTAGTTCATTTTTTTTAAGTTGAATACTTATTTTAAAAATTTTATTACTTTTTAAAATTGTGTGTTTGTCTGCACGTGTGCATGTATCTATGCCTTAGTGCCAAGGTATGTGTGTAGAAATAAGAAGACAGCCTTGGGAGTCTATTTTCTCCTTCATAAGTGTCCTGGGGCTAAAAGAATGCATGTTGTCATGGTTGGCAGCAGAAGCCTTCATTCTCTGAGCCACCTCACTGTACTGCAAGTCTGTAGTTTGATAATCTAGTCATTATATTTCTTGGCTTAAAAATTACTGGTTATTGGTGCTAGAAACTCAGCAGTTCAAAGCACTGGTGCTTCTAGGTTCAATTTCTACTCAAATTCATCTGTAATTCCATGGCCAGGGGATCTGATGACCTCTGCTGGCTTCATTGGGCACTGCACATACATGGTACACAGCTATGGATATAGATAAAACACCCACACAATAATAAAATAACCCTAAAAATTATGAATTATTAGAAATGAATTGTATAAGTATATTTTAACATATATATCCACATTATGCCCCACTTTATAATTTCATATTATAAATTATAGAAATGGTACGAATGCTTTTTAAGAAGCACTGTACACTAAACAGTTTGGTCATATTTTTAGCAGTTTTCAGAATTTTAAATAAAAAGTATTTCTGGTTGAAAGTAGTTGACATGATGATGATGAATCTTAGGGCATTAAAAAGGCAGTAAGTGGTTTAAAAGTACTTTATGAAAATGAACGATTGCTTAAAATTTTTGTTAGATTTTATTTTTTAACATTTGTATACTTTTATTATCTATAAGCTTTACTAAGACTTGGAAAGATAAAATGATGAGAATAAATTCTTTATACTTTACATCTGTAAGTAAGGTTTTAGTTTTGTCTTTTCATTTTCTTTAAAAAAATAATGTACTTTAAGAATTTTGTTTTAAAAGCCCATTTCTTTTCTCTTTAGCCTTTGGAATTGCTTTGGCACTCATTGGATGAATGGTTAGTTTTAATAGCCACAGAATTAATGAAAAACAAAGAGGACTCAACGGATATCACTTCCATTTTACTGAAACAAAAAGGCCAGGATCAGGAGGCCACTCCTCTCTCACCGTTTGAGCCACCGGGGCATGCGAGCTATGAACGCCTGTCTGCTGCTCCCGGGGAACCCAGACCAGACGTGCTTGAAGGGAAACAGGAAGCCAGTTCGGATTGTCAGGATGTCATTTCTGTGACAGCCAACCGGCTAAGTGCTGTCATTCAAGCCTTTTACATGTGCTGTTCCTGTCAGATGCCTCCAGGGTAAGAAAGTTTGACTTACTATAATTTTCTTTGGCAAATGAAGAGAAGCTGCAATATTTTTATAATTTCAGAAAAGACAAATATAATTTTTAAAAGTTTTTCTTAAAGGTTCTATTCACATTTGTCTTAGGATACTCATTGTACTAATACACATCTGGTAAAAGTATTTACATTCTGTAAAAGTATATACATTTATTTTTATGTAAATTGGTGAATGCTACTTCATAAAGAGCTACACTAAATTTTATAATTTTAGTAGTCACTTGTTAATAACAAGTTACATGTATTATTTCATTGTACAGACTGCCTAAGTTATAATGAGGATGTATGTATATCTTAAGTTCTTTCTTTTGGTCTAGAAGCCAGTTCTACTTAATTTATTAGATTTGCATACTGTCTCACCAGCTTTGTATGTTCTGATTGCTTTCCCCTCCCCCCTCAGAATGACTTCACCTCGTTTCATTGAATTTGTCTGCAAGCATGATGAAGTGTTAAAATGTTTTGTGAATAGGTAAGGCTTTATGAGTAAGGTAAGGACTATGGTAGGCTTGGACTGTCTTGGCAGCCTTTTCTCTACGTATATATTTTCATTTAAACAGATACAATTAATTCCATTGCTATTGAAAATAGTAATCTGTCATTAACAAAAGTATAGCAGGTAGAGATTAATATGTTTTTCTTTGACTTCAGCATTGTATATCTAAATTAGCATTTCACTCAGTGATAATTATTGTTTGTTTTAATTTTTTTTTTTAGAAATCCCAAAATTATATTTGACCATTTTCACTTTCTTCTTGAATGTCCTGAATTGATGTCAAGATTCATGCATATTATAAAAGCACAGGTACAGATTTTATTCATCTTTACTTGTTAATTCAGGGAAATAGGATATTTAAAAAATTATTTAATTTGTAATTTTTTAAATTTAAGAATTTTGTCATTTAAAAACTATTATTTTATTATATTTGTGCATATGGGTATCTTATCTGGCTGTATGTTTGTGAGCCACGAACATGGCTGCTATCTGTGTAGGCCAGAAGAGGATATCAGCCCCTGAAGAGGAGCTGTAGACCTTCACGTCTCTGCTGGGAACCCTGGTCCTCTCAACTTCTGAGCCATTTTTCCAGCTCTCTAAAATAATTTCTATACTTTGAATTTTGTTCGGTAATTTTACTTTAAAATTAATGTGTGAAAGATGGAAATCCATGGTAGTTTTGTATGAGAAATGCATTTTCTTCTTCCAGGAATGCATATTGAGTACTTATTAATATACAAAGGCATGCACAGAGATAGCAGAATATATTTTAAAATTAGTTTAAGAAGTTTTATAAGATCTTTGAAGATTTCCATGTTACGTTATGTTTTACATATACTTTAATGATCTTTGTAAATAGTAAGATTTCAGTGTATATTATCAAACCTTTAAAAAAATCAAGTACTGTGAAAAATATATTCATATATATTTATGCTAAAATGCTTTTAATAATCTGTATATGTATTCTTGTTTGTTTTTTTTTTTAATAAAGTTGATAAAAAGATCTTTGAGGAAAGAATTTTCTTCCCAGATACATTTAGGAAATACCACCTATGTCGCTTAGGAAGTTATAAAACAAATCAATAGTATGTTAAGGACTACTAAATCCTTTTGTAAAAATAGTGATTTAACTTGACAGTTCTCCAAATATACTTGATTTGACAACCTTTTATCTACTAGGCATCGTCTGTGTTTCATGAAATATTTGAGGGAAAGCTTGTTTTGCTCTGTGTTAGTTATTTGATTTGGCTACATTTCTTAACATTTTTTACCCTTGATTTTTTTTATATCAATTAAAACTTTATGAGACAGGTTCTTAGGCAGACTAGCTCTACCTCACATCCATGGTATAACTTCTGGTCTCCCACCTTTCCTTCTAAGTGCTTAATTTATAGGCATATTTCACCACACCTGACTTACGTGGTTAGGATTAAACGAAGTTGTTGTGCAGGCCAGAACCAAATAGGGTTCTAGACTGAAGTGTCCCCTACACCCGATTGTCTCAGTTCCTGTATCTTCTATATGGCTCTCTATATCCTTAAGTATGTACTCAGGGACTTTGACAGTCATTCCTCCTCCAACATGTTAGGAGACAGCTCCAGTTATGCCAGTATCTTCGCAGCATCTTCCAGAAGGATCCAGTTTCACCTGCTTTGCTTTTCTCCTTGTCACCCTTAAGTTGATTTGGCTGTTTTTCTGCCTCCTGGCAAGTTCTAGTCAACTTAAAGTCCTAGTTCAAAGTGTGATCCTGCAAAGCCATTGTTCCCAGCTTTTGTATAGTTTCTTAGTCTTTAGTGAGCTTGTCACTGCTGAGAATTCGGCATTGTATCCATAGTGTATTATTCTGTATTACCTCAACCTTATAACTGTGTAAAGCAATTTTCATCTTAAATTAAAATTTTTACTATTTTTATGTACTCAATATGTAGTATTTGCATATACTATATCTTTAATATTAATTTCTAAACAATCATAAACGTTAGGGATTGTTTTAGTTTGCCTTCCCTTGCGGATGAGTAAAACAGAATGCTTTGCTCCACTTTTCAAGAGTGTGTAATTTTCTATTTTAACGTAAAGGAAGGCTGTCTATTCTCAGTTCCTAAGAAGAGGAACATGAATGAAGTATGCATAAAAGAATAGTTTAAATACTTTAGTTTTAGTAATGTGTACACACACATGTATGCGTGCTGTTATTTGCATGTAAGAACAGGTGCCTGTGAAGCCAAAAGAGGGCAGTGAATCCCCAGATCCGGTGACTGGTGTTGTGAGCTGCCTGGCATGGGTGCTGGGGACCTAACGGCCTCTGCAAGACTGTGCTCTTAACTACGGAGCCACTTTAAGCTCAAAAGCTAACCTTTTGGACAACTAAATGATGTAGTCAATATAATGCTTCTGGATCTGAAAATGGATTTACATAAACATTAGATTTAAAAGAAATTTAGAATATTTTGTTACATATCTATAATAAGGTTTTTGGTATAATTTGTCAGTTTTTGTTAAAAACAGGAATTATAAGTACATCAGTTAAAATATTTTCATTAAGATATATATATATATTTTTGCAAATGTTTATTGAAAATTTTCAGCATTAATGATTGTGGCTTAAACACTGATATCATTTTTACCGTCATTTTTTTGGGGTAGCCATTTAAAGATCGCTGTGAATGGTTCTATGAGCATTTGCACTCAGGACAGCCGGACTCAGACATGGTACACAGACCAGTGAATGAGAACGACGTCCTGCTGGTTCACAGAGGTACGGTACAAACACTGATAGCTGGGGAAGCCGCTACTGCTGCTACTGTGAGTTTACTGGATCAACATTAACCAGCACTACATATTTAGATTCTATTTTTAGGAGTAGCTGTGAAATTGTTTCAAAAGCCAACTGTGCAAAGCTGAAGCAGGGGATTGCTGTGCGGTTTCACGGAGAGGAAGGCATGGTGGGTGTGTAAAATATAACACTTCAGAATGAACATTCACCTGCTGAATGAAGCAGTTAGATGTCATTCAAATCGTTACTGTTTAAGATAAAAGACTAAGTATAGTATGTTTCTATTGTTGCTAAATTTTATTTTCTTGAATTCAGGGTCAAGGTGTTGTACGTGAATGGTTTGATATTCTATCTAATGAGATAGTGAATCCTGATTATGCACTGTTTACCCAGTCAGCAGATGGTAAGTTATGTAGTCCAGAGCTTTTCTGCGACTGTCATATTCCTCAAATGGTATCAGAGAATTTGATCTTTGGTCCCTGTAACAGTCCTGGTGTCTGCGTGGGTGTTCCCGTGTCACAGAGGAGAAACTGAAGTCAGAGTTGGTGCTCACATTCGTAGCTTTCCTCGAATCAGTCTGTCTCCAAATGCTTGTCTCCCCCTGAAAGTTCTCTTGAGAACCTTAAAATCCATTCACACTCAGATTGCCTGTTTCTGTGTGTGACCGCCTTACTGTGTCATTCTTAGTTCACATCTTTGTTTATAAAAGGGGCTTTAAATACATCTTTATTTGGAACCAGAATTTTGTTAGCCCTGTTTGCATTTGTCATAAGATCTATTTATCATGAGGATCAAAGTCTATCAATTGTGATATTCCATCTTACTGGCTTTATTTTTAGTTCTTTCAAGAGATCAAAATGGGGGAACTGAGCATGTACTTAACCATATGATAGATGAACCCTTGTGAAAATGGTTCTTGCAACCCATATGAGGATATGATTTGATATTGTAAACTAAATACTAGTGGTTTCAGCTCATTCAGAGTTGTCTTTGAGAATCATCTAACCTAATAACACATGTTAAAAGTGAGGATGGGGTTGAAAATAGTATTTTCCCAGTGTTTGAAAGAAGAGATTATCTTTTTAATTATAACTTCTGACTGCTGCAGCCGAAGTAGCATCCCATGCCTGTTTAAGGAGAGAATTTTGGAGGAATGAGGGCAGCCCAGGCTGTGGGCAACAGCCGGGCACACCTGCAGCAATTAAAGTTACTCAGGGATGTGGGACTCCTGCTTCAACCTGTAACCTTTGATCGTGTGTTTCGGGTCGAATTTGGTGTTTGTGATTTTTATGACAAGCTTAATAAAACAGCAAGCTTAATTACATAGACCTATATTTTTAAAAGCTAGATTCAGTGTATTATAGTCTTACTTTTTTGCTCTGTACTTCCTTACTCTGAGTCAGTTTTACTTACATATATGGAGCCCTTAGGTGTACTTCCTAACGGTGCAGGCGGCAGCTGTTTGTGGACTCATACAGACTAAGGTGTTGATTTGTTATTTCTGTAGCTCATGTGAGTCTTCTTGGCGGTGGCGGGCAGGGGGCATCCCAGGGTTAGGAACTTACAACTCAGTGAACTTGTCCCTGTTACAGGTTTGATTGTCATGAAGGGATGAGATTTAGGACTTAAGAATTCGTGATGTGGGGAATGTTAGATAAACCCAATATTTATAGTGTTGTAAAATTATTTTCTTGTCAGACTAAGATCAAGGCATAGTGTAGTTTGGTGGTTAAGAGTTTGGATTTTGCAATGATGGTAGGTGTGAATCCTGGCTCTGGACTTTTCTTTCTACGAATATTGGGCCAGGAACTTAACCTTTCAGAGTTTCAGATTTCTCACTTAATGATGACGATAATCTGTGATTTAGAATAAGAATTTAGTTAGTTGGTACATGAACACAGTTTAGTCCCTGGCACATGGAAAACGTGAAGTAAATTTTAGATGTTCTTTTTTTTTTTTTTTTTTTTTTGAAGTATTTTCTTATGTAGTAGGATTTTTCCCCCTGAAATAATGTTCACTGTTTCTTGAAAACATTTTAACAAACCTTTTTTAACTTGAAAAATAATCAGTTTTAAATTTTTTTAGATCTAACAAAATGATTCTTAATTATGTGTGTGTGTGGGTATGTTCATGCACGTGGAGGTGGTTCTGGAGGCAGAGGCATGGATTCCCGGGAGCTGGAGTTACAGGCATCTGTGAGCTGCCAGACACAAGTGCTGGAAACTGAGCTCTGACCCAACGTGACCCAGTGTTTACACTGATCCTCCGATTGCTGTTTTTATTTTCACACCACTAGTAACTGTTTAAACTTGATTATTTGCCTTTTGAAAGAATAGGATGAGTTTTAAGTAGGCAGGTTTTCCAATCATTAATTGGCATTAGGAGGCATCTCATTCAGTAATTAGATTACTTAAGAATGGTTATTTTCATAGTTTGTATATCTTAATATGCAAAATCTGTTGAGTACTGGGCATGTCCAGATAAAGGGAGCAATGTGTGCCAGGTTTATAGTTGAATAGTTACTGCCACAGTTTCTAGAAAAATGTTAGCATCTGTGTCTGAGCTTTTGTTATATTTGCCAGGGTCTCTTTGGTGTCAGTCAGAAGTCTTTTATAACTTTCACATTATCCTGAGAAGTGTGAACTGATGATTGTCTTTTATACCCTTAATTCTACTGTAGATTACACAAAGAACTGCATGATGTAACTGTAGCCATGCTGAGTTACACGTGAATAAATTTACCTGCATTGCAATGTTCTCTCCTGCATATAGATCTTACTGTTATGTATTTATTTCAATAGGAACAACTTTTCAGCCCAATAGCAACTCCTATGTCAATCCTGATCACTTGAACTATTTCCGGTTTGCTGGACAGATCTTGGGATTAGCTCTGAATCACAGGCAGTTGGTCAATATTTACTTCACACGATCATTCTACAAACACATTCTTGGTATGGACTTACTCTCACTACTGAAGATATTTATATTGTTTTTCTTGCAGCTTTTAGAGAGAACTTGGATAAGTAGTACCAATATTGCCATTTTTGTTGATATAATTACTGATCTGATTAGCGACCATCTGTGTTTCTAAGGTATCTGGGGGCTAGAGGGAGAGAAAAATGGTTCACTTTTTTTTTGTTTGTTTGTTTAAATTACCTTTAGATTTTTTTGCACTTTCATTTTAGTTTGTTATGTGCTTATTCAAAGCATCCATTTTTGTACACCTAAAGTAACTGGCAATTCTGAAGCTTATAACAGCTTCCTAAATAGCTTTTTCAAAGAAAGACAGCATTATAAAGATGAAGAAGGAACAGCAGCTTAATTTAATGGACTTCTAAATTTAGAAATTAGCATCCATTTAAAACAAGCTGCCAATTTGATTATATTTTGTGGTTTTTCAGAGTATCTGTAGAGGGCAGCATTTCTCCATTACATAGGTGAAGGAAAGTCAGAAGTGCCCATATTGTAACTGTCATCTTTGCTATTTTCTTTTTAGGTATTCCTGTAAATTACCAAGATGTAGCATCTATTGATCCAGAATATGCCAAAAATTTGCAATGGATTTTGGATAATGATATCAGTGACCTGGGCCTAGAACTGACTTTTTCTGTTGAGACTGATGTGTTTGGAGCTATGGAAGAGGTGCCTTTAAAGCCTGGGGGTGGAAGTATTCTCGTGACACAGAATAACAAAGTGGGTATCCAGACTCTGGCCTCTGGCTGCTTCAGAATGGCTGATGCCAGTTTCTCTAACTTATTCCAGTGCTGTGATGTGTTGGATATTAGCATAACTTAGACTCCTGTTTAGCTGATTGTATACATCAAGCATGTATATTTTGAAAAAGTTGGTTGGAAATGTAAACTAAGTGATGGTAACATGGACAGTAATCAGTATTGTATATTTTAAAAGTTAGATATTACAGAACGTTTTATTTGTATGTTTGTATGTGGCATCTGCATGTGTGTGAGCAGGTGTGTCTACAGTACAGATGCATGTGGAAGCCAGGTGTTGGCAGTGGGTTAGTTTTCTCAGTTGTTTCTTTACCTTTATGGCTGGGGGCAGTTTAACAGTGTTTACTGGCAGTTAGTGTAACTATATGCTTTGGTGTGACAGTTGTCTTAAAAACTTACCCTCTGTGGACACTTGTATAAGTGCAGCTGTGTGTAAAAGTTCTCCACACAAGTGAGTGTGACCTGAGAGGCAGGTTACATACTGCAGTGACTGTGTGACATACCTCTAGCCTACTTTCTAGAATACACTACTAAGGGAGACAGTGAGTGTCCGGGAATGTGTGGAGTGAAGCTCTGGGTGTGCATTTCCTTACTCATATCTGCAGACACCTACAGGCCGGCCCCCAGTGACACAGGGAAGATCTTCAAAGAGCTAGGCATGGCTGAGAGGACCGCCACTTTTATCCTTCCTGTCTCTGAGTATTGACTCAGTACTGGTTTTACGTGTTTGGCCTTGTTTTTCCACGAGAGGCAGTACCTCTCAGAACATGAAACTCACCACTTTGGCTACACTGTCTGGCCGGTGACTAAAAGTCAGTCACGTCAAAGGCTGGGGTCACAGATGCACACCTCTGTTCCTGGCTTTCACGTGGGTTCCAGGGATCTGAAGCTTATGATGTAGCAAATACTTTACTCACCAAACTGTCTTCTCTGCACCGGGTTAAAGAGTTTTAACACAGAAAAAAACCTCAGTGTTTAAACTTCGTATATGCCTTTAGGTTATGACTTGTTTTTTTATTATTCTATGTCATCTATACACGGTATTCTAAAATTGCCTTAAAAATCAATGACATTTAATATTTTATATTGTTGTACATAGTAAAATTTTGCAGACTATAGATTTTTAAAAATGTGTACTGTTTGTAAAAGGCTCAAAGACGTCACGTTTTTTTAAAAGTATCTTTATTCTTTGAGAATTTTATGTGGCATATTTTGATCATATTTTCCCGCTCTAGTCCTCCCAGATCCACTCCTCCCTCCCCTGTCATCAGTTTTCTGCCCCCTCCTTCGTTTTTAAATAAATAAATCACTAAGATGAGTTCTGCCATCTATTTACTCCTTTACTTGAGGGTGTGGGCCGTCTAGTGGAGTGTGGCCCACCCATCAGCAGTCATATCCGTAAGGAAAACTGGTTGCTCCCACCTCACCCCAGTCCCCAGAAGCCATCAAGCTACAGTAGCTCCTCAGCTAGGTGGCTCATAAACCCCATCTGTACAAGGACATTGACTTGGTCTTGGACAAGTCTGCAGGCAGACACAACTGCTATGAATTCCCGACTACTGTGGTCCTGTCCTGTCCCGAAGAAGTGGGTTTGATTCGATTATACCCACTCTATGGCTCTTACAATCTTTCTGCCTCCTGTGCTCTAGATGTCCCATTTACGGCTGAGCACTCCATGTACCCTAGCTGAGCACCAGTTATGAAGTTCTGTGTTCACCACCAGCCACTGAACAAAGACATTTCTCTAATGAGGTGTTAAGAGCTGCATTAGTCTATAGGTAGAGAGTGGTGCAGAAGTTAGAGGGCAGTTTGATACTGTATCCATTTGGCAAAATAATGTAGTAGGTACATTCACGGGACCTGTGAGCTCCCCAGAGATGGGTCCTTTGCCAGGTTTACAGTACCAGGCATGTGTACATTTTGTGGAGTGGACGTTAATTGCAAGCAGAAAGTGGTTGGTTGCTCCCATGACATCTGTCCTAGTATTGGACGTGTGAGCAGATCTTGTCATCCTGGTCATTATTGTAGTTTGCAACAAGGTTCATAGCTGAGAAAGACTTACTGACTCATGTCTCAGGAACACCTTCCACTTAGTACCTTCTAGATTTGTAAAAGCTAATCAACAATAAGGGATCAGCATGAACTTGATTTCTCCATGTCCTGTGATCAATGTATATAGCACCTTTTGCAGTAGAGGCTTAGATAAAACCAAGAGCAATTGCAGAAGTCTGTATTGAAAACAGGTCTCGAGCATATTTGACCCTAACTTGAAGGAAAGTATCCAGGTCCCTACATTGAGCTCTTTGTCAGTCATGGTCACATTTTAAAACTCATCAACATCAGTATTCTGCCCTATGATAAACCCTTGTTATTGAAAAACAATTCACAATGGTTTTCCCTGGTGTGAATGCTTTATGATTTAATATGGTCTCAAACAATAGATATCAAATAATACTTTTAAGATTACAAAATCAAAACCTTAACAAGAAAGTAATTCTTGCTTAGGGAAAGAAAAGAGGATCTTATATAGCTCCTTAAGCATATTTCTTTTTTCACACAGTATATTCTGATTACATTTTTCTCTCTCTCTACTCCTCCCATTTCCTTCTCACTTCCCCTCCCTTGCTGATGGATTCCTCTTCTTTCTCTTATTAGAAAAGAACAGGATTTTAAGAGGTAACAATAAAATATACCAAAATAAGAGATAAAACAAACACTATCACATTGAATTTAGACAAATCAAACCAACATAAGGAAAAGAGCCCCATCAGCAGGCACAAGAATCAGAGACTCACTCATTCACACACCCAGGAGTCCCATAAAACCCTAAACTGAAAGCTATAGTATATGCGCAGAGAACCTGGCACAGACCCGGGCAGGCCTGCCTGGTTCCTGTTGCCCCAGTCTCTGTGAGTTCACATGAGCTCTGCTCAGTTGATTCAGAGGGCCTGGTTCTCTTAGTATCCTCCATCCCTTCTGGCTCTCACACTCTTTCTGCTGCCTCGTCCCCAGGGTTCTCTGTACCTTAAGCATATTAATGGTATGAATAGTGAATGGGGCTGGAACATGATAGTGCATCCAGTGAACAGTGTTGGTGAGAGTAGACATGTACTACTGATAGTTGGATGCTAGTGATAAATTGGCAGTTCTGCTGTTGTCACTGACAGGTGTTAGTATGTATGTATATGTGCATACTTTCCTAGGTAAAATCCTGGAGATTTGGTATTTATTACTGTTTGATTGTTTGGGACACACGCCTGTCTCTTAAATAGTGGCCTGAATATAATCGGTAATAACTGGTTAGTTACTGTATAATACTTTGTGTAGTGGGCAAGTAGGAGTCAGGGATGGTGGTAGAATGAAAATGGAAGTAGCTGCTTTTCTTGAGCCAGTTGCATAAGATGCCAAATGTGGTTTAGAAGGATAATGAAAAATCAATCTACTCTTGACACTTCCGTAGTCTCCGAGTTGTGGAAAGTTCATAGTCTTCAGTCATATATTATCATACTAGCTCAGTGCCTTCAAAAGGAAGTATTAGATTAGTGCCGGAAAAGTAGAAGGAAACTGAAGGAGATGTCCTGGTTTGCTTCCTGTTACCGAGGTAAAAACCAAAATAAACTTGGAGAGGAAAAGGTTTATTTTATTTTCCTCACAGGCTGTTGTTGAGGGAAATCAGACAGGAGCTCGAGGCAGGAGCCGATGCAGACCACAGAGGAACACTGCTTACTGGCTTGCTCGGTCTGCTCCTTAGATAGCGTAGGACAGCATTCCCAGAGGTGGTACCAATCAAGCCTCCGGACTTCTGTGGGCCTGTCTGATGGCACTGTTTTCTCAGTCAGGTTCCCTCTTCCCAGGCGACTGGCTTGTGTCAAGTTGACAGACGCCTAATCACTATTATAGCAGGATTCATTGTGTGGGTAGAGTAATCATTTCTGGTTGGTGAGAAGTGTATATAGTATTTGTATCATAATTTTAAATGCAAAAAATCTGATTGAGAAACACTTTTTAAAAAAACACATATGTGACCTAATATCAGAGTTTGTGTACATATATGATATTTTTGTACCACTTTTTTTTTACTTGCTAAATCTTAAGTGATTCTGCTTCCTATGAGAAAAATGCGGTTTAAAAAAATGCCTTATAATTCTAATGTTAGGAAATTGAGGCAGGAGGATTGTAGATTTAAGAAAATCCTAGACTGAGACCAATTTCAAAAGAAAAAGAAAATATTAAAAAGTAGATAAAATAAGCTTTTTTGTTTTGATTTTGGCTTTTAGGACAGGGTTTAGCTATGTAGCCCTGGAAACTCCTCTGTAGATCAGGCTGGCCTTGAACTCAGATTTCTACCTGCCTCTGCCTCCAGGTGCTGGGATTAAAGGCATGTGCCAGTTTAAAGTAAGCTGTTTTAAGTCAGAATTGAGTTGGCTCTAATAAAATTAGCCACATTCAGAGTATGCACCAACTGTATTTTGGTGAATGTATGCATTTGTTTTATAGCATTCAACACAAGGTAGCAGCTCTTTTTTCTTTTTTTTCTTTTTTGTTTTTTGCATTTGGTATATTGCATGCTGATAAAGAAAGCCTTGCCTTCAAAGATACTAATTACACTTGAAGTATTTTGTTCAAAAAGAACTGGAGGTTTAAAGACATTAGGGCCAAAGCAGGGTTGGATTCGGAGAGTAACCGTAAGGCCAAGGAAATTAAAATGGAAGGGGAGGGGATACTGTTAGCAAAAAGTAGAGGCCACGTTACTGCAGGCCTTAAAGATTAAAAGTAGAGCTGTATTTGGATTTTATTTTCACCTCTGAGGAAGTCAGGAAGGAGAGGAGTGGTATGACCTTAGTGTGTGAGTCCCTGTGACTGCTGTGGAGACCAGCAGTTGAGAGGTGCACTTGGGAACAGGGACCACATGTGCCGTGATCCAGGTGCTGTGCCAGAGTGGACCGAGAGCGCACAGCGTGCCCTACATGGTATGCAGGAAGTCAGATAGGGCTTGATGGCTTAGAGAGTGCTGACTGGTTTGCTGAGGTGTGAGTGTTGGGCAGGTTCTACCCTTTGTGTCTTACTTGAGAAGCAGACACATTCATTCTCACGTACCTGTGAGATTTCAATGTAATCATCAAAAACTTCCTTCTTTATAGGCGGAGTACGTCCAGCTTGTCACTGAACTTCGGATGACAAGAGCCATCCAGCCTCAGATCAACGCATTTTTACAGGGCTTTCATATGTTCATCCCACCTTCCCTCATACAACTGTTCGATGAGTATGAATTGGTAAGGGAGAACACGTTCTTTCTTGTTACACTAGAGCGCGACTCCATCTGTGGTCATTCAGAAATGCATTGAGAGCCAAGGGTGGTGCTTAGTAGTGCAACACGGGCCTTAGGTTTAGCACACAGAAGGAAGGGTCAGGGTTTACATCCCTGAGCCGTAAAACATAAAGGCGGTAGGTAGTAAGTACTTCCGGAGTACTGAAGGGGACATTCTTATTGAAGCATTATTGTTTAGAATTATGCATAGACGTTTATAAGCAGACATGTGGTTTCATTTCTCTTAACTGAATAACCTTATTAACAGTTCCCTTAGTGAAATGTCTAGGTGGGATATTGCAAAGTTAAATAAACTTTTTATTGGCTTTGACATGGAAGATGTTGAAGTCCTGTCTTTCCAGAAGCAATGTATTCTACAGTGTTTCTGAAATTGTAACTTGGTTACGTGAAGGTAAAGGATGCCTGTACCTAAAGAATTAAGAAGGGCTTTTCTTGTTGTATTTATGTATCTTTTCCCATTTTTGTTTTAGTGTGTGTGTGTGTGTGTCTGCTGTATGTAATTTTTTTATAATTCTCTATTTCCATGCTTTGTGTAGTCTACTTTGTTTGTTGAAGTGCCTAGTGAATGTTTTGTTCTGTTCTTCGATTTGCCTGCCTTTTACAGTGACCTAAGAGAATGTTTGCTGTTATATTAATGTCTATTTTTGGCTGTTTATTTTTTCTTATCATTAATAAATTATTTTCAAACTAAGACACAGTATTTTACTTTTCTTATTTCTGTGAGAAGTACCTGACAAATGGGAGCTTAAGGGAGTAAGGGTGCATATAATTGGATCATGGTTTGAAGAGTTCATTATGGTGGGCAAGGCATAGAGGAGGGCTGCTCCTCGCTGTGGTCTCAGGAAGATTTAAGAATGCATGCTCACATCTTGGCAGACCAGGAAGGAAAACAATTAGTGACAGATTGGGCTGAAAGTAGGGGCCTTATCATAATGCCAAAGCTTGCTTCCAGCTGCCCCCTCTCTCCAGCTGTACACTTCTTAAAGGTCTTAAACTCCCTGAACTGCCACCAGCTGGGAACAAAGTGTAAACACAGTCTGTAGAGGGCATTTTAAAGTCAAGCCAAAGTACTTTCTTATTTAAAAAATAATAATTCAAAACAATTCTACATAATGAAAAAATGTAACATAGTATAGAAATAACGTTTTCTAATTAATACTGTTTTGAAGTCCATTGTGACTCAGTTTTATTGAATTTTAAGTTTTGAAGGTTTTTTATTGTTTTGGTTTATTTTAGCTATAAGATTATTGTTTTCTTTTGACATAGTTTTTTCCTTTTTTAAAGATTAATGTCATCATTAGCATTTGAAAACAGGAATAGTTAGTTACTTGAGAAGCAGAGGCAGGCGAATCTCTGTGAGTTTGAGGCCAACCTGGTTTTCAGAGAAAGCCTCAGGACACCAAAGGCTCCACTGAGAAACTACAAAACAAAATCAGAAATAGTTAAGAATTGTTTGTAGACATGATTAGAAGCTGAATTTTGCTATATTATATACTTCAACTAAATTAGCTTTGTGTCATTCAAGACAGAATGTTAGTTCTGGTGTCTGTCTATGTGAACAAAATAAATTGCAACAGCAGAAATAATTGATATGAGTTGCCTGGTAATTTACTGATATTCATAGACTCTGAGAGCTTGTAGTTTAATTATATATATGTTAGTGAATTAACAAACCTGTCAAACCAGCAGCCAGATAAAGTAATAAAAACCCTACCACTCTAAGATATCCTTTTGTCTTCTCCTAGTTACTGTCCCCCATGAAGACAATTACTCCCTGAGTCCTAAGGTCATAGCTTTAACTATTTGTAAAAGAAAATACTGATTAGCATAGTATTGGGTTTCATCTTATTTTCATACATGCACGTTGTATGTTTTGATCACACCCCCCATTATCCTTTCTTAGCCCCCTCACACTTCTGTTTTCCCCTTTCTCCCCAACTGCCCCTGCTCTTTTGGGATCTATTGAGTTTTCTTAAGGCTGCTTGCAGGTGCACAGGCATTTACCAGTAGCTACACCCTGCTGCTAACTACAGGTACATTCCAAGGAAGATGTGGGGTTTGGCTCCAGGAGTCCCTCCACACTCCAGGACAGGGTTTGGGATGGCACAACCACATGCAGGTCTTGTGTAGGCAGTGATTCCTCTCCATGAGTTTGACAGTATTGTCCACAGCACTACTCGCTCCATTCTCGGGCTCGTACATACCTTCTACCCCTTTTGTCTTGTTTCCCTGTTGATTGGAAGGGGAGACGACGATGTTCCATTTATGGTTAGACATGTAATAGTCATTCATGGATCTCTGCAGCCATTGTTGATGAAGCTTCTCACACTGAGGTTGGCAGTAGCACTAATCTTATGGGCATAAACATAGTTACTTAGAAGGCAGTGTGATGGATGGTGGAGTGGTTTATAGTACAAAATGTGAATTCCTTTTTGAGGCATGGGCAGCAAACCCAATCAAAAATTGGTTAGGTGTTCCTGTGGAGTCCTTGCTACTCTTAGGATATTTATGCCACAGGGTCAGTGTAGAGGCCAGAGGACAACTTGTGAGAATTGGTTTTCTCCCGCCTGTCTGGGTTCCAGGCTTGATTGCAGGTTATCAGGCCTGGCAGCAGGTACTTTAACCTGATGAGATATCTCTCTAGCCTTTGACATTTCCTTACTCTGTGTGTCTATGTGTTATTGATATCAGGATAATACAGCTCTGTAAGTTTGAAAGTGCCTCCCCCTTTCCTATTTTATGGAATAGTCTGAGAAGGGTTAGTGTTAGATCTTTAAAGGATGGTAGAATTCTGTAGTGGACCCATCTGGGTGTAGACCATTTTTTTTTTTTAACTTGTAAGATTTTTAATTACTGCTTTCATCTTGATCCTTGTTACAGATCTGTTATATTCTTCATCTCATCTTAGTTTAACTTTGGCATGTTGTATGTGTCTCCATTTCTTCTAGATTATCCAACCTAGTGTAATACGTTTTAAAGGTATGTCTATGATTTTCTGGATTTTATTGGTGACTACTGTAATCCCTTCCTTTTCATCTTGGATTTTACAGCTTGCATCTTCTCTTAGTTTTGCCAAAGGTTTCTTTATTTTGTTTTTATTTACAAAGAATTGACTCTTTGTTTCATTGATTCTTTGTATTTTTTAAAATTTCTATTTGAATAATTTCTGCCATGATTAGGGACCTTATTTTTTATTATTCTTAACCTTAAAAATTGTGTGTTTGTGTGTGTAAGTATGTGTGCACGTGTGTGCATATAGAGGTCAGAACATTTTGTGAGAGTTCTCTCCTTTTACCATGTGGGCTCCTGGGATCCAGTTGGATTTTAAGGTGTGGTGGCAGGTAGTTTTACCTCCTCAGCTGTCTCTCCAAATTTATTTTCTCAATGTATGTTTTTATAGCTGTGAGTTCTCTTAGGACTGCTTTCATTGTATCCTGTAAATTTTGAAATGCTGTGTGTTCATTTTCTTTGAACTTTAGGGAATTTTTTATTTCTTTCTTGATTACATTAGTGATTCATTCATTATTTAGTAGTGTATTGTTTAATGTCCATGAGTTTGTGTATCTTCTGTAGTTTCCCTTGCAGCTTTATTCTGTTGTGGTCAGACAGAATGCAGGAAGTTATTTCAGTTTTGTGTGTGTGTGTGTGTGTGTGTGTGTGTGTGTATTTATTGAGACTTGCTTTGTGTTCTAACATATGATCTATCTTAGAGACAATTCTGTGGACTGCTGAGACTGTGTAAGCTTCAGTGTTTGGAAAGATGCTCTGTAGGCCACTTGATCTAGGATGTCATAATTCTGATGCTTTTGTTCTGTTGATTGCCAGTGCTAAGCAGCCGGCCCAAGGGGAAAGTTTTAGTTCCTTTTCTGCTAGTGTCTGATGCCCTGAGTGTGGCTTTTTTTTTTTAAAGCTGTCTGGAATGTCCCTTGCTATTCTAATACCTCCTCTATACCCTGGCTTTCCCCAGCTTATTTTCTTGAGACTTTGGCCAAGTATACATGTATGTTGCCTGCTATGTTATATTTAGCAGGTTTATCTATTTTGAAAATAAATGTGAATGAAAAAATTTTTTGTGACTATTATACATATTGTTGTCCATAATTATAATTCACAGAATAGTATTTTCTTGTGTCTCTTTCCCCTTGTCTTTTACACTCTTGAACATTGACAGGGTTCTTAACAGTTCAAAGCTATTTAAATTAGTGCTGTCATGTTTCTTCATGAAAATATATGCATATGTTTTATGTTCATGGAGTTACAGAACAGGGACATGCTACATCGAGAAAGAAAACTTCTTGCAATTTTGTGTACATACTTAAGGATTCAGGTTTGATTCTAGAGTTTTAATGAGGAGAAAGCGTTTAGCAGCTCCAGGATCCTGTCACTGGTTTCGGTGGATAGAGACCTCAAGAAGTGGCAAAGGTTACCCTAAGACATGTAAACAATGACACTTAGAGGCTGGTGCCAAGTGTCCGAGAGGTTATCCTCCCATAGTGTGCTGTGTCTGTGGTGCCAGGATGTCAAAACTCCAAGTCGTGTGGATCCTAGTCATTCTAATTTCTGTGACTCCTGTTCTATCAGTGTGGCCTTTCTAAGGTTTACATTTCGTGTGCATCTGAGTATACACGTTTGTAGTTTTTATTTGTGTTTCGAGGTAGAGTTTCAGATAGCCCAGCTTGGTCCCATACTTGCTGTGCAGCTGAAGAGGACTTGAACTTCTAAGTCACCCTCTGTCACCTCCCAAAAGCTGAGATGACAGGTGTGCGCACCATGCCTGGTACTTTGTTATATCTTAAGATTGTATTAAGAATAAATTTTTGTCTAGGTGTGGTGGTGCATGCCTTTTAATTCTAGCTTTCAGGAAGCAGAAGCTGACACATGTCTGTGAGTTCAAGGCCAGTTAGAGCTACACAGTCAGACCCTGTCTTATTCCCCCCTCAACCCTGCCCCCCAAAATGAAAAGACATAAATTACTGGAATTTGGAATTTGATAATATTTTTGCTATATGTACTTTTTATTTTGAATTTCCCTTTTGTTTGTGATCTTAGTAACTTTAATCATTAAATGTCACTTCTCTAGTGGTGGTAGGACCTGGGGGAATGGAGCCCATAAATGAGGTGAACTAAAGTTTCATATAAAGTTCCATGTTTTTCAGAGCATCAGGCAATTTACACTCAAAGAGTTAAGACATGAATAAAGTTTATAAAGGGCAAGTCACACATGGCAGTCAAGCCTCATGTGACAAAATGCTTTTCCATAGAAGCATGTAAACCAGTAACAATAGCCAGTTGTAGTGAATAATCTGGATTAACTCAGTCCTTCTCACTACACCTAGGAGGAGCATGGAAACACATTCAATGTAAACAGTTTTAGAAACACAGAACAATTCTGTATTTTACAAGAAACTGAGGTCACAAGACTCCTGCCTTGGTTTCTTGGATTTTTCTTAGAAGCACTCAGTAGTTTCCTTATACAGTTCCCTTCTGGGTCATGTTCTGACAATAAAATAGTGTACAATGTTTATTAAGTATGTAATAAAACAACAGCAACAACAAAAAAACCTAAACAAGTTTGTTGGTACTTGCTGCCCTTAATTTTTGCCTAGAGGCAGAGGTAATGCTAATCATATTTCTGTGAGTTCTAGGCCTGTAGTCCACACAGTGAGACTGTTTCCAAAACAAAAACAACCCCCAAAAAACCATTCTTTTCCTTTTCCTTAAATTATAACAAATGTGATAGTCATAAAATAGTTAAAAATTTTGAGATTGCAGTTGCAATATCATTGTTCTATAATTATTAATTATGAAATAATATTAAAAGCTTACCTTCACTTTAATACTAAAAGCTTATCTTTAGTCTGAGACTTGGATTAACCTCAGGAACTGTGAGAAACATGTAAAATCCACCCAGGTGCATATTGGCAGATCTGTGTCTGGGTCCCACAGGGGAACAGAGTTTTCTCAGGTTGTTAAGGAGGCCTTAACAAAGGGACTATTAAAGCAGTGATTTTAAGGAATAAAGAAGATCTGGCGGCTCCAGGTGCATGTGTAGCAGAAGATAGTGGTGTCTGGCATCGATGTGAGAAGAGGCTTTTGGTCCAGTGAGAATGTGTTTTCCCAGTGTAGAGTAATGCCAAGGCAATGGGGTGGAGAGGGTAATTGGGAGAGGGAGCATCTTCATAGAAGCAATGGGGGGGGGAGGGAAGATGGGAGCAGGGTGGGGAAAGGGGATAACCTTTGAAATGTAAAGACAGAGTATCTAATTAAAAAAAAAGATCTGGCTAAAGCGACTATGACAGCAACGTTTACAAAGCATAAAGAAGATCTGGCTAAAGCAGGAAGCCTTTGTTGTGGCTACTACAGGTAGAAGAATTGTAGTGAAGGTCCTGTGAGAGAGAAGTACCAAGGAGATGTCCTATGGTACTAGTCACTACTGTGAGAGAGTTGCCAAGGAGATGCTCTGTGACTAGTCACTACCAAACATCAGTGTAGAAACCTCAAGGGAGAAGTCTCCTTACCTGTGGGCTCTACCTGTGCTTCTCAGTGACCAAAGTCTTACCTAGAGAGTAAGCAAGAAAGCTAGTCTGCAGAGAGGCGTGCAGAGTGTGTCAGGGGCTAAGAGTCCGGAGACGGCCAGGCATGAGGCTAGCAAGGACTGGGATATACTCATGTAGACCATTATACCAATGGATATTTGCTGTATCTGAAATTAAATTAGAAAGGAGATTGCTTTGCTTTATGTTTTTTTCTTTTGTGTTAATGTAAATGACATTTAGAAGTAAAAGCAAATCCAAGAATAGATCAAAAATACTGAGAAAGATAACAGTGTTTTTGCAGATTTGGGATGGCTGACTGGATAAGCCATTGGGTTCTCATATCTGCCACTGTGTATGATCAGATGCACTTCATCATTTGGCTGAAGTGTATGAAGAAAATCCAATTTCATATGGAAAATGGAGAAGGGAGACTAACACTGACCTAGTGAATAGATTTCAAAACTCCTCAAAGTTCTCAGACACTGCCTAGCGTTACTTTTGCTCGAGCATATACTCCCTAGTTAGGTACATGTTCATAATCATGAAGTATGTTCTCAGTCCCTGTTAAAAGAAATGCATCATTCATTTCCTCAGCTCACTGCAGGGTTTCCATCTGGGAAGGTGGGAAAGGTGGGCCGATTCAGAGGTACAGACACGCTTTTCAAAGCTTCTCTCTCCCCTTGAAACCACCTGATGATGAACATTTTGGCTTTTATGATGTAACTTTTTGTTATATGATATAGAATTGTGTGTTTGATGATCTTGGACAAAAGCCAGTCATGTATTTAGAAGAACTAACGATGTTGCTTAGTGGTTGTGCACTCGCCGAGTTCTATACGAGAACCCTGGGACCCGGGCCTGGCACAGCAGACAGAACCACTAGAACATAGTGTTGTCATTATTATTACCTTGGAGAAGATCGACTTCAAAAGTTCTGAATTACTCCAGTATAAAATTCATATGGGGCTGAATCCTTTTTTAAAATACAGAAAAAATTATTTTAATGAGATTTCCATTTGCATAATATTTAGGCTTTTATGTCATTTTCATGTTGAGAATAGGACCTGGTGGGATTTAACACATTAATAAAGAATATTAAAATAAAAATAAACAGAACCAGAGGGAATACTTAGAAAATTGCTACATAGAAATCTTTGTTGCATATGCTTATTGTAAATATAGACGGTACCATTCTTTGTATATTTTAGACTGTATC
Source organism: Micromys minutus (assembly GCF_963924665.1). NCBI lineage: Eukaryota > Metazoa > Chordata > Mammalia > Rodentia > Muridae > Micromys > Micromys minutus. Next base: position 35,664,744 of record NC_137960.1, on the reverse strand, counting down.
ACAGTGGGTCCATCCCCTCATGCCACATTTAAAATGTCACCACGGCAGGCTCTTCCTTACGTAGCACTTATTATTGGTGACAAGTAGAAACTGTCAGAGACATAAACCGGTTTTATATGGGATTAGTTTCTAATTAAGGCAAATTTACTATTTAAATGTAATGGCTTTTTTTCCCAAGGAAGATTAATGAAATATTTTTCTTTTTCCCCAAAGGAGCTACTGCTTTCTGGCATGCCGGAAATTGATGTGAATGATTGGATCAGAAATACAGAATACACAAGTGGCTATGAAAGAGAAGATCCAGTCATTCAGGTAAAATCTCTCTGGAGCTTAGAATCAAGTTAAGTTTGCTACTTAATGTTGTAAGCCTTTCAGCTCTATTGGATGGAAGTCTTCATCCATTAACAAAGTAAAGATTTTGCATAACTTCTTCTTTGGGGATATTGCATCTGAAAGCCTTTTGTGAAATCATCTTTGATAAATGAGTTTCAGAGAATAACGTGTGCTTTATGAATATTGCATGGTCTCTGGGTCTCAAAAGTCTAAGACTTGCTCTGAAGTGTGAGCTCAATTGCTGTTATTCTTGGTAGTGGTTCTGGGAAGTTGTGGAAGACATTACTCAAGAAGAGAGAGTTCTTCTCTTGCAGTTTGTTACCGGCAGGTAAGAAGTGCTTTTTGATATCATTCAAAGAATTTATTGTATTTCATTTCTAATGACCAAGACTGTAATCACAGAGAAAAACAACCAAAATGAAGAGTCATTACTCTGTCCATATTTTAGGTATTAAACAAATTATTATTTAGATGTTGAAGACACAATATTTATAGCAGTGCTAAATCTATAATATATTTCAGAAACCTGAATTTTTAATATCTTTTATCTTTTTTGTTTGGTTTAACAGTAAAGCCACTCAGTTTGTATGGTTGAACACACACACACACACACACACACACACACACACAGAGAGAGAGAGAGAGAGAGAGAGAGAGAGAGGCAGACTCACACGCGCGCGCGCGCACACACACACACACACACAATTTTTGTCTCTCACATAGTTTTAGTTTGGGTTTCTGTTTACAATGACCAAAAAGCAAGTGTGGGAGGAAAGGGCTTATTTGACCTATACTTCCAAATTGTGGTCCATCATTGAAAGAAGTCAGGACAGGAATTCACACAGGGCAGGAACCTGGAAGCAGAAGCTGGTGCCAAGGCCATGAAGTCTTGCTCCCCATGGCTTACTTGTCCTGCTTTCTTAGAGAACCCAGGACCATCAACACAGGGATAACACTATGCAAATGTGCTGGAACCTCCCACATAAATCACCAACCAAGAAAATACCCTACAAGTGTGTCTGCAGCCCAGACTTATGGAGGTATTTTCTTAATTGAGGTTCCCTACCCTCAGATGACTTTAACTGGTGTCAAGGTGACATAAAACCATCCAGCAAACACACACACACACACACACACACACACACACACACACACACACACACACTTGTATACATTGTGTGCACATAGCATTTTTCTCCAGTTCTTACTGATTTTTTTAAAATGTTAAAATTTATAACCTGTATTTGGGTGGCATATTTTTATGTATTTAAGAATTCCAATTATATGACATCAAATACAGTAGATGATAGTAAACTAGTTGACTTATGCCCTTCTATATTTATAAAATATATCTCAAAACATTTTATAATATAATTTTATTTATTTCTGTTTATGAAAATGTAGTTCAGCTATTTTGATATGAATGTAATGTTTATTTCAAAAGTTAGGAAACAGAAGATTATTCCACTACTTCCTCAGCAGTAGCTATTGGATACAAATATTAGTGTATTTACTTCTTATTATTTCTTGTGTCTTGTTGTTTTCTTTTATAATAAAAACATCCCACCTCCCTCCCAGCTCATTGCTCTGCAGTTTCTGGTTGTTTGTGTTGGCAGCAGGCAGCTGTGGTTTCCTTTTGCCATGAGGACTTCCAACAGCCTTGTATAGTATGTCCGTGAGATAACGCACTGGAAACTGCCAGAGCAGTGCAGATAAGAGAACCCAGCAGTTATAAGATTTCCTCTGACTTGTTTCTCTGTTGTTAAAACAAACATTAAAAACTAGAAACAAGTATCATGAGTATTGTTTTTGTTTGCTTTCTGTTGCTGTGATAAAATGCCGACAAGCCACTTGGGGAGGAAAAGATGTATTTGGCTCACTGGTTACAGTCTATCATCAAGGGTACCTAAGAGACCATGGAGGAATGTTGCTTACTGGTTTCTTCTCCACGGCTTGCTCAGCCTGATCTCCTGTACAGCCCAACACACAACAAAGATACATGCACCACAATGTTCATAGCAGCTCTATTTATAACAGCCAGAAGCTGGAAAGAACCCAGATGTCCTTCAGTAGATGAATGAATACAAAAATTGTGGTACATTTACACAATGGAGTACTACTCAGCTATTAGAAACAATGATTTAATGAAATTCTTAAGAAAATGGATGCATCTAGAGAATATCATCCTGAGTGACATAACCCAGTCACAAAAGAACAGACATAATATGCAGTCACTGATAATGGGATACTAACCCCAGAACCAACTCACAGACTGTGTGAAGTTCAACAACAACAACAAAAAGAATATATTTTAATTAAAATAGAACTGTATCACATCCCTATTTCCTCCCCCCAGCCCTTCCTAGTTTCTTTCCTATCCCCTCAAATTAATTGCCTCTTTTCCTATATTATTGTTACATATATACATGTGTGTATGTATATGTACCCACAAATACTTAATTACAACCTTAAAAAATGTATCCGAAACAAACAAACAAACAAATAAACAAAAATAATTAATGCTTGTTAATTTGAACTTCTTATTTGTGCACTTTTTTGTGTAATTAAAATTTTTTTATTATTGTAGTCATTTAAAAAATTAGTGTTAAGCACTCTTTTTAGTATATTGACATTAATTCTACATCTATTTTTGCCAGTTTATTACTTTTCTTTTTACTTTAATATATGGAGTTTTAAATAATTTACATTTACAAACTGATTTTAGCAAAAGAAAATCAGTACTTTATATAAATCTTGTATTCTCAAGTATACATTTTAAAAATGTGTGTGTGTCTGTGTAGTGTCTCTGTGTGTGTGTAGTGTCCGTGTAGTGTCTCTCTGTGTGTGTAGTTTCCGTGTAGTGTCTCTCTGTGTGTGTAGTGTCGGTGTAGTGTCTCTCTGTGTGTGTAGTTTCCGTGTAGTGTCTCTGTGTGTGTGTAGTGTCCGTGTAGTGTCTCTGTGTGTGTGTATGTCTGTGTAGTGTCTCTGTGTGTGTGTAGTGTCTGTGTAGTGTCTCTGTGTGTGTGTAGTGTCTGTGTAGTGTCTCTCTGTGTGTGTAGTGTCCGTGTAGTGTCTCTCTGTGTGTGTAGTTTCCGTGTAGTGTCTCTCTGTGTGTGTAGTGTCCGTGTAGTGTTTCTGTGTGTGTGTAGTTTCCGTGTAGTGAGCTTTGTGTGCTCTGATGTGTGCAGGCACACTTTTTGGAGATCAGAAGTCAGCAGGAGGTGCTCACTTTTAGGTTTTTCACACGCTTTCTCAGTGAGCCCAGAGGTCATTGGTTGACAGTGAGCTGGGGGAGGGGGTTGGTTCTGTCTGCCCAGGGATCTGCCACGGTGTTAAGGTTACAGAACTGCTGCCCTGCTTTATGAGGGTGCTGGGAATCTGGACTTCAGTCTTCAAGTTCAGGCAGTAGTTTCCCAACTCACCCACCTCCCAATCCATCTACTGTTTTGTTTGGTTTTTAATTTCCACATTCCCCCCTTAAGTCCCGTGGTTTAGTTATATATTGGAATTATTTCTTATAATTCCACTATAAAGTGGCTTATTCCTCATTATTCCTCAGACCACTGGATGAATAATTACATTTTCTTTGTGATTTGGTTGTTATAGATCCTTAGGCAAAATAACTCAGTTTCTCAAATACTGAAAGATGTAAGGTTGCTCCTTACATTGTTTGTTTGTTTGTTTGTTTGAAGCTTGGTAGTGCTCAGTATACGTTCCACTTAAGTGTAGAATTTAGTTAATTTAAAAATATGGAGAATTGAATTTGATCTGTGGTGATGGGTGGGACTGAAGGAGAGCAGCCAGGGAGTGGAGAGCAAACGCACGGTTGAGCTTTAGTAATTCTTCTAAAGACCCTTTTCAGTACTTATTCAAGTCCTTTGCTGAGAAGCCCAGCAGAGTAACTCTTAAGTTCGTTCCGTTCTTAGCTTGCCTTGTACGTGAGACTCCTAATTCGTACTATTTGTACAGTATTTATCCTTTTAAACCCCAAGTGTGCATTCTTTTCCTATTGGACTTTACGGAAAATCTGATCATACTGAAGTACATTTTGCTAAGTTCATAGTATAATTTGCCACAGCCTTATTGGAAATAAAATCGGATATGTTTTGAGTGTAACTTAAGTTAGCATAAAAAGTGAGATCTTGAGAAACATTTTCATATGTAGACCAGGCTGGCCTCCAACTCCCCGAGACCCATTTATGGGGTGGTGTCCTATGGAATGGGATTAAAGGTATGTGCCACTATGTCTGGCAGTGCTCTTTGTTATATAAGACTGTCTATCTTAAATGTCTTCATGTTATATTATTGCTCCATAGGATAAATAAAATGAAATTTGATGTTTTATTTTTTCTTTATTAATTAATTAGCTTACATCCCAAATGCTGTACCCTTCTAGATTCCCTTCCTATCCCCCTCCCTTTCTCCTATGAGAAGGTGGGGTCCCCCATGGGTATTCACTCACCCTGGCGCATCAAGAGTCTGAGGGATTAGATGCATCCTCTCCCACTGAGGCCAGACTAGGTAGCCATGGAGACTGAGCTGCATGTCTGCTACATATGTGCCCAGAGTCTCATTCCAGCCAGTATATGCTCTTCAGCTGCTGGTTCAAGCTCTGAAAGCTCCCAGGGGTCCAGGGTAGTTCACTCTCTTGCTCTTCCTGTGAAGTTCCTATATCCTTCAGAGCCTTCAATTCTTTCTCCATCTCGTCCAAGAGTCCTCTAACTCCATCCAGTGTTTGACTGTGGGTCTCTGCATCTGTTTTAGTCAGCTGCTGGGAAGAGCCTCTCAATGGACTGTTATGCGAGGCTCTGGTCTGTAAGCATAACAGTATCATTAATAGTGTCAGTGATTGGTGCTTGCCCCTCAGATGGGTCTCAAGTAGGGCTGTTTTTTTGGTTGGCTATTCCTTTAGGCTCTGACCTTAGACGAGGCAAATTTTGTGTCGAAAGTTTTGAGGTTGAGTTAGTGTCCTTATCCCTCCACTGGGAGGCCTGCCTGGCTATGGAAGTGGACTTTTGTGGTTCCATGTCACCACTATTAGACATCTCAGCTAAGGTCACCCACATTGGGAGTCAGCCCCATCCTGGGTCTCTGGGACTTCCTAGAGATTCCCACTCCTACCCCTGAAGATTTCTATTCATTCTTTGGGTCTTCTAGCCCTCTCTCCTGTCTCTGCCCATACTTGATCCTGACTCACACCCCATTCCCTCCCCCTCTCATCCAGTTCCCTCCCTCTCTCAGCTTCCTTTGATTATTTATTCCCCCGTTCTAAATGAAATTCAAGCATCCTCCCTTGTGCCTTCTTGTTTAGCTTCTTTGGGTATCTGTGGGAATGTATCATGGGTGTTCTGTACTTTATGGCTAATATCCACTTATCCATGCATGTCCTTTACTGGTTTACCTCACTTAAGGATATTTTGTAGTTTATTCTTTTGCCTGTAAAATTCACGATGTCCTTGTTTTTAATAGGTGAATAGTATTCCATTGTGCAAATGAATGACATTTTCTATATCCATTCTTCAGTTGAAGGACATATGGATTGTTATTAGTTTCCAACTATTATGAATAAAGCCTAGGAGTGGTATAGCTGGGTCCTCAGTTAGTGTGATGTCCAATTTTCTGAGGAATCTCCAGACTGATTTCCAGAGTGGTTGTATCAATTTACAGTCCCACCAACAGTGGAGAAGTGTTCTTCTTTCTTCACATCCTCGCCAGCATCTGCTGTTCTTTGAATTTTTTTTATATTAGCCATTCTGATTGCTATAAGAAGGAATTTCAGGGTCGTTTTGATTTGCATTTCCCTGCTGACTAAGGATGTTGAACATCTTTTAAAGTGCTTCTCAGCCACTCAATTTCCCTGTTGAAAATTTGCTGTTTAAATCAGACCCCATTTTTTAAAAAATTTAATTTAATTTTTTATCTATTGATTTTACATCTGACTCATTGTCCCCTTCCTGGCCACTCCCCCCTTCTTCTCTGAGGTGGTGGAGGCCCTCTTGGGTATTTCTTCACTCTGGTAGTTCTTAAGACTCTGCGAGGCTAGGTGCATACTCTTTTACCATGGCCAGCAAAGCAGCCCAGCTAGAAGAACATACCTCAGTACAACTTTTGGGATAGCCCTTGCTCCAATTGTTCAGGACGCACATGAAGACCAAGGTGCATATGTACAGGGAGGCGTGGGTCCAACCCATGTATGTTCTTTGGTTGGTGGTTCAGTCTTCAAGTGCCCCAAGGATCTAGGTTTGTTAACTCTGTGGATCGTCCTGTGGAGTTCCTATCCCCTTTGGGGCCCTCAGTTCTTCCTCCTGTTCTTCCATAAGAGTTCCTAAGCTCCATTCACTGTTCAGTTGTGGCAAACCCTGTTTTTTAATTGGGTTATTTGGTTTTTTGTTTGTTTGTTTGAGTATAAGGTCTTTACATATTTTGGATATTAGTTTTCTGTTGGATGAAGGGTTCGTGAAGACCTTTTCCCAATGTGTAGGCTTTGTTTTGTCCTTATTGATAGTGTCTTTTGCCTTACAAAAACTTTTCAATTTCATGGAGACCTGTGTATAAATAGATTTTAGAAACTTCTTCCTTTCTAATTTCTATCTCCTTGATCTTCTTTTGTTGTCTTATTGATCTAGTTAAGACTTCAAGTGCTGTATTTGATTGATAGGGCATCCTTGTCTTTACTCTGATTTTAGTGGGATTACTTCCAAGTTTCTCTTCGTTTCATTTTACGTTGGCTATTGGCTTGCTGTATGTTGCTTTTATTATGCTTAGCTGTTAACCTTGTATCCCTGATCTCTCCAAGACTTTTAACATGAAGTGGTGTTGGATTTTGTCAAAGGCCTTTTCAGGATCTAATGAGATAATCATCCGATTTTTTTTTTCTTTCAGTTTTTTTATGTGGTAGATTTTTGTATATTGAACCATCCCTGCATCCCTGGGATGAAGCCTACTTGATCATGTTAAATGACTTTCTTTTTTCCCCCAAGTGTATTCTTGGAGTTGGTTTGTGAAAATTTTATTGAATTTGTTTGTGTTGATGTTCATAATCGAAATTGGTCTGAAATTCTTTCTTTGTTTGAGTCTTTGTGTGGTTTAGGTATCAGTGTGACGGTGGCCTCATGGAATGAATTTGACCATGTTCCTTCTGTTTCTATTTTGTGTAGTAGTTTGAGGAGTATTGACATGAGTTCTTTTTTTAGAGTCTGGTAGAATTAGGCACTGAAATTATCTGGCCCTGGACTTCTTTTGGTAGGGAGACTTTTAATGACCGCTTTTTTAAGGGTGTTGGGTTTTTTTTTTTTTTTTTTTTTTTTGGTAGTTTACCTGATCTTGTTTAAACTTTGGTGAGTGGCATTTGTTTAGAAAATCATTCATTTCCTTTATATTTTCCAGTTTTGTGGAATACAGTCTTTTGAAGTAAGACCTAATGATTTTTTAAATTTCCTCAGTTTCTGTTATGTCTCCCATTCTTTTCTGATTTTGTCAATTTGGATGGGGGCACTATGCCTTTTAGTTATGCTGGATAATGGTTGTTTGTCTTGTTGACTTTCTGAAAGAACCAGATCACACTTTTATTGATTCTTTGTTTGTTCTCTTTGTTTCTAATTGATTGATATCAGTCCTGAGTTTTGACTATTTTCTGTCATCTACTCCTCTTGGTTGTGTTTGCTTCTTTTTGTTCTAGGGCTTTTGGGTGTGCTGTTGAGATCTCCCCAATTTCTTTAGGAATGTAACTAATGCTGTGAACTTTCCTCTTAGCACTTCCTTTATTGTGTCCCATAAGTTTGGTTATTTTGTGTCTTCATTTTCATTGAATTCTAAACAGTTTTTAATATTTTTATTTCTTCTCTGACCATTTGACCATTATTAAGTAGAGAGTTGTTAAGTTTTCATGAGTATGTGGACTTTCTGTGGTTTCTGTTATTGTTGAAGTCTGGACTTAATCCATGCTGATCTGATAAAATGGAAGGGGCTATTTCAGTCTTCTTATATGTATTGAGAATTACTTTGTGCCTGACTCTATGGTCAGTTTTGGAAAAGGTGCAGTGAAGTGCTGAGAAGATGGCATATTGGGGTTTTGATTTTGTTTTGTTTTGTTTTTGTTTGTCTGTTTTGTTTGTTTTTGCTGTGGGTGAAATGTTCTGTAAATATCTGTTAGATCCATTTGGTTCATAACATGTTAGTTTCACTGTGTCTCTGTTTAGTTTCTGTTTCAATGATCTGTTCATTGGTAAAAATGGGGTGTTGTAGTCTCCCACTATTATTGTCTGAGGTTCAATGTGTGATTTGAACTTTAGTAAAATCTCTTTTACACATGTGGGTGCCCTTGCATTCGGGTCATAGATGTTCAGAATATTGATGAATTTTTGCTGTGATGAGTATGAAGTGTTCTCCCTTATCTCCTTTGATAAATTTTGGTCAGTAGTCTATTTTATTAGATATTAGAATGGCTTCTCATCTGTTTCTTGGGTTTGTTTGCTTGGAAAACCTTTTTGTATTCCTTTATGTTGATGCAATGTCTTTCTTTGTTTCTGAGGTGTGTTTCTTATCTACAGCAGAATGATGGATCCTTTTTATGCATACAGTTTGTTAGCTTATATCTTTTTATTGACAGGTTGAGTCCATCGATTTGGAGATCTATTAGTGACCAATGATTATTAGTTTCTGTTAGTTTAATGTAGGTGGTATTGCGTGTGTGTGTGTGTGTGTGTGTGTGTGTGTGTGTGTGTGCGTGTGCGCGTGCGCGTGCACGCGCGCGCTTCTCTTCATTTGTTTTCTGTGAGATGGTGAATTTCTTGTCTTTTTTAGGGTGTAGTTATTACCTTCCTTGGGTGGGAATTTTCCTTGTAGGGCTGGATTAGTAGAAAGATATTGTTTAAATTTGGCTTTTGTTATGGAATATCCTAGTTTTTCCATCTGTGGTGATTGGGAGTTTTGCTGGGCATAGTGGCCTGGGCTGGCATCTGTTTGTCTCTTAGGGTCTGTAAGACATTTGTCCAGGATCTTTTTGGCTTTTAGAATTTCTTGAAAACTCAGGTATATATATATTTTTTTATGTCTGCCTTTTTATGTTACTTGGCTTCTTTCTCTTGCAGCTTTTAATATTCTTTCTTTGTTCTCTAAATTTAGTGTTTTGATTATCATATGGTTGGAGGATTTTTACAAATAAGTACACTGTAGTTATTTTCAGACATGCCAGAAAAGGGCCTCTGATATCATTACAGATGGTTGTTGAGCCACCATGAGGTTGCTGAGATTGGAACTCAGGACCTCTGGAAGAGCAGTCAGTGCTCTGAACAACTGAGCCATCTCATCAGCCCAAGATTTTATTTTCTGATCTAATGTATTTGCTGTTCTGTAAGCTTCTTGTACATTTATGGCCATCTCTTAAGGTTAGAGAAGTTTTCTTTTATGATTTTGTTGAAGATATTTTCTGGCCCTTTGAGTTGGGGATCTTTTCTTCTATTTCTATCATTTTTAGGTTTGGTCTTTTTGTGGTGTCCCAAATTTCATAGATGTTTTGAGTTAGGAAGTTTTTACATTTGGTATTTTCTTTTACGACGTGTCAATATCTTCTATGGTATCTTCTATGCCTGATATCCTTTCTTCCATCTCTTATATATTTTCTTGGTGATTCTTGTGTCTGTAGTTTCTGTTCTCTTTGTTTTCCATCTCCTCTGTTTGTATTTTTTTTTAATTACTTCTGTTTCCATTTTTTAGGTCCTTGTCAGTTTTATTCACTTTCTTTATCTTTTTGTTTCTATTTTCCTGTATTTCTTTAAGGGATTTATTTGTTTCCTCTTTAAGGGCTTTTACTGGTTGATTATGCTTTTTTTTTTTTTTTTTTTTTTTTTTTTTTTTGTATTTCTTCAAGGGGTTTAGTTATATCCTCTTTAAAGGCTTTGTCATCTTCAGGAGATGGGACTTAAGGTCACAGTTATATTCTCATGTGTGTTAAGTTGTCCAGGGGCTTGTGTAGAAGAAGAGCTGGGTTCTCATGGGGTCATAGTGCATTGATGTCTGTTGATTATGTCCTTGAGCTTGCCTTTTGCTATCTGTTTGTCTTTGGTATTGACTGGCCTGATAGTTTCTGGGTGTCCTGGGTTGGAGCAATCCTCCCAGGAGGCAGGCAGAGCTGTGGGTGTGGAAGGGTGTGCTGATTCTGGATTGAAGGTAGAAGTGTAGGGAAGGGCAGAGCTCAGGGCTGCTGGGTTTGCTAGGATCCCAGCAGCTGGGGGGATTGGGGCCTGGGCATCTTAGCTATGTATGTCTAGGTTGAAGTAGGCCTCCTGGGAGAAGGATGGAGTTGTGGGGTGGGGTCAGTGTGCAGATCTACAATTGCAGGTGGAGTTGTGGAATTTTGATGTTTTCTAGTGTACAAGATTAACTGAGTAAGTGTGAGCCCTAACTACAGCTGTTCATGGTGCACAGAAGAGCAAGGCTTCAGGGCTGTTCATATGGTAAAGCCTCCTTTTAGCTTAGAATGATGAATTTTAGCTTCGGTGTTAGCAATAGTGAATATTTTCATGCTTATCCATTCATGCAGGGTTTTTTTGTTTTTGTTTTTGTTTTTTTTTTTTGTTTGTTTTTGTTTTTTGTTTAACTTGTCTTTCAGTTGTGTGAAGGACATTAATTAGATTTTTTATCCAGATACTGAAACATCATGGTACAGTTTGTGGAAAGGTTGGTGAGAGCACTTAGGTTCTCATCTTGTCTTAGTAAAGTCCTCATCAGAGTTTTGCTTCAATGAATAATCAGGGCAATTTAACTTTTTATTCCTGGTCACTTAGTTAATTTTACAGGTAAAAGTGAAAACACATAGATTAATACATTTTACAAATAGGTATATTCCTGGCCTTTGTTGGTGGCAACTTTTTGTTTATTTGTTTTGCTATCCTTGTGCATTTGTGATTTATTAAAATGGTTCAGAATTTTTGTTTCCTGAATGGCTGGAGATTGAACCTAGGGCCTTATGTGTGCTAAGCCAAGTGCATTACCACTGAGCCACATCCTTTTATCCTTTTATTGTATTTTTTCCCTTGAAAACAGTTTTAAAAAAATGTAATGTAGTTTCCCTGCCCCCAGTCCTTCCTAGATCCTACCCACCTACCCAAACCCACACCTCTTATTTCTCTCATTAGAAAACAAAAGAGTATCTAAAAAAGAAAGAATACAAGATAAAAATAACTTAAGTAGGATAAAACAAGTGAACAGAAAGAAAAAAGTGCAAAGAAAAGGCACAAGGAACACAAATATGTTCAGACATTCACATTCCCCCCACAGAACAGCCATACAAACAAAACTGGAAACAGGAATACGTACAAAGGACCTGTGAGGTTAAAAGTAAAATAAAAGACCTGATAATATAAGAGAAAGAACTTACACATATCATTGGGTGGGTATGTGATATACTTAAGTGTGGCTTGTGTAGCCAGTGAGACTCCTTTAGAGAAAACTAATTTTGTCTTTCAAAGTGGTTGTGAATTGGAGGTAGCTTCTGGGTTCGGGATTAGGTATCGTGTCTATTTCCTCAGCACTGGGACCCCATCTAGCTTAGACTTGTGCAGACCTTGTACATGCAGCAACAGTCTCTGAGGTCATATGTATGTTCTTAGAAGTTCTTTAGGTATTCTGGATATCAGTTCTTACCTGTTCTTAATCCCAGAAAGTGTTTTTCTATATTTTCTTCATGTGTTTTATAGTTCTAATTCTAACAGTGTTTATTTAAATTTTTTGATCTGTCTTTAGTTTATCTTTGTATATGGTACAAGGTAATGGTCCAACTTCATTTAAAATTTTATAGCAGATAATCCAGCTTTCCCAACACATCTTGTTGAATGAGCACTTTTCCCCATGGAATATTGTTTGATATGGGGAGGAGGTGTGGGGCAGTAAGACAAGTTCTCATGAAGACCAGGCTGCCTGTGACCTCACTGTGTAGCTATGAATGACCTTGGGTTTCCTGGTTTTGGGATCTCAGGCATGGGTACTATGCCTAGTTATATACACAGTACTCAGGCTTCAACAAGGGCCTCCCACATGCTAGGCTACCAGTGCACTGGATCTCCAGCACCTGCTGCATATTTTTTGTACTTTTTCAAAAATAGATGATGTTTGGAGAGGCACTTTTGGGTTGTTTTCTTTGTTGATCTGTATGTGTGTCACAGAACTCTTACGACTGTACTTCTGTAGTGAAAGTAAAGTCACATGGTGTGCATCTTCCCATTCCTCCCAGGACTGTTTGGGCTATTGTAGTCAACATGGTTTTCAAAATGTGTTAAAGTACATCGGTACCTGTAGGTGAGACTGATTTTGAATTTAAGTTTCTTATGCCTTATGTCCCTGAGGAGGACAGAATCAACAGCACTTACAGCCACCTGCATGCTATGATTTCTCTATCAGAAAATCGTTTAAGTCTGGTCACATTTGTCCCATCCTAAATTTCATTAAAAACCAATTAAGAAATTATGCATGTGTTTGCCTAAAATGAAATTTTGCTCAGCTGTAAAGAATAAAAGTAAGCCAGAGTCAGAATGAAAATTTCACGTCTTCTATCATGCAGACTCCAGATTAAAATTTGTGTATAAACATGTATGTGTGCTGGCCATGGAAGTAAGAAGAGTACCACGGGGAGGGGAGGAGGTCCGCAAGGAAGGGACATGGAGGCAAGAGAAGGCAATCAGATTTATACATAACATGAAAATGGGAGGAAGGACCGTTGGGAACATGAGGGGATCATCAAGGAGAGGTGTACAGGGCAAAGAACTTTAGGGAGGGTGAGGAAGAACAAAACAATGACATGTGCCCGGAATGCTGTGGCGGAGCCCAGGTACTTGGCATGGTAACAGTTAAACGATGTGAAGAAGCACACATTTAGTGTCTGTGCATTCAGTGAGTGCCAGTACTCTCGCTTATCCTAGAGACACTAGATGTCGTAATGGAGTCTTTTTCTATTAATGTTTTGTGTGGTCTTACATGCTTGTGCTTACTGAGCAAGTACACTTCTATTGGGCAACAGCCTCTGTTCACAGCAATCTATCCCCCCAGGATTTGTTTAATCATGCCCCATTCGCAGACTAATTTGAAATATTAATTTAAAATGTATAGAACTTGTAAAGTTATAATTATATTTTGTATAGTTGTGTGCTGGGATTAAAGTCTTCAGTTAATGCATTGTATTTTAGCCTTTTTGTGGTCTTAATTTTTTTACACAACAGTTACAGTATTTGAGAGAGGGGAAGATAGTGTGTAACAACTGTTGCTGTATAAGTGTGAGCACCGAGTTGGGATCCCTAGAAATTATGTAAAAGCTGGGTATGCTAGTGTGTGCATAGAACCCAGTATCAGGACAGAGGCAGTGAGAGACACTGTTTCAAAGAACAAGGTAGGGAACAAAAGAGGAGTTGCCTGACGTCACCTCTGTACATATATGCACAAGGTGAGCACACACATGCAAACCACAGATAGTATATGTTTGCTTTCTCCATATCTGGAAAGATAAATGTAAATACTTTTTACTGATGTTTTCTCACTGAACAACAACATAGAGGAGATATTTTTCATAAAGAAAGAAATCATTGTATTACAACACAGAAGGAGAACGGCTATATTGTGTCTCATAGTTCCAGGGCAGATGTAGTCCATCAAGGTTGGGAAGATGTTTGTGGCAGCAAACGGACATCACCTGGACCGGAGCAGGAACTACAGCCCGGTTATAAACACCAAGACTGACCCTCACTGACATACTTTTCTCAGCAAGGCTCTACCTCCTAACAGTGGTTCTCAATCTACCTAATGCTGCCATACTTTAATACAGTTCCTCATGGTGTGGTGCGCCCTAATTATAAAATTATTTTCATTGCTGCCACTTCAATATCTCTAATTTTGCTACTGTTATGAATCATAATGTAAATATCTATGTTTTCCAGTGGCCTTCGGTGGCCCTTGTGAAAGGGTCATTTGATCCCCAAAGGAGTGGTGACCCACAGGTTGAGAACCACTGTCCTAAAGATTCTACAACCCTCCAAAACAGGGGCCATACAGTGACCAAGTATTCAAACTCATGAGTTTATGGAGGACATTCCTTTCTTGAAACAACCACAATCTATTTATTCAGCAAACGTTAACAACTTTAGTTAGTTGTCAGGCAGTTTTGCTAATCCCAAGGATAGCAATCCCAGTGATACAAACGTAAAATAGGGCCTGGTTTGAGAGGCACACAATTGTCTTAGAGTTCTTATTGCTGTGACAAGTCACCATGACCTTATATAACTCTGGAGGGGAAAAGGTTTATTTTGATTAGAGTCTGGCAGCAAAGCAGGAACCTGGAGGCAAGAGCTAATACAGAGACCACAGAGGAGCGCTGCTTAGCCTGCTTTCATACAGCACCCAGTACCTCCAGCCTAGGGATGACACTGTCCACAGTGGGCTGGGCCCTCCCACATTAGTCATTAATCAAGAAAATGCACCACAAGCTTGACTACTGGCCGGTATGATGGGAACAGTTTCTCAAGATCCTTCCAAAAAGACTAGCTGTGTCAAGTTGACACAAAACTAGCCAGCACATTGTTGTAAACACATCATGTAGCCAGTTGAAATGATAGTTTAGCTGACGGAAACAGAGGTTTCTTCTTGGAAACTGCTAACTGACTCAAGCAACAGACAGGAATGAGTTGGAAGTTTGAGACTCAAATGTGTCATTCTGTCATTTTAGAGTTGAATGTATTCTTATCCTAACTTAGAACTTAAAATGTGTCTGTCAGACTGAGATTTCTTTCTTTCCTGATCACAGCTAATGATACAGATTCTTAGTTCCAGGGTCCCACACGGCGGCTTTGCCAATATTATGGGTGGAAGTGGTTTGCAAAACTTTACAATTGCTGCTGTGCCATACACTCCAAATCTCTTACCAACTTCCAGCACATGGTAAGTTAAACTTAACTTATTCAAATGAGATTTGGAATATTTTTATTAATCTTAAATCATCAGAAGTAATTGTTATATTTCCTGTTCGATAGTTAAAATGTCAAATTTTATGTATATTTTACTATAACAGGGAAAAAACCTTCAATAGTTACATTCCATTGCTTTGTTATGGTGTTATTATCTTTGTGATGATATTTTTTTTTGTTAAATACATTCATTAAAATACAAAATACATAATTTTTCTCTTCCTCCCATATACTACTCCTTCCAGATTCACAGTCTTCTTTAATGTTGCTATATACACATCAATGAATAAATACAAGAATACGACCAGCTACTGGATCTTGTCAGTATAGGTTTTATGTATGTTAATAGGGTGACTGTTGGTGTGGAAAGCAGTCAGGGAGCTCATCCTGGGGGAGGACCAATTTTTCCTCAGCTCTTGTTGCTTATAGCTCTCCATCCTAGAGGTAAGGTCCTGAGAGATTTCCTTATCTGCTGCATATTGTTGGGTATGTCAGGTCCTCTTTAGGGAGCCATATTGTTGGGGTTTTATGACAGGCTACTTCCTGTTAATAGCTAGATGTCACAGTATCACCGTAGACCTCTTGGTCCTCTGTCCTGTAAAATCTTTCCACCCCTCTTGTTGATGCCCCTGAGTCTTAGGTGCTGGAGTTGTGCCGTAGATGTATTATTGGAGACGGGGGTCCAGTAGCCAGGCATCTTCTATACTGTGACTAGAGGCTTCCTGTAAAAAGCTGCTTCCTTGACGAGGGTTGAGGTGGACTGCACACTTACTTAGGTCTGTGCCACGTGTTGGCTGTGGTTCCTGGTAGGACAACAGTCTAGGGTTGCTGTAAGACCCAAGGAAAGGAGATGGGATAAGAGGGCCTGCTCCCGGCAGATGTCCTGAACGGCTGGAACCTTGTCTGCCTGACAGTTGTGGTCTGCTGTGTTTCTGTCATGAAAGGAGCTGTCCTCAGAATTCTGGAACTACAGATGGATTAGTGGTTGCAAGTTTGGGTTGTCTTTCAGTACAAAAAACTCGGGAGCATGCACAAATCACCTAAAACATAATTGGTTCTTGCTAATGTTAGAATGCTGTGGTGCCTTTCAGCTGCACCAACACTTTCATGTGAATCACCCTGTAACTCGGTTTTAATCTGGAAATTTATTTTCATCCGCTCATTTGCATTCTGGGAGGAGCTGAAGTTCTTTAGCATCACTTGAGGGCTTTCCAATTTCAATGCAAATTTGAGAGAATGGTTTTATGTTAATTATGAGCAGTGTTTTTACTGCTAGATAAAACAAGAAATTTCAGAGATTCTCTGTTTAATGGTTTTTTTTTTTTTTTTTTTTTTTTTAAAGCATCAACATGCTCAAGTTACCTGAATACCCAAGTAAAGAAATCCTCAAGGACCGACTGCTCGTAGCGCTCCACTGTGGCAGCTATGGTTACACAATGGCATAGTGTCGCCTGGAAAACCTCTGAGGACTGCTGTCACCCACCAGCAGAGCGCCTGTTTCAAATTCAGAACCAATCAGGTTTCCTACTTTACCTTTCTTTTCCATGTTTTGTTTTTCTTTATATTAGAACATACAAAATCATAGTAGAATTCATTTTTAAAAATGCTAATTGGAAGTAGACACTGTCTTTTTTTTTTTTTTTTTAAGTTTCTTTAATCTTATCCAAAACTGTGTTAAGGCAAAATCTTTTTCTGCATTCCTCCCCTGCTGTGAACCTTTAAAGGGTATTTTCTGTAAATTGTATGAGGACATCCAGCTGGTATGTTCTATTGCATGTAAAGTACCATTTATATTTTGAAAAAATGTATAGAATGGATTAATTTAGATTGTGTAAAGCCATAAATATGTATTTTCCCAAGTTATATTGCAATGGGTTTTATTTTTTTGTTGTTTAGCTTTTTAGTATTTTGATACATGGTATAATGTTTAGACTGGTATGATCGACAATGGGTAAAATGACCTCTAATTTATATATTAAAGCTCATGTTATGTGAATTATTTGCAGCTTGCTGTGCTCGGTTTCATGTGTGTATATACTGTGTGGTCTCAGTTTTTCTTATGCCTTAATTTATACTGGAAATAAAACTTAAATATATTTATCTTATATTTCATTATTTGATCTGAGCTTGATGACACTTGAAGAAGTAGTATCATCTGCAGATTAAATATGTAATGTTTTAGTAGGTTTGCTTATTTAATTAAAATGCTGTTTTAAGTGGTATATGCTTTATAGAAAGCATTGGATGAACATCTTGGAGAAGACACACTGGAGCAGTCACAGCATGAGTCGTTATAGCCTGGCTTTAAGGGGACGAAGGAGTGCACACACAGCATGGAGGAGTGCACACACACACAGGACGGAGGAGTACAAACAGACAGGATGGAGGAGTGTACACACAGGATGGAGGAGTGCACACAGACAGGACAGAGGAGTGCACACACACATACAGAATGGAGGAGTGCACACACAGGACGGAGAAGTGCATACACACAGGATGGAGGAGTGCACACAGATAGGATGGAGGAGTACTCGAGCACGTGCGCGCACACACACACATACACACAGGCTGGGAAAGCCTTTCTGACATTTAGAACTTTGTCACTGAGAGCAAGTGAAAGATCTGCTTTTGGGTAGAATGACACACATGGCGTTTCTCATGTGAGCAGTGGACTATTTATTTGAGCAGTGGCATTTTAGAAAGACACACACTGAAAGTAGCGAATTAGAACCCAAAATACACACAGCTGTATCTTTTGGGGGTCTTGTTTTATTGCTTATTTTTTAATATAAAGAAATATTACATGAAAAAATAACTAACTCTAACATGAAGATTCAAGTTACTACCTTGTTCAAACAACATTACAGAATCCTGGCTTTTGACTTTATAACTGACTTGTTTATGATTCTAGAATCTGGCAGTCTCAGCACCAGGACAGATTCCATCAACGGGGTGTGGCCTCTGCACGATACTCGGGTTAGAAGCAGGGATGAGGTAGAAGCCTTACGGCCAGCGTTTGTCATGTCAGATAGTAAACATGTGGCTGCCTCTCTGCTGTGTTGGCCGAGTCTTAGCCCTGCTGCAGGCGTGAGCTCCTCAGCTTGGGTTTTGTTGTTGGCTCTTTTCTCCCACAGAGTCTCACCTCACACTTCTGCCCAGTTAATTGGCCATCAGATTTTTTATTAAGCCAATCAAAGATTGCCTTAGGTGAGGAAGGACAGAGAAACAATTTCATGTAGCATACCCCAACAATAGACGATTCAATAGTATTTGAATCCATCCACTGAGTACAGAGTGTGTTGGTTTATGGTAAAAACAGATCTTTGGACTATTGGATTAAAATGCTGAGTTCTGGAATGCTGTGGGGGTAAATCAGAGTCCTTGCAGCTGGATATGAGAGAACATGGCTGAACAGGTCAGAAAAAGCAAGCCCTTCTTGTCAGGTTCCAGCTGTCTCCCATGAAGCCCCTCTTGAGAAGCACAGGGAAGACATTGCTGTTTACATTCTCTCAGTTGTGAGTAAAATTGGCAGGAGACCACCTTAGACTGCCCTCAGACAGAGCGCCATCCTAGTAGTGTTGGGAAGAGCAGTGCACATAGTGGATGGTACATGCAAGTTGGCCTCTAGTCTAGTTAACAGCTGGCAGATCTGCCAGGGTTGAAGACCAGCAACCCAGCAAGGCCAGCCACTGACAACAGCACCAAGATAGCCATAAACACCCCTTAAGGGGACATGTCGGTAGCATATGGACCCCCGTTGGCTTGACCCATAGCATGTCCAGTTTCTGCAATAAGTCGCATAAAAAGCCTCTAGACAAACAATGGCAGTTCCCTCCCAGGCAGCTCTCCCATTATATCCTGGAGTCTTTAATCTGTTCTGCATCTCTCCTGCTGTTGGGGAGCTCTGCTCATTTTCTGCAGTAATTCCTCTTTTAACCTTATGTTAAAAAAAATAAAATAAAATAAAAAAAAAAAACAACTCTGAGTTTATCTTCAAAGGCTGATTCATGCAATCCAGTTGAGTGATCTTTGCCCAGAGATAATTATATTTGTAATAATTAGCTATTTGATAACTAGCGAAATGATGGCCTCTATTGTGGTTCTGAGGAGAATGCTAAGTAACCCTTATGTTGCTGTTGTAGCATTGAGAAGACCAGGCTGACTCCAGGGCAGGCTGAATTTGTAGTTCAGGACTCAGCAAGTCCAGGCCTCAGAAGCAAGGACAGTGGGTCAGCAGCAGTTTCCAGACTTTAGCAACAGTTTCCAGACCTCAGTTTCCAGCCCCCACACTCCACTGATGGAATGTCCCTGTGGAGCAAGATAAAAGTCACCTACCCTGCAATCCCCTAGCATGCTTTAAATCAGACCTGAAGCTCACTGAATTGTCTTTCTATCTTGGTAATGGGAGAGTCCGGCATCAACATAGAGAATAAAACACCCCGTGTGTTGTTTCCATACTATTTGAGTCCAGGGTATTATTCTTCCGTGAATCCTGGACCCCTACAGCATGAAACTTTTGCACAAGAAAGTTGTTGGCTGATCAGAAAATGTGCACTAAAGGTAAAACAACCCACCAGATTAGAAATTTACTTAACCGTTGTCTGCCCAAGATTATAGGTTGGACAGGCCAAGCAGTGGGCATAAATCTTTTTTATTCTTTTTAGAAGTCACCACACCATTTTGTTGTTTTTGTGTGTTCCGTCTTAAACATTTTGGGCCATTTTATCTCTTCCCTGAGTCTTGAGTGAAGAGCTCTGTTAAAGTTGGACACTTATGGGGTCAGGAAGGGTCAGGCAGCTGCTCTCATTCTCAAGGATGCCTGGATCAGTAGTGGGTTTAAATCTCAAATTCAGATAAGGATGCCTGGATCAGTAGTGGGTTTAAATCTCAAACTCAGATAAGGATGCCTGGATCAGTAGTGGGTTTAAATCTCAAACACAGATCACTTCAGGTGCATGGGACTTTATTAAATCTTTGGTAATTTGACTTGGATTGGTTTTACAAAGTTCATTCAAATTGCTTATCTTTTTTTTCCCAACATAATATTTTTATTGATTCTTTGGGAATTTCATATCACGCATCCTGATCACACTCATGTCCCAGTTCTTTCAGGTCTCCCCGCACACACAATTCTTGTGGCTCACTCCCCACAAAATTTAACAAAAGAAAAACCCAAACAAGTCAAATTAGTGTTGTCTATGGAACATGGTCAAACACTTAGTGTCTTGCCCTATAAGTAGATGGTAGCTGTTCCCCTCTGGCACCCCTGCTATAAGCCAGCAATTGTGGAAAGCTAATTTCAGCATCTCTATATCACATTCAAAGAGTTTTCTTTAGTGGTTTCCTGTTTAGCCTGCAAAACCTGCAGGGGTAGGGCTTGTCACAAAAGCCTTCCATGTTCCTCTTTCTGAGCTGTGCATCTGCAGTCAATACTACTACAAAATGATATTCCTGTACAGTCAGTGGGAGCACGGATCATGGGCTTCCACATGGTTCCTGGTGACAACACATACCAAGAACATGGCCTCCGCAGCAACACAGGCCATGGACATCAGCACAGACCCTGGCTGCTGTAGGACCTTGGACTCAGATATGGCCCTCAGTGGCAGTAGGGACCCGGATATGGTCTCAGCTGGCAGTGCAGAACCCTCAAATCAGCCTGGTCCTACCTGCTGTCTCATCCTTAGTCCCACTCTCTCCACAGTGCTTGTACTGTTATTTTTTATATCTTTTCCATCTCCCCATCACATACTAGTTCATCACAGTAGCCTGTGTCGCTTGGTGGAGTGGCCTGGCTGTCTTCTGTCACCTACACCTCAAGGTGGGGTGGTCTTGCAGATTGTATATTTTTTGAGATTAAGTTAGTTCGTTGAAGACTTTACATGTGCATATTATATAATTATTATTTCAGGACAAAATTTATTCATAATAAAACCATAAATTTTATTAAAAATATTACTTTTAGTACCTATAGGTAATTTCCCAAATATTAAATGGAATTTAATCCTTGCTAATCTTAATTTATACTGAAAACTTAGAAAGTAATTTTGAAAATGTCATTCAAAGTGTGGGTGTTTTGCCTGTATATATGCCTGTGCACCACATGTGTGCCTGGCATCTGAGAAGCTAACAGACAGCATTGGATCCCCTGGGACTGAAATTACAGATGGTTGTGAGTTTTCATGTTGGCTTTGGAAAATGAACCCATGTTATTTAAAAGAGCAGCAAATACCCTTCACCACTGAGCTATGTTTTCACCTCCTTTAGAAGTGACTTTTTAGCTATCTATATGACGTTAGCATTTTATGAATATGTGTTTGGTAGTTTCTAGGAACAAATAGAATATTTTCCCTAGTGTGGAGACTCCTTTTCTAGTCTGTCCTAGGCTAATTCTATTTTATTAGTTGTTTGGTGGTGATGAGAATCAAGCCTGTAGCCTCATGTAGTATAAGCAAGTTGGAGCTACCTTGGCAGCTTTTCCCACATGCAGCAGGATATATTGTCAATGAACCTTAAATGTTTATGTATATGAGTGGTTTACCTGTTTGCATATTTATCTATGTACTACATACATTCAGACCAGAAGAGGGCATCATATTCCCATGGGACTGGAGTTATAGTTGTGAGACACGATGTGGGTAGAGAGAATTGAACCCAGGTCCTCTGGAAGAGCAGCAAGTGTTCTTAACACCCAAGCCATCTCTTTCCTTATTTCAGCTACCCCGTGGTTAACTCTAATCTAAAATTATTAAATGGAATTTGCCCGTAAGTAAATACTTCATAGGTTTTTAATAGGCTGTCCAGATTGCATGACACAATCTTATACCACTCTGCTCTGTCTCATCTGGAAGTGAGCCATTCTTTTATCCAGTGTCTGTGCTGTACGTGGGACCCACTGGTCAGTCACCTCACTGCCTCAGTTACCAAATTGTTACTGAACTTGAGGGTCACAAGTGTATCCCAGTAAGCCAATGCCAGCTACCTGCTCTCAAGCCAGTTAAAAGAGCTAAATTTTAGTAAGGTGATAAAAATGATGTAGCGATCCCCAAGTTCCTCTCCGGGGTCCTGTCTAAGGGCAGGGTTTAAATAAAAAGTAAACATAGGTAAGCAGTCAGGCCAAAATGTGGTCCCTTGCCCACCACTGTTTCAGAAATAAGTCTCCTTCAAATTCATCTCTCTTATTAAGTCACCGAATACATTGTAAATCTTTATTTAGGAGAAGCATTGTTTTTCTTTGGCAGCCAAATTACTTCTCTGGATGATTCCAAGGAAGATTATTATTTCATGGAGTCCATTCTTTCAGTGAGCTAGTAGCACAGTATTTTCTTTAGAACACACTGCTGCCAGATAGGGTGATATAAGGTCAACTGATGTCATATGACTACCAGAGCTAGGCAGAGGCCTAATTACTCTTCAGTGTTTTCATTCTTGAAAGCGGAAAAGAGAGAACAAATACAGGTGCAATGTAAACGCCTAATTAATTGCCCAGGTGCAGAGTTGAGCCTAGGACCGGACAGATTGAAATGCTAACTCAAACTGTACGATGAATTAGAAGCAACATTACCAAGTCCGTTCTACAGAGCAGTTCTATCCTGATACATAAACCTGACAAGGACAACACCATAACAACAGCGATCATAGTAACAAAGAACATTACAGACCAGCTTCTCTGATGGACACAGGCACAATAGTCTAAATCAAACACTTGCGAATTGAATTTCAAAAACCATTCAAAAGACCATCAGACCAAAATGTTTTTATTGAGGGTACAAAATGGTTTGAAAATATGTCAATAAATAGATGTAACATAACAAGTGGCAGAAAATGGCCTTTGTTCAGTATCTGTTCATGATGAAAGTCCTAACAAAGTTAGGAATAGAAAAACTATAACTTTATTTTTTTTCAAAGTCTACCATTAATGACAGTTCTTAAACGATTTAACCTTCATTCTAGCCCACCACCCACCAGGTAGTAGAAAAGGAAGGAAGTAGGGAAAATGGACCTGTTTAAAAACGGAGCAGCTCTCATCTGTGTTGTCTGTAAACCATCAACACGGATGAGAAATTTAGTCCGCAGGTTGGCAGCAGCAGCTTGATCCACTCACAAACACTTCGGGGATACACCAGCAGCCCAGGTTAGTAGTCGGGATAGCAAACATGAATCAGCAACAGTGAAACAACTAAGCAGAGACAGCCAGGCCTCTGCCTCAGCACTAGTCAGCAGGAGGGACCAGGACCAACTAGAATGCCAGAAAAAGTGTTCGGCTATGCCTCTGAGCAACATGAAGATAGAGAAGACAAGATGCAAGACCAACAAAAGCTGCACAGCTAGTTCTGAGCAAAGTGAAGATAGAGAAGACAAGATGTAAGACCAACAAAAGTTGCACAGCTAGTTCTATAAGCAAGCCTAGCTCTGCTTCTGTCCCTGTTGCTTGAGTCCCACCAAAAATCACACATCCTCCACAGGTCTTGCCTCAGCAAAAGTCTGCCTCAGCTGACATCACTCTGCCAATATTCTAAGTCTGCTGAAGCGGCAAGAAGCCACGGCACACCACCAGCTTCTTTATATGGAATCCTGACAAATGCAGCTCAAATATGCAGTTTAAGGTGGGCCAGTACATGTGTGTCAGTAGTAAAGAATCCTTCATCATGCGTCCTTTCACATGCTTACTGTAGTAGAACATTCTGTCTCCTGTGTCTGCTTCAGCTAAATGTTCCTTCACGAATCGGCCTTAGTTTTTCATCTGTGTCCACTTCAGGAAAACATTCCTTTACATGTTTGCTCCAGCAAAACACCATGCAATACAACTAATTTTCCAAAGAACGTTTAAGTTTCCACTTAGAAGAACATATCTCAATATGATACAACCTATATGTGACAATCCTTCAGCCAAAATCATATACTAAATGGAGGAAAGTGAAAACATTTCCCCTAATATCAAGGAGAGAAAGGTGTATATTCTCAATGCTCTTACAGTAGTCCAAGTCTTTGAGTGGTGGGAAAGAGAAAATTAAGAGTTACATTTAGGAAGGGAGAAAGTCAATTATCTGGTGATTTGAATGAGAATGGCCTCCATAGGCTCATATATTTGACTCCTTGGTTCCCAGTTGGTGGAACTGTTTGGGAAGGATTAGGAGGTGTGGTTTGTTGAAGGAGGTGTGTCACTGAGGACTGATTTTGAGGTTTCAAAAGTCTTCTGCCATTCTCAGTTTTGCTCTGATTTGAGGTTGATTTGAAGGTGATAGAATCTTAAGAAGGATCCTAACAATTCCAACAGAAAAGTTTTCAGAAGAGTAGCAGGATACAGAATACAAAATGTCAATAACCTGTCATTATAGCAATAATGGGCTTGGCAAGAGAGAAGTCAGGGGGGAAAACCCTCTATTCACAATAACTTCAAATAAGCAAACAATAACTTTGGAATAAACTTAACCAAAGAAGTGAAAGGCCTCTTCAATTAAAAATTTTTAAATCCCAAAGAAAGAAATGGAAGGAAATACTACAGGACTGGAAAAACTTTCATGCTCCTGGGTTGGCAGAATTAATACTGTAAAACTTGGTTGTTACTCAAAGTTATCTACAGAGTCAATGCAATTGCCATAGAAATCCAATGACATTTTCCACAAAACTGTGTAAATGATCCTAAAATTCATATGGAAGCACAGGAGACCCTAAATATCCCAAAACAATCCTTAAACAAAAAGGACAATGCTGGAGGTATTACAATGTCTGATCTCAATAGCCTCCTCTTACAGTCATTGGTCTCAGGAAAATGAGATATACAGAAGACGACGAGTGAAATTAAATCCACATCTCTCATCCCAACCAAAAAGCAATTCAGATAGATTTTTAAAAATACACTTTTTTAAAGTCTAGTACTCTGAAACTATCAGAGGTGAACGATCAGAAGAAAATACAGACATTTCATGATAGTGCTATAAACTTCAAAGCTCACCCCCAGTGACACGCCTCAAACAAGAGTAATACCTTTCCACACTCATTCCAGTAATACCACAAAGCAATACATTCTCATCCTTCACAGTTCACTAACTTGGGGCCAAACACTCACATATATGAACCAATGGGGATATTTTTATTCAAGCCATGACAGTGTTGATCCAAAATACAAAAAAATCCCAAGAAAATAGATATCAAGAAAACAACCCAATTAAACAATTGGGTACATTTCTAAATAAAGAATTCTCAATAGAGAAAATGCAAATGGATGAGAAACACTTAAAATGTCCAACATCCTTAGCCGTCAGGGAAATGCAAATTAAAACTACTTTGAGATTTCATTTTGTACCTGCCAATATCTAAGATCAACAAAACAAGTAACAGTTCATGCTGGCATGGATGTGAGGGAAAAGAAACATATTGGTGGTGGCAGTGCAAATTTGTACAGCCACAGTGGAAATCAGTATGGTGGTTTCCTCATGAAATATACCTCTGGTAATCAATCTACCTCAAGATCCAGCGATACCACTCTTGGGCACATCCACAAAGGATGCTTCATCTTACCACAGGGACACCAATTATTCTTATTGTTGCTATATTTATAATAGCCAGAAATTGGAAATAACCTAGGTGTTCTTCAACAGAAGATTGGATAAAGAAAATGGGGTACATTTACACAATGAAGTGTTGTGGGTCCATGTTTTGCCTTACCACTGGTGTGTGTGATCGCCCCTGGACAGTTGAAACACAGAGGTTCTTTGATAAATTCTATCCTCAGTGCCATAGGGGTGCCAGGCTCTTGGAATGCTGACACTTGCTCAGGGGTGTTGCAACATAGCCTAAGATGAGGGTCCCATCCCAGGTGAGAAATGGTGCACGCTGTTGCCGAGGCTTCGGTTTCCGAACTTCTAAACACCAAGACATGGATGGGAACCACAAAGAGTTGGGAATGGGCCCTGGGCCTGAGATGAGAAGTGGGGGGAGTGGAGTGTTGGGAGGTGGTGGGGAGGTGGGAAGGGAATCCAGCTTAACTCAGAGTGACTGTCTGGTGCTCAGAGAGGCCTTCTGCAGGAGACTTAAGTGACAGGGCTTGGTAACCAAGGATTTTCCCAATGACAGTTCTTGATGAGAAAGACAGTCCTTGCCTATCCAAACTCTTTATTCATGATGGGAACATGGATGCATGAAGTTACATAGGGTGAACCAGAGATTAAATACCTTTTGCAGAATGGAATGTCCTGGAAGGGAAGCTTATTGGTCAAACCCTCAGGGTCCATCTAGGTATCTCATTTGCATGGAGAACTCTAGGAACTGGGTCGGGAGCAGATTCAAACACCTACCATTCTTAATTATGAGAATTGCTGGGGTTTCTTAATCTGCTCAACCTTTCCAGGTTTTCTGTCTGGTGACTCAGTTCCAGTTGCCCCACACAGTGTTACTTAAACATTTTTTTAAACAATGACTTTATGAAATTCTTAAGAAAATGGATGCATCTAGAGAATATTATCCTGAGTGAGATAACCCAGTCACAAAAGAACAGACATAATATGTAGTCACTGATAATTGGAAACTAACCCCAGAAGGCTCTGAGCACCCCAGAAACAACTCACAGACTATATGAAGTTCAAGAAAAAAGAAAAAAGAAAAACCATTATGCTTAATTTTTACATACCAAGAAAACTGACTAATTTCAGGTTACATCCTGTTTTACATGTACTTTATGCTCATTATAACTAAGAAGATCTTAATGCTCACTATCAAACCTTTAAAAAACCAAGTACTGACAAAAATGTATTTGTATACTTTTATGCAAAAATGCTTAAAATCTGTACATTTGTCTTTGTTTTTTTAAAATAAAGTTGTTCAATTAAAAAAATAACATTATGACATTTGCAGGTAAATGGATGGAAGTAGAATAAAACATCCTTAGTAAGGTATCCCAGATGTAAATAAAAATCACCAAATAGAATCTAGCTTGCCATCTCTCATCACCAAACGAAGCTTCCAGTACCAGGATTGGGTTAGATTTAATTGAGTTGTTGGCCAAAGGGTCCTCATGGGAGTCCCCAAACAGCCCATAGTGTTGCTGAGACAAGTTGCTCAATAAAAACTGGCAGCAAGGTTCCAATGCTGAAAACAACTAGTTGAAGATGGAGAAGTTGAGCTTGTACCTATATTTAACCTTCTTCCCATGATTCAGCTTCTTTGGTATAGGAAGACACCCTTTACAATAGTGTCCTTCCTGCAAGATAAATAGGGCAACGGTGGTACAAAGTTTGTGGGAGCAACCAACCAATAACTGATCTGACTTAAGGCCCACTCTACAGGATGGAACCTTACTTGACACTGCTTGGGTGTCCAAGGACCTGAGACTAAACTAGAGAGGGAGAGGGAGAGGGAGAGGGAGAGAGGTTACCCTCTGACCTACAAACACGTTCACACACATATGCACACACACACACACACATGCACACAGATGTACACACACTTACATTGTGATACATGTGCCCCACCATATAAATAAAATCAATAGATAAATATAATAAAAATTATTAACAGAATTAGTTTCTCCAATATGAAATACCCCACTAGTTTTATCCTCTTTTTTTGAAAAGTATTTTTTATTAATTAGTTGAGAATTTCATACAATATATTTTGTTTATATCCACCCTTAGCCCTCCTTCCCCTAACTTCTCCCAATCCCCCTTTGCCTAATTTCTTCTTTATTTATTTTAATGATATGCTATGATCATTGTGCTACCCCTCCACTCCTGGTTGTGGAACCATCCACCAGAGCATGACCCACTACCAAGGTTCATACACTTAAGGAAAATTGACCCTTCCTCCCAGAATTACCAGCTGTTAAAAGTCAGGGGTTGAAAACCCCTCTCCCATCCATGTTAGAATGCTGATCCACTTGATGTTGTGCAGGTAGCAGCAGCTGTAAGATCACGAATGCAGTGGTCTTGCCAGGTCCAGAAGACAGAGCATTGCTGCAGTCCTCTGTAGCAATGAGTTTTACTAACCGCTTTGGCTCTTGGCAGATTGCACGCATGCAGACCTACCTAGGATCCTCGAATAAAAGATACACATGCATTAATTAGCTTGTTTTTTTAAATGGCTTGTTACAGTAAAGGCTGGGTACTCCTAAACCTTCCCCTGCTACCCCAGGCCCAATTGGGGAAATGACCAGTGGTCACTTAACTGAAATCTCATGTGGCTGGTTGGCTTTATCTCCTGCCACTATTATATCCCACCCTTCTTCCCGAGTCATGGCAAATCTGCCCTGTTCCTCTCTGTATCCTTGTCTGTGCAACTTAAAGGTCCCTCCCTGTGCCCACCTATTGGCGGTTGGCATTTTTATTGATCAATCAAAAGCTGATTGGGGACAGGACCTTTAGTCTTTGGACATGTAGGATTCTCAATTGAATCAAAGCATTAGATCCAATTTCCAACAGTTCTCCTGACCTCCAGCTTTTACAATTTTTTTTAATGTGATGGTCCCTGAAATTTGAAGTGAGGGGGTGTGATATAGGTGTTCCGTACTGTATGTTGGCCAGTTGTGAGTTATTGTGTTAATCCCCAGCTACTGCACAAGGGGTTTTACTGGTGAGGTAAATTTGATATATATCCATTTAGCAAAATAATAGTAGTAGGTTTATTCTTGGGGCCTATGAATTCCCCAACTATGGGTTCTTGGACAGATTTGCAATACTAGGTGTGTGTTTCCTCCTTTGGAGTAGGCATTAAATCCAATCAGAAAATGGTTGGTTAACCCTGATGTATGTGCTACTGTTATATCCAGGGTCTGATCTTGCCACATTGTTCATTCTTGTAGAGAAAAATCTCTTAGATGCAACACCGGATTAAAGCTGATTGGGACATCTATAGGATGACCTATGGGACATCTAATAGGAGTAAGAATTCCTGGAAAGAGATAGGCAGGGGAGGAGTCAGCTCCCACAGAGAGGAGGATTACTAAGGACTAGGTAACTAGGCACATGGAAGAACTTAGGTCAGAATAAATGGGATCATATTTCATGAGATTGTTGAAGAGCAGTCGAAGCTTATGACCAGGATGTTAGTAATAATCTATTGTGTAAACGTACCACATTTATTTATTCATCTATTTTAATTTAGAGTTTAATATATTAGCCACAAGATGAGTACAAATGACATGTTAGTGTTATAATTTAATTAGTAAACTTCAATTTTGTAGATTTTTATAAAAAAGCAATCATGGCACGTCATGGTGTGTTCTCTATTTGATTATACCAACATCATGTGATTATTTGCAAGATGTTTTAAGAGGAACTTGCCTTCTCTTTTGAGTATGTAAATTATTGTAAGCTGTTAGAGAAACAGAGGAGAGACTCTTAAGTACTTCTATGTTTCTATGCTTACTTATGTGATTTACAGATAATTTCTGCTAAAGGCACTTACAAGGAGCAATTTATTAAACACCACAGGCTTAAAATTTTTACCAAGTGATAACACAATATTTTAAAACTGATAAGAATTTGCTGCTAAAATAAAATCCTTATTTTATCATGAATAATAATTTTGTTTTTATTTGTAGTATATTTTCTATACATATGTTCTGATCAATTACATTCTAAAATACTTGTATTTTAAATCTTTATAATTTTTTTAAAAATTCTATTTGGTAGCTCAGCCATGCCCAGAACTACTACCCATGCTGTCTTAGAACTAATTCACCATATAGCTCAGGCTCGCCTGGAACTTGTGAGCAATCCTGCTTCAACTTCCTGAGTGCTAGGAGTATACGTATGATCCATGACATCTGGATCTTGGCTCTTTTTAAACCAAGTACGTAAACTCTGAGTGAGGTACATGGAGAACATGATGAGGCAGTGGTCTAGACATTCTTGGGAGAAATCCCATTTCTTCGTGTATTCTCAGTTGGAAGGATGTGAATGGTAAAGATGCTGTGAAGAAGACAGAGGGAACATTCTGGACCAGGCATCAGCTAGT
Organism: Micromys minutus; assembly: GCF_963924665.1. NCBI lineage: Eukaryota > Metazoa > Chordata > Mammalia > Rodentia > Muridae > Micromys > Micromys minutus. Next base: position 35,634,514 of record NC_137960.1, on the reverse strand, counting down.
GATGAGTGATGTGTAGGGAAGTGTAGAAAAGGGCAAAGTATCCTTTTCATTTGATGTAACACGGCACAAGAACTTTCTTATAGAATAGGCGCCCGTCAAGAGCAGCAGTTGACCTAAAACAACTAGTCAATAAACAGAATTGTGTCCTTAATTATCACAAATATGTTCAAAGCCATTTCACACTTTCTCTTCCATCTTGTTTGGTGTATCTGTTTTTCAGTTAAGGTTTTGATCCATTTAGACTGGAGTTTTGTGCAGAGAGATAAGTATGGATTTGTTTGCTTTCTTCTACATGCAGATATCCGATTTGACCACCACCATTTGTTGAAGATTCTGTCTTGTTTCCGGTGTGCATTTCTGGCTTCTTTATAAAAACAAAAACAAAAACAAACAAAAAAACAGGTGTTCATGGGTGTGTGGGGTTTACCGAACTGAAATCTTTTAAATACACCAGTAGTACAGATGTGAAACAAACACATACTGATCAGGTTCGTTAAAGTCACACATCAGTGCAGAGCTAAGTTGTAAATCCAAAATGTCTGGCAAGGAATCCTCACTAAACTGTCACTTTAGGCTGCTTTTCAAGTGCCAGACAAGCAGATGACTCTGTATGTCAAGAAACTCGTGCTAATGAAGGAGGCGGTGACTCCGTAGGATAATGACAATTCAAGAACGGTCACTTTGACTAACCCTTAATGAAATGTCACAGGTTGCTGAATAAAGTTGGAGATGATTACTCTTGAAGCAAACACGTTTTTTAATTAAAAAGGAGACACATGAAAATAAAGGAGCAGTGGAGACTTTGCACAGAACAAGACAGCCGTGTTCCATTCCTCAAAATACAGGACCCCAGTAATTGGGTCTGTTCATGTCCAGACTTTGTTGATTTTTTTTCTCCTGTGAACTGAGCTGAAAGTTTTATGGTTTTGTTCCTGGGCTGTAATTTATCTAGGTAGACTTTACCTTTTAAAGGTATAATTTGCTCTTCCTAGACTGGCAAGAGGGGCTCTGCGGGTCAGACTTTTATTCAGCTCCAGTAAGGGCTTGAAATCTGACCAAGTTGGAAAAATGAAGCTAGTGGTGGCAGGAAACCTATCAGAATTTTTGTTTCTGCTCTTCAACCAAAAGGGTTCCAGAAAATAAAAGTCCGGCCAGTGTGAGATTTGGAGAAAAAGTTTAGCAGGAAGGACATGGCTTTTACAGCTTGGAGAAATCAGTCATAGCCAGCTCAAAAAGAAAAGCTCCCAAGAGGCCTGGTTGCTTGCTCAATGTGGTCCTTGAGGACTTGATCTTTCCAAGTGAAACCGTGGCTAAGAGGGTCGATGACATCCCAGGGCTCTGAAAGCTTTATTTAGACTGAGTGCAGCGGAATTCACTGTGTATCTCTGAGTGTCAGTGTCCTCATGCCTTAGACTCCAGAGTCTCAACAACCAATGGCACATCATGTAGACAAAGCACTCATCCATATAAACATATAAGAATAAAGGAGCGAGGGCCCATTATAATAATGGAAGTGGGGAGAGCAGATGTTGTACCACAGACCAGTTGTTACGCATTCTCGGTGCAGTTTGGTATTTGCTGTTTTTAATATTTGTGATTCTGTTGTAGACTCTAACTTTTATTTTAAATTTGCCCTTGTTAATCTACATTTTATAATATGGTCCTTTATCTGTTATGAATCTCCTTCTGCAGAGGTCCTAGCTGTATTCTGTATCCATTGGCTACTGGGCTCCCACTCTTTTTCTTGTTGATATACAGGATTTGTTTTCAATAATATATGTATAATATATAACATATCACATATGACAAATGGCACGTCATGCAGAAAAAACACTCATCCCTCTAAAAATATAAGAATAAAGGAGTGAGGGCCCATTATAATAATGAAAGTGGGGAGCAACTGGACCTTATGTTATTAGTCAGTGTTCAATCGCTATGACAACTCCTTTCTTTTAGGCCTTTACTGGTGTGGCTGTTCTAGAAAGGATTTCTAGAACAAAACAGAAATTTTATATGTATGATGACATATGGCATATATTCACCTGTTTCATTTTCCAGAGAAATTACACACATGTACAGAAAGGTACTTCATGCTTTGTTTAGATCACTTCTGCTTCTGTTATTAAAACAACATTTCTGTGGAGAGTGCCCATTTGTATGAGAGCTAGACCTTTTGAAGTGAAACTGCTGGGTCATAGGGAAAGTGCTTAGGTCCACTTTAGTGATCCTGATTGCTTTTCAACGTGGTGACATTAATCAGTATTCTTCCTATCAGTATGCAAAGAAATAAAGTATCATAGATTTTTAACTGACATTTAAGATTGCTGGATTTAAAAAGGGCTTTCACTGTGAAGTATATGCAACGATACGTGGTGGTTTGAACAGGTCCCCATGGACTCCTGTGTTGTTTGCTTGGCCCATAGGCAGTGTTACTATTAGGTATGGCCTTCTTGGACTGTGTGTGACTTTGTTGGAGGACATACTTCACTGTGGGCGTGGGCTTTCAAGTCTCCCATAGCTAAAGCTATGCCTACTATGACACACAATCTCTTCTTGCTGCCTTTGGATCAAGATGTAGAACTCTCAGCTCCTTCTCCAGCAAAACGTTTTCCTGGACACTGCCATGCTTCCCATCATGATGGTAATGGAAAAAAACCTCTGAAACTGTAAGCCAGACCCAATTAAATGCTGTCCCTTATAAGAGTTGCCTTGGTCATGGTGTTCTTCACAATAATGACACCCTAACTAAGAAATGTTATCTTTGTGGTTTTAAGTTCTAGTTTCTCCAATACTAAAACATTGAGAAACATTTTTTTTTATGATTTACTGGCCATGTTCTATGAATTCTACAAATGTCCATAGTTTTCATTTTATAAAGCATACTGTTTATACTATAAATTACACTAATTATCTACAAAAGTTAAAAAGAACTTATAAGAAAGTAATCATTTAAAAGTAGCTTAATGTTGTTTTATTGTATGTTTAGTTCTAGTCAATTACCACCTCATATTCAAATGCCTATTCTCTATGTTTTCTATGTGTTCATCTTTATCTGTTTCCTCCTACAATATGAGAGGACCAAGGCTGCATAAGAGAATAGATGTTTATTTGTGCCCACAGCTCTAAGGCCTGAAGTTCTGGAACATGTTCTTGGCAATGCCCCAGCCCCTGATGAGGGCCTTCTTCCCATGTCACAGCATGGCAGCCATCATGGGCTGTCATAGAGCAAGTGTGTTGCCATGGAGACCTCCACCTTTCTAGGTGATACCACCGTCACCATCATTGCTCTCTGACTCTAATAACCTAAGGCTCTACCTCCAGATATTGCTGACATCAGTGGATTTTGAAATTATTTCCAACACAAGGGGCTGAGTGAACACTTTGAAACCATGGCAATGTCCATTAGGGAAAGCTTGTTGAAATCAAAATCCTTACTGATGTTTCCTTTTTATTGAGAGTACTATCCTGACCCCGTCAGCTCTACCCTTGTATTAAGATATTTTGCCTTGCAAGTATTTTAAGTTTTACTTTGCATAACTTCAGGAGTTTAGAACTTTTATATATAAAAATCTACTTTTCTTCAGGTGTTAACGTATGATGTCAGTTTTCTTTGGGTTATTATTAATCTGTAAAATTTTTAAATACTTCATTATTTGTGATATTGGGTCCCTCAAAGCTGGAGATGTAGGCAGAATCTTTGTGATGTGTTGGCTGGATGTTGGGGAGCTGGGATCAGAGCTCTGGTCCTCATGATTGAGCAGCAGGTGCACTTACCCACTGTGCCATTTCTCTAGCCTGTATATTTTCATTCTTCAGAATTTAACAATTTGTGTTTCCTTGTTACAGCCTGCTTTATAACATACCTTTTAGGTAAATTTTAACTTTTAAATTCAATGTGATAATCTTGACTTTTGAATAGATTTATTTTCCCCTTTGCATTAATATACGTTTTCATATATTATCATTTCACTTATATTCTTATATTTGAAGCTTTTCTATATGTTTCTCTTTTCCCAGTAGAACTCTGTGACTCTGAAGACTTACTGTGAAAATTCTACAGCTGTATTCTTTTACTGTTATCTCATCAAATGTCCCTTTTAGGATTTTCACTTTGACTTCTGTAGATATTTGTCTTTGTTAGTCTATATTTTCCACATTTCTGTTTCAGTTTTGTATTGTACAAGAAGAGATTTATTTTCCAGTTTCTTAATATTTTCCTACATTTAAACATTCTCTTAATATTATTTCTAAAAGTTCTATGTTTTCCCGCCAAAATCATCTTGTTTATGCTTTATAGTCTTTTTAAAAGAACACACACACAGGTATGTATGTGTAAATATATACACATGTATGTATGTATGTATGTATGTATGTAGGTAGGTAGGTAGGTAGGTATGTAGGTATGTTTAAGACACAGTAGTCTCTATGCAGTCCTGGCTGCCTGGAAACTCACTGAGTAGACCAGGCCAGTCCCCAATTCACAGATATCTGCTTGCTTCTGTCTCCTGAGTGCTGGGATATGTGTGCCATCACAACCAGCCCTTGTCTGTATTTGAAATTCTCAGGCAAATCGTTTTCTGTCTGATGTGATCCAAGCAAACAAACAGGGGTAGAGTGCTGGACATTCATCAAGCTTCTCTTTGGGACGTTGCCTTCTGGATAATGTATGATGAGCCTTTGCTTGATTTCTGAAAAGTCTCCTGACTGATGCCAGGGAAGTGAGAGACAGAGAATGTAAAGTAAGAGCCAGGCACGGCCAGATTGGGCTTTTCATTCTCCACAAGTGTTGTGTGGTTGTATCTCAGTCTTAGAACTAATTCCAGGGGATCTGCATTTGAGGCACTCTGTGTTTTATGCCATTATACTCAAGGCTTTATTCTGCAGTATTTTACAGTGGGAATTATTTGACAGTTGACTTAGAGGCTGACTTTTTAACAATCTATTTGCTTTTGAATCTTTTTAGCATCTACATATACTACCAACCCAGGAATATTTAAAAACCATTTTTTCCATTATTGTTAGTATACAAACTATATAAAGAATGAAAGCAAGCAAACAAAAACAAGCAAACATAAAACATGTTTTGTGTTTTCAAGTCTTCGATTATTTTTAATAATAGTTTTATTTTTTCTTTGAAAATTGCATATATATTGCAAGTATATTATCATTTTATACAATTAAATACACATCCATCATTAATTCCTTCTATTGCTCCAAATGCCCCTCCACCTTGTCTCCTTCCCAACTGCCTGTCCCCATATTTTGATTATGAATAACCCCCTGGGTACAATTAGTACTTCCCATCTGCACATGGATATGAAATCATCACTGTGGCATGAGAAACATTTGTTCTCCAGGCAGCTATCAACTAACTGCCAATAGTTCCTTTGCCAAGGATGGGGTCTTGAGGGCCCTTGACACATGAATGATGACTGCTGACTGGTTTGTTCTTGAGTAGGGTTGCCATAGGTTCTGTGAGTTGATCTGTGTAACAGCTACGTGATGTCCAGAAGTCAACATTTCATAGCACCACTTCTCTCTAACAGCTATAACATTCTTTCCACCTTCAATTTGATATTCTCTGACCCTTGGATGGAAGAAGGTTAAATAGATAGTTTTTTTTCACAACTGAGCACCCAGCATTTACTTCTAATTGGCACTTAAACTAGATATGAGTTTCCATATTAACTGATGCCCAATGTAAAAAGAAGCCTCTCTGAACAAAGTTGCAAGCAACACAAATCTGTGAGCATAAACATGAATATATAGAAGTCAGTTTGACAGTATGGCCATTTAATGCAACAAGAGTAGTTTTCTTCCAGAGTCAGTAATCTCTCCAGCCATGGGCTTTTGCATAAGTTGAAGGTATTGTATATTTTATTTGAGCAAGAAACAAAAGAAAATCTCAAGTTATTCCATCTGTTTTGGAAATCTTTTTGGGGGAGTCTTAAGATTTTTTTTTTTAACTTTTCTGCTCCCTGAACCTGAGGTTTTACTGCAGCCCTCCAAACCCAAGTTCTGCCTGAAGAGAGCTGGTTTCTTAGGAGTACTCCCACTCCTAAACCAACAAGAGAGACCCTATTTTCGATCCAATAACTGTGTAAAGAGGGACCCCAAAGGAGTGCACAGGGGACAGAAGTTGCAGAGCAGCCTGGAACAGGATCATTCCTGTCTCTATCTGCACCTTAGAGATGAGGCTGTTCTGTAGCCCTCTGTACCCAAGCATTGCCTGAAGAGAGCTGGTCTCCCAGGAGAGCTCTCACTCCTAAGATCACAGGCTCACAGGCCCACAGGAGGGACAAGCTCCAGTCAGAGACAGCAAGACAGACAAACTAACACCAGAGATAGCAAGATGGCAAGAAGCAACCAAAAGAACATAAGCAAACAAAACAAAACAAAAAACAAAAACCAAACCAACCAAACAACAACAACAACAACAACAAACCCCAAAGCTATTTGGCATCATCAGAACTCAGTTTTCCCACCACAGCAAGTTCTGGATACTCGAACACACTGGAAAAAAATCAAGATTTGGATTTAAAATCCCATCTCATAATGATGATAGAGGACTTTAAGAAGGGCATAAATAACTCCCTTAAAGAAATATAGAACACAGATAAATAAGTAGAAGCCTTTAAAAGGAAACACAAAAATCCCTTTAAAAATTATAAGAAAACACAACCAAACAGGTGAATGAATTGAACAAAACCATTCAGGATCTAAAAATGAAAATACAAACAATAAAGAAATCACAAAGGGAGACAACCCTGGAGTAAAAGGCCTAGGAAAGAGATCAGGAGTCATAGATGTAAGCATCACTAACAGAACAAAGAAAATAGAAAAGGGAATCTTGGGGGCAGAAGATACTATATCAAACACGAACACAACAGTCAAAGAAGGTGTAAAATAGAAAAAGCTCCTAACCCCAAAACACCAAGGAGATCAAGGACATAATGAAAAGAGCAAACCTAAAAATAATAGGTATAGAAGTGAGCAGACATTACCAATTTAAAAGGCCAGTAAACATGTTCAACAAAGTTCTAGAAGAAAACTTCCTTAACCTAAAGAAAGAGATGACCATAAACATACAAAAACATACAGAACTCCATGTAGATTCAACCAGTAAAGAAATTCCTCCCTTCACACAATAGCCAAAACACCAAATGCACAAAATAAAGAAACTATTAAAAGCAGTAAGGGAAAAAGGTCAAGTAACATGTAAAAGCAGACCTGTCAGAATTACACTAGACTTCTCAATGAAGAATATGAAAGCTAGAAGATATTGGACAGATGTTTTATAGACACTAAGAAAACACAAATACCACCCTAGGCTACTATATGCAGCAAAACTCTCAATTACCATAGATGGAGAAACTAAGATATTCTATGAGAAAACAAAATTTACACAATATCTTTCTACAAATCCAGCCCTACAAAGGATAAAAGATGAAAACTACAACATAAGGAGGGAAATTACACCCTAGAAAAAGCAACAAAGTAACCTTTCAATTACCCAAAAGAAGATAGTCACACAAACACAATTCCACTTTTACCAACAAAAATAACAGGAAGCAACAATCACTATTCCTTAATATTTCTTAACATCAATGGGGACTCACTACCCCCCACACAAAGACATAGACTAGAAGACTGGATATGTAAATAGGACCCAGTATTTTTCTGCCTACAGGAAACACACCTCAGTGACAAAAACAGGCAGAGTAAAAGCCTGAAAAATGATTTTTCCAAGCAAATAGTTCCAAAATACAAGCTGCAGTAGCCATTCTAATATTGAAAAAAATTGACTTTCAACCAAAAGTTATCAAAAAAAGATAAGGAAGAACACTTCATACTCATTTTAAAAAAAAGTCTACCAAGATAAACTCTCAATTCTAAACATCCATGCTACAAATGCAAGGGCACTAATATTCATAAAAGAAACCTTACTGAAGCTCAAAGTACACATTGTACCTCACACAATAATAGTGAGAGATTTCAACAACCCACTCTCATCAATGGACAGATCATGGAAACAGAAGCAGAACACAGACACAGTGAAACTACCAGAAGTTATGAACCAAATAGATTTAACAGACATCTATAAAACATTTCATCCTAAAACAAATATACCTTCTCAGCACCTCAGGGTAACTTCTCCAAAACTGACCATATAATTGGACACAAAACAGGCCTCAACAGATAGAAATAAGAATATTGAAATAATTCCATGCATTCTATCAGATCACCACTGTCTAACACTGATTTTCAATAACAACAAAAACAACAGAAAGCCCATATACACATGGTCGTTGAACAATGTTCCACTCAATAACTTTGTCAAGGACGAAATAAAGAAAGAAATTAAAGACTTTTTAGAATTTAATGATAATGAAGGAACAACATACCCAAATGTATGGGACATAATGAAAGCAGTGCTAAGAGAAAAATTCATAGTTCTGAGTACCTCCAAAAAGAACCTGGAGAGAGCATACACTAGAAGTTTGACAGCATAGCTGAAAGCTCTAGAACAAAAAGAAGCAGATACACTCAAGAGGAGAAGACAGCAAAAAATAATCAAACTCAGAACTGAAATCAACAAAGCAGAAACAAAAAAGAATTTTACAAAAACTGAACACAATCAAGAGCTGCTGTTTTGAGAAAATCAACATGATAGATAAACCCTTAACCAAACTAACCAGAGGGCACAAAGAGTATCTAAATTAACAAAATAAGAAATGAAACGGGAGACATAATAGCAGAAACTGAGGAAATTTAAGAAATCATAAGATCCTACTACAAAAGCCTATATATACTCAACAAAACTGGAAAACCTAGATGAAATGAATCATTTTCTAGATAGATACTAGATACCAAGTTAAATCAGGATCAGATAAATAAATCATCTAAACACTTTCATATCCTCTAAAGAAATAGAAGCAGTCATTAAAAGTCTCCTCCCCCCAAAGAGCTGGGTTTAGTGAAGAATTCTATTAGACCTTCAAAGATCTAATACCAATACTCTTCAAAGTATTCCACAAAATGGAAACAGAAGAAACACCACCTAATTCCTTCTGTGAAGCCAAAATTACCCTTATATATAAACCACACAAAGACCCTACAAAGAAAGAGAACTTCAAACCAATTTTCCTTATGAATATCAATGCAAAAATACTCAACGAATTTCTCACAAACATAATTCAAGAACATATCACCACGGTCATCCATCATAATCAAGTAGGCTTTATCCCAGGGATGCAGAGATGGTTCAATATATGGCAATCCATCAATGTAATCTACTATAAAACAAACACAAAGAGAAAAACTACATGATAAGTTCATATTAGCCCCAAAGCTCAGAATATCCAAGATATAAATTACAGACCATATGAAGCTGAAGAAGAAGGAAGACCAAACCGTGGATGCTTCAGTCTTTCTTAGTATGGAGAACAAAATACTCATGGGAGGAAATACAGGTACAAGGATTGGAGCAGAGACTTAGGGAATGGCCATCCAGAGACTGCCCCACCTGGGGATCCGTCCCATATGCAGCCACCAAACCCAGACACTATCGCTGATGTCAAGACGTTTTTGCTGACAGGACTCTGATATGGATGTCTTCTAAGAGGATCTGCCAGAGCCATACTAATACAGATTATGATGCTTCAGCTAACGATCAGACTGAGCACAGGGACCCCAATGGAGAAGTTAGAGAACGGACCGACAGAGCAGGCCCTGGTTTGTGTGGGTTGCACATAAGAGGCTCTAGGGTGTGAAAGCAGGAGACCTGGCCCTGCCCCTTGTCTGCTGTACAGTTCACTGGCAAGAGAAAGATACCACCCCATCTGGACCCTTGCCACACACAGCAAGCAAGAGAGCTGTCCCTGAACAGAGACCTGAGAGTAAGAGAGCTGGCCCTGCCCCTCACCAACTGCAGCACTTAGCAGATGGGGAAGCAGGCTCTGCACCTCACCTGGGCAGCACGATACAGCTGACCCTGCTAGTGTGGGTGCCAGTGGACAAGCTCCAAGTGTGGGAGATCCAGCCCAACTATGGTAGTGGGTGAGCTATCTGAGACAGCGCTGCAGAGATTCATTCCCTGGTGGTGTGGATGTGGGAGAGCTGGGGGTGTTTCAGTTTGATTGGTGTTGATGTGACATGATCTGGGAGACTTAGTCATTAAAAAAAAGAAAACAAATAACCCAACATATTTATTTCTTGAACAGGTAAGTCCAAGATCAAAGATCTGACAATTTTGCTGTGTGGTTATTCCCTGCTCACTTCCAAAATGGTTCATAGCTGTTGGTCCTTGCAGGATGGAGTAGTACAGGGGTGCAGATCAACTACCAAGAGCTCCATTTTTCCTCCCTAAATTTATTTTTATTTTAAAATTATTTTTGTTTGTGTGTACCTTCTTGTGGGTCCATGCACATGAATGCACGTACCAGAAGAGCTACATAGAAGAAGGTATTGGATGCCCAGCTAAGTCATCTCTCTAGTCCCTGCCCCCACAACACTGCTTTATCATGGAATTGATGTTGTAACCATGACAGAGACTTCCTAATGTCAGAACCTTTCATTAGGCTCCATTTCCCAGCAGTATTGCAACTAAAGGCTTTGGAGATGACAAATATCCAAGCCACAACCCAGTGATAATAATATTAGAACAAAAGCTCCTGTAGCACAATTTAAAGCATCAGGAAGAACGGGCTTGATGTGATCATGTGGAGGCTTGTCAGTTCTATGACTTACGAAACCTGTAAATGATGATACCATCTGCTGGCCTCTCTATGCGCTAACCAACATATAGAATGCTTGGAAGCTCTTGGTTACTGTAAGTTCTAAATAGATACAATGTTGCCGATGCTAGTTTAAGTCTTGGTTTGAAAGATGAGAAATATTAACAGGAAACAACCTGCTATGTCCAGCTTGACTCTAGGTTCTAGAGGAATCAGAAACACTGCAGATCAGCACTTACACTGACAGCAGACAGTGCAAATGGGAGTTGCTATGACGTCACTGAACATGACTGACACCACCACACCCAGCAGAGCAGCAGAGGGCTTCTTCGTCAGCTGACTGTGCTGATCTTTAACTTCTGCACAAGATGCTTGAGAGGGAGTGTCAACACAGAGGTCAGCTAGATGTTTCTTCTCCTCTAAGTACTTGTGACATGCAATGGCAGCGGTGCAGTGGCTGGGTCTCACACGGGGCAGCGTGATTCATTGGAATCATTAGGATCCTTCTGGTATAACTTCCTTGAGTTGATTGCCTTGGACAGATCCGTTTGCTTAGATTAACAAGCAATTGCTGCTGTCTAGTCAAATTTAAACACAATGTCTAGAAGAAGCTGAACTCTAACTCTGTCCAGTCTACAGAAACACCTTGATGTGAAAATTACACTGAAGCTAGTGAGGAGGAAACTGACTGAGTAAGACCCATGGATATGGTTTTGCAATAGCAAGAGAGAACATCTGCACTAGGGAGAGAAGGCCTAACAAAGGCCAGAGTGGGATACACTGTTTTTAATAGCAATTTAGCATTCAATGTGCTAAGTCATTACAATGCTTGTGATATATGACTCTGGTTTGTATCCATGTAATGATGACTATGTATAGCTTGGAGTAGAAAAGATTGGTCTTCTGGGAGGAACAATGAAAGGTATTTTGGTATATAAGAACCCCCACCTTCCAGAAATTTAATAAAAGAAACAGTAGCACCAATGGAACCAAAATAGGAGTGTTCTAAAATCTAGCCCCCCCCCCCCCTTAAACAAAACAGAGCAGAACATCTCATTTAAGTAAAATTCGAAATGCTGCGATGAAACAGCATGACCAAAAAGCAAGTTGGGGAGGAAAGGGTTTATCTTACACTTCCATATTGTAGTCCATCATTGCAGGAAATCAGGACAAGAACTAAGGCAGGGCAGGAACCTGAAGGCAGGAGCTGATGCAGAGGCCACGGAGGGGTGCTGCTCACGGACTTGCTTCCCATGGCTTGCTCAGCCTGCTTTATTATAGAACCCAGGACACCAGCTCAGGGACAGTCCTACCCATAATATGCTGGGCCCTCTCACATTAATCACTAATTAAGAAAATGCCCTACAGGTCTGCTTCTTATTGAGGCATTTTCTCAATTGAGGTTCCTTTCTCTCCAATGACTCTAGCTTCTGTCAAGTTGACATAAGACTATATCCAGCACAGGCTTAATGCTGGAAATTACACCAGCAGCTTTTGTGGCCTGGAGACAGACTGGAAGCTGAGATTATACAAACTGACATCTATCTGTAACACATAACCAATAGCAGGGTTTTGGAACCAGTATGAGAAATGAGATGCTCTCAGACACATCTTTAGTTTTGTCACCGGTGGCTCCTTTTGTGTTTAGATTGTTTAATTTATTTTTTGGACTGGGTGATTAGAGTTGAGAATAAAAGCTTCGTCTCACACATTCTGCTCTTTCCTTAGGAGTAAGAGGTTACTTGTGAGCACATCTTTATAGACCAGGCTACAGAATGTGTTAGCTACCTAGGGTTAATCATTGAGAGTGTGGTACACTTTGTCCTTACACCAAGAGAAGGGCTACCGTGGCCAGTGTAGGGTTTTGCAAACATAAAAAGTCCTGACCTGTCCTACACCACATTAGATCTAAGATGGCCCAGGCTGTGGCTAGTTTCCCATCTTATCAGAAGTCCTTAGAGGTGATGATGCCCCAGGCTTTCATCTCCCCAACCTCCTTGCCCTACTTCCTCTTAGTTACCTCATCAGGCAGGGCTTTCATTGGAGCATGGTAATGATGTGGTGAGATTTGATGAGCCAAGAATTTAGGAGCTTTGATTGGCTGAAACACTGTATATAAGCTTACATGTGCTGTGTAACAAGCTCATACCCTGATGTAGGTCTCAGAAGTCTGATTTCCTGGATTTGGTCATGTGACTCCTTGCCTTTAACCCCACATCCTCAGTCCTTCCCACAGTAGACAGCCACTAACCTACTTTGTTCCTGTACAGATTTGCTTATTCTGATTTGCAGTTTTGACGAGAGTTATATAGTAGGTGGTCTTTTGAGACTGATTTCTTTGGCATGTTTTTAAAATCTATCCAACTGGATCTATTCTTAGCACTTCATTCTTTCATGCTGAATAATTATCTATTGCTAGGATGTAGCGCGTTTTATGCATTTACTTTTGAACTATAACACATTTTGGCTTCTGAATAACAGTGTATGAACATTTATGAACAAGTTTTAGTAGGGAGAGAATTTTCATTTCTTTCAGTGTGTGATTTTTGGTTGTATGCCAGTCCTGTGTCTAAATTTTTGAATAACTGCCTGTTTTCCAAAGAGTGACTCCACATCACCGACAGAAACATAGGATTCCAGTTTCTTCACATTTTTTTTTGTGATCATATATTATATTCTGTCTTTTTACTCACAGCTATCTTAGTGACCATAAAATATTACTTGTGGTTTTAATTTACACTTCTCTAGCGATGATATTTTTGCTTAAGCATTATTTTTCATGTGTAAGAGCTCTGTATAAATCTTTGGAGAAATGTCATTCAAATCCTTGCTTCAATTTTAAATTTGTTTGTTTTTTTACATGAGTTGAACATGTTCTCTGTGTTCCTTAAGTCTCTGTATTATATATATAGTCTTAAAATATTTCTTCTTGTCCTCTAGAGTGGCACAGAAATGTTAATACCTTATGTAGTTATCCTTTTGTAGCTCATGATTTTTTTCTTTTTTCTTTTATTTTTTGGTGCTGTGTACCAGAGACCAGTATCTGATCCAAGGCAACAGATATATTACTTATTTGTGTATATGTCTTCATGCATATATGTACATGTGTGTGAAGCTGTATATGCATCAGTGTGTATGCATGTAGAGGTCAGAGGTTAACCTTGGGTGTTTTTCTCAATTGCTCTCCACCTTACTTTTTGAGACAGAGTCTCTCATTAAACCTGGGTCTTTCCTTCTCTCTCTCCTTTTTTACTGGATATTTTATTTATTTACATTTCAAATGTCCCCTTTCCCAGTTTCCCCTCCAAAAACCCCCTATAGCATCCCCCTACTTCCTGCTTCTATGAGGGTGCTCCCCTACCCACCCACCAACCCACTCCCACCTCACCAACATGGCATTTCTCTACAATGGGGCATCAAGCATTTACAGGACCTAGGGCCTCTCCCCCCATTGATGCCAGATAAAGACATCCTCTGCTACATATGTGGCTGGAGCTATGAATCCTTCCATGTGTACTCTTTGGTTGGTAGTTTAGTCTACCAACTGGTTGATATTGTTGTTCTTCCTATAGGGTTACAAACTCCTTCAATCCTTTCCCTAACTCCTCCATTGGGGTCCCCGTGTTCAGTCCAATGGGTCTTTCTCTCAAATGGGCCAGTGGGCCCCAGGGATCCCTGTTTCTTCCTCCATCTCCTCAGTCCAAATAGTTCTCTCTGTGTGTGTGTGTTCTGAGTTTTATAACATTATGATCTAGGCATATAGTCCAATCACAGAATGTTTACACTGATGGCTGTTCTTGGCTATTAAGTTGAATGAATCTGGAATTAACTAAAATCCAAGTGGCTGTGTAGCAACTTTTCTTAGTTGAATTGTTTGAAGTAGGAAAGACCATTTCCCTTAGGTTTGGTCTTCTCATTGTGTCCTGGATTTCCTGTATGATTTGAGTTAGAAGCCTTCAGCTTTTTGCCTTTTCTTTGACTATTGTGTCAATGTTTTCTATGATATCTTCTGCCCCTGAGTTTCTTTCTTCTATCTCTTGTATTCTGTTGGTGATGCTTGTGTCCATGACACCTGATCTCTTTCCTAGGTTTTCTATCTCCAGTGTTGTCTCTTTTTTGTGATTTTTTTTATTGTTTCTATTTCCATTTTTAGATCTTTGATGGTTTTGTTCAATTCGTTCACATGTTTAGTTGTGTTTTCCTGTAACTCTTTAAGGGATTTTTGTATTTTCTCTTTAAGGACTTCTACTTGTTTACCTGTGTTCTCCTGTATTTCTTTAAGAGAGTTAGTTATATCCTTTATAAAGTCCTCTAACATCAACATGAGATAGAATTTTATTGTTTTTACTGTTATATTCTATAATTGTGCAAACTCTGATAATTTTATTTTATGAGAATTCTGGCAAAATTTTTATTGGATATATTTTATTTACATTTCAAATGTTATCCCCTTTCTTGGTTTCCCCTCAATAAACCCCCTATCTCATAACCCCTCCGCTGTTTCTATGGGGGTACCCCCTACACACCTAACTCTCCTGCCTCTCTGCCCTGACATTCCCCTACACTGGGACACTGAGCCTTTTCAGGACTGGGAGCTCTGAATGGTTGGTATTGTTGTCCTTATGGGGTTGCAAACTCCTTCAGATCCTCCATTGGTGACCTCATTCTCAGTTCAATGGTTGGCTTCCAGCATCCACCTTTGTATTTGCCAGGCTCTGGCAGAGCCTCTCAGGAGACAGCTATATCAGGCTCCAGTCAGCATGCACTTCTTGACATCAGCAATATTGTCTGGGTTTGCTGGCTAATATGGGCTGGATCCCCAGGTGGGGCAGTCTCTGGATGGCCTTTGCTTCAGTCTCTACTCCAAACTTCATCTCCATATATCCTCCTGAGAATATTTTTATTCCCCCTTCTAAGAAGGACTGAAGCATCCGCACTTTGGTTGCCCTTTTTGAGATTCATGTGGTCTGTGGATTGTGTCTTGGATAATCTGAGCTTTGGGGATAATATCCACTTCTCAGTGAGGGATGATATTTTCTAGTTCTATCCATTTGACTAAGAATTTCATAAAGTCATTCTTTTTAACAGCTGAGCAGTACTCCATTGTGTAAATGTACCACATTTTCTGTATTTATTCCTCTGTTGAAGGACATCTGGGTTCTTTCTGGCTTTTGGATATTATAAATAAGGCTGCAATGAACATAGTAGAGCATGTGTCCTAGTTATATATTGGAACATATTTTGAGTATATGCCTAGGAGTGGTATAGCCGGGTCCTCAGGTATTACTATGTCCAATTTTCTTTGGAACTGAAAGATTTCCAGAGTAGTGGTACCAGCTTCCAATCCCACCAACAATGGAGGAGTGTTCCTCTTTTTCCACATCCCCATCAGCATCTGCTGTCTCCTGAGTTTTTGATCTTTTTTACCATGCTGACTGGTGTGAGGTGGACTCTTAGGGTTGTTTTGATTTGCATTTTCCTGATGACTAAGGATGTTGAACATTTCTTTACATGCTTCATGGCCATTTGATATTCCTCAGCATAGAATCCTTTGTTCAGCTCTGTACCCCATTTGTAATAGAATTATGTGGTGCTTTGGAGTCTAACTTTTTGAGTTCTTTGTATATATTGCATATTAGCCCTCTATCAGATGTAGGTTGATAAAGATCTTTTCGTATTCTGTAGGTTGCTGTTTTGTCCTATTGACAGTGATCTTTGCCTTACAGAAGCTTTGAAATTTTATGAGGTCCTCTTTATCTATTGTTGATCTTATAGCATTAGCCATTGCTATCCTATTCAGGAAATTTTCTCCGGTGCCCATATTTTTGAGGTCTTCCCCACTTTCTCTTCTAATAGTTTAACTGTATCTGGTTTTATGTGGAGATCCTTGATGCACCTGAACTTGAGCTTTGTAAAACTCCATAAGAATGAACCAATTTGCATTCTTCTGTATGCTGACCTGCAGTTAAAACAGCACCATTTGTTGAAAATGCTATCTTTTTTTCACTGGATGGTTTTAGTTCTTTGTCAATGATCAAGTGGCCCTAATTGTGTGGGTTCATTTCTGGGTCTTCAATTCTATTCCATTGATCTACCTTCCTGTCTCTGTAACAATACCATACAGTTTTATCACTATTGCTCTATAATACAGCTTGAGTTCAGGGATGGTGGTTCTCCCAGGAGTGCTTTCATTGTTGAGAATAGCTTTCGATATCCTGGGTTTTTGTTATTCCAAATGAATTTGCAAATTGCTCTTTCTAACTCTATGAAAAATTGAGTTGGAATTTTGATGGGGATTGATTTGAATGTGTAGATTGCTTTCTGTAAGATGGCCATTTTTTAATCATATTAATTATGCCAATTCATGAGCATGAGAGATCTTCTCATCTTCTGAGATCTTCAATTTTTTTCTTCCGAGACTTGAGGGTCTTGTCATACCGATAGTTCACTTTCTTGGTTAGAATCACACCATGATCATGTTCATCATGATCAAGTAGAATTTATCCCAGGGATGCTGGGATGGTTCAATATATGGAAATCCATCAACATAATTTACTATATCTATGTATAGATATAGATATGTTCTTAGGTTCTGTTTGTGAGAAATTTGTTGAACAGTTTTTCATCAATATTCATAGGGGAAATTGGTCTGAAGTTTTTTTTTTTGTCTTTGTGTGATTTAGGTATAAGCATAATTTTGACTTTATAGAAAGAATTGGGTAGTGTTCCTTCTGTTTCTATTTTGTGGAATACTTTGAGCAGTATTTGTATTTTATCTTCTTTAAAGGTCTGATAGAATTCTGTACTAAACCCATCTGGTCCTGGGCTTCATTTGGTTGGGAGACTGTTTATTTTCTAGATTTGATCTACTTCTTTTTAAAATTTTTATTGGAAAGTCTCTGCATTTACAATTCAAATGTTATACCCTTTCCCCCTCCCCTCCTTTCTCACCTTCTGCTTGCTTCCATGAAGGTGCTCCCTCTCCAAATCAGCCTCTCCACCTCAGTGCCTTGGTTGGGAAATTTTTGATGACTGTTTAGAAGGTTTATCTGATCTTGATTAAACTTTGGTTCCTGGTATCTGTCTAGTACATTGTCCATTCCATCCAGATTTCCCAGTTTTGTGTGTATAGGCTATTGTTGTGGGATACTATGACTGTTTGAATTTCCTCTGTTTCTGTTGTTATGACTCCCTCTTCATTTCTGATTTTGTCAGTTGGAATACTCTCTCTGTGCCCTCTGGTTAATTTGGCTAATGGCTTATCTATCGTTTTGATTTTCTCAAAGAACCAGCTCCTAGTTTAGTTGATTCTTTGTATAGTTCTTTTTGTTTCTATTTGCTTAATTTGATTATTTCCTGCCGGCTACTCTTCTTGGGTGTATTTGATTCCTTGTCTCTAGAGCTTTCAGTTGTGCTGTCAAGCTGCTAGTGTACTCTTTCTCCAGGTTCTTTTTGGAGGCACCCAGAGCTGTGTGTTTTCCTCTTAGCACTGGTTTCACTGTGTCCCTTAAGTTTGGGTATGTTGTGCCTTCATTTTTATAAATTATAAAAAAATCTTTAATTTCTTTATTTTTTCCTTGACCAAGTTATCATTCAATATAGCCTTGTTCAGCTTCCATGTGTATATGAGCTTTCTGTCATTTTTGTTGTTATTGAAGACCAGTTTATGGTGATCTGATAGAATTCATTGGATTATTTTAGTCTTCTTGTATCTGTTGAGGCCTGTTTTTTGACTGATTTGATGGCCAATTTTAGAGAAGTTGCCATGAGGTGCTGTGAAGAAGGTATATTCTTTCATTTTAGGATAAAGTATTCTATAGATAGATGTTAATCCATTTGGTTCATAACTTCTGTTAGTTTTACTATCTCTGTTTAGTTTCTATTTCTGTGATCTGTCTATTGATGAGAGTGGGGTGTTAAGTCTTCCACTATTATTGTGTGAGGTGCAATGTGCTTGAGCTTTAGCAAGATTTCTTTTATGAATGTAGGTGCCCTTGTATTTGGAGCATTGATATTCAGAATTGAGAGTTCATTTTGGTGAATTTTTCCTTTGAGGAGTATAAAGTTTCCTTCCTTATCTTTTTTGATAGCATTTGTTTGAATGGTGATTTTATTCAATATTACAATGGCTACCCTAGCTTGTTTCTTAGGACCATTTGCTTGGAAAATTGTTTACCAGATTTTTACTTTGAGATAGTATCTGTATTTGTCGTTGAGGCGTGTTTCCTGTATGCAGTAAATGCTGGGTCCTGTTTAGGAATCCAGTATGTTAGTGTAAGTCTTTTTATTGGAGAATTGAGTCTATTGATGTTGAGAGATATTAGATACCAATGATTGTTGTTTCCTGTTTGTTGTTAGATGTGAAATTATGTTTCTGTAGCTATCTTCTTTTGGGTTAATTGAAAGAAAATTACTTTCTTGCTTTTTCTAGGGTATAGTTTCCCCCCTGTGTCATAGTTTTCCATCTATTATCCTTTGTAGGGCTGCATTTGTGGAAAGTTAAATTGCATAAATTTGTTTTTGTCATGGAATATCTTAGTTTCTCCATCTATGGCAATTGGGAGTTTTGCTGGATAGAGTAGCCTGGGCTGGCATTTTTGTTCTCTTAGGGTCTGTCTGACAACCGACACCAATAGTGTGATTCTTATAGTTCTGCCTTTTTATGTTACTTGACCTTTTCCTCTTAATGCTTTTGGTGTCTTTGTTTTGTGCATTTGGTGTTTTGGCTATTATGTGAAGGGAGGAATTTCTTTTCTGCCTGAATCTACATGGAGTTCTGTAAGCTTCTGTATGTTTATGGTCATCTCTTTCTTTAGGTTTAGGAAGTTTTCTTCTAGAACTTTGTTGAAGATGTTTACTGGCCTTTTAAGTTGGTAATGTTTGCTCACTTCTATACCTACTGTCTTTAGGTTTGGTCTTTTTATTATGTCCTTGATTTACTGGATGTTTTGGAGTTAAGAGTTTTTATATTTTACATTTTCTTTGACTGTTGTGTCCATATTTGATATGGTATCTTCTGCCCCCAAGATTCCCTTTTCTATTTCTTTTGTTCCATTGCTGATGCTTACATCTATGACTCCTAATCTCTTTCCTAGGTCTTTTACTCCAAGGTTGTCTCCCTTTGTGATTTCTTTATTGTTTGCATTTTCATTTTTAGATCCTGAATGGTTTTGTTCAATTCATTCACCTGTTTGGTTAATTTTTGCATTTCTTTTTTAAGGGCTTCTACCTGTTTACCTGTGTTGTCCTGTATTTCTTTAAGGGAGTTATTTATGTCTTTGTTAAAGTCATTTAACATCATCATGGGATGTGATTTTAAATCAGAGTCTTTTCTGTTGTTTTGAGGTATCCAGGGTTTGCTGTGGTGAGGGAATTGGGTTCTGATGATGCCAAGTGGCCTCGGTTTCTATTCCTTAGGTTCTTACACTTGCTTCTCACCATCTGGTTATCTCTGGTGTTAGCTGGTCTTGCTGTCTCTGACTGTGGCTTGACCCTCCTATAATCCTGTGTTTCAGCATTACTGAGAGACCATCTCTCTCCCAGTGGGATCTGGGTACAGAGAGCTGTGGCACAGGGTCAGCTCAGGGTACAGACAGAAACTGCTAGAATCCTGTCCCAGACTTCCCCTCATTTCCTTTGTCTTAAGGACTCCAGGTGGTTTCCTCTTGGGCCAGGAGTTTGAGTAGATGTTGTGGTCTTACCTGTCCTCTCAGGTATGTTAGCACTTTGGGGAGACTTGGTCTTTCCCAGAGGGATATGCGTACAGAGAGCTGTGGCACAGAATCAGCTCTGGGCATAGGCAGAAACCAGAAGGCAAGGTGTGATTTTAAATTCAAATCTTGCTTTTCTGGTGTGTTGGGATATCCAGTACTTGCTGTAGTGGGGGAACTGGGTTCTGATGATGCCAAGTTGTCTTGGTTTCTGTTGCTTAGGTTCTTGTACTTGTGTTTCACCATTTTGTTGTCTCTGATGTTTGTTGGTCTTGCTGTCTCTGACTGGAGCTTGTCCCTCCTGTGGGCTGTGTTCTTGGGAGAGGGCTCCTGGGAGATGAGCTCTCTCTGGACAGGTTTGGGGTCTGAAGGGCTGTGTGCCTTAGCTTTGAGTACACATGAAGACAGTAAGGATCCTGTCCTAGACCACTATGCAGCTTCTATGCCTCTCGAGCTTCCGCTGTGTCTCTCCTTGGACAATCAGTGGGGTAAAAGTAGGGTCCCACCTGTGGGCTTAGGAGTGAGAGTGCTACTGGGAGACCAGCTCTCTGTAGGCAGGTTTTGAGTCCGGAAGGCCGTGTGACAGCCCCAGTTTTGGGCACAGATGGAGACATGGAGAGTGGGAAGTCCCATTCTTAATCCAGGTCTTTTAAGGTGGGAAGATCCACCATTAATATGATTAGCACTCAGCTAGTAGCCTAGATAAGTGATATGGAGGAAGGATCTTGCTGTCCTTGTCTGCTTGCTTTCTCTGGCTACTCCATTCCTTCACTTTCATTAGAACCTGCTTCAAGATTCTGCCTTATACTGAAGACCACCTGAGATACCCAGCCTCGTGAGACAAACAGATACTATATTTTTGAACTTCCTGTTGGTAGACAGCCGTTGTTGGACTAGCTAGAGGAGTACTGAAAGCTCATGATGTGTGAACGAAAAAATATGGCTCAGGACCCCCAAGACCAAGTTCTCAGCACAAAGGAGATAGAGGGACAGAAGGCAGAGGTAAGGGACAAGGATAGGAGATAGAGAAAGATGAAAGAGGGGAAGGGGACAAGGGAGAGGGGAGAGAGAAAGAAAGGGAAAGTGTAAGGGATATTTGTTGAGGCATGCAAAGAAATGCCTCAGAATAAGAGGAGACAGATGTGGCATATAGGTAAATGTCAGTTTACAAGTGTCTAAGGGGAAGCCCTGTGCTAGGATGAGGTATATAATTTTAGTTGGGCATATTAGGTGCACCAAAGGCAGCTTTTGATTGCTGAACTTCAATACTTTGATAGCTGGAACTTGGTAGTCATCCTTAGGAGGAAGACATGACCAAATAAAAGACTAGACCTTGGTGTTCTTCAGGAAAGTAATCTAACAGCAAGACAGAAGGAATGGGGAGAAGCACAAAGCCTGCCAGGACCCTGTTTGCATGCTTGAGCTGGCCAGAGGGTTTTCGCTGCCACCTTTTAAATATTTATTTATTGGGAAGGGTTGTTGAATGTTGAGCATGTAGATGAGCTTCTCTCCAGCTGTTTCCTGCACACCGTCTGAACTACTTTATAAACTAAAGAAGACAAATACCTTTGGTTATCCTGATTCATGAGTTGTGAATGGCGATGGATTTGGTGACTCTGTATATAAAACGTTTGACAATTTGTGAAAAATAAGGAATGATGCAGCTGGTTGGCCGCTTCTGAAGTCTCTGAATAAATTGACAAAGGAAAAGAATGAGCTCTGTGATAACATTAATGAAGTTCTGGTATGTCACAACACAATGGAGGACAACAACGAATTAGCAATAAAATTCACCAGACCTAGATATGTTTAAAAAGTCTAAAGGTTTCTACATGGGCCCTGGAAGAGAATCTTCTCTCCAATAGTCGCAGAACTCAAGTTGCAAAGAATTATACTGAAGCCCTCATTTTAAGGTTGGCTGTATTACAGTAAAGAATTCAAGTTCCAGCTTCAGAGGGGTCCAACAATTAAAGTAAGGGAATTGACTGGTCAAAATCAAAATGGGATCCAATAACAGGATGGAGATGTGTGAGAGAACCCTATTGAGGTTGAAAATTTTGAACTCTCGGATTCTGAAGGCCTTATCTCACCTGTTTTTCCACCCTCAGCAGAAGTATGTCCTACCCCCTGAAATATTGCCTTTCTACCTTTGACTGAGGAATCCAATGCTTCATTTTCTGCTAGACCAAAAGTGAGTTTCTTCAAAGGAGATGCTAGACAAGTTTTTCTGTCCCCCGTGGCCCACCACTAGTTGCCTCTGGACCTGTAATCAGACAAGGCTTTTCAGGCTCCTAGAAGATGGAAAGCATAATCCATGAGGAAGTGTGCTATTCTACTATAAAGCTTAATAAGTTCAGAAATTCATTCAAATAGAAGTCTGGGGAACATGTGTTGGTATGAGTTTTAAGGGTGTGAGATAATGGTGGAAGCACATAAAACTGGATCAGGATGAGTTTATTGTCAAGGGCCCTCTTTGTGGGTATTGTAGGTTCAGTATGGAAGCTCGTACAGTTACAAAAAGTGTCAAAATTTGTTTGAGTGGTTGGCTGATGCATTTGACAAAAAAAAAAAAAAAAAAAAAAAAAAAAAAAAAAAAAAAAAGCCTGCTGAAAAGGAATTGGAGATGCCTGATATCCCTTGGCTTAGTGTTGATGAAGAGATTTTAAGGCTGAGACATTGAACTGCTAGTGGGTAAGCTGTGCAAAACCCAATCCCCTGAAACAGGAAGGCCCAGCAGGCATGTCCTTGATGAATCCTATTAGACAAAATGGTGAGGGAGCACCAGCATATTTGAATAGCTTTGTTATCACCCTTTTTCTCATGCTAGACTTTAGGGTTGGAGATACTGCTGCTCAGTTGGCCAAATTAAATGCAATGGGCCTATGTTCAGGCCAGATGACAGCACTGACTTACCAAAGTCAAGGTGATAGTAGTGATTGTGCTTGTTTATGTTAACTTAACACAAGCTAGAGTCACCTGAAACGAGGAAACTGAATTGAGAAAATGCCTTCATGAGATCTTGCTGTAAGGCATTTTCTTAATTAGTTATTGATAGGAGAAGGCAGAACCCATTGTGGATGGGAACATACAGGCTAGTGGTCCTGAGTTCTATAATAAAGCAAGCTGAGTAAGACATGGGAAGCAAGCCAGTAAACAGCATCTCTCCATGGTCTCTGCATCAGCTCCTACCTCCAGGTTTCTGACCTGTTTGAGTTCTTGCCCTGACTTCATTCAATAATTAACAGTAATATGGAAGTGTAAGCCAAATAACTTGCTTTTTGGTCTTGGTGTTTCATTACAACAATAGAAACCCTAACTACAACAAATAGCATAGACAAAACAATGTTCACAATGGTCTTACCCATAATGACCAGCACAGCAACGTGAATTTTATTGGCTAATTGATGACAGTGTTTCTAAGCATGAAATAAAAAGCCTACTGAATTTTTGTTTGATCTATATAAATGCAAAAAAAAAAATCTCTAATGAAAGAAAGACTATGTAGGTATGTAGGTTGGTGGCAAAGGGAGATTTCAGTCTGTGAACCAATTTCCATACTTGAGCAAGTTTGCAGATCCAGAGCCCGTTGGATAAAGGAATGTTGAGGTTCCCCTGAGGAAGGACCTTGGTAAAATATTTCAAGAGTTTCTGTTTGCTTTCTTCAGTCCTTCCAAGAGGGATCCACAGCCTCTTCAAAGATAACTGTACAGTAGGAGAAAGAAAACAACCAGACTTTCAGGGGTCTGTTGGATAGTGGCTTTGAATTGACCCTAATTCTGGGAGACCCTAAGAAACATGTGGCCAGTTAAAATACGGATTATGGAAGTCAGGTGATTTTTGGAGTGTTGGTGGAAGTTGAATTCACAATAGGGCCAGTGGGTTCCCAAACTCATCTTATGGATATTTCTTCAGTCCCAGAGTATATAATTAGGATAGATATACTTAGAAGTTGGCAGATATACTTAGAATTCTCCCATTGGTTCCCTGACTGGTGGGGTGAAGACTTATGGTTGGAAAGTCTAAATGGAAGTCTTTAGAGTTGCCTTTGCCAGGTAAGTAGTGAATCAAAAACAGTTCTGCATTTCTGGTAGAAATTAGTACCACCATTCAGGATGTGAAATGTAGCAGCTCACATACATCTTGCTTTAACCCTCCTGTCTGACTGGTGCAAATAACAGGTGCATCATGGGAAATGACCACAACTCAGTCAAGTAGCAACTCCAACTGCGGCTGTGCCAGGCATAGTGTCTTCACCTGAACAGATCAACACATTGCATACATGGTATGTAGCCACTGATCTAGTAAATGCCTTTTTCTCAGTACCTGTTCATGAAGATCATTATAAGCCATTTGCTTTTAGTTTGACAAGGCCATCAGTATACCTTTAAAGTCTTAGTTCAAGGTTATATTATCTCTCCAGCCCTGTGTAATAACAGCCTGAAGGATCTGTCTATATTGTGAACTTGAGGGCAGGTCTGTGGGTGGCATGGCCATCTGCAAGTTTCTGTCTGCATGGCGATGGGGGAACTCTGTGTGTCTATGGCTTGCCTGTGCTGTAGGTTGGAGGGCAGGCCTGTGGGTATCTCCCCCAGCCAACCCTGTACTGCATGGTGAAACACAGGTTTCTGTCTTCCTCTTCCTATGCCAGACTGTCTGGATTTAATTTTTTTAATGTGTCTTAGGCATATGACAATTTTGGCCACCAAGGGAGGCATCAAGGAAGGATTGCAAAACACTGCTATATGTTCTGCCCCAGACTGATGTAAGAACAACACCAACAACAGAGTGTTTCTTTGCCCATTGACAGGGGGGGGGGTACAGTTTCTTTATCCATTCGTCTGTTGAAAGATATTTAGGTTGTATCCCGTTCCTGGCTATTATGAATAGAAAAGCAATGAACATAGCAAGAGATCTTGTAGTGGCTATTCTTCGTTGTCAACTTGACTATATCTGGAATGAACTACAATTCAGAACTGGAAGGCTCACCTGTGATCCTGAGATCCTGTGAGGCTGAGAGATACAAGTTTCTGACGTGGATCTTGGCATGGAGATCTTGAGGCATAGTGGCTATGAATCCCAGGAGAGTTTGGCAAGGAGATCTCTGAGTTCAAGGTCATCTATGACAAAGCAAGTCCCAGATCCAGGTGTGATTGTACACACTTTTAAACTGGGCCACAACTTCTGCTGGAGACCTACATAAGGACATTGGAAAAAGGAAGACACTTTTCTTCACCGGCCTGCCTTGTGGGACTGATCAATTGCTAG
Organism: Micromys minutus; assembly: GCF_963924665.1. Classification (NCBI taxonomy): domain Eukaryota; kingdom Metazoa; phylum Chordata; class Mammalia; order Rodentia; family Muridae; genus Micromys; species Micromys minutus. Next base: position 35,608,803 of record NC_137960.1, on the reverse strand, counting down.
ATTCTTGGACTTCATTCACAGCTGCTGCTGATCATTGTTGGGGAGTTGGACTACAGGCTGTAAGTCATCAGCAAATTCTCTTAGTATATAGAGTCTACCCATTAGTTCTGTGACTCTAGAGAACCCTGACTAATACAGATCTTGTGGTAGGATGATGCAGCTTTGGCTATATGTCCAAGAGTTGTATCTTGAAGTAGATTGATTCCCAACTTCCCTAGGAACCACCATATTGATTTCCAGAGTGATTTTTTGCAAGTTTCCAATCCCACCAACAGTGGATGACTGTTTCTGTTATTACACATCCTCATCAGCACAAGATGTCACTTTGCGTTATTGATCTTAGCTGTTCTAACAGGTATAAGATGGAATCTCAAAGTAGCTTTGATTTGTGTTTCTATGATGGGTAAAGATGATGATCATATTTGTGTTTCTTAGTAATTGAGTTTACTGTTTAGATCTCTGTCCCATTTCAAAATTGGGTTATTTGATTTCTTGATATAAAGTTTTTTTGTGTTTTTTATATAATTTGGATATTAGTCCTCTTTCAGATATTAAGTTGCTATTTTTTTTTATCGTTCTGTAGGTGGCTACTTTGTTCTAATGACAGTGTTCTTTGCCAGCAGAAGATTCTTAGTTTCATGAGGTCCCTGTTTATTAATTGTTGATCTCAGTACCTATGCTAATGGTGTTCTGTTCAGAATGTCTTTTCCTATACCAGTGAGTTCAAGGGTATTCCCCACCTTTCTCTTATCACGTTCACAGTATCTGGTGTTGTGTTAAGATTTTGATCCATTTGGAATTGAGTTTTGTGAAAGGTAATAAGCATGGATATATTCTTCTGCAAGCAGACATGAAGCTTGACTAGCACTATTTCCTAGTGTATTTCTGGTTTCTTTACAAAAGAAAGTCTGGGTCTTCTACTCAATACCATTGACCAGTGTGTCTGTTTTGATATTACCATGTGATTTTTTATTAGTATAGTTCTTAGTACAACTTGAAATTGGGGATGATAATAGTTCTTTTGTTTTGGGTAATGTTCTACATATGGTAATATTTTTGTGTATCCACATGAAGCTCAGAATTACCTGTCAAGACCTGTGAAGAGTTATGTTAGCATTTTAGTGGAGATTGCATTGACTTTATAGATTGCTTTTGCTAGTGTGGTCATTTTTATTTTGTTAATTTTGCCTGTCCATGAGCATGGGAGAACTTTTCATCTCATTATATCTTCAATAATATTTTTTCAAAGACTTGAAGTTTTATCATACAAGTCTTTCACATGCTTGGTATTTATTTGTGGCTACTGGGAAGAGTGTACTTTCCCTGGCTTCTGTGTCTGTCATTTGTATATAGGAAATTTACTGATTTTTGTGAGTTAATCTGATAGCCAGCCACTTTGCTGAAAGGTCTATCATCAGCTGTAGGAGTTCCCTGGTGGAATTTTTAGAGTAGCTTATTCATGTATAGTATCATATTACCTACAAATTAATAAACTTTGATCTACATAGATAGGCCTACCTGTTCACAAAGTCTTAGATAGCTAAGAAGTAATACTCTTTAATTTGACCTGCATATCAATATATTCTCCAGCAAAATCTTTACTAGCTTTTATGTCAAAAATAAACAAAACAATTACAAAATGAATGTAGAAACTTAGAGTCACCCAAACTAACCTCAAAAAGAAAAATGAATTTTATTAAGTTTATTAAATCTTCCTAAAATCTATAATAATTGAGTCAAGCATAAAATAAACACATAAATGAATTGAATAGAATTGAGAAGCCAGAAAGAAACTTATACACGTGGTCAAATGACTTTTAACAAAAATGCCAAAAAGACTCAGTGAAGAGGAATCTTTTCAACAAATGATTCAAGAACAACTAAATGTCAGATCTAAAACTATAAAACTCAGCAACCTTTAGATAACATGGCCTTGTGAATGCCAAGTAAGTATGTCAGTTAGTGTCCTCTAGAGGAATGGGATTTATAGAATGAAAGAGAGAGAGGAAGGGTGTGTGTGTGTGTGTGTGTGTGTGTGTGTGAAGGAGATTTATTTTTTATTTTTTTAATGAATAAGATACTTTATTTTTTATTAATTCGTTTATTTTATAAATTATTACAGCTCACAAAATTTGTTACATAATATGTGATGAATACACAATTTTTATCTTTTTTTAAATTGAACAACTTTATTTTAAAAAACAAAGATAAATGTACAGATTTTAAAAGCATTTTTGCATAACAGTATATGAATATATTTTTGTCAGTACTTGACATTTTTAAAGGTTTGATAGTATGCCTTAAGATCTTACTAGTTACAATGAGCATAAAGTACATGTAAAACAAGATGTAACCTGGAAATAGTCAGTTTTCTTGGTGTGTAAAGATTAAATTAAGCATAATGATTTTTCAATTTTTTTTTGGCCTTTGTTTTTCTTGAACTTCATATAGTCTGTGAGTTGTTTCTGGGGTATTCGAAGCTTTCTTAGGCTAGTATCCAATTATCAGTAACTGCATATTATGTCTGTTCTTTTGTGACTGGGTTATGTCACTCAAGATGATATTCTCTAGATGCATCCATTTTATTAAGAATTTCATAAAGTCATTGTTTCTGATAGCTGAGTAGTAGAACATTGTGTAAATATATCACAATTTTTTGTATCCATTCATCTACTGAAGGACATCTGGGTTCTTTCCAGCTTCTGGCTATTATAAATAGGGCTGCTATGAACATTGTGGTGCATGTGTCTTTGTTGTATGTTGGAGCGTCTCTGGGGTATATGCCCAGAAGTGGAATAACTGGGTGTGAAGGAGATTTATTATAATGGGTTATAGGCTGTGGTCCAGCTAATCCAACAAATGCTGTCACCTAATGGAAGGTCCAAAAATCTAGTTATTTTTCAGTCCACAAGGCTTGGTATCTCAGCTGGACTTCAATATCTGCCAGAATACTGAAGAAGTAGGCTCTAATGCTGTGCAGGAATGGCTTTGTTGGTGAGAGCAAGCAGGCAAATAAAGCAAGCGTCCTTCCTCAGTATCCTCTATTTAGGCTGTAAGCAGAAAGTGCGAACCAGGTTAAAGGTGGATTTTCACATTTCAAAGAATATGAATTAAAATTGGCCATTCCCACCTCAAATGATTTAGCAAAGCAAACATTCTACAGGTGCATCCAGCTCCTTGAGGTTTTAGTTAATTCCAGATGTAGTCACTCAATCAAGAATATATAAGTCCACCCCTTGTCAGCTTGACACACAATCACACTTTTCTTATGCCATGCTTAATTTACAAAGAAAAACAATAACCAGGCCATAATTACGTCTATCATAATATAACTATCCCTTGTGCAACTGCCAACACTGCAAATTTTAGAAGAGATGGAAATGTGCCAGAGGTCAACTCTAGCTGCAGAGTTCATGCCCTGAGATGGAGAAGGGGCACCGGTGCCAATGAAGACATTGATTACCCACCTATTGACTTTCAGGCAAGTGGCCCTGACTAGTTCAAGCTGTCTTTGCATTCATGGTGGGCTTTTACAACTGCTCATTCTAAGGTGGAGGAAGTTACAACCTGTAACTATTTTAAGTGGCCATAAGTATTGTGGAGGGATGGTAGATTATTTTAAATGACTTCTCTGAAATGATGTGTCTACTGAAATGACCATGCAATTTTCTTGTCCTTTATTTTATCAAAATGGCATATTTTTATTTAATTTGTATAATTAACTATGCTCGTTATACCGTGTAGTTTTATGACAATTTGACACAAGCCAAAGTCTTCTGAAAGAAGGGAACCTCGGTTAAGAAAATACATCATAGGATTGGGGTTTGGGTAGGACTGTACAGAATTTTTTTTTCTTACTTCTTTTTGTTGGATATTTTCTGTATTTACATTTCAGGTGTTATCCCCTTTTTGCCAATGCCGTCTCTCTCCCCCTCCCATTGCATCCCTGAAGGTGCTCCTTCCCCCAACCTCCCTCTCCCATCTCAGCACCTAGGCATTCCCCTACACTGGGAAAATGACCCTGGACCAAAGTCCCCTCCTCTCATTAATGTCAGAGAATGCTATCCTCTGCTGCATATGCACCTGGAGCCATGGGTCTCTGAACATATATTGGTTGGTGTTTTAATCCCTGGTAGCTGTGGTGGGTTTGGTTAGTTAATAATTTTGTTCTTCCTATGGAGTTGCAGACTCTTTCAACTCCTTCAGTCCTTTATCTAGCTCCTTCCTTGGGGCTCCCTTGTTCAGTCTGGTAATTAGCTTCAAGCATCCTCCTCTGTACCAGTATGGCTCTAGCAGAGCCTCTGAGGAGGCATACATGTCAGATTTCTGCCACTAAGCACTACTTGGCATCAGCAATAGTTTATGAGTTTAGTGGCTACATGTGGGACGAATCCCCAGGTGAGGCAGTCTTTTGATGATCTTTTCTCCAATGCAGCTCCACTATTTGTTTCATTATTTCCTCTCATGAGTGTTTTTTTCTCCATTCTAAGAATGACTGAAGCATCCACCTCAGTCCTTCTTAGATGCCTCACCTTAGAAGGTAGATGCCTCAGTCTGTGAATTGTTTCCTGGGTATCTCGAGCTTTTTGAGCTAGTATCTGCTTATCAGTGAGTACATAACATGAGTGTTCTTTTGTGACTGGGTTAATTCACTCAGGATAATGGCTCCAAGTTCCAACCGTTTGCTTAGAAATTCTATGAAATCATTGTTTTTAATAGCTGAGTAGTAGCCCACTGTGTAAATGTACCACAATTTCTGTATTTCTTCCTCTGTTGAAAGGCATCTGAGTTATTTCCAGCTTCTGGCTATTATAGCTGCTATGAACATGGTGGACCATGTGTTCTTGTTAGATGTTGGAGATTCTTTTGGGTATATGCCCAGGAGTGGTATAGCTGGGTCCTCAGATAGTACTATGTTCATTTTTTGAGGAACTGCCAGACTGATTTCCAGGGTAATTGTGCCAGTTTACAAGCACACCAACAGTGGAGGAGGGTTCCTTTTTCTCCATATCCTTACCAGCATCTGCTGTCACCTGAGTTTTTGATCTTAGCTATTCTAGTTGGCTATGAGGTGGAATCTTAGGGTTGTTTTGATTTGCATTTCCCTGATGACTCAGGATGTTGAGCATTTATTTAGGTGCTTCTCAGCCATTTAATATTGCTCACTTGAGAATTCTTTGTTTAGTTCTGTACCCCATTTTTATTAGGATTATTTGATTCTCTAGCGTCTACCTTCTTGAGTTCTTTGTATATATTGTATACTAGCCCTCTATCAGATGTATGTTTGCTAAATATATTTTCAAAATATGTTGGTTGCTGTTTTGTCCTTCTGACAGTGTCCTTTGCGTTACAGAGGCTTTGAAATTTCATAAGGTCCCATTTGTCGATTCTTGATCTTAGAGCATAAACCACTAGTGTTCTGTTCAGGAAGATTTTCCCTGTGCCTATGTGTTCTACGCGTTCCCCCACTTGCTGTTCTATTAGTTTCAGTGTACCTGGTCTTATGTGGAGGTCTTTAATCCATTTGGACTTGAGCTTTATACAAGGAGATAAAAAAGGGTCAATTTGCATTCTTGTGCATGCTGACTGCCAGTTGAACCAGCACCATTTGATGAACAGGCTGTCCTTTTCCACTGAACATTTTTAGCTCCTTTGTCAAAGATCAAGTGGCCATAGGTGTGTGGGTTCATTTCTAGGTCTTCAATTCTATACTCCATTTATCTACCTGCCTGTCTGTACCAAAACCATGTGGGTTTTTTTTTTTTTTTAATCACAATTGATCTGTAATGCATCTTGAGGTCAGGGATGGTAATTTCCCCGGAAGTATTTTTATTGTTGAGAATAGTTTTTGCTCTCCTGAGTTTTTTATTATTCCAAATGAATTTATAAATTGCTTTTTCTAAATCTGAAGAGTTGAGTTGGAATTTTGACTGCATTGAACCTGTAGATTGCTTTAGGCAAGATGGCCATTTTTTATCATATGAATTGTGCCAATCCATGAAGACCAGAGATCTTTCCACCTTATGTGATCTTCTTCAATTTCATTCTTAAGAGACTTGTAGTTCTTGTCATACAGATCCTTCACTTGCTTGGTTAGGGTAACACCAAGGTATTTTATATTCTTTGTGACTATTGTGAAGGTTGTTAATTCTCTAATTTCTTTTTCAGCCTCTTTGTCCTTTGAGTAGAGGAAGGCTACTGATTTGTTTGAGTTAGTTATATATAGCCACTTTGTTGAAGTTGTTTATCAGCTGTAGAAGTTCTCTGGTGGAATTTTTGGGGTCACTTAAGTATATTATTATATCATCTGCAAATAGTGGTATTTTGATTTCTTCCTTTACAATTTGTATCCTTTTCACCTCTTCTTGCTCTCTGGTTGATCTGGCTACTACTTACAGTACTGTATCAAATAGATAGGGAGGTAGAAGACATCCTTGTCTAGTCCCTGATTTTAGTGGGATTGTTTCAAGTTTCTCATCATTTAGTTTGATGTTGGCTACTGGTTTGCTGTATATTGCTTTTACTATTTTTAAATATGAATTATTGATCTTTCCAAGACTTTTAACATGAAAGGGTGTTAAATTTTGTCAAACATTTTCTCAGCATCTACTGAGATGATCATGTGGTTTCCTTTCTTTGAGTTTGTTTATATAGTAGATTACAATGATGAATTTCCATATATTAAACTATCTTTGCATCCCTGGAATGAAGCCTACTTACTTGATCATGGTGAATGATTGTTTTGATGTGTTCTTGGATTCTGTTTGCAAGAATTTTATTGAGTATTTTTGTACCAATGCTCATGAGGGAAATTGGTCTGAAATTCTCTTTCTCTGTAGGGTTTTTGTGTGGGTTAGGAATGAGCATAACCGAGGCTTTGAAGAATGAGTTGGGCAGTATTCCCTCTGTTTCTATTTTGTGGAATAGTTTGGAGAGTGTTGGTATTAGGTCTTCTATGAAGATCTGATACAATTCAGCACGAAACCCATCTGGTCCCAGGCTTTTTTGTTGGGAGGCTTTTGATGACTGCTTCTGTTTCTTTTGGGGTTATAGGGTGTTTAGATGGTTTATCTGATCCTGATTTAACTTTGGTATCTGGTATCCATCTAGAAAAATTTCCATTTTCTCTAGATTTTTTTAGAGATTGTTGAGTATAGGCTTTTGTGGCAGTATCTGATTACTTCTTGAATTTTTTTTCAGTTTCTGTTGTTATGTCTACACTTTAATTTCTGATTTTGTTAATTTGGATAATCTCTAAATGCCCTCTGGTTAGTCTGGCTAAGGGATTATCAATCTTGTTGATTTTCTCAAAGAACCAGCTCCTGATTGTGTTCATTTTTTTTTTTTTTTTGTATAGTTCTTTTTGTTTGTATTTGGTTGATCTCAGCTCTGAGTTTGATTATTTCCTGCCATCTACTCTTCTTGAGTGTATCTACTTTTTTTTGTTGTACAGCTTCCAGGTGTGATGTCAAGCTGTTAGTGTATGCTCTTTCCGGTTTCTTTTTGGAGGCACTCAGAGCTATGAGTTTTCCTTTTAGCACTGCTTTCATTGCATCCCATAGGTTTGGGTATGTTATTCCTTTCTTTTCATTAAATTCTAAAAAGTCTTTGATTTCTTTCTTTATTTCTTCTTTGATCAAGCTGTGGTTGAGTAGAGCATTGTTCAGCTTCCATATACATATGAGCTTTTTGTTGTTTTTGCTGTTATTGAAGACCAGCCTTAGTCCATGGTGATCTGATAGGATGCATGGGATTATTTCAATGTTTCTGTATTTGTTGAGGCCTGTTTTGTGATCGCCTATATGGTCACTTTTGGAGTAGGTGTTATGAGGTGTACAGAAGAAGGTATATTCTTTTGTTTTAGGATAAAATATTTGTACAGATGTCTGTTAAATCCATTTGGTTAATAATTCCTGTTAGTTTCACTGTGTCTCTGTCCAGTTTCTGTTTCCATGATCTGTCCATTGATGAGAGTGGGGTGTTGAAGTCTCCCACTATTATTATATGTGATGTAACATGTGCTTTGAGCTTTTGTAGAGTTTCTTGTATGAATGCGGAGTATTTGGAGTATATATGTTCAGGATTGCCAGTTCATCTTGATAGATTTTTCTTTTGATGAGTAAAAAGTGTCTTTCCTTATCTTTTTTGATAACTTTTGGTTGAAAATCTATTTTATTCGATATTATCATGGGTACTGCAGTTTGTTTCTTGGGACCATTTACATGGAAACTGTTTTCCCAACTTTTTACTCTGAGGTAGTGCTTGCCTTTGTTGCTGAGACGAGTGTTCTGTATGCAACATAATGTTAGGTCATGTTTACATATCCAGTCTTGTCTTTTTATTGGTTAATTAAGTCCATTGATGTTAAGAGATATTAAGGAATAGTGATTGTTGTTTCTAGTTATTTTTGTTGTTAGGAGGTAGAATTATATTTGTGTGCCATTCTTTTGTTTTTGTTTATTTTTTTGCAAGAGGATTATATTCTTGCTTTTCCTAGGGTATTGTTTCTTTCCTTGTGTTGGAGTTTTTTTTTTTTTTAATCTATTATCCTTCATAGGGCTGAATTTGTAGACAGATATTGTGTAAATTTGATCTTGTCCTGGGAATATTTTGATTTCTTTATCTATAGTAACTGAAAGTTTTGCTGGATGTAGTAACCTGGGCTGGCATTTGTGTTCTCTTAGGGTCTGTATGAAGTCTGTTCAGGATCTTCTAGCTTTCATAGCTTCTGTTGAGAAGTCTGGTGTAGTTCTGATCATTCTGCTTTTATGTGTTATTTGTCTTTTTTTCCCTTACTGCTTTTAGTATACATTTTTTTTGAACATTTGGTGGTTTGACTATTATGTGTCAGGAGGAATTTCTTTTCTGGTTTAATCTATTTGAAGTTCTGTAGGCTTCTTGTATGTTCATGGTTATTTTTTTCTTTAGGTTAGGAAAGATTTCTTCTATAATTTTGTTGATGATATTTACTGGGCCTTTCTGTTGGGAGTCTTTGCTCTCTTCTACACCCATTATCCTTAAGTTTGGTTTTTCATTGTGTTGATTGCCTGGATGTTTTGGGTTATGAACTTTTAAATTTTTACATTTTCTCTGACTGTTGAATCAGTGCTTTCTTTGTTATCCCCCCCAGATTCTCTCTTCCATTTCTCATATTCTATTAGTGATGCTTGCATCTATTACTCCTGATCTCTTTCTTAGGTTTTTTTTTTTTTTTTATCTCTAGGGTTGTCTCTCTTTGTGCTTTCTTTATAACTCCCATTTCTGCTTTTAGATCCTGGATGGTCTTGTTCAATTTCTTCATTTGTTTTCTTGTGTCTTCCTGTGTTTCTTGCTTGTAAGCATCCTATATTTCTTTAAGGGAGTTACTCATGTGCTTCTCAAGGCCCTCTATCATCAGCATGAGGCACAATTTTAAGTCCAAATCTTGTTTTTCTGGTGTATTGGAATATACACTGCTTGCTGTGGTGGGAGAGCTGGGTTCTGACGTTGCCAGGTTGTCTTGGTTTCTGTTGCTTAGATTCTTGTGCTTGCCTCTTTGCATCTTCTTATTTTTGATATTAGTTGGTCTTGCTTTCCCATGAATTGAGCTTGTCTTTCATGTGTGTGTGTTGGCTGTGGGCTCCAGAGGGAGACTGGTCCTAAGTGCTCATCTCTCTGTGGGCAGGCTGTGAGTTCTGATGGTGATGGGCAGGCTCTAGCTCTGCGTGCAGTTGGAGGCCCGTGGGCTCCATAGGGAGAGAGGTCCCGAGTCTTCCCTGGGCACTCAGTTCTCTGTGGACAGGCTGCCAGTACTGATGTCAGTGTGCCTGATCTGTCTATGGCTCTGGGGTGAAATGGTGGCTGGACCAGTCTGATCCCAGACTGTACCACAATCTCTGTGCCCCAAGAGTTCCTGGAGGTCCTGCCTAGATTATCAGTGGTGAGAGAGCTTTAGCTCATCCATGGGCTTAAGAAGGGAGAGCATTCCTGTGTCTCCTCTGGGTGCTCAGTTCTCTGTGAACAGGCCACAAGTTCTGATGGCAACGTGCCTGCTCTGACTGTCCAGAATGTTCTTAATTAGTAATTGATGATGGAGTGCTCACCCATTTTGGGTGGAGAACCCTTAGGCTAGCTGGTGGTTTTGGATGCTAAAGGAGAGCAGTCTCAGAAATCCACGTGGAGCAAGCCAATAGGGAGCACTGTTTTCTAGTCTCTGCGTCAGCTCCTGACTCCAGGTTCCTGTCCTGTTTGAGTTCCTGCCCTGATTTCTTTCAAAGAGAGATTATAATGTGAATTTATAAACCAAATAATTCCTTTCTGCCCCAACTTGTGTTCGGTCACTTTTTTTTTTTTTACATCAAAAGTAACCATAGATATCTCTTTTTATATATTCTTAGCCTTGGTTTGCTAGTCCTTTCTTATACATTTTAATATCTATATTCATGAAAGGATTTTTTTATAGTATTCTTTTCTTCTAATGCTTTTGCTTAGATTCAGTGTGAGCGTAGTACCTCACACAATCCATAGGGAGGTACTTTCTCCTCAGAGTTCTAAGTTTTTGAAACCTTTATACTAAGGCTCAAGAGAACATTACAGAGAAGGGAGCAGAAAGACTGTAATCAGGAGCCAAGAACCTCTGCTGTGAGATGGGATCCTCTATCTGTGACTGGGAAGCTCCATACATTAATTTCAGTGGTAAAACTGCCTAGGTTAGATTTGAACAATAACAATACCAGTTGTCATGCCAACTTGGCTGGGGAAAATCTCACAAGGCCCTACCATAGATGAAGAGCTAATGGCAGTTAATGACTATTGAAAGAGGAAGAGTCAAATTTGTCATCTCATGCTAAGTGGTCAGGTCGAAAGACAGATACATATAAACAACACTAAATGGACTCATCAGATTGTATTTTCATATTTGCACGCACACACACACACACACACACACACACACACACACACGCATGCACGCACGCACACGCACGCATGCATGCTCGAGCACACACAAACACATCAATGATAAAGGAAAAGAGACCATGAAATTGAGAGGGAGTTGTATGGCACAGGGTGGATAGAATGGAGAAGAGACCAGGGGGAAATTATTTCAATACAGTACACATACCTGAAATTTAAATAGTAAATTAAAAAGGAAGAATTTTATCTTTTTGGAAGGATGTTAAAAACTTGCATTAACCACTTAAATGTTTGTTATAATTTACCTATGTAGTCCTTAATAGCAAAGTAAATGTGATTTTCTAGCTATCTGTGTGTCTGTGTATCCATCTATCTATATCTGTCTGTCTATTATCTACCTAATATGTAGCTACCTATTTTCTATCTACTTATCATCTACCTACCTATTAGCTATCTATTATCTATTTATTATCTATCTATCTATCTATCTATCTATCTTTCTATCTATATCAATCTATCTATCTATTATCTATTTATTATCTATCTATTTATCTATCATCTACCTATAATTATCTATCTATTTATCTATTATCTATCTATCTATTTATCTATCTATCATTTTCTGTATATCTATCTATCTATCTATCATTATCTATCTATCTACCTTTCTATCTATCTATCATTATCTATCTATTTATCTATCATTATCTATCTATCTATCTATCTATCTATTTATCTATCTATCATCTACCTATAATTATCTATCTATCTATCTATTTATCTATCTATCATCTACCTATAATTATCTATCTATTTATCTATTATCTATCTATCTATTTATCTATCTATCATTTTCTGTATATCTATCTATCTATCATTATCTATCTATCTACCTTTCTATCTATCTATCATTATTTATCTATCTATCTATCATTATCTATCTATCTATCTATCTATCTACCTTTCTATCTATCTATCATTATCTATCTATCTATCTATCTATCATCTATCTATCATCTATCTATCTATCTATCATTATCTATCTATCTATCATTATCTATCTATCTATCATTATCTATCTATCTATCTATCATTATCTATCTATCTATCTACCATCTATTTATCTATCTATCTATCATTATCTTTCTTTCTATCTATCTATCTATCTATCTATCTATCTATCATTATCTATCTATCTATCATCTTCCTACCTATCTATCTTCACTGTGTTCACTGCAGGGACTGCATGTGAGACAATGCAAGGTCTCCTAACACTGAGCTTTACCTGTTTATCTGTTCAGATTTTCTACTACTTTGTGTGGTCTGGAAATTTTCTGTTTTATAAGTTATCTAGCTTATTAGCATCTCATCCTCACAGTGTCCTCTGTAATCCTCCTTATTTCTGTAGTGTTGCTAATGGTATTCTCCTCTGATTCCTGACTTTGGTAAATATGACTTTCCTATTCTTTGTCTTTGTTTTTTGGCTTTAAACAATATTTACCTACAAGATTTCTGTATATTGAACTTGTTTAAATACAGGGATTAGACAATGACAACAACAAATTGGGAAGACAGGTTTCTTTGTTTCTTTATCCCTTCGCATGCACCTCCCTCTCTACCATAATTGTAAGGTCTTTTGTACATCAGGATGCATTTTTATCTTATATTCTGAAACCTAATTAAGGGATGAATTGAAGCATTTTTCACTGCCCATTTCTGTTTGTTTCTTTGGTATCTCTTGTATAGCCTAAGGAATTCTAGCTCCGTCAATTTCGGTAACCAGCATTTCAGGAATTCAGCTGGCTTTGACTAGGCATTCTGTTTCTGGCTTAAGAATTCAGATGCTATTTGAATTCAGAGTTCACAGCAAAATTGCTGCAGCTATTTAGATGCTTGGAGTTTTTCCTGTAAGGACTTTATTATGACCTAACCTATGGACTGGGCAGCAGCTGCTCTGTGTTAATTAATTGTGCCAGGAGGGAAATGGAAGTATGGCTGTATCTCCTAGTGAACAAACAAAAGAGAACCCAAGTGCACACAAAAGAAACCAACACCTGTATTTTTTCTTCAAAATCTGTGTTTTTGTTTGTTTGTTTGTTTGTTTGTTTGTTTTTGGTGTGGTAGAAATAAATTCAAACACTCGCATCAGCTAAGTTTCAGAACATTGTTTATTCATATTTTTGTCTGACTTTGGAGTGCTGTAGCTTGGTTTTAGGTGCTTCTGATCAAGTTAGTGGGTTTCTATGAGGCTCTAGCTTAGCCTAGAGGTGAAGATAAAAGGCACTAGATTTGACCTCTGATTCAAATATTGACTCCTTGGAGCCAGGTGGGTGTTAGGAACCAACGAGGGTGAGCTTTCTTTACTTTGGCGTTTGTATTCGACGAATCGGTTGTCTTCGACATTGGATCTTCAAAGATACTTTTCGTTAGCCATAAAAGCTGCCCCTCTGATTCAACTAGACTTTGAAGAGATACACTAAAAATCAAGCCTTGAGTTCACTCAGCTCAAGTTTTATAGATTGGTGTCATTTGAGAGTGAGCATCTCATGAAGAAGCATCCTAGGCGATTAGACCTTCCAGGAGAATGAAGTGGCGTAGGGAACATGCCTAGGGAGAGCCTGCCACCATTACTGGAAGCAGAGAGCTCAATATTTGAAATCATACTTGGAAGTGACTAAAAGATCTTTCACTTTAAAAACTGAGAATAGGCCCTTTTTGGACAAAGATAATGTTCCTTTTAATCCTTTACTCTTTTTCCTTGCCTGGTCTCAAATTTGATTTCTTTGTTTAAAAATAAAGTGGTTAAACATTTGCTATCTTGAGTATTTTTAGCTTCTTACAGATCACCCACATGGCTTGCAGTTTCCTAATGTCTTTCTTATTTAAGATTTCCTTCCTGGGGAAATGGTCTCACAGCTTCTACCCTCACCAGATGCTCTGGAATGGGGTGATCCACCCTCTTCAGACTCAGGAGAGGCAAGATAGTATCAGTTCCTTGTACTTCTTTTTTCTTTTTTTATTGGATATTCTCTGCATTTACATGTATTTACATTTCAGATGTTATCCCCTTTCCCCTAACCCCATTCCCCTCCCTCGCCCCCTTCCATTGCCTCCATGAAGGTGCCCCCTCTCCCAACTTCCCTCTCCCACATCAGCACCTTGGCATTTCCCTACACTGGGAAAAAAAGCCTTTGCTGGACCAAAGGCCTCTCCTCCTGTTGATGTCAGACAATGCTTTGTTTTGCTGCATATGCACCTGGGGCCATGGCTCTCTTCATGTGTTCTCCTTGGTTGGTGTTTTAGTCCCTGGGAGCTATGGTGGCTTCCTTGCACTTCCATTCTTCTGTAGACTTTGAGAATGGAGATCTTTGTTTATTTCTCTATACGATTCTCTGCATGTAAGTCTACATGGCAGAAGAAAGCATCAGATCACATTTAGACATAGGTGCTGGGAACTGAACTCTAAACTAAAGCTCTTAACTGCTGAGCAGTCTCTCCAACCCAGAATGAGAGCGCTCTGAACTAACACAGTTTGGTATATAAATAGCATTAAGGCAAAATTACTTAAGTACAAATGGCATGTCAATGTTTCCCTTTCTCTAAAGTAAAAATTAATTTTCTCCAATCGAGTGTTTCTGGGTATACAAGTTATGGTCAAGGGCAGGCCTCATGCCCAATGTAGATCGCTGATTCCAAACAAACTCACTGGTTATTTTGGGATTGTGTTGTTGGTATACTCAGAAAGCCCCCTTTGAAGGGATCAACCAGTAATAAACATGAGAACCTTAAAGTATTTGGCCTGGAAGATGGCTGAAGCTGGAGTTACAGTCAATGTTTAAAAATGTCAGAGAGAAGGTGTTTTTATGACTTGTTTATAATTTCTATTTTCTATCCCACTGGGGTAATTTACAATTTTTCCCTCTTAGCAAACAGCGAATGAGCTGCCGTGTGACACACCAGTAGCGTTAGATATTAGTTGCTGCAAGTGTGGCTCACATATGAGGCAACACTGAAGCAGATGGACTCCCACTAAACTGAGACTTGTGCGAACCCTATTTTCAGAGCCACAGATGAACTCCATGTGGACGGGCAGCAAACCTTTGGGCAGTGAAGAAAGCCTGCTAGAAATCCATGATTTGCACAGCGCACCGGGGAGACGGTGTCCAGACACCCGACGTTTCTGTTTATACTAACTGCTTTGTCAAATCGCAGCATGTAAGAAAAAAGGATTGTCATTCTCTTTTCCCATCCTTTCTTCCACAAGCATATTTCTGTCTGTTCTTCAGTCAGAACTCTGCTTAAAACAGTCATAAAGAGATAAGCCTGTAGATTTCTAAAGTCTTGGTTGGCTGCTCCTAAGGAATGTGACCTACAACATTTACTATGGGGTCTAGCAGGTTCTTTCTTGAATGAATGGATAAAGGATGAATGAGAAGGGTGCAGGTTCGTCAGTTACTGACTTCCTTTGTCCACCTGGCAAGGGAGTACCATACTCCTGCCCACTCTTCTGCCAAACTCAAATGAATATTTATTTATTATTTGAAGATATTTTTTGTAAATGTAACTTCAAATTATTATCTATCATATATCACGGATCATGTATCATATATCACACATCATATATCAATCATGTATCATATATCATGTACCATGTACCATGTATCATGTATCATACATCATACTTCATACATCATACATCATGTATCATATATTATGTATCATGCATCATACATCATGTATGGTGTATCATATATCATACATCATACTTCATACATCATGCATCATACGTCATGCCTCATACATCATACATCATAATTCATACATCATACTTCATACATCATGCATCATAGATCATACTTCATACATCAAATATTACATATCATATATATCAACATAAATTATTGTATTATTGAATAAAACTTCATTCTTCTTCTTTTAGACTACTGGAGCTTCAAAGTACTTACCTTGATGAAAAAGACTGGTTGTGGTTTGCAGATAGGGTGTGGTTTGCAGATAGAGGGTGGCTTTGATCTACCTTCCTAGTTTCTAGTCTGAGTGAGAAATGAAAGGGTGAGCCTGGGTCGAGGTTGTCATACCTCTTCAAGTGAAGACCTTTCAGAGAAGGGGAAGGCAAGCAGATGCCCATTCAGTTCTCCCTGGAAAGCTTTACCCTTGTGTGTGTCTGTCTACTTCCACTTACTCTTTGAGCGTCTTAGTGCCTTGGTAGCATTAATTACGTGTTCTCTGAGCTCTTTTCATTGGCACACAGAGAAAAGTGCCTTTCATGCACCATTTCTTTAACTAAAAGTTTTAAATGGACATTAGGGTCCCTACTTTTCAATAACACATTGAAGAGACAGACTCCCCCGTCCCCCCAAATAGTTAGTCAAAGAGAACCAAGACCTGTGCTGAAGGACAATACAGAGACATTATGTCAATGCGAAAAATAAAAACTCCCTATACTTTATTGAAATTACTATCATGGGCACCAACAAGACTGTTCTTCCACAGTCTCAATCTGCCATTAGCGATATAGCCCTGGCCCCGTGGCAAGTGCATCACTGCCCAGAAGATAGAGGCTCTTGGTAGCTTCTTGTTCTAAGTTTCCGCTCTTTCATAGTAAATCTAACCCGAAGACATCTCTTTACTGTAAAATTGTCTCCTCCAAAGAGCTCATAAACAGTACCTGCTTCCATTTCCTGGGGTGCAACCAAGTCAGGGCGTTTTTGTGGAGTGAGCATATGCGCCAAGAATCAATATGTGTTTTATTAGCGGCAAGAGACTCGTTGGATTGATTTTTTTTTCTTTTTACCTTTATGGGCATTTGCTATAAAAAGGTAAATTAAAAAGTTAACCATCTGCTACCCTACTTTTCATTTAAAATCTTTTATTTGATTACTCTTTCCGGGGAATCAATGCTTTCTACTTTGCTCTTATGTCGGCTGGTGAATGAGGGTGGTTTTAATTTATAGCTTTTACTTGTCTAACGGTGTTGTCAGAGTCACAGTCTTTATGTGTCCTATTAGCAGTCTGGAAAATATTTCTTACTACATAGGAACAGAACAAAATTCAATTTAGAAATATAATTTCCTGCCACGGAGACACTTGATAACAGGGGGGAGATTAATGGAGCCCAGTGACAGAGACTTGATTTAAAAACAGGAGATTAATATGGCTTTATCAGCCTACACTGCACACGGATCAGCTCCAAAGGTAAAAACCCCGCTTGAAGCTGCTGAGCTGTCTGTCAGTGGGAAAAGGTCTCTGGGCATTTGTTTTGTTAGTTCTGACTATCCGCTGTGTGACAGCTCGTCTGACAATGTGAGGAGCGGCCTGCACACAACACGGAACTTGCTTATTTTACAGTACAAACATGTTTCTTATTATTTCTTTTGATCCCCCAGGAAGTTTGAATGCCACGGAGGTCAGCTTCAGAGGTAAGGGGATTATGTGGAGTAAATCATGTCAAAATTAATGAATAGAATTGTGCTGACACGTCAGTTTGGTTGGATTTAGGGAAAGAGTTTAAATGGTATTTTTAATTGCGTACCTCCTGTCCTTAAGTCCCATTATAAATATTTTTCTCTCCTTTCCAGAAGTCATTAATTCCCTTTCCCAACTTTAGAAGTGTACGTCTTCCAGAGGAATTGAAAGCGTATCTGCAAATTACCTCAGCAGGGCAGAGGCACTCACAGTGTAGATGCTCAAACAAACTGTAGACATCTACTCAACTGTAAGAGACTCACTGAGGAGATGGGGTCCACACTTTGGTTTTGGATCCAATTCTGGATACTGACTAAAGTATTTATATTTCAGGAATTAAAGCGTTTTGGATGTGCTCTTGAGCTATATGAGGTTTTAAACGCTCTGTCTAAGGAAGAGTTTCTTACCTGCTGGCTTCACGACAAGGTGTTTTTCAAAACTCGAATTACACCATTAACTGCTCCCAGGCTAAATCCTCGGCTACAGAGTTTCTGTGGGAAAGAGATATCTTAACAACTCTTTCTTTTTTAAATGGCTGAAGTTTTGTAGGAATGAACTGAAGAAAATATTTTGCAAGTTCTGTAATTAAAAGTTTTGTCTGAATCAGACTACAGGTTGTTGCTCAAGGTTATTAAACAACTTTATGTATTCTAATTATTTTAAATTACTTTCAGTTTCTAAGTTAGTTGAGTGGTTCTGAAATACATTTTTTTTTTTAACATATCACAAGGTTATTGAGAACGAGGTAACTTTTGTAAAATGTTTAAATACTGAAAGGGCTCTAGAAATACAATCAGCTTAAAAAATACTGTTATGTACAGAGTGCTTTAAATGTTTTGTATTTAGGAGTCTTTCTTTGGAGAGAGGAGATGCAGAATTTCAGAGAGATCTTCCTTAGCCTCATGTTGGCGAAGCTGCAAATCTAACCAGTTTCCATTGTTCTTAGGTTTGAGCCACTGGAGATTGCTTACATTTGAAAAATAAGAAAAAACAAACAAACAAAGAGCCCATGGCACACTCCTCCTTGGAACTAAACATGCAGTTATTGATGTCAGAGACATTTAGGCATGGTTTGACTTTTTTTCACCATATACTCTCAATATTCTAAAATTCGGTAATGAGCAGCTGATTGTGATAATCATCAACCTGGTGACCTAGGAAGGTGCTGTCCGACCCCCAGTTAACCTCTTACGGTCACATTATCTCGACACTCTGTTTATCTGTTGCTTGGAAAAACAAACAAACAAACAAACAAACAAGCAAACAAGCAAACAAAAATGCAGAAGCCCTGGGAAATGTTAGGTTCTGTTAAAACTCTCTTGTCTTAAAGCACACAGTAAACTCTCAGGCAAAACATCTTTAAGTGGCTAGACATTCACTCAGAAGGGAAGAGGCTTAAGATAATTCCTAGCCCATAGAGTTGAGCAGAGAGGAAAACTTGAAAGAGCTATTAGTTTCAGGGAACATGCATCCGACTTTCTTCTCTCTTGTTTCACTGGTCCGGTGGGACCTTTGGTGAATATGCCCCTTTGACCTTTCCCTAGTCCTGCAATTACCCTCATCCTGCCTTTTCTCTTTTGCACTTCCTTTCCCAAATGGCCTTTCTTAGGAGATGCCATTTAAATTTTGCAGTGCCTACTCCAGACAGAGCTTCCTGGATTAATTTTAATCCCCTCCATCCGACTGTAGGGCACAACTATCAAATGTGCTGCCAATTTTTTAGAGTTTTGCCTGAGGGTCACAGCATGCCCCACATATTTACAAACATTTTATTTTCCATCCTTGGAAAGATGGAAGTTTTGTTTTTGTTTTTGTTTTTTGCCATTTAGTTTTCTTTAACTTTCTGTTCACCATTTGAGAGTGATATTTGGGAGCAAGAGAAGGGTTATCATGTTTGGCATCTCAGACACAGTTATAGATTCATGTTGGCTAATTATACTCAGCAGATACAGCAGGCTCTAATCTAACACTGCTTCCCTTTCCCTTCCTAAACGTCATGGGTTGCAGCCATAGCCTGGAGACAGCATTGTCCAGTCACAGGACAGCCCTGTCGCTATGGCAGAAATAGCTTATTTTATCTCCCCTCCCCCACCTATATACCGCTGAGTGTGAGAGCCAAGGTGTGGGGGGTAACCCTGTGACAGAGAGGCCACAATCCCTTTTCCTCACCAACTTCATTTATGGTTTTCATCAGTCCTGAGGCATGTGTGCCTGCTCATTGATCCCCCAACCCAGGGTTTTGTTTCACACAGTGAGGATGGAGAGACAACTGTTCTTCATTTGCCCTGCTCCACTGTTTCCAAGGAAACAGGACCATGGGACACAAGGTCATTCTCAGGCAGTCAGACCTCAGCCTTGGCCTGATGTTAACCCTTTGTTCACACTCGCACTTGCTCTTTCTGCTGTAGCAATGGCACCACCCGCTCTCAGAAACATCAGTCACAGCATCGACGTGCTAACAGTGTCCTTAATAACAACTTTTGTCTCTTTCTCGGGCAACACACACAAAGTGACAGGCTGAATAAGTCTCCACCCTCACATTCTTCAGGCTCTCTACATCCACTGAGTGTGCATCTCATGCTCCTGATTACTTAGCAAGCCAAAGTGACCAGCACATATGGACCCCAGGAAAGAGCAGATGTGTACTCTAGAACCGTGGGACAGAAACTCTGATATGTGTCACTAACAGAGCTCTTCAAGTTCTGGATGGAAGGGAATGGCATGTGAGCAGAGTTTCCTCTGCCATGCTTTCTACCGTATTGATTTCAGCCAGCCGTTCTGAATAAGCCCATGTAGAAATGGAGGCCCATATTCACAGTGACTACTGTGGGATGAGACATGACCCGAAATGCCCTAAGTCACTAACAAAAGACCCTTGTGTCATCTTTACGTCACCTCATTCTAGGTCTCAAACCACAAACGTCTCTTCCTAGCACATTTATGAAATGTTAGGTATCTGAAAGTGGGTGACAAAGTTTTGTGGAACTAAATCTAAATAACACCATAATAACACTTTCAAATGTTTAAGATATATAAAAATAAGGCATACTTCATTCCAGTCCAAACTTAGTGATCTTGTGACTTCCAATGGTTGATATCTGCAGTTCCAGGAAGGGGAAGCCATGGGCCTGACCTGGTCCTTCTGACTTCATTACTCAGGGTATTTATTTGTAGCACACACACACACACACACACACACACACACACACACACACACACACACACAAATACACACACACACATATACACACACATGTTCACACACACAAGCACACACATGAACTGTTTTCTCACTTCTACAATGCTAATTTGGGAATCTTCTGTTACAAGAATCCAATTTTTTTTTTGTCTGAGAACACCATCAGTCTTCAAATTTACTTTCAGCAATGACAAAGTTGAAGAAATCAGCTAGAATGTGGATCATAATTTTCCTGGATTCAAGAGGTCATGAACCTAAGAAAGTATAACTAAAGGAATCTTGAGAAGATTTTGTGTAACTGTAGGTTGGAGGAGGACTAACTTAAGGGTTGGTGGGGTTCTCGTAGAAGACCTAGAGCTCTATCTGACCACTTAAGACACATGTCTGTGAGCTAAAGAGATTGCCCAGTGGTTAGGACCCTTTGTTGCTCTTGCATAGGATCTGAGTTTGGATCCCAGCACTCACACAATGGTTCCCAATCTGTAGTTCCAGTTCCAGGGGATCCAGCATCCTCTTCAGACAGCCGTGGCTACTGGGCACACACACGTTGCACATACATACATACAGGTGAAATAGTCATACACACAAAATAAAATCTAAGACAAATTTATTTTAGTTTTCTTTCCTGCAGCCAGTGGTCTTGTACACACTTGGAAATAAGTATTTCTTTGTTTTACCTGAAACTGGCTTTGCTGTGGGACATGTCTGGGATAGGGGCAGCAATGATAGGATGCTGTGCATTCAATGACAGTAAATGACAGATTTGCTTGCTTATATCAGCAAGAGAATCTGGGGTCCTTTCTGGCCACTAAACGACAAGCCCATGGGTGCCATTGGCCTTTCCAGGAGAAACATATTGCATGGAGCCATACAGTATAAATGTTGACACATGACACATGGTCCACACCTTTGGATTCTCTGCCTTGCTCTCTCTCTCTCTTTCTTCTAGGGGCTGGCTGGGCGTTGTGCACGCATCTTTGAGTAAACTGGAACTGACAGATAATGAACATATAGCTGGGGCTATAGCAACAGAAATCGATGCCTTTCAGAATCCACATAAAGGAAAGCAGTCAGGGTGCTTCAAGGCCCTTTAGAGTGATGAATGCAATTTTCACACGAAGCAAGAAAACATGACTGGGAATAGATGGTGAGAGATCTCATTTAGGAGGTGGCGGAGAGGTATCTGAGAGGGTGATCTTGCTGACACTAGAAGCCACCAGCAACATTGTTTCTGAAAATGGTAACAACAACAACAACAACAACAACAACAACAACAACATAAGGCTTAAGATTCAAAACTGAAACAAAACCAAACAGACAGGATGCCCAGATACAAGCCAAAGGATCAGGAAAAGCTTAGCTTATCTGTTCCACACCAGCTTTGTAATGAGCTAGGGCTGAGTTTGGACCATATGGCTGACTGAATTTGTTTTAAATGGTTCTGCTTGGTGCACCCAGCTATAGTGGAACCAAATAACAGTCACATTTAAAAACACATAAAGACATTTTCAAGTAGTCGTGGGAGAGGGCTGTGTGTTTCCAGAGACTTCTGCCCTGACCACTTGCACACCTTATACTATTTGCCACAATTATTTTGAGTGGCATTTCCCTACAGGGGCCACGATAGGCCATAAAACAAATTTGGTGAGGCGTATGGTGTCTGTTATAGAACATGCCTTCTGCATCTTCAAACTATAACAGTATAAATTTCTTTTTTCTCCTGTGTTTTTATTATATTTATTTTATTTTAAAGATTTTTTATTTATTTATTTCATGTATGTGAGTACACTGTCACTGTCTTCAGACACATCAGATCCCCAATTATAGATGCCTGTGAGCCGCCATGTGGCTGCTGGGAATTGAACTCAGGATCTCTGGAAGAACAGTCAGTGCTCTTAACTACTGAGCCATCTCTCCAGCCTCCATGTTTTTATTTTTAAGATTATAGTGTAATTACAACATTTCTTCCTCCCTTTCTTCACACATACCCCTTTTGCTCGCTTTTAAGTTCACAATGTCCATTTTTACTGATTGTTATTGCATGCATATATATGTATATATGTATGTGTAGTTGTATGCACACACACACACACACACACACACATATATATATGTGTAGCATATGTGTACATGTATATTTGTATGTACGTATATACCAGTGGTTCTCAGCTTATGGGTTGTAATCCTCTCAGAGGTCAAATGACTCACAGAGGTCACTGAAGACCACTGGAAAACAGAGATATTTATATTCGGATTCATAACAGTAGCAAAATTACATTATGAAGTAGCAACAAAATAATGTTATAATTGAGGATCAGTACAACATGAGGGACTGAATTAAAGGGCCATAGTATTAGAAAGGCTGGGAACCACTGGTACTTGAAAGTGAGAAAGAGCCCATTTTACCCTCAAGAGAGCACTGCTACCTCTTCCTTCTGCAGAGGGTGGTATTCAGAGGCAATGGGCATTCTGGGGTTCAAGCGTGGGCTTTGGAGTTGTCAGGAGGGAGGAGATCTGTACAGGGTTTTGGACTTTTTTCTCTGTCACTTTGGGACCTTGAACAAGCTACTGACTTCTCTCTAAGTTTTAAAACAGAGAAGACACAGGAGAGAAGTCCAGAGGGTCAGGAAATTGAACAGAAATGTATAGCAGTGGGGGATGGGAAACGGGGTAGTCACTAGAAAATCCCAGACTCCAGGGAAGCAACAGGCTCCCAGGACCCAATTAGCGACATAGAACCTGTAGAGACTACCTTCAGTCAATAGGAATGGCTCCCAGTTGAGGGATGGAGCCACCCACCATCTCAAAAACTTTAACCCAGAATTGTTCCTGTCTAAAGGAAATGCAGGGACAAAAAAATGGAGCAGACAGAAGGAAAGGCCACCGAGAGACTGCCCCACCTAGGGATCCATCCCATCTGCTGACACCAAATCCTGACCCTATTGCTGATGCTAAGATGTGCTTGCAGACAGAAGCCTGCTATGACAATCCTCTGAGAGGCTCTGCTAGCACCCGACTAATACAGATGCAGATACCACAGCCAATCATCAGACTGAGCTGGGGACCCCAATGAGAGCTAAGGGAAGGACTGAAGGAGCTTAAGGGGATTGCAACCCCATAGGAAGAATAATGTCAACTAACCAAATGGCCCAGAGCTCCCAGAGACTAAACTACCAATAAAGAATGTACATGGAGAGAGCCACATGTATAGCAGAGGATGGCCTTGTCTGGCATCAATGGGAGGGAGGTCCTTGGTCCTGTGGAGGCTTTATGTCCCAGCATAGGGGGCTATTAGAGTGATGAGGCAGGAATAGGTATGTGGGTAAGGGGATGGGATGGGGAATTTTCAGGAGGGGGAGAAATCAGGAAGGAGAATATCATTTGAAATGGAAACAAATAAAATAATTAACTAAGAAATATATCAGAGCTATGATTCTCTCCTTCAGACCATGGTGCTGAGTGCTCAGTGGAATGATTTCCATAACACATACAACATGCAGTGGAGCTTAGCCATAGCTAACCCACAGCGGATGTTCTGGACTGTGAAGAGTCCCTCCTAATAAGTGGCTGGCCATGATTCCTAACTCTATGAACTCAATCACAGGTAGGACTAGCTGAAAGATTTAGCAGTGTGGTGAGCATATAAGAGACAAACAGAAGAGCTTTAAGTGAATAGATAAGGATCTTACTTTTACTTCTGTTTAGTTCTTTGACTGACACAACATTGGCTCATTGGTTCCAGCTCCAGGCTTCATCCCGGAAAGTGACTCTTCTGGATTTGCTTGGGTTCCAGGCCTAGCTGTTCTCTTAAGTTATTCTTTTCTCTTTTAATAACTAATAGTTAGAAAAAATGTTCCCAATAAAGGTTTTCTATTCATCCTTGTCTACTCCTGTCTTCTTGATTGAATCAAGGAGATTAAGAACTCATATTTCAGGATATCCTGGTAAAATGGTGGGTTAATAGCTACCTCTGTGTAACACACTGAGCAAGAAAAGTCAGGATGACAAAGAATAGAAGACAGACAGAGTGGGAGAACACAGGGAGTCACAAAGGGAGCAACAAGATAGCTGGAAAATCCAGGAAGGGTGTCCAGGCAACACAAAGCTCTAGCTGTGTGATAGATTCCAGAGCACGAGTATCTTTTCTGGAGTAGGAAGATGGCTCAGCAGTTGCGAGTACTTGCTACAGTTCCCAGCACCCCATACGGCAGTTCACAACTGTTGGTAACTCACATACATGAAAGGGTGAGCCGTGATGAACTCAGTAATGTGAATGAGTCGGCAACATGCATGCTAAAATAAGCACCAGGGAAGAGAGAGTCAGCGATCCAGCTGGAAGAGTAACTGATGACAGGGTCAGCATCACGCCAACACTCTAGATTTGGCAGCATGAACAATAAAGGTAGGAAGAAAATGAAGACTGTAAGGGAAACCCAGATTGAAGTGTTGGAAATTAAAAACCTTTTTAAAAATTGGTTATTCTCTGTATTTACAATTCAGGTGTTATCCTCTCTCCACCAATCCTGTCCCCCTCCCTCTTTCATTGCCTCCCTGAAGGTGCTCCCTCTGCCAACCTCCATCTCCTACATCAGTGCCTTGGAGTTCCACTATACTGGGAAAAAGAACCTTCACTGGGCCAAAGTCCCCTCCTCTCATTGGTGCCAGAGAATGCCATCCTCTGCTGCATATGCACCTGGAGCCATGGGTCTCTCCATGAGAACTCATTGGTTGGTGTTTTAGTCCCTGGGAGCTGTGATAGGTTTGGTTAGTTGACCATTTTGTTCTTCCCATGGGGTTGCAGACCCTTTCAGCTCCTTCAGTCCTTTCTCTAGCTACTTCATTAGGGTCCCTGTGTTCAGTCTGATAGTCAGCTGCAAGCATCCTCCTCTGTATCAGTACGGCTCTGGCAGAGCCTCTGATGAGGCATCCATATCATGTTCCTGCCAGTAAGCACTACTTGGCATCAGCAATAGTGCTTGAGTTTGGTGGCTGCATATGTGGTAGATCCCCAGGTGAGGCAGTCTTTGGATGATCTTTTCTCCAGTCCCTGCTTCTCTATTTGTCTTATTATTTCTTTCCACGAGTGTTTTTTTCTCCCTTCTAAGAAGGACTGAGGTACCCACCTTTTGGCCTTCCTTCTCTTTGAGCTTCATAAGGTCTGTCAATTGTTTATTGAGTATTCTGAGCTTTTTGGGCTAGTATCAGCTTATCAGAGAGTACATAACATGAATTTTTTTTAGGGGCTGTATTACCTCACTCAGGATGATAGCTTCAAGTTCCATCCATTTGCCTAGGAATTTCATGAAGTCAATGTTTTTTAATAGCCGAGTAGTAATCCATTGTGTAAATGAACCACAATTTCTCTATCTATTCCTCTGTTAAAGGATATCTAGGTTCTTTCCAGCTTCTGGCTATTATAAATAATGCTTCTATGAACATGGTGGAACATGTGTTCTTGTTAGATGTTAAAGCTTCTTTTGGGTATATTCCCAGGAGTGGTATAACTGGGTCCTCTGGTAGTACTATGTCCAGTTTCCTGAGGAACCACCAGACTAATTTCCAGAGTAATTGTACTAGCTTACAACCCTACCAACAGTGGAGAAGTGTTTCTCTTTCTCCACATCCTTGCCAGCCAGCATCTGCTGAAACCTGAGTTTTTGATCTTAGCCATTCTAAGTGCTGTGAGGTGGAATCTAAGAATTGTTTTGATTTGCAGGAAATTAAAATTTTAATAAATCACATAAAAACAAAGAAGAAAGTACACCAGAATGATTAACCATGCAAAAGAAAGATTATCAGGGGTGAAGGATCATGTTGAGGAAATATTTTTTTAACATCAATAAAGAAGAATAATACTAGCCTACAACTTACAAGATCTTTGAGATATGATTGAGACAAACCTAAGATTCCATTCTGTAGAAGAAAGTAGCTTTGTCCTGATGAAGCAAGATAGCTTGGTAGGTAAGAGCATTTCTGCTAAGCCTGATTATCTAAATTTGATTTGCAGGAAGAGATTTGCATAGTAGATGGAGAAAACTAACTCCTATAAGTTGTCCTCTAATCTCCACATGCATGCTGTGGCATGCACATACTTAGGTACAAATAAAATAAATATAAATAAGAAAAAATTGAAATAAATATTAAAGGCATAGAAAACATATTTATTAAAATTATAACCAAAATTTTCCAAAATCCAGTGAAAGAAGTGTATATCCAATCACAAGAGCCATTTATAGCCCTTTAACATGTATATCTAGAGAACTTTTCCATAAAATCACAGTTGATATGCCCAGTGTACAAAGCAAAGAGATATTACTAAGTTGAAAAAATATTGTAAGAAAAATTATAAGAGAAAAAAAAGGGCAACTCATTTAAAAGAAATATGTCAGAACAACATCACAGTTATCAACAGAATTCCTCACAGCCAGGAATGCATGGAATGATGTATTTCAAGCCCTGAAAGTAAATAGCTGCCAACCAAGATTGCTTATCCTCCAAAATACCTTTCAAAATCAATAGAAATAAAGGCATTTTAAGAAAAGCACAAACGTGAGGAATTCATGACCACCAACCCAACATGGAAGAAGCTTAAAGGAATCCTACACACAGAAAGTAAGATTCTATTGTATGTGGAAACTTTGCTAATTAAGGTCAAAGTCTACCATGACTAGATAACTCTTTTGAGCTCTTCACAAAATGGAGGGTTCACTTAACAAGCAGGGTTACTCCTTCACTAACCTTGTCTGGGGAGCCCAATCTCTCCTATGCCCACTACCTGAGGAAGGTAGAGTAATCCTTGGGAGACCTACAATTCAACTTCCTCTTTTCCCAATAAGAACCCAGCAAGTACCTACGATTCTTGGAATGTCTCTCCATACAAATGAAGCATTCACAGTAAGTTAAACGATAGCCAATGATTTTCACTCACCCTGAAAACTCCTTCCCACTCCTCAAGTTTCATATATAGTCTTGGTTCACTCTAAATATAGTGTATGCTTAATAGAATTCCTCACCCCAAATAAATGCAGACACCACACATTCTGGACTATACTTCATCTTTCTTGACTGGTGGGCAGGGTGTCTGTACATCCTGAGAGGGAGGAAGCAGAGTTGAGGAACCACAGCTGGACTTTAATATGGATAATACACTATTGATCATGAGAACACAAGAAAGAGTAATTGCATGAGAAGAACAAATGAACAAATGATATCAAAAAAAGAATTCATCTTGTTCAACTAAGATACACTACAGTAAGACCTGCAAACAAGTAAATAACAATAGAAAAATAACCCCAATAATTTAATTCTCCTCAAAAACAACAAAATTGCAGGAATTAACAAATATCACTCAAAATAGTCTTAAATGTAAATGGTTTCAATGTGCCAATTCAAACCCAAGACTAGCTAACCACACACACACACACACACACACACACACACACACACACACAACCTAAAACAATGAACTGAGAGCGCTTGCAGTCTAAACCTAAAGTTCAAATCAGAACTTCAGTCAGGGAATCCTAGAGTTAGTTTATTCACCCTCACCCACTGTCAGCTATATTACACACTGGTGGGCTCCCATCTGTGGAGCCAGAAACTTACTTGGAAAACTGCAGAGAAAGTCTCCCTTTCCCACCTGTTCAACATTCATCTACTCAACCCATCACACTGATCTGGGACTGCTTGGAGTAAAAACCTAGAGTACCAACAAGAACTTCAGCTTGGGGTCCAAACTTGAATTTGAAGCAGAAATCCAGAAAGGAGATTTTAAAGTTGGCCCACCATCCAGCCATACTTTTCCTTTATTACTGGTCTTCAGGGTTGTTGTGGAGCCATGTGGTGAACCTGACCCAGAGAATCTTAGTGAGAGATACTCAAAGCCTCCCTAGCTGTCTGTTATCAGCTTTCTACCTACTGTAATGATGTGGGGCCATCTGGAGGCAGAACCATGAAATCTAGAGTGGCCTGAAGACTGAAAACCAAGTATTATTCATTTGACCACAACTAAACAGGTTAGGGTAACAATATACAAAACCAGGAACACTCATCTAACAAAGACAAGACCAGCTATTTACACTAAGAAACACTAAAAATGCCTTAACACAAACTTGAACAACCAAGACAACATGGCCCTTGAAACATCATCACTATTCTAATATTTCTTGGGAAAAATAAATGAAATGAATCAAAATGAAAAACTCAGGACATGAATTAATAAGCTTAGAAGAAAGCTTCACCAACTGGTTAGAGGAAGTGAAAGGGAGTATCAGGCCTTGAAGACCAGATAGAAGAAATGGATGGCCCAGTCAATTAATGTTAAATCTAAAAATAAAATAAAACAAATAAAAAAGTAACTAGACACAAAAACATACAGGAATTCTGGGGCACTATATAAAGATCATACCTATAAAAATAGGTGAAGATGAAGGAGAAGAAACGAAGACCAAAGCCACAGAAAAACATTCTTAATGAAATCATAGAAAAAAATTCCCTAATCTAAAGAAAGAGATTCCTATCAAAGTATACGAGCCATATTGAATACCAAAAACAAAACAAAAAATATAGGATCATAAAAGAAGCACCTCATGACACATTATAATAAAACACTAAAAGAAAGAATGTTAAAAGCTTCAGTAGAAAAAGACCAAGACACATAAAGGCAGGCCCATTAGAATAACACCTGATTTCTCAGTGGAGATGATAAAAGTCAGAAGGGCATGGCTGAGAACTCTACAGGATCTGAAACACTAAAGATGCCAGTCCAAGACTACTTTACCTAGCAGAACTATTAGTCATTATCAAAGGAGAAAACATGTCATAATAAAAGCAAATTGAGACAGGATCCTTCCAGTTTCAATCAGTGCCCCGAGGTTGAACCTGTGCTACAGCTATCCATCCCCCAATCTCAGGAGTGCTGATCTACCTAAGACCACAGGCTGGCAGGCTCATAGGAGCAACAAGCTCCAGTACAGACAGAAAAACCAGTGAATACGAGAGATAACCAGATGGTGAGAGTCAAGCATAAGAACATAAGCAACAGAAACCAAGGCTACCTGGCTTCATCAGAAGCCAATTCTCCCACCACAGCAAGAGCTGGATACCCCCACACCCCTAAAAAGCTAGATTTTGATTAAAAATAACATCTCATGAAGATGATAGAGGACTTTAGGAAGGACATATATAACCCCCTTAAAGAAATACAGGAAAATACAGGTAAACAGGTAAAAGCCCTTAAAAAGAAAACACAAAAATACTTTAAAGAACTACAGGAAAACATAACAAAACAGGTGAAAGAATTGAACAAAACTATCCAGGATCTAAAACTGGAAATAGAAACAATAAAGAAATCACAAAGAGAGACAATCCTGGAGACAGAAAATTTAGAAAAGAGATCAGGCATCACAGATGCAAGCATCACCAACAAAATACAAGAGATAGAGGAGAAATTTCAGGTATAGAAGATACTATAGAAAACTTTGACACAACAGTCAAAGAAAATGCAGAATGCAGAAAGCTCCCAACCCAAAACATCCAGGAAATCCAAGACACAATGAAAAACAAAAAAACAAACAAACAAACAAACAAAAAAAACCTAAGGATAATAGGCATAGAAGAGAGCAAAGATTACCAACCTCAAAAGCCAGTAAACATCATCAACAAAATTCTAGAAGAAAACTTCCCTAACCTAAAGAAAGAGATGCCCACGAACATACAAGAAACCTACAGAACTCCAAATAGACTGGACCAGAAAATAAGTTCCTCCCATTATATAATAATCAAAACATTGAATGCACAAAACAAAGAATATTAGAAGCAGTAAAGGAAAAAGATCAAGTAACATATAAAGACAGACCTATCAGAATTATACCAGGCTTCTCAACAGAGACCTAAAAGCCAGATTTTGGGCAGCTGTCATACAGACCCTAACAAAAATGCTAGCCCCAGCTACTATAACCAGCAAAAATCTCAATTACCACAGATGGTGAAACCAACATCTTTGATGAAAAACTAAACCTAAACAATATCTTTCCACAAATCCAGCCCTACAAAGAATAATAGATGAAAAACTCCAACACAAGGAGGGATAGTACTCCCAAGAAAAAGCAAAAGATTAATCTGTTTTCAACAAACCCAAAAGAAGGTAGCCACATAAATTTAATACCACTTCTAACAACAAAAATAATGCAAAGCAACCATTACTTTCCTTACTTTATATCTTGTAACATCAATAGAGACTCAATTTTTCAATAAAAAGACATAGACTAACAGACAGGATACATATACAAGAACCAGGATTTTGCTGCATACAGAAAATGTACCTCAGTGACAAAGACAGACACTACCTCAGAGGAAAAGGCTGGGAATATTTTCCAAGCAAATGGTCCCAACAAACGAGTTGGAGTAGCCATTCTAATATCAAATAAAATCGACTTTTAACCAAAATTTATCAGAAAAGATGTCATATTCATAAAAGGAAAATATACCAAGATGAACTTATAAACATCTCTGCCCCAACTGCTAGGGCACCCACATTCATAAAAGAAGCTTTGCTAAAGCTCAAAGCACATGCTGTACCTCACACAATAATAGTGGGAGACTTCAACACCCTATTCTCATCAATGGACAGATTGTGGAAGCAGAAACTGAACAGAGACACAGTGAAACTAGTAGAAGTTATAAGCCAAAGGATTTAACAGATGCCTATGGAATATTTCATAGTAAAACAAAAGAATATCCTTCTTAGCACCACCTGGTACCTTCTCCAAAATTGACCGTATAATTGGTCCAAAACAAGCCTCGACAAATACAAGAAGATTTAAACACTCCCATGCATCCCATCAGATAACCATGGACAAAGGCTGGTCTTTAATAACAAGAAAAACAACAGAAAGCAACATACACATGGAAGCAGAAAAACTCCTTACTCAATGAAAATTTGGTCAGGGAAAATATAATAAAGATTTTTTTTTTAGAATTTAATGAAAATGAAGACACAACATTTCTAAACACATGGGACACAGTGAAAGCAGCACTAAGAGGAAAATTCAGAGCTCTTAGTGCCCCCATAAAGAAATTGGAGAAAGCATACACTAGCAGCTTAACAGCACATCTGAAAGGTCTAGAACAAAAAGATGCAAATACACCCAAGAAGAGTAGATGGCAGGAAATAATCAAACTCATGGCTGAAATCAACCAAGTAGAAATGAGAACTGTACAAAGAATCAACAAAACCAGGAGCTGGTTCTCTGAGAAAATCAACAAGATACATAAACCCTTAGTCAGATTAACCAGCGGGCACAGAGACAGTATCCAAATAAACGAAATCAGAAATGAAGGCAGATATAACAACAGAAATTGAAGAAATTTAAAAATTCATCACATCCTACTACAAAAACTTATACTCAACAAAACTGGAAAATCTCTGTGAAATATGAAATTTTCTAGACAGCTACCAGGTACCAAAGTTAAATCAGGATTAGGTAAACTGCCCATACAGCCCCATAATTCTTAATGAACTAGAAGCAGTCATTAAAAGTTTTCCAACCAAAATAGCCAAGGACCAGATGGTTTTAGTGCAGAATTTTATCAGACCTTCATAGAAGACCTAATAGTAATATTCTTCAAACTATTCCACAAATTAGAAACAGAAGGAACACTACCTAACTCATTTGTTCAATGAAGCTATAGTTATGCTGATGCCCAAACCACACAAAGACCCCCCCCCCAAAAAAAGAGAACTTCACACCAATTTTCCTTATGAATATCGATGCAAAAATACTCAATAAAATTCTCACAAACTGAATTGAAGAACAAATCAAAATTAGCATTCACTATGACTAAGTAAGATTCATCCCTGGGATGCAGGGATGGTTCAATATGCAGAAATATATCAACATTATCCACTATATAAACAAACTCAAAAGAAAAAAACCCATGGTCATCTCATTAGATGCTGAGAAAGCATTTGACTTCATGTAAAAGTCTTGGAAAGATCAGAAATTAAAGGCCCATACCTAAACATAGTAAAATCAATGTACAGCAAACCTGTAGCCAACATTATACTAAATAGAGAGAAACTTGAAGCAATCCCACTAAAATCAGGGACTAGACAAGGCTGCCCACACTCTCCTTGCCTATTCAATATAGTAGTGGACGTCATAGCCAGAGCAATTAGACAACAAAGGAGGTCAAAGGGATACACATTAAAAAGGAAGAAGTCAAAATATCACTATTTGCAGATGATATGATAGTATACCCAAAATTTCCACCAGAGAACTCCTACAGCTAATAAACACCTTCATCAAAGTGACTGGATATATCATTAACTGGAACAAATCAGGAGCCTTTCTCTACTCAAAGGACAAACAGGCTGAGAAAGAAATTAGGGAAACAACACCCTTCACAATAGTCACAAAACATATAAAATAGCTTGTGTGACTATAAGCAAGCAATTGAAAGATCTTTATGACAAAAACTTCAAGTTTTTAAAGAAAATCTCAGAAGATGGAAAGATCTCCCAGGCAGGATTAATATAGTAAAAACAGTTATTTTACCAAAAGCAATCTACAGATTCAATTTGATCCTCATCAAAATTTCAACTCAATTCTCCATAGAGATAGAAAGAGCAATTCTTAAATTCATTTGGAACAACAAAAACTCAGGATTTTGAAACTATTTTCAACTATTTTATTTTATTTCAATAAAAGAACTTCTGTGGAGATTCACCATCCCTGCCCTCAAGCTGTATTACAGAGCAATAGTCATAAAAACTGTATGAGATTGGTATAGAGACAGGAAGGTAGACCAATGGAATAGAACTGAAGACCCAGAAATGAACCCACACACCTACGGTCACTTGATCTTTAACAAAGGAGCTAAAACTATCCAGTGGAAAAAAGTTAGCATTTTCAACATACGGTGCTGCTCCAACTGGCAGTCAGCATATAGAAGAATACAAATTGATCCATTCTTATTGCCCTGTACAAAGCTCAAGTCTAAGTGGATTAACTACCTCCACATAAAACCAGATACACTGATTTTATTAGAAAAGAAATTGAGGAAGAGCTTTAAACACATGGGCACTGGAGAAATTTTCTTGAACAAAACATCAATGGCTTATGCTCCAAGATCAACAAGAGACAAATGGGACCTCAAAATATTCAAAAACTTCTGTAAGGCAAAGGACACTGTCATTAGGACAAAACGGCAATCAACAAAATGGGAAAAGATCTTTATCAAACCTCTATCAAATAAATGGCTAACATTCAATATATAAAAGAACTGTAGAAGTTAGATTCTAGAGACCCAAATAACCCTATTAAAAATGGGGTACAGGGCTAAACAAAGAATTCTCAATTGAAGAATAATACCAAATGGCTGAGAAGCCCCTAAAGAAATGTTTAAAGTCCTTAGTCACCAGGGAAATGCAAATCAAAACAACCTTGAGATTCCACCTCACACCAGTGTAAAGGAAGAGGAACACTCCTCCATTGTTGGTGGGACTGCAAGTTGGTACAACTACTTTGGAAATCAGTCTGCCAGTTCCTCAGAAAATTGGACATAGTACTACCTGAGGACCCAGATATACCTTTCCTGGACATAGAAGCAAGAGATGCTCCAACATAAAGCAAGGACACATGCTCCACTATGTTCATAGCAGCCTTATTTATAATAGCCAGAAACTGGAAAGAACCTAGATGTCTCTCAACAGAGGAACGGATACAAAATATGTGGTACATTTACACAGTGGAGTACTACTTACTTATTAAAAACAATGACTTCATGAAATTCACAGACAAATAGATGGAACTAAAAAATATTATCCTGAGTGAAGTAACTGAGTCACAAAAAACATACATGGTATGAACTCTCTGATTAGTGGATATTAGAAAATAGACGGGAATACCCATGATATAACTTACAGACTATTTGAAGTTCAAGAAGAAGGAAGACCAACATGTGGATGCTTCAGTCCTACTTAGAAAGGGGATAAAAATTATCGTGGGAGGTGGTATGTCAAAGGAACTTTGATGTAATAGGGGAGGGGCATCAGGAAAAAGGGTGGCAGGATCAGGTGTGGGAGGAGATGGAAGAAATGTACAGAGGGTCATGAAATTGAAGAGAGGTGTGTAGCAATGGGGGATGGCATACTGAGGGTAGCCAAAAGAAAGTCTCAGCCACCAAGCAAGCAATAGGCTTCCAGAACCCAACAGGGATGATATTATCTGAAGTACCTAACAAAGCAGATGGAGAACCTGTAGAAACCATATCCAGAGCTTAGGCACAGCTCCCAGTTGAGGGATGGTGCCACCCATTCTTTCCAAAAATTTCAAAATTGCTCTTTTCTAAAGGAAATACATGGACAAAATTGGAACAGAGACTGAAGGATAGGCCATCCAGAGACTGCTCTACTTGGAGTTCTACACCATATGCAGCCACCAAACCCAGACACTTGCTGTTGGGAAGAAGTTCGTGCTGACAGGACCCTGATATAGCTGTCTCCTGAGAGGCTCTGCCGGATCATGACAAATACAGAGGTGGATGCTCACAGCCAACCATTGATCTGAGAACAGGGTCCCTAATGGAGGGGTTAGAGAAAGTATTGAAGGAACTGAAGGGTTTGCAACCCCATAAGAACAACAATACCAACCATCCAGAGCTCTCAGGGACTAAACCACTATCCAAAGAGTACATATGGATAGACTAGCTGCATATGTAGCAGAGGATGGCCTTATCTGGCATCAATATGAATGGAGGCCCTTGGTCATGTGAAGGTTTTATGTCCCAGCATAGGGGAATTATGCTAGGATGGTGAGGCAAGAACACCCTCATAAAAGCAGGGGGGCTATAGTATAGGGGTTTTTCAGAAAGGTAACTGAGAAGGGAATAACATTTGAAATGTAAATAAACAAAATAACCAATAAAATTAAAAAAATAAAAGCAAATTGAAGGAATTTATGTCAATTGACCCAACTCTACAGAAGACATGAGAAGGAAAATTTCAGTTTAAAGCGAAGGTTAATTACACCTAAGAGTGTGGGCAGTGGGCTGTGAAAGATATCCTGGTTTCAGGTTTAGCTAAGGCTTGAAACTTCAGTGATCCTGAAGGGAAGGTAAGTGTTTTACCCGTTTCTGAGCTCCAGGAACATAGCCACAGTCCTCCACAGCCTCCCTGTAGAGAGGTTCATGGCCATCAGTCATGTAGGAGTAGCATCCCAAGCCCTCCCACATATAGATAAGGTATCCCCAAGGTCTCAGACCAAGCCAATAAAAAAATATCTACTGTCAGACCCTGATCTATCCCAAAACTGTATATAAGGATCCTATCCAAAAGGAGTAAAGGTGTGTGAGAATTACTCTATTGTCTGAGAGTTTCTGTCATAAGAGCTATAATAAGGTGGCTTACGGAAGACATCTGCTCTCCTGAAATCACCACCAGAAGTTTCCCTGCACCCCTCTCTGGCTAGTCAGCCTCCTGCTGGCTTAGCCAGGCCGGACTCAGCACAGAGCAATTGGTGCAGCCTCTTGGAACAACTGAAGCAACAGTGGCAGAGATAATATGGTTCTTCTCATGAGGTTGCAAACTCTTTCAGCTCCTTCAGTTCTTTCTCTAGCTCTTTCGTTGGTGTCTCTGTGTTCAGGCCAATGGTTAGATGTGAGCATCCTCAACTGTATCTGTATGATCAGAGCCTCTGAGGAGGCATCCATATCTATTTCCTGCCAGTAAGCACTACTTGGTATCAGTAATAGTGCTTGGGTTTGGTGGTTGCATATGGGGTAGATCCCCAGGTGAGGCAGTTTCTAAATGATCTTTTTTTCAGTCCCTGCTCCTCTATTGCTGGTGAGATTGCTAGCTAGTACAACCACTCTGGAAATCAGTCTGGAGGTTCCTCAGATAATTGGACATAGTACTACCTGAGGACCCATCTATACCACTCTTGGGCATATTGCCAATATCTCTGATGGGTGGTGGGCTAGAATGGAGGTTAAAGCATTTAAGTACACTTATTAAAGACAGATTTGAAAAATATAAGCCTACAACCACTACAACCACTGGAAAAAAACCACCATCACCACCATCACCACCATTACTACCACTACCATGACCAGGAACTCCACCATCACCATCACTACCACCATCATCAGAACAACCACCACCACCACCACCATCATAACAACAGTATAACAGGATTCAATAATCACTTAATAACTTGATATTAATGATATAATAACCAAAATAAAAAGACATAGACTAATAAATTGTATTAGAAAACAGGCTCCCAGTCTTGGCCTTTCAGTCAGGCAACAGCCACTGATGGACTGACTACCCAGATCACAGCCTACAGTACAGCCATTCTAATGAACCTTAGATTTACATATTAATTTAATCAGTTCTGCTCTTTAAAGAATCCTGACTAATACAAACCCCAACACAATGATAATGGGTGACTTCAATACTCTACTCTCTTCAGAAGACAAATCCAGACAAAAACTAAACAGAGAATGTAGCGATCCCCTATCTCGCCGGCAAGGAAGACGCACCACAACAGGATCCTTCTACAGGCGTTTATTGCGGGCTTGATTGAAGTAGCGAAAGACCCCGAGCCCAGAAACCAGCCCTCCTTATATATGCTTAGGAGGACTGTGCCGCCACCTGATTGGTGCATTCTGTGTGTCCTAATTAGCATACTCAGAGTCACCATGATTCAGCAAAAACAGGCAGGCGTGCATGCGCACTTAGGTTGTTTATCTCAAAACTGGCCACCCTCCCTTCGGGCTGGGCGCCATCTTGTAATGGCGAATACAGTGGCTTCCCAAAAGAGAAACCATGAGTTAAATAATATCACACATCAAATGGGTCTAATAGATACCTACAGAACATTTGATCCAACCACTAAAGAATCTATTTTCTTCTCACTTTCTCCAGTGTTCACATAACAGGACATAAAGCAAATCTAAGAAAATACCGGAAAACTGAAATAACGTTCTGAATCCTGTCTGACCACTATGGATTAAGGCTGGAGAATAACAGTAGAAATGATAGAAAGTACACAAACTCATGAAAGCTAAGCAACACACTCCTGGATGAAAATTGGGTCTAGGCAGAAATCAAGAAGGAAACCCTTTTAGAATGCAGCAAGGAACTTCTGAAAGCATCTCTGGAGACTGGAATGAAACAGGGGTGTCTACTTGCCTCACTCTTACTCAGTATAATCTTAGCTAGGGCAATAAGCCAAGAAAAGAAAACGATGAGGCAGGTAGGAAAGAAGGAAGTCAAGCACCCCTGTTCGTAGAAGATGAGATCCTACACTCGGGAGACCTTAACAACGACACCAGAAAATCTTAGATGTGGTTAGCAGTTTCAGCAAAGTGTCAGGACTCAAAACTCACATAGAGAACCACGTTTTCCTGTGCACCAAAGGTGAACTTACCAAGAAAGAACTTAGCCAAAAGATCCTATTCACAGTAGCTTCAAACAACAGATAAGCAAACTACTAACAAATGTCCAACAAAAACAAAACAAAACAAACAAACAAACAAACAAACAAAAACAAAGCAAAACAAACCCCACAAATACCCAGGGATATATCTGACTGAGGAGATGAAAGACCTCTACCATGGAAACTTTAGGGCAGTGAAGAATGAAATTGAAGACACTAGAAGATGAAAAGGCCTCCCATGATCGTGGATTGGCAGACTTGTTTTTGCAAGAACGGATATAATATAAATAGATCAATTAGATTCAATTCAATTTCTATCAAAATATTAATGGCATTCTTCATAGAATTGTAAAAAATGATAAAGTTCATATGGAAGGACAGAAGATGCAATCATCCAAAGCACTCCTTGGTAGAGAGAACATGCTGAGGGAATCATAGTTACCATAGTTACCTGATTTCCAATATACTACACAGATGTATTAATAAAATCTGAGAAGGACTCCTCAGCCCAAGAAATAAGATCTGTAAACAACGGAAGTACATGAAGCTAAACAATGCTAGGTGCACAGCTTCGTTATCACCATGATCAGTAACATTTTTAGAAGGGTAGTGTGCTGAATTTGTAAACAACTCTACACATTAAACACCCAATCAATGGATGGGCAAATGAATAAACAGTTCTCAAAAGAAGAAACGCACACTTACAGCCACCAGTGAGGTCCAAATTAAACTTATCTTGAGATTCCATTGGGACCGTGGCTATCACCAAGGAAATAAATAAGGATCAGGCACGGTGGCACACACCTGTCATCTTAACCTTTAGAAAGTGCAGGCTCCTAATGATCAGGAAGGAGTTCATTAAGGCCAACTTAGGGTATGTGAAACCCCGTCTAAAAATCCTCTCCGTGGCCATTCCCTAATCAGAAACAAAGAATAACAATGAATGCTAGTGAGCATGCGCAGACAGAGAAAACTGGCTTCGTTGCTGTGGGAGATGTACCCTGGTGCAGCCACTGGGGAAATTGGAGTGGAAGTCTCCTTAAAAACTGAAAAGGAGGCTACCATTGGATTCCGTCTTGGCGACTCCTGTGGGAATGCTCAAAGACATATAAGCCAGCCAACAACAGAAATCCCTGAACAGCCTTCCGTGTTGGAGCCTTTTTTACAACAGCCAATCAGCAGAACACCTATGTGGGTATCACAGAGGAATGGGTAAGAAATGTCTAGACACAGTGGAGCTTCATTTAGCCACACTGAAAATGAAATCACAGTAGCTGGAAAACGGACAACACTGGAAACCATCATGTTGAGCAACATTAGCCAGAGCAAGCAGCACAGACAGATATTGCATGATTCCTTTCATATACAAAATCTAAATTCATACATACTTATATACATATATACATATAAAATGTTTGTGGATGCTGGACATGAAAGTGGACTATGAGAAGAAAGGAAGAATACAAGAGAAGTGGGCAGGATAAGAGGAGGTGATGGGGTAGAGAAAGACAAATCACTGCACGCTGTAACACAGCATAGTCAAAGTTTTATTGATACACATAAAGACACACACACTCACACACACATAGACACACAGACATATACACTCACACGCAGTCGTACACACTCATACATTCACACACTCTCACACATACTCACACACTCACATACATACACACACAGAGACAGAGAGGGAGGGAGAGACAGAGACTGTGAAACAGAAGGGACCTATAGTGGGGACAGGGAGGGTGGACCAGGAAGGAGGGCAAGATTGCATGGCAAATCTGATGAAGCAGAAACACATGTATGTATAAAAATATGAAACCAACTTTAGTTTGTATAACAACTAAAAAGTTGATAAAATGCCGAAGAATAAAATCATATTTTAGGGATTAATGTCTAGCCGTTCATAAGGGCTATTAAACTCATTTTATTTATTAAACGCATATCATAATAATTCAGCTTCAAATTTATAGCGTTAGCGCTGCCAGACATTTTGGCTTCACTTAGTTTCTGGAAAGGTTCATTTCTGGGTACTGCAGCTCTGGGTCTGTCACGCACCGTGAGGCACATGCTACCAGGGGCCAGTCTGAACAGCCGACTGCTGTCAGCATTTAAAAAAAAAATTCATTCATTAATCAATTTATCCACTTTATAACCCGATCACAACCTCTACTCCCTTCTTTCCTCCCAGTCCTACCTTACAAGTCCCTTCCCCCATGCTCCCCTCCCCATCTCCCTGGGAAACCCTCCTTAGGTACCAATCTCAGCAGGTCTAAGCAAGACCTCACTGAGGCCCAACCAGGCAATCCAGCTAGTGGAAGGGATCCAATGGCAGGCAACAGAGTTAGAGACAGCCCCAGCTTCAATGGTTAGGGGACCCATATAAAGGTCCAACTGCACATCTGCTACAAATGTGTAGCTAGGTTCAGCCCCCGCAGATCTTTGGTTGGTGGTTCATTCTCTGAGAGCCCCCATGGGCCCAGCTTAGTGAACTCGAGGTCTTCTTGTGGTGTCGTTGGCCCCTCAAGCTTGCTCAATTCTATCCCCTACTCTTCCACATGTCTCTCAGAGCCCTGCCTGATGTTTGGCTTTGGGTCTCTGCATCAGCCTCTGTCTGCTGCTGGATGAAGTGTCATGTGTTTGTATGAAACTGGTGCTGCTGCGGGCCTGGTGAAGGTTGGCGGAGAGAGGAGAGGTAACAGGACAAGCTTTGGTGGGGACAGCACTCTGCTCAGGGCAGCTGGGTATGCCCCAGGGGAGTCAGCAGGCCCTTCTGTGATTTCTGGATCCTCTGCTATCAATTTCTCTGTCTTCAGCATCCAGGGTTCTCAGTTCTGATTTACAGGTGAGCCGATCTGGCTGAGAAGAGGGAGACCTGGAAGGTTCCAGGGCCACCTAGATGCTGTTCCTGCTGCAGTTGCTGACTCATCCTGACTCTCTCAAGCCGGCCAGCCAGGAAACTGCGTGTGAGGATAGTTTCCGGGTTGCCAGGACACAGCATTTCTTTTTGATGTTTGAAATTCCCGACCTCTGAAAGGTTCTTTGGGTGGGATAGTTGACTTTCTCCACAGCACGGTGGCCTCGCAGTGGTCCAGAGGGATTATCTGTTGCCTTCAACAGAACTCAGAAGATGAATGGATTTATATGAGCTGCCCCAGGAGCAAGACCAACGTCATGATTTGTGGACCCAATGCAAAATGAAAACACCAGTTCCTCCCTTAAAAAATTAAGTACCTAGAGACTTCAAGAGCAGAACATTCAATCAAGAAAAGGCCCTTGTGAGCACAGGGTGCTCTGTAACCTTTTGGGTCTCACTTTAGAAAAAAAATCACTGCGTGGCAACTGGTCATTAAGGGGAGCCTGGGCTCAGGGACGGGGCATAGCGCCGCCTTTTGGTGAAAAGATTATCAAAAACTTTTTAGACATGTATTAAAATTTTCATGTCCACATCCATCTACATTCTCTTGATCAATCCGTAGGCTTTATGCTAATCTGTTTTTGTGTAATTATCATTTTTGTCTCGTTAGAATCCTTAGTCTTGTTTGCAGGGTTTTAAAATCGGTTTTCATTTGAGGCTGAAGTTCGATTTTAAAAACATGTCTTTAACATGTCTATAAGTATACCTTTCAAATTCATTGAGGAAATGCCTCCCTTTCATCCTGGGAACATCTTGTCTGGGCTTTCTCTTTCACGGAGCCCTGCCCTATGACCAGCTGCTTCTCGGTCAGGTCCTTTGTGCTCAGCATCTGCCAGGGCAGAGGGAGGAGATGAATTCATTAAAGTCCTCAAAGAGGAAACGAGTTTCTTGATTGGGGTTTGAGCTGAATAGGGGGGAAAAAGGTCCTT
Organism: Micromys minutus; assembly: GCF_963924665.1. NCBI lineage: Eukaryota > Metazoa > Chordata > Mammalia > Rodentia > Muridae > Micromys > Micromys minutus. Next base: position 35,566,935 of record NC_137960.1, on the reverse strand, counting down.
TCCCCACCCCCATCACTTTGGATGCGTGTGGGAACAGTGCCCTCTACCTGGGCATCCTGGACATCTTTGCATTTGTACCTAAGGGCTCCTCTTGCTGGAACTCCTCTTGTCATTTAGCCTTTATTACAGTTTTCCGAATTGTTTTCCTTTGTGTAGGCTACCGAGTGTCTAATACAGATTATATAGTAACTATGTTGTTTATGTCTCTTTTACATTTACATGGGGTTTGTGTCGGTTACATGGTCCGAACACACAAGAGAACCTATACTGCATTTGTCCTTATTAATAGTAGAAAAACCAGATGTTCAAATATGTCTGTGTGGTTTGCATGATCACAAATCCTTAAGGAGAGGCAACTGGAAACCGAAAGTAGGTTTGCCAACACCACAGACTTACTGTGCACCGTACGGGACCACGTTCATCCTGACTGAATTTCAGCACAAGACTTTTCATTATCTGTACCAGTGCTGGGACTCAGTGGGGATTTCAACTGTAAATAACAAGCACTGTGCCCAAATATTTTAAGTTGTTTGAAAAGAACCCCTGACACAACTTCTATTAGGTATAATATGGACATACTAAACAATTAAAATATGTTTCCCTTTAATCCTTGATTCTAGTATATATAGATGTGTGTATATATGTGTGTGTGTATCAATATATATATATTCATTCCTTACTCAAGTAGCAGGGCTCATTCACTGGATCCACAAACATCTTTCTTTGAGCAATTGCCAAAGAATAGTTCAATGTATATGTGAATGGGTGCACCATTACTTCTCTAGTCCTTAATGGGAGGTATTTCATTTATGTTTGATGTTTTTTCTCCCATTGTCAAATAAATATTGCATCTACTTTTATTTAAATTTTGTATACATGAAAGATATTTTATGAATTATATAGGATATATTGTGAATATAATGGGATATATATAAAAATTACACACATAATTTAATTTTCATACTGAAGAATTTATGAATCCACAGCTGGGGTCACGATTTGGTGGCATTGTTTGGAATCAGTGGAACTAGGAGGTGGAAGAAGAAAGCCACTGGAGTGAGGCTTTGGCAGTACATCTCGTGCCTCTCTTCTGTTCCTGAGAGGAACTCATTTATTCTGTGGTATGTTCCGTGTCACGTTCTTCAGCCTTACTGTGATCTCAGAAGCCACTGAGGTAAATGACAGAGGTACACACAGAACGAAAGGGATGGACAGCCTCATTTAAACCTTTCCAGCTAGCCAAGAAGAGCTTAAGCTGAGTTTACTCAGATTCAACCGCTGTGAGTCGAGTATTAATAATCTCCCTTTACAGGGGACACAGCTTGGCTCAGAGCTTACAAACATCCTGCAGGTTACAAGTTTGCCTGGTCTTGATGGTGTGAGTCCAGATGTGTTTGAATATACATCTGGTCTTTTATGACAGTTGCTGTGTACAATCACAGCCAGTTTCATCTATGACTTTTGGATAAGGAAGGACTTGGGTACCAGAGTCATGCATGTGATGGAATACAATGTAAAGAAACAAGGAGAACTTAAAATAGCTTAGGCTTTGGTTCTGGAAAGGCCTCAGTTTTCCCTGTCTTTACTGTGAGATATTCATAAAAGTATTCAGTTTCTGTACAAGTGCAGTTTGGTCTTCAAAACAGTTGTCAGTTGATAGTACCCCCTATAGAAAAGCATTTGGTGATGCTCCCTGTGATACTGAGAGATATTTGAGACCACTGGGCTGTTAAGTTTACCAGAGAGAAGCCACTCTGGGAATCAGAATAGATGTTCTAGAAAGAAACCTAAATACAGAATACCATATGATCCAGATTCGCTGCTCCTGGGCACCTGAAGGAGCGTAAGCCAGAATGCGACAGCTTCCTGGGGCACTGTTCCCAATAGCCACTTGGTGGAATCAGCCTAGATGTTCATCTTCAAGAGAGATGAAGAAAACACAATGTAGATATTCAATGGAGTTTTATTCGGCTATGATGACAGTAAAACCGGGTCTCTTTCAGAAAAGTGGGTAGTAGACTGCTGTGAAGCAGATGTCACTCAGACCCAAAAGTCATGCTTTCTCTCTCGCTTAGGAAAATCTAAGCTGAAGAAACGAAACAAAGAAAACAAGAAATGGAAGAGGATGACTTAGAAACAGGACGGGGACAAGCCAGCTCACAGGGTATGGTCAAAGTATGCTGCATACATGTGGGAAAATGTCATATGAAAGCCCACCATTTCCTACAGTGATTATAGAGGCACAATTGAGTTTACCAAATGGACAAACTTTCCCGTGACAGGGGAAGTTTGGGGTAGAAACTTTGGTCATGGGGAACATGTTTGGGTCCTGCAGGGAAAGGGGCTGTGTCTAGGGCGGCATGTGGTCTTGAACTCACAGCTCGCAGAGCTGGACTTTTTACATGTTTTTTTGGTCTTTATTGGAGGTTGACCTTCATCTATCTGCTTTTCCTACAGCTGATTTTTGCTAGAAAATATGCACTGGCCTTGGAGAGATGGCCCAGTGGTTAGAGCATTGGACAGGGGGCTGGAGAGATGGCCCAGTGGTTAGAGCATTGGACAAGGGGCTGGAGAGATGGCCCAGTAGTTAAGAACATTGGACAGGGGGCTGGAGAGATGGCCCAGTGGTTAAGAACACACACTCCCTGACTGCCCTTCCTGAGGACCCAGGTTCAATTCCTAGCACCCACATAGCAGCTCATAACTGTCTATAACTCCAGATCCAGTGAATCTGATACAGACATACAGGCAGGAAAACCACCAGTGCGCCTAAAATAAAAATAAAAAGAAAATGTATGCACTGAAAAAAGAATCCACTTAGAATAGGGACTGAAGTTTATAGAAAATTGTAAACACACACACACACACACACACACACATATATATATATATTAAAAATTGGTTATTTTAAAATTCAAATCCAAAAGCTGTGGAAATAAGTTTTGTTTGGGGATGGAATTAATGTGATATAAATAGATTAGAGTGAGTGAATCAGGATTGACTCATTTTTGGTAAGAAGATGTTTGAAGACTAATTTACGAGTGTGCTTTTGTTTGTTTGTTTATTTATTTATGTATTTATTTTTGCATCGTGAGCAAACCTTTGAGGAATGCATCATCTTTTCTTATGTCCTTAATCAGGTAGAATTTAAATAATTTTGCTTTGCTGTGCCCAGCTGTTATCATCATCATCATCATCATCATTATTATTGCTAGTTTCTGATTCCTTTAATTGTAAAGAGCATCTCTCTGCAGGGCTGTTTACACAGTGACTCTCCGTCACCCCAGCAGGTTATCAACCATAACTTTTGTCGACTGTAGATTTGTTAGTGTTTTTGCAAATTTGGCAGTTTTCCTTTTCAATCACCTGGTCCTCGAGTGGATAGGCTTTTTAAAATCGGAGTTCGTGACATCTGGAACTGCTGAGGAGAGACGATGAGGTAGGCCCGAGCAAAGCTCTGTGTCTTGTGAATGTTGAGGGGCACTTTGCAGCTGTGACTGAGTTAAGAATCTTGAGTTTCCTTTTAATTAATATATTAATTAGCATTAAACGCTATTCTCCCTCTTGGTACCTCCTCAAAGAGATCCTTCCTCCAATCTCCCTCCCCTTCTCCTCCTAGAGAATCCTTCCTCCAATCTCCCTCCCCTTCTCCTCCTAGGGAATCCCCCCTCCAATCTCCCTCCCCTTCTCCTGGAGAGAACAGAGGCCCCCCTCACCATCCCCTCCTCCCCTTCCCTGGTGCATCAAGTCTCAGGCAGGGTAGGTGTGTCCTCTCTCACGGAGACCAGACAAGGTGGCCCTATTAGTATGTCACAGTCAGGCTACAGCTTTATGGAGAGCCTCCACTTCAGTTGCTGGAGGCCCCACACGGAAACTGAGCTGAGCCTCTGTTGCGTATGTGCCCCGGGGCCTCATTCAAGCCTGTGTGTGTTCTTGGATTGGTGGCTCAGTCTGCGAGCTCCCAGAGGGATAGTGAGATCTTAAAGACCTTATTCTGGGTTACTCCGGTGGTACAGAGGTCCTTATGAAAGGCAGGAGATGAAGATGGGTGTAGCTGGTGCCAGACTGGAGGAGGAGGCTGGACTCGTGAAACCATGAGCCATGGAAATCCCTCTGGCCCTGGAAATGAGAATTGACTGGGACAAGTTCTCTTCTGAGCTTCCAGAGGGAACGAGCTTGGCAAAAATATACATCTTGTCCCCTAAGACTTTAGACTTCTCATCAGCAGAAGTGTAAGAATACATTTATGGTGCCTTAAGCCACTTAGGTGGCGAGAGGTGTTCCTTAGCTGCAGCCTCTGGGGGAGTATGCCAAACGTCTGGCACAGGCAGAGGGAATGCAGGTTTTGGACAGTGTGGTCTAGACAGAACCAGCCCACTAGTGAATGTTTTAGTAAATAGTTTCTCCAGGTAGCTTAGAAGTATGGTGTATGAGTCTCTGTGTGAGTTTGGTGGGTGCCTATGCATGTGTATGCACCTGGGTATTCGTGTGTGTGTGTGTGTGTGTGTGTGTGTGTGTGTTATAAAGAGAAAGAAGCATTAAAGAGAAATGTATATAGGGCTTTCCCCCATTTTCTGTTTTGTCTGGAGCTGGGCTTCCTCCCAGGTAGGGATTTGGCCATGGCACATATTGAAGAAGCCATAGATGTTTGATGTTTGACCAGAGGCTTCTCAGCCAGGTGTTTGAACGTAAGATCTGGGTGACACCGTAGCTGTCAGTCTTCTCTCAGGGGGGTGGCAGTGCTTTTGGAGCTCCTTTATGGGCATGGCCTCCCTAACCTTGCCTCTCTGCCTCTGCAGCACTCAAACTCTGCCGTCCCTAATTCCTTCTTCTGGTCAGCCTCCTTGGCCATTCCTGCGCCTTGGATCTTCCGCTCCGGAGAGCCTTCTGTACAGGTTGATGAGAAGTAGGTGGGAATCTGAGCACAAAGTCAATGGAGCCTGTGTATCTGCCCATGAAAGCTTACAGCCTGGTACCACTTACTTGCCAGCAACCCAAGCCCGGTTCTGATTAATAACGGCACTGATTGTAACCAGATTCGCAGCATGTGGCCCAGAGGAGACTGTGAAGCCAATTTCCACACAGGCTTGGTGACTGTCAGCGTGAAGCACTGGCTCCGGGCTTCTCCGCGGTTTCAATTAGAGTTCTATTTTTTTTTTTCTACGCCCTTTTCCTCTTCCCAGAGATTAAACACCAGTTTCAGCTTTGAGACACCCTGCCCGTGTTATTGGGCTCTGCCTGCGTTTACCCTACCGTGTGCAGTGCGAGTTGAGGGTCTTTATTGTTATTTTCCCCTCTGCTGATAATGATTAACAGTTGGTCAGAGAGGTCGTACAAGGGGCACAGTTTGCTTTGATTTCACCATAGATCCGCACGTGGCCTGGCTTCTCTTTCCAGGCCATGTCCCGGGATGGAGGAACAGACTCTGAGGGCTTCTGTCTTGAACTGATAAGGTTGCGCCCAGCAGTGGAGTGGACTTCCATTGGACTGCCTGCCAGAGTTCCAGAAAACTAGGCAGAAAGGAAAGTTCCAGGGACCCCAGTGTGTCCTTCCCTCAAGTACATTGTTGGCCACCACTGTATGCCTCTGTTCTGGCACTGCTGTGTGATCACTACCAAGAGAGAATAGCCCCGGCCGTGCAAAATAAAGCCACATCCCTCCGTCTGAGGGAGAAGCAAGGATCAGTGTCAGCATTTTTTTCTTCCCACAGTGGTGAAACAGGTATGTCACAGTTACCTTTATTCCCCCCTATGTGAATTTTGTGTGGGCAGAAAGACTCCTAGATATAAAGTCATTTACTAAACTGAGGAAATTTCTTAGATAGATGTCTATGTTTTGCCTGGCAGCTGACATGAGAGGATTGTTTTGACAGAAAGTAAATAGCAAGGCAGCATGAAAGGCTTGAGAAGGAAAGAAAAATGGCTCAGCTCACGTGTTATTTAGTGAACAGGACCAATCAATTTTGCTTCCATTGGCAGAGGAGGGAGTTATGTGGCTGTACTGGGCAAGGCTCACAAATTATAATCAAGAAGTAAATAATATTGAGACCTTACAAATTGAATTTTTATTAAGAAATTCATCTCAGGTTACCTCAGGGTTTATAAAAATCTTTCAGAGCTTGTGGAAGAAGGCAGTATATCTCAATGTACAATACTGGATTGATTGGGGTGAGTAATTTTAATTTTTTAGGGTCAGAAATATACCTCACCTTTTAAAACAGGCTTAATGGGAAGGAGGTTGACAAATGTGCTGTAAAAGACAGTCTATGTTTTCTTATGCTGCCTTTTACCCACATTACCAGTCCTGCTGCGGAGCCCACGTCCTCTACAAATTGGGATTAATGGCTTTTTTTTACATGAGAATTTCAAGGTCACAAATTTCATGAATTGTGCAAATAAACAAATCCTTCTCCATCATTGACTCTGTGTACGTAGCATTTATGTATTTATTACTTTCTGAATTAATAAGACACCAGCAACCGTTATTAATAATTTGTGTTTCCTGTACAAGGCATATAGCTGAGCTAGAAAATATGAGTGGAAACTTCGCCATCACATTTTTCAGAGATGAACACGTGGAGATGTTTTCGGCTCATCGTCACAATAATAGCAACTGAGCTTTGAGGATATTATGTGGAAGGCATTTTGCATGTAGATTGTTATTTCAGAAGGCTGTATATTATTGATATCATGTCATGGCGTGGAGGATGCCAGGCTGAGTTTCAGGTCTTGTTCGTTACTAATGGCCATGTCAGATGGGTTTTTAAGTGACAGTGTGCACTGACTCTCAAAGTCCATCTCCCACTATGTCTGTCGCCATTTAAAATACTTTATTTGCTTTTGTTTTATTGATGTATAGTGTTTTGTCCACATGTACCTATGTGTACCTTGTGCATAGCCCTGGCATCCTGGGACCAGAAGAAGGTGTCAGGCCCCCCGGAACTGGAGTTACTGTGCATTGCCATGCGGGTGTTAGGGACCGAACCTGGGTTCTCAGTGGTCTTTACTGCAGAGTCGTCCCTAAATCCCTGTCACCATTTTCTCACCAGTGATATCCTGGTTTAGTTCGGCACCATGGTATCTGACGCACCGCTGGAAGGAACTTAAGGACGGTTATCTCAGCTCACAGTTCGAGGGAATAGGCTGCCATTTTGGGAAGTCACAGCAGCAGAGATAGAGGTAGGTCTTCACTTTGCAGAGACGCAGCAAAGTGTAACGGTTGAAGGCGCACATGCCAGTGCTCAGCTCAAGTCTGTTTCCTCAGGTAGACAGCCCACAATTAGGTGGGTCTTCTGGCAGCACTTGGCATAATCAAGACACCCACCCCGTCCATACTCAAGGTCCCTTTCCCCAGACAATCCCAGATTCTGTCAGGTTGACAACTCCAACCACCACACTTTTTTGATAGAAAGCACGTGCGTCCTTGGTTTGATTGGTCAAAGCAATTCATGTAGATCTATTTCTTTTGCCCGGGGCAGGTGAGTGCAGAATTCTCCCATCCCAGGAGGCTGAGTACATCATCAAAGAATGGCACGGTAACACACGCTTTCAGAAAAATAATGTACAATAAATCAAACTGTTTTTCCTTCCCAGGCCCTGCTCCCAGAATGAAGACTCTGAGACTAGTTATTTATCAATAAATGTCTTGGCTACAAACCTTGACTCCTTCCCTGGCTAGTTTGTATCTTATTTAACACATTCAGTTCTTATGTCTGTTTTATGTCTTCCACACAACCAGTCAGTCACCTCTCCTTCTGTCCTGACCCCTTTCTTCCTCAGTGTCTCCCCCCAGCATCTCCCCTCATTCATGCCTTTTCATCTCTCCTATTTCCCAGAATCCTCTCTCTCCCCATCAATATCTCACCTCCTATTTCCCACCTCAATTCATTGGCCATAGGTTTTGTATTGCCAGGTGTTCCTTATAAGAGGTTCTCTCTACAAATAAATCGCGGTTAAATTTTGGTACAAGTATATATTGGCATTAAATTTCTAATATGTAGGTAGTGACACCTTTAAACATTCACTGGATGTGTCCCTAGAGTTCAGAGAATATGTAGCTGTTCCAAAGATAGTTCTGACTCTGTTACACATATTGATGAATTAATTGGTAATAGCTTTGTTTTCTTTCAGAAGGTCCCTTTAATCAGGAGACCTCCAGATCTAAGCTCCAGTAGGTTTGAGGTGTCCCTCAACTCCTTTTAGGACTCAGGCATCTGCTTGTATGGCCAAAGGCTTTGTGGTCACCTCCTCTAATGTACCTTGAACATGGAAGCTTGCCTTCTTTAATTATTATCTGGTAACCACCGTTTGAAAGGAGATAAGAGAGATTTAAAAGTAACCAATCCAAGTATGTTGAGAAAATAAAGGATGGAAAGATTATCCCGATTCATTTTGTGTGTCCCCTAAAGTGTGCCCACTTACATAATCCATAAGAGAAACTGAAAATTAGAGCTTAGACTTTTAATTCAAAAAGGCGCAGGTCTCTTGGTACTGTCAGATGAGATTGTTTTCAAAAGCAGTGAGGTGTAAATTAACTCTCGGGTATCAATTTGAACAAGTCCAAGAAGTGAGCAGGAAAAAATTAGTTTGAAAACACCTTCCTAGGCAGAGAAGGAAATGCTGACTGGAACTTGGAGGTAAGAGAAACACTAGCTGTCCTAAAATAAAAATTGTGTGCAGTGATTGCAATTAATAATCCATCAAATGAAAATGGAACAAAGCCACCTGGAACTCTATTCTGAAGTTTTGATTGGAATTTTTTTTTTATGTTGGTTTTAAATTGTGTGTTTCTTCCAGCACAGGGATCTCACAAAGGCATGCTCACGGTGCCTGGCAGTGCGCCTGCGCATCCCGCGGACGATGCACTCGCACAATCAAAATCATATTTTCCTTCAGGTTTCCTGGGGCGAGTGGCTCTGCAATGTTCCAGTAATTGTTTTAGAAAGTTGGCCCTGGATTCGGGTTTTCTCCTAAATCTTTTCATGTGCGTGGCTCCAGACTCCTTTCTGCAGGCATTTCTGAAAAAAAACTGGGTCAGGTGGCAGTGGCCAGCACCATTAATTACCCATTGAGAGCTGGTGCTGCTTCGAGAGGAACCCTCTCTGCACAGTCCAGAGTCTCTTCTCACGGTTGTGAGAAGGGGAGAGAATCCTCCGTGAAAACTAGAGAAGCTGAATTTTTTTCTCTTTTCTTCTGTCTTGCTAATGTGTGAATGGGGGCTTTTTATGTGGCTGGTCAGTTCACACAGTAGAAAACTACTGGGATCTTTCTTTTAGACACAAGTTGTATGTTATTGTCTTGTGTTGTGCTCGCTAATATTTTAGACTTAAGGTTTAATAAGATGGAAACAGTAATAGTAGTTGGGGTGTACCCCCTTCAAGACCCGCAATTCTGAGCACAGACCAAGGCTTACCAGCTCGTGTGCTTTACCGCCCTCTGCCGGTGAAGCCGCCCACAGCCCGCAGGTCTCAACTATTGGTTGCTTCTGCACAGGTACCCCAACGCCTCCCCTCTCCAAACACAGTGTGGTGCTCTCTTATGAAATTGTTCTGGGCGGCGCTTCACTACGGAAAATGTGAGAATAACAACAAAAAAGTAGAGGCTGCCTATTTATCAACGATTAAGAGGGCTCTGTGGAAGAGTCCTATTCTCTTGGGGACTTTCCATTTCCCTGCCTGTCCCTTGCCTTACAGCTCAGCTGTTCTGTTAAGTACACTTACAAAGGGTAAGCATCCATGTCGGAAACACATGGGGAGGGAGGCAGCCATAGGACGAGGTTGGTACATGCGCAGATGGAAAGAGATGCTTGGAACAGCACACATCCTCTGAAGCCACAATTTGGAGGTCCTCTGACCAAAATAGCAGTTTCAGTGGAGAGAGGGATGTAAATTCTTGGTGGGAGAAGACAGGTCTTCAGGGTTCAGATCTTTTGAGACAACAAGGGTAATAGGTAGAGTTAAAGAAAAATGTTTAAGCCAGGGACAGGCAAGTGACCTGACTACCTTAGACTTAGTAACAAAACACCAGGCTTCTCTCATGGTAACTTGAGATTTTTTTGTTAAGTTGATATTCTCTAGAAAGAAAAAAAAAAAAAAAAAAACCCTAGTAATTATATGGTTGCTACGCCACCGTCAAAAGAGGCTGTCAATTTGTATCATCTTAATACACCAACTAGGAACTGTTAATTATAGTTTTCACTCTGGTAAATTACAGGACAAGCTATCCAAATGACACTGCCACTTACAACATTATCTGGAGCTAATGCAGAAAGTGGCAAATGACTTTCGATCAGCAGTTCTCAGACTGTAGCCTGAATTCACTTCAGGACTCACTAGAAATCCCAATTCTCAACCTTACTTCTGACCACCACCATCAGCCACCGTTCTAACAATTGCTTCACAGGTCCAGGTGGCTGATGCTTAGAGCGGCCATGGCTAATGCCAGGCCATGTCCTTGAAGCTGTGAAGGGGGCAGGAGGACAGGAGGGACGAAGGTAAGTAGTAGGTGTAGCTATAGAACCTGGAAATTGCAGGACTGTGCTTTGTCCCAAATGGTTACCGTTGCTTGAGGTTTGACCATTAAATAAATCGAGGTGATAATGACACAGCCGAGAGACCAATCGCTCAGGATCACCAAAAAGCAGGGTCTGAAGGATAACGAGAACAGAATTGATCAGGCACTCAATGACTGTTTTAGGGCATTGTCATGAGGCTGCCCCGAATTCTGACACAGTGACCTTCTCTGACATAGAAGCAGCAGAATTTTATTTTCTGGAAAAGGTCAAAACCAAAATTATTTCACAGAGGTAATTTTCCTGGGCAGGGGAAATAAGGATTGACAGTGTCAGCTGAAAATTTTGTTGAGAAATGATTGATTGTAGAGCATCAGGAGTCTTTCTGTTTAAGCTCTTCTGGAGGCTATGATGAATAAGCTTTCAATTAGAAAAAAAAAAAAAAAAAGACACAAGGCCCAAAGTGTCATTCACTTCACTTATTTCTGTCCTAAGATGCCACCATTTTTTTTTGGGGGGGGGGTAGAATGTTAGATAACGAAATGCTTTTGGAGGGTATAGTCCTTCTGGCTAAAATTCCCAAAATGGCAAAAATAAGTCACTGCCTGTCATTTTCTGAGAAATAGAGGAAGCAAAACCTGTTCTCAATTACTGGGCAGCTGGTATGTTTTTAATTGTCTGCATTTATAAGCAGTAATGGAAGAGTAGCCTTAACGATGCTTGTGTAGTGTTTCCACACACTGCTGTACACCAAAGCCCTGGGAACCTGTTATCCAGGCAGATTGTGCACCCTGGACACCCTGATTTAGGGAGGGGGATTTGATTTTTTAACAAGCATCCCACTAATTTTGGTGCAGGTGGGTTGAAGACCACACTTTTTGAAACCCAGCCTAGGGCCTACCCATAATTCACATGCTCATTATTGTAGGGTATCTAAAAGTGACTGGCAATTCATAAAATATCTGTTTAGTGCCAATAAAGATTTAACTGTGAGTAGTAGATGTTTATGGCACTAGAATCTCTTTTGTTGGAACTTGGAGAAAATGAATAATAATTACAAACTATGTTCTTGTTTAAAAACTTTATACTGCAATTTTTGGGGGGGAGTTTTCGGTTTCTGGTAAGCCAACAGGCAGTAGACTGTTTCTCTTCTCACTGCCCCTCCCCCGACCCCCAGCCCCCAACCTGCCCCTCCCAGCCTTAACTGTGTCTTGGATTACTGCGGAATCTTCACTGTAATTAAGCAGTATTGGTGGGTTGCGTCACCATTAATGAAAGTCCATAAAGAGTTCTCATTACATCTTGTGCTGTGGGTCTTGATCAGTCTGAGGTGCTCTGATTCCACTATTAAAGCCCTATCATGGTTAACCTTGATTTTACTTCAGCGGGCTTTGGGATGACAGTAGAAATATTTCTCTTTGTGTGACTGTGGGGGGCGGTTGTATAGATGAGGCTGACTGTGACAAGAAGAGCCATGTGGACTGGACGGTGGGAGGCACTATGCCATAGCAGGCACCCTGGGCTGACTGAAAAGGTGAGTAAAGGGAGTGAGAGATGAAAGGGAGGGTCTTTCTGGCTTCCCCTGTGAACTCATTGTACCTAGCTGGCTCAGGCTCCTGCCACCAGGACTCCTCTCCATTGAGGACTGCAATCCTTGAACTCTGAGCGGAAGTAACCCTTTCATCCCTTGATTCACTTTCCTAAGGTATTTCTTATTACATAGCAATAAGAAAATAAAGCAACCAAGGCAAGAACACCCCAAACAACTGCGTCACCCTAGTTTTCTTGGCCCTGTTTCTCTTCCTCAGTTCCCTACCTCAAGCCCTGGTAACACTTGCTGTCATTATAGGCGTTATTTCCAGGGAATCGTATCGCTGGATTCATGCAGTGTGAAGCTTTCTGCCCCATTCCTTCTGCTCAGCAGTATGCGTTTACTATTCTGTTTCTTCCACAGTGGCTTGAAAGCTCATTTCTTTTAATTGCTGAGTAACATTCTATTCTGTGGATATTTTAAACTTTTTTTTTTTTTTTTTTTTTTTTTTTAAAAACTTCCTTTTGGCTTTCATGAGACATCTTGCAAGGATTGTGGTCACAGATGTTGACCAAGTCAGGTAGACATTTTATAAATCTTTGCTAAGTGTCTGAGGAATTTTCAAAACATACTTTTAAATAAGGGTTCTTAAATATTTTAACTTCCCTTCTAGCCCACCACCCACCAGACGTAGTAGAAAGAGAAGGTTAATAAGGCAAAAAAGGATGCGGACCTGTTTAGAAATAGTTTTTTGGGGGGTAGGATATCAGCAGTTCAGCTCACACGAATCGGCCCCGGCAATCACCGTTCATAAACCGGCAATGGTAGGTCAATCCAGAAGAAACTGAAAGGCTCTGCCAATCACCTGAGTCTGTGGAAGTAGCAGGAAACTGCTGGAACACCACCAGACATTTTTGGTGTGTTTTATAAATCTCCACAAAGTCATTACAAACAATGACCAGCGAAGCTTGGTAAGGTGTATCAATACCACCCAGCATCATCAGCCAAAACCAACCTCAGCGAAGCCTGACAATGTCCATCGAAAAACCCAGTAAGGTGCACCAAAACCATCACCGTCTGTTGGGTTATATTTATATCCTTTCCAAACATCATGTGTTCTCTCAAGCATCCAATCTAGGAAAACATCCCAGGCCCCTTTCCAGGCAGCGGCCAGGAAAACACCACGTGTCTGTTCCCAGCAAAACATCCCCCCATGTGTTATGTCTGCCTCCCCAAAAACATCCTCTCGTAAGACAGTTTCCAGAAAAACGTCACATGACACACCTGAGTCTCCAAAGAAACTAGAAATTTCCAATTCACGTCTCTGATACCCATTTCTGTCATTTTAATTTTTTGTTTTAATCTGCTATGGTCCAAAAAAAAAGGGGGGTCCTATCCACAAAAAATAAAGTGCACGAGTTATTTCACTAAACATCATTTGAAGAGCACTTACATTACCGAGCTGTAACAGTCCCAGGAAGAGTATTCTATCCTGAAGCTTTTGCCTGGACCTTGACCTGACCCAACCAGCTCAGAGTTTGAGACTAACACAGCCAGTTCCTGCTCGGTAGCCCGGACCTTGGCTCCTAGCCACCTGCCTGTCCCTCAGCCTGCCACCAACTCTGGGTCAGTGGCCATTACTGAGGAGGCCCAACAGCTAGCCTTACTCTGATTTCCCCTCAGAGAACTGCAGCTCTTTGGTCACTTGGGTCAGGCCAGAGCTCTGCAGATCCCTTCAGACAGTGCCTGGTACACAGACTAACAGTATATGATGAAAAGATATGATAAAAGTTACTCATCCCTTTGAACAATGTTTTTATTTTTTTTTGGCTTTTGAAAACATGTAGTAATACAGTCTATTTAAAAACATACAGAAACATTGAATACCCTTCTTTCTTCATCTAAACAAAATAATTAACATCTCATTATGTATGTATTTTTGCCTCTGAATATATTAATGCATAGACACATGGAGCATACCTTGTAAAAATTAGTAATCAGACATACAGCCTTACTTCATGTGCTTCCTCTGAAGATCAATATGATGAGGCTATTTTATTGCACATAGTAAATTGAGTATAATTATGTAATATCACTGTAAGTCTGAAATCCATATCTCTTTTGCCATAATTACTATTAGAATGTCTTTCTCATGATTTATACCCAAGTTTCTACACTGTAGTTGGCAGACATGCTGTGTTGTGTGACTCGGGATGCGTTTACTGCTTTACCTTTTGGTATGCCTCTTCCCATTTCTGGCAGTATAGAGCAATCTCTAACATAGTCTTGAGTTCTGAGCATCTTTCAGTTTTCTAATCTTGTGTCTTATTTTAAACAGAAATATCATAATTTGACAGGAACTGAACTGATAAGCCACCAGACACAAAAGCAAAGTATTCAAGTGCGACTTCAACTGCTCATGAAACTGGGTTTCCTTTCCTGGATGCTCTGCGTATGTGATATGTGGCTGTGTGACAATGATGTCCTTGCACAGTTGGGGACCAAGAGCAGAGCTGAGGCTGAAAATACTTCCAGGAAATGTATCTTCCCTCACCCAACTCAGAAGAAATTATCAGACCAAAACAGTAGTAAACTGTTAGATGTAACTTAAGAGCATTCCATTTTGTGATCATTTCAGACTTTCAAAAACCCTTAAGAATTAAGGATTGAGTGTAGATTCCTCTACATCCAGCTCAATCAGATGTTTGCTTTTGCATGACTGAGGCATAATAACATTTTTTTTCATATTTAAAAAATTATTCCTTTTCCCCCTACAAGAAATAAGTCCATTTAGTTTTATATTAAACTGTCCAGTCTTCTCAGGCTTTGGGATTCTGGTGCCCTGTCTCTAGCTGGGAAGAATGGCTCTTACTTACATCTCACCTTTGTTCACGTCTAAAGACAGATCTAGTCACATCTCCAGCATTGACTTCTAAACGTCTGTGACACACTGAATGTAGGTAGTAAGCCTTTGGGTTAAGCTTAAGGTTTGGTTCTGAAGAACTCCCTGTTAGACTTGAATATAAGGTCAAAAGAAATATTAGCAAAACCCTGTATGACGGGGATGGCTGTGCATTCCAGAAATGAATGCTGACGTCTTGATTTTTTTCAAGTTGGATTAGAACAACACATAACATCAGCAACATCAACAACATAAGACTTTATTGCCCAGGCATGCTTGAGAGATTATGGCTTTTACTCTCCCATTTAGGAACTAAAAGTTCTGAGAATAATTTACATGCAGGCCGCGTGTTTTGTCCCTTTTGAGATGAACGTGTGATGTTTAAATGCTGCTGGGCATCACTTCTCCCCTCCCCCATAGCAGCTGTAGTATACCTCCATGTGTAAGCATTTCGCTTTATATTTTAATATGTCCCAGATGAAATATGCTTAGCATTCTCAACTCAAACATCTGAGACCTAATTGTAACTAGCGTTGACTTCATTATGATTTATGGTGAGCGCGGGTCTTTCAGCTACTGGGCTGATTTCATATGTCCTGGAACTCTCTTGATAGGCCACAGGCAGAGTCACTTGAAAGTAGTATTGATGAAAACCAAGGCTACAGACTCAGGAATTTGAACTCTATCAATCCAATGTGAATTCACATTTTTATTTGTCTGCAAACAGTTTAGTGTTTTCAGAGTTCGATAGCATGTCTTTATGTGAAGTTCAGTTAACATAAAGTAGCGAACCTAAATTGTGAACAGCAAATGGCCTTCAAGTAGGAGGTTCTATTAGGAAAGTTGAGGAGGAAAAATTAAGATAAGAATTAGAAAGTTACACATAGTTCTCTCTTCTTTCTTTCATAAAATTTTGAGAAAGTGGTAAAGTTACTTTGGTCAAATCTGGCATGCTTGGCTCTCACTAAACATTGTGTTCACATTCCGTTACTGTAAGAACATGTACTTTCATGGGTCCAGGAACTATATTCCATGATATGATCACTTTCTTCAGGTAAGTACACATGATGACTAGTTTAAATATGATCCCGATGAAAGCTGGAGGCTGATTTACAAAATGTGCTAAAGACAATTAAGCCATGTTACAGATATGTGACATGTTAGCTGGATGGGAAGAGAAAGGGGTTACATAGAGAACCAGTCCCTTTGTACCAGAGTGGAATTGTTTAATTATATATATATATATATATATATATATATATATATATATATATATATATATATACATGTCTCACACAGAATGTAAGGACCTGTCTTACTAAGGGTTTTACTGCTGTAAACAGACACCATGACCAAGGCAAGTCTCATAAAGGACAACATTTAACTGGGCTGGCGTACAGGTTCAGTCCATTATCATCAAGGTGAGAACATGGCAGCATCCACACAGGCTTGGTGCAGGTGGAGCTAAGAGTTCTACATCTTCATTTGAAGGCTGCTAGCAGATACTGATTGGTAGGCTGCCAGGAGGAGGGTCTTAAAGCACCCCCCCCCACATTGAGACACTACTTCAACAAGGCCACACCTACTCTAGCAGGGCCACACCTCCAAATAGCACCCCTCCCTGGGCCGAGCATATACAAACCATCACAGGCCTCAGTATGGGGGAGCTCCTGATTGGTTGATTCAGTTGCTCAATATACTAGTCACCTATGGTTTTGCTTTTTTCCTCTATTTTCTCATCCTGAAATTGGTGGTTTAGTGTTGTCTGATGGTTTAAAGATGGCAGCCATGGTGCTGAAATCACTACCAGCTCTATAGCAGTGAGCTACTGGAGATGCCTATTCTCAGACCTTCTCTGTCTCTGTCTTTGTCTCTCCCTGCCTCTTCTTGTTAATAAGAAAGCATTTCCTAGATTTTCCGTTCATTGTAGCAACTGGAGTTACTGCACTGAGTCACATACTCATGTCCAAAGTCACCAAACTTGGCAGTAGGAATAGAAAGGCAGAGGACAGAAAGTGAATCCTCCCTCTCTGCATCATCTGAGCACACAGAAGGGAGGGGTCGCATTTGAATAGCATAGGCCTTATGTTAAGGAGAGGGTGAAAGAAAGGGCTTGGGTTGATCACAATGTATCTGTTAGTACAGATATCACTGTTTCTTTTCTTGTGTCCAATTCAACTTAAATATTTTAGCATGGATACTGGGAGAAACTAGCAGCTGAATTTTCCATGTGTGGGTGCCTAAGTTAATAAACCAGCGTGTTCAGATGAACTCAGCTTCCAGCCACTGTGAGGAGGAAACAGTAACTGATTGGGTCAATGATTAAAAGTCAGCTGAATTCGCAGGCTGAAGCTCCTCGGTGCTGTGACCCACAAAAGAGCCGTTAACCTTGTTCTCTGCAAATCTTTCTTTAGCTATCTTGGAAAGGAAATGTCTATTTTAAACCACAGAGCCTTCTGCACAATATCTGGCTGTGGAATGTATGAAAAGGATTCAGAAAAAAAATAATGTGTTTGGTCTTATCTTAATAATATGTACTATCCTGAGGCTTGTTTGAAGTTGGTAAATAGAAATACGGACTTCCAGAGGAGATACTGGGGGAATATAACTGTGAGAATCATGGAGAATTTTAAAGACTCTGGAAACTATAAATCATAATTTATCAAAATATACCAAGGAGATAGAATGGGACTCATGTTTCTTCTTTTTATTTGAAATGATGTCACATAGTTTGGTCCATAAGGTCGACTTTCCACAGTAATATAAATGACATACTACTTAGGACAACCCTGCCTAGGCATGTGTGACACATTCTATTATATTGGCTAATTGTCTGTCTGTCCTTTATGGACTTTAATACCTCATAGTAGATTCTGACTTTTTATATAGGATGCACCTGAGATAATAATGCCTTTGAAGGAAAGGTTGAGGTTTTTTCCCCCCAGCCCTAAAAGAATCATAAAAATCATGGGTATCCATTAGTTAAGACTGGAACGCATAGCACAGCCTAATCTACCATTAATTATGATGTGTTTTTCAACTGCATAGACCCATGTCTGCTAACTATTGTCTACAACACCAATCACTGAACCCCTGTCTTCCAGCACCCATAACCCCAATCAGTGTGATACCAAAAAAATTTCCAAACTCTACTGAATGTTGAAAGCACCAGAATCTGTTTATGGTTGCCATGGGAGACACTAAGTAACTTATCATTGGAGGTATGGAGGGCTTTCCTCCTTAGGAACTGAGCAGGTAGCAGTGTGCTCCATCTGAAGTCTTACTCAGAGACCACCCCACCCCTTCTGTGAAGAAGCTACAAAGGAAGCAACTTTCCTCGGTCCCTTTTTGTCTGAAACACTTCTATTTATAACCTTGTGTTTGGTAGGTTCCTTGGCTTTTGCATTTCAGAGGATAAATGACACTCTATGAACTGAAAACCTCTTTTTGTTGTTTTCTACTATATATACATCATATATATCACATATATGCATAAATATATGAAAATGTTTGAGTCAAAACAGCCATCCATGATTTCCAATGACTTCTACCCCCTTCCTCCCCCCATCTCTCCGTGTGTGTATGTGTGTGTGTGTGTGTGTGTGTGTGTGTGTGTGTGTGTGTGTGTGTGTGACATCTCATATAGCTGTAAGGACAATATACTTCATGTTGGAAATATAGAATTGCAGAATAAGTACTGCCAGAAGTTTACTGGTCATAGGCTTGGACTTTGAAGTCAAACACACTTGTGCACTAGCACTGCTCATTTCTCATTGGCTGTAGCATCTCAGGAAATCATGAATCTCTGAGTCTTTGTTTCTTCCCACACAAAATGCAGAGGATAAGAGTTCTTACGCCATAAAAGTTGTGATAATTCAGTAACTCAATTAGTCTTTTGCACACAAAAATCCTTACTGAAATATATGCTATTGTTCATTACTGATATTATTATGCATTAGTAAACACACTTACCTAAACATCTAAACTAGAGTTTGAGGCATCCTAAGTATACAAAGCAGATTTATTTTTTAATTATAAAAAAGAGAACATTTAATAAAAATTCAAGCAGTATAAGATACAAGTAACATAAAGTATTTTTTTGTTGTTCTCCAATTTTTACATCACTTTCCAGAATAACTTACTTAAACATGCTTAAAATTTAATTTTATTGAGCATTATAGTACATTCCCTGAATCCTAACACTCAGGAAGCAGAGGCAGACACAAACATATCTACATATTTGAGGCCAGCCAATGCTACATAGTGAGATTCTATCTCAAAAAGACAAAACAAACCAAAACCAAAACCAAACCCCAATCAAACCAAAACGAAACCCCTAAAAATTAATTTTTATGTACACTGTCTCTCAATAGTCATTCAAATTTATCACCTTTGCAAACAGTGCCAGCTGACTGCCATGAGGCTGGTGAATGTAGCATGCATGTTTTCTTTCTACGCTGTCAATACTCATTTGGGTTCTTATACTCTAACTTGCATGCTGACTACTCTTTCTAACTGAATTATACGTGCAATTATACATGCAAATTCTGTTTCTTGCTGTCTCAAACATTACACGAAAATCTTAGTTTCTTACTGTGGTGTGAGGAAATCATCCTTCCATCTTCCTTCCAGTTCCCTGACAGCCCGTTCTACCCATCACCAGCTAAACTATTGCTGCCATGTCAGGACAATGTGCACTAGTTGCTTTTCTTGTTCATGATGAAACGCTTGAGGGGAGTGACTCAAGGGAAGAAGGATTTATATTGGTTTGTGGTTTAAGAATTGACGCAGTCCATCCTGGATGGAGAGAGGCTTCTTAGTCACATTGCATTTGCCGGAGACAGAGCGCTGAACACAGTTGCCCATGGGCTTTTCTGCTTGTTTTGTCTTCTTATCAGTCTGGAACCCTGGACCATGGGATGGAACAACCCGCATTCAAAAGAGACTCATCCCTTCTTAGCTAAACCCATCTGAAACACCATGACCAGTCAGTCCAGAATTACTTCTCCTGGATGACTCAAAATTCATAAAACAGGGATTTATGGCCACGATATAGAGTGTTTATGTTCTGTCTAGTGATTGAATCAGTCCTCAACAGGCTAACTCTGAATGCTGACATTAGCAATGAGCTTTGGCCATATTATGCCTATACAAGTCTTATGCTCTGAAGGCCAAAGAGTATGATTAGATCTGTAGAGAAGATATGATCATCAACGTTCCAGAGTTTATGTTGTTGGAAGAGAACATTTTAAGTAGAAAGCTCAAGTTTTTATATCTATCATTTGTTCGGAGGCATTTTAACATTAAATTAGATTACATATTTTTCTACACATTTTGAAAAATTTTGAATTTTCTGTTTTGTACAAGAAAGGTGTCACCTGTAACATATACACTGATGTCAGGGGAGAAGAAAGTGGGAGTTCAGAGAGACACTATGTCTTTTTAGGTTGTCTAGCTGATTAACCATAAGTTGAAAAAGACATAGATAAACCACATTAGGCACGTTAGGGCAACAAACAATTATTTTTATTATTGGACAGACTTGTGTCTTTCTTGATACTGAATTTCAAATTTCTGGTTTTTTAAAAAATTATTTATTTATTTATTTATTTGTTTGTTTGCTTATTTACTATATGTGAGCACACTGTAGCAATCTTCAGACACACTAGAAGAGGACATCGAATCCCATTACAGATGGTTGTGAGCCACCATGTGGTTGCTGGGAATTGAACTCAGGATCTCTGGAAGAGCAGTCAGTGCTCTTAACCACTTCCAATTTCAAATTACTTTCTCCAGGTCAGTGTTTTGCTCTCACTCGTGTGAGGGCTGTTCTCTGATGTGAGCGTATCCCTGACACTCATGAGAGCAATGTGTGATTTCCTTGGTTTGCTTTGTCCGGAGGAAAACTTTTTTGAACCTTACTTTGCTCCTTAAAGTTCTTAAATTTTGCAGGAACCTGTTCAAGAGTTTTCTGCGTGGTTCTTGCTTAGTCTCCTGACACAAAAACTTATCTTTGCTTACTTATTCTGGATGAGTTTCTTCCACAGTTGGGTGATGTGCTTTCTGTGTTTCTTAATGTTCCCTGTGGAAACTTCATGAGATGAATGTGAGGTCTTGAAGATTTGTTCTCTTCGTATCTTGTTTTAATTTGGATTCTATGACATATTAACTTTTTGTCTTGTCAATCCTATTCTCAGTTTCAAAGAGCACGTTGCTTCCCATGGCTCTGGTTTTATCCATCTCACGCTTCTCTGGAGTCTTCAGCCTTTTCCCTTTTGGTCCATCGTTGTCTCTGCCCTTCTTGGTTTTTCTCTTTTGGATGGTTGATGCATATTGGGCTCTGTTGGCCTCTAATTGCTCTGATTAGTGAATAAAAAGCAAGTGTGGCTACCATAGAAAGTGGGCAGGGATTTTTTCTTATTCTGTGCTAAAGCACCGATTTTTAAGAAAGTATTTTTAATTTAAAAATTAATGCATATAAGGGCTAAAGATGTAAAAGCAAAGCAGAGAATACTATAGAGGGCAAATCTTTTTAGTGCAAATTATCAATGCTTCAGAAAATAAAATTGTCAATAACTGTTCCTCATTCCCTATGTCTCTTTCTAGAACCAAGTGTAGGCACACATAATTACAGGGATATATATGTATACATGTGTGTAGGCATGTATGTATGTATGTTTGCTTGTTTGTATGTATGTATCTGTTATCTATCCATCTACACTTTCTTATGAACAATTATAAAAAGCTTGGATATATGGTCACTGCCATATTCAGACCATAGGGCAGTTTGGTGTTATATCAATTTAGTTAAAAGAGTATCTTCAGTTCCTGCAGAAAGCCTATGAACTTCCTAATATATTTTTTTTTTTGTTATCTTGCTTTTTAAACAGTTTTACAGTTCCAGGCATAAGTTCCTCCCTATGAAGTGAGTCTTTAAACAAACAAACAAACAAACAAACCACCTCCAAGGATGAAATGCCTTCTTATGAAGTGCTTGTCTGTTGGAATAATCTCTTATGCATTGTATGGAAGTATCACTGGTCAAGACAAGTCTGATGGCCGATAAGCTGAGGCAGGATTGGAAAGTGGGACATCCAGCAGTAATAAAGAAACTCAGAAATAAAAAGGGACAGAAAGACCTGCTCCCCAGACTCTGAAGAAGTCCCAGGTATGAATCTGAGCAGAGGTGACCCGACATGTGGCAGACATAGAACAGTATAAATGGGTTAATAGGAGTTACAAGTTAGTTGGGGAGCACAGTCTAGCTTGTAGCCGTAAACATTATAAATAGAAATGTTTCCCTGTGATTATTGGGTAGAGCAAGGGAAGCATAGAAAAACCCCACATGTGTACACTGGTCAGGGACGCTGCAAACTCCTCCCTTCCCCCTGCCATTCTTTTCCGTTGCTCAAGAGGACTTGAAGTTTTGAGTTTTGAGACAAAAATCTCACTACACTGTCCTGGCAGGTTTTGAATTCTTTGTTCTCCTGCCTCAGCCTCCCAAGTGTGAGGATTATTGGCATGCGTCACCACCTCGTCTCAGTTTGTGGAGATTTTTCTCTTTCCTAGTAATGGAGTTTTACATTGACCAAATCTTATACTACTAAGAAGTTAAAGCCCATCCAGCCTCTTATATTATAAATATTGTCCTGAATATTCTTGTACAGACCTGTTGGCATTTATTTGCAAATATATTCAAATTAGGAATGTCTAGGTAACAGAGGATGCGTAATCCAAGCACAGATTAAAAGACTGTAGTATGTGTTGTGCTACTTTCCTGAAAATGTAATGTGCTCAATGGATAAACACTGAAGGGACAAAAAACTAGGGTAAAAATTAAATCAATTTCACCTTCTCCTTTGCTATTAATCTTCTCTGCCACTGTTTCTCAGCTTCCCTTCTCCTCTATGTATATGTGTGTATACACACGCATATGTATATGTACATGTGTATGGCTGTGTGTGCGTGCATATGCCTGTGTATGTGCATGTGTGTGTCCATGTGTATCATGTGTGTATGCATGCATATGTGTGTACATTGTGTGTGCATGCATATGCATGTGTGCATCTGTGTGTGTGTATATATGTGCATATGCATTTGTGTTTCCTCTTTGAAGATAATTTCTTAGAGGGATCATATCTGAGTCAAAGCTCTGGAGGAAAAGAAAGGGAAATTTTAATTTATGAAAATTATTCACATTCGATTTCTTTTCAATTAAGCCTTCTGAGCTGTCCCTGAAGTGTGTCATGATATATTGCAAGAGCTTGTCCCGTTTCTCCTTCCTTCACTTTAGCTATTGTCAGCCTCATATTCCATGTGGATATGAAGGATTTTCAAGGGACACATTCTGTCTTTGTGAGTATGAGAACAGATAGTATTCGTGTGGCTTCAGAATCTTTGCTTCTTCCTTCTAGTGTTGGAATCCGTGGTGAGTGATTGAATGAACTGGGATTCAGTTCCATTACCCATCCAGTGTTTTATAATTATCTATAGCGATTTTCCCAGGGTATCTGTCAGTCTCTTCTAAGCTTTGCTGGCACCAGGTCTGCATGTGATCCACAGACACACAGGCAGAACCTCCATAATCATAAGAATCAACCAAGTAGGTGAGTAAGTAATTTAAGTAGAAAGGCTGTTTGGGGTTTTTGGGTTGTCTTTGGTCCTGGACACGTAAATGGTGCAGTTAGAGTTTTGCATGATAACACAAAGAGGATGAGCAACACCAGCACACATTCCTGAGGTGCTGTTTTTCTTTCTGCCTCTCCATCACTATTACTGATGTTTGACTCTAGTGCTTTCCCATTATCTGTCATTCCTCTGTTTGTGGGTAGTCTTTAATGTATGAGGCTTATAAAATACTTATTTACAGAGACAAAAGTCCTGGAAGGAAATGGTACTGAGAGAGCATAGATTTTATTCATTAACATGCTAAAAGTAGGTCGTTTATTTTATTAATCTTTACCATGAATTTTGATGATCAATGTGAAAATTTACATTTATAAATTAATGAAGACTGGGCAATAAAATGGTAATTGGATTTTTAGAGTTGGATCTGGGATTGAGAACCATCTGTCCTTTTTATAAACCATATGATCCTGGGAAAGCCAAAGTAATTTTCTTGGGCATCAATCTCTCCATCTGCAAATGTTCTCAAGATTGTTGTGTGGATTAAGAAGAAAATATATGCAAAGCCTTTTCAAGTGCTATGTGCCATGAAAATTACAGTCATACACGAGAAGTGGGCAAACTTACTAAAATCAGCAAAAAAAAAAAAAAAAAAAAAGTATGTCCATGTCCAGCTGAATATCCCTGTGGAGCTTCAGAAATTTTGTCTTTTAAGAATTCAATGGTGAGACATTGTGAACTCACAAGCATCTTCTTAGACAGGATATCTCAATGACTCAGTCTTCTTACTCTTAATAAAAATTACAAGCATCCTTACAAGCGTGGGCCTTGGGTAGAAACAGAGGTGTATGGAAGATAGGGCCAGAGGGATGGGAATGATCATGAATGACAGCTCTAAGGATGACAGGTCTATGGAACTTATTTGTGAGATACTAGAAAGCTTTGGGGGCAGTCAAGTTGGGAATGGGATATCAAACATAAAGGCTCAATGAGAAGATAAAAAGTTCCCCAGTGCAACTAAATTTAGAAAGATACTCATTTGCTGGCAACTGCATTTAGCAGTGTTTCCCAGGTAGAGGGTCGACTTTCCAAGTTCACAGCGAGGTCTTTACTGCTACAGATTTGGCTGGAGCTAGAATCTTACCTTATCATTCCTGGCTTCCCCAGATTCCTCACTGTTGACCTGACTGTGCAGAAGGTTCTGGGTCATTGGGAGTAAGAAACCATGCTAGAAGAAGGATCAGCACATCCCTGAGCCTTTATCAAAGAGACTTGAGAGATGGAGTGATGCACCTCGAGTAGGTCTTACAGTGTGTCACTGAGGGTGCAAAGAAGGGTTGTATGAAGAGGAAACACCAGAGGCTACAAAGAAGAGGAAGAGGCTGCACTAGGGAGATTGGCATAGGGCAGGCATGGGGCAGCAAGATATTAGGAATGTGTGTTTAGAACGGGGAGCATGGCCAGAGGCAGGAGTGGTTTGTGAGAGGATTAGCATTAGCTATAAAGGAGAATCTAGAAGGATGGGAAGAGGGATGTGTTAAATTTCACATCCTAGTAGGTGGGGGGCTGGAAATATAATAACAGAAGTTTGGAGGACAAGATTTGGGAAGCAGTGTGAAGAGAAGTGTCAATACTGGTCATGCGGAATAAATAGAAATAGTAAGTGGACTTGAAAGGCTTTCATCTGGAAGGCCACATTGAAGCTTTGTGTTACAAATTACACAATGAGACAAACATTTTCATGTAAAATGTCTTCAGATTAAGGAAGATGCAATATGAGGGACCATGTTCAGCAGCTTGTACTGGCTCAGTCGTCATGGGCCCTGGCAGGGCTGGTTGTAGTCTTGGTGAATGAGTAAGGAGGATTGCTGGCAGATCATGGAGCAGCAATTTGCATTTGGTCAGACACATCAGTTTGAGTAGATACTCACTTCCTTGGCTAGAAATTAGGATAACCCAAAGGGCCTTAAAAAAAGGTCAAAGGCTAGGCTGAAACCCATATCTATTAAATCCCTAAATCACAGTGATTTAAACTTACATATAAGATCAGAAATACTGACAGAACTCCCTCTTTGCATATAGCATTGTTCTCTGAACCATCAGCATATGCACGGAGTTCCTTGTCCGTGTATCCACTCCCTACCAACAGTCTGCATGTATTCATAGTATGAATAAAATCAACAAAGCAGTTAGAATACAAAGTGTGAGGGCAAGTTAGTTTCAGAAGGAGTGAATGGACAGGAGTAAGGGACTTTAAAACACCAACAAGGATTTTTTTCCCACTCATTTTTATTGGATATTCTCGGTATTTACATTTCAAACATTGAAAACGTTCATATAAATCTTATTTTTCTTAAAATAAAATCAGAAGTGATGACACTGGGTGTTTACCCTTTGTCTATTTTAGGAATAATGGGAACTATCCATAACCATTTATGTCCACAGTGGTTAGCTTTTTATTCACTAGCCTGATGTTCCTGACCTCTGTAGGCACAGGATTTGGGAGCTTTGGTTTGATCTAAATGGTAGTCTGATGGCTTTTCACTGGAAGAAAAAGGAGACCCTCTGATCATCTTTGTAGAGAGGAAGAGACAGGAAGAGAGAAGATGGATAAAGGAACGTAGTTTCAAATTTAGTCTGGGATCAGAAAGACTGGACATGAAGGGTAAGTGTATGAAGGTAAGAAGACTTGGGGGAGGGGAGAAGGGAACAGGAGAGGCTGTAAGTCTCTGCAAAATAAATGTAACATTATGAATCAGAAGACACAATACTGGATCTGGGCAATGAGAGAAGATTTAGTACACTTGTACAGAAACCTACTGAAGAGGAAACAGACTCAGGGGGTGAGAGATAAGACAAGACCCTTTAAAAATTACAGAGTATGTAAGAACTTCCAGTGACTTATTTATTTAGAAACAGCTTTCCCCTACTTATTTGGAACAGAAGATTAAAGTAACAAAATTATATTTCAGAGCTTTAAAAGTTATCTTATGTTTAAACCACTCTTTTTTTCAAGTATTTAATTTCAAGAGCATTAAGGAATAAGTCCCATAAAGACCAGTACTAGAACAACAAAGCTTATCTTTCATTTGACTGTATGTTACAAAGTTTCCTGGTCTGTTATTTTTCCAACTGTAGCACCATTCTTTTTTTCATTAAACCACACAAAAGGATGGGTTGAAAGCACTTATGCAAAAGTATTCATGTGTTGTGTTTCAGTGCCAATATTTGTGTTTGACTGAACCTTTTCAGATAACATAAAAGCAATTTGCTTTATTGAATGGAACAAATGTTTGTTTGTTTCTTAGGGAAATTTTTTTTTGTTTGCTCAGGTCTGCTTATTTTTAGAGATGGAAGGCATGTAAGCTGAAATGATGTCGCATTAAAATTATCCTTCATCAATTTGTTTTATGCCACTTAGTTTTAATTGATGCCAGCAAGTCCTGAGCTGCTCATGGATAAATTTGTTTTGCAGATTTACGTATTTGGAGAATGCCACAGGGCATTTGGAGAGCACTATAAATACAAAATCCATAGTTGAGGAGGCTAAGACTTATAGTAAAATGGGAGGGTAAAAATCATACTGTTTTATTGAGGACTTTCTGAGTTAGGAAGAAAATTAATTTTCATAGTAAAAATATACATACTTAATTTTTCTGTTTCTTAGAATTACACTAACTGTACCTCTTAATTTTCACACAGAGGAATGTTCTTTGATTTACAAGACATTCTTAAAAACTACAATTAAATAATGTAATTCAAGGCGATGTTAGGTATTGGGATCTGAAGGGGATAATTAATTCCAAAATAAACATAACAGAAATAAACATAGAAAAATATTTTGTGGATAGAACTAGAGAATTCGGCTTTGCTATGATATCAAAAAAGACCTCCTACTCTCCTTCGCACAGTGACTAGTGGGATTTATGGACCTTACAGGGAAATGGGCTGGGCTTCAGATAGTTAATGCCCTGTTACAAGATATTTGAACCTCTTTCTAGTTGGGATGTAGCTGAACTCTTAGTGAACACCTTTAGTCTCTCTGTCTGGAATAAAGACCTACCCTTAGTACCCACCTTTAATCCTAAACTATGCAGGTAAAGTTAGTTTGGATAAGGAAGAACTCATTATTGAATGGGATATCTAATAGAATAGCAGAAAAAGAGAAGAACAAGAGAAATATTTGACAGAATAGGAAATGCCCAACTCTAACCAAAAGAGAGGAAAGAGAAGCTACTTAAGGGAGAGACAGACAGCACCAGAAGAAGAGAGTGCAGTACAGGAACACAGGAGACTTCATGAAGACAGCACAGTAGAGTTGAGAGGGAGAATGGAGCAGCACAGAGAGGGAGAAGGAAGCCAGGTTACCGGGAGAGTTTTACAGCGACAGATTGAAGACAGAACAAGCTAGAGAAAGGTGAAAACGAATGAGAATGAGCCAGAAAATCAGAAAAGATTGCAGGAGTTAGTTTGAGACCATAGGGGCCAATTCAGAGGCCCAGAGAAAAGCTATTTTGAATAAGTCAGCTGGGAGAGGAGTTTGAACCAGAACAGCTGAGATGAACAAGCCAGTCAGAGTTCAGAGAGAACAAGAAAGGGGGAGCTTATTCATCAGCTAGTCTTAGGGCTGGAAAGCATTCTAGGCCTAGGTTAGATTGCATGGAGACTAGAAGCTTCCAAGACTAGACCTAAGTTGGCAGACAGAGGCAGTAAGCCTCCAGACAACAATGACTCATACATGTCTTAGCCGTGTTCTGGAATGACTTGACTCAACCCACTGGACTCGGAATGAGAAGCTACTCAAGCAACAGCAGCATCTGTTGCTTTCTTCCCCAGGAAGCTTGCACAGGGCCCTCAGTATTGTAAAAGCTGGTCTTCCAGGAGGTGGCCTCAGATCAAAACCAGCTCAAATCCTAAGTGCATGGTGTCTTCAGAAATAGGGGCTTACTTTTAACTTCTGCAAGGCAGTCAAGAGCAGTAGCAATGACCCATACTGTTGGAAGATTTTGGACTTCCATCATCAACAACTTGAACGGGAGGGTGTCTCTGGTGTCTCGTTTTGGGATTTTTGTTAGTTTATGCTCTTTGGGTGAGTATTATCATTTCAAGTGAGATAAAGCCATTTGAACTACATATGTACATGTTCATACATGTAATTTTCTGCATTACAAGTCATTCAGGTGAATAGTATTAATGTGTAAGTGATTTAAATAAATAAATAATGTGAATGCTTGTGTCTTCTTCAGACATCCTTAGTGATAATTCACCTCTTTTTCTTCTCCTTCTGTACTCACCTCCCTTCCTATACCAGTTAAATTACTCTTCTCTCCTCATTTTACTCAGGTTCCCCTGAAAGTCACTTGCTTTCCGCTCTCTAGTGGACCTTCTTCCCCCATGGTTCCTTTATTTTCCCGGTTTCTCCAGTTGTTCCATGTTATATAATCAAATCTGAAGATCTAGAGTTAAGAACCACATACGAAACAGAACACAATGTCCAGTAGCAGCACCTGACTTGGGCATGGTATTCTGTCTGCCACTTTCCTATCTGTCACTTCAGTTTCCCTGGTTTTTTCTTCTGCACTGTGGCACACTGCTTGCTGTGGATTTTCCTCCGTCCCTCCCACTCTCTCTCTATTCCTTTGTTCCTCTCTTTCTCTATTCCTCCATCCTTCCCTCCTTCCATTTCCTGGGAACTCTGTTGAACTCCTATCCTCTAGTGTCAGATACCTATACTAGAAACACTTTCTACCTGGAACTCCCAGTGCCACATTGTGCAGGGATTCAGGTAGCTGAATCACACTATTCTTTCTGTCTTCCTTTATGATCTCTCTATTTTCACCCACAGGCCAATAACAACCTCCTTAATGGTGCCCCCTTTCCATCTCAACATCAATCATTAGGAACTCCAACTCTTGTTATAGACTCAAGTCTGCCTCATTCTTTCATCCCTGTCTCTTCAGACAATCCTTTGTCTTACTACAACCTACTTTCAGAATCTCCTATTCTCACCACAGTTCAATTCCCTGGGGACCCCATTTCTAGGTGTGAGCAAGATCCCTTTTGCTCCTAGCCCACCTTGATTCCCCTTGCCACTTACCAACCTGTAGAACTCTCTGCTACCCACATCCAGCACACTTTCCAAAGACCCAGAGAGGGTGACAGAAAACAAAGAATGAAACTCCTGCTCAACCAAGACAAGACCAAAGATCATCACCCAAATCCCCTCAACTCCAGATGCCAAAACACCAGCACAATCAAAACACAATAGACAATAACCTGAGCAATGTGTCTACACCAGAATCAGCTAACTCTACTTAGTATTCCCTAAGAATTATAATAGACTGGAAGCACAAAACGAGGACTTCAAAATAGCAATTACAAATATGTTCAAGGACCTTAAAGAAGTCCATAAAAATACAAATGAACAGTGAAATTATAAAAACAGTCTAAGACATGAAAGTAAAAATAGAATCATTAAAGAAAACATAAATGACATAAAACTAGAAATGAAAAATCTAGGGAATCTACCAAAAACTTCAGAGGCAAGCCTTTCCAACAGAGTAGAAGACATGAAAGAAACTTGGGTTTTGATAACAAGGTAGACGAATGGAAATCTCTTACACACACAAAATGTTAAACAAACAGAAAGAAAGAAAGAAAGACAACAGAACAAAACCAAAAGACCAAGTCTACAAATATTATGAGTAGAGGAAGGAGTAGAAACCCAGATACAGAAAATATTTTTAACAAAATTATAGAAGAAAATTCCCCTAACCTAAAGAAGCAGATGCCTATTGAAGTATAAGATGCATAAAGAACAATAGACAGAATGGACCATGGAATAATTTTCCCATGACACATCACACTTAAAACATTAAATGTGTAGAACAAAGAAAAATATTACAATCTGCAAGGTAAGAATACTAAGTACTTTATAAAAGCAGGGTTATTAGAATTACATCTAACTTCTCTAATTACAATAGAGACTCCAAAGCCAGAAGGACCTGAGACAGATGCTGTACAAACTTCAAGAGATCACAGGTGCCAGGCTAAACTATTATAATAAGCAAAACTATCCATCTCAATAGACACAGAGAAAATATTTTACAACAAAACCAAATTTAAGTACTCATCTACCAATTCAGCTCTACAGAGGCATTAGAAGGAAAATTTCAATCTGGAGAGGTTCACTGAACACATAAAAAGACAAAGACTAAATAATCCCAGACAAGAAAAAATTAAGAGAGGTAAAAGTTACACACCATATTAACAAAATATCAGAAATCAGTAAATAGGGCTAATTATAACTTTCAATATTAGTGGTTTCACTTTCCCATAAAAACACACAGACTAATAGATTGGATTAAAAAAAAACAGGATCTATCTTTCATCTGAATCCTAGAAACATACCTTCTCAGCAATGACAGACATCATTTCTTTCTTGTTGGCTTTTTAAAAAAATTCTATTTTATCTTTTTGTTATTTGTCTTTTTTTCTTTGCCTGTTTGTTTTTTTTTTGGAAAGGGAGAAAGAAGGAGTGGAGTAGAAAGGGTGGGGAGGCAGGAAGGACCTGAGAGGAGGTGAGGGAGAGTAAAATATGTTGCATGAAAATAACATTATTTTCAATAAAAATAATTGAGGGGGGAATGATGGAAATCATGCCTGGTACCTAGCCGATCACCCAGAAATAGTGACATGTTGAGTCTTAGAGAAGTCTTTCCTGCCATTTTACTACAGCAGCACAGCTTCTGGATGAGTTCCATGTCCACAAGTAACCATGCTCTCACCGGTCATTAAACAGACTCCGCCTATGATAGTCAGAGACCATTACAGAAATCCAAACTGGCTAGAATACAGTGAACAAGAGACCAAAGGCTCTGACATCCCTAACTAATACATGGAAACACAGTTTCTTCACCTAAGGCTCATGGAACATCATGAAAGGAGATGAGGTGGAAAGATTGGCAGAGCCAGAGCACCAAGGAAGCTGTTGTGAGATGTGTCTTCTGAAAATGAAAGAGGCCACAGACACAAAACCTCAACCTTCCCAAGAGCTGAACGAGGCTGGGAGATGACTCGGCAGGTACGAGCACATGCTATTTTACAGACCCGTTTAGTTCCCAGCACCACATGGAGACTTGCATCTGTCTATAACTCTAGTTCCATATCCTGATATCCTCTTCTAATCTTCCTGGGTCCTAGGCATAGGCACCCATATGGTACACGAACATACATATGATCAAAGTAATCATACACATTAAGTAAATACATGCATACATACACACATACATACAAACATGCATGCATACATACATAGTACATACATATCATATATACATGGATACATACCCTAGATCTGAAGAAGCAGAACACCAATAGACACACTGACATAGAAGAGGGAAATCTCATGGGTCCCCACCAACAAAGAACTACAGACAACGAAGAAACACTGAGACTGGAGAAATAGTCCTCAGAAGTGAGCACCCTGCTTGGTCATTCAATCCAAACTGGTCAGTCCTGAACTGCATACAAGTAACACTAGATGAATTTATATATGTGTGTGCTGAGTTCTCTATGTATGTGTGTGCTTCCTGTTCTCTACACTTTCATGCTGAAGAACATGAGAGAAATGTTAGATTAAAATAAAGATTTAGGTGAGATTTTTCTATGCAATTTTTGGGGTCCTCAATATGCATTTCAATATTTTCGTGTAGTATGTTTTGAAAATGGCAAGTTCAATTGCATTCCTAGATAGCAGCTACATCCTAACTTAATACATGTTGCCAATGTCCCTTTGACAGAGCCCCTGACATGTAGTTACTTAAGGAAGCTGTAGGGGACAGTCTCCATCCAAGCCACCTTGAGGAAGTCCCCTCAAATTTGGTGAAGGTCCCGGGAAACAGAGTAAGTAGTACGTGCTATCATCAAATATTACCTATAAGGGATGTTAGTGTAAGACCAACCTCAGGTATGTGGCAACTTGTAAAGGGGTTACATGATACATGTGTTGTGAAAAGAAAGACGGTAAAACTGAGAGTAAGATCCACGTACCCAACTGAATCAGCGTGAGAAATGGAGAAGCTCAAAGAATGAGCTATATTCCTGGTCTGTTTTAACTGAGAAAGTGAAGGTCAACAGAGAAAAACTGAGAAACCTGAATATATATCTATATATCTATGTAAGGAGATATATAAATATATTAGATAGACACATGAGTTATAGATATACTAGATAGATGCATTAGATATAGATATAGACATGTATCAATGACAAGTGTAGGAAAAGGGGCCATGATTCTGAAAAGATGTAAGGGGGTAGGTCCATGACAGGAGCTGGAAGGAGACATGGCAAGAGCCTGTTATATAATTATGTAATTAAAAATATGTGATAATATTTTAATTTAAAAACATAAAAGGAGGAGAATTGCATGTACAAACCTGCCGATGTACTAAGCTGAGATTAGTGGGCCAATAGACACTGGTTCTCAGGGCAGCAAGGAGAACCTGCCTCTGTTGCTCATGGTGCGCAAGCTCTTTTTCATTTCGTTTTGTTTCTCTAAGCTCTTATTTATGGTTATGTGAGAGCCTGGCATAGGCATGCCATCATGGAGGTCAGAAGACAGCCTTTGGGAGTCACTTTCTCATTTTAACATCACTGAGGCAGGGTCTCTCCCTCTGCTTTTCCTTCTGCCGTATCCCAAACTGGAGGCTGGCCGGCCTAGCATCTCTGAACACTTCTGTTCCACCTCCCCTGTGCTGTAGGAGTGTAAGGATTGGTGATGCCGCTCTGCCATTGAATGTTTGCATCTAAGAGCGTACTGCATGAGAGTTTGTGTTTGCGGATTGATTTACATGGGCTTAACACTGTTATCTGTGCCAAGTAGATTTTGTGTGTATTGGGAAAAAAAAGGGCATATGACACATGGTTTTTATCTCTTCCTCTAGATGTCTCTTCCATGTCCCTGTGGCTATTACTGCTGAGGCAGGAGCAAATTCACTATTTAGTGGCCTTTAATACACGCCAAGGTTCACTTTGTGCTCTGACAGCTGGCTCCTGGTACATTGCTTTATTATCCTTGCTCTGGGTAAATTTAAGACATAGAAACAAAAGGGAACGGTCTTTATTTGCGAAGAAGAGCATCGTTTCACAAGTTTATTTGTTAAGAGAATCCCATTTTCTGAACTGTGTTCTAATAAGCACACAAATTGCCCCCTGGAAATGATGGGCCAGGTTGTGACTTCTGCTTTCCTGTCTCAGAGCTGCCTCTGCCACCCCTGTCGTAGGTCACCAGTGAAAGTTACTAAATTAGGAGATGAATCCGAGGGGAGGCACACACAGTGTTCGAGGTACTGGTTCCGTTGGGTCGAGGTGGCAAAGGGCAGGGTTCAGGATGCTTTCATGGAGACGTTAGAGGTGCTGGAGGCTTTTTAAAGCTGGGTGCTGCGTGCATTCATTTGCCATACTGGTGTTCCTTCTTCCAGAGACATTTTAAAATAATTTTTTTAATAATTTGAAATTAGGAAATAAACTTCAGAACTGTAGTCACTGTCCTCTAGCCCTCCAGAACTTCTTCTGCTCAGTGTCTTCTGGTGCTGTGAAGTCTGTGTACATAGGTGTGTGTTCAGTGCCTGGAACACATGAGGAAGGTGGGGGGAGTCCTGACCCCCCTCTCTGAACTCTACATATCGCTGTGGGCCTCATTGTGTCCCACTCCATAATAAACAAATGTAATACAGTTATTTTAAACACCACGATCAATCTGCATATACTGAGCATGCAGGCTGTGTGTGTTAGTAAACACTCCCATGGCATGAAGCAGGGATCCAACTGAAATTGTCTAAGTCTTCTTTCCCCAAAAAGGGAAAAAGAAAAGAGAATCTGTTGAGCTGTGTAACAAGGAGGGACAGGTGTATAACTCATTTGGATCCCACTCCACTGGGGAATCTCAGACAGTGGCACCAGGGCTGTCTCTCTACTCTCGGATGCGTTTCTTCTGTTTCTCTTGTGGTAGATAACTTCATCCAGCTAACTGTGGAAGAGTGCCACATACAGCCAGTTGACATTTCCCGCAATTTATATTTTGTAAGCATATGTGTCCAGCCACTGTGTTGAATACAAGGTCTGGTTTGAATGTTGTGCTGGTTAGTTTTTGACACGAACTGGAATCACCTGGAAGGAGGGAACCTTAACTGAGGAACTGCATCCATCTGTGTGCAGTTTTCGAGATTGCTGGTTGATGCGGAAGAACCAGCCCACTGTGGATGTTACAGTCCCTAGGCTTTTAGGGATGTGCTATATAAGAAAAAGTATCTGAGCAATCAAACAAGCCAGGTGAAGCAAGCCAGCAGGAAAGTGATGACCTTTGTAAATACAGGCATGGTATAACCAATGGCTCATACACACGGTGCTTAGTCAGTGATTACTTTTATGGATATGGATACTTTGTTCTTGGACTTGGTGCATGACTTAATTGTATGGAACATTCTAATAGGACAGGCCTGGGTTCTATGCTTACTTCTGAGTTTGGGCTATCTAGGAGGAGTGTTCCTCAAAAGAACGAGCAACAGGTAAGCATATTACACTCAAGGTAAAGAACCTTGCTCTGCCTTCTTTATTTCTTGCTAGTTTTTAAATCTCTTAACACTCCACAAAACTTCAGGACTCCACACTCCTGTCTCTAACATGCAAGCTTTTACTCAGACATCCTGGCTTTTTTTTTTTTTTGCAGGACCACAGACCTCTTTTCCTTTGTTTTGAAGTACATTCCCTCTTCAGGAGATTCTTATCAGCATGCAGTGCAAATTCACTTCTTCAGACAGTGTCTTAACTAGGGTTTTAATTGTTATAAACAGACACCATGGCCAATGCAACTCTTATAAAGGACAGCATTTAACTGGGGCTGGCTTATAGGGTCAGAGGATCAAGGCAGGAAGCATTTGCAGAATCCAGACAGTCATGGTGCTGGATGGGCTGTGAATTCTATATTTTAATCCGAAGACAGCCAGGAGAAGACCAGGCAGCCAGGAGAAAGGTCTCAAATCCCACCCCTATAGTGTCACAGTTCCTCCAACAAGGCCACACCTACTCCAACAAGGCCACACCTACTCCAACAAGGCCACACCTACTCCAACAAGGCCACACCTACTCCAACAAGGCCACACCTACTCCAACAAGGCCACACCTACTCCAACAAGGCCACACCTACTCCAACAAAGCCACACCTACTCTAACAAGGTCACACCTCTTAATAGTGCCACTTTCTGGGCTAAGCATATTCAAACTACCTCAGATAGCATGATAATTTAGTTGTTAACCATTTATAGCTCACTTATTTTTGGGTTCAGTGGTTCCTGCTCCTACTCTAGTGCATCTAGTTTCCCACTATACTCCAGACGCTTGAGACTAGAGCTGTTCTGACCAACCTTACTGTCCCATGGAAAGCAAATCTTGTTATATAACAGGTCCTAGATGAAACCCATTGAATAAAGAAATGAAAGCCACTATCAGAAAATGGTGTTTTCAAAATTCTGTATGTAACATTAATCCCATGCCCAACAGAAGGCTTTCATGAAGGAACCTCTCATTTAGAATATACCAGATTCTATTTTCTCAAGGATCGTGCTGTCTCCTGAGGAAAATGAAGCATCTTTTGGTTAAAACCGTGAAAGAAACCAATTATGTGCAGAACTCAGCAAAATAATATTTCTAATTCAGACTAGTTTCTGAGAATCTATGTCCTAGGATGTAGCCTATTGCCTGGGGTGTGTCATTGGACTCTAGGTAAAGTCAAGTGCTGTCTGTGCACAAGAAGAAGATGGTTTCACCTTGCCACCGGGCAGATCAGTCCTGGCTGACTGGAACCCAAGGGCTACAAGTGTCAGGAATATGGGGTTGGCCATTTATCAGCATTGCCTTAAAACATTCTCTTATAATTTTTTTTTTTTCCAGTGCTGTCTGGGACTGAAGGGAAAACGACAACAAACAATTCGACCTTGCACTTACTTCAGGATTCTCTACCCGGCGCTGCGTTAAAAGCTCCATTTCGGCACTCAGATTAAAGCACCGTGGCTCAAAACACAGCCTTGCCAACGTGCCTCCAGGGAAGGAGCAGCCACTGGAACAATGCAGGCAATTTAATCGTGCTGCAGAGAGGAGTAAGCCAGAGTCTGGAGGCTCCCCCGAAATGGAATGCAATTCCCTTGTCCCAGTAGGAAGAATGAAA
The DNA here is from genome assembly GCF_963924665.1 of Micromys minutus. Taxonomy (NCBI): domain Eukaryota; kingdom Metazoa; phylum Chordata; class Mammalia; order Rodentia; family Muridae; genus Micromys; species Micromys minutus. The sequence goes on along the minus strand of NC_137960.1, from coordinate 35,530,146 downwards.
ATGGGGCTGAGGTGGACAAAACCCAACATCCAAAATGGCATAAAAATTAACCACCCAACCCAATGAGTTATCTACAAGATAATGGGATAAATATTTGTGAATTAGACCAAAGAGCAAAAACGCGATGATAAGAAACAATTCAGAACTGTAGAATGAAACCTTTTTACTTTGCTGCCTCTGTTCTGTGTAGCCAAATCCCAGTCTCTTTCTACTCCACTTACGCTCAGGTTTTAAAACTTGGTTGCTCTCCACGGAACTGAAGCCCGTGTAGACCATTGTGCGTAGCTGTATTTCAAACACCGTTCTCTCCTTTATCACTCAAGCTCCTAGTTACTCAGTTTGACCTGAGATTAAAGACCAGAATACTTTCATCCTTATTTAAATTAGCTCCCATTATTTTATAGTGATAAAAATACAAGTTATAATAAAACCCTTAGGTATAAGCCAAGCTGGAGTTCATAATTAAGATTACCAAAATTAAAAAAAAAAAAGTAGTCATGTGTCTGCTCTCATACTTCTTATGCTAAATATGTGTTTTGGGGCAGTTTAGTTAATAATAAAATGTTCATTGTCCACTGTTGTGGTAAAAAAAAAGGGATTTCTAACTCATCCTTGATCATAATGTTCTCAAATAAACGACACACACCTTTATATTTATAATAAGCCTTAACTCACTAGAGCTGGGCAAAACAACTCTCTGTGGTGTTTTGTCTATTTCACTATCACCAAATCTGAGGTATCACTTGTCATGTTCTGCTTGGGCCTCTCCAACTCCAACTGGCCAGCCGTCATGGCCTTGCTCTCAGGATCCACCTTCCTGATGTTGTTTTCTTCCTTCTTCTCTGCTCTCCTCTTCTCATGGTTTCTGCTTCAGACCCCAAGCCTGGGAATCGAAGCTCCACCTACCTCTCTTTTGCCTAGCTAAAGGCCGTGGGCTTCTTTATTCAACCAATAGTTTTAAATTAAGGAGTAAGGTTACATAGCATCACTGGGTATGTATGAAGGTCTGTTTGTCAAGGACAACCATATCTTGAGAAGTTAATATTTAACATTAGGATACAAGCAGCAACAGACTAACCCTTTACAGTCTGTTGCATATATGATAATAAATAAACAGTGACTAAGGTAGTCTTTGTCTGATTGGTTAGGATGTGGTACCATGTGTTGATGGCTCAGTGGTTAAGAGCACTTGCTACTGTTCCACAGGACCAGAGTTTATGTTTTAACATCCATGTCAGGCCAGTCATAACTACCCAAGACTCGATCTCCAGGGGATCTTATATCCTCTTCTGGCATCTGCACACACAATCTATGAAGACACATACATGTAACTAAAAAAATCCTTTAAAAGGAAAAAGTAATGGCTGATATAAACTTTGAATTTTGATATATGGTTAGGATATTTAAAAACGTCTCTACTCATTCTTGGTGATTCAATTAAGTCTTGAAAGGAGATGAATGTCATATTAGCTAATGATTTCTGATCAGAATATCTTATGACTAACAGCCGTCAAGGAGAGAAAGTCCACCACATAAGGGTAAGGAATGAATGTGACAGAAAATTAAGGCATCCCAGAAAAACCAGGCTGTAAAGTGATAATCATGAATATGATATTTTATTTCATAGCAACAATAATCTATCACCTCCTACACCCTTCACAGATGAAGAACCTAATTGGCCTTGGAGAGAGAATCTCCTCAGTATAGTGTCAGAATAGCAGGTGGTTAGAAATGTGTTAAACAGCATACTAATTAGATTGATGTCCGTGCGTTTTCAAATATTTAAAAGTTATTAAATGATTACTTTTTTTGAAGAAATGTGTGACTTTATGTGCAAAGGGGAGACCTCTCAAATTCTGATATAATTGAAAATTCTTGTTAACTTACTTAAATTGCGAGCTAAGGAAAACTCCCTTTCAACTTTATAATATTGTGTAACGAGACAGATAGGAATTCTAGATGGGAAAAAGTTGGGGAAAAACTTAGTGCTCAAAGTTTTCTTGTATTCATGTGCATGTGAGGACAAACAATCAAGCAAATACCACAATGGCACTCTGTTCCTAAGCGTCTCATTTGCATGGGCACAAATAAAGCATCAAAGGGCCTCTACTTCCACAACCACTCAGAAGTTAGTGTTGCTTGATATCTCAGATTTCTGCAGTTCAAGTCATCCTGAACTTGCTAATGTTCTGAGTTGATCAGATATATGTGTAAGAAGGAGGTGTACGTTGCCTAATTCTGTGTGATTCCAAATGTCATATGCTGGTTTCTCCTGTCTTGACGGTGATGAGAAGACATGAAGATGTAAGGCCTACCAACCCTCAGAGGATAAACTCTAGGCATTTGACAGTGCTCTCTCAGATGCCTAGAACTGTAAAGTGAAAGAGAAATATCTTTGTGGGCCAGACATGCTCTCGTAGACATTAGTAGGTAAAACATGAAGAAACCCACCATGTTGACTCATGACTACCATAAGGGTTTTCTACCCTTGATGTTTCTGGGCTTTGTCTTGTTTTATTTATTTATTGTTTTTTGCTTTTCCACTTTATCCTGGAACATTCCAGAGTATATTTTTAAAGCCTTCAGAATTTGGTGCACATAAGTGAATCCTCCAGGTTCTCACCTATAAAATAGGCAATAGAGACATGATTTTAAAGGATGTGTGAATGTCAGGTTTTCCCCACCTACCAAGAAGACTGACTTTAATCTACTCATTTTCTTTCTTTCTTAAAACTGTATCAATAGCTCAGTCTGGTCACAGCTCTGCAGGAGTTGAGCTGCAGCGTGGAACAGTTTTATACCTCCAAGGGACCTGCTTCTCTTTGTGGGTTGACGCTAGCAGAAAGCAGACAGATGTATAGATGTAGTCTGGAGATTCATTTGGCATCTGGACACAATACCCTTTTTTATCTTAAACATTAAACAAAGCAGCGTAAGAGCAGTGCACTTCTGAAGGTCAGAAGGTTCAGGCAGCATGAGACCAATGCATTTTCAGAGGTCAACCTTTCCTGCAAATGTTTCCAGACGTCACCTAGTGCTTATACCTTTGGCTCCATTTAGCAGCTTGCTTTCAGGTTAGACTGAGTCAGGCTGGTACGGCCTTCACCACTTTCTGCAAGTCAATACTGTTAGAGACCCCGTTTTATCTTCTGTCTCAGTTCTTCCCAACATAGGTATGGTCTGGAGTCTTCTGGGAAAGATATGTATGCGTTATACATATATGCATATAAATATGGGTGTACATACATGCTTTTATAAAACACACTGAGTTAAAATCTCTAGTGATGAAGGGCCTGGAACATGTGCTGTTCACAGTGCTACATTGATTCTGATTAAGCCATGTGGCTTCATTTTTCAAGTCAGGTACTTAAAGACATTCACTAACAGCTTACTCTCTTCACTGTAACATTTTCAGTCTTCTCTTCATATTTCATGTTCATACCCAACATGGATGGCATTTAAAGAGTCAGGCTTCCTTTCCAGCTACAACCTCATTGTCTTATTCCTGATGTCCTCAGGCAAACCCGCTGGCCACCTGTCCTCGGCTGTGTATTCCCGAACCTGCCTTTTGTTTTGTGCCTTTCCACGGGGTCCTTTCTCTTCTCTTCCCGGTCTGTGTTCTTTTAAGATCTATTTAAATCTAACCTGTATATCAGATCCTTGGTTCACTTCATCCTTTCCGACCCCTCCAGCCTTTATTGTTTATATCATCAAATTGTAATCTGTATTATAGTTACTTGTGACCAGTAGGTCTGCTTTAACTCTTGGGGTGTCTTTCAAGTGACTGGTTATATATGAAATACGATTTATATAATCTTGCCAACAGTAAGTACATTAAAGTGTCTAACATTACTCTCTGGGGATTGTGTTGCTGCAATGTTTTTCAGAAGAGACTTGGAAATTCAGCACACCCCCGAATCACGATGGTCTTCCTCTCTAGGAAGGAGCTCAGGTCTCACATAGGCCAATGATCACTTGTGGACTCAAATTAGAAAAGAAAACAAACCCTTTGGCTGCTGCACTCTCTTTGCTCAGCACCTGCTGTGGTGAGATATGGAAGCTTTCAGAGCCACGCTATGTTCTTGTTATTTCCTGTCGATTGCACAGTGGTAGTGGAACCTGCCCCTTGACTCCATGCATAGGTTCACCTCAGAATGAAGCTGTTTATTGTGACTTCTGAAGGTAAACAGAGGGACCTGCATCTCTCTGTTCATAGAGTAATTTGCAAAGATACAGGTTACTGCACAGCGAGCATCCGGTCAACCCCTGAAACTCATTGCTATTGGCTATCTGAGCCAATCACAATGTTTAGAGATTGAGGGCTACTTTGAAGATCTGATCCTGATTTACTGGAGAAATTTTGTGGTCCAGTCAGAATGCTCAGAAGGTAGAGGCCTTTGCTGCCAAGCTGGACATCTTAGATTTGACCCCCAGGACTTATGATAGAAGGTGGGACCCAGTTACCACAAACTGTCTTCCCGTTGCCAGCCACATGTTCACTGTGACATGTGCAGGCTAAGAACATGACTCAGTTTATGTAGTATGTTTACATTTTGAGCCAGGCCACTCTATCTCTTGGCTTGTGTCGTGCACCATTACAGTGAACAAATTCTTGATGGGGAGACAGGAAAGAGAAAAACACAGCAGTGCGTGTGCTATGGAGAAAATCAGACCTGGAGGCACAATGGTGGGGACAGGACTAATGTGAGTGGCCTGCACTACCACCTGAGACCATAATGATATACAGTCTGTGCTGCCATCAAGGGTCATGTCTAGGTCTGAGGTCCTGCCATAGCTGGGGTCTGTGGTGATGTTGGTGATAACATCCATGGCCTGTGCTGCCCCTTGGGGCCATGCTGACTTGCATGATCTGGGCTGCCTCCGACAGCTTTGTTGGGGTCCAGGGTTCTACTGCATCAGGGGCCAGTGTTTATGACCTCTGCACCAGAAACCATGTGGAAGCCTAGGATCTGTTCTCCTCCTGACTGTAAAGGGAAAGGAAGAGACCTTTGCAATGATATTGTAAACTCTTAGATGCACAGTTGAGAAACGGACACAGGAGGCTTCTGGGACAATGCCCACCTACACTTCAACCCCACAACTCCCCAACAAATAGCAGCATGAAAAGGAAGCCACTGAAGGAGAGAACTCTATGAACTGTTTCTTGGGTATTCAGAGCTTGCTGGGGGCTATCCCAAAAAGAAGGAAGGCCAAAATGTGTATGCCTCAGTCCTTCTTAGAAGGGAGGAGAAAACACTTATGAGAGAAAATACAAGGTCAAATAGAGGAGCAGGGATTGAAGAAAAGATCATTCAGAGGCTGCCTCACCTGGGATCCACCCCATATGCAGCCAACAAACCCAAGCACTATTGCTAATGCCAAGAAGTACTTACTGGCAGGAACCAGATGTGGATGCCTCCTTAGGGGCTCTGCCAGAGTCATACAGATACAACTGAGGATGCTTGCAGCTAACCATCAGACTGAACATGGGGACCCCAATGAAGGAGCTAGAGAAAGAACTGAAAGAGCTGAAAGGGCTTGCAACCCTATGGGAAGAACAACATTATTAACCAACCAAACCCTGCACAACTCCCATGGATTAAAATGCCAATCATTGAACACACATTGAGAGACCTATGGCTCTAGTTGCACATGTAGCAGAAGATAGCAGTGTCTGGCATCAATGTGAGAATAGGCCTTTGGTCCAGTGAGGGCATGTTTTTTCCAATTTAGGGGAATGCCAAGGCACTGAGGTGAAGAGGGTGATTGGGAGAGGGAGCACCTTCATGGAGACATGTGCAGGGGGAGGAGGAATGGGAGAGGAGAGGAAGGAGATAACATTTAAAATGTAAATACAGAAAGTAAAAAAGAAGAGAACTCTTAAAAAGTGTGAAAAGAGATGCTGAATTGTAGCTTCTTCAACAGAGAGCTTCAGGTGGGGTACAGAAGGGGAGACTCAGTTCTATTTAGTGAGAGTTTAACTATGCTCCGGTGAGTATATAGATAACACAAATGGAATGTGTTTTAAAATTTATTATTATTATTTTTATTATATTATTATTTAATTATTTAGTTTTGGGAGAGGTCATAAATTGAAAGTCTTGGAAATGAGTGTGATCGGGCTGCATGATATGAAATTCCAAAAGAATCAATAAAATACTATGTTGAAAAAAAGGGATGTTTGCATCTTAAGCATGAAGCTCTGAGCTTCATCTCTATCATTACTATGAGAAAGACACAGGAAGAGAGAAATCTGTTTTATATTATTTTCTCGCACACAGACTCAAATTCTGCCTTTATTTTTGTTTATGACTTGCAACAGACTCTGCATTTATTTGATATGATTTTGTGACACGTATTAGAAATAACCTGATGGTGCTTGATATTTGACATTTCATCAACTAATGCATAAAACTGTGTCAAAAAGAAATACTAGGAAAACAATAGCTGCCACATATCTGGATCTAGAAAGCATCTTTTACTGCCAACTGATCCTTCCAAGTGTCCTTCGGTAGGACACACACTGTGTCAGAGGTACCTAAGCTTTGCTCATCTGGAATAGATACCTACAAGCTGAAAGTTTACACATACATTAGACCACATGATATACACAGATTCTAAATGAACCCTTGAGATTTCATCTTTTTGTTTTCCCCAGAGCTCAAGGCATAGATCCAAATAGTCCATCTGCCAGCAACCAAAGGCTATATTTATAAATAATACAGTAGTAGGTATCAAACATCACTCCTTGCTCAGGAACCACAGGAGGTCCTGATGTACAAGAATAAAAAGAGAAATGCATCTCTGTTATGAGGGAGCTGTGGCTTATCCGGATGGACAGCTGGGGTGATGTCAGTCACCATGTGGTAGATTGTGCAGTGAGGACCTCACGCACAGCAAGAGCTTGTGAGGGGCTCCAGCCCCAGAAGGATTGTAGTGCAGAGCGCCCGGGTGGGAAGTGTTCCGAAAACCCTTCAGAGGGGCTCCTGCTTACTCCAGGGTTTCAAACACAGGACAGGGAGGGGAAAGTTCCCACCTCCACTAATACAACAGTAAGGAAAGGTTTCGAAGCAATGTCTGATAAACTCTCAGTTAGTTTGTCTAGCCCTCCCTCCTAGTGTTCTGTCACCGATAATGGGTAAGAACTGGTAGATATAAAAAAACATTACAGATATATCTAATTTGTAAAGAATTACAGGGCTGTTAATGAAACTGCTAAGGTAGGAGTGTTGTTGAAGATGTGTTTGCAGGGAGAAGGGGAGTTCTGACAGACACATGGGCCTGTCACTGTCCTTGCAACCTTTAAACCTAGTGGAGCAAAGTTTTCTTTGATATGATATTGGCATAGTAACATACTTGGACATGTCATGGATCAAATCACATCTGTTGTGTCTTCCATCTGTATGATGATGGTTAGCAACTTGGGTGTCTTGTTGAATTATCTTGTCTTTCCATACATACAAAATACTATAGGACAGAAATATAGAAAAAAGGGAAATCTGACAGAAGGAGAGAGAATCAGACAGAAAGTGAGAAAAGAAGCCGGGCAAGTGACTGTAAGGAATCACTTCATGGAAAAAAAAAACATGCTGAAAGTCAAGTAACATTCTTTTTCTTTCTCTCTCCAAAAGTCAAATGTCCCTTAATAAGCTAATCATTTTGTATTAGAAAGAGTGATTGAAATGTGCTGATTAAAAATGCTGTACACTTTTCTCTGTCTTTCAGTTTGGAGTCACTAGCTCTTTGGTGCATTCACAATGCAATTCCTGCGCTTCTTGTCAATGTCAGACGCTGAATCAGGCTTAGGAGGCTCAAAGGAGCAGGAAACTGGCATTGCAGTAGCTCCGGTAGCTGGGGGCTTCCATCTTCTGAGCTGGTGGCTTGACTTATGCTTTCGAACTTTATTTTAGCAACAGATTTTTTGTGTGGGAAAACCAGGGCTCATAGAGATGAACTAATTTGCTGAAGTATTTGAGCTAGGATTCAAGTGTAGTCTAAAGTCCATTTTATTATTTCTTTTAAATTAAAGATAAAAATGTTTTCCTCTGCTAAAGAAAGAATGCCTGCCTTTCTTTATTGTTCTGGATTAGTGGCTGGCTATAACACTCAGGAGGGTCTCGTAAAAGTACACTTAATGTCTGTGTGGTTCAAAGAGAGTTTTCTTAGCTAGATGGTAAGTTGTTTCTTCAAAGAGCTGTGTAGAAACAAAAGCCGTATTACTAATGACTTTCTTGTTTATATATAATTTTTAAATTAGATTTTTATTGCAGCAATAAGGTTTATTTTTCTAGAAAATTAGGAATCCATAGCAGCATGGGGGGGAGTTATGGGGGTATTTGCCACCATCGAAGACAATCGTTTCATTAAAAAATTCTAACATTCCCTCCCAGCCTCTTTCCTCTGAATATTTATTCCCCCAAATGCATTCCAACCACATCTCATTTTGTGCTATACCACATGTAATGTAGAAACCAGCTCGGGAAATAGTCCCTTAATAATTATCATTCACATTTAGAATTATTAAAAGAAAGCGAAGGGATTGTAGGACAAAAAGCTTTGAGTGAAAATCTCATCTGAAAGCAATTTGGCTTCAGAGCCAGCCTTTTGCTATATGAAATGAATTCACTGTGCAGTTCTTAGACCAAGTGTCCGAGTCTTCCATGCAAGCTTTCAGGGAAAATTTTGATCTCATTCCTTAATTTTTCCTGTGATTTGAAACAAGCCATTTTCTTACAATAGGCCTGGTAGGAAGGTCCCCTCTTCTTCTTCTTCTTCTTCTTCTTTTTTTTTTTTTTTTGTTTTTTCAGTTGGATGGAGTAAATAATTCAGTGACTTTGGAAACTAATAAGTATATATCTATTTTTACTTTTAGGCAAGCTACCGATGAGCTACACCAGGGTCATATTTCTTCACTCTTAATCAGTCAGTATTTTATCTTAGATGACCTGAAGCACTAAAATTCACTTCCTGTTTATAGAACCTGTTTATAGTCTGACATCCTTAACTTGTCTATTGAGTTCAGAGCATGTATTCTAGATTTAACAGGAGGTCAATTTCTGATCCAACTATTCAGGCATTATGCAAATTTGAGCAAGTTGTTCAGATTCAGACTTCATTTCTTCATCTGCAGCAAGCACTTAAATATCCCCTACTCCAGAAGACTTCTGTGAGGATTAAATGAATTAAAGTCATCCTGTGGCATCTATAACTGCTTTGTTCTAGGACCTTTTATGGAATTAAGATCTGTGTGTATTTAAGACCTTCATATAAGATGAACAAGTTATGTGCCTGGTCACTGAGGAAGACAGTGCCTCCTCTCCACAAAACACGCAGCTCATAGTATCCTCTGTGTCCATAAATAACCCCTTCAGATGTCCGACTCTCGCTCCTGTACTGATGACCTTTCCTCCCAAGAATTTTATATGAGTGTTTTATTTATTTGTTTTTTTTTTGAGAGCTCAAAAAATTCTGATTTGATATCTAGAAGGCATGACTGAACATATTATTATCTTTCACCCTCTAGCTACGTCGGACTTTTGTGAAGAATAATTTGCTGTGTTTTATGTACTGAATAGACGTACAAAACAGAGAGAGGCTTGGTCTTTTCTAAGTGGTCAGAATTCCTGAGATTTCTGCCTAGTATAAGTGGCGGCCTCAGTGTTAAAAGGTTAATCATTTTATCTGCTAAAGAGTTTGTAAAGCATCCCCTAGAGCAAAAATAACTATGACAACATTTGTGGGTAATGAGGGAAAACATTTCCATAATAAGGTAGTACAGGAACTGAAAGCCAACGGCAAAGAAGTGAAAGGTAAAAAGCCAACCCCAGAAAGAAGCAGTCCAAAAAAGGCTACCCAGTTTCTTATTGCTCTTTGCAATAAACTCTGAGATTTTGTGTGCCACCCCAAAAAGAAAATGGCAGAAATGAATTATATACAACTCTATATTTCAGTAACTTGTTTATATCTGCATTTCAGCACTTCTATATCAAACCGTGCTTAATCCAAGTCATTACCCCTGTCTCCATCATGATGGCACTGGTCACATGTCTTCTGGTCCCCAGTGTCTGGCACGGGTGTGGCTTGTATTGCAAACTTAAGACATGTTGGATCCTCACTGAGTGACATTGTGTGTTTATCAAAGTCACTATAAGATGACCGCTACAAGACTGAAAGAAAACAGACATGGTCATGAGTAAAAAGACTCAGGATTGAATATCGTAGGCAATGACAGGGCTCACACAACCTTTGCTATAGTCTATGACCTAGAGCTAGATTTACTATGTACAAAGAGTATTGTGTCGCCGTTTCAGGTTATAGAGCAGAAAAGATGGCATGAAGGATGGAGGGTGGGTGAGTACTGTCTCGGAGGACTGCTCTGCCCATAGGGACTGACTTCCTTTACCAGGGGGCAAACGAGGAAGCAGCGATAGCAGAATTCAGTTGTCGTTTGGTTCCATATCCAGAATTCCTTGCCCTTATGATCAGAATGGCTTTCTGCTCTGGCAAGGCTGAATGCAGGACCCACCAGAGCTGGCCTCCAGCCTCCAGCCCCGCCCCTGTCATTCCACTCTGACCTAGACGCCCGTTGCAGCAGGTTCAACTCTGTACCATAGTGCATATCCAGCGTAACCATGGACTTAGGTGTAGAAAGATGCTCTGGGCAAGCACGGGCAGAGAGAGAACTGAGAGAGCAGTTTCTAGAAATGTGAGGTGTGCTCTGGTCTAACCTGCCTCCACCTCCCCACCAGCAGCTTGTTATTCCGTCTTCATTCACAGCCCTGAGAATGAGTGCTCACTGCCCGTCAGTGCTGTGTAAGGTCATTCATGGAAAAATGTTCCCCAGAGTCTTGGCGGGGACCCTGAAAAGAAGCCAGCCACCCCTCCCATTCCAGTGCCTGCAAAAGCTTCATAAAATTGCTCCATAGGACTTCACAGAGCAAGAATTTCCCCGAAGAGCAACAAGGTGAAAGGCTGGAATGGTCTGCTGTATGCATGACTGGTTGTTGGCGGCGGATTTCCACTTGTCTGAAGCTCACTCGGGGTTAGAGAACGAAATCCCAGGAAGGGTATTAAAGCAGGAGAAAAAGCTTATGATTTATGGGCTTTCCTCTTCCCATTTAGACCGCGTCGATGCTGATCTGGCTGGAAACCACGCAGGGAAACCCCGGTCTAAAATGTCATTTGTCTCCGGTCTCTTTAGTGTTTTACTGTTTGGTTTGCAAGACAAACGGAAGTGAAAATTTCATGCTGCTACGTTCTGCAGCGTGTTTAGAGGTGCTGTGGTAGTCGGTGTGTGCACTTTCTGTTTACTATTACATCACTCCGTCTTCATCATCGATTCAGTCGGAGCCTGATACGCTGACTTGGAAAAGATGGAGCAAGATTACGTCTCTGAATAAAACACGTAGACTGGGAAATGGGAACTCAGAAATAAACATGAGTGTAGGTGAATAAAGAAGCAATTTTCAGTTTGCTTCACATTTATTTTTTCAGCTCTCATGTTTATAAGAGTGCACATTATTTCTCACCACAGATCTCTCACTAGGGAATTTTTACTTAACACCTTCAACAGAAGGATGCTGTTTTCCTGAGGACTTAATTCTGCAGAAAGCTGAACCGACTAGAAAACAACCAAAAACACAAATGCACTAAATCAATACCTTTCCCAATAGCTGATTTCTTCCTCGCTAAAATATTTAAAGAGGTTTCTGTGTGCCACAACCTTCCTATCCAAGGACAGGGTTCAATGTTGTCATGTGTGGGCATATGTGCTCTCCAAATTATGGACCGGAATTGCCAGGCCATGAATGGGATAGTTCCTTCCTGAGAACTGCACATTTATGCCTTTTCCATGACATGAAACCGACAGATTCACCCCTCCTCTCCCTCAGCCTCTACAATGACCTACAAAGAAATGAGATACTACCGAGTTTTCTATAAACGGGTTGAGATCATTATTATTTTTATTTTTACAAGTTGAAACATTTCTCTTTCAAGCAGAAAGATTTGCTACCATCCGTATCTTTAGGCTATATATAGCTGATAAACAGCTCCTGGGTTACACAAAAAAATAACTGTAGTTTTTTTTTTTTCCATAGACCCCTCACAAATGCCAGCTGAGTACCAATAACAGAGAGCAGGCAGCCAGTTTCAAACTGTCTTCTTTCCCTTAAGTCTTTAAAACAAGGCCATGAGTTTTTCATATTCAGTTGAAATAGAAAGAGCTCAGGCTCAGTGCACATCGGGAAACTGCAGCCTCCTTCCCTCCCCCCTTTACCTTCTTCCTTTCCTACACCCAGGTGCCCGGCCTCTGAGAAAGTCCCAGCGGCAGAACCACAGGTTGGGTGGAAACATTCGCTCTGTGCGGCCACTAGCTAAAGCATAGTGTAACTTCAGGTCATCTTTTACACTGTGTTTCTGTTTCACAGACCCCCTTATGATAAAGAGAATACAGTCACGTTGTTGTGATGAGTGAGCCAGGTCAGTTTAAAGAGAATAAAAAGGGGAGCCCAAAGGTTTTTCACTCGTAAGCCAATTCCATTCAATGCTACATTTTTGAAAACTTGGCTGGACAAAGAAAAATTCTCATTTCAGCAATGATGACGGATAGGGGAAGCGGGCTTGGCCTGACTAATTTGGTTAATTTTTCTTGAGGAAAATATTTTAATAAATGAAAGAACGTGTTAGTTGGGGTTTTTCTCTCTCTCAATATTTTTATTAGGGCAATAATATCAGATCCTGATGTAATATTTATCAGGTCTCTTTGACAGTGTATGTTAGTAACACACCCTTCCATTTGGATGTGGCTTTTAGAACTGTAGGGTGGGTTCCCAGGTTACTGAAAGTTGGGGTACAGTTATCCCAAAGGCACCCCCTTTCTCCTGAGGAAAGGAAGCTGCACTCTGGTGGATGCTCTCTGTAGGAGGCAATCTAAAGAAGGAAGATCGCCCTTGGGTTGGGATCTGAAGACTCTTTCCTGTCTGAATTTCAGTTTTTCTAACTTGAATAACTGTTGCTGTTGAAACCAACCCCTGAGAGTGTCAGAGGGAGAAGTAAATGCTTCAGGGCACTTGCTGTGGACTTGCTCTTTACTGCGGAAACAACTTTCCCTCTCTTACTCGCCTTTCTCCAGGCTTTCGACCTCCTGTGGGTTAGCTCTGCCCTCCCAAATCTTCCTTCCAGTAGCTCTCAGAGGAATCATGATCAAATACTTAGCTTGTTGTCCATGTCTCTTATGGGGTATGAAGTTCTAGAAAAGAGTCTTGTGGTCTCACACAGCTTTCCTTCACTCTGCTCCTGGCAGCCCAGTAGCAGGGGTACACTGACCACACTCTGACTGTAGACCTTCCTTCACTTCCTCTTCCTGTAAGGGTTATTTTCCAGGGACTTTAAGATTGCTGATATTTGGGAAAGCACACATTTCAGTTGGGAACAGTGGAATAATTTTATGATCCACTAAAAATAACCCAGTTCCCTTATGATTTGATTTTCTTAGTGTCTCCCCTTCTCTTTGGAAAGCAGGTCAAATTTCTTGACTAAACTAATTTAAAAAATTGCTTCAAGGAGTTCATATGCATCCAGCCAACCTCCTAGCTAAAAGCGCTTGCTTCTGTCATGGTGGACTCATTTGAAACAAGTTAAGTGAAATCTCTCTTGTTCTTGGAAGGTTACAATGAACCTTCTGTCAGGAATGTGAACAGAAAATGGACAAAGTGTCCATTTGATTTTAGTGCCTGCTCAGAACTTTCAGGGAACCTGTGTACTGGATTGTGGTCAGAGATCGAGGTACCTATCTGGTGTGACAGCTTTAAAAAATGATAATTTACACACATGCTTTAATTTATGTGACAATCGTAAAAAGTATGTAACTTCTATGACTGCCAAACCTAGTCCTTATTTTGTTTATTCTAGACTAGGTACAATCTTTGTAACTTTTGTATTTGGATTTTTAAAACTAATGTAATATGTAGCTTTCTGTTTGAAGGTACTAGAGAAGGAAAATGAGATTACAGTAATGTACAACTCTATTTTAAAGGCCAACTCAAAGAAGTGATGTTCAGAAGTGTGCAACAAGCGCAAACAAGGCTGGTGGGGTGACGTTCAGCCCTGGAGGAGATGGGACACAGTGAGACTGAAGTAAATACTGCACAGTGAAAGAAGATGGTGACTTCTCATGTCTAAGCTTTTACAAAGCAAAGCTGCATGTACTGCGAAAACAACCCTTTGGGGTTTCTTTAGAATGTGTCACTTGCGTAGCCACAAAGACCTACAGTAGAGAGTTACATGGACTCAGGTTTGAGCCAATAAAGGTATCAGCTGAAAATTATTACCTAATACTATGGCATGTGAATGGCATGGTCTTCATCATAATTCTGGTTAAAGTGAAATGTTAATAAAAATGTTCTGTCAGGACACCCACCTCTAGTTTCTGTCCTGTCCTGACTCTGGATGGTCTATTCCTCCTACTAGGTTTGGTAGCCAGTTGGTTTCTCCATGTATTCTAACTCTCTGGGCTATTTTATACTGTTCTAATTCATTTGCATGGGAATCTTTTTTTTTTTTTTTTTTTTTTTTTTTTTTGTTACTAGAACAGTCGGTTACTAGAACTTTAGAACTCTTTTTGTTAACTGGGGACCCTTATTACGTGTGTCCCGAGTTATTGGAGGTTTAGACTTGCTCTCCAGCAGTCAATCCCTTCTGGCTTACCTGTAGCATGCAAGGTATTTGGACCCATTACTATAATTATGACTTTCTGTTGCTTTATCCTCTTCTGCATTTTCCCCTGTGTTGTAGTTCCGAAGACCACACTGAGGCAATCACCACCGTGGTTTCCACCTGAGAGTCCAGGAGTCTCTCTATGGAGAGTCCATAGGTTCTGCAGCAGGAAAAGAGCAGTTTCCTCTTTGGATTTGAGCGGACTAGAGTTCTTTATTAGACAGACATGAAAGCACCAGTGCATTTCGGCATAATGGGATCTCTCAGTTTACTCTGAGAATATGCAACGTACTTGCCAAACACAGAGATTTCAACATTCTCATGGGTCCATCTACACATAAGCATACATGTTTTCACACATATTCTGATGCTGTAATTTAATATCTCCGTGCAAATAGTGAGTATAAACAGGAAAGATAGATTGTCTGCTTTGTTCCCCGAATGTGGGTTTTCCATACTATGAGGTTTTAAAAACTTCTTTACTAGTTAGGGAGACAGTTCTAGAAATAACTGCTTAGCCTGCTTTCCTTTGACCGAAAAGACCCATTGTTTACAGAGACACTGAAAACTGTGTTCTAATTGAGGCTACAAATATGTTGGGTTCAAGATGCAATCAATCCCCACCTCTTTGCCTTGGTGTGGTCTTCAGAACTACAACACCGGCTTCATGTCAGAAGTCAATTGAGAACACCTGTTCTCTGTTAATTGCGTTTACAAGTAGACTCCAAATAAAGTGCTAGGAAGCTTCTTCTCCAATTTGCTGATGTAAAATTGAAATCCAAAGATCAGTTTCTAAAATCCTTCAGTTTGAAATAATTTCAGACTTACACGAGATATGACATCACTGGATGGCGGTTTTGTGTCTCTTTCAAGCAGCTTCGGCCGAGGGTGATATTTTGCATGATCATAGAACATCTATCAATCTAAGTCGTTGACATAGATACAATACTGCCGACTTGAATGGCAGTTTAGAAATTATTTGTGGTTGTAGCATGTGTATGAGGTATTGGGGGGCCTACATGGGTCATGGCAGGCATGCTGAGGTCAGAGGACAGCTCTGTGGAGTGGCGTCTTTGCTTTTATCTAGGTTCTGAGGGTTCATCTTGGGTCAGGAAGCTTTCCTTACTGTCCATGAAGATGGGTTTTAACATAAGTTTTATGTAGGGAGAATAGTTTTAATAAGAAGAACTCAGTAAAATGTTACCTGTAAGATACTGGGGCCTAGATATGTGTTTTAGTAATAGACTGCTCACCTACATGAGCATTGCCTTGTGTTTGATCTTCTGCATGGTGTGGTCCAAACCAACACCACAAAAACAAACAACCCCAAACAACCAAGGGGTCAGACAGTCTGGGTGGTTCTTAGGGAAAGTTTATGAAAGTGAAATGACTTTCCAATATGTTAAAATTTTATATTGACTAATTCTGGCCAGCATGTATATTAGATACTGATGATAGGTCTTCGTTTAAACGACGGGGTCTTTCTTTCACAGTAAACTCGGTTTTATGTCTGTAGAAGAAATCAGAAGTGAGGCTACCAGAAAATCTCTATGGGAATTTCTCATTTGTTGTGCAATCTCTCTCTCTCTCTCTCTCTCTCTCTCTCTCTCTCTCTCTCTCTCTCTCTCTCTCTCTCTCTTTTAAATTGGATATTTTCTTTACTTGCATTTTAAATGTTATTTTTTTCCCCCAGTTTCCCCTCTGGAATCCCACTATCTTATCCACCCTATCCCTGCCTCTATCAGAGTGTCCCCACCCACCCACTCCCTCCCATCTCCTTGCCCCGGCATTACCCTACACTAAGGTATTGAGCCTTCACAGGGCCAAGGGCCTCTCATCTCCTTAATGCCTGATAAGGCCATCCTCTGCTACATATGTTGCTGGAGCTATGGGTCCCTTCATGTGTACTCTTTGGTTGGTGATTTAGTCTCTGGGAGCTCTGGGGATCTGGTTAGTTGATATTGTTATTCTTCCTGAGGGGTTACAATCCCCTTCAGATCCTTTAGTCCTTTTTCTAGCTCCTCCATCTGGGACCCCATTCTCAATCCAACGGTTGGCTGCAAGCCTCCACCTCTGTATTTCTCAGGCTCTGGCAGAGCCTCTCAGGAGACAGCTATATTAGGCACCTGTCAGTATGTACTTCTTGGCATTCACAATATTGTCTAAGTTTGATGACTGTATATGGGATGGATCCCTGGGTGGGGCAGTTTCTGGATGGCCTTTCCCTTCAGTCTCTGCTCCAAACTTTGTCTCTGTATTTTCTCCAGAAAATATTTTTTTCCTCTTTTAAGAAGGACTGAAGCATCCACTTTTGGCCTTCCAACTTCTTGAGCTTCATTCATATGGTTTGTGGATTGTATTTTGGGTAAAAAAACTGTATTTGAGATTTTGGGTTGATATCCACTTATCAGTGACTACATACTATATGAGTCCTTTTATGATTGGGTTACCTCACTCAGGTTGATATTTTCTAGTTCCATTCATTTGCCTAAGAATTTCATAAAGTTGTTGCTTATAATAGCCAAGTAGTACTCCATTGTGTAAATGTACCACAGCTTTCCCAAGTTTTTCCCTGTGAGAGACATAATATGTTTTGCACATTGTAGGAAATACCCACGGTATTGGTGAAAACTTAAGTTGTTTGTGTCTTAAGACAGTGCAAACAGAATAAGCAACAATCGCTAGACAATTAAGGTTAAAAAAAAATCAGGTGTGTCATGACAGGATGATTTAATTGTGTTGTTTTATCAGGAGATACTCCATGAGTCCTTGTGTATGTTCACCTTAGACAACTGCTTAGGAACAAGAACGGAGTTTGAAAGACCACAGCTGTGCTCCACATCACTGTTCTGTGCCTACAGTGTTTTGTGTACTTGTGAAGCCAGAGGTGATGTTCTCTGTTCATGACTACCCAAGCCCTAGGCTCAGTGGAGCACAACACAGTCATGTGTGTTACTAAAAACAAAACGAGTATCTAGCTTTTCAAAACTCCTAATGACTCAAGACTCTAGAAAAAGAAGTTTAGTTGTTGGAGCTTCCAGTAGGACTTGAGGCTTGTGAATCTTTTATCAACAAAGCAAATGTTATATAGTTGTACTAATACTTAAAATTAATTTAAATATTGTATTTAAATATTTCCCTGGGAGGCATGTTGTGACCTTCAATATGAATGAGTGATATAATATGTTCACCTTGAAAGGATTCTGAGGACAGTAAAATTGAAGTTATCAGTGAACCATAGATTAAAAAGGAGAAGCTTGAGCTGCTACTGAATCTGGCAAAGGAGATCTTAAATTGTAATTAGATTTCCCAATTTGTGGATGTGGCATATGAAAGAGTGGCTTACAGGAAAAGGATGTGATTTCATTGCTTCTGATAAAACTCATTTGTGGAGGTAAATTGTAAATGCTGGCAAGGGTGTTGGCAGATTTTTGGGGCCGGATTCTAATTTAGGCATCCTTACTTGGCATTCGGCAGTGTCCCAGCAAATAGCTTGGCCTTAACTCTATAGCCATTCCCAGAATGGAGACCTAGTAAAAAGAACTGTTGAGGAGAGATTGGCTTCTGCATCGGTTTTTATGTAGGCCGGTGTCGGGGGAAGAAAAGAGAGGGAAGCAGGGGAATTCTTGTAGGCTTCCCTCCTTTGGCTTGGCTGTTGGACTGGGTCTTCAAGTTTAAGGCCATGGGATGAAGAAGGAATGCTTTCCAAAGCCTGTTTAGTATGCGCATGTGTGTGTGTGTGTGTGTGTGTGTGTGTGTGTGTGTGTGTGTGTGTATGTGTGTTGTCTTTGTATCTGGTGTTCCTTTGTAATATTGAGCTGCCTCATTACATTTGCAAAACCCAATCTTACTGCAGTTGTTATAGAGCAGACCTACTGTGTTGCCCTGCTGATAGCCAGTGACAGGCGCTATATGGGAAAATTTCTTAGTTTTTTCAAAGATAAGCAAGGATTTAAGTTTAATAATAGCTTCTGTTTCATACAACAAAACAAGCTTTGAGATTTATATTAAGAAAATGATATTTGATGTAAAAGTCATTCAATCTGAATTAGAAAGTATTAATGGAATTAATCAATTTAATTTTTCTTTTCTGGAGGTAATTGTGAGTTTACCATATTTTATTTGCATCTGTGAATGCTGATGTCATTGGAATCCTCATAGGACCAACCAGAAGAGGTCATGGCTCTGATACTTCTGGTCTTTGTGAGGTTTGGGTGGTGTATTTCTTTTCTCTATGTGGAGAGGGTATAGTGAATTCTGAACTTGGCAGTACCGCAAACTAGAAAACCATCAAGGTGTGACTGGCTGAGGAATTAATTAAAATGATATGCAACAGACACTTTCCTGGGGTTCTTAATTTCCCATGTGATATTATGAGGTTGTACTAAGAATGTAATGGAATTTAATGGCCAACTGCTAACATCCTTTACTTTGCTGCCTTTGTACTCGGCCCCTGCCTTGACCTCAGTCTTGAGCATATGTTCAAGGAGGTATTGAGAGGCAGTGTTTTACTCTACAGAGTTAGGAAAAACATAAAATATCAAACAGATCCACACCATAGTGTGAAAAAGTTTTCTGAGTGTATGGATCAGTTACCCATTGCTGAGTAAAACACTACCTAGTTGCTTAAAACCAAACTTTATTGTTGCTCAGTGTCTGTGGGAAAGGAATCCAGACATGGCTGAACTGCCTCAGCCCCATATTCTCTCCTGAAGCTGGAAGCAAATTGAGGCTGGAAATATAGCCTTTTCTGAGAGCAGCCCAGGGAGGACTCACCCCAAACTGACGTGCACACAAGGGTTACTTCTTCCTCCAGTTCTTGCCTCAGTTTCTCATATTCTTCACAAGGTTCAAAATGTAAACTCTGAACTCTCTTGCTGTGAACATACAAGCGAATAAGAGAGGGTGTGTAAGATGGACGCCACCCCCTCTTCATGCTTTAATCTCAGAAATGACTTCTACTCTTTCTGCGTTGTATTGATGGAATCTGTCACCAGGTCCCGGTCACACTTAGGAGGGAGTGTTGCATAGGATTTCAGGAGATGGGGATCCTTGGCAGTCACCCTAGAGGCTTACCACTGAAGTATATTAGTTTTTTACTACTGTAAGAGAAAAGTAGACAACTAGTTGATAGAAGGTATCAGTAGAAGTCATTAGTTAGAAGAAATACCATCTTTGAAGTGAAAGTATTGGAGAAGATCGGGTTGAGTCCAGGGAGACATTTTATCCATTTCAGTATATGTTTTCGTTGCTTTTCTGTTTACCGAGGTATATACACTTAACGGGTTGCTATTCCAAATGCCTTATATCTGTCCCTATAGGGAATGTAAGCTATTTTTATTTACACAATTCTTACCAGGTGACTGGCTAAAAATTCTGCAAAATCGATTCAGAGTGAGATCTTAGAAGATGGAATTCAAATCCCCTTTGATTTACCTATGCTACAATGATATTTTGGTGTGGAATTCCTTCTTGGTCTATCATCATTCACACACATGAGTACTGAGATGCTGTGCCTTCTGTGTGCTCTTTCTTAACCAATTCATATCCTTCTCTGGCTTCCATCACCCTTTTAGCACTCTCTGTTACTTGAGAGGGCATCTCTTATCTGTTTGTATTTCTTACTTTTAATCTCACTGGCGTTTCAGGTTCGAGAGAGGGGAAGCACTGAGGGCAGGGATGCTGCCTCTGTGCTGGTGAACACACGTGAACAAATATGAAATCAAAGCAGAATTACGGAGATTGGGTTGGGGTCACTGAAGCCCAAAGCTATTCCTGTCCTACCTGTTTTCTGCAAGGATGACCAGAGTTTGTTTGACTTCAGTGATTCTATAGTGGATTCAAATATGCTTGGCTGGCATATTACCACTTCCAGCTCAGGAGCTCGGATGTATCATGGTTTTAGTATCTACTACCCTTCTTATAAGCTTGGAACTCAAGGATGTGTTAGAGTGTCTCCAGCTTTGAAACTATGATGCTTGGCCACCACCACTACCACTACCACCACCACCACCACCACCACCACTACCACCACCATCACCACCACCACCACCACCACCGCCACCACCACCACCATCACCACCACCATCACCACCACCACCACCACCACCACCACCACCACCACCACCACCAGCAGCAGCAGCAGCAGCAGCAAGTTCTCTGGAGGAAGAATTTAATCATCCTTTGTAATATAAACGCCTTTTATTTTCTCAATGCTGAGTTGCCTTTCTAGTGTCATGGCCAGAAACTGAGGCCTCACTAGGAAACCATCAGAGAGCACGGGAAGAGACAGCCTGTAGACCGAGCACAAGAAGGCACATCCCGATACACGCCTAGATGACAGGTGCTTATGGCTCAGGCATAGAGACAGATAGTCTCCTGAACAGACTCAAAATCCTTCAACAAAGAAAGGAGAGAACCCCACCCTTTTCTGTCCTCGACCTGGTGTCATTTCCATACGGTGGGATTTGATTGTTGCTTACTGTGGGTTAAGACAACTTATTAAGTTTCTTTTCCATTGCAGCACAGTGGGCCGAAAGCTTGAGGGATTTCTTCTGCAATAATTCCCCAGATCCCATTCCCGGTTGACACTGCACAGTTCATTACTATTAGGCAGATAGGCCTCCTTCTTCTTTTTGCTTCCAGGGCTCATAATTCTGTGCTTATCTGTGCTGAACTTCATTTGCATTTATTAGCTGGGTAGGTACTTGAAATATCTAAACCCCTTTTATCTGCCTGCTTTGTTTCTCATTATTTGCTGTCTCTTTCAATTTGGTATTAACTGCAAACTTGAAATGTTTCTTCTGAAACCGCTGTTCAAATCCTTTGCATATCAATGTGGTCTCCCGAATGGCTGCTGAGATCTGAGGCGGTAACTGCTTCTGCCTCTCAGAACTATAATGCTCACATTTTCCTTGTCTCACTCGACTGGCTGAGTGTGAACTGTTCAGTTAGTTCTTCTGAATACTGGGCTACTGTGGTAGACAGAATGCCAGGAAAGAGATAGAGGACTGTTTGCCTCCATGGAGTATATCTGCTGCTTTGTGGCTTTAAGGACTATGTGGACTACCTATTCCCCCATTTAAAAAAATATTGATTTATTTTATAGACACTGGTGTTTTGACTGCAAATATGTGAGTGCAAGGGTGTTGGATCCCGTGAACTGGAGTTACAAACAGTTGTGAGCTGCCAGGCAGGTGCTGGGATTTGAACTCAGGACCTCTGGAGGAGCACTCAGTGCTCTTATCCACTGAGCCACCTCTCCAGCCCCTCCTATATTTATTTATTTTTTGTAAAGTTGTACTTAAAAATGCTTTAGCTCTTCATTGAAAGACATACAAAATGACACTGAAAAAACTCAGGATTATTTTAAAAATCTTTAAAAATTTTTACCTTTTATTTTCTTCCTGAAGACATGCAAGAGAATTTGTCTTTATTTGTAACTTCACACAGTTCAGTATAGGCTTGGTTCTCTTGAACCACAGCTGGTTTTTTGTTGTGTGTGGCTAAGGAAGAGTCTCCACTTGCTTTTGTGATTCTTGTCAAGTGGTTTATAGGCAACTTTGTAACTGACCCCCAGAGCCTCCCCAGGCCTTAGCACCCTGCTTTAAATGCTTCTGATTACCTCTTTTGGCTTTCTTGCTCAGATTGTAATCTATAGCCCCTGTATCTCAACCTTGCAGGATTTCTTACTGGCTTTATGAAAATTAGTCTTAATTTTCTTTTAAGTATTTTCCAAGCTATTCCAAATTCTTTCTTAGTTAGGATGTCAGAAAATTATTTATGTGGTGGTGTTTGAGCTGAGACCCAGGTTCCCAAATCGAGGCTCTGGGATGAACCTTGTTGGAATAAACAGCCAGATAAACTTGCAGCAAGAGACTCAATTTGGGAATTTTAGGTATGGCAAGTGAGGTCTAACAGGAAATCAGGAGGGAGACTCCTTTGTTACAGGGGCTTAGGTTAGCCTAGGATAGGTTGGGAGGGACACCCACAGAAGAAGCCAAATTCAGACCTTAGGAGTGAGGGAAGACTGGAGGAAGGGAGATTGAGGAACGTTAGAAGGGTAGGAAGAAACTAACTGAGGTTGTTGGTGGCTCCTGAAAGCTGCATTTTCTGGCATACTGAGGCAGAGAAGCAATCTTGTTTCTATTTCAGCAACAGCAATTTTGTTCCTGTGGACAATGGAAGCATAGGGAGAGGGGAGGACACTGGAAAGTTAACCAAGATTGAAAGACTGTGCTTCTTAGGGCATGTAACATCGGTATGGACAAGGAGAATGAGAGAATTACGAAGTTGAGACTGGGGTGTATAGAAAGTTTGAGGACAGGCTAGTATGTAGAGTGAGACCTTGCCTAATCCAACCCCCTAAGCCCTACAAACAAAGCCCCGCCGGTCAATTGGTTGGACCATCTCCGCTGAGACTTTTGAACTTCTTGTAAAGACCAAGATAATTCCACCAGGGATTCGAAATAAGGTGAAGAAAGCAAGCTGATTTGAAATGAGAAAGCCTGCTCCCTCTTATATGAGTATGAATGATAGAATGTAGATAGAATGTAGAGACTGTTTCTACTTCAAAGCAGTAAAGAAGGAAGATGAGTGTTTTCAGAAGGGGCGAGGAGCCATAGCTTCAAATGCTACAGGGAGTTAGAGTGTCGAGGGAGACAGCATAGCATGTGGGTTAGAAAGACACAGTCCAAGAGTTAACCACTATGAGAACGGCAGGAAAACATGGCCCCCGGTTGTGCATCTGCTATTAATTTTACATTACAGAGAACAAATATCCGTAGTATCGGTTTTCTTAAAAATCAATCACAGTGAAGTCTGTGAATTATGAATGACAACAGAAATGAAATGAAGTGCCGATCATTTATAATTACTTGAAGATAACATTGCGTTGAGAAAGTATGACCAGGCTGATCTCAGAGAGCATCGGCGTTTGCTGAATTCCGGTCAGAGTGTCTGGTAAGTGACAAAGGAGAGTATGGCTCATGACCCACCTTTCTCTTTGTCTGTCCCCATGCCCAACTTCCTTGCTTCACACTGTCATTTCGCAGAACCAAGGTTCTTCATGAACTCCCAAAGGAAAAGAAGACTTTGGGTTTGCATGGCCATATTTTGCGTAATGTCGTTGTTGGCAATGGGTGATTGCCTGTGCCTTCCCCTTCACAAATCTCATCTGTGAAATCAGAAGAATGTCTTGTGTGTTTTACATGAGAATCTTCCAGTTTCAAAATCTTGACAGCCAGTTAGGAAAAAATCCACCACAGACCAAAGGAAGCCCCAGTGAGGGCAGGATTTCATTCTCATAATGCCAAACTGCCACCTCTCTTTTTCACAGATTGTGTGTGTGTGTGTGTGTGTGTGTGTGTGTGTGTGTGTGTGTGTGTGTGTTATGAGCCTGCAGTGAAATTCCACCCAGAATCACTCCTGCAATGAAATCCAAGTCATTTCCAGAGGAAAGTATTATTTCTGAAGACAATGTGATGACTGGAAGCAAATAGCCAAGAACAGGTCTTTTCCTTTTCTCGTTCTGTCTCAAGTGCCTAGCATTGGTAGCACAGTGCAAGTAAGCAGACATGAGGCATATAGTGCCAAGCTCTGGGACCACAGTGCTGCATTGTGAAGGATGGATGTGGACCAAGAGACACAGCCCAGCTTCACAGTGGACAGAATCGAGGACCTGGATGGGGTGCTCATGTTGGAATGTGGTGAGAAAAAGACCAGGGAAACGGGGAAGACAACTTGGGAATTTGGAAACAGCATTTAGGCTTGAATTTCATCAGTTTATAGAGTAGGGGAAAGTATATAAATATAGGTTCTTTCACTATCTTTCTCATGGTATCTTACTGTATGGTGTTTTCCCTGTTTCTTGTTGATTGCTGAAGGGGAGATTGCTGTTTGCTCATTGACCTGTGTGCTCTGGACAAAGCGTCTTTCTAGTTTTCGATGAACAGATGGATACATCAATATTGGTTTTAAGAGAAAAGATCTTTTTCCCAGGAGCCAATTGAGAAAAGCAGTAATAAGTCAAGTCTTGAAATGTCAGAGGGTGGTTTGGATAGGGAGCACCTTCATGGAGGCAAGGGAAGAGGAATGGGAAGGAAGTCGGGGAAAAGGGGATAACATTTGAAATGTAAACACAGAGAATAAATATCCAATAAAACATCATAGTTTTCAAATCTTCTAGTGGACACCTGGCAACTTTTCAGAAGAAGAAAAGAAAAGAAACATGAGATGTTTTTTATGCTGGAAAGGTGTGGCCAGGACTATAAGGTAAATTTAACGTCACCTGTCCCCCAGCATTCTGTATGTTGACGTGCTCAGTTACTTCTGTCTTCTTTCACAGAGAAAAATTATGCTCCATACAAACTTGCATCTGCTGTGTGCTGAAGATTGGCATATAATAAAACATAAATAAATGTGAAGCGGTTACACTTATATGATGCTTTATGAAACATAAAATCCCTGTGACATAGACCATGCTGTGTTTCAGTCCAGGCAAGAACAGTTTTCTACAGTTAGTGTGTACTCAACACTGACACTGCAGATTGATTGGCTTTTACACCATTGGCATCACAGCTTTGATTAGCTGTAATGCCATGCAGGTTTCAACGTGTGTCATGTAGAAATCCTTTCTTTCTGATTACCTCTTTGGGCATTAAACCATCAAATATCTGTGATTTGTAAAATGTAAAATAAAAGGGTTCCTTTTCCCTCATGGTACCTATTGGTGGCAGTGAGTCATTGGCCTTGCTCTGGGCCAGGTTGGAGATCAGCCTCTGGCTTGCTTTATACACAGAATTCTAGGTTTGCAAAGGATTTATGAAGGACAGGTTCATTCTAGTGACAAGAGGACCTACCAAAACCAAACCACACCACAGAAGATGACCCTGAAACCTGCTCCTGAGTTTAGCAGATGTCCCACTGGATAAAAAAGTTCTAAGAGCAAGAAAGTATATTCCTTTGCCTGTAAGTATCAGCCAGTGAATGCTCAAACTCAAATATAGTGTCTTCTAGAGTCCGTATGATGATGCATCAGCTTCCCTAGTTTATGTTGCTCTCTTTTCTCCTAAACAGTATCGATTCTTCTGAGCAAATGCTTATAGATTAACCAAATAGAAAATTAGTCAACTTTAACCAAAGAGGATTCTTAGATAAAGTGGGAGGGTCTCACCAAATCAGTTGACAGTCTTAGGAATAAAACTGAAGTTTATGTAAAAGGTGGATTCTGTCCTAGAACTGAAACAGAAATCCTAACTCAGTTTCTGGTTATTCAGCCTGCCTAATGCATTGCAAGCTTTTCAGTCTCTCCTCTCCTCTTCTCTCTCTCTCTCTCTCTCTCTCTCTCTCTCTCTCTCTCTCTCTCTCTCTCTCTCTCTCCATATATATATATATAATTTTAAAATAGACAAATACAATGGTACATATTTATGGGGTATCGTGATATTTTAACATATGTCCACACTGTATAGTGTCTAAGTCAAGGTAGACAGATCTATTACTTTAACCACTTTTCCCTGTTTGTTGTAAAAACATTCAAACTCTTTATAAAAAGCTTTTGAAACATACAGTATTACTCTTATCTGTTATTATCTATAATAATAGTGTTTCTATTATCTATATACAATGTAACACCAGAAATTATTGTTTTCTAGCAGAAATTAACTTATCAGCCTCCTCCCATTACTATGTTTGTATTATTTCTAGTACCCGGTAGCTAGTGTTCGATTTTGTGCTTACGTTTATCAAACATTTTTAGGTTCTATTTCAGCAAGATAAAGTATTTGTTGCCCTTCTTGGGTTTTTTTAAAAGAGTAATTTCCATTGCTATTTGTCAGAAAGAAGGTGTCATCTTCTAGGTCATCGAGCAGTGTCCTAAGGTATATACTTACTGCAAATCCATTCACCACCAGCTGCTGAGTATACAATGGTTCCTTTTTGTTTTTATTTAATGTGGAGATACAGACATCTTTCCAACATACCCATCTCATTGTTTTCGGCTGTAAACCCAGTAGTGGGGTTGCTGGTCCACATACTGGTTATGTTTATTTTATATTGCTTTAGGAAGCTCTACTATTTATCGTTGGTTGGCTGGACTTTAGAGAGTCCTGGCTGCTGCAATCTTTACGTTCTTGTTGTGCTGTTTTTCCTGTGTTCTCATTTCCAGCATAAAGCAGAGGCAAAGTATAATGACGATTACTTCCTTGTAGCAGTAGCATTTATCATTAGAGGACATCACTTTGGTTTTAACATATTTAGAGAAAGTAGGTCAGATCCCCAGCCAGACTCCCATATTAACAACAGAGCATACAGCCAAGTAATTAGTAAATGGAAGAGCTAAGTGAAAAAAGCCACACAGACTGAGCTGCATTCTAGTAGAGGGGACATGGAACAAACCAAAGTTCCAAACACTTAAAGTCTGTAGTAGGGTTGAGGTAATACTGTCAAGACTGGTATTTGTGAAATACTACAAATCAAATAGCCATGAAGATAACCCTGCTAAAGTCTGTGTTAAGATGTAACAAATTAATTTGGACATATTTTGTATTTCAAGGTCTCTATCCACATTGTTTACGTTTCTTAGCACCTGACACGGTATATAAACATTAGGCTCTGCAGATATGTTTATGCATTTCACCATTTTGTTTATAATGCTGGGAACAAGATCCAGGGGCGTGTTAAGCAAATGCTATAGTCTTGATCTACTTCCTCAGCCTTAATACTCTTTTAATAATATTCAGTGAGCCTTGTTTTGAAAGTATTTTCAGAAAGCTGTAGCGAATTAGTACATAAAAGGGACGGGGTCATTTCCTTCATTCAGTGTACATCCAATCAGAAGAGTTTGAGTAAAAGCTCTTAGAGACTCAGTTTTGTTGTTTATGTCCAACTGTGACAAGTACTTAAAGAGCCAAGAGTGCAGTGGGGACACTAAGAGAGCCTGCCCAGCCTGTGGGAAGCACCAGTGAACAGATCCTCAGATTCATTGGGAACAGAGTTGAAGACACCAGAGACAGAACAAGACAGGCTTTAACTGTTGTTGCTGTTTTTGTTCAAGTCTCACTATGTAATTTAGGATGGCCTTGCAATCCTCCTGCCTCGATCTTCTGAGTGCTGGTGACTGGATTTCGCCGACCGCCCTGACTGCAGGAACTCAGCTGAACTCAACTGCATTCACTTGAACTGCACCAAATTGCACCAAACTGAGCTCAGCTGACCTCCCTCCCCTGCATTGCCTCAACTCAAGTGAACTGCACACACCGAACTTCCCCCCACATCTCACTTAACCTGTGTTGCTTACATAGCCTCTCTTTCCTGTCTGTCCTCATGAGAGTTGGGCATATCCTATCTCTGACTCATTCTGTCAAATCTTTCTCTGATCTGACACATTGTTTACCCCTCAATTAGATGTCACTTTCAAACATGACTGCTTTCATCTACAAACTGACTTTACCTTCACTGTTTGGGATTAAAAGTGTGTCATAGCCCTAGATCACATAGACCTAGAAGGACTTTGGATGCGATCCCTTGCCAGAGCTGCAAAGGATTAAAATTGCTCTACACCATGTAGACTAGGCTGGTCCCAAATGCACAGAGATTCTCAGGCCTATGCCTCCAAAGTGCTGGGATGAAGGGCGTGTGGCCTCATACCCATAAAATTTGCTTTGAGGCAGAAAAATGTCATGTTACAACTCGGAAAGTAGGCTGAACAGGTAGATCCTGAGGATAGGAGCAGACAGTAAATCTGTCATACACTGTAGGTTCAGTAAGGGATGGTTTCTGGGTCTAACAAAAACTAGAGAGATGTGACCTTAAAGGGTGGTAAGCAGGGGTGGGAAGTGTTTGTTAGGAAATGAATTAGTGTGTACAGAGCAGCATGCGTTGGATTTGAGAATTGTGCTCTTACAGGAATAGTTGGGGTTTTGATCATTCTATACAATTGTTTTAGTTTTAGAAGTAATCTATTCCCCAGTACAGAGTGGTGTGTGTGTGTGTGTGTGTGTGTGTGTGTGTGTGTGTGTGTGTGTGTATGTGTGTTTACATGAAGATATTTCTCTATAGAGATAATCTATTTTTGTTGTTCCTTTTGACCCATTTCCTATCCTTCCTTGGTGATTGAAACAAGGGTCAAGTTTATGATTTATATAAGAAAAGAAAATACCACTAGTTGCAAACAAAAAATATTTATTAAAGAAATACTATAAATAATTTTTAACAGTATGGTAAATGAGAGAAGATTTTCTAGGTTGATGATACAATTTTAACCGGTAAAAATATAACATGTTTCCTACAGTATAACTAATAGAATGGTATATTTTCAAGGTGTACATTGGGAAATGAACACTGCCATCAAGTTCACCAACATGACCCAATGTGTGAAGATTCTTGGTTTCTTCAACACTTCCATTTTCATAAATATAATACAGCAGCATATTGTTCACTTTTTATGATGGATGGTTACATCATACAGTTACAGCTAATCAAAACCCATTACATGTATATTTACTTTCCTTAAATGCTTTCATATTTCATCACAAATGGCTGATTGAACATTTTCACATCCATTATAGTGTTATATTTCCATTCATTTACTCTTAAGACTTCTTGAACGGCTACCGTGCAATAGTAGCAACTGTACATTATAAACATTTCACCATCTCTCTGTGTCAATACATTTCTCATTTGCTTGCCAAGAGTTATGAAGGGCTTACTAAAGTACTTTATTAGAATATTATGGCTCATATCTGAAATACTGTCTTCTTGCCTGGAACTTGGTGATACTTTAATCTTTACTATCTAGTCTTCATAATTCATTATAAGCAATGAATATTGCCCTGTCATTGGATGGGAGGGGGTGAGTTGTTTCCAGGGAAAGCTTGCCAATCAGAGGGCGGTGCTCTAGGATGAATAGGGGGCCGGTGCTCTTTGATATTTAAAAATTTATGGACTCAGGGAGCCTTCAGCCTTATTTTTGCCCAATTTTAATGATATATTTTCCTTATTGTGAGTCCATCTTTTGTCACGGTAGGTATCATCCTCTGAAGCATTTTCAGTCAGTGGCTTACATTATTCTGCTGTGAGTTGAGAGACAGATGCACCCCCTGTAGCAAAGCAAAACTCCGTTGCAATAATTTAATGTGGTGATTAGAAAGTTACATTACAATGTCTTGTATGATACACATCAGCAATAGATACAGTTCTCTGTCCTGCATAACCTGGATTCAAGGGAGACTTGAAGCCCTACCTCTCAGGTAGTCGTTATGTGTTTATGATCAGTAGGACCATAACATCTCCAGTCACATCTGGAATGTCATGCTGGACATAAGGAAATGGAAGTAAGATCACTTGGCCTGAGCCGTCCTGCATAGCAACAGAGCTGGGTCCACGCAGGTCAGCATTTTCTCTGTCACTGTCACCATTCTAAGTGACAAGTTTTGTGCTCTCATGCAGTTCCAACACTGAAGATGATGAGCTCATTATTTAGATGTGCTGCCACCTTTGCCTTATCTTTCAGACTGATACTCTTCAGAGCAGGCTACAGATGTGGTATCTGTACTTAGTAGTATACAGTGGAGAAACTATGTCTTCAGTACATGTGTCTCTGATAGGGAAGTATTTATATGTGACTTTTAAATGCTATAATCACATTTCTTAATTCTAAGTTCAATGTCATTTCTAATGAGTGACTAAACAAAGACATTTACTGCAGTTTGTGAAATATTTTTGGAAACCAAACCTAATTGTCTTATTTATTAATAAAAAGGGATGAGGACTTATATATACTTTCCTGAGAAAAATGGGACATCATGGGAGAGTGACGGCACCTATTCTTCTGAGAAGGATAATGAAGGAACCATTTTGACCACGTTTAAATAGATTCTCAGCTCTACAGGTCCTGGAAATAGTAGTGGACCTCCAATTAAAAGTCACATTAACCCTCCCTCTATTGACTATAACAACTTCTGTCTTCTGGATGTAGGTAGCATTTCTTTATACCATATGGGACTTATTACCCTGAGGGAAAGTTAATAAGCCTTATTCCAGACCTGCTTTGCTGTGAAGGCTTGTTAAATTCTAAGACAAATAGGAAGCGGATTGAGCTAATAAAAAGATACCTCAACAGTTAAAAAATCCTGATGACCAACTTGAAAAGGCAATTGGCAATAACATTAAAGAACAACTTTAAGCATTAACTGTAGAACTCATAATGATCTTGATTTTAAACATAGACGTTGTTTGTCCTGATGACTTGCACATGCTTCCTCTTTATCTGCATTAGCTCCACGATTAACTATTAACTAGTTGCGACAGGATTCATGGTAACCATCAGTTAAGAAATTGCTTGTCAGTTATCACCGAGTCTGGGTAATTAACTTCCTGAGACATTTCTATGGTTGGGTGAAAAATAGACTTGATAAATTTATACTATGTCACACAGTATGACAGAAGCTCAGCCATCCTCTGATTTCAAACATGAAACCAGAAGGAGGTAGAGTTTCTTGACAACTATAACCCCAAATTGACATTTACATAAGACCAATTCATTTTATAGCAGTGATGACTCACTTGGAAAGAGAATGTATCCTAACAAACTTAGAAAGTATTTTGAGCAGACTAGAGCTGCAGATTCAGGTAATTTGACATTATTTGCCGGGACTCTTGGGAAAGTGAAATCTGAGACACAGGAACTTTCAGTGGCTATTTGTGGATTCCTGGGGAGCTGAGTGAGGAGAAATGTCACTCAACTCAAAATGGGCTGGTTGGAAAAAACAGCAGGATAGGAACGTAAGGAAGCCAGGGAGAGGTTCTTTACTTTTTTTTTTTTTTTTTTTTTTGAACTAAAATAAAAAAGATCTGATGTTTTTATTTAAAGGTTAACAAAAGTAATCACAGCAAAAATCCCACACCCATCTCTTCTCAGAGTGACAGATTCTTACAATTAAAATAATAAAATCACAGATTATGTTCCTGTTAGTCCACTTGTGTGGAAATTAAATCTGTTCATTTTCTTGTTGGAATAGATTTATTTACCCTTATGTGTATGTGTGTTTGATCCGCATGTATTTATGTGTACCATGTGCATACTTGGTGCCCACCAAGACAACAGAGGTCAAGGTGATTGCATCCCTTGAAGCTGGAGTTAGAGAGTTGTAAGCTCTATTGTGGGTGCTAGGAGCTGAACGCAGGCTCTGCAAGAGCAGCAAGTGCTCTTAATTGCTGAGTCATTTCTTTGGCTCTCCTGTGGCTATTTCTTGAACTACTATATTTTCCTTTGTACAGATACTGTTGGCCAAAGTTTGATGCTGCCAAGGATTCAGCAGTGAGACAGGGACATCACACACTGCTCAGTTTTTCCCATCTCTGTAATGCTGTCAACAGCACCTGCCTGGTTTTTGCTCTGAGGCTGGTATGTCAACTAAGCTGAGAACTGTACAGAGAATTGGAAATCAATAATGAACTGGAGAATTCTAATCAGAATTTCAGCTGAACATGATTTTTGCCTGAAGAACTGCAACAATTTGTACATTTTTCTAATGTGTTTTATCTATCTACCTACCTACCTATCTACCTATCTATCTATCTATCTATCTATCTATCTATCTATCTATCTATCTATCTATCTTCTATCCATCCACATACCTACCTATCTTCTTCCTTCCTTCCTTCCTTTCCTTCCTTCCTTCCTTCCTTCCTTCCTTCCTTTCTTTCCTTCCTTCCTTCTTTCCTTCCTTCCTTCCTTCCTTCCTTCCTTCCTTCCTTCCTTCCTTCCTGTTTCTCTCTTTGTTTCTTTCCTTCATTTTATTTTGACGCATCGTGCCTGCCAAATACTGCCTCAAAGACGGACTTAGCAGTTACAAAATCTGAGAAGTTCATGATCTTCCTTGTTCTGTGGTAGTTTTATTTTGTTGTTGTTTACCCTTTAAAGCACATTTGAGGTGTACTTACAAACAGAAGAAAATCAGTAGTCTAATATATTTTTTTTGGAGAAAGGGCTGGTGATATACTACTTGTAGGGAAAGATGCAGGTATGTTCCAGCTCTTAGGCCAGATACACAGGGCAAGCTCACACTCACTACAAATCACAGTCACGGGGAGAGGAGCACTCTCATCTCCAAATCTTGCCACTCTAAAACGCATCCTTTGTGACAGCAGACTCACTGTGTAGAAGGGACCTGGCCACACATTATCCTGCCTTCTTTTCTCATTCCCGAGCCATTCCCAAGACAGCAGCGTAAGCAGCAGGCAGCCTTCAGAGCAGCACCAAATGTGCTCTGTCAATGGCGCCCCATCCCAGGCACAGTGCGACTCACATTCACAGTTCTAAACGTTCTGTCACCCTGTTTCACAGAGCAGGGAGTGAGGCTCAGAAAGATGAAATGTCTTACCAAAACAAATATGGCTGGCATGAAGAGATGGAAGGAGTTCAGGGCCAGGCTGGCCTGATTCCAAAAGCCAGACAATTCAGAGCTCTCTGCTGCACAGTCAGCCTTTAAAAGCTCTTAGTGTCGTTTGTTTATTCTTCAAGATCCTGCCTTCTGTGCATCTTGCCGGGCTCCAAGTTCTAGTCATCACTTCAGATTTGTTTCCTTTTGTTTTTCCTACAGGAACAACTAACATGGAGGAGAAAAGGAAGAAAGGAGGGAAAAGGGAAAACCCCACTAAGAGGGGTTAGTCTTTGAGAGTTTCAATACTTATCAACAAAATGAATACTCTTTTGTCTAAAAAAATGTCTTTCCTCCTTCTGTAACCAGTCTGTTAATCACGTTTTGGTGGCTGACTTTTGGCACACTTCCCAGAAACTTTAAGGCAACTCTTCATAGGTACTAACAAGTCCGTCTGCAGAGAGGACCCATTATTATTCATGAACGGTATTACAGAGAGTTAAACTTTTGGAAACTGTACCAAACACATCGAGTTGGGCATGAAAGTAGCTGAATTTCCATTTCGTTTGCTTCTTGCTGAGCCTTCAAATTATAAAGTGAAGCAAAGCCAAAAGATTAATACAATGAAAACAAAGATTGGGAAATTAAACGACACGATGCAATTTTCTGCCTCATCGGGCTGGCACCAAGAATATGCAAAGGGGAGTCTGCTTAGCTCGGTGAGCTGCGGTATAAATGCAGGACTATCAGTCTCCTTCTCGAGGGAGACCATTTTCTTGAATCATACAGCCATTGACTCTTCCAATTACCAGAGCCCCCATGCGCAGTTTGGCTCTATCTGTTTTTTTAACTCGCCGCTTGGCTCCGCAACTGCGTGATTATTAGCATTTACACAGGTACATGCCTGTACGCGATCTGAAATATTTCAGCGATAGCTTTAGGGCATACATAAAATCCTGGAGCCTGCTGCCATGTTCATAATTAAATAACAATAATATTCTAGAAAATAGATCTTTATGGGTGGTTGAAGGCCACAATGGGTTACCTTTAAATCCTACCTATCAGAAGGGCATTAGCTCATGGTTGATGCCTCGAGTTTGCACTTCTATTGACAAGCCGCCCATAATGTATCACTGCTGGCCATTGTCAAGATTCATTCTGAAGCGATTTGGGTGATAGGAGGCAGCTTTAAGCCACTCCTAATGCTCTTTGAAATTACTTCTCTTACCGTCACCATCGGAGGCTGGTCATGTCAATACTACCCAAATTTTCTAGGTGATTCTGAAGTCCTCTGGAGAGTTAAATTGTGCATTAACTTTCAATTGTCCCTCTAAATCTTCTAGGCAGCCTAACGCAGTCCATGCCAACTGATCCGTGGAGTGTGGAGTCCCATGCTTGAGCTGAGGATGGAAGGCTACAGATGTTGCAGGTCTTTAGAACCTAGTAAAATGATGATTCTTTCTGATACCCCTTCTGGGTCACTCGAAGACTCTGGTCATCCATTTAAGCAGCTTTTTGTCACTGTTAACAAGTCCATGGAGTGTTTGTTCGGGGCACTTGGCTCACAGTTTGAGGGTTTTTAGCTCTAACTGAGCAGACTTACTACCTTGTGTTTGTTTGTTTTGAGACAGGGTTTCACTGTGTGACAGCCCTGGCTGTTCTGGGACCTGCTTTGTAAAGCAGGCTGTCCTTGAACTCACAGAGATCTGCCTGCCTTTGCCTCCCAAGTGCTGGGATTAAAGACAGGCACCACCATGCCCAGCCCAGATTTTTATCCCATGGTGGTAGGGGGTGTGCGGAACAGCATGGCCCGAATGTAATGCATAGTAAAGCTGAACATCTCAAGACCATGAGTCGAAAGGAGAGGTTCATTATCCCTGTCTAACACCCAATGACACACCCCACCATCTAAGCCCAATTTCTTAAAGTTTCCATAACCTCTCAGTAGCAGTTTAAGGAGTCTTTGAAAAACATTCCAGGTTCAAACTTCAGCCATCACACATGCACCTTCTCCATGACTCAAAGCCTCCAAGAGAATGTTTGTTCTTTTCTTCAAAGACAAATGTTCATTACGGGATAATTTGTGTTAAAGTGTGCAGAGGACATATTCACTGTGGAGACTGTTCATCAGCTCTTTATTTGACTAGTGGACCCCGTCTGCCTTGTTATTCCGCTCTTCAGTTTTCTACAGAAGCTTTGCTTTAGAAGTCAGTTTCAGCATCTAGCATAGCATCTGCCTAGAACC
This sequence comes from Micromys minutus, assembly GCF_963924665.1. Classification (NCBI taxonomy): domain Eukaryota; kingdom Metazoa; phylum Chordata; class Mammalia; order Rodentia; family Muridae; genus Micromys; species Micromys minutus. The sequence continues at coordinate 35,494,806 of NC_137960.1, read as the reverse complement.
CCAGGAGGCTGAGTCAGAACTGCCAATTGGAGACCAGATTAAGATGTATAGAGACTGTGGGAGGAGTGGGGATTGAAAGGAGTGGGGGAAACAGAGATCAGGATGTAAAGTGAATAAATAAATTAATTGATAGAAGGGAAAAAAGATGTATAGCAAGATAGCAAGTTCCTGTGGGTAGCTTTGTGGTGAGACCCTGTAGCTGAAAACAAAAAAACAGAAGACAAAAACAAAATAAAACAAGCAACCAGTTAGATTGTTTTTCCCCTAAGATTGATCAAGTATCTCTGAATATAGTTTCTCATTTAACAATCCAGATGATTAGAAGCTGTGTCAAGTCCTTCAAACACAGCAGATTAAAGTTAAAGTTGCTCAACAGCATACCATTCAGAAATGGGAACGGTGGAAAAGAGTTACTACCGAGAAGGACAGGGAAAGGAGAGACCCTGAGAGCTGCCTGGTGTTTTCTTCTTTCCTTTTACTTTTTTGTTGTCTCTCTTAAAGGCAGATGTTTACATTTTAGTATAGCTAGTTTAGGATTCATATAATTAAAAAAACAACAACTAACAAGAAAACAAACAAACAAACAAAGAAAAAAACAAAACCAAAAAGCCAAAAACCCTTACACCCAACCCAACACCAAGCCTTTTTTGTCTTTTGTGATTGCTTGCTAATTTGTATTTTACATGCCTCCTAAACATGGTTGGGTTGGAGGTGACCAAAACCTGGGTAACATCAGCTGAATCTGTGAGTCTATGAGGCACTGATTTAGAAACACAATGCCATGCCTGGAAAATGTCCATCTGGAAAACTGGACAGCATCCCCTGGCTCTTCCTGTCTCTTCTTAATGGAAATAAAATAAACCACAGTCATCGCAGAAAGAGAACACTGTGCATTTCTTCCTGGTTTATGACATGAGTTAAGGCATGACATTGTCCCCCTTGAGTGTATGCACTCAGGTGTGTTAGGCTATTTGAGGGCACAGAAACAGAAGCTTCAGAGTTTCTCACTGCCTTTTTCAAGAAGCAAGGTGGTGGTTAATCTGCACTCTGACTGCACTCTGGCCTTAACCATTTAGACAGCAGTCCTGGCACGTTACTCCACTCTCTGTGCCTTGGTTTCTTTGGCTGTGAGATGGTCATAACCAGGAAGCCTTTCTTCTGAGGCTGTTGTGAGCATATATTGAGCCAATACATATAAAAATAGAAAAGATCTGTCTTTTTTAAAGGTATCTTTCCTTACAAATTCTTAAATAACAAAATAGTTCAAGAATAAAATAATCAAACATAAAAACCAAAACAACCCCAGCCGTCATGATTAGAAACACGTTTTTCTGGCACACGAATGAGCCTTTTGATTTTCTCTATATGTTAGAACTTCTTGATGCTTTCATTATTTTGGTGGAAGAAAAAGGAGAAGGAATGAGATGTAGAAACAGACTGGCAGATTTAATGGAAGTCTTCTGAGGAGGAAGGGAGAAAACCGCTGCTGCTTGTCTTCATAGAACTGCTGGTCGCCGAGCTTGATTATAAAATGTACTTTCAGCTCCATCGCCATTTTTGGTTCCATTAAAGAGGCAACATAGTCTTTGATGCAGCAGGTAGAATCAATGAGCCTATAAGATTTCAGAAATTTAAATGTTTCTAGGATATGCGCTTGGTCTCATAAACAACAACAACAACAACAACAACAACAAACAATTGTATCTGGAAGAGAAAGAAACAGGCATCATTCTCCAACTTCTTAGAGCACATCTAATGGTGTCCTGTGGCTGTTACTAAAAAGCGTTTGTATGGAGCAGATGATAGACATTGCTGTAATTCCCTTGGCTCCATCTGAATTTTTGCTAAGTCATTTGCTTCCATAGCCTATATATAACCTGATGTGGTTGAGTCTACTCTCAGCCGTGCGGAAGTGCCTTCTGTTGAGACTTTTCTTCATGTGTGTGTGATAATGTGTGCATATTAAAATTTCTATGACAGTGGTGAAGTTTTTGGAGCCATTCCCTTTGCAAGTGTAGAGCTATGGGTAGGACCTAAAACTTGTAGGGGTAGCTTTTATGTAAACGAGAATCTATTTTGATAACAACTTTGCAGATGGCACCAGTAAAATCAACCATTGCTTTTAGTGTGTGGATGTGAATGGTGTTTTGGGCTAGGATAGGCTTCTTTCACTTAAGTTATTATCAATGACCTTTGAAGAGTAGTCGTCAAGTCTGTTACTCTGGAAATCCCAAGGTCTGTCTAACCCAAGGTTCTTAGACGGTTTAGGCTTTAACGTCAGGCAGACCATCAACCTCTCAAGGGTTACAGATGCACTTAGGACAAAGAAGAGGGGCCTTTAGAGGCTATTTCCTCCCTTCTCAGCATTCCTGCCTGGCAGGTTGAGTCACACCAGTCTTTATGAAATGATGTATAATTTGGTGATAAATTGGTTTAGCTCTGCCTATTACAAGTCAGGCCTGAGGTTTCCCAGGGGTCAGTGTAGAGGCACGGTGGCTGTTTCATGTCATTAGTGTTCAGCCCTCTGCCATGTGTAACTACTCCAGCACATGTCTTTCATTAGTGGCCACAATGCACCCTTTGCGTGCGGCCATCCTTAGATGGTCGAAGCTGATTTAGAGCATTCCCACCTTTCTTTCATGCCAACAGACTCCATCAGACCCACATGTGTGTGCAACCCTAGGCTTCTGTTCTGGGGTCAGGCTTATTTCCCATTTGTATCATGTCCTGCTCTGCCTATCCAGGATCGAAGTTCTCTCTGAAGTTAATGGGGCTGAGGGCTGGGTGAGACTCTTCCTCCCTCTTGGACCTCGGAAAGCTCTTATATTTTTATTATATTTATTTTATAAAGCTTTCTTTTCCTAAGAGGAAGTCAGCGAGTTGATACAGAACTCTGGATGGACTTGTCCAAATGTTATTGTGTGCACCAGGAACCACCTTCATGTTCATTAGGTCCCCGAGGGCACACCTAGAATTAGCTCCATTAAACTCACTTTGTGGTTTGACTACAGTAGCAAGGACACAGGAATTATATAACATGGCCTGAGATCACGTTTTCTGTCTTAGTCTCTGCATCTTAGAAGTGTCTTTCAGAGAGGATTAGCTTTACTTGGAAACAAAGTAGTGTAATTGCGTTTGGGAGGCCACTGGGAATATGGCTTTGAGTTTGGAACCATGAGGTCACATCTGGCCTCCATTATTCCTTTGATGTAAAATGTTCTCTGTTTTCACAGTTTAAAAGCACATATCATCATCCCCTCTCCCAGTTCTTGGAGTGTTAAATGGGGCACTTTATATAAATGTGCCCAGTGGTGCGTGGCACACTTTTGACACTCTTTATTCATGCATTCATTCATGCATTCATTCATTTATCCATTCACTCATTTTTGCTGAACTTATGCCTAGTATTCTAAGCATAGAGGGTAAATCAGACAAAAAAAATGTTTGAGTGGTATGAGAAAGATAAACACACTCAGCGTGTTAGAATGGAGATCAGGTACCATGCAGAAAAGCAAAACTGAAGGTGGCGTGTAAAGCACAGAGAAGCTTTGGTTCTGAAGATGGTTCCTGACTATTGGGAGAATCTAGGAGAGAAAGGATACTGACTTGGAAGGAGGCAGTGGCATGCTGGTGATGCGAAGATACAGGATTCCATGTACATTCCAAATAAAAATATGATACTTATTCTAGAAAAGTTGGAACTGAGAGGCTCAGAGGTAGGTAAGCAAGTAAACTGTGTGCATATGTGTGAAGAGAGCATTCTGTAAATGAGAGTCTGGACTCATGCTTGGCTTGACCGTTGGCACAACAGTCATGAGGTACCAGGAGCCATGTCATGTAAGGACATTCGGTCATAGTGACAATGTCAGTTTTCATATGGGCTGGAGGGTTAGGGTTACAGGAACAAAATGATCTGATTTTGTGTCTTACATCAACTTTTCCTGGAAGTAGACTCTGAGATTTATAGTCTCCTGGAATATCCTTATCTTGGTCATATTTTTAGTTGAAGGGGCTCTGAAGGACTGTCAGCAGAGCTGGGCACAGGAAGAAGCTGAATTAAACATATTTGCAACAGAGGTTCAGATCGTCAACAGCAAGTCCCAAGTGAAGGCAAAGGGGATGAGCGTTTGCATGTTCACATTGTCTGGGGGGAGGTAACAAACTCTGGAAGATGACACTCTTTTCGGGAAACCCTTAGAGAGAGAGCCAAATGTAAGGCATTGCCATTCTGTCTTGCATCTGCTAGGCAACAAGTGCCTCAGTTCTAATAGGGGGTCTGGATGAAGCTGTACACACACACACACACACACACACACACACACACACACACACACACACACACACCCCATCTATTCCTGGTAGGTATTTATCAGGACCAGCCTGGCTACTATGCTCAGAATATCCTAGATATGGAGGAAAGGCAGATGGCCAGTTAATGGACTATCACAAAAATCCAGGAGAGAGGTGATCCTGGCTTGACCCAGTGCTGTAGCATTGAAGAGATAAGATACAAGATTCTGATTAAATTGAAATAGAATGCTAACAGGATTTGCTGATGAGCTGCACATAATGTTTAAGAAGTCAAGGACAACTCCAATGTTTCTGGCATGAACAACTGTAAGGATACAGCTACTGTTAAATAGTGTGTGGAAGACTCCGAGAGATGTGGGACATGAAAATGAGTCTGATATACCCACTGGACATCTGTGGTGGTTTGAATATGCTTGGCCCAGGGAATGGCACTATTAGGCAGTGTGGCCTTGTTGGAGAAGGTGTGTCACTGTGGAAGTGAACTTTAAGACCCTTATCCTAGTTGTCTGGAAGCCAGTCTTCTCTTAGTGGCCTTCATGTGAAGATATAGAACTCTTAGCTCCTCCGGCACAATGTCTGCCTGGATGCTGTCCTGCTCCTGCCTTGATGATAATGGACTGAACCTCTGAACCTATAAGCCAGTTCCAATCAAATGTTGTCCTTCTAAGAGTTGCTGTGGTTGTGGTGTCTGTTCACAGCAGTGAAATCCTAAGGCAACATCCATGTGTGTTTGTCATTAGGAACTGGATACATGAGTTTGATCTAAGGAGTTATTTTTAGAACTCCTAGCATATATGATAGAACTTAAGACCATGAAACTAGGTGAAATTGTCAAATGGGTTGAATACGAGAATGCACTAACGTAATCCAACAAGTTCTAGCCTCCTAGGAAAAATACTTTTTTTCTAGCAAACCATAGTCATTAAAAAAAAAAAAAAAAAAACTTGTATTGGACAAAATGTTCTCCTGGAAGTGTTCACTGTATATAACTTCTGAATGTGTCATTTTACACGGCCAAAGTAGCATTGCAAGACATGGCTGAGAATCACAAGATGGGAAGATCATTCTAGATAATCAATATAATCACCCGAGTCCATAAAACGGGGAGACAGAAAGGGAGGTAGTCAGGCAACAGAGGCTACAATCATGTGCTCTGCAGTTAAAAAAAAAAAAGAGGGTGAGGAAATTAAAGAGTTTTCATGATATATCCTGAAAAACACAGAGCTCTCTGGAAGGAACACAAATTTATCTAGATTTATCTAAAACTCATTTCAGACTCCTGATATCTGAAACCCTAAGATAAAAATTCATACGTATAAATGTAGCAGCTTGTCATGGAAGCTAAACGAAGCAGTTGAGCTGAATATGGTCTATTTTGTCCAGTGAGAGCTAAGCTATTTTTTGAAGAAAACTATGAATATCAGATAGGGTTTGTTTTGAGTTAGGAATACTAAAGTTTGCTTGTAAATTAATAGTTTATTCAAGCTTCTCCTTCTATCATATTTTGTCCAACCATAAATCTATCCATCCACCCTTCTTTCATGCAGTCATCCCCTTCCTCTTCTTGCTCTCAGTCTTTCTCTGCTCGATTAAAAGGAATTTATAATTGTTATAAACTCACTCATGTAATTTTACCATTTTATAAATATGTGATTTACTTCATGATGGGTAAAAATTGCTTCTTGTTTTTTTATATTTAATTTATTTAGTATTTCTTATTTTAAAAAATTAAATTTTAGCATATTTTGATCCTATTCTCCCCTCCCCCTAATTCTCCAGATCTTTTTTCCCTTCTTACCACCCAACTATAATATTTTCCTCAAAACAAAACAAAACAAAACCCTCCAAATAAACAAACCTAAAACCCAATGCAACCACAAAACCTCCAAAACCAAGAAAATAAAAATACAACAACAAAAAAGAAAAACAAAAGTTTGCTAAACTGTTAACTGTTTTTCTGGGTCTGGGATTCCTCACTCAGAATTTGGTTTTTTATTATTTTGAAAATGGGTAACCTAAAAGCTTATGTTTATTACAGCTAGATTATTGTTTACTCAAGGAACATTTCACACCTTTTTAAACAAACAACCAAAAACACCACAATAATGTTGAATTTTTGAAAACAAATGTTACATCAGTGACTATGATGTTTAAGAGGGGCACCACTCTCCCATGATTCAGGCCTACTACTTCCTGCAGTAAGATCTGACTTTCGTTTTTGTGGGAAGCCTGATACCATGTGTGAGCTGTTGACAAATGGCTAGCCATCCTCGTCCTAAAGCTGCAGGCATGATTGCACAGTCTGTGTGTACACAGGGAAAGATAAGCAAAGATTTAAATAAGATTATGATGATTTTGATCAGCATAAATAGCATAACTGAATTGTTCAGATAACGAGGCCTTACCCTTCCACTTACTTTAACATACGTGTTTGTTTAACTAATGATGTTGGTTTATTTTTTTATTGGATATTCTCTGTATTTACATTTCAGATGTTAACCCCTTTCTGCAAACCCCATCCCTGTCCCCTTCTAATTGCCTCCATGAAGATGCGCCCTCTCCCATTGACCCTCAACCACCTCAGCACCTTGACATTCCCCTACACTGGGAAAGCGAGCCTTCCCTAAACCAAAGTCCTCTCCTCCCATTGATGCCAGAGAATGCTATCCTCTGCTGCATGTGCACCTGGAGCCGTGGGTCTCTACATTCGAACTCATTGGTTGATGTTTTAGTCCCTGGGAGCTGTAGTGGGTTTGGTTAGTTAAAAATTTTGTTCCTCCCATGGGGTTGCAGACCCTTCCAGCTCCTTCAGTCCCTTCTCTAGCTCCTTTATTGGGGTCCCCCTGTTCAGTCCTATGGTTAGCTGCAAGCATCCTCCTCTGTATCAGTATGGTTCTGGTAGAGCCTCTGAGGAGGCATCCATATCAGATTCCTGCCAGTAATCACTACTTGGACTCATCAATAGTGCTTGGGTTTAATGGCTGCATATGGGATGAATCCCCAGGCGAGACGGTCTCTGGATGATCTTTTCTTCAATCCCGGCTCCACTATTTGTCCCATTATTTCCTTTCATGAGTGTTTTGTTCTCCCTTCTAAGAAGGACTGAGGCGTCCACCTTCTGGCCTTCCTTCTCTTTGAGCTTCATAAGTTCTGTGAATTGTTTCTTGGGTATTCCAAGCTTTTTGGCCTAGTATCTGCTTATCTGTGAGTACATACAATGCGTATTCTTTAGTGACTAGGTTATCTCACTCAGTATGATAGCTTCAAGTTCCATCTATTTGCCTAGGAATTTTAAGAAATCATTCTTTTTAATAGCTGGGTAGTATTTAATTGTATAAATGTACCACAATTTCTGTACCTATTCTTCTGTTGAAGGACATCTGAGTTTTTTCCATCTTCTGGCTATTATAAATTAAGCTGTTGTGAACATGGTAGAACATGTGCCTTCTTAGATGTTGGAGCTTCTTTTGGGTGTAAGCCGAGGAGTGGTAGGCATATCTGGGTCCTTAGGTAGCAATATGTCCAATTTTCTGAGTAACTGCCAGACTTATTTTCAGAGTGGTTGTGCCAACTTACAACCCCACCAACATTGGAGGAGTGTTTCTCTTTCTCCACATCCCTGCCAGCATCTGCTGTCATCTGAGTCTTTTTTTTTTTTTTTTTTTTTTTTTTTTTTAATCTTATCCATTCTAACTGGTATAAGGTGCAATCTCAGTGCTGTTTTAATTTGAATTTCCATGATCTCTAGAGATGTTAAGCATTTCTTTAGGTGCTTCTTAACAATTTGATATTCCTCAGTTGAGAATACTTTGTTTAGCTCTGTAACCCACTTTAAAAATAGGATTATTTGATTCTTTAGGATCTAACTTTTTGACTTCTTTGAATATATTAGATACTAGCCCTCTAACAGATGTAGGATTGGTAAAGATGTTTTCCAAAACTCTTGGTTGCCATTATGTCTTCTTGACAGTGTTCTTTGCTGTATAGAAGCTTTGCAATCTCATAAAGTTCTATTTGTCGATTCTTGATCTTAGAGCATCAGCCATTGTTCAAAAAATTTTACCCTGTGCTTATGTCTTCTAAGCTCTTTCCCACTTTTTGTTCTATTAGCTTCAGTGTATCTGGTTTATGTAGAGGTCTATGATTCACTTGGACTTGAGCTTTGTACAAGGAGATAAGAAAGGAGCGAAATGCATTCTTGTGCATGCTGACTGCCAGTTAAACCAGCACTAATTGTTTAACAGGCTGCCTATTTTTCTATTGAATGTTTTTAGCTTCTTTGTCAAAGATGAAGTGACCATAGATGTGTGGGTTCATTACTGGGTCTTCAGTTGTATCCCATTGATCTACCTGCCTGTCTCTGTACCAGTACCATATACAGTTTTTATGACTATTGCTCTGTAATACAGCTTGAGGTCAGGTATAATGATTCCCCCAGAAGGTTTTATTGTTGAGAATAGTTTTTGCTATCCTGGGTTTTTTATTATTCCAAATGAATTTGCAAATTGCTCTTTCTAACTCTATGAAGAATTGAGTTGGCATTTTGATAGGGATTGCTGAATCTGTAGATTGATTTTAGCAAAATGGCCATTTTTACTATGTTGATCATTTCAATCCATGATCATGGGATATCTTTCCACCTTCTGTGGTCTTCAATTTCCTTCTTCAGAGACTTAAAGTTCTTGTCATACAGATCCTTCACTACCTTGTTTAGGATAACACCAAGGTATTTTATATTCTTTGTGACTATTGTGAAGGGTGTTCATTCTCTAATTTCTTTCTCAGCCTGTTTATCCTTTGAATAGATGAAGGCTACTGATTTGTTTGAGTTAATTTTATATTCAGTCACTTTGCTGAAGTTGTTTATCAGCTGTAGAAGTTCTGTGGTAGAATTTTTGGGGTCACTTAAGTATATTATCATATCATTTGCAAATAGTGATATTTTGATTTCTTCCTTTTCAATTTGTATCCTTTTCACCTCTTCTTGCTCTCTGGTTGATCTGGCTACTACTTACAGTACTGTATCAAATAGATAGGGAGGTAGGAGGCATCTTTGTCCAGTCCCTAATTTTAGTGGAACTGATTCAATATTTTCTCCATTCAGTGTGATGTTGGCTACCAGTTTGTTTTATATTGCTTTTACTATGTTTAAGTATGAATCTTGAATTTATGAACTTTCAAAGACTTTTAATATGAAGTGGTATTGAATTTGTCAAATGCTTTCTCAGCCTCTAAAAACATGATCATGTGGGTTTTTTTCTTTGAGTTTGTTTATATGGTGGAGTGTGTTGATAGATTTCCTTATATTAAGCCATCCTTGAATTCCTGGAATAAAGCCTAAATGATCATGTTGAATGGTTGTTTTGATATGTTCTTGAATTTGGTTGTCAAAAATTTTATTAAGTATCTTTGCATCAATGTTCATGAGGAAAATTGGTCTGAAGTTATCTTTCTTTGTGTAGTTTAGGAATGAGTATAATTGTAGCTTCAAAGAATGAGTTTAGTAGTATTATTTCTGTTTCTATTTTGTGAAATAGTTTGGAGAATATGGGTGTTAGGTCTTCTATGAAGGTCTGATAGAATTCAGCATTGAACATATCTGGTCCTGTGCTTTTTTTGGTTGGAAGGCCTTTGATGACTGCTTCTATTTCTTTAGTGGTTATAGAGCTGTTAAGGTAGTTTATCTGATCCTGATTTAACATTAATATCTGGTATCTGTCTAGAAAATTGTCCATTTACTTTAGATTTTCCAGTTTTGTTGAGTATAGGTTTTTGTAGTAGGATCTGATGACTTCTTGAATTTCTCCAGTTTCTGTTGTTTTGTTTCTCCTTTCATCTCTGAGTTTGCTAATTTTGATACTCTCTCTGTGCCCTCTAGTTAGTCTGTCTAAGGGTTTATCAATCTTGTTGATTTTCTCAAAGAACCAACTCCCGGTTTTGTTGATTCTTTGTATAGTTCTTTTTCCTTCTTTTTGGCTGATTTTAGCTCTTAGTTTGATTATTTTCTACCTTCTACTCCTCTTGGCTGTATCTGTTTCTTTTTGTTTTAGAGTTTTCAGATATGTTGTCAAGCTGTTAATGTATATTCTCTCCAGTTTCTTTTTGGAGGCGCTAGCACTGCTTCCATTGTATCCCATAAGTTTTGGTATGTTGCGCCTTCATTTTTGTGAAATTCTATAAATTCTTTAATTTCTTTCTTTATTTCTTCATTGACCAAGCTATCACTGAGTAGAGCATTGTTCAGCTTCCATGTATATGTTAGCTTTTTTTTTTTTTTTTTTTTTTTTTTTTTTTTTTTTTTTTTTTTTGCTGTAATTAAAGACTAGCCCTAGTCCATAGTAATCATATAGGATCCATTGGATTATTTCGATGTTCTTGTATCTGTTAAGGCCTGTTTTGTAACCGACTATAAGGTCAATTTTGTAGATGGTGCTGTAAGGTGCTGAGAATAATGTATATTCTTTTTTTTTCTTTAGGATTTTATATATTTTAGTTACTTTTATAAATGTGGGTGCCTTTGTATTTGAAACATAGATGTTCAGGACAAAGAGTTTATCTTTATAGATTTTGCCTTTGATGAGTAAAAAGTGTTCTTCCTTATCTTTTTTGATAACTTCTGGTTGAAAATCTATTTTATTCGATATTAAGATGACTACTCTAGCTTGTTTCTTGGGACCATTAGCTTGGAAAAATTTTTCCAACCTTTTACTCTGAGGTAGTGCCTGTCTTTGTTGTAGTTGAGTTTCCTGTATGCAGCAAAATGTTGGGTCCTGTTTACATACCTAGTCTGATAGTCTATGTCTTTTTATTGTGGAATTGAGTATATTGATATTAAGAGACATCAAGGAATAATGATTGTTGTTTTCTGTTACTTTTGTTGTTAGAGGTAGAATTATTTTTGCATACCTTTCTTCTGTTGGTTTTGTTGCAGGAGGATTATTTTTTTGCTTTTCCTAGAGTGTAGTTTCCCTTTTGTTGGAGTTTTCCATCTATTATCCTATGTAGGTAAGGATTTGTGAACAGATATTGAGGAAATTTGGTCTTGTCCTGAAATATCTTGGTTTCTCTATCTATAGTTATTGAGAGTTTTGCTGGATATAGTAATCTGGGCTGGCATTTGTGTTCTCTGTCTCCTCTGGGAGCTCAATTCTCTGAGAGCGGGCCAGGATTCCTGATTTCAGTGTGCCAGACCAGTCTGATCCCAGACTACACTTCGATCCCTGTGCCCTGAGAGTTCCTGGGGATCTCTCCCAGATAATCAGTGGAGAGAGATAACCTGTGGGCTCAGTAGGGGAGAGCACTCCTGCATCTCCTCTGGGTGCTCCTTGCAGGCAGGCCTCAAGTCCTGATGGCAGTGTGCCTCAGAACTTTTAAAAATATAGTTCCGTAAATTTGCCTTCAAATTTCATAGTGATATTTTCTTTAACAGTTTGTATCAGATTTTATTTATTCATTTTTTTGTTGAGGGATATCCAGGTTGTTTCCAACTTCTGTCTATTAAGAATAGAACAGCAATGAATATGGTTGAGTCGATGTAGTAGTAGGATGAAGAATCTTTTGAGCATATGCCAAAGTGTGGTATTACTGGATCTTGAGGTAGATCCAATCCCATCTTCCTGAGAAACTATCCCATACACAAGAAATGGAGGAGTGTTCCTCTTATTCTGTATTCTTACCAGAATGAACTGTCACTTGTTTTATTGATATTAGACATTCTAACAAGTATAAGATGAAATATCAAAGTACTTTTGATTTGTATTTCCATGCTGGCTAAGAATGTTGGACATTTCTTTAAGAGTTAATGATTTTCTACTTTTGAAAATTCTGTTTAGATTGGTGCCCTGATTTTAAATTGGCTTATATTTTGATATCCAGTTTCTAGAGTTCAGTATATATTTTGGATGTTACACATCTATCAGATGTGTAGTTGGTAAAAATTTTTCCCCAGTCTGTAGGCTCCTGCCTTATCTGAGTGACACTGTCCTTTGTTATACAGAAGCTTCTCTGTTTCATGGAGTCACATTTATTAATTGTTGATCTTAGTGCCTATGTTAAAGGGGTTCTCTGTTTATAAAATCTTTCCTGTGCCAGGAGTTCAAGGCTATTTCTCACTTTCTCTTCTATCAGTTTCAGTGTATTTGGTTTTAATGTTGAGGTCTTTGATCCATTGGAGCTGAGTTTTGTGAAGAGTGATAAGTACAAATCTATTTACATTCTTCTACATGAAGACACCCAGTTTGACTGGAACCATTTGTTAAAGATATTTTTTTTTCCAGTGTGTATTTTTGGCCTTGCTATCAAAAATAGTGCCCGTAGATGTGTTGATTTAAGTCTAGGTCTTCAATTTAATTCCATTAACCAATGTGTTTGTTTTTGTGCCAGAACCATGTTCTTTTGATTACTGTAGTTTTGCAGGACAACTCCACACTGGGGATGGTGATACCTCCTGCCGGTCTTTTACTGTTTAGGATTGTTTTGTTTTTTTGTGTTTCCAAGTGAAACTGAAAATTCTCCTTTCAAGATCCGTGAAGTATTGTTTTAAATTTTTTTTGATGATTGCACTGAATCTGTAGATTAGTTTTGGTAGAATTGCCAATTTTACTATGTTAATTCTACCAGTCCATGAACGTTGGAGATCTTTTCAATTCATGTTTTCTTCTTCAATGATTCGAAGCTTTTATTATACTTAATATCATTGAAGGCTATTGGAAGGGTGTTGCTTCCCTGATGTCTGTCTCAAAGTCCATATCCAGCTACTATGCTAAAAGTGTGTATCAGCTGTAGGAGTTAACAGTGGAAGTTTTAGGCTCAAGTTTGGATGCTATTATACAATCTGCAAATAAAAATACTTTGACTTTTTTTGTTTTCAATTTCCATCTCCTTAATCTCCTCCAGTTGTCTCATTGCTCTAGCTAAGACTTCCAGTACTATATTGAATAAGTATGGAAAGTGGAGTGTCTTCTTTTGTCCTTGATTGGAGAGGAATTGCTTTGAGTTTCTCTTCAGTTTTGTATGTTGTCTGTGGGTTTGATGTAAACCACCTTTATTATGCTGAGACAGGTCTTTTGGATTCCTAATCTCTCCAGTTCTTTTCTTATGAAGGACTGTTGAATTTTGTCAAAGGTGTTTTCTTCATCTAATGAGATGATCTTTTTTTTCTTTTAGTTTGTACAGTGGATTACATTGATGGATTTTTATATGTTGAACTTCCTCTGCATCTCTGTGATGAAGCCGACTTGATCAAGGCAGATGTCTTTTTGATGTTTCTTGGATTTGGTTTTTAAGTCTTTTATTGATGATTTTTTACATCTATATTCATAAGGAAATTGGTCTATAAATCTCTTTCTTTATTGAGTCTTTATGTGGCAACCTTCCTATTAAATTTACCATAAAAATTCAGAATTGAGGGGACAGATCAATATAATTTCTATAAGTAGAAAATCTGTGTTAACTCTACTTCCTGTTCCCTTCTATGTGTTTTATGCTTTCTTTATTATATTAATATATTTTTGAGGATCTGTCATAAAAGATAACAAATCAATTTTTAAAAAAAGCTTAACAACATCAATGATACTAAAAGTATGATGTGGAGTTCACAAAAGTAATTTTGGTTGTCATTTTAATTTTAATTAGTGAGCTTCAGTTCAGTTACTGGACTTGAGGAGTCTAGGTGAATAAAAACAGAAATAAAGGCTCCTTGTTTTTGTAAATAGACTTTTCCACCCTTAAAAAGCACCAATATAGGAAAACATAATTTGTGCCCTAGGAGAATTGAAGTTCTTGTACTGGATTATACTCTGAATAGCAGAGTCTGTGTAAAGTGGTTAGGAATATGAAATTTGAATCAAAGAGATCTGAGATAAATTCACAAACTGGTCCTTACATGTTGCTCAGGCAAGTTGTTTCTCTCTTCCAAAACTCAATTTCCTTTCTGTAAAAAGGATGACAATGACTTTCTCGCAGGATCATTTCTCACAGATTGAATGGAGGATGTCTATGGAAATATGTACAGACTGTTCCCAATGTCTGGGATACAATATGCACTGAAGATGCACAGCTTCAGTGCTGGCCTCATTATCTCGCCACAGTCGCTGAGTTAGAATAGTAGCCCTGGCACCTAACTGAATCTTTCTCATTTAAATCTCTTGTACTCGTTTAGTTAATAATGCACTAGTTGAGCCATTGATATTCTGCAGCCAAAACAATTTATAATACAATTAACCCTGGTGGCTGGACATTTCCAGCAACAAAACACACCATACATGCCACAGACAGCACCGAGCAACTAGAGTCCTTGGTCTCTGAAGGCACATAATTCACGGGTTCTTCTGCCACAGTTTGCTCATCTATGAAATATCTCGTGGTTATATCTGCTATGGCACAGCACCAGCATCCACCATTTTGCAAAAACTCATAATGCTCCCCTTATCACCTCATCTTTTCTGCCAGTTAGACACTTGCCTGGATAGATTCTTTCAGCCACAATTTACGTGATAGATATAGGTGAAGCCCTGGTTATAGGAACAGTGAACCAAGCTATAGGACACAGTACCTAAAAGACCACAGCTTACACCAGTGAAGTGTGTGTCAGGCAGACTGCTATTTCCTAGAAGAAGAAGAAGAAGAAGTAGAAGAAGAAGAAGAAGAAGAAGAAGAAGAAGAAGAAGAAGAAGAAGAAGAAGAAGAAGAAGAAGAAGAAGAAGAAGAAGAAGAAGAAGAGGAAGAAAAAGAGGAAGAAGAAGAAGAAGAAATCCTGGAAATATGTATAGATTTTTTCCCGGGGGGGGGCAGGGAGTGCTTTTGACTTTGTCTTAAATTGGGATGCAGGCGTTTGTGTGCAAATCCGGTTTCTGTGATTCTTATCCCATTCCTTATTGTGTTAAATAGTGTGTTTCATAGAGCGGAGACTTATACAGCAAAAACAGTGTGTCTGGTAGCTTGGAGGTGGCATCTGAGATTGTGACTCTTGTATACCTTTATTTGTTTTCATACCGAGGACACTTATTAGCATCAGTAAATAATTCTCTTTCTTCCCAAACCATTTCCCTTAAAATGCTTTTCAAAGTTCTTCACCATGATGCTGAACACTAAAGATTACTCCTATGATCATTGTGCAAAGCAAAGACTTGAAGAGCTATGGTTTTTGCTGTCCCTAAGTTGGGTGTATGGTACAGGGAGAGCAAAGTAGCCTGTTGTTGAGTGTGAGGGGGTCATGGTTTCTTCCTCACATCTGTGTCATGGCTTTAGAAGAGGACTCACAAGTCTGCCATAGCTGATAGCTTCAATTCCGTGCCCACCCCATACCCCATAATTTCTTGTACAAATTTACTCTTCACATGGGAAATTATTTGAACTGCTTGTGTCAACTTTGATGTCATGCTGGTCATTGTCACAGATGATAGAAGCCATCTGGTTTGCAAATATTGCTACACGGGAGCTGTTGTTTTATACAATACATTTAAATTTATCCTTAAGCTGGTTCTGATAATTAATTTTATTTTTTCAATATTCATAGGTCCCTCTACCCCATATTCCAAATTCTCCTCTCTTCTTCAAGTTTCCTAGCAGATGCACTTAGGAGTAGCCTAAGATTCAGTTTTCCTGCAGAAATTCTCTCTCTGTCTCTCTCTCTCTCTCCCCTCCCCACCTCCTCTCCCTTAGCTCTCCCCTGGTGCTCACTGTTCTTTGAGTCTCTAGTTACATTTGATGGCTTTAGATCCATGAGTTAGGTTTATAACAAAGCAAAGACTTTTAAAGTATGGTGGTTTTCACTGTCCCTGAGTTGGGGGTGTGATATTGGTCCATGGTTTCTCACTGCTAAGTTGTAGGATAGTGGTGTAACCCTCCTGACAGCATTTGTTTAGAAATTACAGTGCACTCTCAGGTGAAGGCTTTGGTGTAGCTGCCATGAGCAGGACTTAAAGGCAAGACATTATAGCCGAATTTGCCAGCTAAATGGGTAGAATTTCTCGCACACCAAGAAGACCATCATGTGCTTCTGAGGACCCAAATGCGTGGTTTTCACAGTGATAAGAAAGCTCCAGAAACAGGCATTTTGGGAAATCATATTAGTTTTTTTTTATGCTGCAGAGATGTAAGTGGCTGTTCAGCTGCCTGCTTCAATTCATGACTTGTGAGAGGAAGTTTCAGGGCAGCCTTTGTTCAGATGCGAATATAATTATACATTCGACTAGCAATCAACATATAGACAATTTGCTTTGAGCATTTCGTAATTAGTTCAAACATAAAGAGTGTATCTAGAGTCCAGAGAGGATTTTCTTGCCTTTTACTTATTTGAAATAAGAAATTATATGAGCACGTATAAACCCAAATGTTTGTACAAGCAATGGTATCAGGTGCTGTGTCCAATGTCAAAAGTGGGGGGGGGGGGTAAAAATTTAATGAACAGGACAGCCCTGTCATGAATTCTGTTTCCTGATGAGATAAACAATGACGCTTAATTAGAAGTTAAAATTTTTAATTAAGATGATTCGGCAGTCATTATCCTTGTTGTCTGCTTCACTGGATTTTAATGAAAAAGATTGATTAGTTATAAAACTAGAAACATGATTTAACATTCAGAGTTGCACTGGTCACAGGGGTGGAAGTAATGTGATTAAATTCTAAAGTACTGCTTCTAAATAAAGTATTGCACATAGTCAGACTGGGCCTGGTGGCTCAGGTGTCTTAGGGTAAACATAGCTGGTTTATTCATGCAAAAAGTTTTTAGAGCTATGTGCTAAAATAATACAGACATATGCAATATGTGCTGTGGGAGGAGACATATCTGTCCAAAGCTTCAGTTTGCTAATTTAGCAGCCTTGAAAAAAATTTTTGAGCTACAATATTGATCTTGTCTGCAAATGGGATAAGTAATACTTTATGTGGCTGTTGAGTTGGTGACTGGCACAAGTTTTTATCACAGGGCCTGGTATTCAGTACGTGCTTAGTTAGTTGACTAGGAGCTGTTTTTACTATTGCTTTTATTTTTTAAACAATTCTAAAATTTTCTTGCAAGTAGTGTAGTTATAGATTCTATTCATTTACAGAAACTTCAACAAAGGACCCCGGAATCTTGACAGGTGTGTTGAGGGCTTAAAAGCATAGCAAAATAAACTGAAAATGTGAACAGAGATTAGAAGTTCAGAAACTGATGGAACTTCTGGAGACTGTGTGTCTGTGTGTCTGTCTGTCTGTCTCTCTCTTCCCTGCCCCCAAATAAATCACTTCCAGAAAATGCAGAAAAAATGTACTAATGAGATGTTTTCAACGTATCTGGTTTACAATGAATGTAGAACAAATTTCTGTATCTGCCAGCATTAATTCACATTATTACAGCTAGTCCCCGTTGCCAAGGATACTTAGGTTGCTATGGGTTAAATGGAATGAATAATGTGAATATAGTTTAGGATGAATCAATTCAGTCCTACTTAGTTCCATAAATATGTCTTAACATAGTATTCTTGGGTCTGTACTATAACAGTTGGAGTTAACCACTTTACAGACCACCATAATATAACTAGGCCCGAGAGAAGAAATTTGCAAAAATTCTGGTTTTGTGAGATTAATTATCAAATACTTTGTAGAATACATAGTAAATTGAAGACAGTCTGGGCCAGGGGTGTTCAACTTTCTTTGACCATGAAGAAACCCTTAAATAAGGATATTATGTGCCTACATTTAAAGACAGAGAAGCTTAGACTTGAAAATTGGATCCTTAATTTATTAGAATTATTGTCTTAGGAAATTTGTTTATCAAATGTAATATCTCTGTCAGATTATCAAACACATGATGCAAAACACGACTCTCATTCTTATATTTAGTTGTCAATTTATTGAGTTTATTTTTGATGTATGTGTGTGTGTGTGTGTGTGTGTGTGTGTGTGTGTGTGTGTGTGTATGCATGTGTATGCACGCGTGCACCTGAGACATACATGCCCAGAAATGGGAACTGAGATGTGAAATATACTAATTGCCTTGAAAAGCTTTCAGTGGACAAATGATTATTTTTTTCTCTCCCAATTTTTTTTATTGGATATTCTCTTCATTTACATTTCATATGTTATCCCTTTCCCACAATCCCATCCCCTCTCCCCCTCCCATTGCATCCATGAAGGTGCTCCTTCTCCCAACCACCCTCTTCTCGGAAAAATGATTAATTTAACAGAAAATTGCAACTTAGAATAAGGAACGCTTGGGTTAACAGCATGTGTAAATGTTTTGAGGGCAAAGGGGGGAACCTGTTCCAGATGTGGGTGACAGAGCCTAAATTTTGGAGAGATTGATCTAAAATTGATCTAAATATGAAGGATGAATTAATTAGCCTGGGGATTGAGTATGAGCATTCTTGGAAGTGATAACTTCCTGAATGAAGGCTTGTCTGTGTAGATGAAAGAGCACAGTTGTCAGGTGTCAGGGGTGGTATAGAAGAAGCATGATAAGATTTCTTTGGAGGACTGGAGAGAGGGCTGAGTGGTTAGACCACTGGCTTCAGGAATATCGAATGGCTGAGAAGCACCTAAAGCAATGTTCATTATCCTTAGTTATCAGGGAAATGCAAATAAAAACAACCCTGAGATTCTACCTCACACCAGTCAGAATGGCTAAGATCAAAAACTCAGATGACAGCAGATGCTGGCAAGGATGTGGAGAGAGAGGAACACTCCTCCACTGTTGGTAGTACTGCAAGCTGGTACAAATGCTCTGGAAATCAGTCTGGTGGTTCATTAGAAAACTGAACATAGTTCTGCTACATGAGGATCCAGTTATTCCATTTCTGGGCATATACCCCAGAGATGCTCTAGCATACAACAAGGACACATGCCAGATGTCCTTCAACAGGTGAATGGACACAGAAAATGTGGTACATTTACACAATGAAGTACTACTCAGCTATTAGAAACAATGAGTTCATGAAATTCTTAGGTTAATGGATGGAACTAGAGAATATCATCCTGAGTGACGTAACTCAGTCTTTCACACACACACACACACACACACACACACATACACACACACACACACACACACACACACAAACACACACACACACAAACTACATATGGTATGAACTCACTGATAAGTGGATATTAGCCCAAATAGCCCAAAAACTTGGAAATACCCAAGATACAATTCATAGACCACATGAAGCTAAAAGAAAAAAGAGAGGATGACCAAAGTCCAGATACTTCAGTCCTTTTTAGAAAGGGGAGCAAAAATATTCTCAGGAGGTAATACAGACAAAGTTTGGAGCAGAGACTGCCCCACCTGGGGATCCAGCCCATATACAGCCATCAAACCCAGACAGTATTGCTGATGCCAAGAAGTGCATGCTGACAGAAGCTTGATATAGCTGTCTCCTGAGAGGATCTGCCAGATCATGACAACTACAGAGGCAGATCCTTGCAGGCTACCACTGAACTGAGAATGGGGCCCTTAATGGAGGAGTTACAGAAGAATTGAAGGAGTTGAAGGGATTTGAAACCCAATAAGAACAACAATAACAACCAACCAGAGCTCCCAGGGACTAAACCACTATCCAAAGAGTACATATGGACGGACCCATGGCTCCAGATGCACATGTAGCAGAGGACGGCCTTGATGGTCATCAGTGGGAGGAGAGGCCCTTGATCCTGCCAAGGCTTGATGCTGCAGTGTAGGGGATTGTCAGGGTGAGGAGGCTGGATGGGGTGGTTTGGTGAACACCCTCATAGAAGCAGAGAGAGTGGTGATGGGATAGGGAATTGGAGTAGAATATGAGAAAGGGGATAACATTTGAAATGTAAATAAAATATTAAAAACAAGTGCACTGGCTTCTCTTCCAGAGGTCCTGAGATTAATTCCCAGCAACCACATGGTGACTCACAACCATCTGTAATGAGATCTGGTGTCCTCTACTGATGTGTCTGAAGAAAGCGACAGTAAACTCATATAAATAAAAATTAATAAAAAATTTTAAAAAGATTTCTTTTGAGGCAGGGAGAATGACAAAAACAAAGCAGACATGAAGGGCATGAACATTTGAAGATGACTTGATGGTTTTCATTGGTTCTTTAAAATTTTTATTTTATTTTATTTTATTGTGTGGTGTACTTTGATCATATTTACCTCTCCTTCTTACTGGATCCACTCTCTACCTCCTACTCACACAATTTTATGTCATTCAAAAATTCATCAAGTCCAAATTTTGCTACTTAAATATTCTCAGATGATACCTGTGATAGTTTGTATATGCTTGGGCCAGGGTGTGACACTATTAGGGTATGTGGCCTTGTTGGAGTAGGTGTGTCACTGTGGGTGTGGGCTTTAATAACCTAGTCCTAGATGCCTAGAAGGGACAATGTTACTAGCAGCCTTCAGATGAAGATATAGAACTGTCAGTTCCACCTGCACCTTGTCTACCTGGATCCTGCCATGTTCCTGCCTTGATCGATAATGGACTAAACCTTGGAACCTGTAAGCCAGTCCCAATTAAATGTTGTCCTTTTTAAGACTTGCTTTGGTCATGGTGTCTGTTCACAGCAATAAAACCCTAACGAAGACAATACCGATTCAATAGTGTCTAGTCAACTCACCAGGGGCTTCAACTTTCAAGAAAACCAATTCTCCCTCTCCCAGAAGCTATATATTGCCAGTAATTCCCCAGGTAGGGCTTGGAGTTTTTGCTCACATTCCCTTTCTGTATTGTTATTTGGTCTGGCTTGGGCTGACAGAAGTCTTGTGCATGGTGTCGCAGTCACCCTCAGTTCCTATGTGCTGCTTCCCTGCTCTGTCTAGAGGACATTTCTGTAGTCACCCACCAGTCTTACACCTTTCACAGCCCATGTTCTACAGTGGTATCTGAGCCTAGGGAGGAGCAGTAGGCTGTGAGACAGATGTCTCATTTAGGGCTGAGTATTTTGCAATCTTTTATTCTCTACCCACTGACCAGTTGTGGGCCTCTGTGTTGATCATTATTGTCAGTAAATAGAAGCTTAGATGATGGATGTTCAGAGACCTTTAGATCTATGAGTATAATGATTAAGTCATCTGATATTACTTTGATACTATATCAATCAATGGCTTTTTAGTATTATAAAACGGCACCTAAATTTATGATAATACTTTAGTTTAGTTTAGAATGATAATATTTTTTACAGCATTGTAGAAACTATATAAGAAATGGAGTTTGGTGACAAAAAAAACTAAGGAATAGATTTAACATAACTTTGACTGATATACGCAATTCATTCTGTGTCTTCATAAAAGGTGGCATGAGACATGACAGTTGCTTTGAGGAGCTCACAGAATATTGTATTACATGGCCAGGGGTATGGCTCAGTGGCAAAGTGCTTGCCCCGCAAGTACAAGGCACTGGGTTCAAACTCTGGCACTGCTAATAAATACGTTTGAAAAAGGGTGAGGGGGGGGTCACTGATAAAACTTGCTTGTGAGCAGGCAAGCAAACAAAATAACAAAGTTTCAGCTCTTGGGGAGGGGGCAGAGTGGAGGGATAGCCACAGTGCCCTGGGCAGGTAGCACCTGGAGGTTTGGGACAGGAAGACGATTGACAGATGCTGTGGAAAAGCTGGACCTCAGCACCAGAGTCATGTTATACATCCCAACAGCTTATCTAGATTTAATTAGAAATTCCACATTAAACCACATGCCTTTCTGTAGGATTACTGAGCAGTGTTCACCACATGAAGAAGCACCACCATTCTTCAGATGAAGGCACATGGTTCACAGTGAGGAAAATACTGGTTTACTACTAAAATTTAATGTCTTATAATTCATA
Organism: Micromys minutus; assembly: GCF_963924665.1. Lineage (NCBI taxonomy): Eukaryota > Metazoa > Chordata > Mammalia > Rodentia > Muridae > Micromys > Micromys minutus. Next base: position 35,472,718 of record NC_137960.1, on the reverse strand, counting down.
TTTGTTGTAAATATTCATATTGCCAGCATGATTATTTTGTATGATTGTACCAAAGACAAACTTTATTGGCCAACTTGTAAAACCACTTAATTGAACAGTGTATGAGACAAGTTAACTGTGTATACCCTCATTACTGGTGGTAGTTCTTTCTACAGTCTTGTTTGTAACCTAGTAGAAGCACTGAACAGCTTTTACCACAAAAATTTAAAAAAAAAACAAAAATTTTGTTTTGTTTTTGCTTTTTGACACTGGGTTTCTCTATGTAGATCAGGCTGGCCTGAAACTCTCAAAGATCCACCTTTCTCTGCCTCCCAAAAACTGGAATTAAAAATACGTGCCAAGCCTTATAAAAATTCTTTTTAAAATGATCTCTTTTATAAATCTGAAACTGGAAATAATTTCAGTGTCTGTGTACTAAGATATCAGGATATGGTAAATATGATGAATTTAGAGGAGGGATCAAATATCATAGAACAGAAAAAAAGTATTCATGTTTTCTTGATGGAAACTAAAATAGATATCAAGTATACCTAGTGAAGTTTTTACCAGTATGTTCTTGGAGGGGTGAAGATTTTGTAGCCTGTTAATAGGATGCATTTAATGTGTTAACTATTAAGTGAGTTTTAAAATTTTGGTTGGTTGGGGCTGGGGATATGTATCAATAATTCATAGTACTAACTTATCTTTGAAGGTATTGAGTTTGGCTCCTCACACTCAGTTCCATATAACTCCAGCTCCAGGAGATCTGACATTTCCCTCTATGTCTCTATGGTTTAGTGCACTCATATGAATCTTCTATAATTGAAAGAAATCTAAAAAAAAAATCAGATGATAGTTAATAATTTCATTTAAAATGCATGTGGTTAAAGAATCTATCTTTGTTGTGTTTGCATTGTTGTGAAAAGACATCATGGCCAAGGCAACTCTTATAAGGGACAAAATTTAATTGGGGCTGACTTACAGGTTCATGGGTTTATTCCATTATTATCATAGCAGAAAGGGAATAAAATGGCCCTTTGTGAAACCCTTTATCTTTGGAACTCAAAGGTAATGATAACGTGGAGTAGGTTAATCTACAATCATCATAGTACTTATACATAGCAAGGGAGCAAAATGTAGAATGAGACAGCATTTTACCAGATTTTCATCTAATAGCCCATCAGATCTACCTATGAAAATGTCTAAGAAAAATAGAAGCAATGATTGAACTATAGCTGAAATAAGCATTGAGTAACTGGAAAAGTTGCTCTTTTAATATTTAACATTAAGCACCATCAGACACATTGCTCAGTAATACAATCGTTTCCTTATTTCATCCATTACCTATTTGATGAATATTACTTTTTTCTCTCAGGCATTTTTCTTGATCTTGTGTCATATGATTGCTCAGGTCCTGTCACCCATGATGCATACTTTCTCTTGGGTAGTGGGTATTAGAAGAGATCAATTGTAAAAAGCAATTATGATGTAATAAGAAGAAAACATTGAAGGGGAAGGAGGAGAGAAAGAGGGAGGGGGAGAGGGAAAGGGGAAGGTAGAGAGGAAGAGAGGGAAGGGGGAGAGGAAAAGGGGGCGGGGAATGGGGAGGGAGATAGGGAAGGAGAGGGAGAGGGAGAGGAGGAAGGGGAAGGAAAGAGGACGAGGAAGATGGGGAGGAGAGGGGGATTGGGAGAGAGAGAGGAGGAGAGATGGGGAGGGAGAGAGGGGAATGGAGAGGGTAAGAGAGGGAAAGGGGAAGAAGAAAATGGGGAGGGGGGAAGGAGAGAGGGAGGGAGAAGAAGAGGGAGAGGGATGTTGTGGGTAGTCCTGGTGCTATTTGTATTTTGTTGTTGATTCTGCTTCCTCAGGCAGAAAACCTTAGCCAGTCTTGGAATTTGGATGCATGGTGATGGAGTGGCAGCTATCCCCATGGAAACAAGGGGGGTGGTGGAGGAGAGATTTCTGGGCTCTAGGTCAGAGTGGCTGCCAAGATAAATACAGGTCAGAGCTTTCAGCCTGTCCGACAGTGGTAGTGTGGTGGCATATTTCTTATTGAACTCAATGGGGTGGAGGGGTTAAGCCTACTGTGAGACTTTGAAAACTCAATACTCACCCCTAGTTACACATTGCCTCCAAGAAGTCCATATGTCCTATTTGGTCCCAACAGTTTCACTCCCCAGTGGTTAGGTATTCAAACCTATGATTCTATAGAAGCCATTTTCATTCAAACTACCAGAATAGCTAATAATTTTGGTTATCACTAAAAGATTCGATGTAAATATTTTTAAAAATATAAGAACTAATGAAGTGCTTAAAAGTTATCAGGAAAAGTGTACAATTTAGTTTCAAAGATATAATTAGGCCAACTGCATTCTTTTAATCAAGAGAAACTATATCTTAGGAGGATTGAGAGAAAACAAATCAATTAAATGTAGATTGCACAAGGTTGAAAGCAAGTTAAGAGAAATTGAGAAACAGAATGTAAAAAAAAATATAGTCACTAAGACTTTTCTTTGTCTTAGGAATTTCATAAAGTCATTGTTTCTGATGGCTGAGTAGTACTCCATTGTGTAAATATACCACAATTTTTGTATCCATTCATCTACTGAAGGACATCTGGGTTCTTTCCAGCTTCTGGCTATTATAAATAGGGCTGCTATGAACATTGTGGTGTATGTCTCTTTGTTGTATGTTGGAGCATCTCTGGGGTATATGCCCAGAAGTGGAATAGCTGGGTCTTCAGGTAGTACTATGTCCAATTTTCTGATGAACTGCCAGATTGATTTCCAGAGTGGTTGTACCAGTTTACAACCCCACCAACAGTGGAGAAGTGTTCCTCTTTCTCTGCATCCTTTCCAGCATCTGCTGTCATCTGAATTTTTCATCTTAGTCATTCTGACTGGTGTGAGGTAGTATCTCAGGGTTGTTTTGATTTGCATTTCCCTGATGGCTAATGATGTGGAGAACTTCCTTAGCTGCTTCTTAGCCATTCAATATTTCTCAATTGAGAACTTTTTATTTAAGTCTGTACCCCATTTTTAAATAGGATTGTTTGATTCTCTGGTGTCTAACTTCTTGAATTCTTTGTATACCTTGGATATTAGGCCTGTATCAGATGTGGGTTTGGTAAAGATCTTTTCCCAATATGTTGGCTGCCATTCTGTTTTCTTGACAGTGTCCTTAGCCTTACAGAAACTTTGTAATCTCATTAAGTCCCATTTGTCAATATTTGACCTAAGAGCATGAGCCATTGGTGTTCTGTTCAGGAAATTTTCTCCTGTGCCTATGTGTTCTAAGGTTTTCCCTACTTTCTCATCTAATAGTTTCAGTGTATCTGGTTTAATGTGGATATCTTTGATCCACTTGCACTTGAGCTTTGTACAAGAAGATAAGTAAGGATCTATTTTCATTCTTCTGCATGCTGAGTGCCAGTTGAACCAACACCATTTGTTGAAGAGGCTGTCCTTTTTCCATTGAATGTTTACAGCTCCTTTGTCAAAAATCAAGTGACCATATATGTGAGGGTTCATTTCTGAATCTTGTATTCTAGTCCATTGATCCACATGCCTATCTTTGTACAGTACGGAAATGGATGCATCTAGAGAACATTATATAGAGTGAGGCAACCCAGTCACAAAAGAACAGACATAATATGCAGTCCCTGATAGTTGGATACTAACCCCAGAAAGCTCTGAACACCCCAGAAACAACTCACAGACACTATGAAGCTCAAGGAAAACAAAGGCCAAAAAAAAAAAAAAAAAAAAAAGAAAGCCTCAGTCCTTCTTAGGGAAAAAATAAATGTATAGCACATTCTCAGAGTATTGTACACCTGGACCTCAAATTATTAATAAAACAAGAGCTAAAATAATAGGCTCGTGGCAATTTTTGGTATTCACAAATCATTATGCTTAATCTATACCCAACAAGAAATCTGTTTCCATGTTACCTTCTGTCCTACATGTACTTCATGCTTATGGTAACTATTGGGATTTCTATGCATGCTATCAAACCTGTAAAAGAATTAAGTACTGACAAAAATATCCATATAGTGTTATGCCAAAATGCCTTTAAAAATCTGTAAATGTATCCCTCTTTTTTTTTTTTTTTTTTTAAATAAAGCGGTAAGGGAAAAAAAAAGACTTTTCTTTGTCAAGAAAAAGAAGTGGATGATAAGGAAAGGAAGTCTAGATGCAGTCGGGATGGTGCGGCTGGAGATAAAGAGCCTTAGAAAATACAGTCAACACAAAAGTAAATACAATATAATGGCAAATATTCTGAACTATCGTTTATGAATGCTTTGATTTAAACAAGGTTTGTTGGTTTTAGATTTATTTAGATTTTGCATGTGGTGCGATTGTTTTGAATCCGTGTGTGTGTGCACTATCTGTGTGCCTGGTACCTGCAGAGGTTAGAAGAGGGCATGGGATCCATGTGTGTGTACACTATCTGTGTGCCTGGTGCCTGCAGAGGTTAGAAGAGGGCATGGGATCCATGTATGTGTGTGCACTATCTGTGTGCCTGGTGCCTGCAGAGGTTAGAAGAGGGCATGGGATCCATGTATGTGTGTGCACTATCTGTGTGCCTGGTGCCTGCAGAGGTTAGAAGAGGGCATGGGATCCATGTGTGTGTGCACTGTGTGCCTGGTACCTGCAGAGGTTAGGAGAGGGCATGGGATTCTCTTGAAATTGGAGCTACAGACAGTTGTAAGCGCCATGTGAGTGCTTGGAACCAAAACCAGGTCTTTGCAAGAACAAGTTCCTTAACCACTGAACCACCTCCCAATGGCCACTTTTATTAATTTCAGTGATGTGTATGTGTGGAGTGATGTGCACATGTGAGTACGGATTCCTGCAGAGGATGGACACATCAAATTTTTCTGCAACTGGGGTCACAGATGGCTGTGAGCCTTCAAGCAGAATTGTGGGCAACCACTGAGCTCAGGTCCTCTGTAAGAGCAGCAAGTGTTCTTAATCATGTACCATTCCTCCAGACCCTCAAGATGCATCTTGGTGTTTCCTTCTGCTATATATGAATCTTATAGCCAAATTTTTATTCTATAAAAATATTTTTATGAATGGTGGAAGGTGTACAGCTCAGTTAAAGGTGAACTTTTGTTCCTTGTTTGAACACATGAAAGACAACTCTCTTTTTAATAATTTTTTTTGATCAATTACCAATTGAAATGAATGTTTATGTCATGTGTAGGATGGCATGATGAATCTTAAGAATTCCTTATTCAACAAGATTCATTGGCTAATTTTGGCTGAGGTTTCAGCTGAGACATTTTTATGTCTAAGCCAGTTTCAGGGCTGTTCTCATCTGGAAGAATCAGCATTTCATGTTACATTTCCTACTTACTTTTCTTCAGTTTTTCTTTTCTGTCTGTAGCCGAGATCTTCAGGGGGTCTTCCCGTATCATATTACTTTGGAAGAGATCCAAAGCCTTTTCTTCTTTCCTGTTCACACAAATATAGAGCCTCTCTCTCAAAATAACCTCTCTTTGGTCCAGCAACCCCAAATCATCAAAAGTACAGGTTGATTCAGTTCAGCAGCCTCCTTTTTCCTTAAGACTGCTCTATTTTGACCTCTCTCACAGAGGATTTGTAATACCATAATCACCAAATTTATAACTACCTGCATTTTGATTGCTAAAACAACTCAAAGCAATTAAATCAATCTTAATAATAATAATAATAATAATAATAATAATAATAATAATAATAATAATCCATTGAGACAGTGTCTCTCCCTGTCTCTCATTCTTATACCTACATTTGAGATAAAAGACCTAAATTTATTTATTCATCCATGCATACTTAAACAATTAAACAATTTTCAATTATTCCCTCCTTCTATAGAGATTAATATCTCTGTGGATATTCATATATAATTATATCACCTTTCCCTTTATATGAATTGAATTAATATTCTTTCCTTCTTAACTTCAATTAAATTCCCTTCTATTTACTGTACAAACCTATTCCCATGCTAACAGTCAGCTCAGCAATCCCAGAATTCCTGTGGAGGCCATGTGCTTACAGTAGCATTGACTGACTTTGTTTCCTTTTATTTCTGTTCTTTTTAAATGATTGCAGGAGGCATGCAGCCTTGCTCTCTGCCTTCTGAGCAGCTTACCATCTTGCACAGCTGAGGTTCCGAGCACCTTTGAACCTTATGCTTTCTGAGGCAGCTTAGAAGCAAGAAAGCCTCAGCCTAGATGCTCAGCCTGCTACCCAATATTGTCTGGTTCAGTTTGGGTACATAACTGTGTCCTAACTCACACCATGATCCTCAGAATTGTGAGCACCAATTTAGCATACATTTTGTCCTAGTCCTGATCCCACATGCTTGGGCAAAAAAAAAATGTGCAGTTCTCCTAAGAAACCAAACCTTCCCACCTCCTAATCTTAAGGGGAGGTCATGTGTATTCCATTCAGGAATTTACATTTAATTTTTAAGAGTGAGGTCTTGACAGACATGTTGGACACCATGTGTAGCAGTACCCAATTAAATACTTAAGTTGATCATTGCAGCAGCAGCATTTCTTGCTTTTCTCCCCAATGTTCTGGCTTCCTGAATGAAAGACACACACAGCCTTTATATTTTGATAAGTCTTAACGAGCTCAGTGGCCAGGCTACTTCCTAACCTCCATGCTAATTCACTTTCTACCAATATTCCTATTCAAGACAGGGTCTCAGTATTGAGAGGGAAAATGGATACAGGACCCCACCTAGAACCAAACAATTATCAGCAATTGGTTCCAACTGATAAAGAAAAATATTTATTAATGGAATCTAATTGGGCATATTACTTCATGTATATATACTTCATGGGAGGCCACTGCCCAATAGTAGTAGTAGTTGGCCCACAAAAAATGGATATTTCTTGTACATTTTTGTCTCATTTTGTTTTCTTTGGGCATTAGTTTTATCTTTTATTCTTGTTTATTTTGATTCCCATTAGTATATATGTTTTTATTTCTTGTTTGTTTTTGTTTGCTAAAAATTTAAGGTGTGGTAGAACAAAAAGTTGGGCTGGTAGGGAGATGAGGAGGATCTGGAGGCATTAATTTGAGAAGCAGGAAGATTATCAAAATATGCTGAATAAAAAATTCCATTAAATTTACCTATAGGCAAGTCTGTAGTGCATCCTTTTTAAATTTCGGATTAATGATTGATCTGGTAGGGCCCAGTTCACTGAATATGGTGCCATTCCTGGGCTAGTGGATCAGGGTTCTACAAGAAAGCAGGCTGAGCAAGTCATGAGAAGCAAGTCAGCAAGCAGTTTCCTTTCAGGGCTCTGCTTCAGTTCCTGCCTCCAAGTTCCTGCCTTGAGTTCCTTCCCTGACTTCCACCAGTGTAAGAGTATGATATGAAAGCTGTTAAGATAAATAAAATATTTTCTTCTCCAATTTCGTTTTTGTCATGATGTTTTATTACAACAAAAGAAACCTAAAACAATTTTAAACAGCACACCAATTGAGATTTGGGACAAAGCTAGACTTGGATTTAAAAACCTGGATTCTTGGCGCCATCTCGTGGTGCAATGAAAATAGTGTCTGCAGCTGCGGAGGAAGCTTTCTGGAAAGAAAGGCACACACTGAGTCACATTATAAGGACTGGGGTAAATATACCAACATTGAATCTAGTAATGTCCAGGTGATATGACTCAATAACAAACATTAGGAATTTTCAGGAAATCATGAATTCACACGATGGTCACAATAAAGTGGAGAAACCAATCCAGTAGACAATAGCATGGATTAGACCTCTGGGAGAATGCAAAACAGCTTTTTTAGTGGAATTGGGTGAGCTTTACGAAAACACAGAGAAGCAATTCTATTCTGCAAATTCAGACAGAAAATTGAGCTAAAAAATATACTAAAGAAAATTGAAAGTGCAATAGAAGCCATCAGTAGGAAGATCAAAGAGGAAAAAGCAGTGAGCTCGAATACGGGATATTTGGTAACACAAAGCTGAGAGGGTGGTGAACTGTCTGCACCTCCTCTCTTCTCTATCGTCATGTTGAGCTGGTGACAATTCACAGTGGTCAGTTATAATCCAAATATGCTTCTATCGGCTTCATCACTATCATAAGGCAAAAACCTGTAGGAAAACAAGGACTTAGGGCAAATCACTTAACAAGAAATAAAGACTTTGTAAGAGAGTGATAGAAAAATAGAGCTATAATAAATTTAGAGGATAAGCCACACACGGCTGTTGTAAGACGTTATTTATCCTCAATGCCAACGTGCTGAACTCTCCAGTGAAAAGATACGAACGGAGGGAACCCCAGGAGCCAAGCACATATCACAAGAAACTTTTGTTTCTAAAGGGTCACACAGATAGAAAGTGAAAAGACAGAGGCTGCTATAAAATATTACAAGTGAATGGAGTTTTAGAGGAAGACAGAAATGGTCTTCTTTTTTACATTATACTGTAGACTTTAAATTAAAAACAACAAAAAGAGATCACAAGGCGATTATATGTTGATGAAGAGGTTATTCAGTGATAGAAATAACTTTCAAAATATATTCATGTTAGTTATTAGAGTTCTCAAATATATAAACCAATGGGAAAGAAGGATCCAGAAGTTTGGGGCTTAAATACTCACAACATGCACTGTGTCACTCTCTTTATTTTGAAACTAAAATATAGTATTTTAATCAATAACTTCATAACTTTAACATGTTCAAAAGGTCACTGTATTATTCATCACAAAGCAGATAACAAATGATAACAAAAACAGTAGCAAATGAGTTAACAAATGGAAAGTTAGCATGATAAATAGCTTAAACAAATATCTACAGAAAAAGCACACATGTGCATTCACTACACACACACACACATACACACACACACAAATTAATGTTATCAATATTCACAATGGTTAACCAATTGGGCAGTGGTTCTCAACCTGGAGGTTGTGGTACTTTTAGGGTTCAAATGACACTTCCACAGGGGTGGCATATCAGAGAGTTACACTATGATTCATTAAAGTAACCAAAGTGCAGTTATGAAGTAGCAATGAGATAATTTTATGGTTGGGAATGACTAGGAATTGATAAATTCTATTAAAGAGTTGCAGCATTAGAAAGGTTGAGAATGACCACAGTAGTTACGCAACAAGTATAGAATGGGACTAGATTGCTACTAAATAAAACAGTTAGAAAGCCACATGTGTTCTATTTTCATTTTAAAGAAATACAATTAAAGCTGAAGTCTCTGGAAAAGTTGGGATACTTTAATGCCTGACATAATCAATCATGTAAATTTATGACAAAAAAATACCGGAAATGGATCTTACTGGGAATTTTTAAAATTAGAAATATGTATCAGAGTAAATTTTTTTTAGTCTTTAAAAATATTTCTATCTCTTTCCCACTTAATTTTTTAATCAAACAACTTTATTTTAAAAAACAAAGATAAATGTACAGATTTTCAGCATCTATACATAAAAGTATATGAATGCAGTTTTGTCAGTACTTGATTTTTTTTTAAAGGTTTGATACTGTGCATTAAAATTTTACTAGTTACAATGAGCATAAGACACATGTAAAACAAGATGTAACCTGGAATTAGTCAAAGTTTTCTTGGTGTGTAAAAATTAAGCATAATGGTTTTCCATTTTCTTTCTCTGTTTTTGGGCCTTTGTTTTTTCTTGACCTTCATATAATCTGTGAATTTTTTCTGGGGTATTCAGAGCTTTCTGGGGTTAGTATCCAATTATCAGTGACTGCATATTATGTCTGTTTTTTTGTGACTGGGTTATCTCACTCAGGATGATATTCTCTAGATGCATCCATTTTATTAAGAATTTCATAAAGTCATTGTTTCTGATAGCTGAGTAGTACTTCATTGTGTAAATATACCACATTTTTTTTGTATCTATCTACTGAAGGACATCTGGGTTCTTTACAGCTTCTGGCTATAATAAATAGGGCTGCTATGAACATTGTGGTGCATGTGTCTTTGTTGTATGTTGGAGATTCTTTGGGGTATATGCTCAGAAGTGGACTAAATGGGTCTTCAGGTAGTACTATGTTCAATTTTCTGAAGAATCGCCAGATTGATTTCCAGAGTGGTTGTACCAGTTTACAACCCCACCAACAGTGGAGAAGTGTACTTCTTTCTCCTCTTTCTCCACATCCTCACCAGCATCTGCTTTCATCTGAGTTTTTGATCTGGTTGGTGTGAGGAATGTCTTCTGTCAAGTTGCTAGTGTATTCTCTCTCCAGTTTCTTTTTGGAAGCACTCAGAGCTATAAGTTTTCCTCTTATTACTGCTTTCGTTGCATCCTATAGGTTTGGGTATGTTGTGTTTTTGTTTTCATTAAATTCTAGAAGATCCTTAATTTCTTTCTTTATTTCTTATGTGACCATGCTATCATTTAATTGAGCATTGTTTAATTTCCATGTGCATATGGACTTTTTGTTGTCTTTGTTGTTATTAAAGACCAGCCTTAGACCATGGTGATCTGAAAGGATGCATGGGAGTATTTCAATCTTCTTATATCTATTGAGGCTTGTTTTGTGACTGATTATAGGGTCAATTTTGGAGAAGGTGCTGTGAGGTGCTGAGAAGAAGGTGTATTCTTTTGTTTTAGGATGATATGTTCTGTAGATGTCTCGAAGTTCCAATTGGTTCATAACCTTTGCTAGTTTCACTGCATCCTTGTTCAGTTTCTGTTTCCATGATCTGTTCATTGATGAGTGTGGGGTATTAAAGTCTCCCACTATTATTGTATGGGGTGAAATGCAGTTTTTGAGCTTTTGTAGGGTTTCTTTTATGAATATGAGTGCTCTTATATTTGGAGCATATATGTTAAGGATTGAGAGTTTCTCCTGACAAAATTTCCCTGTATTGAGTAAAGAGTGTCCTTTCTTATCTTATTTTGGTATACTTTTGGTTGAAAATCTTTTTTATTTGGTACTAGAATGGCCACTCCAGCTTGCTTTTTGGGGCTGTTTGCTTGGAAGTTTTTTTCCCCCAAACTTTTACTCTGAGAAAGTGTCTGTCTTTGTCTTTGAGATGAGTTTCTTGTATGCAGCAAAATGCTGATTCTTTTTATGTATCCAATCTTATAGCCTATATCTTTTTATTGGGGAATTGAGTCCATTTTTGTTAACAGATATTAAGGAATAGTGGTTGCTGTTTCCTCCTTTTTTTGCTTTTGAAGGTAGAATTGTGCCTGTGTGTCTTTATTCTTTTGGTTTTCTTTTTTATGGATTTTCTTGTTTTTACTAGGATGTAGTTTTTCTCCTTGTATTGGGTTTTCCATAGTAATTCGTTGTAGTGCTGTGTTTGTGGTCAGATATTGTGTAAATTTAGTTTTGTCTTGGAATATCTTGGTCTCTCCATCTATGGTAATTGAGAGGTTTGCTGGGTATAGCAGCTTGAGCTGACACTTGTGTTCTCTTAGGGTCTGCATGATGTCTATCCAGGATCTTCTATCTTTCATAGTCTCTGTTGAGAAGGCGGGTGTGATTCTGATTGGTCTGCCTTTATATGTTACCTGACCTTTTTCCTTTACTGCTTTTAGTATTCTTTCTTTGCTTTGGGCACTTGGTGTTTTGACTATTATGTGTTGGGAAGAATTTTTTTTTCTGGTTCCACTGTATTTGGAGTTCTGTAGGCTTCTTTTATGCTCATGGTCATCTCATTCTTAAGGGTAGGGAAGTTTTCTTCTACAATTTTGTTGAAGATATTTACTGTGCCTCTTAGTTGATGTTCTTCGCTCTGTTCTATTCCTATTATCCTTAGGTTTGGTCTTCTCATTGTGTCCTGAATCTCCTGGATATTTTGGGTTAGGAACTTTTTGGCTTTTACCTCTTCTCCATCTCTTTTGTTTATTTTTTCAATGTTGTCTTCGGCCTTGAGATTCTATCTTCCATCTCTTGTAGTCTGTTGGAGATGCTTACATCTGTGACTCTTGATTTGTTTTTTCGGTTTTCTACTTCTATGGCTGTCTCTTTTTGTGTTTTCTTTATTGTTTCCATTTCCACTTTAAATTTCTTCTTCAATTTCTTCATCTCTTTGGTTCTGTTTTCCTCTAGTTCTTTGAGTTCTTTGAGTGTTTTTCTTGTTTCCTCTTTAAAAGCTTCTAATTCTTTATGCTTTCCCTCCCTTTCTTGTTTAAGGATCTCTATCACCATATTGAGGTATAATTTCGGGTCTGAGTCTTCTTTTTCTGGAATGTTTAGCATTCCGCTGTTTGCTGTGATGGGAGAGCTGGGTTCTGGTGTTGCTAGGTTGTCTTGGTTTTCCTTGGGTAAGTTCTTTCGCTTTCCTCTTGCCATCTTGTTGCCTGTGATTATATGTGGTCTTGTTGTCAGTGATTGGTTTCTGTCTCTCTCTTGTACCTTGCCTGTGTCCCTGGATCTCTGCTGTTCCTGGTGGCAGCTGGCCTGAGCGCTTGTTCTGCGGAACGAGCCAGCTGGGTGGAAACAGAGACCATAAGGCAGGGTTCCTGCTCCCCGAAGCAATCTGGGGTGTCACTTTTCGAGTGCTCAGCACAGACCTCTCTGCTACCGGACTACTTCTTGTGCAGTCTAACCAGGCCTGTGTCCCTGGATCTCCTCTGTTCTTGGTGGCAGATGGCCTGAGTGCCTGTTCTGCAAGCACAGGCCTGCCTCCTGCTGCCTGCTGGGTGGAAACAGAGACCCTAGGCAGGGTTCCCCCTCCCCTGAAGCAATCAGGTGTAAGGGGTTGGGGGAGGGCGTACTTTCTGAGTGCTCTGCACAGACCTCTCTGCTCCCTGGCTACTTGGAGAACAGTCTCACCAGGCCTGTGTCCCTGGATCTCCTGTGGCACTTTCTTATACACACATGTTATACACACACATGCCACCCACAAAATAAAGAAATTTAAAAGCTTTGGTTCGTCAGAAACAATAGAATGTTTTATTTGATATAAACTTGATTAATAAGTAGAAGAATAAATTTTCACTCATTCTCATGAAAACTAAATATGCCATTTTTAAGGTGGAGAGTCTAATACAGTAGAGACAGTGTCTTCACTGAGACAAAGGCAGGCTACAAGGACTGAGATGAAGAAAGTGTCTCCTGCAACAAAAGGCAAAATGACCTTCTTCCCATTTTAAAGTGCATTATCTCATCTCAGGATTGTATTCTTGTAATGTGACTAACTGCCTCTGCAGACATCCACTTAAGCCCATTCTCATGTTCTTCTTTGGATTTGTAGACAAGAGAAACTATATAAATGTGTTTCCACCCACACTGCTTGCTGGGCAAAGGAAAATCTTTTGACTTTTCACCATTAACGACTTTCATTAATGTACACTTTCTTTCAGCTTTCAAACATTTTTTTCTTTGGTATTGCAATTTCTTAACTTAAAAATCCCGAAGATGTGCTTCCAGATCCATTTTCCTGTGTTAGTGTCTTACACTACTCTTGGTGCACTTTGGTGCCATTTCTGTTGTTTATGATTGACAAACATGTAACCAGTTAGCATTAGATGACATAGCATCTAAACATGGACATGTCAATGATGTAAATGCATAGTGTCTTAGGTTTGAGATTTCTATCTTAATATTCTATCTGTTGTTGAAGTGTCTTATGGATTTAATTGTTTTTTTTTTTTTTTTTGCTGAAGGAAGTTTTGTTTTTGTTTGTTTGTTTAATTTCTAGTAACTAGAATGATGTGAAGATCTGTTCCTTTAAAAAATTACTTTATTGGATGTTCTCTGTATTTACACTTCAAATGTTATCCCCTTTCCACCTCCCATTCACATCCTTCCTCTCCCTCCACTTGTTTCCATGAACGTGCTTCCTCTCCCAATCGCCCTCTCTATTTCAGTGTCTTGGCATTCTCCTACACTGGGAAAACGTGCTTGCACTGGCCCAAAGGCCTTTCTCCCATTGATGCCAGACACTGCTATCCTCTGCTACATATGCAACTGGAGCCATGAGTCTCTCAATGTGTTCTCAATGGTTGGTGTTTTAGTCTATGGGATTTGGTTGGGTTGGTTGATAATGTTGCTCTTCCCATGAGGTTGCAAAACCTTTCAGCTCCTTCAGTCCTTTCTCTAGTACCTTCTCCAGTGAAAGTTTTGTTATATGCTTATATTTTAAGTGTTTATTATTCTTGAGGAGTTTGTGTATGTAGACCCGCATTTACTCCTTCCAAGTCATGGTGTCCACAACGTGTCCCCTTTCCATCTTTTATCTTTTAAATCATCAGTCTTTTTTTCCTCCCTCCCTTCCTTCCTTCCTTCCTTCCTTCCTCCCTCCCTTTCTCCCTCCCTCCCTTCCTTCCTTCCTTCCTTCCTTCCTTTCTTCCTCCTTCCTTAAGTCTGGTTAGTGCTTTCAATATGTGCATGCGTATGCGGCTATTTACAGGGGAGTGAAAAACCTAACAGGTGCCTTATTTTCAATGAAGGATTATTCTCCTCCCAAAACTATGAACTGACAATAACTCTTTGGTGAGTGGAGCCTTGAGATCATTGAAGCCGTCTGTGCTGGATTTTTGTCTGGCTTCATTTTGCATAGGTATTATGCAGGTAAGCACAACATTTGTGAAGTCAGGAATGTGATAAACATGACATATTTACAAGACCACATTAAACAACTCTGCTTCCATCCTTTGGTTTTTTACATTCTTTCCACCTTGTCTTTTGCAATGTTTCCTGAATATGATGGAGGGTGCGTGTGTGTGTGTGTGTGTGTGTGTGTGTGTGTGTGTGTGTGTGTGATATGTACTAATTAGGACTGAACAGTCAGTCTTTTACTCACAGCACTTGCCTAGTTTGAATTTTTTTTCATTGACTGTTGCCTACTGCTAGAAGAGGATTCTCTGACCAAGGTTGGGAGTAGGTCTATATGTATAAGCATTAACATTTAGAAGGAAATCTTACAGCATGTCCACTTAGCAAATAATAGCAGTTTTTCCCAAGGTCTATTACTTCTGCAGTCATAGGGACCAGCACTAGGTAAGAGTAATAATGTTCTTCTCACTCCAGCAGCCTGTTATGGCACATTCAACAGATAGGAAATCTCCCTATTGGCTTGAGATTGGTTTCTTTATGTCCTGCAACCAAAGTGTGTGTGGTATCTTACACAATGTAGACTTATCATGCAGCCATGGTGAATAATAAAGGACAATGGAAAGATCCTGTTTTGTTTGGGAAACTTCTCTGGATTCCATGGCCAGTAACTCTTAGGGGGCATTTATGGCCTTAAAATTTGTTTTGTTTAATGATCGATATTGTATGGGAGCAACGTTGTCTACTTCTGCAGTGGAATTCTATACAATTCTTTTTTAAAAGTGTTATTTAGAAATTGTCTTACTAACTAGTGGGTTCTATAAGATTTTTTCTTATATCCCATTCACTTCCACCCCATTTCCTTGCCTCATTAGACTTTACTCCTCTAACTTCCAATATTCTTTCCTCTTACTTCATTTTAGTTTAGTCTACCATTCCCACAACTGTATTTAGTAATTGGGCTGAGAGATAGTAGGCTTCCATATGACTTGTCATATATCCTCTGTACCTTGTTTCCCCCATATTGAATGTCCCTCCTTGTTTAAGCTTTTCTGCACCCAGTTCCCCATTTCCCTATTTTTGTTTTACTTACACTCTGCTCTCCTTTTCCACTGTCACTCCTCACTCAAAGTCCCCTTTCAAGCCTTTGGTTTCTGTTTTTACTCTAGCTTAAATTCACAAAACAAATGATTGAGGCTAGAATTTGTATTTGGGGAAAAAAGTGATTTTTTTCCTTATGGGGCTAGAATTATATTTCTCTCTCTCTCTCTCTCTCTCTCTCTCTCTCTCTCTCTCTCTCTCTCTCTCTCTCCTTCTCTCTCTCTCTCTCTCTATCTATATCTATATATATACTTATATTATAGATAGCTATATATAATATATAATTAATATATATTATTTTCACGTATTTATTTACAAATTTCATATAATTTTTAATAATATCCCATTGTGTTCATGTACCGTATATTGCCTTATCTACTCATCTATTGATGAGCATTTAGATTGATTCATTTCCTAGCTGTTATGAATGAAGAAGTAATAAATATGAATGAGCATTATCTTTGTAGGATGTAAAGTTTCTTTCTTGGTATATGTTCAAAAATGTATAACTGAGCCACATGGCAGTTCTATTTTTTTTTTAAACCACCAAAATTATTTCGAAAGTTGCTGTACTAGTTTTCACCCCACTAATGATGTATGATGGTTATCTTTGCTATATCTACATCAGCATTTGTTGTAATCTGTATCCCTAATATGGCCATTCTATCTGGGGTGAGATTCTTTTCAATAATATAATATTTTTATTAATTCTTTGGAACTGTATATAATATCTCTTAAGGTAATACTTGCATTTTCCTAATGGCAAATGATGTTGAATACTTTTAGAAACATTTACTATCTATTGGTACATTTTTTGAAAAAATTCTATTCAGTTATCTAACCTGTTTTGAAAAACCGAGTTATTTATTTTTTCTCTTATTTTTAAGCCTCAAAGTTAATGCTATCCATATATACTCTTGGATTTGTGACCTTTACTAGAGGGTTGCCAATACAGCATGGCAACACCATTAAAGAAGAAAGATTTTTACTCTTCCAGAAGCATCACCTGCCAATAGCTCCTTATGTAGGGGTCCTGCCTCTCCTTTGTATGTTGGAATTTTGTCAGAAATAAGCCTGAGACAGTCTGTACATACTGTGTCTACTGCTGTGAATTCATATGTGTAACTACCCTATGGACAATAAACACTATTGTTAATCATCCACCATCCATGGCTCTTAAAATCTTTCTGCCATTTCTGTGATATAAATATCCTTCTCAGGGATGCCCTTTCTGTAATATCTTATTCTCTGCACTTGAACAGTTGAGTGCTTCCATGTTAAGCATATTCTACTGCAAAAGAAGATTCTCTGATGATGACTGACCAATGCACAATTTATCTGTTTAAGTCATTGGGAATTTAATACTCTGTCTATTTAGCAGAGTAATAGTAGTTGGTTCTCCCCTCTGGTCTATGTTTTGTCTAGTCACAGGTCTAGGTAAAGACAGTAAGTATGGATTTCAACTTGGAGTAGAAATTGAGTCATCAGAAAGCAAGACACCATATGATAGCACATAGCATGTTTAAAGATAAATAGTTTGGTATGTTGCTCATGTTGTAAAAAGCAGGCTAGGCTCAAGATGCCTGCCACACTAGTCTGTTCTTATATTTTTGGTTGTGAGCCTAGCCTTTAGTGGCTGAGCCATCTCTCCAACCCAGCCTGCACTTTTCTAATTATACATAGTGCCTTCCAAGCCAAAGTCCTTTCTACAAAGGTGATTTAAAGTGTGGTATAGGATCTCAGAGTGATTAGATAGCATATGCAAGGACATATGCTAGGTAAATGGCACAGATTTGATTTAAAGTTGAAGCCATGGGATTCCAGTTCTTCATTATACTTCATCTTCATCTGTGATGATGACTCCACTGCTCTGTGCACATCACCAATGTGTTTGTATCAGGATAAACTCAGGACAAGAACAAAGTTTTCCATATACTCAATATCTAGTCAATAAATGATAATATTAGCCCACATAGTAGGCACTTTTTAAATGGTTAAATAAAATGAATGCACTAGACACATCATGTATACACACTTATGAATTTATCTTTATACTTTCAATTTATAGATGAGGATGCTGAGACTCTGATTGTTTTTGTAAATTTCACCTAGCCTGTTTATTAAGTCAAGTCAGGAATTTAGAATCAATCTGTCATTTCTTTTATAAATACTGGCTACATTTGATACCATTATTTGCCAAGGCTACAAAGTATTTGAAATATTACAACTCCAAATTGAGAAGTTTTTTTTTTAAAACAACTTTATTTTACAAAACAAAGATAAATGTACAGATTTTAAACATTTTTTGCTTAAAATTATACATTTTTGTCAGTACTTTTTTCAGATTTTAACATAATTTTTACATAAAACTATATGAATATATTTTTTAGTCAGTACTTGATTTTTTTCAAGGTTTGATAGTATGCCTTGAAAACTTAATAGTTACAATGAGCATAAAGTACATGTAAAAAAATGTAACATGGAAATAGTTAAAGTTTTCTTGTTTTGTAAATATTTTTTTTGTTTTGTTTTGTATTCTTTATTTCTTGGACTTCATACAGTCTGTGAGTTGTTTCTGGGGGAGTGCAAGCCTCTGGGATTAGCATCCCACTATCAGTGACTGCATATTATGTCTGTTCTTTTGTGACTGGGTTATCTCACTCAGGATGATATTCTCTAGATGCAGCCATTTTCATAAGAATTTGGTTAAGTCACTGTTTCTGGTGGCTGAGTAGTATTCCATTGTGTGTATGTACCACAATTTTTGTATCCATTCATCTACTGAAGGACATCTGGGTTCCTTCCAGCTTCTGGCTATTATAAATAGAGCTGCTATAAACATTGTGGTGCATATATCTTTGTTGTGTATTAAAGTGTCTCTGGGGTATATGCCCGGAAGTGGAATAGCTGGGTCTTCAGGTAGTACTATATCCAATTTTCTGAGGTATCACCAGACTGATTTCCAGAGTGGTTGTATTAGCTTGCAACCCAACCAACAGTGGAGAAGTGTTCCTCTTTCTCCGCAGCCTCGCCAGCATCTGCTGTCATCTGAGTTTTGGATCTTGGCCAATATGACTGGTGTGAGGTGGAATCTCAGGGTTGTTTTGATTTGCATTTCCCTGATGGCTAAGGATGTTGAGCACTTCCTCAGATGTTTCTCGGCCATTCGGTGTTCCTCAACTGAAAATATTTTGTTTAGCTCTGTACCCCATTTTTTAATAGGGTTATTTGATTCTCTGGTGTCTAGCTTTTTGAGTTCCTTGTACACCTTGGATATTAGGCCTCTATCTGATGTGGTGTTGGTAAAGATCTTTTCCCATTCTGTTGGTTGCCGTTTTGTTTTCTTGACGATGTCCTTAGCCTTACAGAAACTTTGCAATCTCATTAAGTCCCATTTGTTAATCTTTGACCTTAGAGATTGAGCCATTGGTGTTTTGTTCAGGAAATTTTCTCCTGTGCCTATGTGTTCTAAGGTTTTCCCTACTTTCTCATCTAATAGTTTCAGTGTATCTGGTTTAATGTGGAGATCTTTGATCCACTTACACTTAAGCTTTGTACAAGGAGATAAGAAAGTGTCTATTTTCATTCTTTTGCATGCTGAGTGCCAGTTGGACCAGCACCATTTGTTGAATAGGCTGTCCTTTTTCCATTGAATGTTTAGGGCTCCTTTGTCAAAAATCAGGTGACCATATACATGAGGGCTCATTTCTGGATCTTCTATTCTATTCCATTGATCCACATGCCTATTTTTGTACCAGAACTTTGCAATTTTCAGCACAATTGCCTTGGAATATAGCTTGAGGTCAGGGATAGTGATTCCCGCAGATGTTTTTTTTTTGTTGTTGAGGATGGATTTTGCTATTCTAGGTTTTTTGTTATTCCATATGAAATTGCACATTGATCTTTCCAATTCCATAAAGAACTGGGTTGGAATTTTGATGGGGATTGCATTGAATCTGTAGATTGCTTTTGGTAGGATGGCCATTTTTAAGATGTTGATTTTTCCAATCCATGAGCATGGGAGATCTTTCCATTTTCTGAGATCCTCCTCAATTTCTTTCTTTAGAGGTTTGAAGTTCTTGTCATACAGGTCCTTCACTTGCTTAGTTAGAGTCACACCAAGGTATTTCATAGTTTTGTGACGATTGTGAAGGGTACCTTTTCCCTAATTTCTTTCTCCACATGTTTGTCCTTTGAGTATAGGAAGGCTACTGATTTGTTTGAGTTAATTTTGTATCCAGCCACTTTGCTGAACTTGTTTATCAGCTGTAGGAGTTCTCTGGTGGAATTTTTGGGGTCACTCAAGTACACTATTATGTTATTGGCAAAGAGTGATGTTTTTATCTCTTCCTTTCCGATTTGTATCCCCTTGATCTCCTTTTGCTGTCTAATTGCTCCAGCCAGGACTTCCAGTACTATGTTGAATAGGTAGGGGGAGAGTGGGCAGCCTTGTCGAGTCCCTGATTTTAGTGGGACTGCATCAAGTTTCCCACCATTGATGTTGGCTGTTGGTTTGCTGTATATTGCTTTTATTATGTTTATGTAGGCCCTTGAATTCCTGTTCTTTCCAGGACTTTTAAAATGAAGTGGTGTTGGATTTTGTCAAAAGCTTTCTCAGCATCTAGTGAGATAACTATGTGATTTTGTTCTTTGAGTTTGTTTATATAGTGGATTACATTGATGGATTTCCTTATATTAAAACATCCCTCCATCCCAGGGATGAAGCCTACTTGGTCATGATGAATGATCATTTTGATGTGTTCTTGGATTTGGTTTGCAAGGATTTTGTTGAGTATTTTTGCATCAATGTTCATAAATGAGATTGGTCTGAAGTTCTCTTTCCTTGTAGGGTCTTTGTGTGCTTTAGGTACGAGGGTTATTTTAGCCTCAAAAAATGAGTTGGGTAATATTCCATCTGATTCTATCTTTTGGAATAGTTTGGAGAGTATTGGTGTTATATCCGCAATAAATGTCTGATAAAATTCTGCACTGAACCCGTCTGGACCTCGGCTTTTTTGGTTGGGAGGCTTTTGATGACTTCTTCTATTTCTTTAGGTGTTATAGGGTTATTTAGATGGTTTACTTGGTCCTGGTTTAACTTTGGGATCTTGTATCTGTCTAGGAATTTGTCCATTTCTTCCAGATTTTCCAATTTTGTGGAGTATAAGTAGGATCTAATGATTTCTTGAATTTCCTCAGTTTCAGTTGTTATGTCTCCACTTTCCTTTCTGATTTTGTTAATTTGGATACTCTCTCTTTGCCCTCTAGTTAGTCTCTCTAGGGGTTTTTCAATCTTGTTGATTTTCTCAAAGAACCAACTCTTGGTTTTGTTGATTTTTTCAATGGTTCTTTTTGTTTCTATTTGGTCTATTTCTGCCTTAAATTTGATTATTTCTTGCCGTCTACTCTTCTTGGGTATATCTGCTTCCTTTTGTTCTAGGGCATTTAGCTGTGCTGTCAGATTGCTGATGTAAGCTCTCTCTAGTTTCTTTTTGGAAGCACTTAGGGCTATGAGTTTTCCTCTCAGTACTGCTTTCATTGCATCCCATAGGTTTGTGTATGTTGTGTTTTCATTTTCGTTGAATTCTAGAAAATCCTTAATTTCTTTCTTTATTTCTTCTTTGACCCTGCTATCCTTTAACAGAACATTGTTTAGTTTTCATGTGTATGTGGGCTTTTTGTTGTCTTTGTTGTTATTAAAGACCAGCCGTAGACCATGGTGATCTGAGAGGATGCATGGGAGTATTTCAATCTTCTTATATCGATGGGGGCTCGTTCTGTGTCCAATTATGTGGTCAATTTTCCCAAGGTGCCATGGGGTGCTGAGAAGGAGGTGTATTCTTTTACTTTAGGATAATATGTTCTGTATATATCTATTAATTCTAGTTGGTTCAAAGTCTCTGCTAGTTTTTCAGTGTCTTTGTTCAGTTTCTGTTTCTATGATCTGTCCATTGGTGAGAGTGGGGTATTAAAGTCTCCCACTATTATTGTGTGGGGTGAAATGTAGTTTTTGAGCTTTAGTAGGGTTTCTTTTATGAATGTGGGTGCTTTTTTTTTTGGAGCAATTCTGTTAAGGATTGAGAGTTCCTCCTGACAGATTTCCCCGGTAATGAGTAAAAAGTGTCCTTCCTTATATTTTTTGATAACTTTTGGTTGGAAATTTACTTTATTGGATATTAGAATAGCCACTCCAGCTTGCTTCTTGGAACTGTTTGCTTGGAAGTTTTTTTCCCACCCTTTTACTCTGAGATAGTGTCTGTCTCTGTCTCTGAGATGAGTTTCCTGTATGCAGCAAAAGGCCGGATTTTGTTTATGTTTCCAGTCTGATAGTCTATGTCTCTTTATTGGGGAGCTGAGTCCATTTATGTTAATTGATATCAAGGAATAGTTGTTTCTGTTTCCTGCCATTATTGTTTTTTTTTGGGGTGAGTTTTGTCTGTGTTTTTTTCTTTTAGTTTTCTTGTTTAGGAGTTTTCTTGTTTTTACTAGGCTGTATTTTCCCTCATTGTATTGGGTTTTCTACCAATAATTCATTGTAGTGCTGGGTTTGTGGTCAGATATTGTGTAAATTTTGATTTGTCTTGAAATATCTTCATCTCTCCATTGATGGTGATTGATATTTTTGCTGGGAATAGCAGCTTGGGCTGGCACTTGTGCTCTCTTAGGGTGTGCATGGTGTCTGTCCAGGCTCTTCTAGCTTTCATAGTCTCTGTTGAGAAATTGGGTGTGAGTCTGATTGGCCTGCCTTTATATGTTTCCTGACATTTTTCCCTTACTGCTTTTAGTATTCTTTCTTTGCTTTGGGCACTTGATGTTTTTACTATTATGTGTTGGGAGGTATTTCTTTTCTGTTCCAACCTATTTGGAGTTCTGAAGGCTTCTTTTATGCTCGTGGTCATCTCATTCTGGTAGGGAAGTTTTCTTCTACGAGTTTGTTGAAGATATTTACTGTGCCTCTTAGTTGATACTCTTCTCCTTCTTCTATTCCTATTATCCTTAGGTTCGGTCTTCTCATTGTGTCTTGGATTTCCTGGACATTTTGGGTTAGGAGCTTTTTGTTTTTTGCATCTTCTCTGGCTGTTTTGTCTATGTTTACAGTGTTGTCTTCTGCCCCCGAGAATCTCTCTTCGATCTCTTGTAATCTATTGGAAATGCTTGCTTCTGTGACTCCTGATTTCTTTTTTTGGTGTTCTGCCTCTAGGGTTATCTCTTTTAGCGTTTTCTTTATTGTGTCAATTTCTGTTTTAATTTCCCTCTTCCATTCCTTTATTTCTTTGGTTCTGTTTTCCTCTAGTTCTTTGAATGTTTTTCTTGTTTCCTCTTTAAAAGCTTCCAAATCTTTTGCTTTTCCTCCCATTCTTGTTTAACTATCTCTATCAGCATCTTGAGGGATGATTTCAGGTCTGTGTCTTCTTTTTCTGGAGTGTTTGGAATTCCGATGTTTGCTGTTGTGGGAGAGCTTGGTTCTGGTGTTGCTAGTTTGTCTTGGTTTCCTTGGGATATACTCTTTCGCTTTCCTCTTGCCATTTTTGTTGTCAGTGATATGTTCTTGCCTTTCACTTGTATCTGGTCTGTGTCCCTGGATATCCACTGGTCCAGGTGTCAGATGGGCCATGCCCTGTTCTATGCCTCAGAATCTTTTGGTGTGAACAGAAGTTCCAATGTTCTCTTCCTGGTCGCTTGCTCAGGCAGGGCAGGGCAGCGCAAGGCAGGGGGTGCACTTTCCGTGTGCACTCCACAGAGATCTCTCTGCTCCCCTGCAGCCCAGGTCTTCCACCCACCAGTTGCTCAGCCTCTATGAGCCGCCGTTCCAGGTGGCAGATGGCCCAGGCTCTGCTCTGCGTCCTGAAGTCGTCGCCGGGTGGAAACAGAAGTTCTAATTTTCTGTTCCCGGTAGCTGGATCAGGCATGGCAGGGCAGGGCAAGGCAGGGGGTGCACTTTCCGTGTGCACTCCACAGAGATCCCTTCACGCTCCCCTGCAGCCTAGGTCTCCCACTCACCAGTTTTTCAGCCTTTACGAGCTGCCGTTTCGGGTGGCAGATGGGCTGGGCTCCCGAGAAGATTTTTACTATAAAATATATAATGACAGTGATTCAGTACATATTAGTGAATTTTTTCATATTGACACAGTAAATTAGATTAAATATATATATTAAATTTTATTTTATTATCTGTTCAAAACATGGGTATGAGGAAAAACAAATGGTGCTCGTGGGTCTCATTACATCTGGGTAGTGCAGCAGTGACTTTCCACTCTTTCAGTCTAGGTCTCTCATGACCTATCCTCTTTTGTCTATGTATATGAAACCCAGAAAGCTACAAGAAGCTGCATCTAAATGATCCATTTCTAGGTTACACTTTACCAACTGAATGAAGTACAAGGTCATTGTGCCCATCTGATACCCCAACTGGGAAGTTTTCCACATTCTACTTAATTGTTCCTGTTGTAAAGGGCAGGCTAAGTCATATAGGACAGTAGCCACATAAGACTGTTTTCCTCCTAAAAGAACTTCCCTGCAACATCTCTTTTATGCAGATCTAATGCCCTAAAGGCTTTTGAGTAGCATTTTGATACATCAGAGAATTCTGAGGACTCCACAGGGAATTTGAGGCCTTATCACTCAACGGCGCCTAGAGACAAGGCTCTGCACTGTCCTGTGAACAGCAGTAGTACTAATACACACTTATAATGAAACGAGCCAGGGTCTCAGTGTTCAAGACTGAAGCAATTAGCATCTAATGGGAACCTTCTGCTGTATATTAGACTTTGCCTTTTGTTTCATTATATTTGAAAGATGGAAATCACTGGAAAAGTATCCTGGCATGTTAATACCTACTCTTATAATCTCGGATGATGTGGTCACCATGTCTACTCCTGCTTACAACACTGAAAAGTTTCCCATGTCACCTATCAACATAAAGAGAGGTGCTTGAATTAGAGGTGGGATGGGTACTCTAGCCAGGTGGCATGCTCCCTGCTGTTTGGGAATGATCAATTTTCAATCTCAGAAAATGTCAGTGGAAGCAAAATGTCCTAAGACATAAGGTGATAAAAGAATCTCAGAGAGAGACAGGAGAGGGGAGAGGGGAGAAGAGAAAGGGGAGAGGGGGAGGGGAGAGGAGAGGAGAGAGAGACAGACAGATAAGTAGAAAGATAGACAGACAGACACAGAGAGAGACAGACAGACAGAGAGCATCATGGGGCAGGAGAACTGAAAGTTGGTAGAGTTTGAGTCTTCTGACAGCACCCCAAGAACATTTCACTTGTTTTTTCTCATCTTTGTGTTCAGTAACTATGTGGATAGCTTTATATTGGTTATGATAGAATTTTTTATGGAACAAAAATAGGGTAGTCTTTGGATGTGGTCGGAATCTTCATGCAATGGAACTGTGCAAATTTTTAAATTAGCCTTATCCATTGAACCTGTTATTTAAAGTCCAGCAGCACAATATCATTGAGTAGCCAGTGATGGATGCTCCTTAGAAGGATGCCTTCGGTGCTCTAGTTGGGCGACTCTACAGTGTGATCTGGATCTCTGTGAGTTGTGTATGCAAGGAACAACAGGTTCTATAAGGACACTGTCTTCTTTACTCTAAACCTTCCACTTAATGTCGCTCAAGTAGCTAATGTGTTTGCTGAATGGTAACAGAAAACTACTACTCACACTTCTATTGGATATTTTGGCATCATTTTTACATGGAGGCTTTAAACTTTAATAACCTCAGTGTGGATGTGTTTGTATTCTAGTCTGTACAGGAGACTCACAGCATTTTCTTTGTCAAGTAGGAGAACCAGCAGAGCTTTGTTCTGAATGATCCTTGTTAGTGAGACTCTTGCTGTGTTTATTTGCAGCCTGTGAAATAGCCGTCAGCATGGTAACATGAGTTTTGTTTTGTTTTGGTTCTGGTTTTGTGTTTCTGGCTATTGTTACAACAGGAAAAAGATATTGCAGAAGCTGTGTTGGTGGTGCTGAGCACTGCATTTTAAGTTTTAACTTTTTCCAATATAATGTTTTAATTGACTATTTGGGAATTTCATACAATGCAGTCTCATTACATTCCCCTTTCTTTCCTCCCAGATCCACTGTCCCACCCATAAGCCATTCCTTGACAAAAGAAAAAAAAATATACCATGTCTAATTTATGTTGCCCATATACTCATTGGAGCCTGGTCAAATTCCCAGTGGCCAGCTTCTTAAAGGTAACTGAGTTCCCCCTGACCCCTACCTCCTGTTAGAGTTCATCAAACATGAAGAGCTTCACTTCAGTGTAGTTATCAAGGATGCTTTTTAGTGGTTTTCTGTCTGGACTGTTTTTCTCTTCTCCTGTTCCTTGTCTTCCTCCTTCCCTTCTCTTTCTCCTTTTTCTTCTTCTACTTGTAGGTAAGGGGCTGACAGAAGCCTTTGATGTTTCTAAGTCTCAATTATGTGTCTGCAGTCATCAATGCCACTGCAAAAGAATCTCCCTTGCTCCTAACACTCAGAGTCAGCATAGAACTTGAACCTCAAGATGGTTCCCATGACAGCACCTATTATGGACATTAATATGGCCTTCTGCCGTAGCATAGACCACAAACATCCACATGACCTCTAGTGGCAGCACAGACCATGGAAGTCTTTCAGAGACTTATTCTAGGATGTGAATTATTCTTCATCTCAGATATCTTATTACTCGGAGACAGGGTGACTGGGTGGTTGGGCAGAGCCTGGTGGAGCTGCAGGATGCTGTACACTACCCCTTACCATCCCTACTCAGCCAGGACATGTTCTTTTGAGTACTGGAGCTGAGGTCCCATGCCTGTGGCTGCAGCTCTGCTGCATCTCTCGTTCTCCCTCTATCGCATATTCACCCATCAGGTGATACACACACACACACACACACACACACACACACACACACACACACACATCTATCTATCTATCTATCTATCTATCTATCTATCTATCTATCTATCTAATCTATCTATCTATCATCTATCTATCTAATCTATATAACATACAAAAAGGAAATAAGAAGAGCAGTTCTCTTCTAACAAAGAATTTGTCATGTGACCGAAAGATAAACATTGCTATGGATACCCATGAGGGGCCACTAAGGAAAGAAAAAGGTGAAAAGAAGAACTATAACAAGAGGATGCTCCGCAGATTGCTTGGTTTAAACAGTATTGGGAAGATTTCCAAGAGCGGAGGGATTTGTGAGTCAAACTTGACTCACCAGAAAAAAAAAAAAAAAAAAAAAAAGGTGAATGCTAGGAAAGGACGAAACCCTCCCTCACAGAAGGCCTGGACCTCCACACTAGTTTATAAATGAGAGGCACAGGCTTGGAGACTTCCAGGGGAGATGAAACAGCAGCAGTCGATGAGCCTGCAGAGAAGGCAGTATCTCCAGAACAAAAAGGAAAAAAAGGGAAGAAAAAGAAAGGCAGTGGTGCTGCACCCCTTTAATCCCAGCACTCAGGAGGCAAAAGCAGACAAATCCCTTAGTTTGAGGCCACCCATTTCTACAGAATGAGTTTCAGGACAGCCAGGACTACACAGAGAAACCCTGTCTTAAAAACAGAGCAAAACAACAACAAACAGCAAAAAGAAAGGTGCAGGTCTTACAGGAAGATGCTTTTAAAAACTGGTCTTATAAAAGTGATGTGGGGGAAGGGGTCAGGGGCGGGCAGAGGGGATCCACATTGAGGATGGAAAGAAGTCATAGAGATCCAGTGTGGGAACACAGCTAGAGGATCATGATTTTGCTGAGTAGGACCAGTTCTCCAAACACTGGGAGGCTTGGGACAACAGGCCCCAACAGCAGGGTGCTGTAGGAACTACTCACCCTACTGAGGAGGGAAGAGTACAGGGCCACAGTGATGGTCATGCTCAGTGAGCAGGCAGGACAAGTGGCAGCAAGGGCGGGAGGTGTGCACCCACCTGGATCTCACATGGATTCTGCCTCCATATGCCCTGCCACAAGATCACCCTAACTCTGGGCAACAACGACAGGCTCAGTGGTGTATTACAGTGCTTCAGAAGCCTTGAAACAGACCAATGACTCATTTCAATCAGTGTTTGCATGTGAAACTGTTTGATATATGTGCATATATATATATATATATATATCCCAATGCATAATTATTAAGTAATTAGAAGAAAAATACTTGTAACACCTTCAGCATTTTTATTGCCTACTGAAAACGAGATAGACTCCCACAGTAGTTTATTGTATCTTCACAGCGCTTCTTCACGGCGTGTATTACCATCTCTATTTGCACTTGAGGATTTAGAAATCCGGGGCAACTGAAAAACTTTTTAGGGCCATAGAGCAGTGCAGTGGGGGAATGTGTCGCCTTGAGAGAAAGATTGGCTCTCCTCAGCTTCTCCAGGTACACACACTTTTCCCTTCATACACCATCTTTTGTGAGCAAGGAATGAGGAGGAGCAATCTGCAGAGTAGGATGCAATATGACTGTGAAGCTTCTGTTCCACCCTGGCTGGCTGCTTACATCTTTCCCTCTCCTCTTCTTCCAGGCTGGATGATATCTTGCCAGCTCTTACACTAGGATGAGAAGGATTCTGTTCACAGTTTGTGATTCCATTGGTCTGCCATGCTTTGGCTGACTTCCAAAGAAGCCCCAGTCTTCGGGAACCAGGGCCCAGTCAGGGTTGTTAGTGACATTAGAGCAGGGGCAACCTGAGGCTAGATTGGACCAAGGGTCCTGACCCAATATCCCTGTCCCTTTAAGGGTATTTTGTTTTTTCTGCTGCACATGGTTTGAGGGAACACTGGATGTTTGCCTGAGATGTTGTGTGAATCTTCATTGATAGACTACTGTACTTCCAATAAACCTGTAAATTGCATATATTATATCTTAAACTTAGAATTTTATATGGACGGAACAAGTAAAAAGTATTTGCCGTGGCCTTTTCTGCTCTTAACACAGATTTGTTCTTCAGAAAAAAGTAACCTAACATTTCTCTTATTCTCAATGGAAGCTAGTCTTCTTCCTGTTTACCATAGTTTCCCTTTGTCCTATAATTTTGAATTATAATAGATTTGCCTTTTGAAAATTAGAAGTCTTGACTTTACAGAATCTAGCTTCTGGAGAGGAGAAGAGAGGAGAGGAGCACATAAGGTTAGAGAATGGAAAGCTGGGCATCAAAAAGATAGTGACATGTTGGGCCCTGCTGATGACAGCCGAAGCCTGACATTACCAAAACGCCCTGAGCTTGGTGAAAAATGGTGGATTCCCTTTCCCTTCTGGGCTTCTCCTTCTTTGACTTTGTCTGGGGAGCTGAAACTGCTATACCCCTGTCTGTGGGATGACACAGGGCCTTGAAGAAATTACAGGTTCTGCTCTCTTTTTGTCTCGATATGAACCTGCCCAGCAAGCACTGCAGATTTCTGGTATGCCTCCCCATGGTAATGAGCTATCTCAGTACCTTAACCTTCAGTCAATGACATGCACCCACCCTAGAAATCCCTACCCACTTCGCCCACACTATATAACCCTTGATTCAACCCTAATAAAGCTGAGCTGCTTCTCTGAAGTTGATCCAGGAGATAAATCTGTCAGCACCACTGTATTTATGGGCAGTCCAAAACTCTGTGGACTCCATTCCTTTTGTTCTCATGAGCCAGTGTTTAATGACCCCAATTGGGAGGCAGGACCACAGGGATACACTATGTGACAGTAGGCTAGGTCAAACTGCAGCATTATGATGACAAACTGACTCATTCGCATAGCACACTTTACCATGCTTTTTCATTTCAGGACTCACATGAGTCTAGTGTTATTAGGAAGTTTCTGATCCATGCTGCCTTTGGCTGCTTCCATCTGCAATCCTTGCATTTGGGAACTAAGTAAGGAAGATAGGAAGATTGCTGATGTCATCATTGGCTACATAGAGAAATTCTGTATCACTTCGCTCCTCAAATGTGAATAGATACTTAATTATCTTACTTTGTATTTGTAAAAGAAAGTTTTGGTCAACATTCTTTGAGCACAGGTCCACAGGGTACAATTTTCCTGGACTCTGGCACTGGAGAACATACAGCAGGTAATCACAAAGATCTCATTATGAAACTGTATGACTTGTTTAGCAAATGCATTTCAAGAAGGAGAGCATAGAGCAAAAATCTGAATTAAAGAGATGTAAGAGGGTTATTAACTAGTCACAATGTGTGGAACCTACTGGAATCTTTTGTTATTTATTTAAAAATGTATATTTACTTTTAATAGACAAATACGCATATATATTTAGCATGTACCATATGGCTTTAAATGTTTACATTGTATAATGGAAAAGCTAATTAATGTGTTATATGTAAGCAAATTAAAAGCATATTAGCCAATTGGGAACATTTTAGACATTAACTGGTTATTTGTGAATATTAAGTGATTACCATGAAGTTTTAAGGTAATAATGGCTAGTATTGATTGAATATTTTAAGAAAATTTTAATACACTTGTATAAATACTTAGAACTATGTCAATAGGCTGACTTGGCGCACTTAAGTAGATTTGAGAAAAACATTACTGGATAAGATTGTTGTAGGAGCAAGACACTTTGTGGTGGTTCACTGTGCTCATTTTTCATCTTTTACATATGTTTAGAAAGTTCTGGGAGAGTCATTGGAGCGGGAGAATGGACTCACCCCTGGGTTTAAGAGTGAGAACTCTCCTGTGGTTCTTTCTGGTGCCCAGCAACTTGTGGGCCGGCTGCTTGTTCTGATGAAACTGGGCCGGTTTGGCCTTGGGCAGGAAGTGTCTATTCCCAGGCAGTACCGATTGCTGATGCCAAGTAGTGCTTACTGGCAGGAACACGACATGGATGCGTCCTCAGAGGCTCTGCCAGAGCCATACTGATACAGAGGAGGATGCTTGTAGCTAACCATCAGACTGAGCATGAGGACTCCAGTGGTGGAGCTAGAGAAAGGACTGAAGGAGCAGAAAGGGTCTGCAACCCCATGGGAAGAACAAAATGGTCAACTAACCAAACTTACCACAACTCTCAGAGACTAAAACACCAGCCAGTGAGTTTGCATGGAGAGACTCATGGCTCCAGGTCCATATGCAGCAGAGGATAGCGTTCCCTGGCATCAATGGGAGGAGAGGCCTTTGGTCCAGCGAAGGCCCAATTTCCCAGTGAAGGGGAATGCCAATGTGCTGAGATGGGAAAGAGTGGTTGGGAGAGTGAGAACCTTCATGGAGGCAATGGGGGGAGGCTGATGGGACTAGAGGAAGGGGTTAGAAAAAAAGTTCCATAGTAAAAACAAAACAAAACAAAAAACTCTAAGTAAAAAGAAAAGGGGTAAAAACCCAATTAAATGTTCATTTTACTTACTAACCCCCAAATTTCTGGTAAATAATATTTTAAAGAATCTTAACATTTTGAAAGAAGGAACATTGTTTCTGCAATAATTCTTGTATTAACTTATTCTTTCCAAACACTCTTTGTCAATGAATTCCACGCTTCTTACACCGATACCTTAAAATGTTTCAAAGAAACCTGATTGGAACTCTTTAACTTCATTCATGTAGACACATCTGACTTTCATATAAGAAACAGGGATCTAACCTCAAGCTCTTGTGTTTGTGCAGATGGCTCTTTACCACGAAGCCATCTCACAGTCATTGGCTTATAAGTAAAGAATATAAACATGAGATATTGGTCTGCATAGAAGCAGAAGACTATAAAGGAGGAAAACTTTCATTCCTTCTGGAGTGTTCTTCCCATCCCTTGTCACTAAAAGACCAGGAAAAATCCTGACCCCCATCAGGTAAAGTAGAAGATCCCTAGCTGGTAGAGTAGAGCCAGAAATGTAGGATAGCTTGTTCAGTGACTCTGTTTCAGACGCTGACTGACCATAAAACTATAAAAGTTAAAATAACATCTTATGAACAATCTTGAGAGACTGGGTGTTTCCCTTGTGATTCTTCACTGGTATTTTTGGCATTTTCCAATGATGTACTCCCTCTCCCCTTGGTTGTGGTTTTTTTCCCTTGAAAACCCCTTCTCCCAGCCACTCGGGGTCAGACTCCTCTACCCCTGCATGAGATATGAGTCTCGACTCCAGTGCACTGGTTCATCAATAAACCTTCAGTAATTGCAGCAAGGACGGTTTTTGTGAGTTCTTGTGGGGGCGGTTCGTGTTATTCCAAGACTTGAGACTTGAGTGAGGGTCTCCCCTCTGCAGGGGTCTTTCATCACTAGAAAGCAGAAGTAAGGTTTTCTAGAAGCTGGTTTCTTTACTTACTGAGTGGACCATGTCTGGTGTCTTTGCTGTGACAAGAGACCATGGTGGATACAGCATGAATCCCAAGTGTAATAATGTCCAAAAAACATGATTGATGAAGGTTATAATGACATAACTAATCTAAAAGTTGAAAAGTGGTGTGGTAGAATTCATATCTTACATATTGTTATAAAATACTCAAAAGAATGTTGAATAGAATTCATTTAATTTATTCATGTTTATGACTCAAATATATGTTATCGATCAGAAGGGTCTTGCTATGATGTTCTGGAGAGTAGCAATGGCAATGGCTTAAAATGCTTGAGGACCAGTTTATGGGACCTCACTAGACAACAACTCAAAAAGAGGTAACCTATTCCTTTCACTGGAACTTTTATTTGGTAGTGAATGTATTTAGTTGGGGGTGTTCTGTCTTCATTATAAAATAATAACATTTAAACTTTAATATATGTGTATATATAGGTATAAAACTTAGAAAATTTCTAAAGTGGTAGTTTTCCATAGGGCATTTGACACAAGCTGGAGTTATCATAGAGAAATGAGCCTCAGTTGGGGAAATGCCTTCATGAAATCCTGCTGTAGGGCATTTTCAAAACTAGTGATGAAGGGGTAGGGCCCAGCCCATTGTGGGTGGTGCCATCCCTGGGCTGGTAGACCTGGGTTCTATAAGAAAGCAGGCTGAGCAAGCCAGGGAAAGCAAGCCAGTAATGACATCCCTCCATGGCCTCTGCATCAGCTCCTGCTTCCTGACCTGCTTGAGTTCCAGTCCTGACTTCCTTTGGTGCTGAACAGTGATATGGAAGTGTAAGCTGAATAAACCCTTTCCTCCCCATCTTGCTTCTTGGTCATGATGTTTGTGCAGGAATAGAAACCCTGACTAAGACAGAGTGGGTCTAGGAAGAGTTGGGGGATGGGGTGAATAAGAAAGATACATCAAAATTTTTTTAAAAAAATTGAAGAACTTTATTTAAAAAACAAAGATAAATGTACAGATTTTAAGCATTCTTGCATAAAAGTTTACAAATACATTTTTGTCAGTACTTGGTTTTTTTAAAGTTTGATAGTGTGCATTAAAATCTTACTAGTTTCAATGAGCATAAAGTACATGTAAAACAATATGTAACCTGAAATTGGTCAAAGTTTTCTTGGTGTGTCAGGATTAAGCATAATCGTTTTTCATTTTCTTTATTTTTGTTTTTCTTGAACTTCATATAGTCTGTGAGTTGTTTCTGGTGTGTTCAGAGCTTTCTGGGGTTAGTAGCCAATTATCAGTGACTGCATATTATGTCTGTTCTTTTGTGACTGGGTTATCTCCCTCAGGATGATATTCTCTAGATGCATCCACTTTCTTAAGAATTTCATAAAGTCATTGTTTCTGATAGCTGAGTAGTACTCCATTGTGTAAATATACCACAAATTTTGTATCCATTCATCTACTGAAGGACATCTGGGTTCTTTCCAGCTTCTGGCTATTATAAATAGGGCTGCTATGAACATTGTGGTACATGTATCTTTGTTGTGTATTAAAGTGTCTCTGGGGTATATGCCCAGAAGTGGAATAGCTGGGTCTTCAGGTAGTATTATGTCCAATTTTCTGAGGTATCGCCAGACTGATTTCCAGAGTGGTTGTACCAGTTTACAACCCCACCAACAGCAGAGAAGTGTTCCTCTTTCTCCACATCCTCGCCAGCATCTGCTGTCATCTGAGTTTTGGATCTTGGCCAATCTGACTGGTGTGAGGTGGAATCTCAAGGTTGTTTTGATTTGCATTTCCCTGATGGCTAATGATGTCGAGCACTTCCTCAGATGCTTTTCAGCCATTCGATATTTCTCAATTGAGAACTTTTTGTTTAGCTCTGTACCCCATTTTTTAATAGGGTTATTTGATTCTCTGGTGTCTAGCTTCTTGAGTTCTTTGTATAGCTTGAATATTAGGCCTCTATCTGATGTGGGGTTAGTAAAGATCTTTTCCCAAATTGTTGGCTGCTGTTTTATTTTCTTGACAGTGTCCTTAGCCGTACAGAAATTTTGCAATCTCATTAAGTTCCATTTGTCAATCTTTGACCTTAGAGCTCGGACCATTGGTGTTCTGTTCAGGAAATTTTTTCCTGTACCTATGTGTTCTAAGGTTTTCCCTACTTTCTCTTCTAATAGTTTCAGTATGCCTGGATTAATGTAGAGATCTTTCATCCACTTGCACTTGAGCTTTGTACAAGGAGATAAGTACATCAAAATTCTTAAAACCAAAACATTTATAATGAAATTAAAAAGAAGATAAATAAATACTTTTTACACCTGTAAAGAAACCAAGGCCCACTTTCTGTGCTGTCTTACTGAAATGTATCACATATCTCCTAGACTAGAAGACTTTACCTGTACTCTCTCAAAATTAGACATTGTTCTCTTAATAGTTGAATCACAATTAAAATTTCACTTGGTCTGAGGACTGTGGCAGAATGTTAATCCGTTAGAAATAAATTTCTTCTTAAAACTCTTAAAAACAATACTTATGGATAGAATTAAAAAATCCTAAATAGTCATTTGAAATATTTAGTCCTTATTGTAAATTTTGATAGTGACTATTTCAGTTACATTTAGCTTTTCATAGTAATAGCAAAATTTTATTACCGGCTGATTTTGACTACTCAATCATTTTTAAAAAATGATACTTATACCACATTCTGTATTTCATATTTTACTGGCGAATTTCCAAAACTATGTTAATTTTAAATACCAAGATTTAAAAATGTAACAAAATCCTTTTCATACACTGATCTTAAGCTCTACAAATTTTAAGTTGATATTTATAAAGCTGAAATTTATTTATATTTGTGATTTGCTATTTATTATGTTGCATCTTTATATTAATGCATTTTTTCCTTACAACTTTATTTAAAGAAGAGAGTTACATGTACAGATTTTTAAAAGCATTTTGGCAATTGTTTTTAGAGGTTTGATAGAAAGCTGAAATTTATAAGTATGACTGCAGTTGTAGTGGTGATGTTCCTTAAATCTTTTCCCCCATTTCTGGCGGAAGTACGGTATCCTAAGAAAGTTAAGTGCAAACAGATGAGACCCTTCTGCCAAGCTTTCTCCCGATGAGGAGCAAACAATAAATACTGAACTTCTGCTATGGTTTTCTGAAGTTCTCTAAAATCTCCTATGTCGGTGAGGACATTGAAGTGACTGAATTATGAAGGCTCTAACTTCACCCATAGAAAAATCTGCTGTTGAATGGTTATGAGTAGTGTGGTGGTTTGATTATGTGTGGTCCATGGGAAGTGGCATTATTAAGAGGTATCATGTTCTTGAAATAGGTGTGGCCTGGTTGGAGGAAGAGTGTCACTGAGTAGGCAGTCTTTGAGGTCTCCTGAGTTCAAGTTACACACAGTGAAGCACCTATTTTTCCTCTAGTATCATGTTTGCCTGGATTTTGCCATGCTTCCTACCATGATGATGATGGACTGAATCTCTGAAACTGTGAGCCAGCCTCAATTAAATGTTGTCTTTTATAACAATTGCCTTGGACATGGTATTTCCTCACAGCAAAGAAACACAAACTAAGATAGTTAGAATATAATCTGTAGGGTTAAATCTTTGAAGCGTATATGCTGTTTTTATGTTTCTACTCTACCCTCTCAGCTCCATAATCATCATGAGCTGATCAGTTCTGCCTTCCTATGGTCTGCCAAGTACTGTTTTGCCTTATAATAGTCCACAGCCATGGGGAAAAATAGACAAGGGATTGAACCTTCTAAAATATGAGACAAATCTCCTTTTTAAGTTTTTTTCTAGGCATTTTATCACAAGGCTAAGTCTGATGAATACACCTGTCATCTCTTCAGAAAATCATATTCTAAGAAACCCAGGGGCTATGTGAAATCAAATATGATGCTAGCCTATACAGACTATGGCTTTTCCTGTAGCACAAATCTATGATAAACTTAGTTTATAAATTGGGTGCTGTAAAAATAAACGACTAATAATAGAATCAAGAAATTAAAAGAATGTGAATGTGTTGTTTCTCAAAATATTTTGCTACGCTGTAATCTTACTAATGTTAATATGTCAGTTTTTTTTGTAACTTTATGGCTATTTGGCATACTTGAACTGTCAGTATCGTTATTATTATACTTTGGGGCTGTTATTAAATAAAATACGGTTCTTTTAACACAAACACTGTAATATGCAACAATCTGTCTATCCCCAGAACTGCTACGTGGCTGATAGGAAGGAACATCTACACTGTGAGATGTGCCATGCTTCTCAGAAAATCACATCCCTAAAATAATGCAATCCATTTGGAATTTCCTATTTAATATTTCTGGACAGTGGTGACCTTAGGTAACTGAGCCCATAGAAGCTAAAACAGTAGATAATGGGAAAGTACTGTGATTTTAGAAGTTCTTACGTCTACTGTGGCTGCACTCTCTCAGAATATCATCTGTGATTGCTGAAGCTACACCTGCCTCCACTGTAAGTCAAGGTCAGTGAGAGTGAATGAGGCTTCACTGTAAATTTTAGGTTTCAGGCAAGAAGGAAATCAGATCCTAGGTTGAGACTAAAATACAAGAGGAAGAATGTTACCAGGTGGCAATGAAATATCATCATGTGGCTCAGGCACTAGTGCCCTGTGATTGAATCTGATGTAAGCGGCTAAGAGGTTCTGCAAATGACTGAGTGAGCTCTGAGGAAGTAAAGGCCCTATGATGAGCACGTTTAAGGTATCTCACTTTTACAGAATGTTTCACTAGGAAATTGGTGATGGTCAAAAATCTTTCTTGTGAGTATCTCATAGTCAGAAACAAAGTCATCACTACTGAAAACCAAACTTTTTGTTGCTTTTGTTTTATTTAGTTATTGATAGATTGATTTTGTTAGTGTATTGCTTGCATGTCTGTTTTCTTCTTTTCCGTAGAAAGTAAATTTCAAGAAAACAGGGACCTTGATGCCTAAAGACGAGACCTACTTCAATAAACATTTTTGATTCACTGCTACTATTGGTATCCACGTTTCAATTGAAATATAGAGGAAGATAGCTTGCTCAGAAATGAGAGACAGGAACAAGGTTGACCTAAGAACTATTCTCTCTTGCTTTCTATCAAATGTAAAAGTCCTAGTGAACCATAGGGGTCTGCTGAAGAAAGTTTGTTGGTAAAATTCTTTTCCATGAAATACATTTGAAATATGTATGGTTTAGACACAGAGTTTGAGAACACCGATTCTTGAGCTGAACTCAGATGGGACAAAGGGGAGAGGTAAGGAGAAAGAAGCGATCGAAGAATAGAAGCAGAGGAGCAGAAAGCTAAATGTTATCTGGGGAACTGTGAAGCCCAATCCCCCAAAACAACATGGCAGATCATGTTGACCAATCAGGCAAGAAACTTCATTTTTATTTTCAAGGTAATACAGAGCCAAAGAAGAGCTTTTGATATGAAAAGTCATTTACAGCAGGGATTACTTTATAGGCAACATTCGGAACTGATTTTAAAAGCAAGAGGGGAGAGTACCATTATCATCATAGAAAATATGTTTTTATATGTGAGGACAACATTAACCTCTACTGCAAAGTTAGGTTATTATTTCCATTCTACTATATCACCAGAAGTTGAAAAAATTGCTTCGACAACAAATATGAAATGGCTGTGTTGGGCAAACCACAAGTATTAAATCCAGGAAACAGAAATTGGCTTTCAATATTTGTAATAAAAAATAGAACCATTTCTTTACTTTCCTCCAATCTTAATACATCTTTAACTTCTCTTTCAGACTTTTTTTCCTTATCTACTTTGCTCTGTAAGTTTTCAAGTCCTACATGAGACCAATGTGTCTGAGTGACTCTTCCCTTGGGGGTGATGAGTAAGGGGAATAAAATATAACTTTGATTTGGTGCCTTACTGCTTCAGACCTCTGGTAGCTCTGCATTATCCCTTTATAGGCAGAGTAGTTGAGGTTTGACTAAGTGGTTGGACGTAACGTTTAAACAAAGAAAAAAAAAAAAGCCCAGAGCATTTCAGCATATGCATTGTAAACATTCCAGTACATAGCAGTGGCCTGTGAGCTGTCATTTAATAGATGCCCATGTATGAGAGCTTTACATACATCATTTATAGCTCTCCAGCAGTTTAAGGAAGTCAACCAGCCTCTGGACTTTCCCCTTCATCCCCCTTCCCTTGTATCCCAGAATCTAGATAAACTGTGGTCATTTTAATACTTATGTAATAATTGTTTGAAATGTAAAAATTTAGTGAGCATCTAGGTATAAAACTATTAGTCATTATAAATAGAAAATATCAGCACTGATTATTACTTAGTGTTGTAAGTTATACGCTAAGTGTTTGATGTAGTTACCTATTGAATCCCCTCCGATTTTTAGTATGGTCAGATTATTATCATTTAAGGATGGTGATGAGTAATCTTCTGCAGATCATCATGGGCACAGAGCCAAACCCTGCATCCCACTACAGAAAGATTTGTTTTCATCATAGCTACTGTTCCACTTGGTTTCTTTGGTAATAGATCTTTCCATCTAGACAAGTGTTTCTCAACCTGTGGGTTGTGATCCTTTTGAGGGTTGAATGATCCTTTCCTCGATGTCACATATCACACAATTGTCTTAAACAACAATTATTTACACTGTGATTAATAACAGTAGCAAAATTACAGTTATGAAGTAGCAACAAAAATGATTTTCAGTTTTGGGGTCAACACACCATGATAAACTGTATTAAGGGGTCACAGCATTCAGAGGGTTGAGTGCCACTGCTTTAGAATCCTGTAGTGAGAGCTGGACCATCATTGTGTCTGAGCTTGTCATGTAATAGACTAGTGAACTATGGTCTAGAGTGTTTAAGTGACCAGTGAAATGTAATCTGGAGACAGCTCTGGGAGCAAAACAAAGACTTCCCTCCTCCTTGCCCTGGCTTATTCTGTTTATACTTTCATTAGATTGGTTGGAATAAAATATTTTAAGACTATCATTTTTCATAACAGTGTAATAAACTTACCAGCCCTTTAAAAAAACTGTTAAATGAGATCAACGTGCTCAAATTCAAATTATAGAGGTATAGACTTAATGCAGAGTCCAAGGTCAGACAGCCAACCTCCACAGCAGCTCTCCAAGGGCAGAGAGTGAAGGTAGAATTCTCTTCAACATAAGAAAATATGGTCAACATTTCACTACCGTTTGAAGATACAGCAAAAAAAAAAAAAAAAAAAAAAAAAGACACAACAAAACATAGTTTTTCTATTTCTATTCTACTTCCCACTGAAGGACTTATTTCTGAATGCAGCAAACACTGAACGAAGCTTACTGACAAGAGTAGCCATATTGCCAAAGCAGAAGGATGGGCAGGGAGTCAGTTAATAGCTATGCAGATGTGCAAAGAGTGTATACACATGAGCATTTTCTCATATTACCTTAGTGTACTTTCAGAGACATGTGGTACTGAGGTGCAAAAATAAAGGTAAGCAAAGAAATAGCACACACCTATTTCATGTACACCTGGCCCATGTCCTTTTATAGTGAATGAAGTTGTTTTTTTTTTTTTCAATGTTAACACGAAAGACAGAATTCATGCAGAAAAACAACAACAGCGACTTGTCTGACAAAATGATATTTGCTAGTTACCCAAAAAAAGACTCATGGATCTCCACATCCAGCTTGTAATAGTTAAAACTGCTTGTTGAGTTGACAGGTGCTTGAATCACCTAGGAGGAAAACCTATGTGTGTATTTGTGATGGGTCATGTTAGGATGGCTTTGGCTTCTGGGAAGGTGTGTACAGGATTAACTGAGGTTGGAAGAACATCTTCAGTGTGGGCAGCACTATTTCACAGGCTGGGGTCCTGGAGCAAATAAAAAGGAGAATTTTAGCTATGCACAGGCATTATTCTTTACCTGCTTCTCAATGGTGGATGCAATGCGACCAGGGGACCATCTGCTCAAGTCCCCATTGTCATGACATCAGCGCCACGGTGGACTGAAACCTCAGAATGTGAGCCAAAATAAATGCTTCCTCCTTTCACTGCTGCTTGTCAGCTATGTGTGTGTGTGTGTGTGTGTGTGTGTGTGTGTGTGTGTGTGTGTGTAAATTTTATTTTAAATTTTTATTTTGGATATTTTATGTATTTACATATCAAATGTTATTCTCTTTTCCTTCTCTTTCCTCCTGTCTCCCTTCTTTTGCTTCCATGAAGATGTTCCCACTATCAATGACCCAGTCCCCATCGTCCTGGCTTTCCCCTATACTGGGAAAATGAGCTTTCACAGGACCAGAGGCTTCTCCTCCTATTGATGCAAGACAATTGCATCCTCTGTTACACATGCTGCTGGAGTGATGTACTTATTGGTTGGAGTTTTAGTCCCTGGGAACTTGGGGGGGTGTTGGTTGGTTGGTTGATATTGTTGTTCTTCCAATGGGGTTCAAACCCTTTCAGCTCCTTCAGTCCTTTCACTAGCTCCTACATTGGGTCCCCATGCTCAATCTGATGGTTAGCTGCAAGCATCCTCAGCTGTGTGAGTATGGCTCCGGTAGAGGCTCTGAGGAGATGTCTATATCAGGCTGCTGTCAGCAAGCACTTCTTGGCATGAGGAAAAATGATTGGGTTTGGTGGTTGCATATGGAAAGGATTCCCAGGTATGGCAGTCTCCAAATGACATTTTCTTCAGTCCTTGCTCCACTCTTTGTCCCTGTATTTCCTCCCATGACTATTTTGTTCTCTCTTGTAAGAAGGACTGAAGCATCTACATATTTGTCTTCCTTCTTTCTGAGCTTCACATGGTCTGTGAATTGTTTCTTGGGTATTTCTAGCTTTTGGGTTAGAATCTGTTTATCACTGAATGCACACTGTGTTTGTTCTTTTGTGACTGGGTTGTCTCACTCAGGATGATATATTCTAGTTCCATACATTTGTCTAAGAATTTCATGTAGTCACTATTTTATTAGCTGAGTACTCCATTGTGTAAATGTACCATATTTTCTGTATCCATTCCTCTGTTGAAGGACATCTGGGTTCTTTCCAGTTTCTAGCTATTATAAGTAAGGCTGCTATGAACATAGTGGGGCATGTGCCCTTATATGTTAGAGCCTCTTTTGGGTATAAACCCAGGCATTGTATTGCTGGGTCCTCAGATAGTAATAAATCAAATTTTCTGAGGAACCTTCAGACTAATCCCCAGAGTGGTTGTACCAGATTACAATCCCACCAACAATGAAAGAGTTTTTCTTTTTCTCTAAATCCTCACCAACATCTGCTGTCACCTGAGTTTTTGATCTTAGCCACTCTGACTGGTGTAAGTTGGAATCTCAGGGTTGTTTTGATGTGCATTTCCCTGATGCCTAAGGATGTTGAATATTTCTTTAGGTACTTCTCAGCCATTTTGTATTTCTCAGCCATTTGAGAATTATTTGTTTAGCTCTGTACTGCATTATTTAACAGGATTATTTGATTCTCTGAAGTCTATCGTCTTGAGTTCTTTGTATGTATTGAATATTAGCCCTCTATCAGATGTAGGATTGGTAAAAATCTTTTCCCAATCTTCTGCTTTCTATTTTTGTCCTATTGGCAGTTACCTTTGTCTTATAGAAGCTTTGCAATTTCATGAGGTCCCATTTGTTTACTCTTGATATTAGAGCCATTGGTGTTCTGTTCAGGAAAATTTCCCCTGGGCCTATGTGTTCTAAGCTCTTTCCCACTTACTCTTTTATTAGTTTCAGTGTGTATGGTTTATATGGAAATCTTTAATCCACTTGGACTTGAGCTTTGTACAAAGAGATACATATTGTTTGATTTACATTCTTCTACATGCTGACTGCCAGTTGAACCAACACCATTTGTTAAAAATGCTGTATTTTTTCCATTGAATGTTTTTAGCTCCTTTGTCAAAGAACACGTCACCATAAATATGTAGATTCTTTTCTGGGTCCTCAATTCTATCCAATTAATCTACTTGCCTTTCTCTGTACTAATACCATGCAGTTTTATTTGTTTGTTTGTTTGTTTTTGTCATGATTAATCTGTAATACAGCTTGAGGTTAGGAATGGTGATTTCCCCCAGAAGTTCCTAGATAGATTTTGCTATGATTTTTGTTGTTTTTTGTTTTTGTTTTGCTATTCCAAATGAATTTGCAAATCGCTCTTTTTAACTCTATGAAGAATTGAGTTGGAATTTTGATGGGGATTGCATTGAATCTGTAGATTGCTTTTGGCATGATGGTCATTTTTAATTTGATTCTACCAATCCATGAGCAGGGGAGAACTTTCCATCTTCTGCAATCTTTTTTGATTTCTTTCTTCAGACTTCAAGTTCTTGCCATACAGATCTTTTACTTGGTTGGTTAGGGTTACACCAAGGTATTTGATATTATTTTGGACCATTAGAAGAGCGTCATTTCTGTAATTTTTTTTCTGACTGTTTATCCTTCGAATAGGAGAAGGCTACTGATTTGTCTGAGTTAATTTTATATCCAGCGAATTGCTGAAGTTTTTTTTTTTTTTTTTTTTTTTTTTTTTTTTTTTAAATCAGGTTTAAGAGTTCTCTAGTGGAATTTTTGAGGTCACTTAAGTATACTATCATGTCATCTGCAAATAGTGATATTTTGACTCCTTTCTTTCCAATTTGTATCCCTTTGACCTCCTTTGTTGTTTAATTGCTCTGGCTAGGAATTCCAGCCTTGTCCAGACCCTCATTTTAGTGAGATTGCATCAAGTTTCTCACCATTTAATTTGATGTTGGTTACTGCTTTTCTCTATATTGCTTTTAATATGTTTAGGTATGGGCCTTGAATTCTTGATCTTCCCAAGACTTTTATCATGAAGGGGTGTTGAATTTTATCAAATGCTTTTTCATATATTATTTTCCTTTGAGTTTGTTTATATAGTGGATTATGTTAATAAATTGTTATATATTGAACCATCCCTGCATCTCTTGGATGCAGCCTACTTGATTATGGTGAATGATTGTTTTTATGTGTTCTTGGATTTGGTTTGCAAGAATTTTATTGAGTATTTTTGCATCAATGTTCATGAGGGAATTTGGTCCTAAGTCTCTTTCTTTGTAGGGTCTTTGTGTGGTTTAGATATAAGTAGAATTGTGGCTTCGAAGAACGAATTGGGTGGGTTTCCTTCTGTTTCCATTTTGTAAAATAGTTTGAAGAATATTGGTATTAGGTTTTTGAAAGCTTGATGTAATCCTGCACTAAACCAATCTGGTTCAGGGTTGTTTTTCATTGGGCTTTTAATGACCACTTCTATTTCTTTAGGGGCTATGGGACTGTTTAGATGTTTTATCTGACCTTGATTTAACTCTGATATCTGGTATCTGTCTACAAAATGTTCCATTTCCTCTAGGTTTTTCAGTTTCATTGCATATAGGCTTTTGTAGCAGAATCTGAAAAATTTTTTGAATTTGCTCAGTTTCTGTTGTTATTTCCCCCTTTTCGTTTCTGAGTTTGTTTATTTAAATACTCTCCCTGTACCTTCTGATTAGTCTGGCTACGGGTTTGTTGATCTTGTTGATTTTATCCAAGATCCAGCTGCTGGTTTTGTTGATTCTTTGTATATTTCTTTTTGTTTTTAATAGGTTGATTTCAGCTCTGAATTTATTTCCTGCCATGTACTCCTCTTGGGTATATTTGCTTCTTTTTATTCTAGAGTTTTCATGTATGCTGTCAAGCTGTTAGTGTATGCTCTTTCCTGTTTTTTTTTTTTTTTTTTTTTTTTTGGAGCTTCATAGACCTATGAGTTTTCCTGGTAGGACTGCTTTCATTGTATCCCATAAGTTTGGCTATGTTGCGCATTCTTCTTCATTAAATTCTAAAAAAAATCTTTAATTTCTTTCTTTATTTCTTTCTTGACCAAATTGTCATTGAGTAGAACATTGTTCAGTTTTTATTAGTATGTGGGCTTTCTGTTGTTTTTGGTGTTAAACACCAGCCTCAGTCCATGGTAATCTGATGGGATGCATAAGATTATTTCAATATTCTTGTATGTGGTGAGTCCTGTTTGTGACTGATTATATGTTCAGTTTTGAAAAAGGTATCATGAGGTTCTGAGAAGAAGGTACATTCTTTTGTTTTATGATGAAATGTTCTACAGATATCTGTTAAATCCATTTGGTTC
This sequence comes from Micromys minutus, assembly GCF_963924665.1. NCBI lineage: Eukaryota > Metazoa > Chordata > Mammalia > Rodentia > Muridae > Micromys > Micromys minutus. The sequence continues at coordinate 35,428,763 of NC_137960.1, read as the reverse complement.
ATAACTTCTGTTAGTTTCACTTCATCTCTGTTTAGTTTCGTTTTCATTGATGAAAGTGGGGTGTTGAAGTTTCCCATTATTATTGTGTTTGGTGCATGGTGCAATGTATGCTTTGAGCTTTAGTAGAGTTTCTTTTATGAATGTGGGTTCCCTTGCATTTGAAGCATAGATGTTCAGGATTGAGAATTCATCCTGATAGATTTTTTTCTTTGATGAGTATGAAGTGTCCTTTTTTATCTTTTTTTGATGACTTTTAGTTGAAAGTCAATTTTATTGGATATTTGAATGGCTACTCCAATTGTTTCTTGGGACCATTTCTTTGAAAAAAATTTCCCAGGCTTTTACTCTGGTATCTTATTCACTGAGTTGAGTTTCTAGTATGCAGCAAAATGCTGGGTCCTCAGATGTCCTTCAGAAGACGAATGGATACAAAAATTGTGGTACATATACACAATGGAATACTACTCAGCCACCAGAAACAATGACTTAACCAAATTCTTAAGAAAATGGCTGCATCTAGAGAAGATCATCCTGAGCGGGATAACCCAGTCACAAAAGAACAGACATAATATGCAGTCACTGATAGTAGGATGCTAACCCCAGAGGCTTGCACTCCCCCAGAAACAACTCACAGACTGTATGAAGTCCAAGAAATAAAGAAAACAAAAAATATACATATATTCACAAAACAAGAAGACTTTGACTATTTCCATGTTGCGTTTTGTTTTGCATGTACTTTACGCTTATTGCAACTAGTAGGTTTTCAATGCATACTGTCAAGCCCTTGAAAAAAATCAAGTACTGACTAAAAAATATATTCACATGGTTTTATGTAAAATTTATTTTAATGTCTGAAAAAACAGTACTGACAAAAATGTATAATTTTAAGCAAAAAATGTTTAAAATCTGTACATTTATCTTTGTTTTGCAAAATAAAATCGTTTAAAAAAAATGCTGGGTCCTATTTTTGTGTCCAGTTTAATAGTCTATGTCTTTTTATTGAGGAATTGAGTCCATTGATGTTAAGAGAAATTAAGGAATAGTGATTGTTTTTTCCTGTTATTTCTGTTGTTAGAGGTAGAAATGTGTTTGAGTGGCTATTTTCTTTTGAGTTTGTTGAAAGTTTACTTTCTTGTGTCTCCTAGGGCATAGTTTTCCTCCTTGTGTTGGAGTCATCCATCTATAATCTTTAGTAGGGCTGGATTTGAGGAAGGATGTAGGCTTGATTATTGGAGGCCTCACAGGAATATCTCTGGTCTGGCTAAGTGTACGTGATCAGGGAAGGGGGTGAGAAAATTCAGGCAAGGAGGAGAAGCTGCTTCTGTCATTTCTGCTGCTGCAGGACATCTGGCTATGCTGAGCCAACAAGAGAGTTACTAGTTGGCAAGTTGTGCAGTGGGGCTGGCCACGGTTTCCCGGAGACCAGATCTCTTCCCAAGCAAGGTGTTACAGCTCTCCTGACAGTTGGAGTAATTACTGCACACCTTTAATCCTTCTGGAGAGGATTCTTACATATAGTTTGGGGATGGATCAGGGTCTGACAACAGGTTCTTCCTCTTGGCTTGGCCTGAGAGCTTTGGGACACCTCATCTACATATTTGGGAGCTTGGTCCTGCTTCTATATGACTGGTCTTTCTTGAGCTTATGTGACCTATGATCACATCCTGGTTGTTGCCCTACATGATTCAAATCTCTGTACAGGGGGCTTTGGGAAGCTGTAGTTATGGGAGAGAGGCCTGATCTCCTAGGAGATTAAGAGGATTCCTGTTGTTTTTTAGGGTTTCTGGGGCTTTGATGTATCTCTTCCAGGAATCAAGATATCTTTTACAGACCACAGAACTATATTGTGTAAAAATTTTTTTCTGTCATGAAATATCTTGGTTTATCCATCTATGTTAATTGACAGTTTTGCTGGATATAGTTGCCTGGGCTGGCATTTGTTTTCTCTTAGGGTCTTTATGACATCTCTCGAAATTCTTGTAGATTTCATTGTCTCTGTTGAGAAGTCTGATGCAATTATGATAGGTATGCCTTTATATGTTACTTGACCTTTTTCCCTTACTGCTTTTAATATTTTTTTTTGTTTTTTGCATTTGGTGCTTTGATTATTATGTGGCAGGAGAAATTTTTTTTAACAACTTTATTTTAAAGAACAAAGATAAATGTACAGATTTTTAGCATTTTGTGCATAAAAGTATATAATACATTTTTGTCAGTACTTGTTTTTATTTTAAAGGTTTGATAGTGTGATCAAGATCCCACCAGTTACAATGAGCAAAAAGTACATGTAAAACAAGATGCAACCTAGAAATAGTCAAAGTTTTCTTGGTGTGTAAAGATTTTTTTTTTTTTTTAAGAATGAGCAGATAGTACATGTAATTCAGGGTACAACCCGGAATTTGTCAATGCATTCTTGGTGAGTAAGAATTGAGCATGACTATTTTTTTTGTTTTATTTTCTTTTTTTCTTGGACTTTATACAGTCTGTGAGTTATTTCTGGGGCAGTTCGAGCCTCTGGGGTTAGCATCTCACTATCAGTGACTGCATATTATGTCTGTTCTTTTATGACTGGATTATCTCACTCAGAATGATATTCTCTAGATGCAGCCATTTTCTTAAGAATTTGGTTAAGTCATTGTTTCTGGTGGCTGAGTAGTATTCCATTGTGTAAATGTACCACAATTTTTGTATCCATTCATCTTCTAAAGGACATCTGGGTTCTTTCCAGCTTCTGGCTATTATAAATAGAGCTGCTATGAACATTGTGGTGCATATATCTTTGTTGTGTATTAAAGTGTCTCTGGGGTATATGACCAGAAGTGGAATAGCTAGGTCTTCAGGTATTACTATATCCAATTTTCTGAGGTATCGCCAGACTGATTTCCAGAGTGGTTGTATTAGTTTGCAACCCCACCAACAGTGGAGAAGTGTTCCTCTTTCTCCGCAGCCTCGCCAGCATCTGCTGTCATATGAGTTTTGGATCTTGGTCAATCTGACTGGTGTGAGGTGGAATCTCAGGGTTGTTTTGATTTGCATTTCTCTGATGGTTAAGGATGTCGAGCACTTCCTCAGATGTTTCTCAGCCATTCCATATTCCTCAGCTGAGAATGTATTGTTTAGCTCTGTGCCCCATTTTTTTATTGGGGTTGTTTGATTCTCTGGTGTCTAGCTTTTTGAGTTCTTTATATACCTTGGATATTAGGCCTCTATCTGATGTGGAGTTGGTAAAAATCTTTTCCCATTCTGTTGGCTGACGTTTTGTTTTCTTGACAATGTCCTTAGCCTTACAGAAACTTTGCAATCTCATTAAGTCCCATTTGTTAATCTTTAACCTTAGAGATTGAGCCATTGGTGTTTTGTTCAGGAAATTTTCTCCTGTGCCTATGTGTTCTAAGGTTTTCCCTACTTTCTCATCTAATAGTTTCAGTGTATCTGGTTTAATGTGGAGATCTTTGATCCACTTACACTTGAGCTTTGTACAGGGAGATAAGAACGGGTCTATTTTCATTCTTTTGCATGCTGAGTGCCAGTTGGACCAGCACCATTTGTTGAATAGGCTGTCCTTTTTCCATTGAATGTTTAGGGCTCCTTTTTCAAAAATCAGGTGACCATATACCTGAGGGCTCATTTCTGGATCTTCTATTCTAATCCATTGATCCACATGCCTATTTCTGTACCAGTACCATGCAGTTATCAGCACAATTGCCTTGTAATACAGCTTGAAGTCAGGGATAGTGATTCCCGCAGATGTTTTCTTGTTGTTGATGATGGATTTCGCTATTCTAGTTCTTTTGTTATTCCATATAAAATTGCACATTGATCTTTCCAATTCATTGAAGAACTGTGTTGGAATTTTGATGGGGATTGCATTGAATCTGTAGATTGCTTTTGGTAGGAAAGCCATTTGTAAAATGTTGATTTTTCCAATCCATGAGCATGGGAGATCTTTCCATTTTCTGAGATCATCCTCAATTCCTTCTTTAGAGGTTTGAAGTTCTTGTCATACAGGTCCTTCACTTGCTTAGTTAGAGTCACACCAAGGTATTTCATAGTTTTTGTGACGATTGTGAAGGGTACATTTTCCCTAATTCCTTTCTCCACATGTTTGTCCTTTCAGTATAGGAAGGCTACTGATTTGTTTGAGTTAATTTTGTATCCATCCACTTTGCTGAACTTGTTTATCAGCTGTAGGAGTTCTCTGGTGGAGTTTTTGGGGTCACTTAAGTACACTATCATGTCATCGGCAAAGAGTGATGTTTTTATCTCTTCCTTTCCGATTTGTATCCCCTTGATTTCCTTTTGCTGTATAATTGCTCCAGCCAGGACTTCCAGTACTATGTTGAATAGGTAGGAGGAGAGTGGGCAGCCTTGTTGAGTCCCTGATTTTAGTGGGATTGCTTCAAGTTTCCCACCATTAAGTGTGATGTTGGCTGTTGGTTTGCTGTATATTGCTTTTATTATGTTTACGTGTGGACCTTGGATTCCTGTTCTTTCCAGGACTTTTAACATGAAGTGGTGTTGAATTTTGTCAAATGCTTTCTAAGCATCTAGTGAGATGATCATGTGATTTTGTTCTTTGAGTTTGATTATATGGTGGATTACATTGATGAATTTCCTTATAATAACCATCCCTGCATTCCGGGGATGAAGCCTACTTGGTTATGATGAATGATCATTTTGATGTGTTCTTGCATTCAGTTTGCAAGGATTTTGTTGTGTATTTTTGTGTCAATGTTCATAAATGAGATTGGTCTGAAGTTCTCTTTCCTTGTAGGGTCCTTGTGTGGTTTAGGTATGAGGGTTATTGTAGCCTCAAAAAATGAGTTAGCTTGTATTCCATCTGATTCTATCTTTTGGAATAGTTTGGAGAGTATTGGTTTTATATCCGCAATAAATGTCTGATAAAATTCTGCATTGAACCCGTCTGGACCTGGGCTTTTTTTGGTTGGGAGGCTTTTGATGACTTCTTCTATTTCTTTAGGTGTTATGGGATTATTTAGATGGTTTACTTCGTCCTGGTTTAACTTTAGGATCTTGTATCTGTCTAGGAATTCGTCCATTTCCTCCAGATTTTCCAATTTTGTGGAGTATAAGTTTTTGTAGTAGGATCTGATGATTTCTTGAATTTCCTCAGTTTCAGTTTTTATGTCTCCACTTTCCTTTCTGATTTTGTTAATTTGTATACTCTCTCTTTGCCCTCTAGTTAGTCTGGCTAGGGGTTTATCAATCTTGTTGATTTTCTCAAAGAACCAACTCTTGGTTTTGTTGATTTTTTCAATGGTTCTTTTTGATCCTATTTGGTCTATTTCTGTCCTAATTTTGATTATTTCTTGCCATCTACTCTTCTTGGGTATATCTGCTTCCTTTTGTTCTAGGGCTTTTAGCTGTGCTGTCAGGTTGCTGATGTAGCTCTCTCCAGCTTCTTTTTGGAAGCACTTAGGGCTATGAGTTTTCCTCTCAGTACTGCTTTCATTGCATCCAATAGGTTTGGGTATGTTGTGTTTTTGTTTTTGTTAAATTCTAGAAAATCCTTATTTTCTTTCTTTATTTCTTCTTTGACCCTGCTATCCTTTAACAGAGCGTTGTTTAGTTTCCATGTGTATGTAGGCTTTTTGTTGTCTTTGTTGTTGTTAAAGACCAGCCGTAGACCATCGTGATCTGAGAGGATGCATGGGAGTATTTCAATCTTCTTATATCGATGGAGGCTCGTTCTGTGTCCAATTATGTGGTCAATTTTTGAGAAGGTGCCATGGGGTGATGAGAAGAAGGTATATTCTTTTGCTTTAGAATGATATATTCTGTAGATATCTATTAAGTCTAGTTGGTTCAAAGTCTCTGCTAGTTTTGCTGTGTCCTTGTTCAGTTTCTGTCTCCATGATCTCTCCATTGGTGAGAGTGGGGTATTAAAGTCTCCCACTATTGTTGTGTGGGGTGAAATGTATTTTTTGAGCTTTAGTAGGGTTTCTTTTATGAATGTGGGTGCCTTTTTATTTGGAGCATATATGTTAAGGATTGAGAGTTCCTTCTGACAGATTTCTCCGGTAATGAGTAAAAAGTGTCCTTCCTTATCTTTTTTGATAACTTTTGTTTGGAAATTTACTTTATTTGATATTAGAATAGCCACTCCAGCTTGCTTCTTGGGACTGTTTGCTTGGAAGTTTTTTCCCACCCTTTTACTCTGAGATAGTGTCTGTCTCTTTCTCTGAGATGAGTTTCCTGTATGCAGCAAAAGGCTAGATTTTGTTTATGTATCCAGTCTGATAGCCTATGTCTCTTTATTGGGGAGTTGAGTCCATTTATGTAAATAGATATCAAGGAATAGTGGTTTCTGTTTCCTGCTATTATTGCTTTTGTAGGTTGAGTTGTGTCTGTGTCTTTTTCTTCTTTTGGTTTTCTTGCTTAGGAGTTTTCTTGTTTTTACTAGGATGTAGTTCCCCTCTTTGTATTGGGTTTTCCACCTATAATTTGTTGTAGTGCTGGGTTTGTGGTCAGATATTGTTTAATTTAGATTTGTCTTGAGATATCTTTATCTCTCCATCTATGGTGATTGATAGTTTTGCTGGGTATAGGAGCTTGGGATGGCACTTGTGCTCTCTTAGGGTGTGCATGATGTCTGCCCCGGCTCTTCTAGCTTTCATAGTCTCTGTTGAGAAATCGGGTGTGATTCTGATTGGTCTGCCTTTATATGTTACCTGACCTTTTTCCCTTACTGCTTTTAGTATTTTTCTTTGCTTTGGGCACTTGGTGTTTTGACTATTACGTGTCGGGAGGTATTTCTTTTCTGGTCCAACCTATTTGGAGTTCTGAAGGCTTCTTTTATGCTTGTGGTAATCTCATTCTTGAGGGTAGGGAAGTTTTCTTCTATGATTTTGTTGAAGATATTTACTGTGCCTCTTAGTTGATACTCTTCTCCCTCTTCTATTCCTATTATCCTTAGGTTCGGTCTTCTCATTGTGTCCTGGATTTCCTGGACATTTTGGGTTAGGAGCTTTTTGTTTTTTGCATCTTCTCTGGCTGTTTTGTCTATGTTTACAATGTTGTCTTTTGCCCCCGAGATTCTCTCTTCCATCTCTTGTAGTCTATTGGAAATGCTTGCTTCTTTGACTCCTGATTTCTTTTTTAGGTGTTCTACCTCTAGGGTTATCTCTTTTAGTGTTTTCTTTATTGTGTTAATTTCCATTTTAATTTCCCTCTTTTATTCTTTCATCTCTTTGGTTCTGTTTTCCTCTAGTTCTTTGAGTTCTTTGAGTGTTTTTCTTGTTTCCTCTTTGAAAGCTTCTAATTCTTTATTGTTTTTCCTCCCGTTCTTGTTTAAGTATCTCTATCAGCATCTTGAGGTATGATTTTAGGTCTGAGTCTTCTTTTTCTGGAGTGTGTGGCATTCCAATGTTTGCTGTTATTGGAGAGCTGGGTTCTGGTATTGCCAGGTTATCTTGGTTTCCTTGGGACATACTCTTTAGCTTTCCTCTTGGCATCTTGTTGTCAGTGATATGTACTTGCCTTTCCCTTGTATCTGGTCTGTGTCCCTGGATCTCCACTGGTCCAGGTGTCAGATTGGCCAAGCCCTGTTCTGTGCCCTGAAGTCGCTGCCGGGTGGAAACAGAAGTTCCAAAGTTGTGTTCCTGGTCCCTGGATCAGGCAGGCCTGGGGATGCGCTTACCGTGTGCACTCAGCAGAGATCTCTCTGCTCCCTGGCTGCCCAGATCTCCTACTCACCAGTCTTTAAAGCTTTAGGAGCTGCTGATCCGGGTGGCAGATGGGCCACACCCTGTTCTGTGCCCTGAAGTCTCCGTTGGGTAGAAACAAGTTCCAAAGTTGTGTTCCTGGTCCCTGGATCAGGTATGGCTGGGGGTGTGCTTACTGTGTGCACTCCGCAGAGATCTCTCTGCTCCCTGGCTGTCCAGATCTCCTACTCACCCGATAGGAGGAATTTTTTTCTGGTCCAATCTATTTGGAGTTCTGTAGGCTTCTTGTGTGTTCATGGTGATCTCTTTAGGTTAAAGAAATTTTCTTCTATAATTTTACTGAAGATATTTACTAGCCCTTTAAATTGGAAGTATTCACTCTCTTTTACACCTATGAACCTTAGGTTCTTGTCTTCTCATTTTGTCCTGGATTTCTTAGCTGTTTTGAGTTAGGAGCTTTTTGCTTTTTGCATTTTCTTTGACTATTGTGTTAATGTTTTCTATGGTATCTTCTGCACATGAGATTCTCTCTTCAATATCTTGTATTTTGTTGGTGATGCCTTTATCTGTGACTCCTAATCTCTTTCCTAGATTTTTTTTTTATTTCCAGGTTGTCTCTCCTTGTTGGTTTTTTATTGTTTATATTTTCATTTTTAGATTGTGGATGATTTTGTTCAATTTCTTCACCTGTTTGGTTGTTTTCCTGCAACTCTTTAAGAGATTTTTGTGTTTCCTCTTAAAGGGCTTCTACTTGTTTACCTGTGTTCTCCTGCATTTCTAAGGGAGTTATTCCTTTCCCTTTAACTGTCCTCTAACATCATCATGAGATGTGATTTTTTTAAATCCAAATCTTGCTTTTCTGGTGTGTTGCAATATCTACTTGCTGAGATAGTAAAACTGGGTTCTGATGTTGCCCAGTTGTCTTGGTTTCTGTTGTCTAGGTTCTTGTGCTTGCCTCTTGCCATCTTGTTATTTGTGACATTAGTTGGTCTTGCTGTCTCTAACTGGAGCTTGTCCCTCCTGTGGTTCTGTGAGCCCGTGATCTTAGGAGTGAGAGCACTCCTGGGAGACCAGCTCTCTCTAGGCAGGTTTTGGGTCTGGAGGGCTATGGGACAGCCTTGGCTCTGGGTACAGATGCATGCCAGAAAGGTTCTGTCACAGGCCACTCTGTGGCTTCTGTGTCCTGCGTGCTCCTGGTGGCTTTCCTTGGACTGTCAGTGGAGTGAAAGTTGGATTCCACCTGTGGGCTTAGGCATGAGAGCATTCCTATGAGACCAGCTCTCTGTGGGTAGGTTTTGGGTCTAAAGGGCTGTGGGACAACCCTAACTCTAGGAGCAGGTAGTTACTGAAAGGGTCCAGTTCCAGGTAGCCCCACAATTCCTGTGCCCTGTGTTTCCCTGGTGTGTCTCTTTGGACAGTCAGTGGAGAGAAAATAGGGCACTACCTGTGGGTTTAAACGTGAGAGTGGCCCTGATAGGTCACCTCTCTGTGGGCAGGTTTTGGGTTGTGATGGCCATGGGATGGCCCCAGCTCTTGGCTCAGTTGGAGACCAGAAGGCTGTCAGCTATTTTCTTACAGTGATAAGGGAGATAGTTAACTCATTGCTCTTTAGAGGATGTTTTCTCAGTTTGCTTGAGTGTTATGAAGATATTTTTTTTTTAGTAGCCGAGAATACACAAAACCAAGGGGGGGGGGGGAAACAGAGGACACAACATCATGTTCTCTCAGCATTTTAATGTTAAAACATGAAGGTGGTTCATCTAGAGAATATCATTCTGAGTGAGATAACCCAGTCACAAAAGAACAGACATAATATGCAGTCACTGATAGTGGGATGCTAACCCCCAGAGGCTCGCACTGCCCCAGAAACAACTCACAGACTGTAGGAAGTCCAAGAAATAAAGAAAACAAAAAAAAAAAAAAAAAAAAACAAAACAAAAAAATCTTTACACAACAAGAAAACATTGACTATTTTCATGTTACATTTTGTTTTGCATGTACTTTGTGCTCATTGTAACTATTGGGTTTTCGATGCATACTGTCAAACCTTTAAAAAGATCAAGTACTGACTATTCATATAGATTTATGTAAAAATTATTTTAAAATCTGAAAAAAAGTACTGACAAAAATGTATTGTATAATTTTACGCAAAAAATGCTTGAAATCTGTACATTTATCTTTGTTTTGTAAATAAAGATGTTAAAAAAAAACATGAAGGTGGCAGCACTTTCTGTTGTACTTTCCTTTTTTGATGCCAGTGCAGTGGCTTGTACCCATCTAGCATTCAAGGGAAGCTGTAAGGGAGAAAAGTCATTATCAGGGACAAGCACAGTATACAACATGGGAGGCTCAGCCAAAACAAAGAGAAAGGAAGTTACCATCAAATTCAAGGAGAGATTTTTATTGACTAGGCTTAAAGAATATATTTTTAATTTTTAAATTTAGATAATCATGATAGAAAATTCGTATCAAACAGCCACCATAAACAGTTTATTCTTTTTATTGTGGGGGGAATATATTAATCAATAATTAGGTAAGCTAAGATATAAATGAGTACTTTACTGAGTTCAGTTCTCAGTAAAGATTTTAGTAGCCTCTGAAAAGAAGCTAAAAGGTAGGCATTATGCACATAAGACTTTGAGTTGATTATATGTTATGTATATCAAACCTTTCCTCCTCCCCCATGAGTAGCTGGCAACAGCTTAGTCCATTCTGAATATTGTTCCCTCACACTATTGATTGCTAATTCTGATGGTCTTTAGCTTTTAAACATTATGTTCTCCACTGGTCAGTTCCCATTTTTCTAATCTTTTCAAGTTGTGTGCATACATCCTTGCCTATGCTTAAATTTTGACTCATTTTCTCTGTTTTCTGCTTGTACTATCAAATGTTGGATTTTTGGTGCACAATGAGGTGAGAGTTACATTCTTCCATAAGTGGATATTCAAGAGCTTGTTCCCTACCAGAGGCTATGATTTTAATGCCTAAAGTACCAACCGAGAATTGCACATTATACATACAGACATTTAAGATCTAAATAGCTTAACATTTCTAGACTTTTATTTCATTATTCTAAAGGCCTGTACTTTATCTCTTAATACGTATACTATTTATCTCATTGGTATTATTGTCATGTCCCTATTCTTCCTCTCCTTAATATTTCATGTGTTAAAAAATATGAAGCATGCTACCCCTCCAGCCTTCCTGCCAAATTTTCACTGCATTTAAAGAAAATAGTTTGACCTGTTGCACATTTAAGAACATAATATTTGATTGTATGGAATTTATTACTACTTTAACTTACATGTTTATTTAGGTCTGACAACATTGGTGCTAGCTTTTTTATGGCTACTTTTAGAAATTTAAAATTTTCATAGAGAATCCAGTTTTCATGGAGAATATTTATGATCAAGATATATTGTAGGGATCAAGCCTGAGATATGATCCCCCCATTATGTGCCTTGCAGTCCTGGGTGGGCAGACGACACTCCAGACAATCCCTCCATGTGCCGATGGGCACTTCTGAGATAACTCCAGAAACTGAGAGTCCCTGGGAGACACTAAGATGAGCAATTAAGTTGTGGACCAATGTATAGAAAGAGAAGCAAAAGGATGTGTGCACAGCAACGAGAGACTGGAGACTGTGAGTAGTAAGGAACAACCTGTTGTGAGTGAGTATCTGGCAATGCTGCCTAAAGTCGTGGTGAGATCCTGGCTTATGCTGCCACAAAAGGTCACGTCTTGGTCCATTATACAGCAGCAGTAGGAGTTTGTTACCACCAAAGGCCAGGCAGAGATTTCTATTCTTGACTGCCATCTGGGGATATATTGATGTCTGAGGGCTGGACACAGCTGACCTCATCCCTTGCCTGGGCATAGTGGGAGAGCTGGCCCTAAATGAGTGAAGACTTAAAACTGCCCTCCCCCCATTGCTGGCTGTGACATTGGCTGAGATAGTCAGGACAGAGCTGGAGTGCTTACTCCAGTGCTGTGGACATGGGGAGGCCTGGCTAACTGGCCAATTTAGCGTCTACCCAGGCCCAGATCCTTTTATTTTTCCCTAAAAGGAAAGGTGTTATAATTCATAAACAAAAATGCAAAGGAACACTGTACTGTACTGTAACTTCAAAATTAATATTCTGTAATATATATGTGGCATTTAAAATCTCTATAACATAGATAACTTTACACACACACACACACACACACACACACACACACACACACACACACACACACAGTTTAAGATGGACTGACAAGAGATTCTCAGTATAAACTGACGATACAAGCACAATGTATTTTAAACAAAAATAGCACAGCATTATTTTCTACTGACTTAACTTCACTTCTTTAAAACTGCTTGGCATGTAACATAGAAGTCTTCTAATATTTTTAGTCTTATTTCTTACCACCTTGTTACTTGTTTCACTTTGAAACATAAAATGGGAAAAATGAGCCAGAAGGTTTTGAAAGCCTTTCACTCAGTTGGTTAAAATGGAAACATCCTGCATAGCAGCTTTAGAAACATCAAAATGGAAACAGCTTTTTAAAAAAGATGCACTGTTGACACGTATGAAATTGCCAAAGGGAAAAAAAAAATGTACTTAATAGAGAACCCAGTTGTCAAACACAGTTGCATATATACCCTTCTATTTTATTTTAAATTTATAATTACTTTTTAATTTATTGTCCTGTTTCTTACAGTTATAATTTTTATTTATCACCCTTATCAAATTATCCAGCTTCATTATTTATTTCAGATAATTGTTTAGCTGTAACACTGCTGGGTCTATAACTGAAGGATTCTCAGTCCCATGCTGAGTTATTTGCGTATCCACGTCCATTGTTTTATACACAATAGCCAAGAACTGAAACTAGTCTACATGCCCATCAGTAGATGGATGCATGTAAGGAATGAAGCACAAAGATAATACAGACATTTATAGAGCTATCAAAAAGAAAAATCATGATATTTGGAGGAAAACAATGACACTAAAAATGATTCTCTTGAGCCAGAATCAGAAAGACATGTTTTCTCTTATATGCAAATTGTATGTTTTAATGCTTGTTCATGCATGTATGTATGCATGTGTATGTGTGTATGTGTGTCATGGTACGACAAAACTTTTGAGTTTTATCTTAAGAAACATTTTATCGATTCTTTGAGAATTTCATACAATATATTTTATTAATTTCTTATAATATATTTTCTCCCTATCTGAAACTCCTTGTAGATCTTTTCTCACATTCTTATCTACTCAACTTAGTGTTCCTTCTCTTAGAGTAAGTACCCCTGGAGTCCAGTTTTCACTGGTCTATTACTCCTGGGAATGGAGTCTGCTCTGGAGTGTGAATATGTAAAGCATAACTGACTTTTTCCCTCACCCAGCAACAATCAACTGCCAATAGATCCTTGGGTAACTCCATGCCCACGGTCTTCCCCATGCTTACATTTTTATCTGACTTGGGTTCAAACAAGTCTTGTGCATGTTGTTACAGTCCCTGTGACTACAGGTGTGTATGTGCCCTGCAGTGCCTGGAAGTTATCCAACACTTACGGATCTCACAATCGTTCTGCCCTCTTTCCCTTAAAACCTGAGAAAATGGGTATGATATAGACATTGATATACCCTAAGTAGACATCATATGCTACCAAATAATATCTCAGTACCAGGGTCACCTTTTCAGGCCAGTGGGTGGCCTCTAAACCTTTTAACATTAAATAACTGTTAATGCTGTTGATTACCTCCAGAGCTTGGCAGTAGTCCCTTTAGCTACAGACACTGCGTATTTGAATCATAGTGCATATTAAAATCTATCATGTACCCAGCTGGAAGCTTCATCTCTACCACATAGCATTCACAATGTTGGAAGGTTCTAGGAATACTATCAGAGGAGAAAAACAACCATCATTCTCAACAAGACATAAACCCTGTGGGATACAAGAGCTGCCTGCCTGGCAAGATATGCTCATGGTACAATAATGGCATAAATGCTATGGGTGCAATTAGCCATTTTTTTGGGGTTGGATTTAGGACCTACTCCACATGATGAAACTCATACATGACACTGTCAACAAGGCCAAGAACCTGAGGCTAGATAAGTCATGGGTCCTGTGTAGAAACCCACTACCATTATTCTGCTAAATGAACATATTAACAAAGAACCCTAACGAGATATTGTGATATCCATAGAGTAGTTCTTTGCTTACACCTCATCACAAAGATACTGCATATCTTGTAGTAAATGGCTACTTTAAGTTACTTTTGAGGATACCAGGTGCATTTGGGATATGTGGCCCTAGGATACACTTACAATATTGGATTTGGCAGTAGACTTCTGTGTCTTTACAGCCTTTACTTCCGGTCTTGCTGGACTCACAGGAACCTAGCTGGAGGTAGTCAGAGTGGCCTCCAGACTGTGTTTGGTCTTAAATGGAATTGAGAGTTGTGCATGATTTCTGTCCTACTTGGTTCTAATAAGTTGCATCTCTTGACCATTTTCTTTTTTTCCCCTGTTATTAAGCTAGAATCTGGGAACAGTTACCCATTATACTTCAGTTTTGAAATGAAGACAATAGAAAAATGTTTCCAGTTTTTTCATGAACATTAAATACCCTGATATAGAATGAGAAGTCATGTCAGAAATTCATGTCATTCTGTATCTTCATTACTATTTTATTTTTTAAATTACTAAAGAGAAAACTTTGTGTTATCTGTACATATATGCCTGTGATATGTGTAAGTGGGTGTTTGTGTGTGTGTGTGTGTGCTATGTTCATATCTGAGTGACCTATGATGAACATGTAGGTCAGAGGACAACCTTGGGTATTGCATATTACCTTCCATGTTGTTTACTGAGACAAGGTTCCTTGATCATGACTTTGTATGGCAGGCCAGCTGGTCTAAGAGGTTCCAGATATATTCTTGTCTGATTCTCATCTTGTCACGGAAGTACCAGGATTCCAGACACATAACACTATACACAAATTTGCAGGTGTTATGGGGTCTTTATGATTTCATACCAAGTACTATCCCCTCTCAACTACACCTATTCTGTAGTTAAAGAAATTGCACTTTATGTACTTTTAAATGTAATGACTTAGCTAGTGTTCTATTGCTGTGTACTGACACAGGAAGTACAGAAACACTTTATTTGTCATTTTCATTGGATATTCTATATATTTACATTTCAAATGTAAATTTCCCCTCCCATCTCACCTCCCTCCTCCAGCCCACCTCCTCTTGTATCCATGAAGTTGCTCCCACTTTCTCAAACCCACTCCCAAGTCATTGCCCTGGCATTACTCTACACTGGGGAAATGAGCCTTCACTGAATGAAAGGCTTTACCTCCCATTGATGCCAGACTATGACGTCCTCTGCTACATATGCACCTTGAGCAATGAGTCCCTGGGAGCTCTGGAGGGTTTGGTTGGTTGATAATGTAGTTCTTCCTATGGGGTTGCAAACCCTATCAGCTCCTTTAGTTTTTTCTCTAGCTCCTCCATTGGGGTCAACATGCTCAGTCCAATGGCTAGCTGCAAGCATCTTCATCTTCAGCTATAAGACTCCAGCAGAGGCTTCCAGGAGACATCCATATCAGGCACCTTCAATCAGTAATAGTGATTGGGTTTGGTGTCTGTTCTCCTTATCCCATGACTCTGGAATATCTAACACCTGGGAATCTCTAGCACAGCCCAGGCTTCATCCTCACAGCTTCATACAACAGCCTTTCTGAGCCTCCTGCAGAAAAGCCCCTGCCACATGCCTGGCCTTAGTTTATAGATAGAGTGAGATTCTCCAGTCCATATCTTCTATTGACTCCAAAGCCATCTATTATGATGTGGTAGAAGCTGCCAAGTTCTTCTGCTTTCTAGAGCTGGAACATTGTGTTTTTGCTCTCTTATTCAAATATTTTTCACAAGTTCTCTGTTGTCCTTCACTGCCTAAACTTGGCTATTCTGGAACATGCTCTTTAGACCAGGCTAGCCCTGAACTTGGAGATCTGCCTGCATTCACTCCCTGAGTGCTGAGATTTGAATACCACCATGTCTAACCCCCAGGCTTTTCTTTAATTCTTCACAAGCAGAAAATTTTGTTATATGGGGTCTTGTCCCAAGGTTATTCCATTTAGCATCTCACTTTTCTTTAATCTGCTCATCTTCTTGAGCACAGAATTTAGCTCGATTGTACTTCCTGGTGCCCACTTTTCTTCTTAAACTCTACATCTTGTATCTTTTCCTTGCTCACCTTCTTTCTTTCTTTCATTATATATCTGCACAGTACTGGCTAGTCATAACCATGTGACACAGTTGATACTAGGTTGTTTAGAAAATTTCTCTGCCAGTGCTGTTAATCTAAGACTAAAATGTAACCTTGGGCAGATATTTATTATTTTTAATTGTTTTGGACAAGGCCAGAAAACTGCCACATTTTCACCAATATATTACAAATTTAATTTCTAGGCCAGATATTAATATTCTTCTCTTTTGAAACCTCTTGATGCAGGATCCTACAGTTCAAACCACCCTCAGCAACACAGTCTTCCATTAAGGCCCATTAAGCTCCGTGTAAACTGTACAATTGCTTTTCTAGTATAAAGTTCCCATACATTTCATATTTCTCCAAACAAAAGACTGGTCAGGCCTATAAAAATATTGTTTTCCCTTGTACTAACTTTTGGTTTACTCCATGTTCTATTGCTGTTGAAGAGACACCGTGACCATAGCAACTCTTAGTAAGAAAAGTATTTAATTGGGGCTGACTTACAGTTACAAAGGTTTAATCCATTATCAGCATGGAAAAAAAAAACATGACAGTACAAAGGCAGGAACAGTGCTGGAAAGTTCACTGAGAGTTTTACATATGAATCATTAGGAATAGAGAAAGAGAGAAATGGGGAGAGACAGAGACAGAGACAGACAGACAGACAGACAGACAGACAGACAGACACACACACACACACACACACACACACACACACACACACGGGGGGATTTTGCTTAGCTTGAACTTCTGAAGCCTTATAGCTCATTCTCAATGACGTACTTCCTCCAACAAGGCCACACCTATTCCATCAAGGGCACATCTGTTAATAGTGCCCCTCTCTAGAATCAAGTCTCTGAGTCTGTGGAGGGCAATCTCATTCAAAGTACCATAATAACAAATCACAATGATAAACAATAGATCTCAAATATAAGATTCTTTGGGGTCCATTATCATTCAAAGCATCACACAGAGGACTCACAGAGTAAACTGGTTAACAAGAGTTGCCAGACTGAGGCACTCTGGGTTTAGCTGAGAACTCCTACTAAAATGAAGAAGGTAGAAGACCTAGAGAGAATGATTCCCAGCATTACCTTCAGTTCTCAGGCACATATCCATGTGTACATACTTACATTAACACCACACACACACACACACATACACACAACATAAATATAGACATATAATTCATTAACACCACACATGCATACACAGGTATATACATAGATATAAAATTGATGAAAAGATACAATCATTACATTATTCTCCAAACCAAATCATTAAAACGAGATGTGGTCACAAATATGTAAAATGAAAACGGCATTTGAGAAGATTGATATGTGGTGCTTATTACATGTCCTATGAGGTTCTTCTGCTTTTCAGGTTTTGTGATAAATAATGAAGTTCTGAAACTTTGCCTCTCAGGAGGGTTCACCTTGACTTGTTAAAGTGTATTTGGAAGTGCTGGCAGGTTTGCTATTGGATGGTTTGGCTTCTTCTGAGCTCAGCTCGTTTTTCAGAGATGAAACTATAAGGCCTCCTTGCCCTAGCTTTGGCTTTGCTATGAAAGTTAAATTACTTTTTCCAATTTTGATTTTCATTTTCTGATTTTGTGTTAAAGCATCCCACAGCATTCCTACCTTTTTCTCTTTACATTTTTCTCTTAAAATATTTACAAAGAGCTTCAGCTTATAGTGAGTATAAGAATATGGAAAATGCTACCCAACATGATTTGAGTAGTTTTCAAATAATGTAACACTCAGCTCCTCTGGCAAGGTTAACAGCCTCTATTATAGCATGTGTTGAAATTGCCATTTTGAAAGCTTGTTTAGTGTCTGGCTCAAACTTATTTTGTACACCATTCACAGGATTTGTTTAAAGTATACTGGATTTATAATGTTTTTAAAAAATAACTCATAAGCAGGCAGAGTCAGAAACACATATTCACCACAGGCATTGGCTAATTAATAGCTACTACTTTTCTTTTGTTGTTTTTTACTTCCATTGAAAAATTATGACATTTGTCACCATATTTCTTCTGAACCGATTTTTCTCAGGAGTTAGAAAAGCATATATATTCCCTGAGAAATGTGAGGAGAGTGTTCCTCCTGGAAGCAGAAATTCAGGGACTCACAGAGAACAAACACACAGAGCTGCTGCTGATCTGGAGGCCAAAGCCACCTCTTGGCAGCCCTGGGGAGCTGGAGACTCTCTGAAGAGAGAAAGGAACGTTTGAATCTTTTTTAAGTCATTGTATTTCGGCACTTCTTGTTCCATTGCCTTACTATCCCTTTAACAGCATCTCCAACACACTAAATAGTTTGGGTAAGATCTGGAGGTATTTTCTGCATAGTTCATTCTCAAGTTTAGTGTTATTGAAACTTTGAATTGGAACACACAGTCTCGTTCAACTACTTTATTTCACAGGTAAGTCCGAGGGATAGAAAATGGTTTGGCTGGAGACACTTGACATTTCATTTCAGAATAATGAAACTTATTCATCAATCTCTGTACTAGGTATATAACCAAAGAAAGTAAAATCAGACTGCCAAGGAGACATTTGCCCCTTCACACTCACTGAAGTACTATTTATAGTAGTTAAGAAATGGAAATGACCCGAGGGTTCATCAGATGGTGATTGGATAAAGAAAATGTGGTCCACATGCATAGTGGAGTGCAATTTAGTTATAGAATACTAAAATCTTCTAGTTTTTTTTCAAGGAAGAAAATGGAAGTAACTTTTTGTTTTGTACAGTAAGCCAGAAAATGTAGTTGTTCTTTCATGAAATTACTGAAACCCTGCTATATTTGTTATTTTTCTGTTGGTGTAATAAAAGAACACATGAATAAAGGAACAAATGGAAGGATTTATTTGGACTTACTGGTGCAGAGGTGCATTACCACCGAGTTAGCAACCAGTTACGGCAGCCAGAACAAAATGCTGAAAGCTCACATTGTGAACTGTAAGCACAAAGCAGAGAGAGTAAACTCAAGTAAGATGAGACCCAAAGTTTTCAAAGTCCATCAGCTGTGATGCAATTCCTTTATCAAGGCTGAAGCAGACTGACAACTTGGGACTAAGTGTTCAAATACCCAAGACTAGGAGGAACATTTCCTACTTAAATGATCATGCCTGTCATTTGTGACATAGATACAGCTGTTGATCATTATGTCAAATTAAATGAGCCAGGCGGATAAAGTCAAGGATTGCATGATGGCACCCATAAGTGGAATCTAAAAGAGATGAGGTCATAGGCATTGAGACAGGAAGTTACCAGAGACTTTGAAGAGCAGTGTGGAGGGAGAGACAGTGAAGGTAGGTATAGAAACAGGTTCCTGGTGAGCTGCTGCATAGAAAGTTGTCACTATTGATAATTTCAATGCACTACACATTTAAAAATCCAATGGGCAGGATTTTGGATGCATTTACTACAAACAAATTATAAGTAGAAGAGCTGTATTTAAACTAAAATCACACATTACACACATTAAATTCACAATAACCATAAATATGTATAGCTCTTGTGTTTTTAGGTATTAGATAAAAATTTAAAAGGGGGGCAATGAATCAGCGGTTAATAACACTTACTGCTCTCGCACAGGACCTCAGGGTCATTAGCCTCATTTGGCAGATTAAAAGCTGAGAATTGAATGGTTAAGCAAGTTTTCTGAACCTATAAAATGGCTAAGCGACTGGTTTGTGTGTGTGTGTGTGTGTGTGTGTGTGTTATGTGTGAGTGTATATGAAAATGTGTTTGTGTTTGAGTGTGTATGTGTGTGTGAACATTAAAAATGTTCTATGTTATTAAAAAGAAGATGGGAAAGCTGGGGTTTTGGAGGTCTTAGATAAGCTACATCTCACACCAAGCAACCTTATTAAGAAGTACAACTTTCTCAAAAAGCTAGACACCAGAGAATCAAATAACCCTATTAAAAAATGGGGTGCTCGACATCCTTAGCCATCAGGGAAATGCAAATCAAAACAACCCTGAGATACCACCTCACACCAGTCAGATTGGCCAAGATCCAAAACTCAGATGACAGATGCTGGCGAGGCTGCGGAGAAAGAGGAACACTTCTCCACTGTTGGTGGGGTTGCAAGCTAATACAACCACTCTGGAAATCTGTCTGGCGATACCTCAGAAAATTGGATATAGTACTACCTGAAGACCCAGCTATTCCACTTCTGGGCATATACCCCAGAGACACTTTAATACACAACAAAGATATATGCACCACAATGTTCATAGCAGCTCTATTTATAATAGCCAGAAGCTGGAAGGAACCCAGATGTCCTTCAGAAGATGAATGGATACAAAAATTGTGGTACATATACACAATGAAATACTACTCAGCCACCAGAAACAATGACTTAACCAAATTCTTATGAAAATGGCTGCATCTAGAGAATATCATTCTGAGTGAGATAACCCAGTCACAAAAGAACAGACATAATATGCAGTCACTGATAGTGGGATGCTAACCCCAGAGGCTTGAACTCCCCCAGAAACAACTCACAGACTGTATGAAGTCCAAGAAATAAAGAAAACAAAAAAATATACATATATTTACAAAACAAGAAGACTTTGACTATTTCCATGTTGCGTTTTGTTTTGCATGTACTTTACGCTAATTGTAACTATTAGGTTTTCAATGCATACTGTCAAGCCCTTGAAAAAAATCAAGTACTGACTAAAAAATATATTCGCATGGTTTTATGTAAAAATTATTTCAATGTCTATAACAACAGTACTGACAAAAATGTATAATTTTAAGCAAAAAAATGTTTAAAATTTGTACAATTATCTTTGTTTTGTAAAATAAAGTCGTTTAAAAAAAAAGTACAACTTCTTACATGCTATTTCCAGTAGAAACATGGGTCAAAGTTGGCAGAAACTACCACACAATGGCACAGAGTCACACATTGTCAGGTCTGATGACTTGAGTTGAACCCCTGCAGGATCCACGTGGTGAAGGAAGAGAACCTAGTCATGGGAGCTATTCTCTTATTGCCACAAGTTCACTGGGGCTTGTACAGGTAGACACACACACACACATACACACTCACACAGATTTTCATATACAATCTCGCACAACACTCCCTCATAAGCTCATATACACACCCACTCACACACATTCTTTCATACATACATACATACATACACACATACACACATCCAAACACATACGACACACACACATACGCCACTCTTACACAGACACAAGCCCACATGTACACACATACTCACACACACACTCAAAAACACAAATAAGTTTGTGTTAACATTAAAAGATAGGAAATCTGGGGTTTTAGAGGTCTTGAATAAGTACATCTTATGCCAAGCAAGATTATTAAGAAGCATAACTTCTTATATACTATTTCCAGGAGGAAAATGGGTCAAAGTCAGCAGAAACTATCACACAATGGCACAGAGTCAGCGGGAAACAGTCATACAATGTAGTTCAAGGGGAACACAGGATGTCTCAAGGGCTTCGGAAGCTAAGACACAGCCTTGGGAATGATAACCACAACCTCATACAGTGGGAAGAAGTAGGTTCATAGGATCTGAAGCATATACCTTCCCACCCCCATGGAAAGTCCCCAGACCATGCACTGCAGGCATATTCCTGGCATTACACAAAACACTACATTCCTTTTCTATACATCAAGGAGTCAGAGAAAGCCCTGGGTCAGTCTAGCCCTTAGCAGCAAGTCTTAAATCTTACAGATATTTTTTCCAGGGTATTGCCCTGCCTTACCAGCTAATATGAGTGTAAACAGTGGTTCTTTACTCACTGTGAAAGTTCTGAACAAACTAGAAAATGGGTGAATAGTTTTGATATTCTAAATAATTTATTGTCTTTCCCCTTTAGACCCTGGGAAATTCTCAAGTACACTGTTAGCAAAGAAATAAAAACTACTTTGTGCAATCTAAGTTCAAGGTGGCTCAGAGGAAACCAGAAAACAGAAATATGACAAACTACAAGTGAATTTAAACGACAGTGAGACCATTACAAAGCAATATTGATATCCCGAATTCTAAGTTCCATATTAAGGTCACAGTAATAGCTTAGTGTTTTATGAGCCTGTAGGGTATTAGTGACATCATCTCTTTAATCTTAACTTTGCCCCAGCAGAATAAATCTTAATGCTGTAAATGGTCTGGTGCCATAACTGCTTTATTCAGCAGAGATCTTTTTCTCCTACATGTCACAAATATCCTTATATGGCTCCAAACAATTGCAAAAATAAAAGAGAAAACCAGATATGCTGCTGTTTTCTGCTGAAGCGGTTGTAGAATGACTTATGTACAAAAGACCTGCTAGTTTTGCTTGTGTGTGGACTAATTGTGCATTGGTACATAAGCAACCAGGCTAACTGACTAAGGCTGCAGGTTTAGGTTATTTAGTGTCCAATTTGTTGATATGTTTGCATGTTGATATTATATTTTTAAAGAGGAAGCAGGCACAGGAGGCAGGCCAGAAGAAATGGCTCAGTATTTCTGCACGAAGGTCCAGGCTAAAGAGACCCACAGACCCTTGTGGTGTCCTGGTTCACTAGGAAGCAGACAGTTCTAATGCTTTAGTAGGTTTCGGGGTGTAAGCAGTCCCTCGAACCTCACTAAGCAAAGCAGGTATTAAGCATGTATCTAATTCACTGAAGAGATTGTCCTTAACGTGTACTCGGACTTCACTATTCCATTGCCCCACAGTATAAATAATATCATTATACTCAGAAACACACGTGCTACTTTGTGAACAAGAACTTATGATACAGGAGAAACTCAGCTACATAAATTACAAAATTTCCTTGCAATTCTTTGTACATGACTGAATAAAGCATGCATTAAGTTTAAGTTTTTTGTGAATGGACTTAGTCACTGTGTAATAATTACGAAAATAGGAGGCATAGGTAAAAATTCATTTTCCAACTAAGTGAATGCTTTTTTCTCTGTGCCTAACTCCATTTGTAAAGAAAATATTCTCCTAGTCTTGGTACTTAATAATCAGGAGGTTTTTGTTTTAGTTTTAGTTTTTGTTTTTCTTTAATCTCTGCTAGGAAAATATTTGTTTCATTTTTGACTGAGTTTATAAGGTTTTATGTTCCTGATTGCACTACGTGGGGGAAATGTCATCATTCGTCTAAGAAGAAAATATTAATAATTTGGTAATATCCATTACATTTAAAGTGATCACTTGCCTATGATAGCCAAGCTGCAAGTTTAGATATATGAGTGGAGAGTTTCGAAGCACTTCACATAGAATAATGTGCAAAATAACAGAAAGGCACTGTTTGGGGAAATTATTAAAATTCGACATTAGAAAATCAAGACATTGCAAACAAGTCTGAGATGGAGAAAGCAGACTGCAAAGATCAAAAGGGAGAGCTCATGGTGGCCATGGCTGTTCGGCAAAGCACTGAATTGGTCTAGAGACAGAGGAATAGGATCATGCTACCCACATAGGCAAAATATTGGCAATGCTCTTTTGTGTGGCCATGGGTATTTTCTATTGCCTCAGAGTGGCCCTATATCTCTGAGATCAGTTGCCTTCTTTTATCTGTCACTCAGGGTCCTAGTAGAATAGAGATGGCACATTCAAATAAGGCCCATGCAAGGGGATGAATCTTGAGAAACAAACTGTAGAGGTGTGATCAGGATGGTAAAATGATACAGGACTGAGCAGGTGTCTGGAGTTAGTGAAAATTTCACCACACTTTACTTAAAGAGTTTGAGAAGTTACTGGAATCTGGAAGGGGAGTCATGTAGATAGGAATCCTGAACATGTAGAGAGTATTAGCCAGTTGGAGGCAACTTCAAGGAAGAGACTAAAACTCTTGTTCAGAGAATAGGAGATCAATACCTTCTCTTTATTCTGATGTCCTACTAGAGTTTCCTAACCAAGGGTAAAGGATGCACTTATGTAATCTGTAAATGTTAACTTCTGTCAGCAGGTAAAAGGCACAGAATACTGCTCAGTCCTGGTCAGTGGGACTGAAATATCTCTTGTGAATTTTTGTGGTGGGATAAGCATTCACTTATTTGAGAGTCTGAGAGTATGAGTCAACTCTCAGTTCAGCTGCGATAAAGTTAAGGTCAGATTCCATATTGCCAAGGCTTCTGAGGTCTCCTGGGAGACAGACTATTGAATCTGCCCTTATGCACTCAGATCTTAATGTGGACACCAGACTGTAATAGCAGAAACACAGTAGACCTTGCCTAAAATTTTTCCTCAACGCATCTCATAGCTAGTTATGTTTTCTTACTTCTTAGTACTTGATCATAAAGCAAGCATATCAATATAAAAATAATTAATAATATGATTTAAATGATAGTGTCTTGAGTTCATAAAATATGGAAATACTTCACAAATATTTCCACCATGCCTTCAAAAACTTAGAATACAAATTGAGTTTTATTTTATGCTCTAAATGAGAATTTCAACAAAGTGTTCACTTTTGCATGAAATGCTATCACAATGTACTCTGCTTTACTGACACAATTTTAAATTATACTCAGAAGGCCTCCCTTTGACAACTATAGTCACATGAATATACCATTCCTGACACTGAACTGGAGCAAAATTTTGTCTCCATGTTTTAGATATTAATGGGTTATGGATAAGTTTTCCAAAGAATCTGCTACTCTAGCAGAGAGAGAGAGAGAGAGAGAGAGAGAGAGAGAGAGAGAGAGAGAGAGAGAGAGAGGAGAAGGAGAAGGAGAAGGAGAAGGAGAAGGAGAAGGAGAAGGAGAAGGAGAAGGAGAAGGAGAAGGAGAAGGAGAAGGAGAAGGAGAAGGAGAAGGAGAAGGAGAAGGAGAAGGAGAAGAAGAAGAAGAAGAAGAAGAAGAAGAAGAAGAAGAAGAAGAAGAAGAAGAAGAAGAAGAAGAAAAAGAAGAAGAAGAAGAAGAAGAAGAAGAAGAAGAAGAAGAAGAAGAAGAAGAAGAAGAAGAAGAAAAAGAAGATTCAAAAATTGGGTTTGTTTCAGCCTTAATAATATAAATAATACACAGGAAAATACAGATTGGAGTCCATGAACTCTCACCCTTTGCATGGTGCTGTACTGGGAATAGAGAGACATGTTCTTTTGTTGCTCAGAATCTCATAAAGAGGAAGACAGGTGAGGAGGCTAACACTTCACACTCATCAGAAGGGTAAGGGGCACAATGGGGGCACTTAATGCTTCCCCTTATTCTAGAATCAGTGGCATGCTGTTAGAATTCAGACCCCCACAGAGTACTAAGCCATTGTTCATTATTTATCCTATTTTATTTCTATGGTCTAGACTGGGTCATTTCTAGGGTTCTGTCTTCAAATGCATTGATTTTTTTTTGATATGTACTTAGCATTCTGATGTTGAACTTATGTTCTGATGATTTTAATTTTTGCTACTGTACTTTTTAATGGAAAATTTTCCATTTAGTTCTATTTAAAACAAACATCTTAATTATATACATTTATAGTATGTTTTATATAGATACATATACATAGTTGAGTGATGAAATGAAACTAGTTAACATCTACATTACCTCATTTCTCACTTATTTCCTTCTGAGAACAAGAAGACTCTACTATTTTATGTTTTTAAAGCATATACTTATGGTTCTTTGAATTAACTCAGTGTTTCTTGCAATGTTTTCACTTATATATTTTAAAAATCAATTTGGGTTTTCTCTTCTTTGTTTCATTGTTAGTACAAAGTAAAATTAGTGATACCACTGGAAAATCAGTTGCATCTACTACAGGATTCAACAACACAACTCTTGAGCATTTTCCCAAAGGAAAATGCTACTACAGAGATTCTTGCTTTTCCATGTTCATTGCTCCTCAGATCACAACAGCTAGTAAATAGAAACAGCTTAGATGCCTATCTATTACTTAATAAAATATGGCTTATTTATGCAGTGGAATGATGTGGATCTGGTCCGATGCTGCATGCATTATATTAATCCGGTCCCCCAAATTGCACATAAGATGCTGAGGGACTGAGGCCCCAGTTGGTTTTGAGTCATAAATAATGTTGCTGATGGCCAGTGCAGGGCAAGGAGACAGAGGCAGGAGTTCATGATTCCTGGTCAAAGGACTGCGGAAGGAGAAGGAAAAGAGGATAAAACCATGCCTGGGGAGTCGGAGAAGCCAACCTGGGGGTATCAGACAGAGAACATGGCCATCCTGTAGGTGGAAGGGAATTCAGTCCAAGAGGTTTAGGTCCAGGGCAGCTGAAATGAACATTGATTTTAGTAAGTGATAACTCAGGAATATCTGTAAATAGTGTGTTAGCCAAGGGGAGGTTTGCAAGTGGCCCAGCCATTGAGTTGTTTAAGCTATGTAAAATATAAGGATGCAATATGAATTGTATAAGGAGCTTCACAGATCTAAAGGAACAAAGGCAGCTCTACTATGAGCCAGCCTGTCAGAAAGAGGCTAAGGAAGGAGATAAAGAGCTTTAGGGAGTGGTGCTCGAAGGACAAGTTTTTTTGTTTTTTTTTTTTTTTTTTTTTTTTTTTTTTTTTTTTTGTTTATGCTTACAAAGGCAGGTAGATTCCAGAGTTTAATGTCAGCCTGGGACAGAGGAAGGTTAGGTTCAGGCCCAGAGGTAGTAGGAGTGGTAATTTCAGGATGGGGTCCACACAGCTATTTTATTGTCTGTCTGTGCTTGCGATCTCTAAGAACCAAGGGGTCTTAGCCCTTGCCAGAGGGCAGTAGAAGGAACACACACAAAGACCCACAGACAAACATTACCTGGAAAGAGAGAGAAAGAGCTTGGAACACAGCTCTGAATGTGACGTTTCCATCAATTTCTTCTGTTAGAGCTCAGGAAACCCCATAGAAGAGGAGGCAGAAGTGTGGGAGTT
Organism: Micromys minutus; assembly: GCF_963924665.1. NCBI lineage: Eukaryota > Metazoa > Chordata > Mammalia > Rodentia > Muridae > Micromys > Micromys minutus. The sequence goes on along the minus strand of NC_137960.1, from coordinate 35,401,960 downwards.
AGAAGGGATGGAGGACACCAGGAGAATAAGATCTGCTAAATCAAACTGAGCAAAGCTCACAGGAACTCACAGACACCGGAACAGCAGGTTTAAGGCCTACAGAGGTTGTACCGGGTCTTCTGGATCTGTTTATTGCTCTCAGTTTAGTACTTTTAATGGAGTTCTGAGTGTATGAACACACAGATCTCTCCTTTCTTGCCTTCTCTTGGCCAGTTCTCCTTCTGTGTGTTTGCCTTGTCCAGCATTGAAGGAATTCTTTTTGGGTTTGTTTGTTTATCTTAATCATATTTTTACTTTGTTATAAAACCTATTGAGACAAAACAGATAAAAGGACAACAGTATCTCCAAGCTCATCTTCCTAAATTTTTGTTAATCTTGGTCAGTGTGTATGTGAGTGCATGTGTGTATGCATGTGTTTGTGTGTGTGTGTGTGCGTGTGTGTGTGTGCCCGTGTGTGTTTGGTCTGAGGTTGATGTTGGAGGAACTTCTACTTAGATACACTATTTTTTCAGGCAAGCTGAATGTGAAGTTCACCAATTCAGCTAGATTGAGTGTCCAGAAAGCCTCAGAGACCTTCCTGTCTTTCCCTTCCCAGTGCTGGGTTTATGGATTCATGCTTATAGGCACAATCAAGCTTTTTACATGAATCTTGGGGATCCTAATCCAGGTTAAGCATGAACAGCAATATCTTTTCCCACCTAGGCATCTCCTTAGGTTCTAGGCTCCAGATTCTGAGGGTCTAAATTTCCTGGTTATACTCTGGATTTTTTTAGCCATGTGATATATGGTCATTACATCATAAGTTAAACCAGGGAGTCTGAATGTTGTACATTCTCAACCCATACACACTCAAAGGTGATGAATGATAATTTTTCAAGCCTGTGGTGACCATGACTCCAATAAAACCATATTGCAAAGGTGGAAAAGCAATTTCAGAAGTTCCCACAGTCCTTCACTGTCTCAACACTGTTTAAAAGTTCAGTGTCTTCTGAGAATCAAAGCAATATTATTTTAACTTATATCTTAACTATAGTCGCTTGTATAATCTAAAGGCAAATTACATGCTTCCAACCTACAATGGCACAGAATATACATTACCTTTTCAATGCAAAAGAATGCAAAAAGTAAGACAATGGAAGAGTCAGAGCTCAGAACCTGTCTTGGAAAAACTAGGGGACTGATGGGAAGGGAAGTATGTGTGGAGATGAAATATTTCTTGAAATTGAAAGGATGTATAGAGATAATTCTTTGGAACCCAAAGAAAAATCTAACTGTCCAGAGTAAATAAATTTTTGGAAAGGTGGTAAGACCAGCACAGGAAAGGAATCCTTATGGAATGGTAGAGCCAGGGAAGGAACAAGACATGGAAGACAAGGCAAAGCATTTGCCAGAGCTGCTGGTCCTCAGTTGTAGTTATTAAACAATTCTTACCCCCAGACTCATATGTTTGAATGCCTGTGCATACGAGTGACATTATTAGGAGATATGGCATTATTGGAGGAGATGGGGCCTTGTTAGAAGTGGCATGCCACTGAGGAGGTTGGCCTTGAGGTCTTAAATGATCAAGATATGCTCCGAGTGAAATACAACTAGTCCTCTTCTGCTGCTCACAAATAAAGATGTGGAACTCTCAGCTCCAACACTACATTTGCCTGCGTGCTGCCATGCTTCACGCCATGATAATAATGAACTAAACCTTTGAAACTGTAAGCCAGCCCCAAGTAAATGTTGTCCTTTTTAAGAATTGCCTTGGTCGTGAAATTTCTTCACAGCATGGAATCTCTGAGACATCAGTGAACAGTAGTGGTTCCATAGACTACAAGACTGAAGTAGTATTGTGCAAAGGTATTGGTATTATTTTTCTCCAACACACTGGTTATTTTGTGTCCCGCGCAACCGTCTCGCCTGCAAGAACGACGCGGCACACAAAATAGAATCCTTCTGCGGTAAACTTTATTAATCTGGAAAAACCGGTACTTGCTTCACGTAACGAAAAGGACGGAGAAAACCAAGAGATCCAAGGAGACGAACAGGACGAACAAGCTCCACGAGACGGCCGAAAACCAACGGGAGAAAGAGAGGAAGAAGAGAGGAAGAGAGCGAGGAGAAGAGAGGGAGAGAGAGCGAAGAAGAGAGAGGAAGAGGAGAGAGGAAGAAGAGAGCAAGAAGAGAGAGAGAAGAAGAGAGAGGAAGAGAGAAAGAAGAGAGACAGGGAGCTATCCAGCCCGTCCCCTATATAGGGATCAGTCCTTGCCTTGGACGCGGAGCCCCCTGATTGGTTGAGACTCAGCAGGCCCTATGACGCCACGGGAAGAGGCGGAACTCATGAAGCGGAAGTTACCCAGCCTGTGCGCACATGGCTTGTTTACTGCTAACTCCAGCCAGATATCAGCGCCATCTTGTAATGGCGAATGCGTGGGAATGTGTGGGCGGCGCCCCACAGCCGGATATCAGCGCCATCTTGTAATGACGGAAGCGTGGGAATGTGTGGGCGGCGCCCCACAATTTTGAACAAATAAAAGAAAACATTTGTTTTGAAGAACAAGACAATGATGATGAAAAGCAAAACCTACTGCCTTGCTAGGATAGAGCTCCTCCCTGTGTCTTCCACTATTAACATTCCAGAGGAAACTAGAGTAAGTCACCATCTTTCCTTGTGCCTCTGTTTCTGCTGCTGTAAATTAGAGGGTGGCCTCCTTATCATCTGTAAACTTTGAGTCAACTCTAAAATTCCTATGCAAGAAGAAAGTGGGGCAAAGCATTTTACACTTGATTCCTCTTTAATTTAGTGTAAAATACCAGAAAATTAAGGTTGACATTATTTATCATGACTTACTTCACTTGGAATGCAAGAAAAGGTTATTATGGTGCGAATACAATGGAAGGTGACATTTTCCTGCAAACTGGCAGGATGATTAGAGTAAAGAAAATAAGCACACAGGAGGCATCGCAGCGATCTTAGGTCCGGACTGTGCTGTGATGGCAGATGAAGGTGAGGCTGCCAAATTCATTGCTATCTGAGTCACAGTTTAAAAACATTATGCCACAGACAATGTTCATTTAAATAATTTATTGCAGAGAAGAAAAAAATGATCCAGACAGAATGCTAGGTGTGTTGTTCTAATGATATAATTATTCACAATATCAAATAATGACCCTAAAACAAGACTTGAATTTTTCTTTACATTCAGAATCTATTTTGGATGTTCTCTTTGATATCAATGTAGCTCTAAATGATTTGTTTTTTCATTTTTATTTTTAGGTTTTGCATTTTTATTGGATATTTTATGTATTTACATTCAAATGTTATCCCCTTTCCCTGTTTCTCCTTCTCCCCCTCCCATTCTTCCTCCTCCCTGCTTCTGTGATGATGCTCTCCCTCCCACCCACCCACTCCCACCTCAACACCCTGTAATTCCCCACACTGGGAAACCAAGCCTAATGGGACAAAGGGCTTCTCTTCCTATTGATGACAGACCATGACATTCTCTGCTACATATGTGGCTGGAGCAATGGTTCCTCCATGTATACTCTTTGGTTGGTGGTTTAGTTCGTGGGAGCTCTGCGTGTCTGGTTGGTTGATATTGTTCTTCCTATGGAGTTGCAAGCCCCTTCAGCTTCTTCAGTTTTTTTCTTTAACTCCTCCATTGAGGTCTCCCATGCTCAGTACAATGGTTAGCTGCAAGCTCTCATCTGTTTCAGTAAGGCTCTGGCAGAGCCTCTCAGGAGACATCTGTAAGACTCAAAGTGAGTCTTAACTACCAGGAGACCCCCTGCCAGCAAGCACTTCTTGGCATCAGCAACAGTGACTAGGTTTGGTGGTTGAATGAGGGATGAATCCCCAGTTGGGGCAGTTTCTAGATGGTCTTTCCTTTAGTGTCTGCTCCACACTTTGTCTCAATATTTCCTCCTGTATTTTGTTCCCCCTTTTAAGAAAGACTGAAGCATCCACATTTTTGTCTTCCTTTTTCTTGAGCTTCATATGATCTATGAATTGTATCTTGGATATTCAGTGCTTTTGGGCTAATATTCACGAATCAGTGAGTGCATACCATGTGTGTTCTTTTGTGACTGGGTTCATGTGTTTCTTATATAGACCAAATTATGCAAGCAGTACATAGAAAGAAATAACTATCAAAGGCTTCAGGAGGACATGGTCTCCTCCTTTCAGAAGGACGTGATCTCATTTCTTATGCTAGAGACTGAGAAGGGCAAAGATGAAGTTTTTGCCTATCTACATAGCAGTTCCACAGTCTGGGTCAACCAAGGCATAATTATGCAAGCTATAATTGAATCCAAGGTCAGGGAACAGAGATTACGAATTAGAAGAGGAAGAATTCAGTTATGTTTCTTTTTCTCTTATTTTTAAGGAGCCCAGAAGGAGGTTACAGCCCAACAAAATGTGAGGTGAGCAAGGCAGGCTTGGATCACATTGTGAGGAGTTGAGACAGTCACTGCTGCCGTGCGCTACTTTCTAAAGACAGTTAGCTTTTACAGGAAGGAACTAATTTTCAAGTTAAGGAAAAACAAGCAGTTTGAAGAAAGTTAAGCTAAACCCAGGCAGCTGTATCCTATCTGGCAGCTTGAGCTGTTTTCTCGGGTGTGGCTCCCACCCAGTCTGGCTGGGTGGATGCTCACTTTGGTTACAAAAGTCTGGAAACTCAGCTGTCCCTTCTCTGCCTGGTTAACAAGCTGCCATTCAAGGCTGAACACTTCTGTCTCGGTTTGTTTATTAGTTTTAAAATGACTTTGCAGTAAAATAGATGTATTCATTCAGAAGAGTAAAGCAACTTAATTGTTTCACATTTTGGCCTTTAAAAAAATTAAGATGGGAATTTTATGGCAATTTCCTGGACTGAGCAGACATGTAAATGTGTTGGCTAATGCAGTGACAATTTACATTTTAAGTTATTTTCTTCTTTGTAATTATGGATTTGAGTGGCAAGATTGCTCTCACCACAGCTGGTAGTATTAGTTTTAATACAGCCTCTTTGAGGAGAGGCACAATAGAAACATGTTCTAAAATGTGGTAGGTGCCTTTCAGCTTTATTAGAACGAGTAACTATGTGATACATTTTATCTTTCATTATTCCTTCTAGAGAGTGGAGTTGTGTTTGCATAGGGCACTGTTTGACTAGGGACTACAGATGATCACAACATGACTTTCTTATGTTGTGAATCTGTTCTTCCTCCACAGATGAAGTCAAACCCAAGACTATTTATTGTCTTCTCAATGTCTTGCATGTGACATTCATGACTTCTATGTATGTCACTTCTGTCAATGTAATTAATGCACAGGAAACTGCAGCAAGAGTAAAGCCAATAGCATAGCAAATGGTTGGTAGTGAACTGTATGTGTGTTATACACTTGTGTTTTTATATGTATGCAGGTACAGAACTGTGCATGCAATCAGGACTCAGAGGAGAACTTCAGGTTTCTTCTCTTGATATTCTCTACCACATTCTCCCAAGACAGGATCTATCACTGAATAAGGGGCAGCCATTGAACTCCTGTTCTCTTTCTTCATCCACCACTCCAAGTTTTGGGGTTATGGGCAGTCCTGTTCATGCTTAACTTTCTACATTCATGATGGGGATCTAACCTCAGAGACTCAAATTTTTGAACCAAGTGCTACTGCCAATAACACCAACTCCTCAGCTCTGACAATCTTCTTAAGTCTTGGGTTACTGTAACTAAAGTTAGTAGTGAGTGTGGTAACAAACGATCTAAGTTTAAGTGGTCCTGTGTTCTATAAGAAGCAGACTGAGCAAGCTATGGAGATCAAACAAATAAACAGCTTTCCTCTGTAAACTCTGATTCAGTTACTGCCTTTGGGTTTCTGACCTTGAGTCCCTGCCTTGGCTTTCTCTGATAACAGAGTTTAAAGTGTAAGAAGAAATAACGTTTTCCTCCCCAGGTTGGTCTTGGTCAGTGACTTATCACAGCAACAGGGAAGCAAAGTAGATAGAACATGTTTTATTTCTAAATTGTCATCTATTTTCGTTCAATATCTTCATCTCAAATATGACAAGTAATAAAATTAACATCTGATTTTCTTTGTCTTTAGGGGGAAATTGGATGTGCAATTTAAATGTATTTTTAAAAAGTTTTGCAAATATATTCCTTTTTAGAACAGTAACCAGGGAACATGCTCTAAATCACTCCAGCAGTAAGAAGGGAAAATCAAGGTTCAGACATATCAGAATGAGGTCATGGAAGCAGCTTGTCTAACATGCAACTATGCCAGCAAGTCTTTGTATCCTGAGAGCATTTGTTTAGTCTTTTTGACACCACTAGAATTGGACATTAGAAGTTCAGACAGCCTTTGAGAGAACTGAGAGAGAAGATGCCTACCGTTTTCGTTTTTTAATGACTCTAATGAGTTGTTCTTTGAGACTTTCACAAATTGTATGTCTCTAAGGATGATATAAAGAGAATAAAGAAAATGAAACCAAATTTGGTCAGTTCGACAAAAGTAGTTTCTTGAAACTCCATGGATTTTCATGTGCTCAGAATTTCTGTTTCAGAGGTAGATGATGAAGCTTATAGGCATGTAGTTTGGCACAAGTCATGAGATCATTCTTCAGTTAAGTGTAAAAATTATATTTTATCAAATGACATTCATGTGTCCATTTTCTCGAGGTGGAATGGAAAGAGGATGCCTGGCATCAGACCTTCCAGATTCCAACAACATCTCCACTGCTGGCAATTTCTAACTCATACTGCAACTGTTTCTACTATTTATCTCTTGCTACATTCTATAGGCTGAAAATTTATTTGAATGTGGATGAAATGATCAAAATATATGATTTGAATGCTAGATTATAAATGCTAATACAAGATAGATTTTATTAAATTCTGTATATGTACCCCATCTGCCTGAGCATTTCTACATGGTATCCATATAAAAACAGTGCTCATTTCATTTATAGCACTGACACTAAAAGTATAACTTAGGAATTAAAATCTTTCACTACTGGGATTTGTAAAAAATAAAAATGTCTTGATGTGTGTTCTGAGACAGGATCTCTCTATGTAGTCCTGGCTGTGTAGACCAGGGTGACCTCAAATTCACAGAACTCCACCTGTCTCTGCCTCCTATGTTCTTAGATTAAAGATGAAACCATGCCTTGCTTTGATGCTAACATTTTATGGAATATAGGTGCATAAATATTTTACTTTTAAGTCTAATTAGGATAAGTAATGGGTAATCAAGACCCTAGCAGAAGACAAGAAGAAGTCAAGGCAGGCCCTAAGGAAGGCAAGGCAGCCGCTCCTTAGTGCTACAGGCAATGATGGGAAAGTGTGCCCAATACAGTGAGCTCTTTTAACTTTTCAAGAAGGCTCATGAATTGAGATTTTTATTTAAAACATCTGATATTGAAAATAAAAAAATAGGTTAAATATTTCTTAACATTACATGAAAGAGACCACATTAAAACAATCAAACGAATAAACAAACAAACAAACACACCTGGTTTGTCCCATTTCTGCCAGTTTGGAACCTGTGGTTTATCTGGTAATTACTCTATAGTTTTTCTTTTCTGCCAGACTGTAGTATATGCTACAAATTTCCTTGCTGGACACCTTTGCCTACATAATTTTTGAATTAATATGGTTCCAGCAGTACTTATTGGCTTTCTGACTCTTGGCCAAGACTGTTCCACTCACTGACTCTCTGAATCCCAGTGTTGTGTTAAAAGCCAATGATGTACCTGTCACCTAGTTGGATACTGCCACCCTGCCATTATTTCTTCTGGTCTGTCAATAGATTCCCCTAAGCCTTCTTAAATATATCTTGATTCTGTCCTCTGTTTAACCTTAATTTCTGATTCTCTGCTTCTGTGATTGTTGTAATTGCTTCTTAATGTTCTCTACCTTGTGAGAGTGGTTTATTGAAAATGCAAATATAATCTTGTCACTTCTTTAAAGCTAAACCTAACCTCCTTGGATCAGCAATGCCCCTGCCTCACTCTGCTGTGCCGTGTTTGTCAACTGCTGCCTCTTCTTCTGTGGATATGAACGTTCTTGCATTTCTGTACCACCGTTGCTCTTTTCTGACCCGGTGCCTTTGCTAGCGCTGTTTGCCCTCTCAGTTCATTTTTCTCATCCTTTGAGTGACTCACACCCATTTACCTACCAGAGCCCCTCTTAGTAGTGAGTTCTATAGAAAGCTTTCTCCCAGGCTCAGCACATTGTACACACTTTTTTGAGGTTAAGAATTATTACATTATACCAACAGGACCTGTTTATTACTAGGCTGGACCTGAATAATGGAGATCTGTTGTGGTAAATATTAAAATGATGGTGACCAGTTCCAGCAAGACATCGCTCCACGCTGTCCCTAGGTACACTTTGATCCTGTCGGTCTCAACCATGTCATTTCCGGCACCACTGCATATATTTATCTCCCTTCTGGCATCTCTCTCCCGGCAGAGGGCCAGAATCAAACTCTACCCACACTCCAAACCACCCGACAAATTCAAAGCTCCAGAAACTTTTGATTTAACAATGGCTTTCTCTCAGAATTACTCAGCAAATTTTACACTCCAAAAAATGTCCACACCATAAACTTAGAGCCAAATGATATGATATAATTTTCACATCTAGACAAGACAAATCATTCTGTATAAATCCATCCCTTATTAAATATTCATAACAACCTGCATTTATGCAGAGACACGCCGAGAGTGTCTTCTTTCATCTTTCCTCCTCCTCTCTCTTGCTTCTCCTCTTTTCCTCTTTCTAAAACTTTGTTCCTACCTACCCTTCCTTCTCGTCCAGTGACAGGCCTTGTGCCAGCCCTATTTTAATTTCAACCACAGGAATCTACTTATCTTTATTTTCCAGGTTCAACAGATATCCTGGTCAAAAGAACACAAGCCAAGCTTGTTTGTTAAACTAAAATGCAAATAGCCACTTCAGAATCTCTTGGAGAAGCAACAATAGAATAGAGAAAAAGTAGCACAAATACCTTGAGGAACTAATTGAAATTCAGATCAGACAGTGTAGATCATGCACTGGCTATACACACATATGCACACACACACACACACACGCACACACACACACACACACACACACACACACACACACACAGAGAGAGAGAGAGAGAGAGAGAGAGAGAGAGAGAGAGAGAGAGAGAGAGAGAGAGAGAGAGAGAGACTTAGTTTAAATGTGATTTATGCTGTTCCCCAAAAGGCATAAGGGAATATTCCTCCTCTGGTTACCAGACAGCTTTCATGAAATCTAGTCAATGGTTTTTAAATTTTAGTAGTTTCCTTGTAAAGGATCCTTGAAGGTTTTACTCCACGATTGTAAGATATCTTTTAACCTGGTTGTCCTTGGTCACTATTCATTCTTTGTGTATCAGAAGTGGGCTAAAGGTGTCCCATATACTAGTAAATGGTATTCATCCCACTGGCCAATTCCCAAAGGATTGTAATGGCTGTAGTGGAGCAGAAGAAACAAAAGTTCTTGTCTATAAAGACTCTATAAATAGTCTAGCTGCAGGGAAAAAAAAATGACTAGTTCAAGAAGTTAGCAGGGAGGAAAGTGAGCAGATGGGATGGAATTCTACTTGAATGGTTCAGAAAGTTAAGAAAAAAAATATGAGAACAAAAATCAACACAGTTTCTGTCTTGTTACAAAAAAAAAAAAAAAGTCAGTGAACATTATTGGTGTTTGTAATCAATTTGTCTTTAGTCAAGCTACCTAACTCTAGGCACATGGCAGGTTCTTTACATGGTACTGTTTTAGAAAGCTTCAGAGGAAACAGAATCACAAAATAAGGTTTACTTGGAAAGGTAGGTATGATGGTTTATTTCATAACAACTTGGTGCTGCAAAGGGATTCACAGAGAGCTAGTAAATCACGTCTGAGTGTCTCTGTAAGCATGTACCCAGAAGACATTAACATGTGAGTCAGTGGCTGTTAAGAAGATGGAGCCTGGTCTTCTTAGTGCTGCTGACCAGTTCACTGAGAGCTAGGACAGAAGAGCCAAAATGTTCAGAAAAAGCTAATGGTCCCCCGTCTCAGGTCTTCTGCCTCAGACTGAGATATCTCATGTCCTCTATTTTCAGACAGCAGATCATGGGACTTCTTGGCCTCGATTAGTAAGAAAGCCAATTACCAACCCAGGTCTCATGTGTGTTTATTCTTTTAGTTCTATATCTCTTTCAGCCCCCATGCTTGGGGGGGGGGCATTTCGTAGAGGAGGCAGAACAAATGTCAGAGGATGAGGTTGAATGTTACAAAATATTGTCCCCTGACATAATAAGGTTGTTGTACACATAGACACACAGCTTTTATGGTTCACTGCATAAGACCTGCACAAGTTCAAGCCAGTTGAAAATTCCAGCCTGGAGTCCTGAGGGCTCTTGAGACCCCACTGGTAGATGACAAGTTATTGCAGCTGATGACTGCCAAAGAATGAATAATCATTTTCTTTGGGGTGTGGTGATCTCATATCCATGTGTAGTAATTGGACACAGTAGATATTATTATTATTATTATTATTATTATTATTATGACATGAAATTGAAATGAAGATGGAATGGGGTATGAAAGAAGCATCAAATATTACTGTTTTCTGTCAAATATGTAAAACTTCTCTTTACAACGAGAAATCCAAATCTATTTATTTTCCTTGCCTTGTGAAACCCTTCTGTAATAGTTTTCTCCACGCTCACTGGGGTAAAATTGTTTATACAAAGTCCCAGCTGCCTCCTCAGAATTTAAGTTGTTTTGAGTGACTCCTGCCTCCCTCACTTCCCTTGCATGGATTCCTTTAAAGCAAGGTAATCACAAGAGACTGTGAGGTCAGACTTGAGTCAGTGGGGAAGAAGATACACCACCTGTGTTAGCTTAAAACCAAGTGAGTGAATGCCTATCCTGTTGTACTTGGTAGCCTGGTGTGGGTCTCAGAGAACACTTTTTGCAAACACACCTGTTTTGCTGAACTGCCTTTGCTTTGTGTTCCTTTGTGTGATTATTCTCTGTTTTGAACAAGAGGGTCTGAATGGGTTCAAGAGGTTTAGAAGGGGTGAATCAGATCATGATACCTTGTATATATGTATAAAAATTTTTAAAGAATACATAAATATAACTGATACCAATTAAGGTTAAAAATACTTTTTGTAAGCTAATCCTGTTGTCCAAGAGCACTAATCCAGTGTATAAGTGTGTACACTCCCTTCATGGATCAATTATGCTCACTGTTTTCTGGAATTTGGGAGCTGGAATTCTATAACAGCAATCTGCAGTGGACCCCAAAGGTTATAAAGATGTTAGGTCCTTGGTCTGCACCTGTATTCTATGAGTTGGGTAAATAGCTTCAGTCTTAGCGTTCCTCAGGCATAGAGGCACCATTTAATAAAATTTTCTGTAATTAATATTCATTCTCAGGTTCAGAGCTATGGAAAAATTGTCTCAAGTCCTATAAAAAGATGTTTATTATGGTAACAGAACTGCTAGTCCTACTTGCATGTGTAATAATTTCTTTCAAAAAATAATTTTGCCTTATTTCCAAAATATTTTTCAGCCTCATAATAAAAGTAAATATGGAATGGAAAATAATTCTACCTATACTTAATATGTTTGCTATTAAATACTAGCAATAACTAAAGCAGGCTTAATGCTCATGCTGGGTTACACTTTCCTCTTGCATATGTTAACTGAAAATTTTCTGCCACGTTTGTAGAATGCGGGTGAAGAGAAATCAAGACAAAGAAAAGGGCGGTAACATGTTGAGAGCCTGCTATTTGCCAGAAAATTCACATCAGTTTAGTTCATTTTTCTTAACCTCACTGAAAGTCTGGTAGCTTTTCAATTAAAAAATGAAGAAACGCAAAGCTAAAAATTAACATAAAAAGGACACTGTTTAGTAAGTGAAATAGGAAGATGACAGTCTTTGTTTAATCCAGGGGTGTCCATGCTACCTGCCTAGATAAAGAAGCAAATGAGCTGCTGTCCTGGTGTCCTTCAAGCCTCACCAACTGCGAAAGACACCAGTCCAGGTACCATAGGATGTGTGACATTTGCTTCATGGCTGTGGTACAAACTCCATATACTCAGACTTAGATGCTTGTTAATGACCCTGGAATTAATTACCTATTCATTCATTAATAGTCATTTTTATATCTTAGATATATTTGCTAATTAGTGCAATTATTTTGGTGTCATTATTGGTGGAATTAACATATTTGTTGAATATTCAGATCCATTGTCCTAAACACCTTCTCTAGCAGTGTGAACATATCCTTGTTTAGGTACATAGCTACTCCCAGAGTGAACGTTGGTTCCTGTACTGCTTGGGCACTGTGTGGACTGACATCTGACAACTGTTGAGTACATGGCTATTGACTGAGTTAAAAAATTCTTGGAGCAAAATTAAACTAAAATTACTATCATCATAATCATTTCCAATTTTGTTTCCACCTGCTTATATATGTATTTTTATTGTCAACAATGTATAACCTTGGTGTAGCCTTTAACAATTAAAAATGCAGTTTTTTCCTCTGACTGCCCAGTATATTAATCTTTTGCAAGTGTATTGTTAGAAAGGTATTCTTCTTATTTTTAGTTTTAGCTTAAAAACTAATTTGACTTTATAATTTTAACCCTTTTATGAGAGGCAACCAAAGGCTGTCTTGTGAGTTTAAAGGAAAGATTATTTTTTGGTAAATGTTTTAAATTTTTATTTATTTATTTTACATCTAAATCACTGCTTTATCTTTACCCTACCACTTTTACTTAACCTCTTTGAATATTTGGATAAAGCTACAGAGTATATTATTTCACATAAGTTATGTTTTTATATATGAAAATTATTTTCATGAGGGATTGCACAACCTATAAATAAACCCAGAATAGTGTTATCTGAATGGTCCTTGTTTCACTGTTTATGAGAGTAAAAGTAACACTTTACCCTAACCTGAAAGGTAGTCATTAAGAAAACAGTAGACACTAAATTCTTTTGGGAATGTAGACAAATAAAACTCTTATTTAATATTGGTGTGAATATAAGTCATTCCAGTGTTTACAAAATTACCCTGGAAGATTCTGAAAATAGATCTACTATATCATCTAGCTTGTTTTTGAGTAATTACCCAAGTCAACATATCACCGAGATACTGTTACATCAACATATACTTTAGTACTATCATAATAGCTATCTTGTGGAAGCCACTGAGGTGCCTGATGTCAGAGGAACAAATAGAAAACTGAGATTTTACACATGTATATAATTCTATATCAAAAAATTTCAGCTGTAAAGAAGAATAAAGTTACAGAGTTTGTAGGAAAATGGTTGTAAGTTGAGAAAATTATATTAAGCAAATTAAGCCAATTTCTGAAAGAATTGCTTAATTTTTTAATATTGTATTGTATTTTTTTGTTGAACAACCTCATTTAAAAAAATAAATGTACAGATTTTAAGCATTTTTGCATAAAAGTATATGAATACATTTTTGTCAGTGATTTTTTTAAAGGTTTGATAGTGTGCATTAAAATCTTAATAGTTATAATGAGCATAGAGTACATGTAAAACAAGATGTAATCTGGAATTAGTGAAAGTTTTCTTGGTATGTAAAGATTAAGCATAATATTTTTTTCTTTTCTTTTTCTTTCTTTTTTCTTGAACTTCATATAGTCTGTGAGTTGTTTCTGGGGTGTTCAGAATTTTCTGGGGTTAGTATCCAAAAATCAGTGACTGATATTATGTCTGTTCTTTTGTGACTAGGTTATATCACTCAGCATGATATTCTCTAGATGCATTCATTTTCTTAAGAATTTCATAAAGTCATTGTTTCTGATAGCTGAGTAGTACTCCACTGTGTAAATGTACCACAATTTTTGTATCCATTTATCTACTGAAGGACATCTGGGTTCTTTCCAGGTTCTGGCTATTATAAACAGAGCTGCTATGAACATTGTGGTACATGTGTTCTTGTTGTATGTTGGAGCTTCTCTGGGGTATATACCCTGAAGTGGAATAACTGGGTCTTCAGGTAGTACTATGTCAAATTTTCTGAGTAATCACCAGACTGATTTCCAGAGTGGTTGTACCAATTTACAACCCCACCAACAGTAGAGAAGTGTTCCTCTTTCTCTGCATCCTCGTCAGCATCTGCTGTCATCTGAATTTTTGATCTTGGCCAATCTGACTGGTGTGAGTTCGAATCTCAGGGTTGTTTTAATTTGCATTTTTCTGATGGCTAATGATGTTGAGCACTTCCTTAGATGCTTCTTAGCCATTCGATATTCCTCAATTGAGAACTTTTTGTTTAGCTCTGTAACCCATTTTTAATAGGGCTATTTGATTCTCTGGTGTCTAGCTTTTTGAGTTCTTTGTATACCTTGGATATTAGGCCTCTATCGGATGTGGGGTTGGTAAAGATCTTTTCCCACTCTGTTGGCTGCCATTTTGTTTTCTCGACAGTGTCCTTAGCCTTACAGAAAGTTTGCAATCTCATTAAGTCCCATTGGTCAGAATTTGACCTTAGAGCATGAGCCATTGGTGTTCTGTTTAGGAATTTTCCCCTGTGCCTATGTGTTCTAAGGTTTTCCGTACTTTCTCATCTAATAGTTTCAGTGTATCTGGTTTATTGTGGAGATCTTTGATCCACTTGCACTTGAGTTTTGTACAAGGAGATAAGAAAGGGTCTATTTTTATTCTTCTGCATGCTGAGTGCCAGTTGGACCAACACCATTTATTGAAGAGGCTGTCCTTTTTCTATTGAATGTTTACAGCTCCATTGTCAAAATCAAGTGACCATATATGTGAGGGCTCATTTCTGAATCTTCTATTCTATTCCATTGATCCACATGCCTATCTCTGTACCATTACCATGCAGTTTTTAGCACAATTGCCTTGTAATATTGCTAGAGTTCAGGGATAGTAATTCCCGCAGATGTTTTCGTGTTGTTGAAGATGGACGTCGCTATTCTAAATCTTTTGTTATTCCAGATGTAATTGCACATTGCTCTTTCCTACTCTATGAAGAATTATGTTGGAATTAAGTAATTAAATAATACTCCTCTTGGGTGTATCTGCTTCCTTTTGTTCTAGAGCTTTCACCTGTGCTGTCAATTTGCTAGTGTATGCTCTTTTCAGTTTCTTTTTGGAAACACACAGAGCTATGAATTTTCCTCTCAGTACTGCTTTCATTGCATCCCATAAATTTTTGTATGTTGTGTTTTCATTTTCATTAAATTCTAGAAAATCCTTAATTTATTTCTTTATTTCTTCTTTGACCCTGCTATCATTTAATAGAGCTTTGTCTAGTTCCCATGTATATATGGGCTTTTTGTTGTCTTTGCTGTTATTAAAGACCAGCCTTAGACCATTGTGATCTGAAAGGATGTATGGGAGTATTTCATTTTTTTATATCTATTGAGGTTTGTTTTTTGACCACTTATGTGGTCAGTTTTTGAGAAGGTGCCATGAGGTGCTGAGAGGAAGGTGTATTCTTTTGTTTTAGGATGATATGTTCTGTAGGTGTCTATTAATTCCAATTGGTTCATAACTTCTGCTAGTTTTAGTTTGTCATTGTTCAGTTTCTGTTTCCATGATCTGTTCATTGGTGAGAGTGTGGTGTTGAGGTCTCCCACTATTATTGTGTGGGGTGCAATGTATTTTTTGAACTTTAGTAGGGTTTCTTTTATGAATATGGGTGCTTGTGTATTTGGAGCATATATGTTAAGGATTGAGAGTTCCTCCTGAGAAATTTTACCTGTAATGAGTAAAAAGTGTCCTTCTTTATCATTTTTGATAACTTTTGGTTGAAAATATACTTTATTTGATATTAGAATGGCCACTCCAGCTTGTTTCTTGTGGCTGTTTGCTTGGAAATTTTTTTTGCAACCTTTTACTCTGAGATAGTGTCTGTCTTTGTCTCTGAGATGAATTTCCAAGAATGCAGCAAAATGCTGGATTTTGTTTATGTATCCAGTCTGATAACCTATATCTTTTTATTGGGGAATTGAGTCCATTTATGTTAACAGATATCAAGGAATAGTGGTTGCTATATCCTGCTATTTTTGCTTTCCGAGGTAGAATTATGTTTTTGTGTCTGTCTTTTTTTGGTTTCCTTGCTTAGGTGTTTTCTTATTTTTAATATAATGTAGTTCCCCTTGTATTGAATTTCGTTGTAGTGCTGGGTTTGTGTTCAGATATTTTGTTAATTTAGTTTTGTCTTGCAATATCTTAGTCTCTCTACCTATGGCATTTAAGAATTTTGTTGGGTATAGCAGCATGGGCTGAGAATTGTGTTCTCTTAGGGTCTGCATGGTGTCTGTCCAGGATCTGCTAGCTTTCATAGTCTCTGTTGAGAAATCGGGTGTGATTCTGATTGGTCTGCCTTTATATGTTACATGACCTTTTTCCCTTACTCCTTTTAGTATTCTTTCTTTGCTTTGGGCACTTGGCCTTTTGACTATTATGTGTGTGGGGGAATTTCTTTTCTGGTCCACTCTATTTGGAGTCCTGTAGGCTTCTTTTATGCTCATTGTCATCTCAGACTTAAGGGTAGGGAAGTTTTCTTCTATGGTTTTGTTGAAGATATTTACTGTGCCTCTTAGTTGATATTCTTCGCCCTTTTCTATTCCTATTATCCTTAGGTTTGGTCTTCTCATTGTGTCCTGGATCTCCTGGACATTTTGGGTTAGGAGCTTTTTGGTTTTTGTATCTTCTCTGACTGTTTTGTCTATATTTTCAATGTTGTCTTTGGCCCTCGAGATTCTCTCTTCCATCTCTTGTTAACTGTTGGAAATGCTTGCATCTGTGACTCCTAATTTCTTTTTTTAGGTGTTCTACCTCTAGGGTTATCTCTTTTAGTGTTTTCTTTATTGTGTCCATTTCTGTTTTAAATTCCTTCTTCCATTCCTTATACTCTTTGGTACTGTTTTTCTCTAGTTCTTTGAGTTCTTTGAGTGTTTTTCTTGTTTCCTCTTTAAAAGTTTCTAATTCTTTATGCTTTTCCTCCTGTTCTTGTTTAAGGATCTCTATCATCATCTTGAGGTATGATTTCAGGTCTGAGCCTTCTTTTTCTGGAGTATTTGGCATTCTACTGTCTACTGTGATGGGAGAGCTGGGTTCTGGTGTTGCCAGGTTGTCTTCGTTTTGCTGGGGTAAGTTCTTTTGCTTTTGTTTTGCCATCTTGTTATCTGTGATTATACGTGGTCTTGTTGTCAGTGATTGGTTCTCGTGTTTCCATTGTACCTTGCCTGTGTCCCTGGATCTCTGCTCTTCCTGGTGGCAAATGGCCTGAGTGTCTGTTCTGCAAGCATTGGCTGCCGACTGGAAACACACACCCCAAAGCAGGGTTCCTGCTTCCCTGAACTAATTGGGGGGGTTGTACTTTCTGCACACTCGGCAGAGACCTCTCTGCTCCTCAGCTACACAGAATGCCATCTCACCAGACCTGTGTCCCTGAATCTCCACTGTTCCTGGCAGCAGATGGCCTGAGCTTCTGTCAACATTATATTTTAAAATATTTAATTAAAATTTAATTTAGATATTTAGCTGAAATTTAAGTCCCATTGCCTTTTGATTTAAATATTAAATTTAAATTTCATTAATGAAATTAAATATTTACTTTAAATTAGTTTTTAATATTAAAATTAATATTTTGTATGATTTCTCTCATTTGTGGCCTTAGGTGTGAAATAGTTATGTAAAACTATTTATGCATAAACATTAAATGAAAGTAGTATGCAACCATCTAGTAGAACAAAGAGGAGGGAAGCAGTGAGAGAAAGGAAGTTAGAGAGAGATAGGGGAGAATATGATGGCCTTATAATACATACCCGTATGGGAACCAAAACGCTTCCTGTAATAGTCAACAGGGAAGATCTCATTCTGAATCACAGTTTGGAGGTTTTAATCTGAGGTCCCATTTTTTGGGGGGACGGAGGGAGAGTGGGGAGGTGATACATCATGGAAGAGAACACATCTGAGAGCAAGGTGCTTAACTCAGGGCTGCTGGGAGATCAAATGAGAAACAGTAAAGCATTAGGATTTCCATTTCCCTTACGTGGTATACCTGAATGACCCAAGATTCCATTCACTCCTACTTCTAAAGACCTCTACCATCTCTCAATAGCATTGTATTGGAGACCAACAGTCCACTACCCAGATTCCAGCTATAGTCCTGAAAAACTAATTTCTTTTTTTTAATGTTAAACTCTTTTTTAACAACTTTATTTTACAAAACAAAGATAAATAGATAGATTTTAAGCATTGTTTGCATAAAATTATACAATACATTTTTGTCAGTACTGTTTTTTCAGACATTTAAATAATTTTTACATAAAACTGTATGAATATATTTTTTAGTCAGTACTTGATTTTTTTAAAGGTTTGATAGAATGCATTGAAAACTTAATAGTTACAATGAGCATAAAGTACATGTAAAACAAAATGTAACATGGAAATAGTCAAAGTTTTCTTACTGTATAGAGATTTTTTGTTTTGTTTTCTTTATTTCTTGGACTTCATACAGTCTGTGAGTTGTTTCTGGGGCAGTGCAAGCCTCTGGGGTTAGCATCCCATTATCAGTGACTGCATATTGTGTCTGTTCTTTTGTGACTGGGTTATCTCACTCAGAATGATATTCTCTAGATGCAGCCATTTTCTTAAGAATTTGGTTAAGTCATTGTTTCTTGTGGCTGAGTAGTATTCCATTGTGTAAATTCCATTGTGTACTAAGGTGTCTTTGGGGTATATGCCCAGAAGTGGAATAGCTGGGTCTTCAGGTAGTATTATGTCCAATTTTCTGAGGTATCGCCAGACTGATTACCAGAGTAGTCGTATTAGTTTGCAACCCCACCAACAGTGGAGAAGGGTTCCTCTTTCTCCGCAACCTAGCCAGCATCTGTTGTCGTCTCAGTTTTGGATCTTGGCCAATCTGACTGGTGTGAAGTGGAATCTCAGGGTTGTTTTGATTTGCATTTCCCTGATGGCTAAAGATGTCGAGCACTTCCTCAGATATTTCTCAGCCATTCGATATTCCTCAACTGAGAACATTTTGTTTAGCTCTGTATCCCATTTTTAATAGGGTTATTTGATTCTCTGGTGTCTAGCTTTTTGAGTTCTTTGTATACCTTAGATATTAGGCCTCTATCTGATGTGGAGTTGGTAAAAATCTTTTCCCATTCTGTTGGCTGCCGCTTTGTTTTATTGACAATGTCCTTAGCATTACAGAAACTTTGCAATCTCATTAAGTCTCATTTGTTAATCTTTGACCTTAGAGCTTGAGCCTTTGGTGTTTTGTTCAAAAATTTTCTCCTGTGCCTATATGTTCTAAAGTTTTCCCTACTTTCTCATCTAATAGTTTCAGTGTATCTGGTTTAATGTGGAGATCTTTGAACCACTTACACTTGAGCTTTGTACAAGGAGATAAGAAAGGTTCTATTTTCATTCTTTTGCATGTTGAGTGCCAGTTGGACGAGCACCATTTATAGAATAGGCTGTCCTTTTTCTATTGAATGTTTTCAGCTCCTTTGTCCAAAATCAGGTGACCATATATGTGAGGGCTCATTTCTGGATCTTCTATTCTATTTCGTTGATCCACATGCCTATTTCTGTACCAGTACCATGCAGTTTTCAGCACAATTGCCTTGTAATATAGCTTGAGGTCAGCGATAGTGATTCCCGCAGATGTTTTCTTGTTGTTGAGGATGGATTTTGCTATTCTAGGTCTTTTGCTGTTCCATATGAAATTGCACATGGATCTTTCCAGTTCCATGAAGAACTGTGTTGGAATTTTGATGGGGATTGCATTGAATCTGTAGATTGCTTTTGGTAGGATGGGCATTTTTAAAATGTTGATCTTTCCAATCCATGAGCATGGGAGTTCTTTCCCTTTTCTGAGATCCTCCTCAATTTCCTTCTTTAGAGGTTTGAAGTTCTTGTCGTACAGGTCCTTCACTTGCTTAGTTAGAGTCACACCAAGGTATTTCATAGTTTTTGTGACAATTGTGAAGGGTACCTTTTCCCTAATTTCTTTCTCCACATGTTTGTCCTTTGAGTATAGGAAGGCTACTGATTTGTTTGAGTTGATTTTGTATCCATCCACTTTGCTGAACTTGTTTATCAGCTGTAGGAGTTCTTTGGTGGAGTTTTTGGGGTCACTCAAGTACACTATCATGTCATCGGCAAAGAGTGATGTTTTTATCTCTTCCTTTCCGATTTGTATCCCCTTGATCTCCTTTTGCTGTCTAATTGCTCCAGCCAGGACTTCCAGTACTATGTTGAATAGGTAGGGGAAGAGTGGGCAGCCTTGTCCAGTCCCTGATTTTAGTTGGATTGCTTCAAGTTTCCCACCATTAAGTTTGATGTTGGCTGTTGGTTCGCTGTATATTGCTTTTATTATGTTTAAGTATGGACCTTGGATTCCTGTTCTTTCCAGGACTTTTAACATGAAGTGGTGTTGAATTTTGTCAAATGCTTTTTCAGCATCTAGTGAGATAACCATGTGATTTTTTTTTTGAGTTTGTTTATATGAGGGTTATTGTAGCCTCAAAAAATGAGTTGGGTAGCATTCCATCTGATTCTATCTTTTGGAATAGTTTGGAGAGTATTGGTGTTATATCCACAATAAATGTTTGATAAAATTCTGTACTGAACCCTTCTGGACCTGGGCTTTTTTTTTGGTTGGGAAGCTTTTGATGACTTCTTCTATTTCTTTAGGTGATATAGGGTTATTTAGATGGTTTATTTGGTCCTGGTTTAACTTTGGGATCTTGTATGTGTCTAGGAATTCGTCCATTTCCTCCAGATTTTCCAATTTTGTGGAGTATAAGTTTTTGTAGTAGGATCTGATGATTTCTTGAATTTCCTCAGTTTCAGTTGTTATGTCTCCAATTTCCTTTCTGATTTTGTTAATTTGTATACTCTCTCTCTGCCCTCTAGTTTGTGTGGCTAGGGGTTTATCAATCTTGTTGATTTTCTCAAAGAACCAACTCTTGGTTTTGTTGATTTTTTCAATGGTTCTTTTTGTTTCTATTTGGTCTATTTCTGTCCTAATTTTGATTATTTCTTGCCGTCTACTCTTCTTGGGTATATCTGCTTCCTTTTGTTCTAGGGCTTTTATCTGTGCTGTCCGGTTGCTGATGTAAGCTCTCTCCAGTTTCTTTTTGGAAGCACTTAGGTCTATGAGTTTTCTTCTCAGTACTGCTTTCATTGCATCCCATAGGTTTGTGTATGTTGTGTTTTTGTTTTAGTTGAATTCTAGAGAGTCCTTAATTTCTTTCTTTATTTCTTCTTTGACCCTGCTATCCTTTAACAGAGTGTTGTTTAATTTCCATGTGTATGTGGGCTTTTTGTTGTCTTTGTTGTTGTTAAAGACCAGCCATAGACCATGGTGATCTGAGAGGATGCATGGGAGTATTTTAATCTTCTTATATCTTTTGAGGCTCGTTCTGTGTACAATTATGTGGTCATTTTTCGAGATGGTGCCATGGGGTGCTGAGAAGAAGGTGTATTCTTTTACTTTAGGATGATATGTATTATATATATCTATTAATTTTAGTTGGTTCAAGGTCTCTGCTTAGTTTTGCCGTGTCCTTGTTCAGTTTCTGTTTCCATAATATGTCCATTGGTTGAGAGTGGTGTATTAAAGTCTCCCACTATTATTGTGTGGGGTGAAATGTATATTTTGAGCTTTAGTAGGGTTTTTTTTATGAATGTGGGTGATTTTTATTTGGAGCATATTTGTTAAGAATTGAAAGTTCCTGGGTTGCAAGCTAATACAACTACTCTGGAAATCTGTCTGGCGATACCTCAGAAAATTAGATATAGTACTACCTGAAGACCCAGCTATTCCACTTCTGGGCATATACCCCAGAGACACTTTAATACACAACAAAGATATATGCACCACAATGTTCATAGAGGCTCTATTTATAATAGCCAGAAGCCTGAAGGAACCCAGATGTCCTTCAGAAGATGAATGGATGCAAAAAT
The DNA here is from genome assembly GCF_963924665.1 of Micromys minutus. Lineage (NCBI taxonomy): Eukaryota > Metazoa > Chordata > Mammalia > Rodentia > Muridae > Micromys > Micromys minutus. The sequence goes on along the minus strand of NC_137960.1, from coordinate 35,379,992 downwards.
TGGGGTACATATACACAATGGAATACTACTCTGCCACCAGAAACAATGACTTAACCAAATTCTTAAGAAAATGGCTGCATCTAGAGAATATCATCCTGAGTGAGATAACCCATTCACAAAAGAACAGACATAATATGCAGTCACTGATACTGGGATGCTAAACCAAGAGGCTTGCACTCCCCCAGAAACAACTCACAGACTGTATGAAGTCCACGAAATAAAGAAAACAAAACAAAACAAAATAATATTTAAAAAACAAGAAAACTTTAACTATTTTCCTGTTACAATTTGTTTTACATGTACTTTAACTCATTGTAACTATTAAGTTTTCAAGGCATACAATCAAACCTTGAAAAAAATCAAGTACTGACTAAAAAAATATATTCATATAGTTTTATGTAAAAATTATGTTAAAAACTGAAAAAAGTACTGACAAAAATGTATAATTTTAAGCAAAAAATGTTTAAAATCTGTACATTCATCTTTGTTTTGTAAAATAAAGTTGTTTAATAAAAAAAAAAGAATTGAGAGTTCCTCCAGACAGATTTCCCCGGTAATGATTAAAAAATGTCCTTCCTTATCTTTTTTGATAACTTTTGGTTGGAAATTTACTTTATTCGATATTAGAATAGCGACTCCAGCTTGCTTCTTGGGGCTGTTTGCTTTGAAGTTTTTTTCCCACCCTTTTACTCTGAGATAGTGTCTGTCTTTTTCTCTGAGATGAGTTTCCTGTATGCAGCAAAAGGCTGGATTTTGTTTATGTATCCAGTATGATAGCCTATGTCTCTTTATTGGGGAGTTGAGTCCATTTATGTTAATAAATATCAAGGAATAGTTGTTTCTGTTTCCTGCCATTATTGCTTTTGTGGGTTGAGTTGTGTCTGTGTCTTTTTCTTCTTTTAGTTTTCTTGTTTAGGAATTTTCTTGTTTTAATGAGGCTGTATTTTCCCTCATTGTATTGGGTTTTCCACCTATAATTCGTTGTGGTGCTGGGTTTGTGGTCAGATATTGTGTAAATTGTGATTTGTCTTGAAATATCTTCATCTCTCCATCGATGGTGATTGATAGTTTTGCTGGGTATAGCAGCTTGGGATGGCACTTGTGCTCTCTTAGGGTGTGCATGATGTCTGTCCAGGCTCTTGTAGCTTTCATAGTCTCTGTTGAGAAATCGGGTGTGAGTCTGATTGGCCTGCCTTCATATGTTACCTGACCTTTTTCCCTTACTGCTTTTAGTATTCTTTCTTTGCTTTGGGCACTTGGTGTTTTGACTATTATGTGTCGGGAGGTATTTCTTTTCTGGTCCAACCTATTTGGAGTTCTGAAGGCTTCTTTTATGCTCGTGGTCATCTCATTCTTGAGGGTAGGGTAGTTTTCTTCTACGATTTTGTTGAAGATATTTACTGTGCCTCTTAGTTGATACTCTTCTCCCTCTTCTATTCCTATTATCCTTAGGTTCTGTCTTCTCATTGTGTCTTGGATTTCCTGGACATTTTGGGTTAGGAGCTTTTTGTTTTTTGCATCTTCTCTGGCTGTTTTGTCTATGTTTGCAATGTTGTCTTCTGCCTCCAAGATTCTCTCTTCGATCTCTTGTAATCTATTGGAAATGCTTGCTTCTGTGACTCCTGATTTCTTTATTTGGTGTTCTACCTCTAGGGTTATCTCTTTAGTGTTTTCTTTATTGTGTCAATTTCCATTTTAATTTCCCTCTTCTATTCCTTTATTTCTTTGGTTCTGTTTTCCTCTACTTCTTTGAGTTCTTTGAGTGTTTTTTTTGTTTCCTCTTTAAAAGCTTCTGAATCTTTTTGCTTTTCCTCCCGTTCTTGTTTAAGTATTCCTATCAGCATCTTGAGGTATGGTTTCAGGTCTGAGTCTTCTTTTTCTGGAGTGTTTGGAATTCTGATGTTTGCTGTTATGGGAGAGCTGGGTTCTGGTGTTGCCAGGTTGTCTTGGTTTCCTTGGGATATACTCTTTCACTTTCCTCTTGCCATTTTGTTGTCAGTGATATGTTCTCACCTTTCCCTTGTATCTGGTCTGTGTCCCTGGATCTCCACTGGTCCAGGTAGCAGATGGGTCCAGCCCTGTTCTATGCCTCAGGGTCACTGGGTTGGAACAGAGTTCCAAAGTTTTTTTCCTGGTCCCCGGATCAGGCAGGTTGGAGGGTGCGCCCCTCGTGCGCACTCCACAGAGATCTCTCTGCTCCCCGGCCGCCCAGATCTCCCACTCACCAGTCTCTCAACCTTAGAGCTGGTAGTCTGCGTAGTAGATGGGCCGGGCTCTGCTCTGCGCCCCGAAGTCGCTGCCAGGTGGAAACAGAAGTTCCAATGTTCTGTTCCTGGTCCCTGGATCAGGCAGGTCGGAGGGCGCGCTCAGCGTGCGCACTCCGCAGAGATCTCTCTGCTCCCCGGCCGCCCAGATCTCCCACTCACCAATTTCTCAACCCCTAGGGGCTGGCGATTTTCGAAAAACTAATTTCTTAATAGCAATGGCAGTAAGAAAACTGTATCTGTGCATCATAGGTTGATAATTTTCAAAGGACTGGAAATCTAGACTTCTTTTTTTGTATTATTGGTCTAGTAGTATTCTTTGGAGTGTTATGTGCTGTCCAGTCAGGGAGCACATCTGCTTACCATTCCGTTGATTACCCAGAAAAGGAAGTGCTGCTGTAGACACAGAGGATTGGGGAGATTTTGCTGTTCTTTCATTTATGCAGCCAGTGAGGAGCAGCCTCATGATGACATCATGAACTCTTTAGATGCAGCGTGGTGGTCTTCATCACCATGTGATCCTATGTGCTGGGAATGCATCCTGTGAATGGATACTTGCTATAGATGCACAGAAGGGAACCTCATTGCCTCCTCATAGACCGTTATAAGGAAAAGCATAGTTATTACCTTAGCCAAAGTAAGGACATAAAATTGTTCTGTTTGGTTCAGCTTGTGTTTTCATTTTTTTTACATTGTATAGGTAATTTTTTTTTCCTCCAGAAATAGAGTATATTGGGAAGACATTGAACAAAGAACCTTGGCTGCTTTATCAGATACTATGCTTTCTGCAGCAAATAATTTTTTTTTTTTTTTGGTAACAAAATAGCTCAAAGAATAATGATGTTTATTATCTCACATAAGTGGAAAGTCTGAGATAAAGTGGTTTCAAGGTCATACCAGCAAGTAGTTCAGTAAAGACGTTAGGAGTGCAGATCTTCACAGCTTTCTCTTCTGCCATCTGCAGAGTACTGGCCCTTGACCCTGTACTTTACCGTCACTGCTGAAGATGGGACAGCAGCTCTTAGCATCAAACCCAGACTACACAGAACAATTTCCCACTTGTATCTTGATTCCAGAGTAAGGAGGGACTCCCTGGCCCCACCTCCCTAGTCTCTTCATGTCACCTTGACTAGTGTTTCATCATGAACAACTTAAAGTCAGTCCCTCTGAGGGGATTATTGTCACCAACATAAAACTATTGTGTAGTTTTCCACCATCAAAGAGACTAGTTTTTTCTCTGAATGTTCAGCAAAGTAGATTTTTGACTACTGTATTGCATTGATTAATAGAAATATATGTCTTCTGTATCTTGTTTTGTTTAAAAACTAATTTGATTTCGTGATATTTGGCAAGGTGATCATGACTACACTGAGGAGCATGAGAAAACTTTTTCTTTATTCTGTTTTAAATAGAACCATCACTACTATTTTAGATACATAAAACTCCACTGCCTCCCCACCCACCATCAGCACCCAGGCTTGTCAAACGCTCTGCATTCTTCTTTAGTTCATGGCTACCGGAAAGTGTACTAAATCAGTGTCATTCACAAAGTCCTATGTTTGCATGTTAATGCATTAGAAATACTGGTTTGAATTACGCCCAAGCAACAATTAACACCTAAAATAACTTTATTTCTCCAGCAGAATGAATTAATTGGAGGTAGGATTCTACACAGACATCCCCAGCAATGAGGTTATAATGAGAACTGTTACAGGAAAAAAAAAAACAGAATTTGACTGTTAATTGTTGATAGTACCAAGCAGTTTTTAAACAAAACGCTTTCATCTTCATCCAGGTAAGTCCATGGCCACAGGAGGGTCCACAGCACCTGTCTACTTTCAGGTCTTGGAGAAAGCGATGATACAGAATCTTTTCAATGTGCTGCCCCACCCACAAAAGCTGAGGAAGGACTGAGGAAGTACTCCATAGTCTACTAATACTGAGAGCTTGACATGATAAATCGAAAAACTCAAGAAAAACCTTTTAGGCAGAGTGATTTTCCATCCCAAGGATATATATTATTAAACTCTGCAGATAATATTATCTGCTGTGTGCAGAGAGGGATACTGAACAAGAAAAAGGTAGCTTTTGCTTCTGAAAACTCATTATTGTCAGCAACGATCAATTACTTTTTACTAATGCACATATGGAAGTAATGGATTATGTACTTAAGAGTTTTTTTTTAAATCCCAATTACTATAGAACACTCCCAAATAATTTTATACATGCTTCTGATTTAAATTGCGTATTAATTGGTTTGGGAACTAAGTCAGACTGTCTGGCACTAATGATAAAGTGGGGTGTGCAATCTGGTAATGAAAGAAGCTAGGCAGAATTGCTGTAGGAATAAAATTTGTCTAAGAGTTCTAATTTTCACCATTCATTAGGGGAAACTCTCCCATGTTTCAAGTTGTACATTGTATGTATACATTTATTTGCCACATGTATTGACTAACTTGTTCAAATACATCTTCTAGGAAATACATTTAAAAAATAATTGAAAAGCAAACATCATATTCTTCATATTAAAAAAATGGATCCAAGAATCATAAAGAGGAAGATCAGTTACTATATGATATTATATGTCCCCAGACCTTAGCACAGGTAACTCCGTGATGGAAGTAACATTCAGGCTTTGGGACCCAGTGTGCAGGCAGCAGTACCTGAAGAAACTAAAGCAAAGGACTAACCCATGAAAGCCAATAGCTCTGGCAAAGTCCCTAAATGTACTAACGTGATCTCTGGCTTCTGTAGTTCTTATCTTGGCTAACTGAGGTGTGTCAATCAAGGATGTGGCTTTTGTGCTTAAAAACCCCTCCCCTCCTTTCTTCTCTTTTTTCCCTTCCCCTCTTGCTCCCATCAGTCTCATTTTAATGTAGCACACAAAATATGGGTTTTATTATGTCTTTTTCATATGCATGCATCATTATACTTTGTTCTTATTCATCTCTCAGTGTCACCATTGCTCTCTGTCCCACCACCTCCTACGTGTTGGGGTCTTTGTACCACACAAATAGACTCTCCTTCTACTTTTATGTCTTGTGAATTTCATTATCTTTTCTGTCTTCTCCTTTTTTTTTTTTTTTTGAAGATTTTTTATTTATTTCACATATATAAGTGCTCTATCTACATGTACACCTGAAGGCCAGAAGAGGGCATCAGATCTCAGTATAGATGATTGTGAGCCACCATGTGGTTGATAGGAATTGAACTCAGGGCCTCTGGAAGAGCAGACAGTGCTCTTAACTGCTGAGCCATCTTTCTTCTTTTGAGAACCATGTATTTCAACCTGTGGGTTGCAACCTCAAAGGGGTCACATAACAGATATCTCGCATATCAAATATTTAAATTTCATAACAGTAGCAAAATTATAGTTATGAAGTGGTAACAAGATAATTTTATCATTGAGGGTCATCACAACATGAGGAACTAGGTTAGAGGGTCACAGTACTAGGAAGGTGGAGAACCACTGATCTATTTAGTGAGTCAGTTAAAGAATGGATGGTTCAGTTTTTGATGTTTAAATTTTTCAGCTCTTCATATATACTCAATACGAATTTCTTATGTGTTTTACAGTTGACAAAAATGTTTTCCTTGCTATATGCACTTCTTTGCTCTGGTAAGTATTTTCTTTGCTGTGCATATACTTTTTGATTTCATAGAATTCTATCTAACATGCCAGTTCTTAGCATTTCTTGTGCTAATGTGGTCCTTCTCAGAAACCATTTGCCTGTACCTATATCTTGAAATATTTCACCTCTGTTTTCTTCTGACTACTTTGGTTTCTGGTTTTATATCAAGATTTTGATAAAGTTGAATTGATGTTTGTTCAGGATCAGAACTGTGATTCTGGCTTCCTTTTTTAAACATATGGATACCTAGTTTTCCCAGGCTTTCCTCCCACTTTGTACATTTTTGACATTTTTGTTGAAAATTAAGTATATATAGCTGTGTAGTTTGAAATGAATCATTTCTTCCACAGTTCTACACCTCCACCTTTATGCCGCCACTATATTGTTTTTTATTGTGATGACTCTGCGTATATTAGAGATCAGATATTGTGATAGCTTCTGTATCACTTTTTGTTTAGAATGTTTTCTGCTGTCTCTGGTCTTTGACATTCCTAAATTAATTTACATTTTTTCCCCTAGTTATTAAAGAGAAACATTGAAATTTTACTGTGTCAAATCTGGAGTTTGCTTTTGGCAAAAAACCAGTTTTACAATATTATTTTTGCCATTAAAATAAGTATGAGAGGTTTTTCTACAATTTTAGACTTTTGCCTTATAAAGGAGTCTATTTTTAAAGAAGGCTCCATGGGCTATTGATAAGAACATAAGTTCTGTCTAAAAATTTATTTTATCTTTGAAGTTTCTTTGTTGATTTTTAGTCTGGGCCACTCGTACAGAAGTACACATAAGAGATTGAAATAAATCACACACTATTAATTTTACAAGAGTTGTTCTGATCTTTTATACCCATTGGTGTTTTATTTTTAAATAAAATTTGACATCTTAGCATCCGTTGCATATATTTACAACTGTATACATTCTCGATGTACTGTTTCTCTTATTAAAAATATAGTACCTTTCTTCATTTCTTCTGATTAGTTTTGATCTGAGGTCTATTTACTTGATATCAAAAGAGCCACAGCAGCTTGTTTTCAGCTTACTTGATAAATTGACTTCCATTCTTTGTCTCTTAGGCTTTAGGTATCCTATCAGTGAAGTATTTTTCTGGGATACAATAAAGAGCTATAAGTAGTTTGTAAATCCAGTCAACTCATCTTCATTTCCTTACTCCTGCGTTGAGGCTGCTCACATTTTAGGTTGTTATGAGATGTTTACCAGCTTTTTGGTCTCATCAGTTGAATTTCTGCTTATTCGATCTTCCCCTTTTAGTGTCAGGCATTTGCATGTTCACTCTGTTGATCTAGATTCCTTCCTAGATCTCTTTTGCTCATTGGCCTTTCACACTGTTCTCCCTGTCTTCTCATGATTAAGAAGGCTCCTTTCTCCCCTTTATGTATGTATATTAGTCCTTTTAGTATATTCTACAGCACTGGTGTGGTGGCCAGAAATGGTTATAGTTCATGTTTCTCTTGATGTTTCTTCATTTTCCTGTTGGTTTTAAAGCATACATTTTCAGTAGTAGCAATTCGCATTGGTAGTTATGTACTTTCATGGCTTGAAATATATCATTCCATGCTTTTCTTTGCTTTTAGGTTGGAGTTAGAAATGATATCATATTTTCCGGGTATATTTTTCTCTGTGGGTCAGTGATGTTTTGTTATAGTTTTCTTTGCTTTATATTTTTGATATTTTGATTACAATATATTGTAGAGAGGCTCTTCTCTAGTCATGTTATTTGAAGTTCCGTGGTTCTTGTGATTTGATGTTCATTTCCATTTGAGAACATTCTTGGTGAATGAGTGCAGACTGGATAGCCACTAAAGAGCTGTGTGGGTGTCCTCATGAAGGCCCTGAAGTAAGAGGAGGACTTGCAAGTATAAAACATGAGATGGGATGCACAGAACCAGTGATGCTCTTGATGGTACTAAAGTGGGCATACCTGTCTGTGTTACTTTATGAATTTGATGTAAAGTGAATTGAAAAACAGTATAGCACATTAAAATAGCTGTTCCTTATTGACCCCTTCCAATGTGAAAGTAATGTACTTCCTCTGTAACTTGATACTGCTAATGTGAACATGTATCTTACACTTGATGACACTGCAGAATTAATGAAGCATATTAAATAAATAGCTTTGGCTCTTTACTCCTACTACTGATCTAATGAGTCCAGAATAATGGCTTATCAGTAATGTTTGAGGGACCCTAGGCACTTTTACCAGCCTTACACCCACTTGCTTTGGGTCAAGGGTGAGAGAAGACATCTAGAGTTTTATGAATTGTGTGCCAAGGGACTTACTTTCCAAAGCAATAGTTGGTGATGTTGTGGTTTGTGTAAAAATGGCCCTCATAGGTCCATTAGTAGGTGTGTTCTTGTTGGAGTAGATATGGCCTTGTTGGAGAAAGTGTGTCTTATTCTCTTCTGCTGTGGATCAAGAGGTAGAAGTCTCAACTTCTCCACCATCATGTTTGCTTGTACATTTACATGTTTCTCACCATGATGATAATAGACTAGACCTCTGAAAATGTAAACCAGCCCAAATTAAATGTTTTCATATATAATTGTTGCCTTGGTCATGGTGTACCTACCTTCCCAGATATAAAACCCTAAGATAGAAGTTGATACCAGGGACTGGGGTTATTGCTGTGATAGGTTTGATCATGTTTTTGTTTGGAGAAATGTGAACTTTGGGATTTTGTATTAGAATAGCAGGTGAACACTTTAAGTGGGGTTTAATGAGCCTTTCTAATAGGAGTACAAAAGACAATGGTGCTGAGTGTGACTTGAACTGTGGGAGCCTTGATCAAAAAGTTTCAAAGGAGAAGAATTTTAGAATGTTGTCTAGAAATATTTTGGTGAAGAATGAGTGTTTTTTGCCCTTATCTAAAGAGTGTGCCTGAGACTAAAGTGAAGAGATTTCAATTCTGTTGGCTGAGAAAATTTCAAAAGCACCTAATAAGGACAATTGTGTAGATATTAGTGTCTACTCTAATGGAGATGTATAATGAAAAAGGAACAAGCTGAGCAAGTAAATACACAGACTGAGGAGAAAATTGGCACCAGGAAATGGAATGGAGCTGAGTCCTGTGTTCAAAGATATAAACAGCTTAATAAATGGAATAAAGGCATTGGCCCAAGAGGCATTGCAGGTGTGACTGTTGTGTCACATTACATCAGTAGGTGGCAGAGAGAACAGAGGCTATGTCTGCGTTCAGTATTCTGACCCCAAACAGCTGAATAATTAAGTCTAACATTTCCTGGAAAAAGTAACGCCGAGATAACTACCAGCCTGGCACTGCACAAGCCTGGATGGGCTTCCAGGGCAGAGATGTGATCGAGTCTGCCTGGGACCAAGGCTCTCTGGTATGACTGAGCCCAATATAGAGGATCTCTGCACAGGGCCATGTGAGTGGGCCTGGACTAGGATGTATCACACACTATACTGGCTGGTTTTATGTCAACTTAACACAAACTGGTGTTATCACAGAGAAAGGAGCCTCAGTTGAGGAAATGCTTCCATGAGATCCAGCTGTAAATTTTCTCAACTAGTGATAGGGGGTGGGGGGAGGCTCAGTCCATTGTGGGTGGTGCCATCCCTGGGCTGGTAGACCTGGGTTCTATAAGAAAGCAGGCTGAGCAAGCCAAGGGGAAGCAAGTCAGTAAGCAACATCCCTCCATGGCCTCTGCATCAGCTCCTGCTTCCTGACCTGCTTGAGTTCCAGTCCTGACTTTCTTTGGTGATGAACAGCAATATGGAAGTGTAAGCTGAGTAAACCCTTTCTTCCCCAGCTTGTTTCTTCGTCATGGTGTTTTGTGCAGGAATAGAAAGCCTGACTAAGACAAGTATCTTCTGATAGGTAACAAGGGTTTAAAGAGGAACAAAAAGTTGCCAGAGCTCTATATGTGCTTCATGACTGCCACTGGAGCTTCAGGTGGCATTCAAATCCCAGATCCTATTCAATGTCCCTTCGGCAAGGGTATTGCCATCAGGTGAGGTCTGCTCGTGCCCTTTGCCTTCAGGTGCTAATGCTTCCTCTGGGAAAAAGAAATAATTTATGGTTAATCTGTCAAGGCCACAACTTCTTCAGTATTTCAGGTTGTCCTTTCCAAAGGATAAGGTCAGGGAATAAATCTTCACCACAGACTGTCATGAAAGACACCAGCCAGAGTCTTTGTGAAAAAGAACTTGGCATCGTACAGATATACAAACGAAGATATAAAACCTAGTCATAGCGTGTAAATCAACCCTGTCAGAAAGGAAAATGTAAGACACTTGAGAAATAAGAACATTGCTTCCCAGTGGCCTTAGTTCTTGGTTATTAGATATGCCTCCACAAATGAGACTATCCATGATTAGCAGCATATTCAAAGTCTCAGGCAATTCCAGGATTTGGATACTTCATTTGTATGTGTTTTTCCTTCACATAATTTCATTGTCAGAAAGCTATGATGCTTCTCCATTTTCAATTTCACTGAAAACGTCCAGTCTGCATGTATGGGTTACTTTCTTGATTAGGAATTTGCACACATTTGGCATTGAGATATCATCGAACCAGCGAGTCTTGTCCTTGAGTTTATTTGCTGGAAGAACATGGGTCTCATGCAGTTCTTCTAACTTCTGATAAGTGCCAACACATGAGAAAAGCTGGTAATATAGATACAGCGCACCTTGAGTGGCCATACGTTAGGGAATGTGCTAGGGCCTGTACAAAGAGGACAGGAAGCTATATCATCCCAGCGCAGTGTGGCACTTAGGAAGAAAGAGTACTTGCTCCAGAAATCAAGCTAAATTTATCTGTGCCAGAAAGACCTACCTCAGGAGCAAAGACACAAGGGCAAACCTATTTCAGAACAGGGATGGCATATTTCCAGTATCAAAGCAAAGTCTTTGATGGCTTTTCTTTACAGCGTAGTGCCTCTTACTCAGAGTAAGGCCCCAGCTGACGGTAAGAAAATGAATGACCGAATGCAGAAATTGTTCAGCTAACCCATGCACGAATATAAGTAGCTTGAATGTGCATGTTTCAATAAGATGAAAATAATTCTCCTTGCGAGGTTTTACTTTAATCAATAAGTATTACCAGCATTTCTCGGCTTGTGGTTTGTGGCCTCATTGTGGATGTTCAATAACCTGTTTACAAGGGTTTCCTGAGACCATTTGAAATCACAGATATTTATATTACGATGTGTAACAGTAGCAAAATTGTGGTTATGCAGTAGCAATAAAAATTAATTTATGGTTAGGGGTCACCATGACAAGAAGAACTGTATCAGAGGGCCACACAGCATGAGGAAGGTTGAGAACTACTGCTCTCTACTGCGTTTGTCTGAGCAACCATTTCCATCTGATTTTAACTTCTAGGATAGGCAGGTCTGATTGGGACCGGGAAGGCAAGAAGCAGACCATTCATTAGTAAAGAAGTGTATCATTTACATAAGGCAGATTCACAATGGGTGGAAAGAGAACTTTCTGAGATGATGCTGTCTCTGTAAAACACTAGAGAAAAGCCATTTCTTCCCTCTAATTAAGCAGCTTCTTGGATGACGCTCTGGGATACAAACTACTTGGAGCTTCAGAGAGCACACAGCAGCTTGAGTCAGTATTGCCAAATGAACGTATAAATGAATAGCGATAAAAGCAAATAATAAAACGTTTTTCCTTGGCATTTAATTCAAATATGCTATAGCACTAATGTGTTATTTGAATTCCTTTCACATGTAATTAAAGTACACAGAGAGAGAAATCTGGCAAACTGAAGGCTGGGGAAGGACAGATAAAAGAATAGACAATTCCTCAGAGCATTTTATCAGCTTGCCATCATCCCCTTTTTATTTTGATAAGAAGGGAAAAAAGTCTAGCATTTGAAGGTCTGGTGAAAGGCTCCACATAACTGCATAAATGTGTCATTAATTGTAGGAGCAACATTTTACTTTCGAACTGCACTTCATGCTCTTAAGATACAGTAATAATTGTGGAAGACAGCCACCTGCAGAGCTTTTCTGGTGGCTTCTGACCTGCCCTACATCATTAATAGAGCCAGTCTTACTAACAGGGTTGATATCATACCGGTTTCTTCTGTCTCCCAAAATTATTTAAAGATACATCTTCAACCACCCCCACAGTGCCTAGCTGCTCCATGCGTGTCAGTCCTCTGCTATTAGGAGAATTGTCTTAGAAATGTCACACCATCTCCTGAGATGTTAATCTTGGTGCTTTCTTGCATGTGACCCTTCCTTTGTTCAGCTGTAGGTATTTTCATTGCCCTGGGGGATCACGATTCATGCCAGAGGTGCAAAGAAGACAGTTACAGTAGGAACAATACTTTTTAAAGTTCAGTCCTTTGATAGCATATATTTTGTTGCAAAGAGGATCATAGAAATTCTGAAGCAGAATTGAAGTCCTCCAATGCCCTGAAATTCACTGGGCTCCACCTGAGCTACCCCTTAAGATACCGTCTTTATTCAGGGCCTCAGAAAAATCCTGACATGGTGGGTGAGAAAGTCTCTGGGTTTTCAGAGGGACATGGATGCCTACAAATCAAAATGTTTCCAGTACGAATTCTTTGAAGGATAGAAAATGTCGTATAAGTTCCACATTAGCTTTCTTTAGCCTTCCAAATCTTCCAAAATCAGCCTCAACGGTGACTCTTTGTTTAATTGGCAAAGAGAATATCTTAAGATAAACATGAAAATATTCCATGTTGGCGGTAAGTCTTTAAATGTAAAGAGACTGTTCTAAGACAATGATGAATTTTCACTGACCAAACGGAATTCATCATAGAGCCAACAGGGATGTTAGGCCCATTTCTTACACATTCTACCCACAACAGGATTCTGGTTCCATTTGGATCCCTGACACTCATTTTCTATTGTATTCTTGAGTAGTTTCACCAAGAGTTGCTCCTTGAGCTGCTATTGTCTCCTTTCTAGGACCTTGTGTTTTATTTGTACTCCCTCACCCACCTGTTCTATACATTTTTTCTGTATCAATTACAGTTCATTGTGGAACTAAAGGCTCAGTTCAGGGGGCTGGAGATGGAATAAGGGTTGTCTCATGGAATTCTTTCAGAAGACTTAAGATCTAAGTCTTCTGAAAGTCAGAGGTATGCTACTGGGGTTAGATTTTCCCGGTGGTCCAAAGTCCATGGCCAAGCCCAGCTCCCAGCTCCTCTGCTTACAACTTAATAGATGATGTGAGCTCACAGGTACCTGACTACCTGACATGCTGCTCATCACTAACTTTCTAAACCTCTGAAGCAAGCCTGTAATGAAATGCTTTTGTCTACTAGTTGTCTTTGTCACGGGATCCCTGCACAGCAGTAGAACAGTAACTGAGTAGTAAACTAGAGGGGGAAAAATAGAGTTTTAGTGGCCATTTTACTGAAATCCATTACTTTCCCATACACTTCTTCATTAACCCAAACAAGCAATTCAAAAGCCAAATAAGAACACAATAGTAACGTCAGAAGCAACAAATTAAATCTGCACTATTGTGTTCTCAGTAGAGGTGTGAAGAGGAAAGTTTACTGAATGGCACAGTCAATGTCAAAGCTGGAAGAAGGTGACAGGGGTCATCCCAGTGAGATGAGGGTTAGGAGTGAGGGTTAGGAGGTTAGTGTGTCTTCTACAGAACATCACTGAGTGATTCCATTTGCGAATAGGGAGTGTGCTTACTCAGAACATCAGAGGGAATACCTAATAAAAAGGAATACCTTTGAGTGTGCAAACTTTTGTATTGGGTAAAAACCATCAATGAAGAACAGCTTGCCATGCAGTTGAAGCCCTTTGAAAGGACAAACACCTTTTCCCTGTGGTCCAAAGGCTTTCCAGAGAATGTAATAATGGCCAGCATGTCAGGAAGACACAGTAGACACAGATTAAGAGGGAGTAGGTAGTGGGAAAGCAGCTCTTTTCAGCACCTGAACAGGGTCCTGTCTCATTGCCCTATCTCCTTAGCAGGAGGAAGGGAAACTCATATTTCAGCTAGAGGATTCTCAGGAATACAGAGAAAGCATCCTGTTACTGTTTCGATTTTTAGAATTCATTATTTCAACCAGCTGCTAGATTTTCTGTCTTGGGAGGGGACCGGTCACATGTTGCTCCTGGCTTTGCAGGGGACAAAGCTGTGCCCTGCGGAAGGGCCTGAATCTCAGGTGAAAGGTGATGATCTAGCTTTGTCCACAGTGGGTTATATCCTGGAGATATATAAATGGTGTATCTGGAGGTGAACAATGATATGGAATACTCAAGTGAGTCATCAGACAGCAAACGGGAGCAAGCGTGGACGCACAGCCGACTATGGGATGGGTCTCAGGACTCTTGTTTTAATTTGCTGAGTGACCATAGAATGTTCTGAGACGTGACTCTCTGCAGACTGTCTTGCCTGCAGGGATACTTGGAAATGCTGGAAGATACTTTGTTCACAACTTGGAGTGAGGAGAATGTGCAACTACCATCTGGGGAGGGGTTGAAGAAGCTGAAAATGCCACCACAGTGCTTTTATTACTTGGTCGATAACATTTGAAGTTCGGCATCATGGTCTTCTTTGACCTTACTCTCATTGTGGGTGTTTTTTGTTTGTTTGTTTGTTTGCTTTTATTTTTTTTCCTTTCCTGGGCTGAATTTCAGAACTCCTCAGTACCATACAAGGACTTGACCCAGTTTGGATTGTCTGGACAGTGTGTGAAGATGTTGTCACCAGTGTCACTGTGGTTAGAGGTGATTATGACTCTGTGCCTGTGCCCTGCCACACTGAGAGTGCTGGGTTTATCCACTGTCTACTCCTTTGCTTATGTCTGATCCTTTCTAGTCCCAGCAGCTGACCACAGGCTTGTTTCTTGTCCACAGATAGAACCTTCTGGTACTTGTTTGATCCAGTTCTGAGATGGTCATTTACCTATGTCAGCGTCACCCTCCCCCTAGTTTAAAATGCATCAGTCATGGGAATCGATGCCACTCTGGGTTAGCCTTCTGCAGAGTCAGCTCACCCCCTGCAGCTTGTCTGTAGTTCGTGGGGATGGAGGCACAGGGTTCTGCATTTTGTGGGGATGGAGGCACAGGGTTCTGCATTTTGTATTCCCTCAGCCCCGTGCTCTTCCCGGCATGCAGCAAATGCTAAGTATGTCTTGCCATTACATTCTCCCCGAAACCTCTCAAAACTTTATTTGCTTAACGTCTAATGAAATGTTTATATTTGGACCATGCTGTGAAAACAGATATATATTTTAAAAGCCTTATTGAAAATCTCTGTAGAAGACCATGATTTCCTGTGGTGTGATAATACTTCTTCTGTGAGAAAGGGAGGAAGGATCCCACACAGTGCGGCGGGTGTTTGTGGTTATTCACATCTGGATGTGGACCCAGAGAAGCTCAGTGGAGTTCCTCTTATCTTAGAGAGGAGGGCCCACGAATTCAGACTGGGTCCTGCACATATGGCCAATATTCACTGAGGGTTTTACTCCTGTTCTTTTCTTTTCTTTTCTTTCTTTCTTTCTTTCTTTCTTTCTTTCTTTCTTCCTTCCTTCCTTCCTTCCTTCCTTTCTTTCTTTTTTTCTTTCTTTCTTTCTTTTTTTTGGAGAAAGGAGGGGTCCAGAGATGGAGACAGAATGCCAGAGATCTTAGGCGGGGAGAAGTTAGTGGTAGGAAAAAGAATAAAAAAAAAAAAAAAAAAAAAAAAAAAAAACAGTTTTACTATTCAAACTCATTTATGGGCAGATATAGATATAGAGTAAGGAATATATTTTTGTGCTTCATACATTTTCCTCACAATAGTGAGTGTGTGAGAAGGAGAGGGAACTGGAGGGGATAGTGAAGTAGGAGGGGGAGAGGAGAGGAGAAAAGAGAAGAGGAGAGAGAGTTAATTTTAGAAGAATCCCGGTATTGCTAGGTTCAGGGGAAATGTTTTCCCTATATATTTTTGTCAGAAAACCAGGTTATATACATGGCTAGAAGGTTGGGGCCAGGGACAGAGAAAGCTGCTACCCAAAACTCTGACCGGAGTAGCATCTTGGGACATCAGCTCCTTGAAAAGGGCTTTTCTATCTCTCATTCATCTCAACAGATTAACAGATTTGAAATTAATTTTTCAGGTACATGAGAGATAGAGATAGAGATAGATAGATAGATAGATAGATAGATAGATAGATAGATAGAGAGAGAGAGTCTTTACTAATTGGCAAAATAGAAACATTTTTCCCAGAAAACAACTCAGAAAATGTGAATAAAAAATATCATTACTATATTTAGGTTATAACATAATTAACATAATTTCTCCCATCCTCTGTCCCTCCCTTTGCTCATTCCCATACAGCCCTCTTAGATCTCTTTCAAATTCATACAGCTCTCTCTCACCTACATGTCCACACAGCCTGTTTTGCCCATTTTGAGTGCGCTCGTGTCTCCCAGAAGTTCAGACTCCTTCTAAGAGCATGTTCATGGACTTTGGTGAACCAGTGAAGTCCTTGGTGTGTGGACAGAATTTGTATACATCTTCAAAATGTGGATTTCCACAGCTTACATGGATTCGGATAGGGGCCTCAGGCTTCCTGATGATAGGAGGCTGAGAATCTGCTATTTGAAGCCTTTAGCAATGAGTCTAGCAAGGCAGATAAGACATGGAAATAAATGGCTTTCAAGGAGGGAAGGCATGTTCAGGGCACTTTGAGTCAGGGAGATGACCTTGGGTGATGGACGGCTTACGGCAGCTTAAGAATGACTGAGATGTGCACAGAAAAGCCACAGAAAGAAGTGAGCATGTAATAGTTAAGGACAGTTAGCTATAAAGTTACAAATAACAGCTCAGTTATTTGTAAATCTTTATTTAAACAGCATAAAGATTCCCAAATGATGTTAACGACTAAGTACATTTTGTTCAGCAGCTACGAAAACCTTCAAAATGGAACGGAGCAGTGTGGATCCCTGGTCTCCTGTTAGGTTGCATTTGTCTCATTTGACAAGCTCACAGTGGCTGTCACTGCCTCACACCGTGGCCATGTTCTGTCAGCTGTCATAATGTCTTATCTAGACAATGAGCCGGCGAGTTTTTGCCGCAGTGCACACAGAGATTGAAATCTAAAGCTGAGTGCTTCAGCCCAACCTTCTATTTTTCATGTGCACTCTTGCTTGAAGTACCACCCGCTGACCACTAGATGGCAATCCTACACAGGCGAGTCCCGCATCCACCTGCTGTACTATAGGCTGGCTGGGATTCTCCATAAACCCCGAGAGAGTGAGCGAGCTCCTAGCTTGATGAACGAGCTGATGGAAGGGCCAGAATGTCAAATAGAGTTGTCTAAAGAGACTTTCAAGAAATCAAATCGATGATATCTGAGGTGACAAAAAGCAGGAAGTGCCTGTCTGCCTTTCACATTTACATTTTTTAAAAAGCGAGATGCCTCAGGAATGACTATACGATTAATATAAAACCCGAGTTCTTACCTCCTTCCAAAGCAGATTCTTTTCTCTCATTTTTGTTTTTCCTTAGTCAGCTCCTGCTTGCCAGGCTTCTGGGCTGAGTGCTGTCTGAATCTTAGCTTTGACTTATGAGTCTCCGTCTCCCTCAACAAACACACGTCTTATTGCTCATTGATCCATTTGGCCTCCCGACTCTCTTCCCCCTTGTCCCAATTGTTACCACTTCTGTGTTATTGAAACGACAATTACATAAACATTTTAATGGAAAATAAAAAAGAGAGAAGTAAATAAGAATTCAATGGTAGTTTCATAAAGATCAACTCTGGTTGGTCTGTCTAAAACAGTTTCCTCTCTCTAGTAATGAAAATTGACACCACTTGTAAGTTTTGGTTTACAAACGGTCACCTGTTCTGTCCTGAGAAGATCTCTGAGCTCTGCTTCAGCTCCTGTTGTGAGAAGCTGTGGGACTAAGGAGGGATCTTCAATGATCCATGTGCTTGGGATGCCATGTCCCCAAATGACTCAAGTCTTGAACTCTTTCTGTGCCCAGGACTGTGTAAGCCTCTAAGAGTCCTAAGAGGAGAGAGCAGCCGTTTGCTATGTGTTGAAGTGCCTTGAGAGGGTTGGGAGTTTGGGAACGGGTTTTCAAACTGATATTTCTACTATATCTTCTGCATTTAGACTTAGCAAGTGTTTTTCCTATAAGGTGGTATGCATTCTCAACAGTTGCATGGTAAATCAGTAAATAAGAGGAAAGGGGAGATCAAGACAAGGCTTCAAATCCCATTAAGATTCTCAGCACCCTGATTCTAAACAGCCCCACGACATGGGGACCCTATAAATAGTATTTAAAGATCTGTTGACAGATGCTTGGCTACTTCTAACTCCTTTAACACTGGAACATTATACCACACCCCCTATCCTCCCTCCTTTGTCAAACATTTCTATTTGTCACAGTTTTTGTCATTTGTTCCAGAGTCACTGAATAATTTAGCTTATTTTTTAACCCAATCTTGTGTATACAAAGAGTGCAGACCTTGCCTAACTTCTTATATTTCCTATTTTCCAGAGGCAAGTGGTTTTGATATTTTGGTACTTACTGAACCTACAATAGTACTGATGCTTCTGTCCTGACTCTGCTGTGGATGGGAGGATGTAGCTTCTCTCTCTGTCCCCATTTGTTTGACATTCGCAATGCACCAACGTAAAACAAATTGTAGCTGTTCATCTGAAATCCACTTCTAACTGGGTTTCTTGTATTTGTGTATACTAAATCCCAGAAGCCTAACTGGCAACCACACAGGAACAATTCTGCCCTAACATATAAGTTGGTTCCTCTTTATTTTGGCTTGATCACTTTTCAACACTTTTGAGGATCATACTGTTCTAAGGACGTGTTCACTGCTCTAGACATTTCTTAGCTTTTTTTCCTTAGACTGGACTATGTTTGGTTTTGCATTGGTCCCCATTTTACCTTCGAACATTCTGTAGTGAGATTCTTCAGTGTTGATCTCATGCTGCTGACCCCATTGCCTGCCCAGGACGTTGGTTCCCCTCCTACCCTTCTACTCCATCCTGAAGATAGATCCCTGCTTTCTAAATACCTAGAGAAAAATGTTTGGGCCTCTGCATTTTTGTTTATTCCACATTTTAGTGTGAATTCTGGAAGGAAGCTTGCTTGTAAAGGAAACAGAAAACCAGCACACACAAGAAGACATTTACTTTCTATTCAGTCGTGGTGGGAATCTTGGCCAAGAAGGAGAGTATAGGTTAAGGAAGAAGGAACAAGGTTACATAGTGAGTTAAACATTCTAAGCATTCTAAAATTTACATTGGTACATAATCCAGTGTACATCATTGTTGACTGGTTAATCTGGGTGATACTGAGGAATGATGCTGTTTTGGAGGAGATATGGTAGAAGAAAATAATAAACCTAGCCAACCCAGTAACTGATGTTCATAATTAGTATCCATCAAGGATGTTGCCTTTTACCATGGGACATTACAATGAACAAATTATGATTTTTCTCACATATTAGCTGACACTCTGCAGATTAATGTCTTATAAACAAGTTACTGAAAGTGCCCAAAATATTTCAAATATTCTTTTTTTATTCTTGAAACAATACCCCTAAAACAGGGTGAAATTTGAGCCCATTTTTACATTGAAATTTGGAGCTTAAACCAGACATGGCAGTGGTGTATGTTTGTATTCTTAGGACTGGGAGTTGGCTGTGAATTTTAGGCTAGTTTAGGCTACAGAATGAGACCTTGTCCAAAACAACAAAAACAAAACAAATTGATGGAAAGTGTAAATAAAAATAAATGAAAGTTGAACTAAACCAGTTTCCTCTTAATCGTGGTTTTCATCAAAAGCAGAAAAAAGCAACCAGATATTTGTTTTGACTACATCTTATCCTTAGAGCTCAAATTTAGTTAGTAAAATTTAAATTTAGAATGTGGGTAAGTTGTTTTAAAGGAAAGTATGGAGCTCTGACATACAGGCTTTGGAATTTAGCCTACGATAGGTTTGAATTAATTTTCCCCAATAACTATATTTAACCTCATGAAGTATTACCCCTTAAATGGATTCTTGGAGGAATAGTAAATATATCAAAACCATAAATGTCATGGTCTCAAAAGGGTATTAAGCTAGCCGTCTGGAAGAGTGTCAGAGAAAGTAGGCATCTCCAATGCTGTGCTTCTCCTCCTGAAACCGATGCAGCTGATGGTGGATGGTGAGGGTCCAGGCCGAAGGGTATCTCAACCTAACCACTGCTCACTCTTTCTTCCTGTGCGAAAATCCTAGAGATGTTTCAGAAGAGAGGTGCGCAGAAGAAAGATACTTTCAGGTATCTCATTACTACGCCTGGGCACAGAGGATGCTTAAATTGTTTGGTAAAAATTAGAAGCATTGGTTTTCTCCTGAATGACACATTCTCTGAAGGAACCCACATCACCGGTCTCCTAAGTGGCATCAATGGGAAGTTAATGGCAGCCAATAGCACCACGAGCAACCCATGCATAGAAGGGGCCTCACCTCCCAGCTTCACATCCTGCCTCTGCATCAGTCTCTCCCAATTTCCCCAAACAACAGTTAAGCATTTTTCTCATTGCTGTGTAGCTGAACCGAGCTGATAATTACATGACTTCACAATACCTTGACTGTAACTATGTGAAAAAGTCTTAGTTAGCAAACATCTGGTCAGAACTATTTTTTATCTAAAAAGATAGTGGGAAGCGATGCTCTCTGCCTTCACCTTTCCTTCCTGTACCAGGTCTTTGACATGTCTGCTGGTACCTAACATTTGATTAGAGAATTTGTGAGGAGTCTCCTTTTAATAGGATTATCAAAGGAAAATGTGAAAATGATGGATACCATGAATAATGATGTTTGGATTTTTTTCTTATAAAATAAAACTAAGGATGATGCACTATTTTCTGTTCCTTCCTTGGGTATATTTCAGTTTGTTTCTTTTCTGAAACTGGATTTTATTTGAAGGCTTCCTTTTATTTTTTAAAAGCAGTAAGCATTGCAAGCCGAAATTGCTGGAGTGGACGTGAGTTTTCTTTTTTTCACATCAGTGCCTGGAATATTTTCTATGTCACTAATCCCCAGTGGGTGCATTTACCTACATTAAATGGAATATTTCTAAACATTACCGTTTCCACCGAAGTTATTTGATAGATCACTATTATTTATTGATATTGTGTAAGTCTTTCTGCCACTGTAATCTTAATAAGTCATTACAGGTCCACTGGGTAAGCTGTTTTTTCCATTTCCCAGGCTTTAACGCCTGTGCTGTAAAGATTTGGCATTTAATAAATCACTGGAGGGCCAGCAAACACATTATATTCCTGTAGCTGAGGCTGTCTAGACAAAAGTGCATGGAGAGATCTTTCCACTCTAAGTAGCGGGAGAGCATTTGTTTGCCACAAATTGGCTCTGAATCAATTGCTTAGAAACTTGGCATCTCTAGGCCGACTTGGATGCAGGAGGAGGGCAAGACTAAGTGTTGCATGGGGTGCTGTTCTGCCTTCTAGTTTAATTGAATAGCCGAGGAGTAACGTCTAAGAAACAACATTCCTGTGGGAAAATGGCTTCAGACTTCCTCCTTTTCTGAATCGGGAAACACTACATCAGCCTTTCTGTTGCATGGCCTTTGTTTATGAAAATATGTGGAGGTGTTTTAGACCTGGGGAAATGATACCATTAAGGGTTATGTAGAAGGAGAAACAAGAATGTTTCCCCTGATAGGTGTGATAATATATATGCACATGTATGTTTACCTTGTTCCCCACTGTGGAGGGCTGCAGTGTGTGAGAGAGAGGACCGTACCATGGGGATGAAGTGGACATTTTATGGATGATGTATTTGAAGCATAGCTGAGTGTATTCCCAAGGGAACCTTCTTCTGACAATGGTGTGTAACGGACTGATTTTCCTCTTTCAAGTAGGCTACTATTGGCCCTTTAAACTATTCTTAGAATAATATGTGGTGTGTTTTTATACCAGGACTGATCATACTAAATGCAACATATTGCTTATATTTAACCTGTCTGCACTCCTTTCCTGATTTTGTAGCAGCCAATATTCTTATGGAGTGTGTCCACTTAATAGGACTTTATACATTTAATGAGATTCTGACCAAAACAAAAAAGCAAACAAACAAACAAACAACATAGTAGTAGAAAATCAAATCACTTAGGTTCTTAAGAGACAGATAACAGAATTTCAATTACATATATTAACTCATTAGCATGATTTTTGGGCCCTTCGATAAGTTTGAATCTCTTTGGTTTCAACTGTGCACTAAAAACAACAGTCAAATGGATGTTCCCTGAAAAGGCTCCATCCTACAGCTGATTCAGCTACGTACAGGTTTGGATTTTTTTGTATGAATTTTTTTTCATCTTACAGTATCCACTCTGGATGTTATTACATTTGGCCTCAAAATCTAACTTTTCATTTCAAGACATTTTAATGCTGAAGAAGCTGCCAGACGCGAATAAGTGAATATATTTGGAGGATAGGACTGATCAGTGATGACACTCAAGCCTCCCGTTGCTAGAGAGTGGAAGGAGAATTTCTCATCGCCAGTACTGAGATACACTTGATGTTTAGGAAAATGCAGATTCAGGGTGCCACAGCCTGCACAGAGGATGGTTTTTCAGAAGTGACAGTAATTCCTCCTCACTTCCTGAGACTTCTGTCTCAGTATTTCTTAAAATGATTGTACACTGTCATTCTTAAGGCTTTGTGATTTGGGTCCTTGATTAAAACCAAAACAAGACTGATTCAGTCTGAAAATCATGAATGTTTAAACCATGTCATCTTCTAGTAAGGTATTATATCAATAGTCATATACTCTATAAATATGATCCAGTACTGATGTGGATTACCTTTGAGTTGAAATATTCTTGCAACAGTCAAGTAAACAAAACTTCTGCAACCCAAGAATTATTCCCTGATGCTCATATAACTCACAAGGTCATTCCTCCAAGTAGTATTTTTTTTTAGTGTAGAATAGAGTTTATTCAGGGCATGGAGAGGGGACTTAAAAAGGTAGTAGGGTCAGAAAGAGAGAGAGAGAGAGAGAGAGAGAGAGAGAGAGAGAGAGAGAGAGAGAGAGAGAGAGAGAGGAGAAGGGGAGTAAAGAAATAGGCCGGCCAAGAACATGTGGAGAGTAGGGGGTAGGATATGGAGAGAAGAGGGACAACTGGGTAAGAGCAAGAGGGCAAGAGAAGGGAGCAAGACCCAAGTAGTATTAGTGCTGGAGAGAGAGGACCATCTGGAGAGCTGCCTGAAAGAAAAATGAGGAAAGTAGGGATGAAGCTCTCCAGTCAACACTCATGCCAGGAAGACGTTTTGCATGATGGATCTGTCTTCAGTTCATCCACACTTTTGAATGAACTCCTCTCCCATACTCCTGTGAGTAAACCAGTGAGCTCCCTGGTCCTCTAAACTAGGCATGAAATGGATGATCAGAACCCAAGGTCAAATATGACTAGCTTCTTTAGTCTGATTCTGATGGGCTATCTAAAGAGATATTTGTTGTATCAGAAAGTCACACAACATGCCAGGCATGTCAAATGGAGGAAAGGTACTAAAAGGCTCCACTTCTCTCTGAATGACTTCATGCTAGATCTTACCTAAAATAGTGAGAAAGATACTTAGGTTAAGTTTAATTGACTTAATTTCTATAATCCATACGACATTGGTCCATAAAATGTCATTCAAGACTTTGAAAATAGACTGAAGTGTTAGAAAGATATTTCTGATGAAAAGTTTTGGGGATAGAAAAAGGCAAATAGGTGATAAAATGTTATTAGGAAAATTTTATATTAACTAGCAGCATAATTTATTTGTTTAAAACGGTTTCTTGATTCTGTTTATTCTATTTCAAATATTCTAAGTACTGATATTAATGTTGTATGAGTTACAAGGAGATGCTGAATTTTAATTCTTCACAATTAATGATTGAAATCAATCTTTTTATAACCAATAGTGAGAGAGCAAAATTTTCTTAAATTTATTTATTTTTCCTTCGGTGTAGAAGAGAAAAAAAATGGAAGAATATTATGTGATATGAAAATATTTCTCTTAGAAGTAAAATTCAAGGCTACTTTAGAAAACATTTTCTATCTTTTTCTATTTTCCATATGTCTAGAGCATACGGATTCCCAGAATAAATTCAACCTAGGGGCCATGCTTAAAAGGCAGCAGAACCAAGGAACTTTTATGCATGATTGGCAAATCTCAAGAGTGCTAATTTAAAAGAATGCTAATAGGCAAAGATGCTTCTGTGAGCTTGGAATGCTCACCTAACTCTTGCAGCTGCCAGTTGGAGCTGTGAACTTTGGTCTAGCTCTGTTGGCATCTAGCTTCTTCTTCTTTGGTCCAGATGTATCAGTGCTGGGAACACAAGTGATGAGATTCAGTGTTCCTGGACTATAGAGCCATAGCTAGTTTGGTGAAATGGAAACACTTCACAGCCTTATTTACAGGTGATCTTAGAGACTCTTACTGATATTAAATTCCATGACAGAACTGCTGTTGTATGAGATTGGTGTCAAAAATCACTGAATTTATATCCCAGAAAGGTAATAAGTTGCTTTTGGCTGTACTAGTGATGTTTTAAGAGTAGATGGCAGTTTTATGACAGCTTTGGTACATATTGATTCACTTAATTCTCATGAAAAACAACAAGATTAGTTACGAGTATTATCACTGGTTTATAATGGAGACAACCGAGGAAAACAAAACAATTTGTACAAAGGTGAACAAAACCTGAAGGGCCAGGATTCTAATCTACTCATTCCTCCCTGTCATTTTGTAACTGTAATGTTGTAACACTGTAATCTGCTCAAAGGGACAGTGGATATAATAAAGCAGGCCCTATATAGTATATGGTCAAAGGTATTTTTAAACAGAAGAATGGGTACAGAAAGTGTGGCACATTTACCCAACAGAGTAATACTCAGGTATTAAAAACCAGTTTATGAAATTCCTAGGAAAATAATTGGAACACCCAGTCACAAAAGAACCCTCATGGTATGTAATCACTTATAAGTGGATACTAACCCCAAAAGATTGAATACCCAGGAAACAACTCACCAAACTTATGAAGCTCAAAGGGAAGGAATGCCAGAAGGTGGATGCCTCAGTCCTTCTTAGAAGGGAGAACAAAACATTCATGGGCGGAAATAAAGGGACAAATTGAGGAGCAGGGATTGGAGAAAAGATCATCCAGAGACTGCCTCACCTGGGGATATACCCCATATGTACCCAATAAACCCAAGCACTATTGTTGATGTCAAGTAGTGCTTATTGGCAGGAATCTGATATGCATGCCTCCTCAGAGGCTCTGTCAGAGCCATACTGATACAGAGGAGGATGCTTGCAGCTAACCATCAGACTAAACACAAGGACCCCAAAGAAAGAGCTGGAGAAAGGACTGAAGGAGCTGAAAAGGTCTGCAACCCCATGGGAAGAACAAAATCATCAACTAACCAAACCGACCACTGCTTCCAGGGACTAAAACATCAACCAATGAGTTCACATGGAGGGACCTATGGCCCCAGGTGCACATGCAGCAGAGGATGGCATTTTCTGACATCAATGGGAGAAGAGGCCTTTGGTCCAGTGAAGGCTCATTTTTCCAGTCTAGGAGAACACCAAGTTGCTGAGGTGGGAGAGAGTGGTTGGGAGAGGGAGCACCCTCATGGAGACAATGGGGGGAGAGGGTGAATGGGATTTGGGAAAGGGGATAACATCTGACATGAAAATGCAGAAAATATTTTAAAAAAGAAAGAACAAAAGAAGTACAGAGTGGTTTCAAGATATATAGAGTTGTGAACATCACCCCCAGGGACAAACGTGTTTACATCTCGTGTCTCTGTCTTGTTTCTTACAGGGCATCATATTTAGACACCTTATATCTACTTCAACTGTTATACTTTCCTTATACATATGGCTGAAAATTCCCACTGAAGCCCCACTCTTCATTAGAACTTAGAAGAATGGACTCTAATGGCTACCGTAAGGCTCAGTCATCTGAAAGGTAGGCAGAGCATGTGAATGCTAAGGAAAATGACATTATTTGAAACTGGGTCTATGTAGGGGGGCAAACGTTTGTCTACTGCAGGAAGGTATGCTGAAAAATTTAAGGGCAACAGTGTTTTCATTAGAACTTGATGATCAGACGCTACTAACAGTGGTATCTCTCCGTGTTCTTTAGAACTCTTCATAAAGATTTTAGATCCTTCCTCTAGCTATACAGTTGAAGTCATGTGACGTACTTTGGAGCATGAGATGCACATCGAGGTGCTGTGTGTCCCCTTCCAGCCCAGGTTAGAATCAGTCTATGGTTCTTCATGACACTCCTCACTTTGAACCAACCACAGTGCAGCTGCTAGTAAAGAACACCTCACCTGTGTTTATGTAAACATCTCAAAATGGATTGGATCACACACAGTAGAAGACATGAAGATCAAAGAAGACGATAAGAACGAGATCAGCAGGAATGCTGAGGCAGGGGAACATAATAGGGTAAATATGACAAAAACACTTTCTACACATATATGAAAATGCCAACGTGAAACCACTTATGTGTACCTAACCCGAGAAGAACAAAAGGGAAAATCCTAATGCACCATACCATCTGCATCCCCACTGAGTACCCTGCCCTGCATCTCTCTATCTGCCTGAAGATGCTCTTTGGTCTTTCCTTCATCTGGTGTAATGTTGTGGCCTGGCTCCCTTGCATACGTCCTAAATTTATTTGGGAGAATTGCTTTAGTTGATAAAGAATAAATGTGTAGGCTTAGGGTTAGTGAGACTGAAATTTTATGAAAAATTGAGCTACTCCTGGTGATGTTTATTTGACCCAAAATAGATGACTGATGGTCAGAGTCTTAGAGGTAGGTGGCTTCACAGAGCTGAGGATGCTGTTCCACAAGGAACAAAAGGAGGGAATTCTCTCTTTCTACTTGCTTTGTTTTCTTTACCTTCTACGTCTTTGGGTAATAGGTGCAATTTTTTATTGCATTTCCATTGAGAGAAAGAGGAGGGACAATTAATAATAAACTTAAGAGAGGAGGAGCCTGGCGAAGAAAGAATGGTCTGTTTAAAAACAAAACAAAACAGTGTTTAAAATAATCCTCTAATGGCTTCTCCAAACCAAATTTAAATCCTTATACAAAAGAGTAATTTAAATGATTCATAGGAAAAGTCAAGTGAATTTATCCAACCATCAGTCAGTATGCCAAATGATGGTGTTAGAAGAATTGCACATCAAAGGGGAAAATCAAGTTATTTCACATAGCAACCGGGTTGTTATCCAAATTGAATAACCAAAATGAGAAAAAGTTATGTCCTCCACAGCCGTAAATCAACAAGAGTGGGCTCTGCTGCATTTTTAATTGGCAGCATCTCGCCTTTCATATGCCCAAATATGGATACAGGAAGCGTCTCTTTAGCTGCCTGGGCATTTTTATAATGTTTAGCATTATAAAACTGCAGAATCAAGAGAGGTAAAAATGGGACTGCAAGAGACAAAGGCTTTTGTGAGGATTGTAAATTATATGCATTAATGTCATTAAGCCATTAAAATAATTCAATTTCTATGTGGGTTTAAAGCCAATTTTTAAAGTCAACTACCTACCAATTAATGCAAAAATAAATGCGGCTGTTATGAGAATTAGTCTTCAGCTTTGAGGAAGATTTTTTTGAAATGTCAAGGGTTTGTCAAAATGAATACTGGGGTCAACAAATGCTTCACAGCAGAAAAGCAAGTATTTGTGAAAATAACTAAAACACATGGTCCTTTATAGGAGGCAGCTCTTTTGTGATATGTACGTAGACTTAGATGTGCTTAATAATTTTTGAAACTTGCTTTGAAAATTGGATGGAATCCATACCACTGAAAGAACAATCCTCTTGAATCTACCTGGGTTGTGTCCTGCAGAAACAGCTGTTTCAGATGACCCACACATGCCCAGGAATCTGGGGCACCACTGTGGGCAGGGCAGACAAGTTCCTTCTGCCAGAGGCCAGGAGTGTCCTCTCTTCTCCCTGTGGGCCAAGATGGTCAGAGGAAGCATTTGGGAGGAAGAGATCAAATGGGAAGTTTCTGCTACTGCTGACCAGAAGTCATTACTGGCTATTGTACTCATAATCAAAAGGACCCATGCTAGATATTGCCTTAGTGTAAGGTGAAACTGCACATCGTTTTGCTTTGGAATTATAAGACTATTCAAATGAGCAGAAAGTGAAATGAGCTATTTCCCTGGAGGGTGCATTGATGCTAACTCTTCGAATCAGGCACAAGGCTTAATAAAGCAAAGAAGCCAAGAGAAGCTGGGAGAGCACCTTCCTGATGCTTCGACCCTTTGATGCAGTTCCTCATGCTACAGTGTCCCCCAACTGTAAAATTATTTCCGCTGCTGCTTCATGGCTTTAATTTTGTTGCTGTTAGGAACTGTAATGTAAACAGTGGATATGCAGGGTATCTGATATGTGACTCCTGAAATAGGGTTGTCGGAACCCCAAAAGGGTTGCAACCCAGAGGGTGAGAACCTCTGATCTAGGGGTTGAATAGAACCGATTGGTCCATGTCAGAACAACTTTAATTTAAATCCCCTCCCTCCCCACTGGGGTCTGGGAATGGAAAATAAACAAGCAAGCAAACAAATAAAAACAAACAAACAAACAAACAAGCAGAAAACTTGACTGAGTCAAATAGAACCAAGATGTCAAGTGGGTGCAGCTAGGCATGGATTACATTGTCTGGCTTAGAGTTCCAGAACATCTTCTAATTAAAAGAAAATTTCATAATCACACTTTCCTGCTTAGAAAAGAGTTTGGCTGGCCCTTTAAGTAGAACTTAGTTACTCATCTGTTCTCATTTTATACAAGTTCTGGTCTAGGTCCATCCTGCTTAGGACGAAGTATTTTCTCAGCTGTGAAGTATTCTCTCGAGTCTTTAGTCATTTAAATGCTGTTCTGAATGTAGATTTTATAGTAAAGCTGTCTCTAATTCCTTTTCCCTGAAGCCATCTCCCACATAGTTTTTAAAGCTCATCAATATAAATGTTCATGTCTATCTTATTTGTTTTTCTTGTTTAGAAGGGGAAAAGGGAGATTGATTGCAAGGGTCATAAACATAATGATGCATTTAATGAAAGCATGTATTTTATAGATAAAATAAACTTTAAAAAATAACTTGAAGCCAGCACCAAAATTAATGGAATAAAGTGACCTCCAGAAAGCAATTTATTTATACTTCGATCATTTGGACCCTTTGTATGTTTTTATATATTTATTTTTAAATTTGTTTTTCCAGTTTCATTTTGACAACTTTATCCTGCTTCCTCCAGAATGTGTGTAAAACCTTAACAATTTCAGACAGACCTTATCACATTCTGAAATTTCCTACTTACATTTTTAGTAGCATGAAATCCCATTGCTTTGCAGACATATTTAAGATTTTTCTATATCAACATAACCATTGTGTGCCCTGTATAAGTTGGGCTGTGCTGTAGATCCCGAGCTTCCTGTTTTCATGTATAATGGAGCAACGAAAAAAGGCCCTAAGACAATCAAATTGCTTTCAGTTTAAGACCTATTCAGACTCTGGGTCTTCTAGACTCTTGAGCATCTACATGGGGAAATGGTTGTGCTCTTGTTGGAAGAACTAGGAAACTGACTACTATCATGTTGCTTGACTATGATAGTGATGCTTCCTCCTAACTAGCAATGGTATGAGAGAGGTTGCTATTCACCCAGGGGCTGGATGGATCACAGAGGAGTGTGGAACCAAAAGTTGATGCTCTTCAGTGAGAAAAGGAGCCCTGCCCTCCAGTTGGCCATTGGCTGCCACTACCTGCTATTACCTGTCATTGCTATACTATGGAAGTAATGGCAGGAGAAATAGTAGTTTCAGTTGGAAATGAATATATGGCTATTTTGTGAGTAGAATTAGCAGGGTTTACTAATTCATCAGCTGTTTAGTACAAGGAAAAATAGAGAGTCAAAGATAATTTCTATGTTTGGTGTTGCCATTCACTCTTGTGGAAAAAGGCCCATAGGCAGAATAAGTGTGATTCAGAAAACCAGAGTTCATTTTAGACGTTACAAACATAAGATGCTCATTGGAGTTTCTAGTGAAGGTATTGCAGAGGCAGATAATCAGATGAGATTAGATGTCACAACCAGAGCTATCAGCAGGTAAGAGTTATAACCCCTGTTCATCACTCCTTCTGTTGCTCCGATTAAATATTACAAGAAGAGTAATTTAAAGGAGAAAGGATTTATTTTGACTCACAGTTCAAGGTACAGTCATTTATGCTATGGAAATCACAGTGACAGGAACTTGATTCTGCTGGTTACATTGAATCTGCAGTCAAGAGTTCGAGAGCAATGGCTACCATTGCTCAGGCAGCTTCCTCAGTCTTGTACAATCTAGGGCCAAACTCCAGGTTATGGTAGTGGTCATTTATGAAGTGAGTTTTTCTATTGCAATTAACTTAACAACATAATCTTTTACAAATGTGGTCAGAGGGTAAGCTAGTCTAAATAACATGCAGGTGTTCTACTAGGCGTGTCTCCTAAACCACCCCGGGTTCTGAAATTTTACAATACTGAGTGTCACACCCCCTGAGTAAGAAGAGCAAAGGAACGAAGGATGAAGACCTTGGGCCCACAGAAGAACAGCAGGAGAACAGACACAGGCAAATAAGCCCTAGGCTATACACTGACTTTTGGAGTACCTACACTGCTACAGGCAGGAAGATGGAGTCTAATAGCCTGAAGAGCTGGGTTGGGTGAAAGCTGAGAGGGAATATGAACTGTTATACTGTCTAACATAAGCGACCAAATATGCTGCCAAAGGAACTTGAGATGATGTGAGTCTGCTCTGCATATATTATATACAGGCATAAGACCATTACTTTGCCTAATTAGCATAAGCCAATGAAGCCCTGTAGAAAGTAAAGTTCAGAAGAGTTTAGTTCAGAGGCACTGGAGCATTCAGAGTCAGATACACTGAAAGCTTAGTGAAAAGCAAGACAGTTTTTTAGTTGAGAAAGTTTACTCCAGAAGAAAACAAAGATAACAATATCACACCTGGCTATATTCTACAGTGAATATTAATGGTTAATTTAATGAAAAATGTCTAAATAGCTATCTTGGGACAGTTTGTGAAGTAAAATAATGTAAAAAGGTAGAGAAAACACTCATTTTAAATAAAAGGAATAAATGAATTTTGTCCAAAATTGACAGTGTTAGCTCTGGACAGAAATGCCTTCACAGGAGTGAAGCTTTTCATTGACTTTTTTTTCAAAATGAGTATGTAGAACATTATATACTCTGATTCTTTAATAAACCTACAGTTGAGGGATAATGATTAATAGTTTATTTTTCTCCCTTAAAAGTCGCGGTGATGCTTTTGTTACAATTTATAATTCTTATTTAACACCCAGGTCACAGTACCATGTAAGAATTTTTTACTACTACTACTAATAAATATTTTCACATAAGTTTTGGTTGATGGTAGGCTACTGCCCAGCTTTATGTTGCAAAAGATTTCAACAGGAGAATTATTACATGCTTGTACATTTATTTATTTTCTTTTTTCCTTTCTCTCCACCCCCATTTCTCTTTCTGTCTCTCTCTGTCTCTTTCTCTGTCTCTGTCTGTCTGTCTGTCTCTCTCTCCCTTCGTGTGTGTACATGCCATGGCCTCTGTGTGTAGGTCAGTAGACATCTTGTAGGAATTGGTTCTCTCTTTCAACCATGTAGGCCTCGGGGCTAGGACTCAGGACCTCAAGCTTTCTGGCAAGCACATTTACTGCCTGAGCATTCTCAACAATGCAGTAAAACAAAAACATTTACAAACCACTATAGCATCCTTTTTGCCTTTCCCTCACTAGGTTCAGTGATACATACAGCTGTGCACTTTACCATCTCTCTCCCTTCCTGCTTTTGACATGTGCACACTCACAGGTCTTCTTGTGGAAACAGAGGATGGATAATGAAAAGCTACAGCAGTTCAGGCGGCACCTGGCTGACACTTTTCAGTTCAGCTATTTATTATGCTAAGGGATTGGCTTAGAAATGGTTCCGGCTGTTTCGCGTACATGCATTTCATAAGCGTCACTGAAAGGTAGCAATAGTTCTGAGACAAACACCAATTTGTCCCCTTTCATAACTAGGGGATTCTATTAGTGGCCCTAAGTGTTATGGAGGTTATTTGCTTTTATTTCAACAATAAAAACGGCATCATATCTTTCATGAGGCTTCACTTCCGGCCAATATTTAATTGGTTTTCTCTGCCTATCTCATAAATAGGCTGATAATAAAATATGTAGATATCTTGAAAATGGAGACTGCAGTCATATTCCCAATTAAGCTCAAGCAATTAAAGCTTTTACCTTCTCGCTCATGTACTGTGTGCAGAGTCTGTTCTCACACACATAATAGCTTTACGTTTTTTTCTCATCCTGCAGTACTCCCCTTTCTGTTTTATCAATCTAGATTTTGGTCATTTCCATTGTAGAGTTTGTATAAAGTACTTCCGTCTGAGCGGATCCCCTTATAAATTTAAGGCTAGCAAATTTTGCCACACATAACCAACAATCAATCCACTTCACATTGACAAAAATAACACACTTCAGATGGGAAATATTTAGATCCTGGGGTGCTTTTCTTACCATGTAGTTGGTGAGCCTGGAAGAAAATGATGTCTTAACATTCATTAACAACCACTAGGGCTTTTACAAGGATTTTTTTTTTTTTTTTTTTTTTTTTTTTTTTTTTTTTTTTACTGTGCAAAGCCAGCAAATGGAGAAATCTCAAAGCCTTCTTGCTCATGATCTGTGAGGCAGGTTTTCCGATCTGTAAGTACACACATCCTTTCAGAATTCTGGGATTTTAGATTTGCAGGTTCAAACATTTTGTTTTCTGGCTTCAGCAAATTATCAGTTTTAAGTGCAGATTTTATTATTTGTCTTGGAAAATATTGGCCTATGTTTTGGGAGTAGAGTCAGGGTGTGGAAGCTTCAGGGAAGTAAAAAGACATTCTTTCAGGGATTCAGTTAGAAGTATGGAACTCACAAATAAAATATTTTATTTCCTGAGCTTCTTACAGCTTTGAAGTGTGAAGGGATTTCAGAGTTAAATAAGGCAGTAAGGCAGATCATCTAAAAAGTTTATCTTTGTCTAATCTACCCTCTGGGAAAATCAAGATAACTGCTTCTCCTTTATTTTATTGGGTTCAGGCAACCATATGAAAAGCTATATAATCACCGAGTAAATATTGACCATGCAATTATAGGTAAAATATTATGTTATGACAAAAATAAATAGCAAATATTATTTCTGCTTCCTGAACTGCTATCTACTTGGTTATGTCCCAGCATTGAAAATCAAATAATGATTACAATATCTTTTAATAATATTTCTGATAATTATATTCTTTACAGGAGTTGCATAACAAGTAATGCTTTCTAAATTACTGTTATTTTATGTGTCAGCTTAATTTGGTGTTTCATGCAATTTCTTACATGAATAACCAAAAGAATATTCTACATAATATGCTATGGATTTAAAAAGACATTTTACATTTACTTCCTATCAGAAGGGAATGAAAAGATTATTTTTACAGATTTAAAAGCTGTAAAGTTGAGAAATAGTTCCAGTTAGTTCCTGAAGCTTATAGAGTTGAACCTGTCAGGAAGAGGTCGATGTACCCTTTTCTGATCCCTTGGCTAGTTATATTTCCAATTGCTCATCTATCACTTGCAACAAATGTGTGTAGATCTCTGAGTATGTGTCAGACTTTGTGCTAAGGGCCAGGAGATCTGGTACAGCTTCATACACACTGTGCTTTATGAAGAGGAGGCAGAAGAACTGGCGGGCTAATTGCAAACCTATTCCAAAGACCCAAAAGAATGTAGTCTAAGCAAAGCACCTGAAAAGGAAATGCTGAAATGCTGTGAAGAATATTTCATAAGAGGGCTTCTGGTCATTCATCATTCTTACTGCCTCCTTCTCAGAAGAATTATTAATTATGTATAAGAATAGTGCTAGTTAAATAGAAGCTTATTGATATCAGGCAACGAAGGTTATGAAAATCTGGAGAGCTGGGAAATACCTCCACCACGTAACTAAAGTCATGCCTCTCCTCACATCTACTGATAACAACTTTTCTAAGGTAAAATCCTTGGGGCTACTGGCCTGACTAAGTCCTGGCCCAACCCCTCCAGTGCTTTTGCAAACAAGAAGGAAGCCATGTTTTGGAACTCAATCTTGCTAAGTTATCAGGATTTACAAAGCTGTACCTTAATGGTTTGATCTTCCAGTCTATTCCTTCCAGAAGTCTGGCAGATGTACTCTGAATCATGTGCCTCTTTAAGGAAATGGCTGAAAATAGCAAGGCAGAGTAAACAATTGTCATCTTTATAGAGAACTGCTTTTCATATCTGTAACTAGTATCCTGGGTGCCTGCTTCATACTCTTCATAGGTTGTTGATATGACCAGATAGTGTTCTGGTGTATTTTAAAAGTTGTCATCATCTTTTAAAAACTTTGTTGCAGCAATTTCATAATTCAGACAAAAAGGGGAGAGAAAAAACAGTGCTCCCTTAATAATGGTGAGAATAAGGTCGCTCGAAGGATTTATAAGAAACCAGGAGTTAGCATGGGTGTCAATGATTTGGTACTTACTTTAGAAGCACAGTGCCTGAACAGTTTTATTGTACCTTAACTTCTCCTGATAGCTCATCCATGGAGCGTACACTTTATCAAGACATTAAACTGAATGTTAGGGATCTGTATATATGAGCTGTGTGTGTGTGTGTGTGTGTGTGTGTGTGTGTGTGTGTGTGTGTGTGTGAGTGTGTGTGTGTGTGTGTCTAGGGACAATAGTAGCAAAATGGCAGAAAGAGGCCACACACCATTGTCCTGAAGTCATTAGAGACAGCAACCAGGACACAGTTTCCCATGATTGGGCAAAGTGATGGTGATGGTTGAATATGGCCAGAATTGTGGTTACTTTTATTGGTGCTCTGGTCTCTGGTCACATTATTTGGTTTTCTCAATTTTTAGTGGAGGTTATCCATGAATAAACTCTGGCTCAAGAAAAAAAAAAAAACAAAACTTTTATAGGCTTAGATTTTTTAAAAACCTACTTTAATAAGGGTTCTCAAATGCTTCAATTCCCCTTTTAGCCCACCATCCAATGGCAGGGGAGGAAAGATGGTAACTAGGACAAGGGGATGTGGGCTGGTTTAGAAGTAGTTGCTTAGAGATTGCAATCTTTGTTGTTAGAACACCAGCAGTCCAGTTCATTAGTGTCAGGATTACAGCTGTCCAGTTCAAAAGTGTCATCAAACATGAATAAACAGCAGCAGCATGATCCAGAGTAAACAGCCAGGCCTCCAATGAATCTGCATGAGCCATCAGGAATGAGCAGAACCAGCCAGCAAACCAGGAGACATTCTGTTCTGTGCCTCTATCTACCAAGTGAAGATCAGTGAAGAAGCAGATCCAACAAAACAGTGCACAGCAAGCTATGCAGGTGTCCAGTCACTGTTCCTTGAGTCCTACATCTTCAAGCATCGTATGTTGGTCTACTTCATCAAAACATCACTTTACACATGACACAACCAGAAATTTTCACTTCAGAGCTTCCTTCAGGTTAGCATTATGATTAATTCAGAAGGATTACTGTAGTTTGTTATCTGTCTGAATGAAAGAAGAATGCCATAATAGAAACATATAACGTAAAGGCCAGGTAGGTAACTGGAAAAATGACAGTATCTTTAAGAGCTAGTAGAGTTTGACATGGGGCCAAAGTTGCCAAGCTGAACATAAAGTGTTCGGAGACATTTCATGTGAAACATCTAGAAGGCTGACAATGATGGAGTAAGAGGCTCACAAAAGAAGTTATGGTTAAGACTACAAGAGACCTGACCTAGATCAAACCTGAGTGACTTGGAATGGGTTGGAAACTTGAGGAGAAT
Source organism: Micromys minutus (assembly GCF_963924665.1). Taxonomy (NCBI): domain Eukaryota; kingdom Metazoa; phylum Chordata; class Mammalia; order Rodentia; family Muridae; genus Micromys; species Micromys minutus. The sequence continues at coordinate 35,344,161 of NC_137960.1, read as the reverse complement.
GAAAAAGTGTGTTCAGTGTAGAAGATATCCACTTCATTAAAAGACAAGAACAGTAAAAGTTGCTTATTTGTTACAGATAAATGAACTTATTCTATCTGATGGTACTTCCTCATTTCTTTTTCCTTTTGGAGCTGAGTCAGCATAGCTTTCATGGGAAAAGAAATTCTTCAAGTTAAAGACAGCCAAGGTTATATCCTTGCTATTTCTATGCTGTTAGGCTGACAGGTTCCACTCTATGTGCTAAGATCTACCCACCATCATCCAAAGCAACCCAACTGGGCCATGCTAAAATGCTTTCATGTTCGGTTTCAAATGCATCCCTGAGCCTATGGCAAACCTGGCTGTGGTCCATCAGAAGGGCCTAAGCATTTCGTTCAGCTGAAGTAAACAGATATCCTGACACTAGAAGATAAGGCTGTAGTAATCTGCTTAGGACCTTGTTGAAGCATTAAAGTTTGATTAATTATGAAGAGCACAAGAGCCAAAGCAAAGAGCATCTTTATTAAGCTGGCCCAGGCCGCACAAAACAGAAAGTTGAGGTGACCCCAGAGTTTATTTGTTGGGGACCATAGTTTTTCACTTTGATTCACCAGTGGCAGGTATACCAGCCTGCTACAATTTGCTAAAAGTGATAACTTTTGAGACTAGATATAATGCTAGGTGTAAAATGTGAAAGTGGGCATCTAAGAGTATATTCTGAGCTGTCTAGTGGTGGCTGGGGTGTGTGTTTCAATAATCATATCACAACCTTTTTAGGTGAAATGCCGCGACTTGGTAAAGCTTCATCTCTGCATGATATTTGTATACTGTCTGGGGGATGTTTCTTGATTTAATTCCCTGGAGGACTCCTTGTAGGTTTCCTATCAGCAGAGTGAATTTGAATTAGGTTTCACATTTTTAGAATGAGTATGAAATAGCTTAGCTATGTATTTATGTTCTGAGCTCACCTCTAGACTGTATTTCCCAGACCTCTCTGCAGTTTCTTGGGGACATGGAAAAATGATGTAGACCATTTCTATGAGAGGTCTTGGAGCCTCCCATGTGTGTGTCCCTTTATTTATGGAAGGATCCTGGTTTATGAATATGAAGTGAAAAGCCACTCACTTAACAAGAACATCTGCACTGCTTTACTTTATTGGGGAGAAATAAATTTCTTTTGTGCTAAGACACTGAGATATTTTTGGTTTATATGTCACCTTAAATGAAGTAGACTCTGTAAAAACATCAAGAGTTTAAGACTTTGTTTGTATTTACCTTGACTCTGTGAAGTTCATTCAGTGTTTGGTAAATCACAGCACTCTAGTGACAAATCTAATTAATCACCTCAAGCTCCTTCTGTCAGAACAGTTTACATCCTCCTCTGACTGTTGGATTCCTTGTCTTTGCAAAGCCTTTTCTTTTTCATCAGGTCCTCTGGTCACTTGTTCTTAATTTCATGGTATTTGAGAAATAAAACCTAGATGTTATATTGGGAGATTTTCTCTAAGATCAAGAATTGACAAATGGGACCTTATAAAATTGCAAAGCTTCTGTAAGGCAAAGGACACAGTCATTAGGACAAAATGGAAACCCACTGAATTGAAAAAAAATCGTTGCCAATACTACATCTGATAGAAGGCTAATATCCAATATATACAAAGAACTCAAGAGGTTAGACTCCAGAGAATCAAATAATCCTATAACAAAATTGGAGACAGAGCTAAGCCCCCCCCCCCCAAAAAAAAAAAGTTCTCAACTGAGTAATATTGGATGTCTGATGAGAAACACCTAAAGAAATGTTCAACATCCCTAATTATCAGGGAAATGCATACCAAAACAACTCTGAAATACCACCTCACACCAGTCAGAAGGGCGAATATAAAAAAAAAACTTTGGTAACAGCAAATGCTGGTGAGGATGTGGAGAAAGAGGAACACTCCTTCATTGTTGGTGGGATTGCAGTCTGGTGCTGAAATCAGTCTGGAGGTTCCTACCTTAGGACTCAGCTATACTGCTCCTGGGCATATATCCAAAAGATGCTCCAATATATAACAAGGACATATGCCCCACTATATTCATAACAGCCTTAATTATAATAAACAGAAGCTGGAAAAAACCCAGTGTCCTTCAACAGAGGAATTGATACAGAAAATGTGGTACATTTACACAATGGAGTACTACTCAGTGATTATAAATAATGACTTCATGAAATCCTTAGGTAAATGAATGGAACTAGAAAATATGTCATCCTGAGTGAGGTAACCCAATCACAAAAAAAACGCACGGTATACAATCACTGATAAGTGGATATTAGCCTGAAAGCTCAGATTACCCAAGATACAATTTACAGACCACATGAAACTCAAGAAGTAGAAAATTCAAAGTGCAGATGCTTCAGTCCTTCTTAGAAGGGAGAACAAAAATATTCACAAATGGGAGATCTGACCACCTGTATATGGCATTTTAAACTACAGGTTTATTGAAGGGTATACACAGAGCTAAAGGATATAAATTGATTGTCTGGCTGAAACAGAGATTGTCAGCACACCACAGTCATAACTTCACATAGTTCCACAAAGTTATCGCCGAGCAGGATTCACTTCCTAAATGGACAATGTAATTTTTAAAGGTAGTTCCCATGGACATGACTTTGAACTCTTGTTTATAAACCTAGTTTTATAAAAATTAATGTTATAATTTCATGTGTCCATTAAACTAGAGATTGACAACCATTTTCTGTAATGGACCAGGCTTTAAGGCTTTTTTCTAGTTTTGTAGACCAAATCATATTATAGAATTTATTTAATATTGTCCTACCCCAGAAAGCCATAGATAGTAAATTATCAAATAGGTGTTAATACGCTCCAAACATTTTATTTTTTAAGTTGTTGGGGGAGTTAGTATGTAAAGATCTGCAGTAAATTTTTCCATCTGGATTGGGCCAAATACAGAAAGGCTCTATACAAAAGGGCATTTCTTTTATTCTTTGGTATCCAGTTTACTAGAAACCAGACAGTGTTGGTTAGTATGTTATTCAGATTGCCTTGGTGGATATATAGGAAAGCATATAATTTGTATTATCTACTGAACCTCAGTAAAGCTAGTCCATAGGGGAGTTACTGTCTGGATTGAGTATTATATTTTTTTTTCTCCAGTAATAAGTTAAATTGCATGTGATGTATTGTCTGCTGCTTGATAATCATCTTCAGACAAAGTGTAATGATTTCTCCGAGTTCTTGGAATATTCTCCTATAGACAAAACAAACCTTATTACACACTGTTATGCCTCGCTTTGTTGGCAAAGTAGCTCAGAAGGGTCAATCTCACAACAGTCATATGTGCCACCTGCACATCAAGCCTGTCCTTGCCTTTGAGGGCTGCCACCTGCCGTGTGACATGAGAAGCTGTGTAGTGGGGGCTAACAACAGCCCAGTTCTGGTCTTCACATGGTGTAGTGTTCTTTGATTTATTTTCCCTTCCCCTCTTTAAAGAATACACTTATTTAAAAGGAATTTTTGGGTTGCAGATATTTATGTGTGCTATATGAATGCTTATTTGGAATGAGATTGGGAATGGGAAGAGACAAGGATGTGTTTTATGTACCACAGGATGCAATGGAATCTAGACTCCTGCTTTCTTTTTGCAGAGGTTATTTATCTAGCATTATTGATCCATCACTTTCCATGCCCGTTCTTCTCTTATAAACAGCAGGCCTGGTTTCACTGTACTGTAATATATACTAGAGATAACTAGGTCATTATCAATTCCTCTATTATTTACTCGTTAACTGTTTCTCTTCTCCCAAAAATACCTTAAACACAACAAAAGATCTTAGCGCTTGCTCAGTAGTCCAGTGTTTAGTGTTGAGCCCAGTAATGATTTTGAACATAATAATTCTTGCTGTGGGTCTTGAGATTTTAATACTCAACTGGAACCTTTATTACAATAATCAAACAGAGGAGGATATTGGCAAGACAGTTCCAGGCCTTGTCACCTTGAATCAAGGGCTCAGAATTTGGGGCTCCTAAAACCCGAGATAGGCTATAAACAAGCTTTAGAGAATCCAAGCACATGCACTTTTGTTGTCCTACATGTACTATTTTATACCATATTATGTACATCGATTGTTTTCTAAATGGAGTGCCTGCTGTTTCCTTAAGCATCCTCAAAGGATATCAGGTTAAGATGGCTTAATGGTTTGTGTCAGTGCTTTGCAAATTATCAATCTATGCTGAAGAGACAGTTTCTTTTCATTTGCAATCTAGGGAGGTCATCTCTTAAACTACAGTAGGAATGAATTATTAGAAAAAGGAAATGCCGGCTGTTGCAGCCCTGTCAAAGTGCTGTAGAGCTTTCTGAATGTCTACTCTCAGAGTGTCTATTTACCTAGTCAAACATAAGTAATTGGACAATTCAGTAGGATTAGATGTAGATAGCATAACCAACTATAAAATTCTATTCCAGAAAATGGGAAGACAATGTAAAGATGACTTAAAGAGACATCTTTCTAGAGTGGTTCTTAGAGGAATCTGGCTGTTGATGGGTGATGCTCACAGCACACGACAGAATCAGCCAGGCTCGAACTCGTAGTCTGTGGAGATGTGCTTTGGCATTCACACCTAAGAGAACCTACATTAAGTTGATGTAGTCAACTAGAAAATTAATTCCTCTTTTGGTAAACATATATCAACGGCCACCAAAGGAGCTACATCAAATATTCTAGAAAAATACTCAGAGCTGTTCAAAGCACTGCAGCTTCCTTCTTACCTATTATCCTAGGACTTCCACCCACTATTTGGTTGTTCGTTTGAGATATAAGAAACCCTGAAGAAAGTCTTAGACTTTTCTAAAGATCTTTCTCTTACCCGTTTTTGTGTAAAAATATTTGGACTATGATGCTCCCTTAGTTTTGGCAGGAAAACAAACTTTAGTCATGGACAGTCACTGCCCTACGTTCAAAGCAACACTGAATTAAAAGTTTACGGAGCAAACACACAGATAGAGAAAATGTATCCGTTAGCTTTTCTTCATATTTCTCCTGAATTCTCTCCCTCAGGGCATAGAAAACGTGGGTTCAGAATAAACACATGTATTTCAGAAGCTGGACTTGGTGTCAAAGCAGTGCAGTCACGACAGTCATGACAGGAAAGGGGCAGCAGGAAATTCTAAAGTCTCAACCTGGGAATGAGGCAGTGTGATGCTTGGTTGTGATGGTCAAATTGGTTGGGTCATGGAAACAGATGATAAAAACATGCACCAGGGTGTGACCATTAGAGAGAGAGAGTTTCTGAGGAAGAAAATGCACTCTAAAGGTGCTTATCACCCCATAGATTTGAGTCTAGAAGAAATATGAGGATACAGGAGAAAGTTCTTTAGTGGTCATTATCTCTGTCTCTGTGTCCCTTGATCTCTCCTTTGTCTGTCTCTGTCTCTCTTAGTCTCTCTGTTTGTCTTTCTCTGTACTGGCTATCATGGTGTCAGCTGCTCTACTCTATTGAATCCCTACTACAGTAGAATACAATCTCTGAAAAGGGAAACCAGCATAAACCCTTTCCCCTATGTTGTTTTGCTTAGGTATTTTGGAAGAGTCATGAAGGGTCTTGATATCACAGGCAGATAGAGATAAAATGTTTGAATAAAGACTTCAAGTGAATGGCTGGGAAGATTTCCTAAGATTGGGGATGAAGTTACCAGATCTTTGAAAACATCTATGTCTCTTTCCATACGAAGGGTAGCATCTGTGAAGGAAGCTCAGCTAGCCTGAATATTCTTTGAAACTCCAGGCCACTAGAAAGCCCTAAACATGGACTTTACTACTTCTACACAATGAAGAAATGACAGAAAGGTATATAGGACTTTGAAGCTTTAAAAGACTGGGTAAGAAAGCAAATGGATTATGGCTACTTTCAAAATATCTACCATATTTTTAAATTAAAAAGGAAGAAATATATTTACTGCTTAAATAGAAAAAATTTGATATCAATAACATAGAAAAACTATTTCTATTTCTGTTTTAAAATTTTCAAAGTTCATGAGGCAATGCTCTGGTGCTACCTTCTGTTTTGGAGCTATTCGAATTTCTAGAAAGAGTCTACAGTTTATCATAGTTACAACAATCCAGGCATAGACTTGTGGGGTGTGCAGATCCTTGAAACTCATGAGACAAATAACAATAGGTTATATGTAGTTAAAACTAACAAATGAAGTATGGGAAGACTGTAAACATGACATTGTAGACCCCTTATTTTAACTGTGTGGCAGGTTGAGCTGGGGTTCTAGGTACCTAAGTCTAGCTTGAGTAACACTGGCAGATCAAATTTTAAAACCAAACCAAACCAAAACAGAACAAACAACACCCATATCCCAAACTGGACATAAGGGTAACCAGGAAAGCTGAAGGGTTATAGATAGGATGTCGCGTTTGAGTTAAACCTTGAAGAACAAGAGTGTATCAGGTTAAATTGGGCAAGAGATATTCTAGGTACTACGATAGCCTGTGTGAGTTGGAGTGAAAGAAAAGAAACAGGAGAACGTGTGTTATAAAAGGAAACAAATAGAGAGTGAGCATGGGGAACTTTAGAGCAAGGATTATCTGAGGGGTACATACTGAGAGTGTTTATGTGACTGTGTTCGTGGAATTCGCTTTAAATCGTAGGATTGATAAGAGTAACTTAATGTTACTCCATTTCCAGTGTTTTCCCATGTATCGAATGCACCAGCCTTGGGAGTTAGAGTAGTTAGAAATGATCAAAGCTGGATCACAGATGGTCACATTCTAGCCCTTGAGTTTGTTTTTACCTGGATCCTGATTGATCAGCTCATGTCCCATCTTTGTTACAGGTTCCCCGCAACCCAACACTGAGATGAAGTTTGGAAGGAATTGAGGATGCGATTGAACATTTGCATCCTCTCTGCCCTGAGATGTGGTGCAATCCACACAGATTCATGTCACTCCAGGTAATTAGAAAGTGATTCTTTTCAAAATAAAATTTATTTGTCACTTTCATCACTGAATACAGAAGCAGGGACACCGTGGCGGTGGCAAGATCAGGCAAGTTGTTCCTTGTGATAATACATAGCCCTTTGGTTTCAGAGAACATTGCACAATTATTTTCTGCATGACTAATTTTCTGGGCACTTTTCATTCTTGTTCATTTATTTTCATTCCCTTGAAGTCCAACAGAAATAATTGTTCCTATTTTAGGTATCTTAGCAACTGGCACCCAGTTTAGTCAAATTATTCTTTAAGGCTCCGTGAGCTATTAAATGTCCTCAGGGTGAATAGTGGGGTTCAACCATGGAAAAAGGGTGCTGCTGCTACCTCCTCTCACTCTGCACCACTATGGGCTGGTAGATGCCATCTGCAGAGGGGCCCAAAGCTGGCCCAGTCCAAGCTGCTTTTAGGCCCTGGCTAGAACACAAACTTTGAATCACACTCCAAAGTACAATTACCCACAACGATTTTATACATCATAACAGTAAAGAGAAAGCAGGAAATGGTTGTAGGAAGACAGAGTGATCTTTTGAGACAGTCTGTGCCACTTTTAGGCGAAGTCTGATAGCACTATCTTGGGAAGCTTCCTGCTCTAGCAAACCACCATCTTCATTTCACTTCACTGACTCTAGCTTGAAGAAAACACCTTTTATGGTGGCTATTCCTCAGAGAACCAAAATATGACTTTTTTTTTTCTCTTGAGTACTGAAGAGTCCTTCTTTGGGAGAGACCCAATAAGCCTATTTTCCAAAAAAACATTTTGAAGCCTATTTGATTATAATCACAAAGGAAAAGATTGTGAGCCCCCTGTGTTGATACCAAGGGAAACATTGACTGGACAGAAAGCCTGCCCCACAGCCAAACTGAGCTATAATGTTCGCACTTTTTATTTCTCCCAGGAAGGTGTAGTATGATGGGTCCCTGTAATACACTAACTAGTTGGTTCAATCTTTGTTCAGTAGAGGATGTTTATTTGGTAGACAGGCTGCACAGAATTAACTGGCTTCAGGATACAGACTGGGAGCTGATTTGCTTCTGAATAAATCTCAGAAACTCGGTGATAAACTGAACAGAGGACCAATAAAGGCATGTAATTAAAAAATGCCTTTAGTACATTTGCATACAACAATTTATGGGTGATCAGTACTTTAGAACAAGTCCTGGGCTGGTTTTCTCAAGGGCATTTGTGGAGAGAAAGAGAGAGATGGGGGGGGGGGGATTTCTGAATCCCATTTCTGTCACGGAATAGAAACAAGAGGCATCAACATGATTCGGAATATGCAGTAGGAACATCGCTTGCTCCTCGCAGGACCTGACACCAACATTCATCTTAGTACATAAAAGAGAAAACACACCGAGGAAGGGAAAAGCACAAACAGGGGCTGCAGCCACCGCCGCAGAGCCAACTGTAATTCTCACAGAATGCCATCACTGAATTTGGCGGGAAAGCAATACCCACCTTTAAGACAGCAACATTCGGGCTGTACTCTCTCCTTAGGAAATGTACCCAGCTCCCTGAACGCTGAAAAACGTTAGGGGTTTTGTTTTGCAAGAAGCCGCTGTTGCAGCTGCAATGTGATATCACCAAAATGGGATGCAGTAGAGAACATAAGCGGCCCAGGTTGGTACATTAACATGAGTCACTCGGCTAGTCCTGAAAAGGGTAATATCTTGGCTGAATGATAAGCAAAGGAATTCAAAAGAATGACACTGGCTGTTTTTGTTTTTGTCATTATAGTAGTTGCTTCTTTGTTGTTTTAAAATTAGCTGTGAAGCTGAGTGGCTTTTGAAAATCCTGCTTTGAGTATCATTTCAAACAATTCGTAAATCCTCACCATTCCATTTGAGATTTTTTTTTTTTAAGGCTGGATTCTGCATGTTGGATAATCTGCTCAAAGCAAGGAAAAGCAACTTGTATTTTAACTAGCAATTCCATTGTAACACATCTCTGTACATTAAGACAGAAAAACAAAACCCAACAACATAAATAGCCCTTGATAAAACTGTAAGAATTTGTATTTAAATTTAATTTTCTCTGCAAGTGCAGTTAGCATTTTTTTTTTCTTACTGATCTCTGACATACTATTTTTGAGGGAGAAAAAAAATGTTTTTGCTGCCATGGCAACAGTATCCTTCCCTTGCTTTCCATCACAAGCCATAGTTTCTGAGCATAACTAGGAAAATTGAAATGTGGGTAGCTGGAAATGATAAGGCCAAGCATGGTAAGCATTCATCTAAATGAATATTTGTGCCATTGTTCTTGCTCCCACGGGAAGACTGGAACTTTCAAGGTCAATGTATTTGTTCGTGGTGTTCACAGCAGCACTCATAAAAGATTATTGCTACTTACTGGGAGGCCACTCTTTTCACTAAATGTCTTATTAGCATGTTTTCACAAAGACGATAGCAAATTAAAACACTCCATAGACAGTTTATTTTCTAGTATTGAAGATGGGTAATACAAAGAAAGGGCACACTTTCTAGGCAGTTTCCCCAAAAGAAATGATCCACTACTTGACCTGGAGTGTGGGCTGGGGCGGGAACGTAGAGAAGGCTTCTGGAGCAAAAGCTCGTTCCATTTGTTTCTGCTGCTTCCAAATGGGGCTCCTCTCTGGGATGCCCCTACAATAACAATATTGCTCTTACTTTGTTTGATCTCTCACAGGCTGAAGGTCTTCCAGCTTGCAGGGTAAAGTGGTATTTTTTGCTCCTTTCACATCTGCCCTGCTTTGCTCTGATACCAGATTAAAAGCAAACAAAGTAAAACAAGAGAAACAACCATTTCTTCTTCCTCTACTGACTCCAAGTCCTACCTCTCCTGTCATGTTACGTTAAGTACTGTTTATATATTTTGGGTCTGGAACCTCTTTGCTTAATGCAATTTGGACGAGCAATCAAATTCTATGCTGATCAGATAAGCCTTACTGGGTGTTTGCCTTAAGTCTTTGCAATTTGAAGCCATACAACACATTGAAGCAGGAGCTACCATGGCTGTCTGCATTAACCAGTTTAGACATGTGAGATGCTACCTTGCTGGGGTCTGTTGCCCCCCCCTTTTAGTCTAGCATAGAGAAATGTTCTTATGGACCACCGGTTGGCCAACTCCTTCCTCTTGAGAAGATTTGCTTTCTTAAGTAGAGGACTATATATTATTCTGCTTTGCCAATAACACATTTTCTGACATTTGAAAATTTTAGGCATACTTTGCAGATTGAACTGATGAGGTGGGGGTTTGCTTCCTAGTCCTTTACACCAGGATTCAAAATAATCATTTAATTTAACATCATATAATGACATGCCAAAGGGGAAATATTTGCTGTTGGTCTTGAACTTTCTCTTAACATAAAAAATAAAGGGTGTGGAGCACTGGTTTTAGAGTTGCGTTGTCTACAATAGGAATCAGCCGTTTATATGGCTGTTTGGTGGGCCTGATCATGTTTGCAATAAAACCCTTATTATTTCACACCTAAGGTTCTAATTGTCAGCTCTCATCTGCTTGAGGTATCACTTTGGGAACATTATTAAGCTATCTTAAAATAGAGATATAATTTTCATAACAAGACCAATCTAAGATGCAGAAGTCTCAATTGCAAATATGAGCAGCACCCAGAACACAGGTGTGCCCAAATGCATTCCTCTCTTCTCTCAAAGAGGGCTGGAGCAGGGCTTAAGAAGTGTGCACAGCGAGTGTGCTGCTTTTCTCTCTGTTACATTGTCATCCATATTACGAAGTTTACTCAATAAAATGAATAAAGGGGATTCTTGAATGCTGGTTTAATATCAAAGGAATGGAAACAATTTGGTTCTTAATTTTCACGCCAAGACTATTCAAGCAGTTGTTGAAACTCATAATGTGAATGTGATTATTCAAGACTGTTAAAATTTAATGAGGAGGTAATCTTTGTTTCTTCTTCCACTACCTCAATAATTCTCAAGAAAGAATAGGGCATGTTGAGGATGTGAAACACATGCCTGTTTGCGTGGCCTATCCATTTATCTCAGTCTTTTGAAGAATCGATTTGAGTTGCAGCCAGATTGATTTGGTTGTAGTGATCAATATTGATTGTGCTGATGGGCAAAAATGATAGATTTGCCATGTCACAGAATAGTTTATTGGCTATTTGTGACGAATACATGAGCTTGCACAGTGGTTAGAGTCAAAAGATGAAGCTTCTTATGCTGCCCTTTTCTCCTCTTTACCTTACTTCATGAGACCATCAGCTATACAACCTCATGGGTCATTTGAATGTGATCCCACCTTCACCTTCTCTCTACAATGTCTCCTAGTTATCCTTACAAATATTATTACCCAAGCTTGAGTGTTTGGCATCTCCTTTATCCCCCATTTTCTTTATCCATAGGTTTCCCTCCACTACCTCTATTCCACTTATGTTCCCACTTCATTATAGGGGAACATAAGTGGAATATAATGAGGAATGGATATGACTTCCTTACCAGAGTTCTCCATTCCTGCTGCCAGAGCTCTTGTCTGAAAAGTATTTATTCTAGCTAGACTCTTGCTGGACACAGATGTGCATTCTCATCTTACAGTGTCTGTTTGATCCTTAGTTCTATGACTTAGAATCTTTTTATATCCTTACAACATAGGCAGCATCAACTTTAAAACATCATTCTACTTGGGATAACTTTGTACCAGAGAGCCACGTCATTTTCTGATCCGTTTTGCTGTGGCAGAGATGGAGAGAAGCCCATACAAATTATGGTTCTCTCTCAGTGCCCAGATGTCCGAGTGCCAAAGTCGTATGAGCAGCAGTGTGTTTGCCCACACGCTCAAAAACTGAGTGGATCTTCACTAGTCTCTTTTTTCTTTATTTTGTTGGTTAGATGAAGTGTCCGCGGCCTCAAGAAAGAGAAGAAGCCTTTAGGTGGAATAGCCACACGGAGGAAATGAACCGAGCAGGGATATGCACATACCACAAACCAGAAACACAGCTGATGATCTTATGCACTGGAATTCCGCAGGTCCACACGACCATGTCACTGTCTGTCTTTTTTTAAAGCCGTTTAAAATTTTTTTCTTTACTAATCTCAGATTTCACATACTTATAGATTTAGATCAAGCTTCATTGCTAATTAACCTTTCTTAATTACCCCAAACCAGTTTGTTGTCTCCAGTCTTTGAATTTCTTCACTCCTGGTTTTCTGTATCCCTGTCCAGTTCTTTTATGGTGATTATCATTCTGTGCCAACAAATAGAAACATCTACTTGCTTTCTAATTACTACCAGATAAACCTGAAAGATGTTTATATCTTATTCCACTGAACAGAGCATAAGCCTTTTGAAGGAAAACAGAAAGTCTGTTTTTTTTTTTTTTTTTTTTTTTTTTTTTTTTTTTATATTCTCCATACTGCTTCATGGACAGAGGATTATCACATGGTATTGTTTGATTTAATTTCTTAGAGTTTGAGGGACTTTTTTGTAAGAATACATATGCTATTTAAATTAAGTACATTTGTTACATTGATAAAAGTTTTTCAATGGCCTGTGGCACTAATAATCAGTGAAAGAGCCACCGGTTGAATTGCAGAGAGGAACCTATTGATAACATCCTTGGGAAGCAGGCTTAGTAGGCACCCAGAACTCCACCTTGGCTGGGACTATGCGCTGGATTGGATATACACATAGAGAGGAGGCAAGAGATGAAGCTCCTAACCATCACACAAAGGATCTTTGAAAAACAGATTTTTTCTTGTTTCATAAAAAAACAGAAAATTCATAATTTTTTTCTCTAAGGCAAAATTGAATCTAAACACAGAAAAGTTAGATTTTTAACTTAGACTTTTAAACTATCAGGTTACTTCCTATTATTAAAAATGAAGTAGGTGGTAAAAAACTGAAGAATATGGAAGAATAATGCTTTCTTTATTTCCCTGTCTTCTAATATTTGGATACCAATGCTCTCCCTTCAAATTACTAGATAATGACTCAAATTGCCTTTTTATTTCTAACAATATCAGTACTTTGCTCTCTCTTATTTTTATAGGTTTTTCATTTTTACTTTTGTTGTTGGCTAATATTGAAGACTAATTTCTTTCTCTTAAAAAGAATAATTGGAACTTTTGTGGCATAAATGCTGCTAGAAAAAATATAATTTAATAATGCAGAGACTGAACAATGGAAACTCTTGCTTGAATTTGATAAACTGCAATTCTAGGTGTATAAAAAGAGATACAGAAACGTCAGAAAAATATCTTTACAATAAAAATGAATAATGGCGAAAGCAGAATAAAACAGTAAAACTAGCTTTAATGTCGCACACTGCTCTAACAATCTAGTAAAGTTGGCAAAAAGGTCAAGCCTGCCTGATTATTCGGTCATTAGGATAAAAAGTAAATGTTAATTCCTTCTGTTTTATTAGGTAACAGGAAGGCCACGGATCGGAGCAGAGAGTCGTTTGGTGGGGGAATAGGCAGTGTAGCTGAGCAAGTTTAATGATGTAATAAAAAAAGCGATGGAGAAAAAACTAGGTGCCAGCCTGTGAACTGAACTCAGTCTAAGGTGAATTTTATCTATTTTAAGAAAATATGTGTTTCAAACATAAAAGGCAAAATTCCATTTGGTGCAGAGGGCATTACTTTTCTCCGAAGTATGCCGTGACTCATTTAGTTTATGGCTCACTTTAATCATAATGCAACAAAAGGTACAAGTTCAGTCTCTGAAACTAAATGGCAAGACAGTTGCAGACTAGCAACCTCTGAGAGTACAAGCTTGGGGTCAGTAGTACCATCAGCTTCAACTTGTTCTGAGGACAGGGTGGAGAGGCCACAGTTAGGCAGAAACATTCTTGGGACCCAAGAAGGCTTGTGTCAGTCCCTAACTGATGTTGTAAAAACAAACCAATCCTCTGTGCTTGCAGAAAAACATAGTAACCTTCAGATTCGACACCAAGTAGCTGTATCACTGTGAGGCTTGTACTAGGTACATCTGTCCCTGGCTCTACCATTTATAGCAGCATCTCTGCACACAAACTTCAATAAGCAACATTTCACCAAGAAAGGCAGACAACCATTCACTTTTGACCACAACTATCCCGCAATGGTAATTTTATGCTTGGATATTCTCCAAAGTTTCTTTTTTTTTTTCTGTTAAAACAAATCACACATTTTCAAACACTGCTACTCTCACTCTGGGTCATAGCTGTGATGCCTCCTGGGATTTCATTTCCCATAGTGAATAGGGATTAGACTACAAATCTTACATCCATTTATTTATGAACAGGAAATTATTCCAAGAGTTAGATATCACTAAAAATCCAGTAACACATCTTTATTATTCAGGCAAGAGATTTCAAATGCTTCTCCCAGAACCCCGAATCACATTATTTATCAAGTCAGGGTGTGACCACAACAGTAATGTATATTCAACACACCGATACACACACCATGAATGCATTTGGTTGTTCTTGATGTTGTTGTCGACTGTTGTGGCTCTATGTGGCTGGAAGCTCTCAGAACAGATAACTTAGAAAGGAAAAATAAGGAGTAAATTTGAACCCAGGGCAGGAGAAGCTCACATCCCACAAGGTTGAACTAGAACCTGCTGATTTTGTTGCTTGTGATGTCAGTGTGGAGAATGTCCTGAAGCAGGTCATGGAGTTAAATCAGACACCCAGCCCACGCTGTGAGGAAGCCGACGACAAGAACACACGGGAGGAGGACGATTCATGAATCCAAGGCTGTTTCTCAAGTCACCTTCAGCAACCAAAGATGGTACCATGCCTCGTCATCTTTTCTTTTTTCAGATTCCTGATGCTGTAATGAAGAAATTGGTCTTAAACTGGCCAGAGAGAAGTGGTAGGCAAATAATACAAAGAACAAAAACACCATCTTACCGCAGCCCCAAGAGTTTAGGAGGACACTCTTAGTATTGTAGCATTCAATGAACCTCCCTTGCCTAGCTCAGGAGATTTCCTTTTTTTTTTTTTTTTTTTTTTTTTTTTTGAGGTGCATGATTATCAGTTTATCTGTCACCACATTGCTATATTTCTCAAGTGGTTAAACATGTGGATTCTGGCACACACTCCTTGATGAGTAAGAATGGAAAACAAGAAATTTTAAGTAAATACCGGAAATAGATTAATGACAGAAAGGAAAAGAATGTGTTTGCCCTCTGTAATACAGCTTGAAGTTAGTGGCTGATTTTCAGAAAGAGAAAATGAAATTAGGAAAAGGAGACGAGATTGATTTCTCTTTTTCTTTCTTTCTTTCTTCTTCTTTTTAAGCCTAAGGAATTGTGGAGAGAGACACAGCCCTACTGTTACAAATGCCACTTCCAGTAAATCTCATTTCTCTTAGCCATAATTATGAAAATCCTCTGAGCGCTTGAGTCTGTTGTAAGCTTGCTTCGCTGTTTTTCACAACAAAGACAATTTCAGTTATCTCAGAAATCTGAGTCTGTCTCGAGCCCTGTGCCCAGAAGAGCCTGCAAGTACTGTGTGCTCAGGGTCAATTGTTGCTTAAACTACTTTTAGAGTCTATTCAACATGACAAGCAGATCAATCTTTTCAATTCAGAACTGATGAAATTCTACATTTTAGAAAGCGTCGCCTGGAGAGTCGGGATTCAATAGATGCTTTTTACGACCATTTGGTGTTTCTGCCACCTCTCTTACTCGGGCTTCTCTAGATATGGAAAGCTAGACTCACCTGGAGCTTTAAACAGGCGACTCTCTCTCAGCATCTACATGCTGCCGCTGAGCACAGATTCATTTTAGTGTATCGACATGCAGTGCAGCTAAGTACTGAAACTGATTTCAAATAGTGTGTGGAGAAAGGGAAGCTGGCATCTTAGGTGTGTGCATATTTTGTGTGTGTGTGTAGTTTTTTGTTATGTATATCATACGCTGAAAGATGCATAAAGGAAACTGGGAGGGTGCTACCACTGTTTCTAGGCCACGGCATGTGGGAGGGAAATTCACAACATGTAGATTTCTATCACAACCAAAGTGCATTTGTATTCCAGTCACACTCTCTACGTCTAAAAACACAGGGTGAGATGGTTTGAGTGAGCAAACCTCGCAGGCTCAGGTCCTTGGGAACACTTGCTCTGCAGTTGATGGTGCTGTTGGGGAAGGAGGTGCTACCCTGCAGTATATGACCAGAAGGAGACATCCAGAGTTCAAAGCTTTACCCTGCTTTCAGCTTCCTCTTGGCATTTTTTGCATATGTTTGAAGAATTAGTCTCACAGTGTAAAAAAAATAACTATACAGTGGGAATAAAAGCAGCTCTGCTTTAGCCAGAGAATTGAAGAGAAAGAGGTAGTAGTAAGAAAAGGTATCTCAGCGCTGTAACAACTGTAGAAATGGCTAAATGCTAGGGCACTTGTCTAACATACTTGGGTTTGGTCCTTAGTAACACATGCACACACAAACACACGCCAACCTCTCATAACAAACTCCATTATTATCTATATATAGCCAAAATATGATTATCTATCCTAAACTATGATTTATTTGATTTATCGAAAAAATTTAGAGAAATAGATTTTTCTCTCCTTGGATTATTTTTAATTGACTCATGAACATTTGTTTCTTTTTGTAGCCTGGAGACAAAACTTTGACGTCATTTAGAGGATGCCCTTGAATATGAGGTAGGGTTAAGTATGAAGCCAAAGCCAACTTCATTTACCCAGTGTCCTTCAGTTCCATCTGTGTCATGGCATACTCCATTTCTATCCTTTCATGACCGTGTAATATTCCAGTACACATGCACAGCGTATTTTTTCTTGTCTGTTTAATTGTTAGTGGACACACATGTTGTTTCTGTGTCTCGGCTGTTGTGAGTAGTGGGTGTAGGAGTGCACGAGCCTCCTCCTCACACATCCCATCTCCTCTGACTGTATACAGTGTTGGGACAGCTGGGCTTGTTTGATGTCGCTTTTGGAGGAGCTTCCATACGACTCTCTATCCTTCCTGCACGATGTGTGGAAATGTCAGTGCTCTGTGAGAATTCCCCCTCCTCACAACAATGCCAATTTTGGTAATAAATTGTAAAGTAGGTGAGATAACATTTCATCGCGCTTTTGATCTGCATTTCCTCCTAATTATTAGTGATGTTAAGCATTTTTCCATACCCTCCTCTGAGAAATGTTTGTTCTGGTCATTTGTCCATTTTAAAAAAAAACAAACAAACAACAGCAAAAAAAAAAAAAAAAAAAAAAAAAAAAAAAAAAAAAAAAAAAAAAAAACAAACAAAACCAACCCCCCCCAAAAAAAACAAAAAACAAAACAAAAACAAACAAAAAAAACCCAAAACAAGCTATTTGACTTGTGCAGAGTGGAAAAACCCTCTGATTTTAGCATCAAATATTAAAAAGATATAATGTTTCCCCACAAAGGTTGTTTTGCTGTGGGTCCTTGTTTTCCATTGTATTTAAAATGTCAGCGGGAAAGCCTTAAGTGTGCGCCCAGAACTCCGACCTGTGGGTTGATCATGACGGCAGGCTGCTCTGTGGATGCGAAGGGTGATCTGTAACATTTTACTCTCTGCGCTGTGATTGGCTGATGATCTGCTGCTTTCGGCTGCTGAGCCTGCAAAAGGCGCGCGGAGACCTAACCAGCCTTTACATTTTGAAACATGGAGGAGGTCAGGGAAGCTGGGATTATTACCATCTCTCAGCCAGCACATAAAGCATTAAACTTTCCCAGTCTCGTGCTTGCGACAGAGATTTTGACAAGAGCATAAAATAAGATCCCCACAAATTCGTGCTGGTGACAATGATTATAGCAGGAGCAGGGAATGGTATAAATGCCAACATTTCTCGAATCAATTTGAAGATTGTGATCTTGCAGACCTCTGCAGACACTTTAATGATGAGAGGAGAATTTCCCCACTTGCGGTTACATTACCGGGAGAAGTGAAGGGATCTCAACGTAACGCCTGACAGAAAATAATGTAAAACCCATCCACAGACTCTCAATGCTCCAGACTTCCGAGGCTTGTTTCTGAACCCGTTTTGGGGACAGAAAACAACGCTAACTGTTTTTTAAAAAATTCTCTCCTATAATAACAACCACTCAAACCAGTCTCATGATTCTTTTTGGTTGAAAAATGTCCCACTCAATTCTTATGTAGCGGTGATGTGAATTATTAAATAGGGACATTCGGCATCTTTCTACAGATGGCTCTTCTTGAGCAATGTTGGCTGAATAATAATTTTTTTCCCTTGTAAATTAGCCACGGTTTTCTTTGGTTATGGTAATGAAGCCAATTCTCTTTAACCTGTGAGAGAATCAGAAGCTTCATAGACGCCAATGTTTCGGACGAAAACTGCATCAGATGAAAATTTAAATATTAATCAGACACCAAAAAAAGCTGAGAACAAATAATATCCTAAATACTGACTTCTCATTTCAAATTTCTTAGGAGAAAGCATTTTTAGACAGCTTTTTTTTTCGGAGTCTGAGTCCAAGCAACCACTAGGTGTCGCTGTAAGACAGGGTCCTATATACAGAACTGCGGAGGATTTTATGGTCTTGAGATTTCATCGGTCATTATAATTTTCTTAAAAACGCTAAGATTAAATCTGAGGCTTAGAAAATTAGCCTTAAATAGTATCATGATCATCTATTAAAATTCGAATTTCTCTGACACATGAGCCCCTCCCCGTCATCTCTGAGATGCCTTGTAAATGAAAGTCAAATATAAAACTGTATGCCATACCAATGGTAGCATTTATTCAATCCCAAATAGCCAGGATGAATTTGACTACCATACTGCCTTGTTCTGTATGCTTAATTACGCCCCAACAGGTGATTTACTTGTTAATTACTGCTGTTCCTAAACCGAGGTATTTTAGCATCAGAGGAGAGGAATCTTTCTCGCAGCTGAGGATGTTATAATAGCAATACAAACAATCTTACACGACAGATTCCTCTCCTAAAGTTTTGGACCTGTTGTCGTGTGTCACTCTTTCTCACTTCTTTCCTAATATTCCGGCAGCCCATCTGGTACTCGGTGACACTTGGCATCCACACAAAATGACTTTTCGTGGTTCATTGAGGTTTCTCCGTCGTTGAAAATGACTATGTGCTATAGCCTGGCAAATTTAGACTGATATTTTCAAAATCCGGATGAGGCTCTTAGAAATGTTGTCCTGTGTGAGTGGGATGGGCTCGAGCAGTTCTGGGGGAGACAGTAAATAAGGCCAGCGTCTGCTGAGGAGCCGATGCGGATCTGCATCACACAGGACTCTCGGGTTTGTGAAGGACGAAAGGACATGAGGCATTTTACTAAACAGAGGATGGGTATGACATTAAACATGATCAGTGGCTCTGTCTTTTCGGCCAAACAATTCAATTTGATATCTTCTAATTAATTATGAAGGAATGAAAAATTAAATTAGAGTGGAACGTGACGTCACTCCATTGCCTTGCCCTGACTTGTATTCCAGGAAAAGCAAGTCTTCAAAATGAGGCAGTGACAGTCCTCTCTGCCGTTTTTCTTTCTACATCTTTGGCTAAGATTAACCACTGAGTTAGGACATCAAGGTCCTAATCTTGCTTTGCTGAGTAAGAGACTTACTACTTCTTTTATAGGGTTGATGATTGCGGCACAGCATCTCTTAATACAGTTTCCCTAGAGAATTATACAACAGAAAGTTCCAATATGAAAAGACTAGATTTTTTTTCAACCATGCCACTGTTGGGCTACTTTGCAGTGTGTATATATCAACCCCATCGATATAGTTGAGACAAAAGTATAATAAAGAAATTCAGTTCTATGTGCACCTTGGGATCTGCTTAGTCTAAAGCCTGTGTGCAGACAGGAAACTCACCACAGCTGTGTAGTTTATAAGGAGACAACTTCTAGGATAAAAGACCCTGATCCAAAATTTTAAGTGCCGGTTCCCAGCAAGTTAAATCCCTTTGTGCTTCAGGGTTTTAGTGCTTACTCCCCTGGGAACTGACAGTAGCAGTCTCAAGATGCTGTGGCAAGACCTACAAAAAAAAAAAAAAAAAAAAAGGCATCTGTTCTGAGCTCAGTGTCCACCTGATAGAAAACAGCCAATAAAGCTCCTCTGGGTGCTGCTTTCTCTGCATATCTGTGTTTGGCCTCATGGGACTTCAGCGCTCCTGAAGTCATTGCTGCCAATAACCAAGATTTGTCTCTTTGAAGGCATAAAATGCCTGTCCTGCCTTCTTTCTAAATATGAAAACCCTTAAAATACAGTCATATGTCTCAGGTTTGCAGTCAGCCACAGCAAGAACTTCCAGATACCTGGGGTCAGCAGAATGAAAACGTGTTAGCATATTTTCCTTTGGTAAGAGTCTTGTTCAGCAGAATGGAAACATGTGGGTCTATTTCGCTTTGGTAAGACTCTTGGTCAGGCATGACTGACCACAATGGATTTTGTTCTTCCACCAGGGCACAACATGCTGATGGACCTTGGGAGTTCTTATATTTGTCTTGCAATATTTTAAAAATCACTTTTCCCCCATGTGAAAATCAGGGATTGAGAGAAGAAACTTGACAGTGTATATAGTCTTGGGAAAACCACTCTTCTCTTTGGGAGGCAGGGGCTGAGGTGTGGTGTGAGGGAGCTGGGTCTAAATAGCCCATGCTGGCGTCTGGGCAGAAGTCGAGTTCACATTCAGAGAGAAACACATCTGAGGTTAGGAAGGGCTCTGCCCACAGTGCAAAATGCTCACAGGCTTTTAACCCAGCATACTTCAGCTTCATTGGCATCATAGACATGCTTGATGGTTATAAATGTAGCAACCACCAGGACAAAATGGAGCTATCCAAAGAATTGTCCTCTTTCAGCACAATTACTTTTAACCTGTTAGCTTCTTGTAAGGCTAGACACACATTTTTATCAGAACTTTCTATAAAAGCAACAGGAAAAAAGGCAAGTCAAAGAGGCATGTTGGGTAATGGCCTCCTGGAAACATGCAGGCAGCACGGGTCTGACACATGCTTTCTCACCGGCGTCACACATGCTCATAGCAGTTGTTGCTCTTGCTTTGGATGTTGCCTGTGTTCCAGATGTCAGGGCAGAGGGAAATGGCAGTTGACACCTCTGAACAGTGAGCTGCTATGTCCTTGTCTTGTTGGCCTGAAGGGGAGATTTGAAATTCCGTGTATGATATGAGAAGACACCATCATTGCACAGAAAGACTGTTTTAGAGCCTTGTTTCGGTGGAGCCAGATCACTTCCTCCCATTCTGTTGAATTCAGTTTCAGTGAACTTCTAGGGACAAGACCCTTCATTTTGTTTTTCTTACCAGAAGCACCCCCCCTCAAAATTAATAGGTTGCACAATCTCTCTCTCTCTCTCTCTCTCTCTCTCTCTCTCTCTCTCTCTCTCTCTCTCTAACCTTGTGCTATTTAAAAGAAATGCTTGGCTGGTACGATCACTCAGTGGATAAAAACACTTAAGTTTGATCATCAGTACTCACATGTAGAAGGAGAGACAGACTCCCCAAATTGTTCTCTGACCTCTACATGCTCCCCAGTAAATAAATAAAAGTGTAAATGTATTTACCATTTGGCTTGTACAGCCAATTCGTTCACTTAAAATATTTCAGCTATGTAACAATGGCGTTGTTACACTTGATACCAAGCTTTATGGAGTAGAGAGGTGGGGGTATAGTGAACCAATGTATTCCACTGGACAGATGAGGCAAGGGAGTCCTGTCCTCTGTGAAGATCAAGGATGTAGGTGGTGCTACGAACCTCCCGCTCCATCCCAGGGTTCTGGCAATTCTTTCATTTGGACTCACGTCCCTCACCACCTTTTTATTGCCAGGAAACCATTTCACATCCTGATTCTTAGAAGTTCCTCAATCCTCTGAGTTCTGCTCTGTCCCAAGACCTCTGATCCTTCTTATCAGTTGAGAGGATACAGTTGTCTCTTCTCATGCTTGGGACATCTCCCCCAGCTTTTTTTTCTATGTACCTAACACCTCCTTTCTTCCCTGTTGCACTTGCATGTGGCTCTAAAGGGACAAATGTTGGACCTTAATCCTCAAGCCTCAAGTCAATAGGGTTGGGAGGAGCAGCCTTTCAGAGGTGATCAGACAAGTTCCACATTAATGAATACCCCAAAGTCAGCATCTGGGGAGTGAGTTAGTAATCCTGAGAGGTTGCTATAGAACTGAGTTTAGCTTCCCCTTGTTCTTTCTGCTTTTTGGCCTGTGATGTTCAGGCTGTGATACAGATGTTTTAACCAGATGCAACTCTGTGATTTCAGACTGCTAACCTCTAGAAGCTCAAATCAAATCCACCTCTGTTATTAGTCACTTTTTACTCAATCTTTTATGAAACAGGCATTTATCTGGGTTCTATTGGCAAAATCTGGGTCAATTTAAGACTCAGACTGTGAGATTAACCTACACAGTAAAGTAAGATTAAGCTATAGAATAAAGTAAGAATTCATGAGTACAAAATAATCTAAGTAAATATATGAGAAAATAGGTAGAGAAGAAAAAGCTATGAATTGACCATTAGAAGGTTAAATTTAATTAGAAAATCAGAATTGAGCAAATAACTTAGTTATCAGTTTAGATAAAGATCCCTGATGAATGCAAAGCCTAGGAGAAATCAATACCTGGCTTGTTAAACCTTGTTGGGGCACTCGTGGACCCCAGCTGTCTTTGAGGATTTATATGCAGGGTATCGTTGAGAGGGATTTTTGTTCCCTTCAGTGAAGCAGACATAACAAAGGTGCAAACAGTTTAAAAAACAAACTCCTACTGCTTCTCCTATAAACAGTGCAAATGACACTCATGGGGCCAGATACTTGCAGACATACATACATATATACATAATACATAATACATACATACATACATACATACATATACACACACATAGGGAGAGAGAGACACACACACAATACATATAGAGAAATATGGAAGAAGAAGGAAGTGAAGAAGGGGCTAATTGGAAACATAAATAAGTTTACAGGAGTAAATGTGATTGCAGTAAATTTATGTGCTTGCATTAAAATATTCTATTAGAAACTTTACGGTATATATACTGATTAAATTATTAAAGCAACAATGTGAGAAATAGTGGAATGTATTTTAGGAATAATAGCATATTGACACATCACATAGGAGTTTTTATACAAGGTACAAAGAGGAATTGTATAAAATTAGTGAATTTACAGCAAAGCAATGGGCCAAGGCCACCTCCACAGAATGAACCCGGTTGGTATTAGCAGTAATGGGCAGATGGTGTCTGTGCCTCTTGACATGATGTGTGTTGACAGAGCATGTGCCTCACCTTTGCTGCGCTTTTCTGTACCACTGCATAGCTGAGTCTACTCAAGAGGAGACCTCAGATACATTTAGCATGAAGTACAATGAAGAGATGAATGGCTTGCATTCCTTAAAAACCATCATAGTTATAGAAGGAGAAGAAGCTTCCAGTGAACTAAAAGCTTGTGCAGTTCTAAGACTGAGCTTAGAACAGATTTTAGAAGCAATTTTACTGAAAGTTCATTAGTAGACAGTAGAAAAGAATTTGTTTGGTACAGCATTATTATTTAAGTTGCAGACTTCATACAATGTTTTTTTTTTTTTTTTTTTTTTTTTTTTTTGTCTGTCTTTATGGTAAATTTACTGTGGCCTCGTCATCACCTCTAAGTAAAATTACTGACTTCAGAGTGACCAATGATTTTCCAGTTAATAGAAAGTTCTCCATACAAACATTTTTATTACTTAATTTTAGTATGCAACTGTTTTGTCTGTGTGTATGTCTATACACTAGGTGAATGTCTGGGGCCCATAGAGGACCCAATTGACTGTGAATTATTAACAAGGACCAATGCTGCCAAACAATGGGAATGACAAAGTCTTCCTCCGATCCCAGTACAGACTTTAGGAAAGAACACTCAGTGTGTGCAAAAACTGACAAGCATAGCATTCTCCTCCAGGGTGACAGCAATTGGAGACACTCCCTCCCATTGTGACCTCCTGTTAAGAATAGCTGTTCTCACTGTCCCCACTTCTCCGCTATTCAGGGTTGCTGCAGCTCCATTCCACCTGATTCCAGCTTTTTGGCATGTGTGTCTGTTATCTGTCCCTTATTCATTCCTTCCTTGCCTCAGTCAGGTTTCCACTAGACCTTGCTGGACATGGCAATGGAGGAGACAGAAGTGGGGATGGATCCCCTGGAACTATCTTTAATGGTTGGCTGTAAGCTGTCATGCAGAATAGAACACGGGTCCTCTGGGAGAGCAGAAGGTGTTCTGAACCACAGAAATATCTCTCCAGCTCTCTAAAGACAAACCTTGCTCCCTCCCTGCCAGCGATTTATTTTTATCAGTTTTTCCTGTGTAATACTCCTTTAATCTGCACACCTCATCCCGCCCCCTTTTGCCATCTCTCCAAATATTCTCTCTTCTCAATGTTGAGAGAAGACTGTCTCCTTGCTTGAATCAGAAACTGCTTTGCCCCTGTCCCACCTCGAATAAGTCACGGTTCCTACAGTTCTGCAGATATCTCCCATGTTTGCTCTTTTGCCACCATTGTCATTTCTCTTTATCGTGTTAATTTAGATGTTTATTATTTTACCTGGATTACTTAACCCTGCTATGAGTTTTGGATGACAGGTCCGTAAAATTGAAATGTTTGTTGAATATCTTTTGAGTGTTCCCATTTGTTTATGCTGAGACTATTATGTAAATATATTTTAAAAATTAAAAAAAAATATATATGTTGGAATAAGCCAACCAAGGAGAGTGGTGGAGAGGAAATGTCACCAGTAGACCAAAGCTAGAATAGATTCTGGCCTCAGTATTGAGTCCAGTTTGCACCCTCATTGTAGACTCCAAAACCTCAAGGCAGGGCAGACAAGTGAGCAAGATTTTCCAGAAGCACACGCAGCAGCCAGCGGGTTGTTAGAGCCTACTGCTGCAGTTATTTCTCCAGGTTACTCTGTTCCAAGCAGCAAATGAAGTGATGTTTAGCAAACAGGCAGAAAAATCAACATATTAAGTTAATAATTAAATAGTATCTACAATTGATCTTTTCTACCTCACTGTACTTGAAAACTTTATCTCTAGAATGATGGTTTTAGGAGGTAGGGTAGTTGTTAGGTTATTAAGTCATGGGGCTAGAGCTTTAGTGGGTGCAGCTAATCACCCTTTCTCTTTGACAGTGTGAGCACACAGTATGGAGATCCTATTACTTCTTGCAGGGCTACTAACATCCAGTTGATGGTCCCTACACATGGACAGCACAGATTGAACTTGGTGGCTGTTAAAAAACCAAAACCGAGCCACAACAAAAACAACCAAGGAGAAAATGCCCATAAATCCATGAAACAGGAAATAAGCTCCCACTAAGCACCCGTGTCCTGCCATCCTGATCGTGGAACGGCTGAAGTGTGATCTGGAAGTGCTGTGTGGCTTCTAAGCTACCCAGTATAAAGTAGTTTCTATAGTGGCTTAAATGGTCAGAGAGTCATCACGTCCCTGAGATTCGATCTCCTAATTGTAAAACCAGGCTTACTAATCTGTACACAAGGATTGTGTGTGTGTGTGTGTGTGTGTGTGTGTGTGTGTGTGACTATCAGACAAGGCAAGCTATCAAGGGTTGCTGTGGGATTCTATCTATGGCAATTGCTGTATTTCCTACAGTTGACCTACCCTGAAGTCAGAACGCTTGTTAAGCTGCACTTCCACTTTTACAAAGTACAGCCTGCTGGTGTGCAGGAGTGAGAGTATATATGATATAAGGAGTCAGAAAATTCTATCAGGTTGGTTAAGAGATCTTTCCATGAGCACTGGAGTCTCCAAATGTGCTCCAAATGTCTACTGGCATTGGGCAGTCTATAACTGTATCAACTGTATTTTTTTATTTCCAATGAAATATATAGCATACAACAAGAGCTCCCCCAAATCCTTCTAGTATGAAAATAACTCTTCAGCTTCTTGCTTTTTCCCTGAATTTACCAAGGAACAAACGTGCCTCGGTGGGGATGCAGTAAAATCAATTGATTAGGCATGCCTTTAAACAACAATGGAGGTGGGAGGCAGAAGCTGTGTTAATGCCTTGTCTTGGGCAAAACAACTCTCTGCACTCGCTCATCTACTAAAAGCGCAGTCATAGCTCAGTGCTACATTTGCTGAAAGGCTGAGTGGTTATTTCGCTGAATGGATGTTGCTGCTCTCCAGTCAGGTTTTATATAGCTAATTTAATTGTTGCCAGTGGCAACAGTGGGGGGCATGTTGGCTGCTGATGCCATTTATGCTGCCGAAACAAAATCTGTGCCAGAATTTCCATTAGAAATCTGGGCTCAAGAGTACTGATTGAATAAAAAGGTGAATGGCAAGAAATCCTGCACATACATTGCTTCTTAATTTACTTTTCAAGAATTTGCTAGACACCGACCATGTTCAAGTTTATAAATTATTCACAATGATGGTCTTAGTTCTCTACGGAATTAGAAGTATACATTGGAAGACAAATGATTCCTACACACCCAACAATCCACAAAGCTGCAGAAAAAAAAATTAAGTGAACGAGGAGGAAACTACGGCAACACAGACTTTGATTTGCAGAAACTCAAGTCAAGATGTTCAAATCCACCCTGAGCCAAAGAAAATATGGTGGTGTGCTAGTCCTAGGCACAGGAAGAGACACCAAGGTAGTCTGGTAGGCAGCACTGATTGCCCTATTTGGGTTCATATATTTTGTAGTGAAATTAGTGTGTCTAGCATTATTGTTTACTCTAGCATTATTTATAGACAGGGCTGAGGCTATGGACAGAACAAGCCATTGGGTTCATTCAGATAAAGAGAACACATGCGTGAGATGGCTAGGAAGGAGAGAGAGAGGAGGGCTTTGAGGGAAATAAAAGCAAGCACACGGGTTAGTTTTCTGAATCAGTCGTAGAGTATGACACGAATGGGGGTTCACACTGAAGGGGTGCTATGAATTGTGGAGAGGGGTGGTTGTGAGACTGGACATCTGGTGAAGTCAGGAAGAAGCACTTGGTGACAGGAAGTCCACAGCCATTACTACCGTGGCAAAATATGGCTACCGGTGTTAGAGATGGCAGTCACATATTGGTGGCAACCAATAACTTCCTAATTGGACATAGGAGTCATTCAACAGTTGGAGAATCATGTACTTCAGAACTGAGGCTAGTGAGATCACTGACCTTAGAAAAGAATTTACTATTTCTACTTTGCTAGACCAGCATGGTCCCTTACTTCATTTGAAATCATAATCTTATACCCACAGATAAGTCTATCTACCAGATCGCATCAAAGAATCTTTTCTTTGTAGCAAATGACCAGATGACAGTGAGCATTCTAAAAAAATAGCTATTTTCCATTTATACATCTTCTTTTTAAAAATGTTCATTCATTTCATTAGCTCATTTGTTGATTGGTAGTTTTATGACTTGGTATTTAATTTCTACTGTTTCTTTTAAAGTTTTGGACTAGGTATCCACTGTCTAAAGTATGGCTGGAGAATATCTACTCCATCTCTGTGTGCAGCATTTGTGATAGTCAGATTTATGTGCAGAACTGTTTTAATTTCATGGGGTCCCATCTGCTAATACTCAGACCTAGTTTCTGTGTTATTGAAGCTCTGTCCAGAAGGTTCTTTATTATTCCAATATCTTAAAGAGTATTTCCCTTGCATTTTCAGCATTTCATGCTTTAAATTCAAGCCTTTGATCCATTTCAAATAGATTTGATGCAAGGTGGAAGATATGTGTATCTATGTAAACAAATGTAACTATGGTATAGTATTAAATATAGAAACTAGGCCTATAGGGGATAACACACCCCGACAAGAAAGGATGTGCTGTCTCTAGATACATGGGTAGTTTTATTTCCTCTGGGTTTGCTTTGTGCATTCCCTGAGCCCTTGTAGTTGGCAGTGTTGGCTCTTGGCTGCCTCAAGCCCCAGCATTCAGCTCCACCAGAATCTGCCCTTTTGAAGCCTACAAGCCTTTTAGAGAACTAATTCTCATTAAAATTTGCTTCTTTGCTCTGTTCCCTGATCCTAACAACCAGCTGCTGTGTTAGTTAACAAGAAAAACAAATTCAGTTAAATATTAATTTGGGACACTAGTGTTTTTATTCCAGATAACACACTTGCATTTTAGGAAAAGCTTCTGTTAACAAAGAATTTAATTTAATGCAGAAATTCAAGCCAGAAAGAGAAATATTTTGGTGTAAAACACACACACACACACACACACACACACACTCACACACACACACACACATACTCACAGAGAGAGACTTATATGGCCTAGATGTCAAACCCTGATGTTAATGATTTAATTTACTTATTGTTGGGGTCCAAGAGTCACCCCATAAACCACACAAACACTAATCTCAGTCAGATAGGGATGGTTTATTGAACACACAACTAATGACTGATCAAGCAGAGTAATGGCTCAGGATCAAGAGCTCAAAGCTATGTCCTGCACATTTCTCAGAGCCAGCTCATAAAACCTAAAACCTCAAAAACCACAGTGAGCTCATGCACAGGTTCTGGAAGTGCTGCCCAGTGGTTCACCGTGACTTAAGTCATTTTAGACATAACAGTTCATACTGACCTTTAATTTGATGGGTCCTACCTGAAGCTTATAGTTGTAGAATTTAAGATTAACAAACCTCATAACATACAGAATGTAATAGGGTATGTGGTCAGCATAATCCTTATCTGAATCAAGTTATTTTTTGTACCAATGCCTGGCAGACATGTTACAGCAACACTCACGCATGGAAGAAAATGACTACAACCATGCTTGGGGGGCAAGCCTCAATACTTATGTGTCACCCCAGTACTGAAGGTGGAGTGACTATTTTCAATCTGACAGAACAATGAACACAGTCGAAAGTCAATCTTGTTTCTGAATTTTGGCAGGAGTGCAGCAGAATTAGCAAACAGAATGAGTTGTCCCAGGCAGTTAAAGGTTGAACTGGTTAGCTACTCCACTCCTAGAATATGCCACAAAGACTACACCACATGTTACAGTCATCAGCGGTGTTAAAATCAAACCTCCGCTAGCAGGTAAAACTCTGTCTTGATGTAAAAGACATTCTGAGGTGGAAACTCTACTGAAGTTTTCTAAATATCCCACTAAATGTTACTTTCGTGCTAGGAAATGACCTGTTTCAGCTCAGCACTGGGTTTGCCGTGCTGCTGGCCATGGGAGGCAGCCTGTCAGATGTCCCCCAGCGGCCTTCACTTCTTCACATTCATCTAGTGATCTGCCTGTAAGGAGGATACAGAAAAGGCAATGGCATACAGATCACGTTCTTAGGTTAGAGAAAAGCAGTGGCT
This sequence comes from Micromys minutus, assembly GCF_963924665.1. Taxonomy (NCBI): domain Eukaryota; kingdom Metazoa; phylum Chordata; class Mammalia; order Rodentia; family Muridae; genus Micromys; species Micromys minutus. The sequence continues at coordinate 35,314,902 of NC_137960.1, read as the reverse complement.
CCATCTTGGAAACTTTTTCTCTCTCAGATTGCTTCCTCTTTGGAAGCAGTGACTATTTTTTGTATGTGGTATCTGGGCAGCTCTTTGTGGTAAAGAGTCAACACTTGCCTGTGGATGAGCTTGGAGGAGATTGCTCTGCCTGTTTTCTACCCTCCCTTGTTCCTGTGAACCTTCCAATGAGCTTGCAGCTCAGGCTGAAAGTTCAGGTTTATCACAAACTCCTGAGAGACCCTTAGCCAGAGGCGTCCAGCTAACTCGTTTTCCTGTTCCCATCAAAAACAGGAGATACAGGTCTTTATTGTTTTGTGAATCACACTTTTGTGCACCCTGGTTTTCCTTCCTTCCTTCCTTCTTTCCTTCCTCCTTCCTTCCTTCCTCCCTCCCTTCCTTCCTTCCTTCCTTCCTTCCTTCCCTCCTTCCCTCCCCACCTCTCTTTCTTCTTCTATGTGTTCAATAATTGACTAAGACCATCCTTCAGCTCACTAGCAAATATATAATCATTGAAGAATATCTTCATGTATTAGCATCAGGAAAATTTACCAATTCTAACTTCAATAATGATTAATGGCCACAGTTATTTGAAAAACAGACTTTAAAATATTAAGATACATCAAGAAAACCTACCGTTTCCCTTCTAACACACTGTGTGAAAATAACATGAAGCTTTTGGTGTCTAAGCCTTTTCTTTTTATTTTATTTGTTAATGCTAAGTGTCTTTTTTAAAACCTTTTAAACAATAACATTACAATGTTAAATCATGCTAGATCTAAATATCATTAGTTATAAAACAATATACAAAAATACAGATGAAGTTTTTTTATGCACGTAATTTGATAGTGTCTTAATAAAGCTTAAGTTTTAAGGATCTGCTTGGGTCTTACTTAGTGGATCAGCCACAATGAATGAACCTACCCCAGGCAAATTAAGAGTACAGAAGGCGATTGCCAAACCTTATCTGATTTGCATTCATTTTCTCTGTTTACTTGGGCAACACATTTCTGACCTGGGAATGGCTATGCTCCCAGAGACGAGTCCCCCTGAACTCTCGTCAGAGGTCTTTCTGAGGACACCCATTCGATGGCCAATATGCTCTGATTGATTCATTGATCTTGGTCCTAGCATATGTTTTCTGAACAGAACTGAAACTGCTCGGTGGCATGCTAGAGGATAAAAGCCAATTAGCCCTGGGAGAATCCTGGCTTCATTGTGTTGTCTAGTTCTCTACAGCAACTCATTAAAAATAATACAAGTACCATGGAAAACCTTCTCAGGATATTGATTTTTGCTTCTCAATATGTTATATTTGAATCACAGCCCCAGTTTTCTCCACACTGAGGGCTGCTATTTCATCTGTGAAGCCAAAGAAATGTGGTGTGTGTGTGTGTGTGTGTGTGTGTGTGTGTGCATGCACGTGCGCTCCATCTGTGTGGTACAGTGACTAATTTCCAAAGGAAAGATTGTGGCATGTCATATTAACTTTGCCATTTTGTAAAACAGCTGAAGTTAGCCAGGGATCACATTATAAACAAATGTTTATAAATCATTAACACCAAATTGGTCTCTAAACAGTTATTTCAAAGCCAAAACTTATAAATGTAGTAGGCTATAAAGCAGTACGTATTCCGTTCTTTAATTTCTCACCTCATTGTCCATTTCCTTGAAACCTTTTAAAGACGTTGGGCTTTCACTGCCCAGGTTCTACACTTCTTCGATTATTCAAGCCTAGGATTCCCTCCATGAGCTACTGAGCCGGATGTGCCCGGCAGGCCTGCTTCCCACTCTGTACCCTGTGCACCAGCTTCTGTGCGAGCTCCCGCTGGCTCGTCCTTGACAGAGGCCATGGACCCAGAATGCTAACTGCTTGCTGTGATGTCTTGGTCAGTGCAGAGGTCATCTATGGCTCAAGGCTCAGGGAAGACCCCCAACTGCTTTTAGAGAGGTCAGCGACCAGCTGTCAGCTGGGAAGAGAGTCCTGTCAGTACCAGCTATGGGGAGCTTCAGAGTGCTGACCCTAGGGGAAAGGGCAGAGCTGCTCCAGGCTCGTCTTCTTTACACCTTACGGACAAAGAGCAGGAGGTTTGGCGAAACTGTCCTCGTCCCTAGCCTGCCCCCCCCAAAAGAAGCAGATGTATGCAAGGGGATGCTTACCCTGAAAAACCAAATTTTCCCTAGTGCTTCTCTAAGAAGAGCAGCTTTCTTTATTAGGAAGTGTGGCTCGAGCTTAATACCGCATTTCTTTCATTTCTTATTCTGACTTGGTTTCATGAATCCTTCAGCCTGACAGGTAATTTGAAAATAAGAAAATAAACAACTTGGGCCTCCTTGCAGAGATAAGAATAGCTTTTAATCTCATAATGTTTTGCTCGGCCATCAGCGAGTTTAGCGAAGGGAATAGCCTTAAAAACAGAAAGCTCCGCTGTGGTTCTGCAGTGGGTGATGGAGGGAGAGGCTGGGAGCATTATAAACACCAGGGAGAGGAGCGCTGTAAATATGTGGGTAGTTATTTATTACAAAATAAATTATGTATTGACATGAGGAATTACACCATAATTTTCTGTTTGAGATGGTACCAAAGTAAATTGGTTTCTATCTAAAAGGTCACATGGAATGCTGGCTTTGTGTTTCTGTCATGACATTGGCCTTATTGGCATTCAGGTGCACTCCCTCTGCTTTGTGCAATCATGACTCCTTTCACTGTGTTTACAGATAATCCAGCAACTTTGCAGGCCAAATGGCTTTCTGAATATGAGCCCACAAAGCATAGAATCAGACAGGCTCCTGCTTAGAGAATGCACAGCCCAGTTCAGCCATCAGGCAAACATCAATAATCGCTTTAGAAGGCAAAGTGACAGGAAACTGTTCATAATTTGCCATCACAATAATTAAGAGTGGCGAGGACTATTGCAACCACCATTTAATTTTCCCTTCTTTAAAATTAACTCTGTTATTGTCACCAACTGCTGTGTAGTGAGGCCCATTAACACTGTGTGTCTGAGGGCGTCTCTTCCCAGGGACAAATGATTTCCTCACCTCTGCAGAATCAGCGATGCAGTTTGATGTCAGCTATTTTACGTTTACAGTAGGGACGTGCGCAAGCTCTAAAAGAGTAGCTGAAATGCTAAGCTGTTTCTGAGCTCTGCTCTGCAGGCTTCTTCTGAAACGTACTGTACTGCATATGGCTTAGAACAAATAACTATTCGCGTTAAAGCCAGGGGGGAAACGAGAAAGAGAAAGCATTTTAACCATTGTTCAGTGGTTTTCATGCCTGATTTGGTAGGTAAAGGTTATCAGAGAAGTCAGTTCAAGTGTGCTCAGAAAGCTTAATGACATCGCTCAGCTCCTTTGGCAGGCCTCTTGTGATGGGAGGCAGATGATCAGAGGGCGGAATCAGAAATGCCATCGTTGGTAAATGAACTGCTTACTGTCACCCTGCGTCTCCACTGCACTTAGCCAGCGTGGCTGGACATTCTGTCCTAGATGCTATGCTTGAAACACAGCCTGGGGACCCCAAAACTGCATCTTCCCATGCATGCGTCTGATGGGGCAGCACAGTCTACCTCTTCTTGAATTAATTTAAAATGTGACCTTCTCCTTTTATTAGAATTTGAGCAACCAACGTTGAAATTTTGAATGGTATCTTCCAGGTAGTATTGAAAGATAGGAGCTAAATCAACATCTGTTGGCTGGCTGAGTGGTTGTGTGTTTGGCAGTCTGCCTGTAGCAGTCTTTCCTGTAGGTCAGTGAGCTATGATTAACTTGCCTTCAAATTATGAGCACACTGGCAGGAAAGCAAGAAATCAGATTCCTTTAATAAAGTACGGAAGCCCATTGCTATTAAATGAATTATTTTCTAAATTCCTCATTATTAATTAAGCAACATTTGGTGAGTGTCGAGTGTCTCAAGTTTGTGGCTCTCGGGCATTGAGACTTCTCTGGGGACAGAATAGTCTATGCAAGCAGGGGCTCAACGCTAGCGCAGGCAGCCAGAGAACAAATGAGCTACAAGTGAGACTCATAATGTCGCACAACGGATACGTGCCTTCAGAATTTGCCATTTACAATTTCAACTTTTGTTGCTCCAACTCTAATAAAGGAGGAGATCGCCATTTGAGGTAATTCAAGAAAGGGTAGGATGTGCTGCCCCGTGAGATGCATGGGGGGACAATGCGATGTTGAAGTGCCCAGACTGTGTTTCAAGCATGGCATCTAGGACAGAGTGTCCAGCCATGTTGGCCAATACAGTGAAGTCTCAGGATAACAGGAGAATGACGGGATACAGTAGGTGTGAGTGGAGGGCTAAACGAGCCACAGCGGTCCAGTGTCACTGGTCCCCAATTTTAAATAGCATTGGCAACATGGACCCTGCTGAGATGACAATAGATGGGGAAAGTCTTGCAGGTAGTGCTGCTGTGTCGTTAGGATGAGAACATTTAAGAAATCGCTTGGGCAAAGAAAGGGTCTAAGTTGGGAGCATGCTGGGAGTTTTCCAGCAACAGCTGGTTCAGGATAAATGACAGGAAGCAGTTGGAGATGAGGTCACAGAGGTAATGGAGCACCTGATCAAGGGCTTGGTCGACCATTGTAAGGCCTTTGACTTTTACTCTGAGTGACAGATTTAATTTAATTCACTGCCTGCTTTGTACTCGGAACTCCTGTAGCACAGTTGAGCTTATATCTATTTCAGCCAAGTAACACATCATGTTAAACTGTTTGTGTCTTTTTCTCCTGCTAGACCGCTCTGGTCCTAAATGTTATTTTCCAATCTCATTCTTCTCTTGGTACCTGGCCCAGAGAATGAGGACACGTTATAAACACTCCATTATTGTTTGCTGGATTATAACAACAGCCAAGCTACTGTCGCCAGAATCATACAATACTGTAAAACGAGCGTAACTTAGACTATAGATGAATTATGGGACAAATGTCATGGTGTAAGAGAGTGCTGCAAACTCAGCTATGGGAAGGTACATTCTTCCTCAAGACACCATTCCTTTCCCTGGCCCTGCTTTGTTCTTACACGTTAGCTGCAATGTCAAGTGTGAGGTACATTTCTCTTTAGGGAACCTCTGGTAATAAAGCTGCTGGTCTCATTAACCCAGGCTATGGATCTCAATGAGAGACACACAGGGAAACCATTGGGTAGCTAAAAGATGCAGTGACCTCATCACATAGCAGCTGAGCAGGAGCTGTGGAAATGAGATACCAGGTACAGGCATGCCCAGTAAGCCTGTCATAAATAAAACTGCTGAAAATGGACTTACTCTACCCAACATATATTTTTAGCAATGTAGTATACTTCAGACACTTGGCTATAGCTCTCATGGCTGTGTGGCTGAGAGGGAGCTCCAGTTTGCTGCTTTTGTCCTGGATCTAGAGAAAGATTAGGCAACAAATTGGATTAAAAAGAAAAACCAACAAATTCAAAGTTGTATATTCAGTTTCTGCTAAGTGCAAATTTCTTTCACACCACTATGAGGTCAGAAAATCATGTGGAGCCAAGATGAGCTGGTCCTGTTTGTATTAAGAACTCTCTGGAGCTTGTGAGATGGCTCAGTGGATAGAGATGCTTGCCACTAAGCTTGATGGGCTTTACTTTGATATAGGGAATCTACACAGTACAGAGAGAGGCGCACACTGAAAATGTATTGAAAGGGCTAATTTTCCATGGGATCCTCATGTTCAGCTAGGATATGATTTGGTCTATTTGGGAAGTTTCAGAAGTGGCTCATATTCTCCATGAACATGGGAACATAAACCAAGAATTGAAATTCTCCACTGAACCCCTGCTTTCTTAAATAAGGTGTGACTTTGGCCCCATAGAGGATGCTCAGTGTTTTGTCATTTCTTTGTGTGTGTGTGTTTCTGTGTGTGTATATGTTTGTGTGTATGTGTATGAGTGTGTGTGTGACAGTGTGTGTATGTGTGTGTGTGTGTGAGACAGTGTGTGTATGTGTGTGTGCTTGTGTGTGTTTATATGTATGTGTGTGTGAGTGTGCATGTGAGACAGTGTGTGTATGTGTGTGTGAGTGTGTGTGCTTGTGTGTGTGTATGTGTGTATGTCTGTGCTTGTGTGTGTATGTATGTGTGTGTGCTTGTGTTTCTATGTATGTATATGTATGTATGTGAGTGTGTGAGTGAGAGTGTGTGTATTTGTGTGTGAGTGTGTGTGTGCTTGCGTGTGTATGTATGTGTGTATGTGTGTTTATATGTGTGTGTATGTGTGTGTGAATGTGTGTGTTTCTGTGTATGTATATGTATGTGTGTGAGTGTGTGAGTGAGAGTGTGAGTGAGAGTGTGTATATGTGTGTGTGTGCTTGTGTGTGTGTATGTATTTGTGTGTGCTTGTGTGTGTGTATATATGTGTGTATGTGTGTTTATATGGGTGTGCATGTGTGTGTGAGTATGTGTGTATGTTTGTCTATGTGTATGTGTGTGTGTTTGTGTGTATGTGTATGTATGTGAGTATGAGTGTGTGAGAGAGTATATGTGTGTGTGTGTGTGTGTGTGTGTGTGTGTGTGTGTGTGTGTGTGTGTATGTGTTATCAAAAGGTAAATATAAGGAAGGCTGACAGTTTTCTAGGAGAGGTATATGTTTGTAAATGTTGGACCCATCCACGATATTCATAGAAACTAAATCCAACCCAGCTCCCAGGTCTTCTCCCTGAGGAACAGGCGGTAGGGTCATTTTGCTAAAGTCAGAGTCCATTGTGGGGTACCATAGACAGTACCCATAGATGAATGAAGCAATCTTCACTACACTGTGCTTGCCTCTTAAAAAGTTCCCAGACAGTCTAGACAAATGTTTGGGAATATACACACATGGCTCCAATTTAGGCAAACCATATTATGCAGTTGTATTTGACTTGATTTCCTTTAATTGGTGATCTTCAACAATAAGTATGGCTTTGTCTATATTTTCTCCCCACAGAATGTTAGCACGGGTTATCCAGCTTTTGCCTGGATTCCAGCCACCGCTGATATCCAGGCGACGCTGCAGTTCTTCAACTTTCTCTCTGTCGATTCAGGTGCAGGCAAGCCTGCTTCTAAAATCTTGCTACATTTGCATACATCTGGAAATACATGCCAGCTCCTTCACCATATTATATTTGCACAATGATGGATTTAATTTCTTCCAGATGATCTCTCACTTGACTTCTTTTTAACATTTCCACATGGCTTTCTTGCTCCCCAAGTAAAAGTCAATTATATACACAAAATAAATTATGTGGTAATAGAGGAACAGAATGTAATTGCAAAAACAACCCTTCTTTCTCCCCACGGTGATCAAGAAAGTTTTTATTTACGTATTTATTTTATTTTAGCAAGCAGGCTTTATGTCCTCAATCCTCTGAACATGCTTTCTAAAATTTTTAAGCCTGTAAACACAATTCCATGTGGGAAAGGACTGTATATAAACATTAGCCAACTTCCTGAGAAAAATAAAGTTAAGTTGAAACTGGAAGCCAGTGCACTCTTCCTGGGCGTGTGATCTAAGTTGAAGTGAAGTGAAGATTCAGTGCAGGTGTCTGCCTGTCACCAGACATGGCCATCATCCCTGATGCTCTGGGTTGCACAATCATCGTAAAGGGAGCCGGATGTATTAAGCTGTTATTTGAAGCGACATGAGTCGGAGCTCTGGGCAATCCCTCAGAGAATGTAGTTCAGATCCCGGGTAAGTCCCCGAGAGAACCATTCCTCTCAGCTTGCAAGCAGTTTGCTTATCACACCGGTCATTTCCAAGAGAATCAAAATAACTCCAGGCCGAGTCAAGATAGGCAGTGCACCCGCGATTGCAACCTAGCTTGGCTAGTGTGGAGTATAGGCATCGCGCTGGCGATAGCAAGCCAGCATGGCCAGTGTAGGGCAGCCCGAAGCTGTTGGGAGCTTAATTGGCAGACCAAAGGGGAGCCCCACTTTTCCCTAAGCACATGCCTAAACTCCCTTTTACAGACTTTACAAATGTGCATTCTCAACAAAAGGACTACATACGTACGATCTCAGGAAGCAAGGGAAACACTTTTCTAAAGCATTGCTGCCCAAGTGCATTTCTCTGTAAAGGTATACGTGTTCTTTAGAGTTCCTTCTCATATAGTACACATCGGCCACATCTAACTATTGCACTCTGGAAATGTCGCTAGCACACCTCAAAAAAAAAAAGTGTCTATACTATGGATTTGAATTGTAATTAACTTACAGTGACATAGCAGCAGCTCCTGCACTGGGGGGGTCATGAGGCTCTCACTAAGCTGACATTCTTGCCCTGTCAGCAATGTGTGTGTTTTCTGTTCATCTTATCACATGAGAAGCAAAGATAACACTGTGCTATATTTCCGGAGCAAGAGTAAATTAGTAAATGAAGTGACACTTTTCAATTCACTTTCTCTCTTTGTTGTCATCTCTTTTCCCATTTGCACCACCCACCTCTCTAGATCAAGTTCACATCTCTACCATACCTCGGACCTGTACAGTCCCGTTCCAGTCTGTACCTGAAGCCCTGTCTCTGTGGCTGCCCTTTCTTGTATTCACACTTTAAGGCATTTCCTCACTCCTTCCATCATCTCCTTCCATGTTGGTATTGACGCCCTAAAAGCCCCTTCTTCTACTACCATCCCTTTCTTACCTGGTGAACTTACAAATTATATTTTGACTGTCTGTTTTCTATGTTCTTTTCTTTGTGTAGAAGGTAAGCTGAAAGATGACATCTTATTTTTCTTTACGTTGCTTGGATGGTACGTACCTGAACTCTAAAAATATTTAATGACAAATTTAAAAAAAATCACCATATGAAATGATTAAATTCATCTTCTATTCACATACCCTTGTAACATGTGATCCTACTCTAGCAAGAACTTTGTGTTGAAAATTAAATATTAATAAAGATAAACTGCCACATGTAATGGCTTGTGCACTTGGGACCTGCTTCTTGCTAAGCCCGATGACCTAAATCCAATCCCTGGAATTCACACGGTAGAGGGAGAGAACCAAGCTAAATAATCAAGCAGACTTCTGTCTATTAGTTCAGAGCTATTTCAGACAACATTGTGACTTCCAGGCCAGCCTAAGCTATAGAATGAAATACCGTCTTAAAAGAAAAATCAAGACAAAAGGAAGAAAAAAATCAAGCAAATATTTCTGGAATCCAGGCAAAAGCTGGAAAAGGTTTGGATAAGGTGAAGTGTTGATGGCGGGAGAGATGATCGGAACACACATGACCTCTACTGTGGGAAGTCAACTATCATTTACTGGACAGGACTATGGGTGAGACATATGTGGAAATATGTTTAGGTGTTCACTCCAGCCTTGGTAAAAGGAGCAAGCCTTTAGCGATATTGTGATAACTGAACTTGAGTTAGCTTATTGCATGCTGGGCTGGCAAGGGCTAAAATGTTTTAAGCTCGTTATTTAATTGAATCTTTCCAATAACCCAATGAAGTTGGCATTGTTCATCATGTTTTACAAGTGAGGCAACTTAGAAGTATTAACTCATAGTCATCTTGCAGTTTTCTGTATTAGAACAGAAATTTTGTGAGCGTCTGAGTAGCAAGCATCTTTGAAATGGGATCACATAAAAAAAAGGGGTTTTCCTCTGAGCTGTCAGCCAAGAATTTGCCATCATTCTGTGCTGCCCTGTTCTGGCCATTCTTGGCTGTCATGCCTTCATGCTTCCTCTTCTGATTGAGGACTAGATGCATCTGGTTCTTAGGGAGTGGTGAGTCTGACAAGTAAAGTGCTGCTAAATTGAGAAACAGATTTATTTGATCAGCTTGCTCTGGGATGTGAATTGTGTTCTTCTGAAGCCACAGGCAGACATATTCCTTATTTGGTATCATAAGCTGTGGTGTCTTTCTGACCTGGTGTCTACTGTAATAGAATCAGGTTTCCCTTCCGGAATATAACCCGTTGCATGTATAGGGGTCACCTGACTTATTGCCCAGATGGATCCCAGGCGCTGGAACTAGGATGACGTATGACACATTGGTACTTGCTCCTGTTGCTCTAAGCACTGAAGTGCTTTGTCTCTAGCCTAGGGTTCTTATGTCTTTTTCACCATTAACTGGGACTAACTTGAAAAGAAGTTCATTTTTCACAGTGCCGTGGTAGCTTTGCAACTAAGGTGATTTCTCAGACTACCCACAGATGTTGGATAATTATAACATGGCAGCACAAACATAAAGGGCCTTAAAAGCCAACCTCTAAGTTATGGTGGCTTGTACAGACAGGCTCGAGAGGACAAAATGGATGCTGTAAGCAACAGAGAAACAGCAGAAAGAAACAAGATTGAAACAGAGCATTTTGGGATAAAATGTAGAATAAAAGGCAATGAGATATTATAAAAGGTCAAAAGAAATACTCAGATTCTGATAATGAGCAGATGAGAGCAGAAATTATTGAAGTGAGTGAATGGAACAAGTTCTTGGGGGGAAAGGTGGAAGCTTGTTTTATGTACTTTGGAGTTTTACTTGTCTGAATTTTTAAAAGCTGAATTTAAGAAACTCTTTGCATAGAATGTTCCAGAAGAAGGATATATAGAATGGATTCAAAGGGTCTTCTCTCTTCCGTCCCCTCAAATCTGGGCGGGTAGAGTTGGTAGCAAGGCCTGGGAGGTATCTGATTCCTGGAAGCATGTGTGGGCCTGCAGACCAGGAAAGAAGAAAGGCTAGAATCATGGCTGGATGCTTAGAGTCTCTGCCTTGCTCCTAGGAGGAAAAAGCTTGGCTCCAAACTCTGGCAAATACTGTTTGGCCAAAATGCCATGAAATCTCCTGGACAAGTGGCTTCAACTCTTACTATTGTCACGGATGGACGTTTTCACAATAAAAGCACAGGATGTCTTCTAATAGTGGCTGCTCCACAGAACCTCTTATGATGACAGCTATTTGAATGCTGCTGTTTTTATTTATGTACCTAGACAATAAAGATGAAAATACTTATTTCCCACGAAGCGATGAAAAGTAAATTAAAACAGTATTAAATAGCAAATAACTGCCATTTGAATATCATCATCTCCAAGGCCCCTCTGTTCTAATCAGCTGTCAGCACAGAATATCACATCACTTTATATTAAAAATATAATAAGTCCCCCAAGAGAATTCAGGTCAATAGAAACTGAAAGGCACTGATTTAAGCTCAGCATATTGAGATTCTTAAGGGAAAAGAAAATTGCTCTGTGTTTTGTGTTCACAGTCACTTGCTGAGGTGTGTGGACCTCATCTACTGTAATACTTTAGTAAGGGACAAATTAGACAACAGCAAGATTCTGTTCCTGTTCTGTCCAGGAAATCAGGAGAGGCCACATTTGATGCATCTCTGACAGGAACTCATGAGAAACGTAATAGTACCAGTTAGTGGTGGAGTGATTTTAGGTCTTAAAAATGTGGCCTTGTCTTTGGAGGGTAGCCAGTCCTAAACATGCCATAAAGACACGAGCCAGGTTTTCCTTCCTTCTTTCTTTGTATGGATCATTTTTAACATCTCTTGTATCTTTGAATAACAGGCTCTCAGGTGAAGTATGTCAGTGAAGCCCAGTGGAGTTAAGTGTGAAAAGTCAGTTGGAACATGTGCTGTAATGGATTTGACCTCAGAGAGCACTACAGGAGGAACGTGCAGATAACCATCTGAACTGACTTCTGAAGCTTGTCATCCTGACTCCTGAGACACAGAGGGAGAAGGAGACCAAATACATCAGAGAGAACAGGTCAGGGATGGCACACTGAAGACGGGCTTGATTCTCAAAGCAAATAAAGTCAAACAAGGAAAGATATGTTCTTTAGCTCTTTTCTATGGACTTTCTTTGGGACCCTTAATGCTCTTGACATATAAAAATCAGTTTACAGGACTCACACCGTTGTTCCAGTTGATTTTAGTGTTTGTGAACTTTGGGGTGACTGTGTAAACATGTTCATCGTATGCTGGTTTCTGAGACCTCACAATCTAAGCAGGTGACACACTACAGTGTACGTTTTCCCAAATTCAGGTGTGTACTGAAGATGAGACATCCAATCTCATGAATTGAACAACTGTTAAATTCTTGGAAATTCAGCCAGTAGATAGCCATTTTTAGGCTAGCTAGACCACAGTCTGTATGTCATTCTAATAAACACACACAGACACACACAGACACAGACACACACAGACACAGACACACACACACACACAGACACACACAAATATATAAATATTCATTTCATAATAATACACATAACATCCTTTAGAAAGAATGTTTTTTTTTTACAAGTAACTCCCCTGGTGAAGAAGAAAAATAATTTTCAAGTTATCTTGAATTATAATTCTCCATTCTGCTTTGTGGGCTTCTCCTGTTATGTGGAATGAGAGAAGGGAACAAAACAAATGACCATGTCGGAAGTGTGACAAGTGTCACAAGGCCCAGCTGTCTCTGTAAGAGATGTCAAGCCCCAAGCACCAGGTTTGTGCTTTGGTGTATAAATGATTACAGGTAAAATGATGAGCTTGCTCTTGTGAACTTGAATTTGCTCTTGCTAAAATAAACAGATAAAATGTGTTAACCTGGAAAAATGGAATGTTTTGTACTCTTGCCAGCAAAAATATTCAGTGTTATAGAAAGCAGTATCATGCAGGCAAATGTATTTATGACTAACACTATGTAGGAAATGCACTTCTCTCTCTCTCTCTCTCTCTCTCTCTCTCTCTCTCTCTCTCTCTCTCTCTCTCTCTCTCTCTCTCGTGTGTGTGTGTGTGTGTGTGTGTGTGTGTGTTTTCTTAGAGACTCAGGGCAAACTACAGGCAGTACACATAGATGTATTTAAGACTCATGATTAAAGTTTTTTGTTTGCTTTGTTTTTTTTTCTCTCTCTCTTTTTTTTGTCTGAAAATGAAACTTTGATCTGATCCTTATCTTTTTGCCAGGGTTTGAAACTGCTTTCCCTTGTCTTTATGGAACAAGCCAAACTGAGCGCAACAGTGTGAAATGCTCTGTCTGTGGGGCACGAAGTTGAAACCATTGAAAGGTCTGCATCTGCCCAGTGTGTCTCAGTGGCAGAAGCTCTTGTGATAAGCAAGTGTGTTCTTTTCCACTGGGAAAATGCAGTGTTCGATAGCTCTTTGCATCTCTCATTTTACTCCCACAGAGAAGAGGCTCAGTGGCTGCCTATTGCTCTCTGCCGTGAAACATATACAGATGGACTAGTTCAAGGTTCTTTAAAGGTCACAGAACAGAGATATTCTGCTTCTCCTTGTTTTCTTATTTTACCCACATCTCCTTTCTTTAAAATTGTGTATTTTGCACAGTTAGCCTGACAGGATGTTCTTACTTTGATTTTAATATAGGGAGAACATGAAAACATTAATAATCCTTTGAAAGGAGTAGTTAGGAGGGATTTAGTGAGATGTCTCAGGCTCAATCTGAGGTTGTACAAACCCATCTAACAAATGTAGCATAAGGTTTTATAGTCTTTTCTGGGTTGTTTTGAGTTTTGTTCACACAAGACAATGAGGATACTATTAAATAACTGACCTAGACTATAAGTTGAACTCATTGTGACTTTCAGAAATAAGCAATTATCTCGGGGCTGACTATTCATTCAAATAGAGTGTCAGCAAGGACCACTGTCAGTGAAATCTAAAGTAAATAAGGCAGCAGAAGGATCTCTGCCGACCATACTTTTAAATCCTCTGAAAAATTCTCAAGAGTCTTTGATCCCTCTTCTCAAGGATCTTTGGGAACTTTGCTTTGATTTCATAGATCATTTGTTAAATGGCCAACCACTATATGAAATCTATGCTTGATATTTCATAAACAGCTTTTGGCAAATGATTTATTTTCCCATCTTTACGCCAGTATCCGAACTTATAGTTGATGGGGGATGTAGCCTTCAGCTAGTAGCGTGAACCTTGTCCACTGTTATGTGAAAAGCAAGACTCCTTCCAAAGAAGAGAATTTATATGCAGATGACTTCAGTTTTTGGCCAGAGAATTGTGATGGTATGTGCCAGCTATGTCATGCAGTATAAAAACATGGACTTCGGAGACCCACAAGTGCCTATAAATGAAATACAACTTGAAATATGTCTACTTGCTAGAAAGGAGAAAGGTGGTTAACAGAATAAAAGAGGAAAAGTGAATGCTTTGATGAGACAATTGTGTGATGTTTGTTTTTGAGGCCATTTGTTTGATACATTAAATTTATTGGTTTAACATGTATTGAATCATCTCTATAGCTCTGAATAAAGCCCGTTGGATCATGATGAATATGACCAAGATCATGGAGAGGCTGGGAACATAGGATAGAAACTTCAACATAGTAAAACTAAAATCACAACCAGTGTCATCTGAATCCCTGCTCTTAATTAGTACTCTGTGTAGTGATTGAAGTCTTAGCTACAGCAATAAGGTAAGGTAAGGTAAGGTAAGGTAAGGTAACGTAAGGTAAGGTAAGGTAAGGTAAGGTAAGGTAAGGTAAGGTAAGGTAAGGTAGTAAAAGAGATGAAGAGATGCAAGTCTAAAACGTGGGCAAGTATCCCTATTTGCAGATTAAATGACTCTATACTTAAGAAACCATAAGGATTTCACTAACCCCACCCCCAAAAACCCTCTTAAAGCTGATATATTAAGAAAAATGGTAGGAAACAAAATTAACACACAAAAGTCAGTCTCCTTGTCAAATGCCAATGAGAAACATGAGGAAAAGATCTAGGATACAATCCCGTTTACAGTGTCACCAAAAATTATACATAGGGATAAATCTAATTAAGGATATGGAAGAACTCTTCAATCCTCCACTGCCAGTTTCAGATTATATTTAATAACCATAATAATAGAAACAATATGGTACTTGCACATAGACATATAGATTAATGAAATAGAATGAGGGAGCCAGAAAGTAACTCCAGCTACTTGCCTTTGTACAAAGATGCCAAAATAAAACAAAACAACCTTATTGTGGAACAAAGAAAATCCTCAACAAATGGTGCTAAGAAATATAGATTTCAATATGCATTGAAATTAAAAAACTATGTTAATAGTTTTCTCCTAGCACAAAATTTCACTCCAAATATATCAAGGACCTCAACATAATATTTAGTATTCATTTTTAAAAATTTCAATATTATAAATTTTAATATTAGAATGTCAGAATTGGTATTCACTTACTAACTTCTTGTTTTAAATTCTCACTGATCCATAGCTATCCTTTAATAAATCTTTGGTATCTCCAGTCTGTAATGTGGCATTGAGGTAGAGATGCTTCTTCCACAGAAGATGATATGAAATCTCTTCTGATTCCTCACCTGCTCAGTGTGGACTCACAATCCATGCTGCCAGCCTCACTCTTCATAGCTGTGCACGCGACATGCACAGCTGATATTTTTGTATCATAGAAAAATATATTTTGCTTCAATAGGAGATAGAGAAAAGTTGTTCAGCAAAGTACCTGGTGCTATTTTGAAAGTATATCACATATATATGATATTTTCCTTATTTTTAGAGAAAGTATTTTAAAATTAAAAAAATCATTAGAATGTTATTCTTCTGTAGAAAAAAAATTGACATGAATTATTTTTATTGAACATTCTTTTCATTTACATTTTATGTTATCCCCTTACCCCAGTCTCATTCCCTCTCCCCATCCCATTGCTTCCATGAAGGTGCTCCCTCTCCTAGCAGGCAGTTGAGATTTGAATATATTCATATAAAATATCAGGTGCAGAATTTTAAACCATTTCAGTAATTGTTTCTAAGGTGAATAGGAACACAGCAGTGTGTATTGATGAAGTAAAAGTTCTAAGAAAGAAACAGCTAACATCTTTGTGATTAATGATAGATATTGGAAAAGGTCCTCACAGACAATGCATGACTTTAAAGGCATGAAGATTTTTAAAAAGCAAGGAAGGATATGGGGCTGGAAAAATAGATCAGTGGTTAAGAGCTCTTCCTGCTTTCAGAGGACCTGAGTTCAGTTTCCAGCACCCACACCAGGTATCTCACAACTGCCCCTAACTCCAGGGACTAAAAGGTCTCTAGAGGTCTCGATGAATACCTATGTGTACACGAGTGTACACTTCACTAAAAATAAAATGAATCTTAAAAGAGATGAGCAGGAATAAAAAGTAAATACAAAGTATGGTATATTCTTTTAGGAATGAGCAGTATATAGAAATAATTGGCTGATACATATGAGTAAAAATAAATAATACATTGATATAGGATATGATATATGTACATACCCTAAGAGAATATTAGAGTTTCTTGATTGTTATGTTAAATACATAAGCATATCTATATAATTATAAATACCATCCATATTTTTTATTCTTTTGTGACAAAACACTGCCAGTATATTTATAGTTTCTTTTAAAGAAGGAATATGAATGGGGTGGGGGAGAAAACGAAATCTTCATGTTACTCATAAAATTATTAGATTCACTTACCCCATATCATTTTTATTCTTTTATGCAGACAGAGAGGATAAATTTGTAAAAGAATTTCACAGATGCTTAAGTGTGGAATAAGGTCAAGCATATCAGAATTAAGAAGCTTACAGTGTTTATGTGGAAAGTGTATGATAATAATTTTTGATAACTTCTCATTAGTTAATAAAGTATTTATGGAAGCCAAACACCTTGGCCCATTGTCAGACATTGTGTGGGATCCAGAAAATAGCAAGCAATATTTTGGAGGAAAAACTTGCAATGTCTTTGTAGGTGACCCATACAGCATGCATCAAATAATTCAAAATAAAATAAATTGTGGTAGTTTTCAAGAGCAAATGATTTTAAGAGAAGTACTTGGTGTCTCTGGTTAGAGGTAACTTTATGGTTGGGCTTTCAGTGTGAGCAAAATCCAGAATCTAGTAGAATTAAGAGTACGTTGTATGACAGGCAAGTTAGAAAGAGGGTGTTTGTAGGTGGAGAAGGATTGGCTTTATGTTGGTCTCAGAACGATCTAAATGTGATTCTTACTTCAGAAGTTTGTATATTTGTGTTTTTGAGAGGTAAGACATTTTCCAGACAAAAAATAAAAATGTTTCATATTGTTAAAGTTTACATGATAAAGCAAATTCTGAGTGCAGTATTTTAGCATTAGAAATGACCTTAAATGTATGTCATTCTTTCAATTTACACATGAAATTTAGGAAGATTAGGCTAATGAAAGTGATCCAAGTTGCTATTCATAGCATGGAAACCAAATGTCAGAACTCTCCATTCCATGCTGGGGTTAATTCTGCTAAAGTCCACTGGATTTCTGTGAATGAAACAAAGAGGTACTTTTGATCCTGTGTTTTCAGAGTCTTTGGGTAACTTTTGTGCAGATGCGAGATTTAGTGGTTACCAACTTTGGAGACATTCTTATAAAATTTACAAGCAGTTGCTGATTGTGATTATTTATGCCCTTAATCCACGCAGATCACTCAGAGCAAAATGTCTCTCTGTTGTTAGTTAGACTCTTAATCAAGCAGCCGTAGGTTGTCATCGGAGCGGAGAAAAATGAGTTTTAGATTTATTTTATTGATGCACGTTGACCTTTTAGCTCTGATGATTGACAAAGTCACCAAAGACATATCCTTTCTTGCATGGCTTCAACCCTGGCTACATTCCAGAATCATGTCAAAGGCACTTGTGTTCTGCCCCAGCCGCCATCTTTCACCAGCTGGCAGTGTGCTTGCTTGTCTGTTAATGCTTCAGAAGATGATTAATATTCTCCCCAACCCCATGCTGAAACGGGTGGGAGGGGGCTCCAAGCCATTCGCCAATGCATAGAGATGAATTTAGAAGTAAGAGGCAGAGTAACCTTCTTTACTCCTATGGCCCCAGGAGCACCCACTTTTACCTAATAGTGTTGATGATGATGATGATCATGATAGTAATGATGATGATGCAGAAAGTGAGGAAGTGTGAAATAAAATACACCTTAGTGTCACCTACCTGTGTGCACTTACATGTTGAGTAATATTTTTTATTAAAATTAAGGCTTAGAAATATAATAGACTATTTTTAAAGGTTTTCAGTGGCTTTAATTTTTTTTTATGTTAATGATATCAAGTGCTGTGCTAAGGGACATTTCCTCCTGACTCTGCCCATCTGTTGTGTGACCAGAATGACCTTTCTTGTTTTTTATTCAGTGATATACACTTTCCTTTTGGCTTTGTTAAAGAAAGAGTTGTTTAATGGCCTAAAATACTATGTAATTTAGACAGTTTCAAGGACTGCCGAGGAAGTGTGTATTCCATAGTTGTCAGATAAAATAATCTGTAGATGACTGTCAATACCTTTTTATCTATTCTGCAACTCAACTCTGAAGTTCACCTGCTTAAATCCATTATTTTGTTCACTTAAAATACCTTAATTTAAAAAGAGACAGAGCAATTGATGAAAACCAAAGTACAAATTGATACCTTTAATCTAAAACATCTAATAGACACTTTAGTTCTCAACACAGAGGTTTCAATTGTTCTTACATAACATATCCTCACGTGGTGCTAAAGGTAACTTAGGGAATTCAAATGTGTGTCGTATTTAAAACATTAAAGATATATGGTAAAAATGATACAAAATGTGGAGCAATTTCCTAGGTAATTTAAAAACTATTTGCAAACCTTAAGTAACCAGAATGTTATGTTTTTAAAGTTTTGGGAGCGAAGGTCATGGTACTCTTCATAAATGCTTTTCCCGAAAGCATGAGAACCAGATTTGGATCCTGACAATCTACAAAACAGCTAGGCGGGTATTCACCATCTGTAATCCCAGCACCTGAGAAGCAGATGTAGGGCATCCTTGGGGCAAGGTGATTAGAAGGAGTTGCCAGAATTGACCAGCTTCAGGATTATAGCATGAGACCTAAATAAAAAGGGGAGACCAACTGAGGAAGACACCCATCATCACCTTAAGCCTTTACATACATGGACACACATGTATTCATATGTGCATGTACACATAAACATACACATGAACACGAATAATATACTTACACATGCCATTTTGTGGACATTTACTCATTTTGCTTTTGGTTTTGTTGTCAGGTTTTTTTTTTTTTTGGTGTGTGTGTGTGTGTGTTTGTGTGTGTGTGTTTGTTTGTGTGTGTGTGTGTGTGTGTGTGTGTGTGTGTGTGTGTGTGTGTGTAGATGCACATGCCCATGTAATGCAGCTATCAGAAGTGGGCACTGGATCATTTCAATACAGAGCTACAGAAGTTTCAGGGATGCTTGGCTAGTCACATGGTGTTGGGAATCTAAATTCTGGTCCTCACACATGTGCTGTAAGTACTCTTCATCTCATTCATCTTTCAATACCATTTCTTCAATTTTTTTGGCAAGTTTCACTGAGTTCTGAACATCCATATTGCTTGCCCCTTCCCCACATTTTTGTGTGTCCTGAATTTGTTGTTTGAAGCTGTGGGGATTCCTTCTCTAGGAATGCTGCACTGCTTGTATGATCTTTGCCTTCCTCATTGATTTGGGTTATTTTAGTTTCTTTTTCTATAGATGTAATAAAATACTCTGACTAAAGCAACCAAGGACAGAAAGGATCTATTTGGCTCACAGTTCCAGGTTACAGTTCATTGATGCAGGAGAAATCAAAATGTCAGGAACTTGAAGCAGAAAGGGGCATAATCATTGTCAAGAGCAGTGAGGAATGAGTTAATGCCTCTTAATGTTTGACTCTGTCTTCTTTTTTAAACAGCCCAGGATTCCATGCTCAGAGAATGGGTCTGCCCACAATTAATGTCTTCCCTTATCAATTAATAGATGAAGACAATTCCTTACAGACATTCTCAAGGGCTAACTTTGATCTAGATTCTTGGTGTTTGGCTGGCAGTTCATATTCCTCATTTCAGTTCACTTAGACCTTACATCATCGGCCATGTGGCAGGATTCAGCAACATGCAGACAGATAATTTTCAATCTTCCTTAACCAACACTGTTGTGTTGGGACTTAAAGGTGTGCTTTTCAGATATTAGTACTATATTTGAGTTTATATTGTAGTTTTAAACATTGCACCTAAGCAGAGCGTGTGGGTTCAGATGAAGAAAGTAACTATCTTATGGGAACACAATTATTTCAAAGTCATATTACATATTTTATGTTTAGGGAAATGCAATTTGTAGCTGAAAGAACAAAAAATGGTTTTGTTTTTCTTTTTTGTGAAGTTATGAAATTATGGCATTCTCTAACTTGAGAGATCAGAAGCAAATTCTATCCATCCTATCAACCTTGTGAACCAAAGGATACTGAGTGTGTATATGGTGCACACATTACACCTTCTGTGTACCTTCATTGGGCTTTGCTTATGATATATTGCATAGAAAAACATGTGCATGTGACATGACTTATCTGAGAAAGGTACTGAGAAGCAAAATAAATATTGAGATTTATTTTCATTGTAGTTTATACTGTCCTGTGGCTGTCCTGGCTAGGCCTTTTAATTAAAAATATTTTTACAGACATATTTTCATGTATTATTCTATTTGTTTATTAATTTAGCCATATTTGTTGAGGGCCAACTTTGAATAAGTCACTGTCCATGGTGCTATGGAACACAGACTCAGTTATTGTCTGATAAGACAATTCCAAGACTTCCTACCATGGAAATAAAGGTTTCAGTGGACAATAAAGATAACGGGTCTTTTGTTTGCAGGCTGTCATCTTCACTAAACTTTGACATATATAGAAGAAATTTCCATTTCGTTATTTTTGTCTGTCACCATTATATTGGGAAATGTTATATTAGGTGCTGCACATTTGTTTTGTTTTTTTTTTTTTTTTCTGGTTTGCTCACATGGAAAGTTATGGACTTAGGGAGAACCCATGTAAGCCACTTTTAAGGCTCCTCATTCATGTAGATTCACACAAGAGATGCTTTATTTCTGCTTTGTTCATTTTAGAGAGAACAAATTGTATGTCGCACCCATGGGAGACCCAAAAATCAACAATGGTAAAAGCATTCTGTCAGGGAAAAGAGCTTTGTTATTCAGTTTTTTTAAAAATGTACTTAGAATGAACAAAAGTATTTACATGAGTTTTTAAAGTTTCTTTTTGTGAATTCACTGATGCACTTCGTGAGTTAAAAGTTTATTATATAATATTTAAGATGCACAAATATTACATTTTATATTTTAAAATGATGTTCATAAAAACAGAGCAGCCATGGACACACCCTTTTGACTGGTCAACAGATGGCTCATTTCTAGGCGATTTGATATTATGTCATTGTCCTGGGTAGTTTTATGACAACTTGGCACAAGCTTCAGTTATCTGAAAGGAGGGAACCTCAATTGAGAAAATGTTCTTTTAAGATTAGGCTGTAAGGCATTTTCTTTACTAGTGATTGGTTGGGGACCCAGCACATTGTGGGTGGTGCTATTTTATGCTGGTTCTATAGGAAAGAAAGTTACAAACCCACTAGGAGCAAGCCAGTATGAGGACCCCTCCATGGCCTCTGAATCAGCTCCTGCCTTTGGGTTTCTGCACTGTTTAAGTCCTTGTGGTAGTATATGCCAAATAAACCCCTTCCTCCCAACTTGCTTTGGTCATGCTATTTTATCAGAACAATAGTAAGCCTAGCTTGGACAGTTCTCTTGATGCAAAATGCTTTAGATAAACATCTGTACCAATGCCACTCCCATTTGAAAATTCTATTGTCAGCACTACAGAATATATATATATATATATATATATATATATATATATATATATATATATATATATTCATTTACCAAAACAGGACAGACTGTGTTCTTATTTTAAAATTTTCCTTTGAACACTAAATCCTAATTTGGTGTGGTAACACATACTTGTAATCTCAACACTCAGGAAGTCAAGGCAGGAGATATGTGGGTTCAAGAGTTACCTGGGCTACATAGTGAGTCCTTATCTGAGAAGTAAAAGCTTAATGAACAAATGAAACACCATGCGACAAATGTGTAGATCTCTCTCTCACTCTCTCTCTCTCTCTCTCTCTCTCCATATATATATATGTATGTGTGTGTGTGTGTGTGTGTGTGTGTGTGTGTGTTTGTGTGTGAACTTCCCATCTTCACTAGGCTGCTAGGGTTCATGGAGAGTGGTCCTTATAAGTGTAGTAGTGCTCAACAGCATCATTTCTGTCACCAACCACACTCCTTTACATCATGCAGTCTGCATCTGGGCTTTCCATTTGAGTCTCCTGGGTCAAATTTTGTTTTGTAATTGCCTCCTCTAGCATGCCATTGACGGAATCATTCTTTATATGTGTTGGCATCCGACTGGAACTGGAATCTCATTTGTACTTATTGATGAGTGTCTTGGCAGTTCTTAAGCTGTTGCTATTCTGTAAGAAATTTAAAGCCAGTTTTTAAAAATCACTTGAAACAGGGTTGGAAATTAATTCAAATTGTGCTCAGTTCCAAAATAATTTTGGAGGAAATGGATGCTTCTGAAATGTTTCATTCAATAAGAAAAAAATACTCTGCAGGAAATATTAAAAGACTTATTTTTGCAAGAAATAGGTTTACAGGAAAGGAAAGGAGCTGGAACTCTCTTATATCCGTACATGGTGTTTCTTCCCCAGAGGTATCTACTCTGTTAGGTCTTTTGAGTGGTTTATTGAGGCTTATGGGAAATTCCTTCATTTAAGGTTCATGCACTATAGATCTCATAAAATACTTTCACACAAATACTTAATTTAGGATCTGGTTAGGTCCTAGTATTTGAAACTAGCCAATCTGATATATAAAACATATCTTACTTTCTCACAGCTCACAAACATGTTAGTTTTCCCCCTTTATATGTATTTTTATATTCTGCAAGTTGGTGTTTGCCAACTTGATACATATTATATATTCTTGGGAAGAAGAAATCTTGGTTAAGGAAATCCCTTCATCAGGTTGGCCTGTGGGGGATTCTCCCAGTCCCTGACAGATGTAGAAGGCTCAGTTCCTTCCCTGGAGAGTGGGGCTGGATTGTTAAAGAAATCATGCAGCTCCAAACTGAATGTCTTTATCAAACCCCTCTCCTAAAAGCTTGAGCCTGTTGCCAGGGGCAGATGCTCAATACAAAAAGCACTCAATGCAGTTTTTTTTTATGTGTGTGGCCTTTGAAAACACACACAAGTACAAAGACACACAGATATGCACAGGCGTGCATGTGCGCGCGTGGGTGCGCGCACGCACACACACACACCACATTATGTTGCATCTGAAAGATATCATTACCTTTGAGTTATCTACCACCTCTGGCTCTTGATGCATATACATATATTGGCAAGGAGAAAGGGATAATCTGAGATGATTTGGGGAAGGAAAAGAATATGACCAAAATATATTCTCTCTTTTTCTCTCTCTCAAAATATATATGAGTGTATATGTATATGTGTATAAGTATGTTTCTTTTTAAAATAAAAACATTAAAAAAGATACTGGATGAGCAGATCCCAGGAAAGTAAGCTGTGTTCCTCTTTTACAGTTCCTGCCTCCAGGTTCCTGCCCCAAATACTTTTGGTGATGGATTTCACCCTGGAAACCAAATAAACCTTTTCTTCACTAAGTTGCTTTTGGTTTGTGTTTTATCAACAGAAAGCAAACTAGGATGCAGTTAATGCATTTTTATAAACAAATTTTTTCTCTAAGGTAGTCTGCTTAAAATATTGTATATTCTAGCAATATCATCTTCCGGTATAAGCAAATACCAAATTGATTTTGTTATGCTCTTAATAATTCAGACTTTCCGCATGGAAACAATTTTACTTATTTCATGCATGCATTCATATTGCTTATAAGAAAAATTAGCTTCCCCCTTCATTGCTTATAATTTTAGAAATAAAATTTAGCTTTAAGATCATTTGTGTGGATATATCTCTCTGTGGCATACAGTTCTAGGATTTTGTTGGAATGGGAAGTCATTCGTGCACCATTACAGCAGAATCAGGAATGGTTTCTGCAGCCTCCGGAATTCATCTGGGGCACAAAACAGCAGCCAATTCCCACAGAACCTGGGGTGTGTGTGTTTCACCTTTCTTAGAATGTTATGCAAATAAAGCCTCCAGACATAACTCCCAGAATAGAGTTATTACTTCTCCTAAGTGAAAGTCTATAAATGTGTGCTTCACTTAACTGGAAACTGCAGATGGCTCCGAGAGTTGCCCACTGTCTGCATCCCCACAGCTTTTGTTTTTAGGCACCTGCATTCTCTGCTTCAACATTTCTTTCTCATCCTTGAGTTGTTGAAAACTTCCCATGTTTAGTCTGTGTCTCTTTACCAGATATGCAATGTGCAGACATTTTCTCCTAGTTCACAGCCTTTTCTGGTTATTGACAGTGTCTTTTGAAAATTTATTTTATTTTATTTTATAATTTTAGGTCCAAAATATTCACATTATTTTTTTCCCATTTCATGTTCTAGGTTCTGTCCATTAAAAAATTTCATGTAGATTCATTTCACAATGTTTTTTCTCTATGTTTTTTTAAGTAGTATACAGTTTTCATATTTATAATCTGTGATGTATTTAAGTTAAAAATTTGGAAAATATATATATATATATTTCATATTTTTATCTATGATGTATTTGGAGTCAATAATTTGGATAACACACACAATATGAGTTAAAATTCTTTTTATGCTGTTTGCAGATAGATCATAGAACCCTGGATAAGTGTGTGTGCACTGTGTAGGGAGATGTGTGGGATGAAAAAAAGAGAATTACACTTGTTTCAATCACACATTTGGTGAGGTAACCCAGACCCAGAAAGATAAATATGGTATATATGCACTTACAAGTGGACTTTAGCCCTTAATAAATGACAATCAAGCTATAATCTACAGAACCAGAAAGGTTAGGTAAAGCAAAGGGTTTTGGGGGTGGGACACAGGGATCTCCCTGGGAAAGGGAACCAGGATAAATTTACAGGTGGAATGGGGGAAGGTAAAGTCAGGAGCAGGAGGGATCAGGTTGGAAGGGATGAAGAAAGAAATGCTGGGAGAAAGAGCTGGAATTCAGAGGCATTTGGGGGGCAATTGTGGAAACCTAGTGCAGTGGAAACTTCCTGAAGTCTATGAGAGTGGCCCTAGTGAGAACTCCTAATACTGAGGGATAAGGAATCAGAAGTAGTCATCTTTGTAGCCAAGCAAGATTTCCTTGGTAGGCCTGGGCTGCATTCAGGTGAGTTGTTGGCTGTGGGGGTCCCCATAGAAAATCCACTCACAAAACCCCAGTCTCAATCTAAGACAGTGTTACTGTCCAAAAACTGACAGCATATTCTCATTGTTGGGGACAATATCCACACAGCTCACTGAATTTAGAGAGATCAAGATGCTGCCTGAATGGAGCCCTTGCCCTTACAAGGAAAGGAACTCTGTAAGCTATGGAAAAAGAATCCTGGACACCCACCCAGCCATGAAAACCTGAACCCACAATCTGTCCCGCCTGCAAGATGTGTTTGGGTCACCGTGGCACAGAACTTGTGAGAGTGACCAACCAATGTTTTCATTTGATGCAAACATCATAAGAGGGAGCCATTGCTCTCTACTGCCTCGATGGCCAAGAACTGGAGACTGGAGAGCCCAGAGACCTAGAGTATAACCAAACATATCTGCCTAAAAATGTGTGTGTGTGTGTGTGTGTGTGTGTGTGTGTGTGTGTGTGTGTGTGTGTGTGTAAAATCATTTTAATGACATTCTGTTATACTCATAGATCAATGCCTTTTCCAATCATCCTCAGGGAGGCATCTTTCAAAAGCAGACAGGAATGAGAGCCAGCCAGTGGAGAGTTTTAACTGGATGTCTGCATTGGGTCTCTTCTCTCAGAAACCAGGAAATCCAGTGGAAGGACCAAAAAGATCATAGCAGTTGGATGGGATGAAGGATCCCAGAAAAATGTGGCTATCAGAGTCAAGTAAACAAAACTCATGTGGGTTCTCAGAAACTGAAACAACATGGAAAAGGTCTGCATGGGTTCAAACCAGGGCCTCTGCATACAAGTTATGGCTGATAGTTTCATGCACTTGTAATTTCTCAGTAAAATGGGCTGCATCTTTTCTCATTTGGACGGGCCATCAAATATGTGCTTTCCTCTAAGAGGCTTGCAGGCAAGGGAGCCCTGACATCATCCACCTCTGACTTACAAATCATAATGTAATTCCCAAAAGTCTATGTCACAAACAAAACTTTTCTTTAGCATGTTTAGAAGATAGTGAAATGTTTATACCTATACCCACTGCTATGGTGTGAAGAGCATTAACACAACATTTTCCACTAAATTATACCATGGAATACTGAGTTTTACGTAATTTGATTTCCATCTCTCTTCACATGAATCTTGAGAAGTATTAGCATCCCATCCCCATCATACAGAAAGGTGGAGTCCGGTTAATTACATACCTAGGAAATGGAAGTTTCAGATGTGCCCAGCTATGAATGCAATGCTTGTGTGGAGTCCGGAGGTGATTCTGCTTTCTAAATCTCTAACCTTCCTTTTAAAAAATAACACGATTTTTTGTCAAGAAATCTCTCCTCCTTACTTTGGAAAGCCTATTGCTTACTCAGAGTCCTCTCTACTGAAGTTCATTCTTGGAGGTATGGTGTCTGGTCAGGACCAGCCTTTGTTTACATTATTTTTGCCAACAATTACAATTTTCCAGGCCATAGAGAAACAATGGCCATGGCACTGATGGAATGAAAAGGAACTAATGGAGTCCCTGTCTCCTATAGTCACAGAGGGATCTACCTTGCAGAGAGCTATAAAAAGACACAAAAATCAAACAACTGAAAGTCTGCCTTGTTTACTCTCAGCAAGGAAGATTGATTTCTACTTGTTCTGTTTGCAATTAATTTACCTAATTTAACCTTTAGAAATGTCACCTTCTCTTTCAACCTCAGTAATAAATATAATTTTTTCCCCTTGATTTAATTTGAAAAGCGTCTCCATTTACTTTCCACAGCTGCTGCCCTTTTGGGTTGAATTGGTAGCAAGTAGGAGATGAAGGAAACATGCAAAAAGAGAGCTTTGAGGGCACATGCGTGTCTTTATTTAAATGTTGGGTTTCTAGCATGTTGATGTGTAAAGTATGTACAGATGTATTCCTCTGTGTTGGGGTGCAGGGGAAGGGATGAGCAAAATAAATCAATGAAAAGTTAATAAACCTGAACACCACAGTAAGAGCTGTAGGAGAGTTAGTGAGATTAAAACAAATGATTTGGAGGCAGAAATGGTGTCTTTGCTTCCCCACTGACTGGAATTAGCACATGCTCACTACACCCTCATGTTGCTGTCATAGAAAAGGGCTCCTCAAATTTACACATGCAGCTGCTTCTTTTCAAGCTCTTGCAAAAATGCAGAAGGGTTCACACGGTCTGGGGGTGGAGTCTGGGATGACTGTGCAGGTTAATATCGGAGGTGATATCGACCCTCAACCTGCCCTCAAGGGAAGGCTGTAAGTCCTCTGATCCCTGTGTATGTACACCTGTTAATGTCTCTACATGTAAAACCAAGCCTTTTGATATTTTAAACATTTATGGTTTTCTCAAAAAGGTTTCACTTTTTAGTCAAGGATGCCTGGAATCTATCTACTCTATCTCCATGCTGGCTTCAGTCTAGAATTCCTTATGCTTTGGCCTTCTGAGTGCTGGTATTGTAGACACACGTGTCATCATGCTCAATTTAAAAAAATGGATTGGAGGTTTATATCATACAATTTTATATAAGAAAGAAAACAAAAACTTTTGAGTTCATGTAAACAAATAATTTGTAAATATTGTGGTGTTTTTTATTTTTATATTCTTGACAAGAGCTATAAAGTACCACACATTGTAGATTATCTAAGGACTGAAAGTGTGTCTACATGTGGCCACACAGTGAATAATTGATAGAGAGTGCATTCCATCTTTGATTCTCTCCTTTTAAAATTCACGTTGACAGTGGTGGCTGATCACTACAATCTTATGAAAGGAAGGGGAGGACACGAAACAGCCTGATATGAGGTTCAAGCAGTCCTCTGTCTATTGGCTCATCTTGAGACTTAATATACCAATTTCATTATTCTAAATGCAAATGATGTTTGCTTTTTTCTTCTGTCTATGGCGAACTTGGGAAAACAAACCTTTTAACCTTTGTCAGGGATAAATACAATGTGATAGAAGTCCTGAGAGATTAGGGATACAAAGGATATACCTCAACATAATAAAGACAGTTAACAGCAATTCCATCGCCAACATCAACATCAAATGGGGAGAAACTCAAACCAATTTTACTAAAATCTAGACCAAGATGATGTTTCTTTATACCTAATCAATATTGTATTCAAAACTTTATCTAAGGCAATAAGACAACCAACAAAGATCAGAGGGATGCAAATTGGAAATGAAACGTCAAAGTATTATTTGTAGATGTTATAACAGTATATATAAGTGATTTGATAATTCCACCAGGAACCTCCAATATCTGATAAACACTTTTAGCTACATAGTTAGATACAAAATTAACTCACATAAGTCAGTAGCCTCCTACATACAAATGAGAAAAGATCTGCGGAAGAAAGCAGAGAAATGAAGCCTTTCACAATAGCCTCAAATAATGATATATCTTGGTGTATCTCTTACCGTCTTGTGTGATAAAGCTTCTAATCTTTGAGGAAAAAAAATTAAAGACTAGATAAGAAGGTGAGCAGGTAGGATTAACAGTAAAAATGGCGACCTTACCAAAAGCAATCTACACATTAAATGGAATATCTATCAAACTTCTGACATGATTCCTCATAGATCTTGAAAGGAAAATCTTTAGCTTCATATGGAAACACACACACACACACACACACACACACACACACGGATATCTAAAATCACTATGAATAATAAGAGGACTTCTGGAGGTGTCGCCATCTTTTGTATCACAGGCTATAGTAAGAGAAACACCATGGAACTGACACAAGAGCAGACACACTGATCAGTGGATTTGAACTAAAGATCCAGAAATAAATCCACATACCTATGGCCATTGTAGTTTTGATGAAGAGGCCAGAAATATGCACTGGAATAAAATACAGTGTCTTTAACAAATGATGGTCAAACTGGATGTAGAAGAATTCAGATTGATTCTCACTTATCAGTTTGTATAAAACTTTACTCCAAGTGGGTCAAAGACCTCCACATAAAACCAGATGCCCTTAATCTTATAGAAAAGAAAGTGAGGAATACCTTTGGACTCAGTGTCACAGGAAAAGGTTTTCTGAACAGAGCACCATTAGCACAGGCACTAAGATCTACAATTAATAAATGGGACCTCATGAGACTGAGAAGCTTCCCTATGGCATAGGACAATGCTATTCAAACTAAGTGACTGCTTCCAGTGTGGGATTCTTATTAACTGCACATCTAATGGAGGACTAATATCTAAGCTACATAAAGAACTGAGGAAGTAAGATATAAAGAAAAGAAATAAGCCAATTTAAAAATTGGGTTCAGATCTAAACAGAGAATTATCAGTAGTCTCAAATAATTGAGAAATACTTGACATTCTTAGACATCAGGAAAATGCAAATCCAAAGTACTTTGTGATTTTTAGTCTAACACCTAATAATGGCTAAGATCAACAACAAAGAAGTAACAATTCATCCTGCTAAGGATGTGGAGTAAGAGAAATACTCATAAATTGCTGGTTGAAGTGCATGATGGATCTAGTCTGGAAATCATTGTGGTGGTTCCTCAGAAATGTGGCAATCAATATGTTTCAAGACCTGTCCGTTATGTTACTCTTAGGCATATACCCAAAGGATGCTTCATCCTTCCAGAGATACTTGCTCAGCCATGTTCACTGCTGATCTATTCATAATATTCTGAAAGTCTGAAATTGGAAACAATGTAGATGTCCCTTAACTAAAATATGGATGAAAAAAATTGTGGTACATTTACATGATGAAGTATTACTCAGCCATTAAAAAATGACACTGTCCAACTCACTGATCAAAGAGATGTCTAGCTGGTGTCTACATGGAACAGTCACCCCTTTGTTCTGAAATCTTTGGTACAAGAAGTTATTCTGCATGCTCTCAAAAGAAAAATATAAATGTCAAGCAGTCTCAAACCCTTTAATTCACCCATAAAATTCACAGGTGATGAATAGATTCTGAAAACATCCTGACTGAGATAACTCAGTAGCACAGGAAAAGAAAATGTAATGTGTATTTGATTATACGTGGGTATCAGTTGTTAAGTCAACAATATCCAAGCTATACTTCATAGACTTACAGAGGGTATTATAGAGTAAAGGACTAGCTGGAACAGATAGCTCTAATTAGGAAATGGAAATATAATAGGTATTTATGTATATATGAGGGGGTCTGGGATAGAAAGATCAAATGAGGAGGGTGAATAAAGAGGAGCTTTTGGGACGGAAAGTAGATAGACACACATCAAATTAAGGGGCATTTGAAGAGCAATATGGGAACTTAATACAGTAGAAACCTCCAGAAAATATATGAAGGAACCTCCTGAAAATATATAATGCATATTTCTAAATAAAATCAGCACGTAGTTGAAACACAGTCACAGATTGACATCTCTTGTCACCAAAAGAAGCTTCTAGTACTAGGATTGGAATACATCTAATTTAGTTGTTGGCCCAAGAGACCCCAAGCAACTCCACCAACAACCCAGATTGTTGCCAAGACTATACGTTGCTCTCCCAAAACTGCCAGCAAAATCCCATTGTTGATGAAAATCTTTAGGACTCACTGAACATGGAGATGTCAAGGTGGTGTCCACAGGGAATAGTCACTCGTTTGTTCCAGCATCTTTGATACAGGAAGGTACTCATAAATACCAATCCACCCACAATCCTTTTCATCTACAACTACAATGGAGTACTATGTGCAAGATATGCTAAGACAATAGTAGCATATAGCTTAGAGGAGTAGCCAACCAATATCTGATCTGACTTAAGGCCTACTATACAAGATAGAACCCATATGCAATACTGCTTGTGTGACCAAGAACTGTAGAATAGATAGCCCAGAGACCCAGGGTAAATTCAAATAGTACTTGTCTTAAAAAGAAAAAAAGTTGTATGATGATGACTCTGAATGGTATTGTTATAGATTAGTGCCTTGCTCTGCCACCATCAGAGAAGATTTCTTCTGCAGTAGATGAGAACAAGTACAGAGAGTGAGACCTTGAGACACTCAGCCCTAAAAGGAGTGTCTCCATCAAATCCCCCCTCTTGGTGCCTAGGGAAACGTGTGAAAGGAGGTGGAAAGGGTGTAAGCCAGAGGAAACAAAGGACATCAAGAAAACAAGCCCTTTTTCATCAACATGAGCAAATTCTACAAACTCAGAGATGGAAGCAGCAGACACAGGGCCTGCAAAGGGGCTGCACCGGGTTTTAGTGTTTTCATTGCGGCTTACAGTTTAGTGCTTTTATAGAATTCCTGAATGTGCTTTTGGAATAAATAAATGGCTATTGGAATTCTTTTGCCTTCTTTTGGGCTCTTTTCCTTGTGTTGGTTTGACTTGTCCAACTTCGATGTGTAAGTTTTATTGTACTATAGTTTATTATTGCTATAGTTTAAAAGAATTGATAAATAAATAAAAACCAGGTCACTATGGTAAAGCTTGACATTTATATCTGCTGGGAAGAGAAAATCAGTTCTCTCCATTGGAATGACACGGGGTATATCAGGCATACATGACAGGCCTCATGTTCAGGAGTAGTTGAACATCACATCATAGGCTCTACATTTTCTGAATGCTTTCAAACAGTTAAGTTTTGGTTTTGGTTTCTCTATCTCTCTCTCTGTTTTTTAGATATTGATTCTTTTCCCCTAAGTTGTTGGGTTTTGTATCAGAATCTTGGATGGTGTTTTGAGAAAGTATTCAAAACTGGGTTGCTAGCAAGCAGAAAGTAATCTGGATGTACATGGAAGAGGGAAGAGTATGATTCAAATATATTTGGATTTAGAAATTGTTTTAAATATTAAAAATTAATAAAAATAAATACAAAGAATAGGCATGATAAAGTTTGCAAAAATTAAATCTCCCTGGTTGTTTGATACCTGTGGGCAGGTGAATTTTCATGTGCAAATGGGACTCTCATTTTTGTCCCAGCTTATGAGTTCAAGTGTAAGAAGCTGAAGGTACTTACTCAGCCATGCCCAGTCTGGAACCTATATACTTCTTCCAATTCAAACCAGGTAGTATATGTATATCTGAGGGCCCAGTCAGTTCTTTGCCAAGATTTAGATATAATGATGTTGACGAAGATTGCTTTGGGGTATGACTAATGAGAAATGAGCCTGGTAGTTAATGAGATGTCTGCTCAGCCAGTGTGCAGTATTTTAGACGCCTGTGTCAGGAAATGTGGCCTGTGGTAGGGCATTAGCAGGCCTCGCAAATCTCAGAGGTGAGAAGTTATGCCTTCTGCTCCTATGAGTCAGGGGAAAAGCAAGATAGAACAGAATCATTTCCTCAGTTCCACAGGGAGAGGAGAAGGAAACTTTGGCCATGATTGAGTGGCGATCTGTAAGGCAGACAAGTGTTTCTGCAGAAAATTGAATGACTCAGCAGGGAAAATGGGAGAGGCCATGGCTTTTCGAAAGAGTCACTGATTTAATAATCCCTTCAGTGTTTGTACTGCCACAGCCCATAACCCCAAATTTTATTCCAAGAAAAGTTCCCTTGAGGTAGGAATATGTGTCTCCATTCTACAAATGAGGAGGATAAGTCGTAGAGGGGTTCATTTATTCCCTCTTAACTGGGAACTCAGGAAACTCCAAATTCTTTGTATTTCTGGTCATATTCTGGAGCCTCTTTTGAGTCAGGTATATTAAAATTAATTTGTTCAACAAAGTAGTAACACTATCAATTAGAATAATTTCATAGATACATTCTCAAAAATAAATCCCTACTTATGATATGCGAGGTTCAGTACTCAAATTAAGAGATTTCAAAATACCTCCTGAATTCGAATTCATATTCTATGGCTGCCCAATCTGGCTGCCTCTTAAGGACTGGGAGGAATATTGTGTTTTTGCTGGGGAGGAGGATAGAGTACACCTTCTGGTCCTTGTGGAACTTCCCAGGGTATATTCCACAGTGTCTTGACTAGAGGGTTTTGTTGTTACAACAAATCTGCTGTGGGATCACTGAAATAGTCAAATGTAATGAACACTATTTGTCAGAATAATGAAAAAGGCCAAGAACTAGGACTGTCACCTCTTCTCAGATGCTGGACCTTCCTCAGCACTGTGCAGGCTCTTCAATTGCAGAGTTTCTCAGCAGCACTGGCTGTGCGAGTTACTCATTTGTGTACATTAGTTTTTACTTGTTTGACATCTTCCTAGCTTCAGTTTGCTGCAATCCTGTAGACTGATGTTTCTAGAAAGACAGCTTGACACGTGTGTCTTAGTCAATGGCCAGCATTCCCTCTGTTCCCCATTTGGCAATAGAAAATGTACTGACTTATGCAGGCTGAAGACCAGCTGTGCTCTGAATCCATCTTTGCTTGGACCTTACTAACGAGGAAGAAGGCAATGCCTCTAGAAGAGCCAGTCTGAATGAGGAAGCAGGTTCACAGCT
Organism: Micromys minutus; assembly: GCF_963924665.1. NCBI lineage: Eukaryota > Metazoa > Chordata > Mammalia > Rodentia > Muridae > Micromys > Micromys minutus. The sequence continues at coordinate 35,281,396 of NC_137960.1, read as the reverse complement.
GTAAGCTTTAATTGTTTTACCTGAGACCAAAGTTCTAATGGGACAAGGACTTTTCTACCTTGAATTCGTTCTCCTTTCAATATTATTTATTTATTTGTTTAATTATTTTCTTTTTATTTGTTTGGTGTATGGTTGTGCACATGTGATTGAATATATAGAGGAAATCTTAGGGATGGTAATTTTTTTTCCCTTTTCCATATGAACCCCTGGATTTAATTCATGTTGTGAGGCTCAGTTACAAGAGCCTGAGCCCTCACTGGCTCCACATATTTACCATGTAATGCTAAAGAGGTGATTTTATCTATATTCCATGTATTAAAAGAAATTTATATTAAAAATATTTCTCATGAATAGAGTAAAATGAGTCATTATTAAAAGACCAGGTTTAGTAATAAATTCCCTGTGATTATGTGTTCTTTCTGCGGTTGGTTGGCTTTTATTGTGCATTTATCTCAGGCTCAGATGAATGTACGCTAGTGAACTCTAAGGTGCAGTCTATTTGGCCTCTGGTACATGGCCACACCAGTTAGTTCTCTATGCTCTTGCTTCCTGGGCTGGGCTTGCTCTTAGATGCTTCTTCCTGGCTGGTATCCTTCGAAGCAAAGGGAACTTGCGAAACAGATGGACCTTGATCATGACCAATGCCGCCAGATGTGATAGTAAAAGGGAGAAGGATGGCTTCCTTCCTACTACACCTACACATCAATCTTTCTTACCTGATGTTGATATTTTGTTTTTTATCTTTAGAGAAATAGAAATAAATGTTTTTTTAAGTGTTGAGCACTGAACTCAAAATATGAAGACTTACTACTTGCTTACACAAATGAGTTTCTTATACTTTTCATAAACTAGTTATTAAAAAATCCCAATACTAACAAAAACAAACAAACAAACTATCAAACAAACAAACAAATAACCCCTCAATTGATCCCATAGTGGGCAGACACAAGCAAACAGTGCACTTGACTTTTCTAATTTGAGACTTAGGTGTGTATAAAAGAGTTATAGTAAAACACTTATTTCTAACTAATTTACAACTCCTAGAAGTAACTAACTATATTCCTACAAGCATAGGACCACCACTGGTTTTTTTGTAGTATTTTGTAGTGATTTTGTGTGAAATATAAAAATAAAATCATCTTTAGCCTTTGTCTAACTAATTATTTGCTTTGTAAGTTTCTTTTGCTCCAAAAGAAAGAAATCACATTTCACCCATAAATATACCAAGGAAAACTTAAATTCAGTTAGAAGCAGTGCTGGGAAAAATTTTCATTGTAGTTAGATTGGACTTATACACATATGTTAGCCACTAAGTGATTTAAGATTCTCCAGCTAGTACAATAATGGTAGAAAGCTTGATAGAGTAACCAATCAGTATCCAATTGGATTTACGGCCTGCTTCATGACATGGAACCAATACCATCCACTGCTTTGGTGGCCAAGAACATGAGACTAGATAGCCTAGGGAACTAGGAGAAAACCAAACACTACTGTTGACTGTAGAACTGTTGCAGTAAGATGACTCCTGATGATATATGCTACAGACATAGGCCAGTGTCTTGCTGATACATCATCAAAGAAATGTTCTCCTGCAGTATATGGGAATAAATGCAGAGACTCACAGTCAGGTGATGTGCAGAGAGTAAGAGACTTTGGGACACTCAGTCCGAAATGACATGCCTCTATTAATTCTCTCTGCTCAAACAGGGAACCCCTCTGGAATAGGAGGAAGAAAGATTGTAAGAGTCAGAGGAGATGGAGGGACACCAGGAAACAAGGTTATCTAAACATAGTAGCATTGATGCCTATCTGAGCTCAGAGACTGTGTCAGCCTGCATGGGATGAGCACAGGTCTGGGTGTGACCTCAGAAGAAGAAGAGAAGTAGATGCAAGCCTGAATCTCTAACCTGGAAGCTATCACCAGCTGATAACTGCTAGTAAACGAAAAGTTAGGTTTTCTTCAAGGGAGGGTCACTGAGTATGCAAACTATTCTGAAGACCAGGCCTCACATGCAGCAGTGGATGGCCAACCTACAATGAATTCAGTTATATTTTTGAAGGTTTTTTTCCTCTCATAATCCTTTCTCAAGGCTTTTTACATTTTTTAAGCTTACAGGTTCTTTGTATATGTATGATGCTTTCTCATTTTTCATTTTTTGGTGGGTTTCTGTGAGTGTGCACATGTGTGCAATTTTGTATCTACCAGGGTTTCAAGAACATTGTCTTTGGCTCCTTTTCTTTTGTTTCTCTGTTTCTTTTGACCTGTTCTGGTTTCCCTTTGTTTTACCTAATCTTATTTATTTCGTTATTATTATTATTTATATATGCTGCTTGTTCCCCAATAAGAGGGAAAGAAAGTATGTGAATTTAGGTAGGTGGAGAAGTGGGGAAGATCTGGAGGGAATCAGTGGAGAGGAAACCATAATCAAAATCTGTAGTATTAATAAATATATATTTTATTTTAGTTTTTAATCGCTCTGTCTCTCTGCTCAGCCATTAGCCACCAGCAACTTTATTTGCCAATCAAAGTCAACTGGGAGGAGGGTTCCCTCAGTTTCCCATGCAATTTTGTGGACCAGATTAATATAATACAAATGGCCTTAGACCAAATCCACATTTCTTTTTTTTTTGTCCATTTAAAAAGGCTCTCTTCTCTCAGATACATGCTGAACATAATTATAACAATTACATAAAATGTAAGGTATTATATGTATTTCTCACATCCAGTTTATTATATTTGACCATTTAGATAAAATTACTCTACCATCTACCTTAATAAGTTTATAATTCTGTACTTGAATTATATTTTGGTCTTAACTTGTATAACTATCTGCAAACCATCTTCTCAAATCTAGATGATCTTCCTTAGTGTTAAACAACTTAAGGTTTATTATGAGACTATAACTAGTTTTTAGCCCATTCAGAGATCTAAGAATATATTAAAATATATTTTAAATAAAAAATATTCTGACTTATAAGTATCCATCTTGATATAACAGAAGTCTTTATTGTTTCATACTTTCAAGCTGCTTACACGATATATTTAGTGTGATCTTGTCTCACAAAAGGAAGTAGGAAAGGACTAGAGTTGAATACAGTTCAGTACAATTGTTTCTCATGAGGGTTGGGACCCAGTCTTTTTGTAAATATAAGCATTCAAGAATTCCCACGTCTCATGTAAAAAGTAGTGTGGTATTTGTATATAAACTTCATGTATCTTTTATTATGTCTAATGCATTACCATATTATTTAATAATACTTAGAGCAATGTAGATGTTATGCAAACTGTACTTATATTCTTAAGTGGACAATGAGAAGAAAAAGATCTGTATTCAATGGAGGTTTGAATTGGAGAGGTAGATGATATGGCGTGTCTGCTGATGTAATCTGTAGGATTCCTTACAAAGGCAAAAATAAGACATCAAGAAATTGAGTTAATAATAGTGACTTACTTTTCTTCCAAGGCTTGGACTTGGAAGAGGCTTCAGTGAATTCCAGAGATATCAGATATAACTCTAGGCCTTGGAACATGTTTGGAGGACCACTTAATGTTTATTTTCAACTCTCCATATACACTATACCCTGATCCAAAAGGGAGAAGTTGCTTTTAAAGACAAAAAATTCAACACGTAAATAAACAAATAAATAAATATTGGGAGCTGGAGAGATGACTTTGTAATTAATAGTTCAGTGATCTTGTAGGTCTGAGTTCGTTGTAGCCCCAGCTGCAGTGTCCTCTGACTCTGACTCATTCACCCTGTACAGGCACCTGTGCTTCCATGCATGGATCTCCTCCCACCACACACATAAAATAAAGTTTCTTGAAGTGAATTAAACGATCTTATCTAAAAATAGCAACTTTCACCCCTCTCATTTTTTTTTCTGTCGCCCACTTTCCTATGACCTATAGAAAAGTGAAATGAAAAGAACACCCAGTAAGATATTCTGAAATAAGATGAGAAAAGCTTGTTGTAATTTAAGTACAGAGAGGTAATAAAAACTGATAAGAAAGGTATTAATACCCCAGAATTAGAGTGGTAAAGGACAGGAAATGAAATTTCACCAGAGGCAATTCAGTGATCAACAGACCAATGGAAAACATGTAAAACTCATAAAAAAGAAGCTCTACAAATTAGAGGTGATAAGGTTTTATTTATCAAATTGATAAACCAGATTGAGAGATTTTAATACATAATATAGAAGTTAATATATTATATTTCACATATTTGAAAATGGCTAGAAAATTATATGCTTTTCTATAAACTATAAACTATAGGATTGAATAGGACTCACAGGCCACAGCATGTCATATATATCTGAGATGTATGATGCATCACACACACCCACACACACATGCACACACACACACACACATGCACACATGCACACATGCATGTTATATAACACAATAATTAAAGAAGAGGTTATGAATTTGAGATGAGGTGGTGAGTGGCCAGAGGAAGAACTGGGGGGCGGGATGAAGCGATACATGTATGTATCACTTCATCATTTCATGTACGAAATTCTCAAAAATCAAAACAATTGTCACTGAATTAAATTTCTTAGTCTGATGACACACTTAAGAGTTTTTGATTCTTCATGAGCTCTATGGATTCTATCCTAGGTACTCTGTACTTTATTTTTTGGCTAATATCTACTACTTATTAGTAAGAGCCCAAGTGAGGATGCTTAAATCTTACTTGGCAGGGAGAAAGAAAGCAATCACAGGAGTCAGAGGGAGGGAGGGATCTGAGTGGGAGAGAGGAGGGACAAGGGAAAAGGGGAACATGATCAGGTATGAGGGATGAAGAGTGGAGAACAGGAGAGAAGCCCCTAGGGCCAGCAGAATGAATGGAAATATGCAACCTCAGGATGTAGGAGGACCCTGTAGAATGTACCAGAGAACTGGGAGGTGAGAGGCCCTCAGGACTCAAAGGGAGCGGCCTTATATGAAATGCCCTACAGTGGGGGAGAGAGAGCCCACCTCCAGCAGAAAGACAGAGCATCAAGTGCAGGGATGGGGTTGCTATCCTATAGTCAAAAAATGGACCCAGAATTATTCCTGCTAAAAAAACAGTAGAGGAAAAAATGGAGAAGTGACTGAGGGAAAGGAGGTCCAGTGACTGGCTCAAGTTGGGATTCATCTCAAGGGAAGGCTCCAAGGCCCGATGTTATTACTGATGTTATGGTGAGCTTATGGACAGGAGCCTGCCATGGAACACCAACAAGCCCGACAAGCATCTGAATGAAACAGATGCAGATACACCTATTCATTGTTTGAAATTGGGGACCCCTGCGTTAGATTGGGGAAAGACTCGAAGAAGCTGAGGAGGAGGGCAACCCCACTGGACGACCAGCAGTCTCAAAGAATCAGTACCTCTGAGATCTCTCAGATACTGAGCCACTAACCAGGCAGCATGTACTAGCTGAAAAGAGGCTCCTGAAACATATAGCAGAGGACTGCCTGGTCTGGTCTCAGTGAGAGAAGAGGCACCTCACCCTTGACAGACTTGAGGCCCCAGGCACTGAGGAGGCCTGGGGAGAGTGGGGGAATAGAGAGTGGGGACATCCTCTTGGAGACAGGAGGAAGAGGAATGGAATGTGGAACTGGGAATTAGGAGGGCAGACCGGGAGGTGGGTAATGACTGGACTGGGAAAAAAAAAAGTAATTAAAAAATAAGAGTCTTCAGTTCTTAAAATTTCATTTTGTTTTACAGTTTATAAATTGCAAATTTTGTGGTATTTCTCTAAAGTCTAGGAGTTAGGGATGAATGGTCAAATGTTCCTGAGTTACTGAGCTCAGAACCTATTCAATGAGACTTCATTTGCCCTGGGCACAGAAACACAGAAACTTTGTCCATAAGATAAAATCACTGGGGGTAGGAGAGATAGCTCTACTGTTAAGAGCAATGACTATTCTTTCAGAAGTCCTGAATTCAATTCCTAGCAATGACATGGTTTCTCATAGCCATCTGTAATGGAATTCAATGTCCTCATCTGGTGTGTCTGATGACAGCTACAATGTACTCATATACATGAAATAAATAAATATATCTTTAAAAAATGATGAAATCACTGTCATAAATGGCATGGGCATGTAATGATTACAGAAGTACAGTCATCTGACATTGGTGTGTTTTAGGAAACCAATGTCATGGGCATGTCACATCCTGGCATTTTAGTTAATGGTGTAAATTGTACCAGAGACAAGGTCAGTGTTCAGGATTTCTTCCCTTAACTCTTTCAGGCATGTTTATCTCCAAGCTTCCAATCCCCTTTCTCTATAGACCACTGTAGAGTAAGTCTGCTAGCTGTCAGATATGGAGCTGAGGCTCCCATCATTGCTTTGCCTGGACACTCCTCCCATGAATTCCCACAGCTCTCTCCATCTGCCTTCTCTGTTTACTGCTGTCACTACACACCCTTAACATCACATGTCTGAACCATGCATTATTACCCACGGAAAATGTGTTATTCACATGTAGCTGCAGTGACTGTCACTATTCTGAATGCCTGGAGTCTGAGTTAGTTAATTTATATTTATGAAAATGGCCAGAATAACTAAAATCACATAGAAAAGCCAAGAATCAGAGGCACAGGCATGCTGTGTGTGTTGGTTTCTGGGTGATCTGGGACGTTTATTAACTTTGGAGGGACCAATTGGAGGCAGGGGAGGAGGAAGAACCAGTATTTTCTGTACATTTCCCTGTGTTCACTTTTACTGTTCTCCTTCCCAGAAATTCAATTTGTTTTCTTTTTTTTAATTACCATGAGTCTGTGCAAAGATAAGTCAGCAACATTTGCAAATGGAAACACACATGCTCATGCCCAACTATACATAGAGATTATTTCAACCCTAAACTTATCATTTTAAAGATTTACATTATAATTATGTGTGTGTGCCCATGACTGGGTGAGTATGTAAATATGAGCATGGGTCTTCTTGGAGGCCAGAGACCATATATCCTTCTGAATCTGGAGTTACAGATGGTACTAAGCTTCTCACTGAGGATGCTGAGAACTAAACTGAGGTTTCCTGCAATGGCAATGTTGCTTTTAACCACTGAGTCATCTCTCCAGCCTCTGACCTGTATCTTTTTTACATGACACTCATAAAGAGGATATCAAGATTCATTTATACAAATTCAACCCAAAAGATCAATAATTTATAATATCGTTTTGGGTGTAAAATACTTTTGGAAGAGCATTAATCATTATTCTTCTGATCCAAACTCTCAAGGTATTTGCCTCCTGTTTTATTATTTTTTTAACACGTATATAGTCTCAGGGCTCTTTCCAGTAAGCCATTCTTTATCTGAGCACTTTATTATGCATTCTCATTCTTAACCTTGACGGTTTTGAATAGAGCTATATAAATTTGACTCAAGATGACATGAAATATTACATCGTCTCCTATGCAGTCCCATAGCATCTTAGATATAACAGGAACTCATGAGCATGGGGAGCCAATGCTTCTACTGGTGGGATAAGATTTTAAATTTTTAAGATTTAAAACTTATTTAATGTGTATGAAATAAACAATTTGCCTACATGTGTATCTGTGTACTACCTGCATGCCTGGTACTGTGGAAGTCAGAAGAGGGCATTTAATTCCCTGAGACTGCAGTTACAGGCCATTATGGGATACCACGTGGGTGCTGGGAATCGAACCTAGGAAGAACAGTCAGCACTCTCAACCACTGACCTACTTGTTTATCACCTGATATTGAAAAATATGTTTCTGCATTACACTGAGTAGAACTTGTTCTTATTTCTGACTGAGAGTTTAGTATTTGAAGATGCTGGTTCCTGTGCATAATCTTCATGTACTTTTGATATGGTGACCTAAGTAAATCTGTTAAAAGCTTTCTCAATCATTTCTCTGTGATAAGCAATATTTTGACCCATCTTAGGTCTCTCTTGACACCTTTGTTAAATTGCAATGGGTAGTAATAGGACTTTCAGATTATACATTTTATTCTTCTGATGATGACATAGCTTGAGTTCCTCCTCGTCTCCTCTCTATACTTCCCATTCTTCCAGCTCTTCTCACTCTTTCAGACCATTTTCCTGTGCTCACCCCACTTTTGCCACTCATGCTCCTGAGCCACAGACCTTTTGCTCATCCCTAAAGTGCTCCCTTTGGCCCTCCTGTCTGGTGCTCTCAGTAGCAGTCCCAGTAGCCTGATGGTGATACCCTCCATCTATGCTGAATTTCTACTCTAATTAAAGGTGGAAAGAGGAACCATAGAAGCACTTTCTTGTGGAAATTTCATTGCAAGAGTACTGATTCTTCACTTCTGGTACTTTCCTCATATGGCTTTGTTACTGTTTAGTGTCAACACTATTCTTGAGACTGTGTGGACTGTCCTTTTGTACACCAGAAGAATTCTTTCTTGTGTCTCCTCCTTGACACCTGTTCTTATGATCATATTTTCATTTTCCTTTGTTGCAAATTACCTCACTATATTTAGATATTTTTTCATCTTCTAGAATAGGTTCCCCTTTGTGTGCTAAAACCATTTCTTTACCACCTGTTCCTTTTCAGGTTATGGTTCTACATCTGCTTGTGCTTTATTTGAAAAGTTATTAGAATAATTTACTTAATTCCATTCTATAACCTATTCCTTCTTTCCTTCCTTCCCAGCATTCCTCCCTGTATCTTTGTTTGTCTCTCTCCGTTCCTTCCTCCCTGCCTGCCTGCCTCCATGTCTCCCCCTTCTACCTTCCTACCTCTATTTCCTGTGGAATGGGTTTCATATAAATCTCTGACTAGTTTTGAACTCTACATAGCCATGCATGGCCTGGAAGAACTCATGGCAATTCTCTCAAGTTAAACTCCTGAGTGCTGGATTGTAGACATTATCCATCATGCCAATCTGTGCATTAAGTCTTAAACTTTGGATCTCTCTCTCTCTCTCTCTCTCTCTCTCTCTCTCTCTCTCTCTCTCTCTCTCTCTATATATATATATATATATATATATATATATATATATATATATATATGTATATATATATATATATATATATATATATATATAATCTCACTCTTTCTCTCTCTCTCTCTCTCTCTCTCTCTCTCTCTCTCTCTCTGTGTGTGTGTGTGTGTGTGTGCATGTTTGTGTGTCTGTGTGTCTGTGTGCCTCATGCTTATGGAGTAAACATGTATACTCTTCAGTTACTACCCCAGCACCATGCCTGCCTGATTTCATGCTCCCTGCCATTATGGTTATAAACTTTGGACTTCTGACCCTTTGCAACCATAACCCCCAAATAAAATGCTGTTTAAGCATCAGTCCCTCAGCAATAGTATCTCTTTACAGCAATAGAAAAGTAATTGACAGAAGTCAGTAATGTGAGTGAGATATTGTTGTGACAGGCCTGACAATGCTGCTTTTTGGGAGGGATGTAAAAGACTTTGGGACTTGGGCCTAGAAGACTGAATACTGTAAGCAGAGCTTAATGGGCCATTCTAGTAGGAATATGGAAGTTGATAGTGCTGAGAGCAATGGAGACCAGGAAGGGAGAGCTGAAAAATTTCAGAGGGTACCAATATTACCAACGAATTAGAGACAATTCTTGTATATTTTGGCAAAGAATATTTCTGCTTACTGCCTAGTACTAAAGACATTCCTGTAGTTAGATTAAGAGTTCTGGATTAATTTCATTGACAGAAGAAATTTCTAGACAGCATAGTATTAACTCTGTCACGTGATTATCAGGAATCACTCTTATGTACATATGCAATGGAAAAAGCAAGTAGGGCAAAGAGAAATCCAAAACATATAGTCTGTGGAGAAAAATATTACCAGCAAAAATTAATGTTGGGAATAAAGAAGAGATCTGATACAAAATGGAATAAAAGGAGTGGTTGTCTTAGGGTAAGACCCCTCCTAACTAAGTTCCCAACTTGTTAAAAAAATACCTAAAAGAAATGTTACACTCTTAAAACAAAAGAAAGTGTATGCAAAAGTCAAAGATACTAAGGAAAACTTATGAAAATGTAATTCAAGGGTGGCCAAGTTACATCCCAAGTAGGCAACTGAACTTGGTGGTGCTGTCCATGTGGCTTTAGTATCATGAGAAAAGGAATTGTAGTAGCTTTCTTCATGGTTAAGAGATTACTGAGGCCAGGCACATCTCTTGAGAGTCACTGTAATAAAGATCTTGTCACAGAGTTGATGCTGTGAAAGTGATTTCTGTGATACACTGGAGACACCTGGGTGGTGCAGATATGGATCATTTGCGGAAGAGAGCTTCACACAGTGGAAACAGCCTAAGAGAGAGTTGTTGCTGTCAGCAAAGCTGTAAGTGAAGGGCCATCTAAGCCCTTTAATAGAAGGTATGGAGTTACAGGATTTGGAGTTATTTCTGATGGGGTTTCAGTCTTACTCTGGTCTGGTATTTATTCACTATGCCCCATTCCTTCCCTTTGGAAAGGTAATGTATATTCTGTGCCATTGTAGGTTGGAAGCATGTAATTTGCCTTTAGATTATACAAGCGACTATAGTTAAGATATAAGTTAATTAATATTGCTTTGATTATCAGAAGACACTGAACTTTTAAACAGTGTTGAGACTGTGAAGGACTGTGGGAACTTTTGAAATTGGAGTATGCACATTGTGAATTATGATATCGGCACAAACTTATGGGGGCCATGGAGTAGAATGTGGTGGTTTGAATGAGAATGGCCCCTTCCCTAAACTCACATAATTGAATACTCTGTCTCCAGTTGATGGAACTGTTTAAGAAGGATTAACAGGTGTGACCTTACTGTATGTCGACACCTTACTGGAGCTGTGTGACCAGCAGTATGCTTTGATGCTTCAAACAACCACACTATTCCCCATTATTACTTTGAGAGGGAGATGTCAGCTCTCAGCTACTGCCCCAGTACCATGTCTTCCTGGTTGGCTGTGGGATTTTTTTTTCATACAAACCAGTGTCAATTTCTGACATTTTTGTTTTGTATGGCAGGCAACTGGCACCATGATTTATTCCATGGAAGTCATGAAATCTAACCCTCTGGAACTGTGTGCTTCAAATTAAAATTTTTCTTTTATACATTGCCTTGGTCATAGTGGTTTATTACTACAATAGAAATGAAATTAAGAAACTCCCTTAATCAGAAGCTGATTGTAGTCTATGGAAGAAGTGAGAATATAGATATTAGGTTGGCTAGATGGTTTACTGAGTTAGCACCAGTGTCCATTGCTCTATGTTTTTTCTGGGTATAATTGCAGAGAGAGACTGTTTTCATACTTCTCTTACAGCTGTGGATAATAAATTATGAAGTATGAGATTCAACTGGAGGTAATAGCATATATTTGAAGTTACCCATTAGAAAGATTTGTTCTCTGTGTGAATATTTTATCCTTTCCATTGGCTAAAAAATGTCAGTCTGGAGTGACCATAGAATTTACATGTCAAGATGATGGTATTTTTCCACTATTCACAATCTTATAGTAATTACTACATGATAAAATTATTATCTCATCTATAAAACTTCTATTATTTTCTTAACTTAATTTAGTGTGCATATATATGGTGATTGTGGTGTTTGTATATGCATGTACACACATGCATCATATGTGTGTGCTTAGTGTTTGTACATGTATACATATAGCTATTTTGTGTAAATGTGTGTGCAGAACCTGGGGGTCAACATCAGGCATCATCCTCAACCAAACATCATCTTATTCTTTTGAGACAAGGCCTCTCCCTGAACCTGGAGCTTGAAAGTTTGGTTAGGCTGAAATTGAACAAGTCTCTGTTCCATGATCACTGAGTCAGGGAAAAAATAAAAAAAGAATTTAAAGACTTCCTAGAATTCAATCAAAACAGAAGTACAATATACCCAAATTTATGGGACACAGTGAAAACAGTCCTAAGAGGAGAGTTTATAATATAAACAGCTTTCATACAGAAATTTGAAAGTTCTTATACCAGCAATTTAAAGTTATACCTGAAAGCTCTAGGGAAAAAAAAGAAGTAAGTACACCAAAGAGGAGTAGAAGGCAGGAAACTATCAAAATCAAGGCTGAAATCAATCAGTTAGAAACAAAGAAAAATAATAGAAAGCATCAATGAAACAAAGAACTGGTTCTTAGAGAGAGAGAGAGAGAGAGAGAGAGAGAGAGAGAGAGAGAGAGAATCCAAATAAACAAAAGCAGAAAGTTAAAATAATCATTAGGTTTTACTCCAAAAGCCTGTATTCCACTAAATTGGAAAATCTCAATAAAAGGGACAATTTTCTAGACAGATATCACTTCCCAAAGTTAAATCAAGATGAAATAAACTATTTAAGCAGCCCCAAAACCTCTAAAGAAATAAAAGCTGCCATGAAAAGTCTCCCAATCAAAAAAAGCCTAGGGATAGTTTTTTTAGTGCAGAATTCTACCAGACTTTCAAAGAAGAGTTAATATCAATAGTCTTCAAACAATTCCACAAAATGGAAAACGAATGAACACTTTTAAACTCATTGTATGAGGCCACAGTCACCCTGATACCTAAACCACACAAAGACTCAACAAAGAAAGAAAACTCTAGACCAATTTCTGTTATGAATATTGATGCAAAACACTCAATTAAGTACTCACAAACCAAATCCATGAACACATCATAGATATCATTTATCAAGATCAAGTAGGCTCATCTCAGGGATACAGGAATGATTTAATAAATGAAAATCCATCAATATAATCTACCATATAAACAAACTGAAAGCAAATAATCATACGATTATCTCATTAGATGCTGAAAAAATCCTTTTATATATAACTGAACACCCCTTCATGCTAAAGGTATTACAGAAATCAGGGATTCAGGGCACATACCGAAACATGATTAAAGCAGTATACAGCAAGCAAATAGCCAACATCAAACTAAATAGAGAGAAACTTAAAGCAATTCCTCTAAAAGTAGGGAAAAGACAAGGCTTCTCTGTCTCCCTATATATTTAATATAGTACTTGAAGTTCTTGCCAGAGGAATAAGACAACTATTGGAGATAAGGGAATATAAATTGGAAAGGAAGAAGTCAAAGTATTGCTATTTGTAGATCATACGATAGTATGATAGTATACATAAATGACCCCAAAAATTTTGCTAGAGAAATCCCACAGCTGCCAAACAGCTGCATAAAAGTGGCTGGACATAAAATTAACTCAAGGAAATCAGTAGCTCTACTTTATACCAATAATAAATGGGCTGAGAAAATATCAGGAAAACAATATCCTTTACAATAGCTGTGAATTATATAAAGTGTCTTGGTGTAACTCTAACCAAGCAAGTGAAATACCAGTATGGGAACTTCAAGTTTCTGAAAAAGGAAATTGAAGAAGATATTAGAAGATAGAAAAATCTGACATGCTCATAGATTGGTAGCATTACCATAGTATAAAAATGGGCATTTTACCAAAAGCAATCTACAGATTTAATACTATCCTGATCAAAATTCCAACACAATATTTAATAGACCTTGAAAAAGGAGTTCTCAACTTCATATGGAAAAACAAAGAAAAGCCAGGATATCCTAATCAATCTTGAACAATATAAGAACTTCAGGAGGAATCACCATCTCTGACATCTCTTACACTGTACTATAGAGGAATAGTGATAAAAACTGCATGGTATTGGCACAGAAGCAGACAGATTGATCAATGGAATTGAATCAAAGACACAGAAACAAATGCATAGACTTGTGGACACTTAATTTTTGATTAAGACGCCAAAACAATACAGTGGAACAAAACATCCTCAACAAATTGTGCTGGTTTAACTTGATGTCTACTTTTAGAAGAATGAAAAAAATAGATCCATATTTGTCTCTGCAGAAAACTCAGGTCAAAGTAGATTAAATAACATCAGCTTGAAATGGAATACACTAAATTTCATAGAAGAGAAAGTAGAAAATATCTTTGGATGCATTAGTATAGGAGACAAGTTTCTGAACAGAACACAAAAAGCTCAGGCTTTAAGATCAACAATTGACATATGGGATCTCATGAAACAGCAAAGCTTTTGTAAGGCAAACAACACTGCCAATAGGATAAAATGGCAGCCTACATTTTGGAAAAGGATATTCACCAACCCTATATCTGACAGAGGGCTAATTCCAAAATTTATAAAGAACTCAAGAAGTTAGACACTAACAGCCCAAATAACTCAATTAAAAACTGGATTACAGAGCTAAACAGAGAATTCACTACAGAGGAATCTTGAATGGTGAGAAGAACCTAAGGGAATGTTCAAAGTTCTTAGTGATCAGGGGAATGCAACTCAAAACATCTCTGCGGTTCCATCTTAGAACCATCAAAATGGCTAAGATCAACAACTCAAGAAAGAGCCTGTTGCTGTGAGGACATGGAGCAAGGGGAACACTTCTTAATTACCGGTGGGAATGCAAACTTGCACAACCATTTTAAAAAATAAATTTGTCAGTTTTCAGAAAACTGATGATAGTTCTAATGCAAGACCTAGCTGTACTCCCATTGGGCATATACTCAAAAAATGTTTTAACATCCCACAGAGACACTTGGTGAACTATGTTCATATCTGCTTATTAATAAGAGTCAGAAAGTGGAAACAACCTAGATGACCCTGAACTGAAGAATGGATAAAGAAAGTGTGGTAATCTATACAATGCAATATGATTTATCTATAAAAAAAAGATACCATGAGTTTTGCAGGCAAATGAATAGAACCTGAGAATATCATCCTGAGTGAGTTAACACAGAACCAAAGGGACATTCATGGTATGTACTCACAAGTGAATATTAGCCTTAAAATACAGGTAGCATGCTACATTCCACGTACCCAAAGAAGCTAAACAAGAAGGAAGACACATGTGAGGATGCTTGAATCTTACTTAGAAAGTGGAATAAAATACTCATAAGAGGCAGATGGAGGGAGGGAACTATGAGAGAAGGCTATGGGGAGAATAATGGGTGGGTCAGGATCAGGAGTAGGGAAGGAAAGAACAGATGACTAGATGGCTTGAAAATAAATGGAAATCTGTAACTGACTGGGATAAGGAAGTAGGAGGTATTTCCATGACAAGACCCAGACCTTGGATAAGGAAGGTACCCAAGAGTCTATGAGGGTGACATTACCTGTGACTCACAACATTAGGATATAGAACTTGAAAAGGTCAGCTCCTATAGCCAGAGAGGAACTTCAGTGGCACAATAGAGACACCAACCCATCCATAAAACTTTCAACTCAAAATTTATTATCTATAAGAGATGCAGGCAAGGTGTATGAAGCAGAGATTGAAGGAATGGCCAACCAATAACTGGCTCATCTTGAGTCTCATCCCAGTCCCCTACATTATTAATGATACAGTGTTATGCTTGCAGACAGGATCATGCTGTCTTCTGAGAAGGTCTATTCAGAAGCTAACTAAGACACAGACACAGCCAAACAGTGGATGAAGCCTGGGGACATTTATGGAAGAATAGAAAGGAAGGATTACAGCCCCCAAGGAAAGAGGAACTCCACAGGAAGACCAGCAGAATCAATTAACCTGGGTTTGAACCACTAACCAAAGAATATCCAGGATCTGGACATAGGTTTCTCCACTCATATGTAGCAGATGTGTTGTTCCATGTTGATCCTGAAAAATCAGAGCTGGGGCTATCCCAAAAGCTGTTGCCTGTAAGTGGTTTATGCTCTTCCAACTGGGCTGCTTTTCTGGCCCTAGTAGAAGTGGAAGTACCTAACCTTTCAGAGATCTGAAGTTTCAGGGTGGGGGGGGGAATCCAGGGGCACCCACTGAATCAGAAGAGAAGGGGGGGAAGGGAAGGATTGTGGGTGAGTTGACCAGGAGCGGGGCAATGAACAGGATATAGAGTAAATAAGTAGAAAACAAAATTAAATTAAAAAAAATGGTTAGGCTAGGTAGTCTGTGAATTCTAGGCACCCTCCTGTATCTATTTCTCCATAATTTGGAATACAAACATATGTTTCTGTGCCTACCTCTTTACGAGGATGCTGTGGATACAAGCTTGAGTTCTCATACTTGTGTGGCAGGCACCTTGCCAACCAAATTGTATCCCTATGTCACTAATGTAATTTTTTATCCTTTAGACTTTAACAGTGCTTTGCTTTTATCTCACAACATTGTTATACTTGGATTATGATAATTTTTGTACTCTTCTCTACAACTAGATCTATATTCCCTGGAGGGCAGGCCACACATAAAGGAAGTTTAAATATATATTGGGTTTGTAGTTTCATATACAAAGTTTGGATTTCATATGTCATCAAATACATATTTGTCTCCTTTGCCTGACTTTTAACTTATTCTCTCTCTGTATATCTATCAATCTCTCTACCATCTATGTATTTAATCTATCTATGTATCTATGTATCTATCTATCTATCATCTATCTATCTATCTATCATCTATCTATCTATCTATCATTTATCTATTATTTATCAATCTCTATATATGTATATGTAGTTATTTCATATAAAAAGTTTATACATACACATGTATACAAATGTGTGTGTGTGTGTGTGTGTGTGTGTGTATTCTGTAGCCAAATGTCTATGAAAATTAGTAGAAAAATGAACCTATGCCATAAAGGTTTCAGAATAAGATGATAATGATATTGCATATGTTTTACACACCATTTTTCCTTGTGGTGTCATATGAGTAAAAATGATGGATATTAACAATGAATATTTGGTTTCTTAAAAGTACCACATTATATTGCCTTGATTTTTAATGGAAAGGTGATAGCTCATATAATGGGATTTCTTAATAAAACTTTTATTTGCATCAGAACTTTTTTTTAGAGTTAAGAGTCATTAGTCGGTGTATTTCAATGGTTGTGAACATGGCATTTGGAACCAAGTAGTTCTTAGTTTGGAACTTGCTTTTGCCAAGTACTACTTTCTTACAGAAGGACTTAAGCTTTCCAAGCTTCTCTTTCCTCTATAAAATAAACAAACGAACATCCATTTACAGAGTATTCTAATGATTAAAAAGACATAAAATATATAAATAATATTGAGGCAAGTTATAGTTCATTATTTATTCAAGAAGCATTTCATTATCTACCACTAAAAGACAAATCTTGCAAAATCACAAACTATCATGGCCCTCTAAGTTGACAAACAATTACCAAGGTCAAGTAATCTCAGAGTTCAAATTTTGTATTGTTTGTAAGAAAAATGCTATTTTTATCTTTTGCTTTATGCATTTTGGGGAAATGTTATAAATTATATATCATGAAAATATGCCAGGTATTTCGTAGCACAACCAGGCTATTGAATTTCTTGCCCCACAGTGTAGATGTGCTTTTTTTTGTATGTGTGGCATGAAGTGTTCTACATCTTCTTCCCTTAGTGACTTGGGTTATGGCAACTCATTAAGATGTACATGTGGCAGGTCCCTGCCAGAGATCACAACAGAGATTTGGTCCTGTAATGCCTGAACCGTGTTCTTTTTAGTTAAATAATTTATCTGCCACTTGCTTTTTATGTGCTTCCATTGGTCTGTAGATGTTTTAAAAATGACATTGCAAAAACTGTTAGCATCTCCTGGCATACCTCTGCCACGAGTAAGATTAAAGTATATAAACAATTGTCAGTATTTACATTGTGACTTTTCTACCTCTACCCCAAGCAAAAATCTTATTTTGAAAGAGTTCTGACTTGGGTCCTTTGTTCTGTGCATTCTTGTATCCATTCATGTAGTACGTATGCTTATGTAAGTATCTCTGTAGGTCGCTCAGAGAATGATAAATGCATCACTCAAATTGAGTAAAATTATATCTGAAAACCTTTTAAATTCAAGCCTTGTTTATGAATCTACAAAGTTCAACCCCATTGCTTGCTCCCTCACCTCTTTGGGCATTTACTGCAGGGATTTACATGTAGACTCTGTGGTAGAATACATAGGACACAGACATGGTCTTCTCTCTCTGGAGACTGATCTCTACTCTAGGAAGAAACCATACACATAGAAAATAACAATAACATCCTTGCAATGGACAAGGTAAAGACTGACAGAGTTTCTAATCTCTGATGGAGTACAGCCACCAACAGATATAAAAATCAAGTCTGTATAAACAAGAAGTGATTTTGAAATAGGGAAAAATTAATTCAGTTTGGAATAAGCTGATAGTCATAAATTTGTGTTGAATAAAAAAAACATTCCAAGAGGAAAGACAGTAGCCGCAATGTAGAGTCAACACTTGGGATTGAGTTTCAGATGAGTGGGTCTTGTACTAATAAGTTTTTTTGCATTGGTTTGAAGGTAATGTAGAATGTATAATGAGAAAAACACGAGCAGTGGATATATACGAGTTAGAGTTATGCAAAACTGTAAAACTATCACTTTACAGGAGTTTTCAAATGTTGCTCAGCAGGAAATATTGCTGTGTACACATAGATGTTCTGGATGCCAAGATAAAGCAGTCAAATAAACCTCTAAAATGAAACAGGCACAATATTTAGGGTAATGTATGGGTAGTATAGAGAAGACTGATTTGGATGACAGTTTATAAAACAAATTACATATTTGTCCTGTCTACAAAAAAAAAAAAAATGCAGGGACAAAGATAGAGCAGAGATTGAGGGAGTGGTGAACCAATAACCAGCCCAACTTGTGATCCATCCCATTGGCAAACAGCCATATCTTACACTATTAATAATTCTCTGTTATGCTTTCAGACAGGAGCCTAGCATAACTGTCTTCTTAGAGAGTCTACCCAGCAGCTGACTGAAACAGATGCAGAGACACACAGGAAAACACTGGGAGCCCAGGGATTCTTATGGAAGAGTTGAGGGAAGGATTGAGGAACCCGGAAGTGATAGAAAGTCCACAGGAAGACCAACAGAGTCAACTAACCTGGACCCTTGAGGAATTTCAGAAACTGAACAACTAACCAAAGAGCAGCTATACCTAGGCCCCCTGTGTGTATGTAGCAGATATGCAGTTCCATCTTCATGTGTGTCCCCCAACAACTGGAAGAGGGGCTGTCCTTAATTTGTTGCCTGCCTGTGCTATCCTATCTCCTAACTAGGCTGCTTTATTTGGCCTCAGTGAGAAAGGATGCACCTAACTCTGCAAAGACTTTATGTACCAGTGGGGGATACACAGGGAGGGGCCTCCACCCTATCAAGGGAAAGAGGGAGAAGTGTAGAGAAACTGTGTGAGGGGGGAACCAGAAGGAGGGAGCAGTGGCTGGGAGGTAAAGTGAATAAATAACAGGAACAACAATGAAGAAAAATACAAATCACATATACAAAATCATTTCCAACATATCGAGAGAGAAAGGAAGGAAATATAATGGGATGCAGCTGCCCAAGGAAGAAATTAATGAGATTTGTTTTGTCTATTTAAAAATCACTTTTGAATCATGGGAATTACTTCTTTGAGATACTCAAAAAAGTAAAAACATCATAAGAAACAAATTTTAATTTATCCGTGCTATTTAGGTAGTGGGTAGGGCTTTCTTTACTCTTCCTGGAGGTTGATAATAGTAAAGGAGCTAAGGACATGTTGAACCCTGACTATAATTCTAGTGCACACAAAGAAATTGTGAATTGTTCTGTGTTAGGTTTAATGATCATAATTTGAATTCATATTCCTCATAATTGATTTTATTCTACATTTCACATGGCTGCTTTTTCCATGGGTGCTGATTGCGTTCCAGTAATTAGAAGCATTTATGTAAGGTTTCAGCTCTGAAGTAAGCAATCTAGAGGAAGAGGCTCATGTGCATTTCTTTTTGGGGATGGGGTGGGAGAGGAGAAGATGCAAATGCCCTGAGGTTGGCAGGCAGTGATGCTTGTAATACAGGGGTTCTGGTCAGAAGAGTCACTGTGTGTGACCATGCCGTAGACTTAAGGTCTTGGCAGGTTGTAGTTCTGGGAGGAACAATACTTAGAGATTGCTATTTCATTTTGTTGGGATAGTCTCATTGTGTAACCTGACTTGCCTGGGACTCAGTATGTAGACCCATATCTTTGAACTCATAGTGTAACCTACCCTGGCTCTAATCCAAAATCCCAGCAGTAAATACTACATGAAGATCAGCTCTTAGAGCAGTTTTGCTCTCAGCTGTCTGGCTGGTTTCCAAGTCCTCCTAAAGTTTTTGTCAACTACTCAATAGTCTTTTGATAACGTTCTTTTGTGTATCACTGATCAGAGTTAATGCTTAATGTTGGCCTTCCTCTAGAAGTCCTGATCTGTAAATTAGAGGGCAAGGGTTTCAGAAAGATGTGTGTGGTTCATTGAGGTATCTTGGAAGATGGAGGAAGTGGAAACACTGATGTAGGACAAGAGTCAGACATCAAAATGTCTCTCTCTCTCTCTCTCTCTCTCTCTCTGTCTGTGTGTGTGTGTGTGTGTGTGTGTGTGTGTGTGTGATTGTGTGTGTGTGTGTCTGTCTGTCTGTCTCTGTCTCTCTGTCTCTCTGTGTTGTCATATCTTCTGTTTAAACAAAATAAATTACATTTTTTGACCTACTCAGTTTTGTGGGTATTTTATAGAGAAAAATTACACTTCTATTGAGCTCCCTCCCTCTCTCTGTTTTTTTTTTTTTTTTTTTTTTTTTTTGCATTGGTTATTACATTTATTTACATTTCAAATGCTGTCCTCCGCCTGGTTAAATCCACAAATCTACATACTCTCCTCTCCTCCTGCTTCTATGTGGGTGCTCCCTACCCACCCATTCTCCTAGCACAGGGTCATTGTGCCTCCACAGGACCTAAAGCCTTTCCTCCTAGTGATGCCAGATAAGGTTATCCTTTGCTACATATGCAGCTGGAGCCAGGATTTCCTCTATATGTACTTTTTGGTTGGTGGTTTAGTTCATGGGAGTTTGAGGGGTGTCTGGTTGGTTGATATTGTTGTCTTTCCTATGGGGCTGAAAACCTCTTCAGTTCCTTCAGTCCTCCTCATAAGTTGGGGTCACCATGCTCAGTCTGATGGTTGGCTGCATTTGTCAGGCTCTGGAACAGGCTCTCAGTGGATCACTATATTAGGCTTCAGTCCAGGTTTGGTGTCTGTAGATGAGATGGATCCCTAGGTGGGGAGGCTCTAGATAGCTTTTTCTTCAATCTCCACTCCACTCTTCCTTTGTCCCTGCATTTTCCTTAGGCTGGAACCATTCTGGATTAAAATTTTTGAGATGAAAGGGTGGCCCATCCTTCAGTTGGGGTCATGACTATCCACTGGATATGGTCTCTACAGGTTCACTCTTACCTTTTTTCTTTCTTTTTCTTTTCTTTTCTTTTTTTTTTTTTTTTTTTTTTTTTTTGGCTAATGTCATCCCTGTTGGGTTCTGGAACCTCTTGCTTCCCTGGCATCTGGGACTTTCTAGTGGCTACCTTCAGTTCCCCATCCCCCATTGCTTCACAACTCTGTTCAATTTCTTGACCCTCTGTACTTCTCCACACCTGATCCTCCCCCCTTTCTTCCTTCTCCTCTCTCCCCCCTTGGGTCTCTTCCTCCACTGATTATTTTGTTCTCTTTTCTACGTAGGCCTGAAACACCCACACATTGGTCTTCCTGTTTCTTGAGCTTCATGTGGTCTATAACTTTTATCATGGGTATTCTATGCTTTGGAGCTTGTATCTGTTTATCAGTGAGTACATACCTTGTGTGTTCTCTTGTGACTGGGTTACCTCACTCAGGATAATATTTTCTAGTCCAATCCATTTGCCTAAGAATTTCATGAAGTCTTTGCTTTTAATAGCTGAGTCTTACTCCATTGTGTAAATGTATCATATTTTTTATATCTATTCCTCTATTGAAGGACATTTGGGTTCTTTCCAACTTCTGATTATATAAATAAAGCTACTATGAGCATAGTGGAGCATGTATCCTTGTTCTATTTTGGACCATCTTTTAGGTAAATGCCCCGGAGTGGTATAGCTAGGTCTCCAGGTAGAAATATTTCCATTTTTTTCTGAGAAACCTCGAGACTGATTTCCAGAGTGGTGGAACCAGCTGGCAATCCCATCAGCAATAGTGTAGTATTCCTCTTTCTTCACATCCTTGCAGCTTAAAAGTACATCAAGGGGCTTCATAGATGTCTCAGGGACCAAGAGCACTGACAGCTCTTCCAGAGTTTCTAATTTTAATTCCCAGAAACCACATGGTGGTTCAAAATAATCAGTAATAGGACCTGATACCATCTTTTAGTGTATCTGAAGACAGTGACAGTATACACACTAAATAAATCTTAAAAAAAAAATAATAGTACACCAGGCATGTTGGTTAGGGATGACACTAGTGACTCTATTTTAACTTGTCTTTTGAGATGGCATCCTCAAATGCAGTCACATTATGAAATACCAGGGCTCTTTTATCCTATGAATTTTATGCTTCTTGATTCAGTCCCTGCGAATGTTTGAGTTCCTTTCCTGTGTGTTTGCTTGCTTGACCTCTGGAGGTAGAAGCACTGTGAGAGCAGAGCTCACATCTTTTAAATCTTTTCATCCAGAGCATGTAGAAAGGTCTGAGTACATAGTAGGCATTTAACATGGTTGCTTTTTGAATTATATCCTTCCTATGGCATAATTCACATTAGGTTTTTAAAGCCTACTTAAAATATAAATTTTGCCGTGAGATTAAATGACCAAGAGCTTTGCTATCATTTATTGCATGCACCAATGATCTGTGCAGCATTTTCTCTGGTGCCTTCCTGAGCTGGCAGGAGCCAGCCATTCATTTAAATTGGCAACAGACATGAAAATGAATTTGTGTGCTGTCTTACTTGGTAATAAAACTTAAAGTGCAGTGTAATTTGTGATGGTTTGAAGCAGTAATGCAATTTTGGCAAGTGTACTATATCTCTACAAGACTTACTGTTTGAAGATTTTCAAATCAGTGGGTTATAGACTCTCTACCTAAAAACAATTGATTAAAGCCTTCTTCTTCTGGACTTGATTCAATCCCCACTAGAAAAAAGCACAGGTTATGTTTTGATTGAGGTTTTCCTGACCCCATGGAGTTGGCCTGTTTCTGTAATGCTTTCTCTGCTTTGTTTTTATACTAGTAATGTAATTTTTCTCTTAATCTAAGGGATAGAAGAGAAGAAGAAGGATCTTCAATGCAAGTTTGCAATGGAAATTTAAGCAGCAATGTAAATGCATTGTGACACAGGGAAAAATGCTGGGAAGATGACATAAAAATGTCAACTTTTCAATTTTCTCCATGAAAATAATTCTCATATTCTTCAATATATAAATAAGTACCAGTTAGATGCCTGCATGATAGATTTGAGAACCTCGTAATAGCTATTGCTTTCTGGAATTTTAAACAAGAAATGTAAATATTCCTACATGCCATATCACAAAATCTAGAATTTATTTCAATAAAGTGGATTCTAATAAAATCCTTAGCTTAATAAAGGTTTTCCTTAAATGATTCACTTGACTTCTATTACATCCATGCCTTTAGTTTTAATGATCATTTAAAAATGATATATATCTTAGAGTATCAAACCAAATTTACTACAATCAATCCTTTATTGGTGGATAAAATATTCTAGGCTTCTATGACATATGCATGTGTTCATTAACGGTGCAGATTTATAAGCTGCCCTGTGGTAGTAATTGCAATGACAGAATATTTCTGGTGAAAGTCTCTTCTGGAAGGTTTACACCAGACAGCATATAAATGTTACTTAATTTAATTGGAATTACATAAATAGTTGTCCCTTTATCTTTAAAAGATTTGGTTTTGCATGGGTCTGCAAAGTCATAATTTTCATTGAGTAAAAGAAAATGGTCCACACATTTTCTCCCTCCCAAATGATGAGCCACTTCCTTGGTTTATCTCCTCAGCTTTCTCATTATGTTCTCAACAAGTCCTTGAGTCACACCTTTCCTCAGAAGCTTAACAATGAAGAACTCAACCATTTCAGTTACCATCTCTTCCCTTCCTGTTTCACATCACATCAGATAAATGTCAGTGTTACAATTTGTTTTTAGCAATCCCACCAAAATACTATTTCCTAGAAATTTCTCATTTAATCCTTGAGCAGCTTTTCTTACATTTGGATCACAATTCCAATCTTGCATTATATTTCTCAGTAGATTTACTTTTCACTTGAGCCTGAATGCTTATACTTATTTTGGTAATATTATGGTACTGATTATGGTAATATATGGAGAATATTATTATTATTATTGGTTGTTACTATTTCAAATTAGAAAAAAAGACAGGAGATGGTAAACAGGAGTTTTCATATATGAACTATACATGCTCACTTATATCTTCTACAATCCTCAAATCATGCTCATTTCAAAGAATAGTCTTTCATAAAAGACATTAAATACTGCCATTACGTTGAATTCCACTTTCTTCTTTCCCCTGCTCTTTTAATACTTTTACTTAATACTTCTCTAGTCTGTCTTTAACATCAGTCTCTTTCATCTGGACTAGCCCCTCATATCCAAAGTAGTCAGTAAGTCTGTGAAAGTTTGCATATGCTTGACCCAGGGAGTGGCACTATTAGAAGGTATGCCCTTGTTGAAGGAAGTGTGTCACTCTGGGGCTGGGTTTGGAGACACTCCTAGATGCCTGAGGATGCTCAGTTGGCTTCCTTCAGGTGAAGATGTAGAACTCTCAGCTCTTCCTCCACCATGCCTGCATGGATGCTGGCATGTTCTTTCCTTGATGTTAACAGACTGAGCCACAGAACCCGCAAACCAGTCCCAATTAAATGTTGTCATTTATAAGACTTGCCCTGGTCATGGTGCCTTTTCACAGCAATAAAACCCTAACTAAGACAAAGTCCAATGACAGTGGTGTTTAATATTCATTCACCATATATGGTTGTACTTCTCTTTCCTCTTGAAGTTACATTTAGCCATCTTATTTGCTTTGAGAAATACCTGTCAGACAGAGTTTTTTCTGCTAATGGTAAGCTTTTTGAATTAAGGTGATGAGGCTTTGGTGCTCTTGTGTCTCTGAGACCAGTAATGAGTAGAACAGGCCTCTGCTGACCACAGGAAAAAGGTACTTTCAGAATCTTTGAGTTGTTTATTTTTGCAGCACAGGTTAACACATACAAACATATACACTGTCTTTCTTTTGTAATACAGTGTCCTTGGGACTGTATTTCATTCAGTCCCGATGAATCAACAATTCAATGTACATTCATTAACATATTCCATAGTATACTCTTTCTTCTCCTAACCAGCTTTCTTGATAGAAACTTTCCTTTATTTGTCATTATAGTCCTCTTTGATTCCCTAGCTCTTACATGCGCTCTGACCTTATCCTTTTATCAGAACCGTTCTTGCTCAAGTTCCCAATGACCAAGAGGAATAATTTTTAGATCCAGAAAAGTAATTTATTAGCTTACTTGACCATTTTTTTGTGGACTCTGTAAAGCAGTACTGACTTCTAAAAAATTTCTCACTTCTTATTACTGTATCTTTATTCTCATATTTCTTTCTTCTCAACCCTTTGTTTTTACCTGGCCATTCCTTTGCTGTCTAAAAAACCACAAGTTTATCCATGATTCCAAATTTACATATTCTAAAAAGATTTTGCAGTATTAAACTAAGACATTATTATTTCCTCCACTAAATTTTAAACCTTGCTCTGTTACACTGAGTTATATAGAATCTATTTCTTTAATAATAAGGAAGAGTCATGATAATATCCTCTAGACATTTCCAAACACAAAACATGTAGAGTCAGAGAATGACACAATGGTCTGGAGAAGCATTCCCCTGTCCTGCCAGCAAGTCACATGAACACTATGCAGTCACTCCCACTGGTCATGAAGAAACAGTTAAAGGGGCAGCTACACAGAAAATCAGAAAATCCAATCAATATTAATGGAGAAATAAAATTAGTGGTTGAAAATGCTTGAAATTCTATAAACAATGTGGTTACTTCCACATTATCTTTTCTTCCTTAACTTACATAGAACTGTGAATTAAGTTATTTGTATAGAGAAACACTTCTCCACTGTTGGTGGGGTTGTAAATTGGTACAATCACTCAGAAAATCAGTCTGGCGATTCCTCAGAAAATTGGACATAGTACTACCTGAAGACCCAGTTATTCCACTTCTGGGCATATACCCCAGAGACGCTCCAACATACAACAAAGACACATGCACTACAATGTTCATAGAAGCCCTATTTATAATAGTCAGAAGCTGGAAAGAACCCAGATGCCCTTCAGTAGATGAATGGATACAAAAATTATTGTATATTTACACAATAGAGCTATTAGAAATAATGACTTTATGAAATTCTTAAGAAAATAGATGCATCTAGAGAATATCACCCAAGTGAGGTAACCCAGTCACAAAAGAACAGACTTAATATGCAGTCACTGATAATTGGATACTAACCCCAGAAAGCTCTGAACACCCCAGAAACAACTCACAGATTATATGAAGTTCAAGAAAAGAAAAAGAATGAAAATAAAAAAAACCATTATGCTTAATCCTTACACACCAAGAAATCCTTGATTAATTCCAGGTTACATCCTGTTTTACATGTACTTTATGCTCATTGTAACTAGTAAGATCTTAATGCACACTGTCAAACCTTTAAAAAAAACCAAGCACTGACAAAAATGTGTTTGTATACTTTTATACAAAGATGCTTAAAATCTGTACATTTATCTTTGTTTTTTAAAATAAAGTTTTTCAATTAAAAAAACAAATCACACAATTTTCTTTCATATGTAATCTAGATCTTAATTAATTCAATTATTTCTAATGAGAATTTTCATAATAACCTTATGCTCAATGAACTCTAAACATTAAACCTGCCTTGGTAAATTAATTTATGTTTGAGCAAATTTCACTTCTTAGACAAGAGCACACCATCACCACACACACCAGTGACAACTTAGCCTACACAATCCAGCTATTTACTTCCTATTCCTGGTTTCCAATGTAAGAAGTACGGCCTTCTAACCATCTTTGAGTGATCATGATGCAGATAAGGGGGTGCTGTACAATATGACAAGGAAACATGCTATTCTCTCACAAAAGGTAACCAGTGCCAAGTATTTTGAGGAGAGTGTTGGAAGGAAAGAAAACCTCTAGGAAATCTGTCATGAAGGACAAAACAAAGCATATTCTTAGAGATGCATTTGGAATAATGACATGCAGTTCAAACACCCCAGACTTAGTCAGTGACTCTCTCCCAGAAAGGAAAAAAGGGGTAGAACTTAGTGAGGCACAACATCCTGTTCTTCAATAAATAAGAGAAAACCATGTGGTACAATATTTGTCTATGTTGAAATCCAAGTGATGACACAGCTGTCTTTAATATTAGGTAATGCATAATTCATTGTGCCAGAAGATTTCATAAATAAAAATATTAAAATCTTGATATTGAAGTATTGAATAATGAGAGCCTTAAAGATAATTACTTACAATTACTGTTAAACAATGGCTACATCGCTTATCATAACATTTAGCTGACAGGTGCTACATAAAATATTGTATGCAGTTTGAATAAAGAAATGAGCTTTAAAGTCTGGGAAAAATATGGGATTCAGGAAGGATGCTGACTTTCTCATGGTAATCTGATGTGCAAAGGAAACAAAATTTGTTTCCATGAAGACCTGGTTTTGAAACTCATGGCAACCCTATCACTTACATGAGCTCAGCAGGTTTTCTTAGACTCTTTCTAAATTGTTCCTTAGGATAGAGTTTGATGAGAATGGTGTTATGTTAAATTGAAACATACATTTCCTCCCTAGTTCTCTGACTGAGATGAAAATATGCATTATCTCCCCAAACGTTTCTACTTTAGGCATCCTAGTGGCTGCGAAGGGCATGGGCTGTTAGAAAACCAATGTTATATTTTACATTCACACATTTATTTTAATGAAGTTATTTTAAAATTAATTGTGTTGATTACATAGTATAAATGGATTCAAGTCGTCCCAATTGGCACCTTTCTTTCTTTGGAATGTTACTGATAGAATTTTTTAGGCACAACATAGAAGTTTGGTTTAAACCCACTTAACAAAGAGTGCCATTCCTTTTTACCTGCGGATAAATAAAAGTAACTCTTAGGAATATGAGTTAGTTTCTTCATAAAGCAAGCCTGAATAGGGCAGGGTACCACAAAACTTTCAGAATCAGTCCAAATTTCACCTTCGAACGTTTAAGACATAATAGGTACCAGTGTGAAACGGCTCATCATGTCTGAGCAATGTAACATGAACTTAAATCTACAGAAATGTTCTCAGAATAAGTGAATACCCTCTTTAGTCTTTAAAAAACACATTATACCTTCCTCTTTACTTTCCTTCCTCCATCCCTGTCTCCTCCTTCCCTCTCTCCCTCCCTCTGTTCTAGTCTTCCTTTTTGCTTCCCGTTATTTCTTCCTCCTTCCCTCTATTCTTCAATTCCCCTTTCTTCCCTTTATCTTTCTCCTCCTCTATCACTCTCCCCTTTTCTCCTTACTAATCTGCTTTCTCTCCACCCTTCCCACCCTCCTTCCTTTTCCCTTCCCTCTTCTTCTTTCCTCCCTTTTTCCTTTCCTTCCTTTAACTTTACCTCCCAAGTAATAGAACCATAAAAACAATTCCTGGATAAGATACATTTTCTTTTTCATTCTAAAATTTGCCAAGCAAGTAGTAAAAATAATTTTACTTAGTTTTGATATATAACACACACACATGCACACACACATACATGCACACACACATCACAGCTTTCAACATTTGAATGAATTTGAGTTTTGGACTCAAAGTAGAAACAGTACATTAGTGTCTTAGTAATTTTTTCATTGCTGCAATAAAACCCCATGACCAAGTCAATTTGTAAACAAAGGATTTAACTGAACTTATGTTTTCAGCATAGTAGAATCCGTGATGGTGGAACAATGCCATGGTGAGAGCAACAGCTGAGAGTTTACATCTGGGACTGCAAGTACCAAGCAGAGAGCAAACTGAAAATGACAGGAGACCCCTGAATCCTCAAAGCCTATTCCAGTGACACATGTATACTTGCAAGGCCACACCTCCTAATTCCAGTAACACACCTACTCTTGCAAGGCCACACCTTCTAATTCCAGTGATGCTCCTCTTCCAGAAAGACTATACCTCCTAATTCCAGTGATACAAATCCTTCAGCAAGGCCACACTTCCTAATCTTCCCAGACAGCAACCAACTGGGGACCTTGAATTCAAATGTTGCAGACTCAAAACAGAAGGGGGCATCTCATTCAAATCAACCTGGGCAAGCATATGCTAAAACCAGAAAATAGAGATTAAGAGAAACTCAGAGAGCTTTTTTTTTGCAAGTGGAAGCAGAAACAGAATTCTTGTTTAGGGGTAGTAGCCAAATATGCTTTTAGTATATATTTATGCATCCCTTTTATTTTTATTTCAGATGTAGAAAACAGTAGGCAGATAAGGTTCCAGTTAATACTGAATGTATTTCTTATTTTGAAAATGATATGGACATTTGAATGGCTGAGTAACATTCCAAGCTTCCTCTCTTTCTGCTGTTGATTGTGATGAACACTGTGGCCTGTCATCAATGTGAGAAAGCCCAAATAGAGGAAGGATCCATTGATAATCACATACATGGCTTTGTTCTTATATGGTTAAGAGTTAATATTTACCCATGATTCATCATTCATAATAACAACTAAGAATAAAGCATGTTTTATCTACCAGCTATCTGAAAAGTCTTTTGATTTTGCTCACTAAACTAATCCTCTTCAACATCCATTGAAAACATAAGTCTTTAGGGACCTGAAGGTAAATGAGTGGGCCAGAGAACACTAAGACAAGAGGAAAGAATATACTGGAAAACAAGCACCAAAAGTCTACAGGTGGTCATGTTTTAGAATCGTTAAGTATTTTTCCCTATTTTCATGATCCTGGAAAATGTATTATTTTAAAGTGATATATTACTTTTGTAATGAAAAATGATAAAAATAAATGCATTAAATAGTCCTCCAATAGTGTCAATCAGGACCTCTAAATATCACTATGCTGAAATATTTTTCTTATATATAAGGTCTACTCTTTGGGAAAACTCAGTTTCTTGCAGATGGCAGGATAAATCTGCCTTTGAAGGGAAGATACAACCCACGGATTCTACCTACAGGGAGCCAGTAGCTACTACTCCCAAGGATTCTGTTCTGTGTGCCAAGATATTTATTCTTGGAACTTGCCTTTTTGAGGGGAAAATTTGTTTACAGATGAGATCTAACTACCTCATAGAAAACTGTGCAAGAAAGCCACATTTGTGATTATCGATTGATTCTTCCTCAAGTCGGCCTTTCTCACACTGATGGCAATCGACAGCAGAAAGATGGGAAGCTTGGAATGTTACTCAACCATTCAAGTGGCCATAAAATTTTCAAAATAAGAAAACTGTATTAATATAAGTTTATTTATGGTTATAATAAAATTAATAGATCTTTATGGTCTTGCATAACAAAAGTTAATATTATTCATTCCATCCTCTACTGAGAACTCTCAAACGTGTATCCGTCATGTAAATTGTGTCCATTAACTTCACCAGGATGTCAGTGGGAATCATCATTCATGTTGGAAAACTTCCCACCTTCATTTCAGACAATAGGCCACAGGTTCATGCGATGGAAACAGCCCGTGCAATTGTACTGAAGTCATAACTTTTAACAAGCATCCATTTATAGACAGAAGGAAACTTTAATGTATCGACATGAACCTGAACTGTGCCCTTGAAGCGTTTTAGAAAGGCATGCCTTTGAGAATTGAAATGAGGTGGAATCCACGATTCACTACTTAATATGTAAATTATCTTCTCTCTCATACTACCTGTAATGACTGCCGACTGGTATTAATGAGCTGATGGTACTGTAAGAAACAATGGTGCCCTTTCAAAGCCATAGGTGGTAGCTGCAAGCTGATTTATGATCTAAGGCTTATCTTTCTCCTTTATCTGCATCAGTTGACAGGCCTCCCTTCCCCTGCCTGTCTGTTGCTTCATATTTAACACCCACAGTAACATTTGCTTCTGTGCAAAAGCCTAATCCTGACCCAGTGATCCAGAAGTTGAACTCAGTCATTCTGCACAATAGAGATAAGGGCTCCTGGCCAGGGCCCTATCTGCAAGCTTCCTAACATAGTCATGAGCTGTAAACTGGGGACTTCAGATTCCTTTTCACTCAGCCGTGGTTCTTGTGTACTTGTGTAGCAGCCATAATAAAAACTTGAACAGAGATGCTTCAGTGGCCAAACAGAACAGCATGTAATGCTCAACAGAACTGTGCTTGCTATGGTGTTTTTAACGTTAGAAAAATTATGCATTGAAGCTTTATCAAGCATCAAACATATACCTACGACAAACTCAGAAGTCACCTTTAATCTCAATATCATTTAGAAACTGCTCCAGAAGAAGAGCAGTGTGGAATGCTGAGTGAATCTAGGCTTATGCTACAGGTTAAAAGATGGGCATGTAGGCTCCACTTTCAGGAGAGAACTTTCCAAATGCTAATGCAGTACTTAGGCTCACTGTACAGAATGCTTTGTGCAAGCCCTGGGTCCATCTTTGCTTTGGTTTCCTGCATTTGGATAAAATCATATTACAGGGTCCAGCTCCAAACCACAGCAACACAGCCATTCTGACAACTCTTTAACAGTGTCCTTGCTTGGTGGTGGGACATGAAACCTGTCAAGCCACAGGTTTTAATCCCCTACTCTGCTCCCGTGTTTATTCTAGAACCATCTCATATCTAGGATGACTTTACAGATCGGTTCTATAAGGCCAAACATAAATAAGCCTAGAATGAAATCTTTCAGCATGGAAACAAAATGCTTCATATGAGCATGTGTTTTAGGCAAATGATATTGTGTCATTAACTATGTACCCCTCAAGAACTTCCAGTCATCAGCTTGAAAACACACTTCACTTTCTGACAGTTAAGACCATCCTGTTTTTATTACATTTAGAATGTGTTCTGAATAATGAAAGTGAAGGCAACTTCCTCATGGTATAAAAAGACAAAGTTTGGAAAGTTTGCCCAAGTCTTGTCCCAAGGCAGGCTAGTCCTGATCTATATCTGCAATTTCACGTTGCATAACTGAGTGCCATGCCCCTTATATTCCAGCCCTGGACGCAGAGGGAGGACCTAATTGTCATGAGTTTTCTTGGCCACTGGGCTGACTTTGTTTTCAGCTAAGAACTGAGAAGAAATTAGAATGCGGAAAAAGCAATTGGGCTACAGATAAACACATACAGAGACACACACACTCATGCACACACACACACACACACACACACACACACACATACACAGAGAGAGAGACAGACAGAGACAGAGGACAGAGACAGAGACACAGAAAGGGACAAGGACAGACAGAAACTACAACCATTTTTCTCCCCACCCCCAAGATTTCTTCTTTTTGTTTGTTTCTTTTTTGTTTTTCTTTTTTTTAAAATAATTTCCCCAAGTTCTTTAGCTCATAGGGATGTTTGGAGTGTTAGTTGATGGATAACAATCCACAGAATCATTGTTATCATTCCTAAAGGCAACTAGGTCCCAAGATAACTGCATCTCAATATGCTGACTCCAAAATAACAGCTTTTCTTGTCTTTTTTCTTATTTTTTTGGGGGAAAATAGAAGCTAGTGTAAAACAAGAATTATGGGGGATGTCATAGTATTTGAAGAAGGTTTTGTACATAGTTCAGCAGAGAGAAGGCCAGACCAGAATGTTGCCAATCATGCTAGTAAATGTATAATCAGATTACTTTCCAAACAACCAAAATTATACATAGTGAACCGTGAAGTGCAGTTCTGGATAGTTTACTCTTAAACCAACAAATTGCATTTCTTTCTAATTTTTTTCACAATGTACTCAGTATAAAGTTAGTGAAGAAGGGAGATTCACTTTGTCTGTACCAGCACATAAAGAATACAGAATAATTACAAAATCCCAGACCAAAAATATTAATTCACAAAGGGCTAGTTAACCACTGTCAGCACCGCCATTGACTTTTTAATTTGTGTGTACCAGCACTAGCTTCAAAGACAGAGACATGAAAACTACATGCTGCACAATGTCTTGCCAGCCAAGAAAAAATTAGGATTCAGAAAAGGCACTTGGGCAATGGATACACACACACACACACACACACACACACACACACACACACACACACTTTGGGATAGAACATGGGGTTATCCCATTTATGTGTGTAAGTTATTTGATATAGATATAAGTATCTATATTAGAGACTGAGGTTTTTGCTTAAGCATTAGATGCTTTGATTTTCCTCACATTCATAATCTAAGCCCCAGCTTTCTTGTCGTCAAAGGAGAACCGATCCAGCTACTTAACAATGAACTCCCTTCTATCTGGGTTGATTATCTATATTTTGTGGCAAATCTTGCCTTCAATCTTATTATAGCTAAGTCTATTTTTAGATAAGTATTGGATTTAATAGATTCTTTGAACTCTGTGAGTTTTGTGTACATTGAAGCAATTTTGCTACCCAAATATTCTTTTTGAGTTCTTATCAGTTTCATTTTGCATCTCGTCCTCTCACCTCAATCGTTCTAGAAGTTTTACAGCAGGATTGAGATAAATGTTCATCAGATTAAGAGAGGAGATTGTGCAACATACTGTAGTCTCTGAAAATAGCCAAGTAGGGACCAAGGACAGAATTTTATATTCCAGAGATGAGTAAAGCCAAGACACTATATCGTTTATTTATTTTTTTCCAAAGTGAAGCTGTTCAGAGCTTCATATTACTTGCTATCTTGGTTATTATTTATTTTGACAAATTTCTATTAAGAAATCAAATTAATAATGAGATAAAAGACCCATATTAGAAGTATAGTTATCATTTTTATTTTATGTATTGGATCAGTTATCCTTTCGCCTCCCTTTGAGTATGAATAAAAAAAACCATCCACCAGACCCAGAATTAAGAAAAGTTACACATCTCTGTGGAAACAGAGGCATGGAAAAACAGTCTGCTCAAATGATAGTTACTGAACGGTAAAGGAACTGAAGCCTCTGGCTGACTTTGCTGCTTTCTTGTGAGATGAACTCTGTATTATAACTCAACTGCTATATATTTAAATATGTATATTTCTAAAGGTTTCAAGAACACACAGAGGCTTTGAAAAATGTAATGACTTGGCTGTTACCTATGTGAGACTAAATCTTGTTGGCCTGAGATAGGTGTCAGGACACATTTTTTTTTAAATTCCCATTAGGTTGTTTATTTATTTATTCTACATACTTATTGCATCCCTCTACTCCAGACTATTTTTTTTTAAAACAAGAGTTCTAATTAAAGCTGAGGGTCATGGTCTGTGGACTGTCTGAGTGATAGTAGTTTATGGGCAAGTGAGGAAACACACTGAAGCGTAGAAAGCAAAGGCTCAGTAATTGAATAGTTTGAGCTGCAGTCTCTCCATGTTGGTTGTGGGCAAGGTGTTTAAACTAGGGTTTCTAACTTCTATATAAAATATACATTATGAGGTGGAGGTATGGGCTTTTGATTATCATTAAGCTTCTTAAAACATTTACAATGCTAAAGAAATGTTGGGTGCATAGTAAGTTCTCAGTCTGCATTGCTTCTTATTAGTGCAGGGCAAGTAACTCATCATTAACTCAAATACGTATGCAAACACCACAAAACAGATCAGAAATACTGTCTCCCTTGATTTGCAGAGAAAACCCAGTGACCTATCTTTTATTTCTAACACCTGTTGGTTTCTCTTTTTATTTTAACTTTAAAATAATTTCTCCAAATTCTCCAGCAGTAGTTCCTGGGCTCCCACATTCCCCTCTCCATCCGAAAGAACAGTAATCTATTTTTCTGTCGCCTGTATTTCCCACTGAGTAGACCTGATTGTGGAGCATTAAATTGGGTCAGTTGGGGGAAGAGAAAAGAAGTGTGGGAGAAGATAAAAGGCTTTTACTGAAATCTGAGATTAAATTCTCACCAGTTTGTGGAAGTGTCATCGGGCCCTTTGTTCTGCATGTTTTCTTTAGCGCTAGTGCAGCTACCTGACATAAAGGTGAATTATTTAAGTGACACTATTTTACCACTCTTAGAATAGTCATCATTCCTTCTTGTTTTCTAGTGATGACAGGCAAGCACCTCAGAGAAATATTCAAAAGCCTTTGTAGTAGAAAAGAGCTGAAAATGAACCAGTATCTCCTATTAAAAGAAATACTGACTGAATCACATGGGGGAGAGTGTGGAGTTCACCTCCAGCTGTTCTGTTTCTTGATATATTAACTGGAAAAATGGACTTTATAAAATATCCAGAAATTCAGTGTTTCAGGATGGTGCAGGAAAGACATTCAGAACAAGCCTGGAAAAGAATCTGCTCTGCACTGCAGCTCCATTTCACAGTGCAGGCATTTCCCTTGTGTCCTTTATTACACACAAGATTCTTCTGAGCTGAGGATGATATGAAGTTAAAAGAGCAATGGGAAGGGAAGATTAACTGTCTTGTCAGCATAAAATTTCTAAGCAAATAGATGGAACTTGAAGCTATCATCCCGAGTGAGGTAACTTTAGTCACAAAAGAACACTCATGGTATGTACTCACTGAGAAGCAGATAGTAGCCCAAAAAGCTCAGAATACCCAAGAAACCATCCACAGAACTTATGAAGCTCAAAGAGAAGGAAGGCCAGAAAGTGGTTGCTTCAGTCTTTCTTAGAAAGAAGAACAAAACATTTTCAGGAGGAAATAAAGTGACAAATAAAGAACCAGGGGTTGGAGAAATGCTCATCCAGAGACTGCCTTACCTGGAGATCTACACCATATGCAGCCACCAAATTCAAGCATTATTGCTGATGCCAAGAAGTACTTACTGTCAGGAACCAGATACGGATGCCTCCTCAGAGGCTCTGCCAGAGTCATACAAATACAGCTGAGCATACTTGCAGCTAACCATCAGACTGAACATGGGGACCCAATGACGGTGCTAGAGAAAGGACTGAAGGAGCAGCAAGAGTTTGAAACCTCATGGGAAGAACAGCATTATCAACCAATGTAATCCTTCACAACTCCCATGAATTAAAACACCAACCACTGAGCACATAGAGACCCATGACTTCAGTTGTATCTGTAGCAAAAGACAGATGTGTCTGGTTTAATATGAGAAGAGTCCTTTGGTCCAGTGAGGGCACATTTCCCAATGTAGGAGAATGCCAAGGCACTGAGGTGGAGATGATGATTGGGAGAGGGTACACTTTTATGGAGACAAATTGAGGGGAAGGGGGAATGAGAACATGGGAGAGGGAAATGGATACATTTGAAATGTAAATACAAAGATTATCCAATAAAATAATTTAAAAAATAAAATTCTTTATCCACAAACTGGCTGACTGTGGGCCTCCTTTTGCTCCCACTTGTTTCTTGGAAAAACATTTCTGTTCATGATTGGACAAAGCACCTAAATTAGATCTCTGGGCTATCAAATCTTTGGTTCTTGGCCATCTAAACCCTGTCAGGTATTTGTTTCCTCTCATGAAATGAACCTCAAGGCAAACCAGATATGTGTTGGCTACTCCCACAGGGTGTGTGCCAACACTGCCCCAACATATTTTATGGAATAAACAAAATGTTGGACAAA
Organism: Micromys minutus; assembly: GCF_963924665.1. Taxonomy (NCBI): domain Eukaryota; kingdom Metazoa; phylum Chordata; class Mammalia; order Rodentia; family Muridae; genus Micromys; species Micromys minutus. The sequence continues at coordinate 35,244,834 of NC_137960.1, read as the reverse complement.
AGTTTTGTGGTTGTTTTGGTGTCCATACTTCATTTTTAGTTGCCCCCTGAGGAATACCTTCTCATACCAAAGAGACTAGAACATAGAAGTGAAGATTCCATACAGACACCAGCTCAAAATCTCTATGTTTAATGGGCTGTGTGAATGCTATTCTTCGCTGTAGGGCACCACTGCCAGATTGCAGAGAATAACTTTATGTTCTAGAACCTTCCTGGGTTGTTTGAGGGATCTTGAGAGGACCTTCTCTTAGCCAACAACTCAATTGAAGACAACACAGTCTTACCACTAGAAATTTTGCCTTGCTTAAAAAGATGGCAAGTTGAAATTCTATATTTTCCATTAATAGCCTCACTCGGATCACCCTCATAATTACAGGAAGTTTCCACTGCATCAAGTTTCCATACTGTTCTATCAAGTGCCCCCAATTCCATCCATCTCTTCTGTACTTTTCTCACAACCTAATATCTCTCACTCTAGTCTCCAGCACACTTACTCAGTTCACCTGCAAAAATCTATTATATAACCTTCTCAGGAGAGAACCATGTAACTCTCTTATTTATTTAACTCTCTTAATTCAAAAATTGTAGCTTGGCTATCATTTACTGATCAGCTAATATCCACTTTTATGTGAGGACTTACCATATTTGTATTTCTGGAACAGTGTTAACATACCCAGGATGTTTTTTTTTTTTTCTTTTTATCTTCTCACCTGCAAATTTCATCATATCAATTTCTTTTAAGAGCTCAATAATACTCAGTTGTGTAAATGTACTACATTTTCTTTATCTATTATTTTCTCTAGAGACATATAGGTTGATTCTAACTTCAGTCTATTGTGAACAGATCAGGCATGACCATGGTTGAACAAGTATCTCTATGATAGGATGAAACATCCTTTGGGTGCATGCCCAAGACTGGTACAGCTAGACCTTGAGGTAGATTGATTCTCAATTTTCTGAGAAACTTCCATATTAATTTCCAAAGTGGCTGTACAAGTATACATCCCAACTAACTATAGAGAACTGTAAGAATTTTGGTTTTTTCAAAGACACAAAAAGTTATGAAATTTGTTTTTGTTTTAATCCCAGATGTGGGATATGAACTGCCTCAGATTGTCCACAGCAGCTAACTATGATTTGTCTTATGTTCTGGCAGGGCTGGTGCTAGTTCCTCCTGATTTGTTGCTGGTGCCTGCTGGTTGCTGGTTGCTGCTGGTTACTGGTTGCTGGTTGCTGGTTGGATGCTGCTGTTTAAGTAGAGAAAAATTGAATTTGCATCAAGAAACTCAATGACCCCAATCAGCAAGAAGTAGTCCAGGTATGTATGCCACTTGTCCACACTACCCTTTTTTATTACCTAGTGTTAGGGAATTGGAAAAGTAAAAGAAAGATGGTAGGAAAAAGAACCCAATAAAGAAGCCAACAACTATTTACAGAAGACTGTTCCTCTTGATCCACATCCTTGCTAACATGAATTGTCCCTTGTGTTATCAGTCTTAGCCATTTTCATGGATAAAATATGGAATCTCAGAGTAGCTTTACCATAATTGCTAAAGATGTCAAATATTTCTTTAAGTGCTTCACAGCCATTTTAGGTTTAACTATTGATAATTTCCTACTTAAATCTATAATCCCTTTGTAATTGGACTGGATTTATTAATGAATACTTCCTTGAGTTCTTTATATATTTTGAATGTAAGTCCTTTATTGTATATTGAGTTGCTAAAAATATTTTTCCATTCTGTAGATTGCCATTTTATGAAATTAATGTGTCATTTACCATACAGAATCTTTTCAGTTTCATGAGATCCCATTTTTTAATTTTTTAGCTTAGTGCCCGTGTGTTTGTGTGTTTTCAGGAAGTTGTCTCCTGGGACAGTACAATTAATCCTATTCCCTACTTTTATTTTATCATGTTCGTTGTATCTATTTTTTATGTTGAGATTGTTTATCCACTTTTATTGAGTTTTGTATGGGGTGGTAAGTATGAATCTACTTTCATTATTCAGCATGCAGACATCCAGTTTTAAGAGCACCATTTGTTGAAAAAAAAAAAAAAACTGCCATTTTCCCCAGTATGTATTTTTGGCTTCTTTATAGAAAATAAGGTTTCCGTAGATGTGTAGGTTCATGTCTGGTTCTTCAATTTCATCAATATATCTGTCTACTTTTATGCAATATCATATCATTTTATTATGATAGCTTTGTAATATAATTTAAAATCAGGAATTGTGATACCTCCAGCAATTCTTTACCATTAAGGAATGTTTAGCTATTCTTGTTTTTATTTTCTTTTGATTTTTTTCATGTGAAGTTAAAAATGATCATTTCAAGGTCTATAAATAATTGTGTTGGAATTTTATGAGAATTGCACTGATTCTGTAGATTGCTTTTGGTAGGGGGCCAGTTTACTATGGTAATGAATATGAGAGATATTTACATCTTCTGATATCTTTTTAAATTTATTTCTTCAAAGACTTGAAAGGTTTATTATACAAGTAGCTTACTTGTTTTGTTAGAGTTACTCTAAAATATTTTATATTATTTGGGATTATTATGAGAGATGTTGTCTTCATGATTTCTTTATTAGCCTGTTTGTCATTTGTTTATATGAGGGCTACTAATTTTAGTGAGTTAATTTTGTATGCAACCACTTTCTTGAAAGTGTTTATCAGCCTTAGGAGACTGTGATGGAATATTTAGGGTCACTTACATATACTATCATATCATTTGCAAAGAAGGAGCCGTAGATTTCTTCCATTCAACTCTATCCTCTTGATCTCCTTCGGCTATCTTCTTTCTCTAGCTAAAACTTCAAACACTACTTTGGTATAGGTATATAGGGAGAGGTTACAACCTTGTCTTGTTCCAGATTTTAGTGGAATTGCTTTGCTTTCTCTCCATTTAACTTGAAGTTGGCTATAGGATTGCTGTAAGTTGTCTTCATTATGTTTTTGTGTGCTTCTTATATTCCTAATTTCTTTCTATGAATACCATGTTAATGCAATATTAAAGTCAGATGAACACACAGCATAAATAAGAATCAGAGATGTATCACAAATGTCCTCCTCATCCCCTGGATCTGTTAATCTTTCTCCTTTTCTTCCTCAGTGCTTCCTGGATCTAGGAGAGAGAAAGCATGAGAGTATCAACATTGTCCCTTCCTGGGCTGAGCACTCCATTGTCACTTATTCTGTGTACCTTGATCACTTTGAGTTGTCTTTGTATCACTTTTTATCATGTTTTGAACACTTACTTCAAGTGTGAACTACAAGTCCATTATTTTGTATATATTTTTCAACACAGAAAGGAAGAAAAATATGGTAAACAAAATAAGCCAGACTCAGAAAAATAAATATTGTATTTTCTTTGTTTGTGAAATCCAGACTTAAATATGTATTTGCATATATAAAACATATCCATATCCATATACATATACATACACACATATACATCATATACACATGTGTTTTTACATATATACATACACATCTAAACATTTGCACAATATATGAATATACATAAACATATATGTATATATACACATCTATACATATATATGACATTAAAGAGCAATAGTTTGGTGCAGCTTGCTCCTCGACCAGCGAGGAAAGACGACTACCACCAGAGGATTCTTCTCAGATCATGCTTTATGGGAGCCTCTTGATTGAAGGGGAGAGCAGGAAGCAAGAGACCAGAACTATCCTAGCTGTCTGCTTATATAGGGAGAAGTGCATATGGGCTTGCCATGATTGGTTGTCACCAGTCTGCTGACACCAGAGGCCTCGGGATTGGCCGGAGATAGGTTATGTACTTCGCATGCGCAGGGTGCAGCGCAGTAGCTGACAGGAACATTACTATATATGGAGTTGTTTACCTCAAACCGTGAGGGAGCCAGCACCATCTTGTCTGCATTCGGCTCCCCACAGTTTGGGAAAGGACAATGACCAATAAAAGAGAGGAAAAGGAACACAGAGGTTAATTAGGATGAAGACATTAATGTACATTACATAAACACATACATAACTGCATAAAAATGTCCTAATGAAAGCCATGTGTAATGATTATATACTAGTAATACATTTCTTAAACTCTATATGCCCATGACAATATTGTTTTATCATGAAGACTAACAAAGGTTATCGTCTTTTAGTATAATTACTTTCTATTTGTACATCTTTCTATGGAGAAAGTTCTATTAAAGTTTTTGTCCAATTTCAGAAAACAGGTAATTTGGTTTTATTGTTGTTGTTGTTGTTAAGATGTATATGGTTTCTATATAGTCTAGATAGTAAACACTTATTAGATATATGACTTACAAATATGTTCTCCCATTGCATATGCCATCTTCTCAATTGTTACTTTTATTGTGTAGAAGTTTTTATATTTGATGGAATCAGTTTGTCTATTTTCTGTGTTTTTGCTTTCATATAAAAACATGTTACTAGATATAATGCTATAAAGGTTTTATATGCTTCTTTCTATAAACTTTAAAGTTTTGGTTTACATGTTCAATCTGGAATTGAATACAATGGTACAAGTTAATTGCATATATGAATATTCAATATTTTCAACACCCATCTACTGAAGAAAAAAAGGCTGGGTTTTGTTTCCTTCTTGTTTTTGCTTGGTTTTTGTTCCTAACCTTACAGTATCACCTTAGAGCATTTACTGAGGATTGTTCAGCAATATTTAGGTAGCCTAAATTTCTGGCCTTTTTTTCTGTCTTGGTGGTCTATATTTTTATCTATACCATATGGTTTTGATTATTGTAGGGACTATGAACTGTATAATTTTATCTTGCCACGGTCATGCATTGAATTCCTTATCTTTAGTGTGACTGTTAGAGACAGGATCTGTGTGGAGGTTATAATGGCTGAATGAACTATCAAGAATGGTTATCAAGAATGGCACTCTAAACCAGAAATGGCAACACTTGTGTTAAAAAGAACTGTTTTGTTTTCTAAATATGAACATTGAAGAAATTGTCAAAGCCCAAGGAACAGATATGGCTGGCTTCATGTCAAGCAAAGGGATTTGACCAGGATGTAAGTGTCTGGCACCCTCATCTTAGGTGTTTCAGACTCTGAAACTGTGAGAAAGTCAGGGTCTATCACTTATAGACATATTTTATCACTTAATAGAATATATTTTGTGGTATTTTGTTTTATCAGTTCAATCAGTTTAGAACCATGGCTACAAGTCAGGAAATGTGTGGTCTCCAGATTTATTTATCTGTCTTAAAATTGCTTTGCAACTCAGGGTTCTTTGTGGTTCTAGGAGAACATTAGTATGATTCTCATATTCGACCCTAAACTATGTTATTGGTATTTTGATAGAAATGTTACTGAATCTGTAGCTCAGTCGGTATGCTGAACATTTCAACAGCACTCAGCCTTCCAATCCATGAACCTAGGATAATTTCCCAATCATTAATATTCACTTCAGTTTATTTTAGCAATATGTTGGAGTTTTAAAGTTATAATTCTGTTACATTAAAGTTAATTATTGAGGTTCTTTTCTCTTTGGTGCTAATGTAAATAGATTTTTAATAATTCAGTCAAGCTATTTTTATTAATTTTTAAAATACATTTTTTGTTAATGCTGTAACTTACAACATTGATGTATTTATTTATTAGTTATTACAATGTGTGTATGAGACCTTGAGGTTCTTCTATACAAGAAACCATGCTATCCGTGAACAGAGAACATTTTGATTTCATCTCTTCTGTTAGAAATATGATCTTTCTTTTTCTTGCTAAGTATTCTCAACTAGAATATTCAACACAACGTTGACTTAAAAGTGCAGTCAGAGGCATCTTTGCATTGTTCATGATCATAGGACTTCGGGTCATTACCATGATTCCTTTCCTTCCTTTTCTTTCTCAGTGTTATTTACTAGCAAAAAAACAAAAAAAAAAACAAAAAAAAAAAAACTATAGCACAGCTGTAGCTTTTGAAGGTGGAAAAAGGGTTCTTGAATGAAGGAACATAGGTGGCTTCTAGACCAATAAAGTCAGGGAGAGTATTCTACCTGAGATTTTTCAGAATTTGACAAGACTTTGTCCAAAATATTGATAGAGCTATAGAGAGGCCATGATGAACTTCTCACAAAACTGTGTGACGATATAATTAGTATTGTTATCAAAGGTTGGGGCAAACTCTTGTATAAGTTAAGAAAATGAATACATTTTTGTCTGTCGTCATATTGATAGTTTTTCTCCAAATTAGCAGAATTGTTTAAAAGAGAATCTCTTGTCCTCTACACTTTCCAGAATCCCATACCTCCATCCCCATCTACCCACTCAGCTGAGGAGTGTTTAATCCTCCCTAATATGACTTTCCAGTAAGGCACTGGCTAATGAGGTGAGACATTTATTCTTTATTAGGCTCTAAAGAGAGTGAGGTTTTGCTACATTTATTGACTTGCCCAAGATAACATGAATAACTCTTTCAATTCAAACTCAAGGCTGCTTCCAATAAGAAGCATATAAAAACGTAAGATTAACTTAGTTGGATATCAGTTTTGATGTACTTTAAAATTCCATTATCAGTTCCTATTTGTAACACAAGTGTGGATAAGCCACTTTGATTGTTAATGCTCATGTTTTCTGCAAAATGAAAAACAAATGAGTAAGTCGATGGTGTGAGGGCAAGTGAGAAGCAAGCAATGCTCCCGAACATGTCTTGGGAAATATTTATAAACAAACACTATGACTGCACCCATTATTGTAGACAGGATATTCGGGTCTGTAGGTGCATTCCTTTTAATGAGCATGATATTTAGTAAATAACCATTACTACATAGTGGTGTCAGAGCTCCTTAGTACAAGGAATAGTTAACAGTGGTAGACGGGCTCTTGTTATAGAGAATGTTGACCTCAAGTATCACATGCTCGGTATCTCATTACTGAGAAGTTATTCTGCCCTGCTACAATTCCACAGATGTTTCACAGATGTCATTAAGGAGATATTTCTATTGCTTGTTATTAAGCCAACTTCTGTGCGCTGTGGCATTTTACCATCATATATTAGTGAGAACATTATAGAATTGTAAATAAATATGTTTGTGGCAATCAAGATGAAGAGGAGATCTATAAAAATGGTTATAAAATTCTAATTAACATTTTAACAACAAAAAAGCTTGCTGCTTTGATACCACATGTCTGAGTTAGTAGATGAAATGAAGAATTTCCAAGTGGGTAGAAGAGTGAATGAAACTCTGTCACCAATATTTAATGGGATGTGTCATATTTTACCACCATTTGAAAGGAAGCAAACAGGGGTTACCATAGAAATCACCTTGACAGGAAACCTCATAAGATGCAAAACAACTATATTTTAGACAGTCTCATAGGGGTTAGTGAGAAGTCCAACTACTGTTTCCATGTAATCTCCTGACAGAGGAGTAAAAAATGAGAATGCATTTATGTAGGAGTAGCCATGTTTGTCTAGTATATCTGAAAATTACAAGAAGGGCATAGAAGTTCTGAAGGCAACTACAGGCTTATTGCTTTATATCATAATTACTCTTTGATAATACCATAAATGCTAATATTATTTATAGGTTTAACAAAGCATCTGTCACAGTCTTGCTAAGCAAAGGCATGGCAACCTCAGTAATGCTCTTACTATTTAAATTTAATGTGCTATTTTGCATTTTAGTGACAGTGTTCTTTTGTTTCTTGGCTTTGGCATATTTAAACTATGTATTTTAGTGACCTGAACTTGCACAAATTAGAATAGTTGCATTCCCAAACCAATTATATTTTACATTTTTTATTATTATTACAGAAAGGAGATATTTTTAATCCTTGAACAAAACCACTCATACATAGTCATCTTTATTCCATAGTAAGAATACAGTCACTAAGCTGCAAGAAGATCACACTTATTACAAGGCCTCTTTCCATAAAATGAGGTGGTAGTGTAAATTTCTTTGCCCATTACAACAGGGAGAATTGCAATGTGAGTTTCAAAAGAGCTTGAAAAATCATTATCTGTCAAACTAAGGAGAAAAAAGAAACCATTGTAGACATGTAAATGCTAAAAAAAACCTTATAATAATTATTTGAGAAAGTCTGGCACAATCTTTATTACTTAAAATGATTGGACAATATTTAAATCAGATAAACAGTACTCTAGTCACACAAATATAAACCCAGAGAAAGTCCTCAAATTGCACTTTATGATCAGTTAGTAGGAAGGAGGAAAAGAAAATTGGAAATAAAGAAGAAAAAGGAGAAGTAAACACCAAGAGAAATGAATAAATCCAGAAAGTTTTGTCTAGGGATAAATGGGACAGGGGAAAAGTATAATGAAGGGTGAGAATTCTCATCCCCTTAAACTACTGGACTTAAAAACTCCTGGAGTTAAAAAAAAGGCTCCATTGTTCAGAGATTAAACCAAAGACAAAGACATAAAACAAACAAATAAACACTGAAACAAATTTAGAGGAAGAAGCGCTTCTGTCTCTTTGAGACCAGAGCTCATTGTTTGTCTCATGTCATTGCACCAGGCCTTGGTTTGTACAGTTAGAACTGTACTTTCAGTCCCTTTTAGTGTTCTATAAACTCCTATCTCAGCTTTTTAATCTTTGCAATTCAAATCTTCTAAGCACAAAGAATTGAAATTCCCAGGGAAAAATACTATGAAGAGAAGCTGACTATCCTGCAGACACAGAAGGAGTTTTAGTAAACCCCTCTTTGAAACCCATAAGAAACAGCCAGAAGAACAGGAGATTTGAAGAAGCCAGAGAGCATATTTTAATAAATATGGGGGGAGGCTTGAATCCATCTGACAGTGAATATTGTTTCAGGGTACACACAAGTTATTTTTGAAAATTCCTCTTCTGCGAGAATATAGTGGAAATAACAAATTGCAAATATGTGAGAAATTAGAAAAAAAATGGAAATATTCTCTTCTTCCCCATTATGCAGGATGCTTGCTGTGGATAACTTATAAATAGCTTGTGTTTTAAGTAGAAAATTCATTATAAATGGAGAGGTATTGATGACTCATTAATTTCAGTTATCATATGCAAAGCCTTAGGGAATGGAATTCAAGTAGCTCTCAGAGAACAGCATAGTTTGGATTTCCATATTGTGACAATCAGTTTGTGAGGAAAGAGGAAAAGAAAATTGGAAATAAAAGGAGAAAAGAAGTTAACATCAAGAAAAATGAACAAATACAGAAATATTTGTTAAGAAGAAATGGGAGTATTTAAATATAATTTAGTAAATTAAAAATTCATAAAAACAACAAAGAAAATTAGGAATTGAGAAGTAAGAACATTAGAGAAGTTGAAAATTAAATGTAGGAAAAATGTCTTGAAAGAGATATCATATTACCTTTAAGTGTAATAAATTAAATTTCTCTTAAATAAAGAAATATCACAAATAAAACTGAAGCTAATTTTAAAAGAATAATGACATAGTCAAACGTGTTCTCAACATAATTGTAGGGTAACCAATATAGGTTCAAGTAAACATGTCATTTGTAAACTAAGAGGTAGTTCTAAACTTTGATACAAGATATTAGTAGATGTCAAAAAATCAAAAGAACTTTCAATAATCATTATTTCCATAAAATCTTTAACTCAAAAGAAATGTAAAAATAACTTAGGATTATAATGTATAGGGACTCAAGGGGAAATTGATAACAAGGAAGAAATACTTAAGTTATTGAAACTCTCATCCACACGACTTACTATAAAGGCTTGTTCATTTTTACATTATTTAATTACTTAGTAAAATAAGTATAGGAAAATCTTATGCAAATGTCTCATAGTATAAACAAGGAAAGGCTACTGAATAATATGGCTATTGATAATGTACTGGTTGGCTTACAGAAAAAGAACTTTAGACTCAATGCTGAAAACACGACATACTTCAGACACAGGAATTTGAAGAATCATTGAATTGAGGTAGAAGAACTTGCATGGAAGACTCTTGACTAAGGATTAGTCTTCACAATACTGGAGAGAACCATGTAAGCTGCAAGGAGTGAAAGCAATAAAGTCTTAACCAGCCATAATGCCTTTGAACCAACAAACTTGGTCAGGATGGCAAGGTATTCCTGAAGGTGTCACTTACCCTGAGGTTATCCAATTGCCATCTCCATAGACAGAAGGCCTACTCAACAAGAGGGAATTCACCAGCACTGTAAACTTAGTCAAGTACTGTGGTTGGTGAGCCCATGCAACCCAGAGGAGACCCTCCCATTGCCACTATGACTGCCTAACCATTATACTTTTTAACTGTACTCTAAACATACCTTGGTACCCAAATATATGTATAGCTCTCAACACTCATCAGAGAAGCTCTTCCTTTTCTCATCTTCTCTTTCCCCTTCAGTTGCAGGTGATTACAGAAAGCTACAGTTAGTCAAAATGCATAAAAGTGACCATGGGTTTTCCATCTATATTTAATACATCTACAATAAAATCTATACTTAAGACCCAGAGGTGGCAGAGAGATTGTAAAGATCAATGGACCAGAATGGGATGCATGCTGAGAAATATTATCTTCTCAAAACAAACAAACAAAATCAGGAAGAGTATGAGAACCAGGGTACAGGATATGGTCAAAATACATTATATGAAAAATTTAAATAATGAAATATTACATTAAAAAAGCTACCAAATGCAAAAATGCATTTTATGTTAGTGTTATATTTAATTCACTAGAAATCAAAGAGAGGATTAGAAGAAATAGTAACACCTTACAGGTAAGAAACATGATGAGGGATCCAGCAACCCAGGCCTGGTGAGACTGCACTGCACGTAGTCAGGGATCAGAGAGATCTGTGCCGATCACTTTGAAACTGTACCTCCCATTGGTTCAGGGGAGCAGGAACCCTGCCTTAGGGTCTCGGTTTCCACCCGGATGGCCCTTGCGTACAGAACAGGCACTCAGGCTATCTGTCACCAGGAACAGCAGAGATCCAGGGACATAGGCCTGGTAAGACTGGGTTTCGAGTAGCTGGGGCACAGAGAGGTCTGGGTTGAGCACCTGGAAAGTGCCCCCCCCCATTGATTCAAGGGAGCAGGAACTCTGCCTTAGGGACTTGGTTTCCAACTGGAGGACCCTTGCATGCAGAACAGGTGCTCAGGCCATCTGCCACCAGGAACAGTAGAGATCCAGGGACACAGGTGAGGTACATGGAAGAGACAGGGAACAATCACTGACTACAAGATGGCAAGAGGAAAGGGAAAGAACGTACTCCAGGGAAACCAAGACAATCTGGCAACACCAGAACCCAGTTTTCCCATCACAGCAAACAGCAGAAAGCCAAACACTCCAGAAAAAGAAGACTCAGACCTGAAATCATACCTCAAGATGATGATAGAGATCCTTAAACAAGAACGGGAGGAAAAGCAATCCCTATCAAAATTCCAACCCAATACTTCACAGAGTTGGAAAGAGCAATGTGCAATTTCATCTGGAATAAAAAAAGACCTAGAATAGTGAAATCCATCCTCAACAACAAGAAAACATCTGCGGGAATCACTGTCCCTTATCTCAAGCTATATTACAAGGCAATTGTGCTAAAAACTGCATGGTACTGGTACAGAGAAAGGCACATGGATCAATGTAATAAAATAAAAGATCCAGAAATGAGCCCTCACATATATGGTCACTTGATTTTGACAAAGGAGCTGTAAACATTCAATGGAAAAAGGACAGCCTCTTCAACAAATGGTGTTGGTCTCACTGGCACTCAGTATGCAGAAGAATGAAAATAGACCCTTTCTTATCTCCTTGTACAAAGCTCAAGTGCAAGTGGATCAAAGATTTCCACATTATACCAAGTACACTGAAACTATTAGAAGAGAAAGTAGGGAAAACCTTAGAACACATAGGCACAGGAGAAAATTTCCTGAACAGAACACCAATGGCTAGTGCTCTAAGGTCAAATATTGACAAATGGGACTTAATGAGATTACAAACTTTCTGTAAGGCTAAGGACACTGTCAAGAAAAAACAAAATGGCAGCCAACAGATTGGGAAAAGATCTTTACCAACCCCACATCAGACAGAGGCCTAATATCCAAGGTATGCAAAGAATTCAAGAAATTAGACACCAGAGAATCAAACAACCCTACTAAAAAATGGGGTACAGAGCTAAACAAAAAGTTCTCAATTGAGGAATATTGAATGGCTGAGAAGCATCTAAACATCTTTAGCCATCAGGGAAATGCAAATCAATTCAATTTGGGCTTTCTTGCTCTTGGTGAAGCTAGGAAAACTGGTTCAAGTATTACCCCAGAACAAAAGCCATGCAGCAGCTCCCCTGCTCCACACAGCAGCACAGCTCTCCTAGTGTAGAGAGAATGTCACACAGTGCAGGCTCTGCTTCAGAGTGGCAGAAGCTGGGCTTCCTTTTAATAACAGATGCCACCCAGCTTATCTGAAAAGCTTATCTGATAGTTAAAGATGGCCTTCATGTGGGAGACTCTTAGTTCTTGCCCCTCCCTTCACTTAAGAATTACTGTAAGAGGGAAGGGGATACTATTTGAAATATAAATACATAAAACATCCAATAAAAAAGATTTTAGGAAAAAATTACTGTCAGCCAGTATTACCTCCCTCAGACTGGAAGGTGAGAAGAATTGTTGATGTAAAAGTTGGCAACTGTGTGTGTACACATATGTTTGTGTGCACATGTGCATATGTGTGAGTGTGTGCATGCGTGTGTGTATGTGCATGTGTGTGTGTATGTATGTGTGTGTGTGCTGGTATGTATTTTTTTAATAAGATATTTTCTTTATTTAGGTTTCAAATGCTATTCCCTGTTCCTGTTTCCTCTCCAGAATCACACTATTCTATCCCCCCACTACTTGGATTATGAGGGTCTTTCCTCAGCCAAGCACCCACCCACTACCTGCAACCTTGCCACCCTGGCATTCCCTTACACTGGGTCATCAAGCCTTCCCAGGGCCTCTCCTCTTATTTATGACAGACAATTCACTGCTCCGCTATATATGCAGCTGGAGCCATGGTCTCTCCATCTATACTCTTTGGTTGGTGGTTTAATCTGTAGAAGCCCTGGGGAGGTCTGGTTGGTTGTTATGCTTATTCTTCCTATGTGGTTGCAAACCTCTTCAGCTCCTTCAGTGCTATCTCTAACTCCTATATTGGGGAATGAGTTTTCAGTTCAATGGTTGGCTCCTAGCACCTGCAGAGCTCTGTATTTGTTGGATTCTGGCAGAGCCTCTCAGGAGACAGTTATATCAGGCTCCTGTCAGCATGCACTACTTATTATCCACAGTATTGTCTTGATTTGGTGACTGTATATGGCATGGATTCCCAGGTTGAGGAGTCTCTGGGTGGTCTTTCCTTCAGGCTCTGCTCCACACTTTGTCTCCATATTTCCTTCTGTGAGTATTTTGTTCACCCTTCTAAGAAGGGCTGAAGCATCCACTCTTTGGTCTTCCTTCTCGAGATTCATGTGGTTTATGAATTGTATCTTGGGTATTCCGAGCTTTGGACTAATATCCAGTTACCAGTGAGTGCATACCATATGTGATTTCTTGTGACTGGGTTACTTCACTCAGCATGATATTTTCTAATTCCATCTATTTGCCTAAGAATTTCATGAAGTCATTGTTTTTAAAAGCTGGGTAGTACATAGTTGCATAAATGTATCAATTTTATGAATCCATTTCTCTGTTGAAGCATGAACCTTCGCATTCTTCTTAATGCTGACCACCAGTTGAATCAACATCATTTGTCAAAGATCTTGTCTTTATTTCACTGGATGGTTTTAGCTCCTTTGTCAAAGATCAAGAGACCATAAGTGTTTGGATTTATTTCCGGGTCTTCAATTTTATTCCATTGATCTACCTTCTTGTCTCTGTTTCATTACCATACAGTTTTTTTTTTTTTTTTTTTTGATTCAATATTGCTCTGTAATGCAGCTGGAATTCAGGGATGGTGATTCCTCCCAAAGTTCTTTTATTATTAAAAATATTTTTTGTTATCCTGGTTTTGTTTATTCCAAATAAATTTGTAAATTTCTATTTCTAACTCTATGAAGAATCGAGTTGGAATTTTGATGGGAATTGCATTGAATCTAAGGATTGCTTTTGACAAGATGGCTGTTTTTTTACTATATTGATCCTGCAAATCCATGAGCATAGGAAATCTTTTCATCTTATGAAATCTTCTTTGATATCTTTCTTCAGAGACATAAATTTCTTATCATACAGATCTCTCACTTACTAGGAGAGAGTCACACTAAGTTATTTTTATTAATTGTGACTATTGTGAAGGGTGTTGTTTCCCTAATTTTTTTCTTAGCCATTTATCCTTTGAGTAGAGGAAGGTTACTGATTTGCTTGGGTTCATTTTATATCCAATCACATTGTTAAATTTATTTATCAGCTGTAGTAGTTCTTTGGTGGAATTTTTGGGGTCATTTAAGTAAAATATCTTATCATCTGCAAATATTGATATTTTGACTTCTTTTTTGATATGTATCCTGTTGACCTCCTTTTGTTGTTTAATTGCTCTGGTCAGGACTTCCAGTACTGTATTGAATACGTAGGGAAGCCTATCTAGTCCCTGATTTCAGGGGGATTGCTTCAAGTTTCTGAGCATTAAGTTGATTCTGGCCATTTGTTTGCTATATATTGTTTTCACTGTGTCTACTCCTTTTTTGTGTATTTGCTTCTTTTTGTTCTAGAGCTTTCAGGTGTGCTGTCAAGTGGCTGATGAATGCTCTCTCCAGTTTCTTTTTGGAGGCACTCAGAGCTATGGGTTTTTTTCCTCTTAGTACTGCTTTTATTGTATCCCATACATTTGGGTATGTTGTGCTTTCATTTTCTTTCTTTCTTTTTTATTGAAAAACTTTATTTTAAGAAACAAAGATAAAGGTACAAATTTTTAAGCATTTTTGCACAAAAGTATACAAATACATTTTTTAAGGTTGCAATTAAGTATTTGTGTATATGTAACAATAATATAGGAAAAGAGGCTATTAATTTGAGGGGATAGGAGAGAAACTGGGCGGGGCCATAGGGAGAAAAGGGGGATGTGATACAGTTCTATTTTAATTAAAATATATTCTTTTTTTCTTGAACTTCACACAGTCTGTGAGTTGTTTCTGGGGTGTTCAGAGCTTTCTGGGGTTAGTATCCCATTATCAGTGACTGCATAGTATGTCTGTTCTTTTGTGACTGGGTTATCATTAAATTGTAAAAGATCTTAAATTTCTTTTTTTATTTCTTCCATGACTCAGTTATCATTGAGTAGAGCATTGTTAAGCTTCCATGTGTATGTGGGCTTTTTGTTGGTTTTGTTGTTATTGAAGACCAGCCAATTTCTGTGGTGATCTGGTAGTAGACATAGTGTTATTTTAACCTTCTTGTATCTGTTGAGGCCTCTCTTGTAACCATTTATGTGGACAGTTTTGGACAATGTACCACAAGGTGCTAAGAAAGAGGTATATTCTTTTGTTTTAGATTGAAATTTCCTCTTGACATCTGTCAAAATCCTTTTGTTTCATAACTTATGTTAGTTTTACTGTGTCTCTGTTTATTTTCTCTTACCTTGATCTGTTCATTGCTGATTGTGGAGTGTTGAAATCTCCCACTATTATTGTGTGAGGTGCAATGTGTGCTTTGAGCTTTAGTAAAGTTTCTTGTATGAATGTGTGTACTATTGCATTTTGATCATAGATGTTCAGATCTGAGAGTTTATCTTGGTAAATTTTTTCCTTCGATGAGTATGAAGTGTCCTATTTTTTTTGTTTTTGATATCTTTTGTTTGAAAATCCATTTTATTCGACATTACAATAGCTTCTCCACCTTGTTTTTGAGATTATTTGCTTGAAAAAAAAATTCCAGCCTTTTACTCTGACTTAATATCTGTCTTTTTCACTGAGGTATATTTTCTCTATGCAGCAAAATACTTGGTCCTAAGAATCAATTGAGTCTATGTTTTTTAATTGGGTAAATGAGTTCATTGATGTTAAGGGATATTAAGGAAAAGTGATTGTTGCTTCCTGTTACTTTTGTTGTTAGAAGTAAAATTATGTTTATGAGGCTGTCTTGTTCTGGGTTTTTGAAAGATTACTTTCTTGCTTTTTCTAGGGTGAATTTTTTTCCTTGTGCTAGAGTTTTTCATTTATTATCCTTTGTAGTGCTGGATTTGTGGAAAGATATTGTGTAAATTTGTTTTTCCCATGAACATGTGTATTTGCCTGTGCATGTGTGAATTTACAGGTGCATTTGCTTGTGCATGAGTGTCTGTAATAATATGTGTTGTACATTCAGGCATATGTGCACATCTATATGTATTTTGTGATTACAACACAGCACACTAAATATGTTTATTTAACAGCAGACTAAGGTAAAACATATGAACCAATAGTTGGTAGATTAAGAGCTTTTGTTAAAAACATATGCTAAGTAGTTAAAATGATTCTTTTAAAAGTTAAAGGGAACTATTAAACTATTCGTAAAACAAACAAATCTGAGCCTGCACTAAATTCAAATTTGTCAGACTCTGCTTGTTGTTGTTTTTTGAAGTGTGAATGATGTGGTCTTAGAGGGAAGAAAAACTGGGAAGCTTGTTATTACCTATAATGCAATACCACTTCGCTGCTTTTATGAGCATAGCATAAGGGGGGGGGGGTTGTAAACTTTCCCATGCTGTTTAAAAACAGGCTAGAAATACAGACTTATTTATTCCTATGAAATCATTTGTACCAAAATAACTGATGTTTTAGGCACAGTAATAATTCTTATGCTCAAGTGACACTGCTTCCAATTCAGATTAATGGCAAACATGACCAAATTTTCTGCTTAAAGATATTGTAGAGAACCTTGGCATGTATTCTACTGCATCCTATGCTGTGAGGTCACAAAACACTCACTGTGGAAATGAAGGACAGACACACAGACACCTATTTCAAAAGCATTCTCTGTATTGTGTGGATCCTTCTCTATGACACTAATATCAGTTACTTAAATATTGCTATGGGAGCTGTTGTTACGAAAAGCCATCTTCTCCTTTACATTCTCCTGTAGCCATTGAAGCATTTCTGTGTTCCCATGACAGCCTCTTTTATACTTAGAAACGTTGACTCTTCCCACTACCTGCATTTCTTTTCTCTCCCCATGTGACTACTGGATATTCAATCTACCAGCAACACTTTTCCTGCCTGATAGGTCTTCTTAAAATCATTTGTCTCCCCCTACTCCAGTACTTCAAGTCTCTGTGAGGCTAAGTGCTTCCTCTCCCACTGAGGCCAGACAAGGCACCTCCTGAGAAATGAAGGGGAGGAGGGATGCAGGAATGATTGTGGGAAGGGTGACTGGAAGGGGTACAGTGAGAAAGATGTAATGCCATGCCTGATTATTATAAAAAATTAAATTTTGAGATAAAACATCTTTTTATTTTAAAAAAGTTGCCAAATAGGTGACTCCTAATGGAAGTTTTTCCCAAGCCTGAAGGTAGCTGTTTTTTTTTTTTTTTTTTCCACATTTTCAATATCTCACATGGCTTATATAGTGGGGAGGGAGAGGCAAACAGGAGAGAGGAAAGAGAGAGAAGGGCTAGATAGCTACTAAGTAGAGACAGAAAGGAAGAGAGAGACAGGGAAGGGGAGCAAGAGGGGGAGGGAAAGAAAGAGTTAGAAAGATAATTGAGTTCTGATATCCCCTTATTTTCTTATAGCCAGTAATTTCATCACTTAGGACTGATTTTTATAACTTTATCTAAGCCCAATTTATCATGAAATTTCCTAAATGCCTCTTATCAGGAGCTTGAGCTTTGACACCTGAATTTGGTGGGGGAATCCACAGACATTCAATCTGTAACAGTTCCACTATGTACATTTCCAATATATGTATATATGTATATATATGCGTGTGTGTGTGTGTGTGTGTGTGTGTGTGTGTGTGTGTGTGTATGTCTGTGTCACTGTGTGTGTCTTGGTGTCTCTGTCTCTCTTTCTCTCTGTCTCTGTCTCTGTCTGTCTATCTGTCTGTGTGTGTGTATGCGTATATTATAACTTAGCAGTAGTCCTCTTGATTCTTTCACTGCACTGAATTATTCCAGTGAGGCCAGTCATATTTCAACAGTGGTCACTCCATTCTTCTGGTTGGTGAGTCCAACACATTCTAGTCCCATCTATTTTAGTTAGTGTTTCTATTTCTATAATGAAAAACCATGAACAAAAAGCAAGTTGGGGAAGAAAGGCTCTACTTAGCTCATACTTCCATACTGCTGGTCACCACCAAAGAAAGTCAGGACAGGATCTCAACCAGGACAGAATTTTGGAAGCAAGATTTGCTGCAGAGATCATGGAGGGGTGCTGCTTACTGGCTTGATTCCTATGGCTTTCTCAGCCTGCTTTCTTATAGAACCCAGAACCAACAACCCAGGGGGAAGGCACTACCCACATTAGGTTGGGCCCTCCCCCACTGATCACTAATTGAGAAAAATCAGTAATTAAGATCCACTTACATCTGGATCTCATGGGGGGCATTTCCTAAAGTGAGGATGCCTCCTCTTTGATGACTCTAGGCCGTGTCAAATTGACATAAAACCAGCAGTACACCATCTTTGTGTAATTCTATAGTCTTGTCCCCCTAACAAATCTATTTAAAGCTGAACTATGTGACCATCTGTCACCAGTGGATCTGCTAGTCTAGTTCAAATTCCATGGTTCCTGCCCAGAGAATCCTAACAGTCTTTTGTTATATGAAAGTCTTGCTTTCAAACAGCTGGAAAATATACTTATTAATGTCACTCCTCTGTTTAGAATGTTACAGTTTCCCAATGTGAGCAGATTAAATAAAATCCATCACCTCTTATTGTTTGGGAATATCTCTCTTTAATGGATTTAAAAAATCCCTTACCTCATACTTCTCGCAAGTGACTCTCCAGCCTCATATTTCTGCCAGTCTTTGTGGACACCAAACGTGTATCTGTGGCATGGATTTCCTTATTTTTCTTTTTTGGTCTGATATTGTCTTCTTCAAAAACTTCACGCTGTGATAGATCCTTTGCCTCAGACCTATGTTCAAAATATTATTATCTGACAGCTCCTGATGCCAATTCTTCAAAAATCATAGCCACCCTTCTTTTCCCTTCTATTGATTTTTTTCTTCAAAGTATTTTTTTCCCTAGCCTATAAGAATTTTACTGCTTTTCTTTCCTGCCAGCTCTTGATATCAAGAACTTGAGCTATTTTTCCCATATCTGTCTCTTGTGACCTTTGAGCAGTTCCTAGAACATTTTTGGTGCTGAATAAAACCTTGTTGAATGAACCAATGAATGTTGCCCTTACAATAGAACTGCTGCATTGTGAAAGACTAAGAAAGTAGATATGACAATTAGATTTTCCTGAAAGATTTTTTTGGTTTTTATATGGAAATCTTAAAAACTCAAGAAGTGTAGAATATTGGTCCAAGATCTTCATTTATGACATGTCAATTTAATTTTTCATAAAGCTGGTGCACATGTAAGATACAAAAAATACATTACCTATTTTATTTATATTTTTTAAGAAATTAAAATATGCTTACATTTTTTTTTCTTCTCCTTCTTTCAACTTCTACCCTGGCCCCAGGCTTCCTCTTAAGCTCATATACTTTTTCTTCAATTATTATTTTTATATATGCACATACATAAACATTCATAAATATACTCATTCAATTTCCTGATCCATTTAGTGTTATATGTGTATCTATGATTTTAAAGCTGATCACTCAATGTTTAATAACCAACTGGGCACATTATCTTTAAGGAAGACTGATTCTCCTACTTTCAGTAGTCCTTAGTTGCCTACAGTTCTTTGTCTAGGTGTGGATCCCTATTAGATTCTTTCTTCTATGTTAGAGTCTCTATTGGTGTTTTCACTATTTAGCACTTTATTAGGCAGCCAATTGTTGAGGTATCATGGGTGTAAATATCCTCTTGTCATTTCTAGGTTTCTTGAAATAGACTTTCTGGTATCTACATACAATAATCTTTCTACTTCCTCTACATTTCCTACATAGCTATAACTATAAGAGTTTGGTTGTATCAAGTAGGGTTGAGAATTTGACCATTAGTTGCTCTCTGCATTTTGGCCACTTGTGTCATTTCCAATCCTTTTACTTTGTATTGACCATCCTCCTCCTAACTAGAACTCCCAAGCCCCCATTTCTCCCTGACTTCATCTCTGTCATGTTATTCCCCTCTCTAGTGCCACCCCATGGTATTTTTATACTTTCCTGGTTTTTGCAGTTATTCCCAGTTATGGGCCCATCTGAAGATTTCGAACTGGAAACCATAGATGAGAAAGGACATTTAGCATTTGTCTTTGGGAGTCTGGGTTACCACTTGCAACACAAGACATTCTAGTTTCATCCATTTACCTGAAATTTTCAGTTTTCTTTAAAACTGAATAGTATTCCTTTGTGTGCACACACTTCATTTTTTATTGTTCATTCATCAATTGGAAAAGGGGTGATTTTTGTTTTTCAGTTATTGTAAATAGAACTGCAATGAACATTGATGAGAAAGTACCTATGCAGTAGAATGTTAATTCCTTTGTGCATATGCCAAGGGATGGTATAGTTGAGTCATATTATACATTTATTTTTTATGTTTTTTGAAAGTTCTTCACACTGATTTCCAGAGTGGCTGCCCCCATTTGCAATTCCACCAACAGTGAGAGAGGGTTCAACTTTTCCCACATCCCTGCCAGCTTTGTCTGTCAGTTGTTCTGTTGATCTGAGCTACGTAACAAAGGTAAGATGATATAGCAAAGTGGCTTTAATTTTCATTTCCCAAATTGCTAAGAATGACAAATGCTTTTTCAGATTTTTTAAATCATTTTTATATCTCCTATTTTGTGAACTCCATTTTCAGATCCAGAGCCTTCTTTTTTTGACCTTTTTTATTAGATACTCTCTGCATTTACATTTTCAAATGTTATCCCACTCCACTCCCATCGCTCCTCCCCCTCCACTTGTTTTCACTAAGGTACACCATCTCCCAATCACCCTCTTTACCTCAGTGTCTTGGCATACCCCTACATTGAGAAAATTCGCCATACTGAGCCGAAGGCCTCTTCTTATGTTGATGCCAGGCACTGCTATCTTCTGCTATGTATGCAACTGGAGCCCTAGATCTCTTCATTTGTGCTCTGTGTTTGGTGTTCTAGTCCATGGGAGTTGTGAAGAATTCCATTGGTTGATAGTGTTGTTTTTCTCATGATGTTGCAAACTCTTTTAGCTCCTTCAGTCCATTCTCTAGCACATTCAATGGGGGCCCCATGTTAAGTTCAATGGTTATCTGCAAGCATGCTTAGTTGTATCTATATGATTCTGGCAGAGCCCCTGAGGAGGCAGCCATATCTGGTTCCTGCCAGTAAGTACTTCTTGGCATCAGCAATAGTGCAGAAGTTTGGTGGCTGCATGTGCAGTAAATCCCAAGGTGAGGCAGCCTCTGGATTATTGTCTCTTCAATCCTTGCTTCTCCATTTAACTTTGTATTTCCTAGAATGAGTTTTTTTTCTCCCTTCTAATAAGGACTGAGGCATCCACATTTAGGTCTTCCTTCTTTTTGAGCTTCATAAAGTCTGTGAATTGTTTCTTGGGTATCCAGAGCTTTCTGGGGACAGTATCTCCTTATCAGTGAGTGCATACCATGTGTGTTCTTTTGTGACTGGGTTACCTTACTCAGGATGATAATTTCTAGTTCCATCCATTTCCCTACGAATTTCATAAAGTCATTGTTTCTAATAGTTAAGTAGTACTCAATTTTTAAATGTACCACATTTTCTGTATCCATTCCTCTGTTGAAGAGCATCTCCAGTTTCTTGCAATTATGAATAAGGCTGCTATAAACATGGTGGAGCATGTGTCTTTGTTAGATGTTGGAGCATCTTTTCTGTAAATGCCCAGGAATGGACTAGCTAGGTCTTCAGGTAATCCTGTATCCAATTTTCTGATTTTCAGAGTGGTTTTACCAGATAGATTTCCAGAGTGGTTTTAGCAGCTTGCAATTCCACCAAAATTGGAGGAACATCTGCTGTTTTTGATTTTAGCCATTCTGAATGCTATGAGGCAGAATCTTAGGGTTGTTTTGATTTGCATTTTCTGTATGACTAAAGATGTTGAGCATTTCTTTAGCTGTTTTCAGCCATTTGGTATTTCTCAGTTGGGAATTCTTTGTTTAGCTCTCTACCCCATATTTTTAACAAAATTGTTTGACTCTATGGAGACTAATTCATTAAATTATTTGTAAAAATTAGATATTAGCCCTCTATCAGATGTGGGATTGGTAAAAATCCTTTTCCAATCTGTTGGTTGCCGTTTATTTTCTTGACAATGTCTTTAGCCTTATAGAAACTTTGCATTTTCATGAGGTCCCATTTCTTGATTCTTTGTCTTAGAGCATAAGCTATATTGGTGTTCTGTTCAAGAAAATTTCCCCTGTGCCTATGTGTTCTAAGCTCTAAACCCTTTCTCTTCCAATAATTTCAGTGTACCTTTTTTTTTTTTTTAATGGAGTTCTCTGATCCATTTGTACTTGAGTTTTGTACAAGGAGATAAGAATGGATCAATTTTTATTCTCCTGCTTGTTGACTGCCAGTTGAACCAACACCATTTGTTGAAGAAGATGTCCTTTTACCATTGAATGTTTTTATCTCCTTTTTCAATGATCATGTTACCATAGTGTGGGGGTTCATTTCTGGGTCTTCAATTCTGTTCCATTGTTCTATTACCAATCTCTGTACAAATACCATGTAGTTTTTAATTTTTTTAAATCATGATTGTTCTGTCATATAGCTTGAGGTCAGAAATGGTGATTCCCCAGGAAGTTCTATTATTGTTGAGGACAGTTTTACTATCCTAGGTTTTTTGTCATTTGAAATTAATTTGTAAATTGTTCTTTTTAACGCTGTAAAAAATTGAATTGGAATTTTGATGGGGATTGCATTAAACCTGTAGATTGCTTTCAGAAAAAATGGCCTTCTTTACATTGTTAATCCTTCCTATCCATGACAATGGGAGATTTTCCATCTTCTGAGATCTTCAATTTTCTTCATCAGAGATTTGAAGTTCTTGTCATATACACCTTTCATTTGCTTAGTTATAGTTACACCAAGGTATTTCATATTGTTTGTGACTATTGAAAAGGTTGTCTTTTCATTAATTTTTTTCTGGGCATATTTATCCTTTGAGTAGAGGAAGGCTACTAAGCTCTTTGTGTTAATTTTATAACCAGCCACTTTGCTGAAGTTGTTTATCAGCTATAGGAGTTATAAGTGAATTTTTGGGGTCACTTAAGTATACTATCATATCATCTGCAAATAGTAATATTTTGACTTCTTCCTTTCCAACTTATATCCCTTTAACTTCCTTTTGCTGTCTAATTTCTCTGGCCAGGACGTTCAGTACTATATTCAATAGGTAGGAGGAGAGTGGGCAACCTTGTCTATTCCTTGATTTTAGTGTGATTGCTTCAAGTTTCTCACCATTTAGTTTGATGTTGCCTACCATTTTTGCTATATATTGCTTTTACTATGTTTACGTATTGGCCTTGATTTCCTGCACTTTACAAGACTTTTAACATGAAGGGCTGTTGATTTTTTTCAAATGCACAGAATCTAGTGAGATGATCATATTTTTTTTCGTTGAGTTTGTCTATATAGTGAATTAGGTTGATGGATTTTCATATATTGAATTGTCCTTGCATTGTGAGATGAAGCCTACTTGATCATGGTGAATGATCCTTTTGATGTGTTCTTGGAATCTGTTTATAAGAATTTAATCAGTATTTTTACATTGATGTTCATAAGGAAAATTGGTCTGAAGTTCTTTCTTTGTAGGGTCTTTGTGTGGTTTAGGTACGAGTGTAATTTGGGCTTGGAAGAATAAGTTGGGTACTGTTTTGTCTGTTTCTATTTTGTGGAATAGTTGGGAGTATATTGGTATTAGGTCTTGTATGGTAGTCTGATAGAATTCTTTACCCAACCTATCTTTTCCTGAGGTTTTTCCATTGGGAGGCTTTTAATGACTGCTTCTATTTCTTTAGGTGTTATGGGACTATTTAAATAGTTTATCTGCTTCTGATTTAACTTTGGTACCTGGCATCTGTCTAGAAATTTATCCACTTCCTCTAGATTTTCCAGTTTTGTTGCATATAGGCTTTTGTAGTAGGATCTAATTTCTTCAATTTCCTCAGTTTCTGTTGGTATGTCTCCCCTTTCATTTCTAATATTATCAAGTTGTATACTCTCTCTTTGCCTGTTAGTTAGTCTGGCTAAGGGTTTATCCACATTGTTGTTTTTCTCAAAAAAACAGCTCTTGGTTTTGTTGATTCTTTGTATTGTTCATTTTGTTTCTACTTGTTGATTTCTGCTCTGAGTTTGATTATTTCCTGCCATCTACTCCTCTTGGGAGTATCTGCTTCTTTTTCGTTTAGAGCTTTCATCTGTGCTGTCAATCTCTTAGTGTATGCTCTCTCCAATTATTATTATTATTATTTTTGGAGGCAGTCAGTGGTATGAGTTTTCCTCTCAGCTCTGCTTTCATTGCATTCCATAGGTTTGTGTATGTTGTGCCTTCATTTTCGTTAAATTCTAAAAATTTTTTTTTGTTTCTGTCTTCATTTCTTCCACGACCAAGTTATCATTGATTAGATCATTGCTCAGCTTCAATATGTATGTAGGCTTTATGTTGTTCTTGTTGTTATTAAAGACAAGCCTTAGTCCATGGTGATCTGATAGAATGCATGGATGTATATCAATCTTCTTGTATCTGTTGCGGCCTGTTTTGTGACAGACTATATTGTCAATTTTGGAGAAGATGCTGTGAAGAAGTTATATATTATTTTCGGTTGAAATGTTCTATACATGTCTGTTAAATCCAATTGCTTCATAACCTCTGCTAGTTTCGCTGTGTCTCTGTTCAGTTTCGGCTTCCATGATATGTCCATTGATGAGAGTGGGGTGTTGAAGTCTCTCACTATTATTGTGGGTGGTACAATCTATGCTTTGAGCTTTAGTAAGGTTTCTTTTTATGAATGTGGGTGCCCTTTATTTGAATCATAAATGTTCAGGATTGAGAGTTTGTCTTGATAGTTTTTTTTTTTTTTCCTGTGATGAGTCAAAGTGTCCTTCTTTTTCATTTTAGTAAATTTCTTTTTTTTTTCTTTTTTCTTTATTTCTTTCTTTCTTTCTTTTTTTTTTTTTTTTTTTTTTTTTTTTTTACATATTCAGGATATTACCCATTTGTCAAATGTAGTCTCTTCCACTCTTGGGTTCTGTTTTTTCTCCCAGCTGTTTCCCTGTCTAAAGAGAACATTTTAGTATTATGAGGTCACACTTCTCAGTTCCTAGTCTTAATTTCTAATCCAGTGGATTACTATCCATCAGTTCTTTCCTACACCTATGTTATGTATGGCACTGCCTATGTTTTCTACTTGCAATTTCAATGTCTTCATTCCACAGTATAGTCTCTGATCCAGCTGGGATTAATATGGCACACAGTAATTCATAGGGGTTTAATTTGAATGTGGACATTGTCTTTTAATAAAACTACCTGTTAAAGGTGCTGTATAGTTTTTATTTTCTCCAATGTGTGTCTTTAGCATATTTATCAAATATCAGGTTGCCATAGTTATAAATATGTCTATATTTGTTCTTTCATTTTCTTCCATTGGCCTACATGTCTATTCTTGCCTCAATGACATTAATTTTTTTTTTATCATTCCAGCTCTTTAACATATCTTGACATATGGAATTGTAATTCCTCAACATTATACTTAGAATTGTTTTGGTATTCTGTGTTTTTTGTTGTGCCAAGTCTAAGGATAGTTTTTTTTCTTCTATTTTTGTAAAGAATAAGATGATAATTTTGTTCAAAATCACATTGAATCTGTAAATAACGTTTTTTACAATGGTCATTTTCACATTATGAATCTTCATAATCCATGTGTATGGGATATTGTTCTTAGTTTGTTTGCTGTTGGTGTGTAGAAAGGCTGCTGGTTTGTCCTTTTGACAGTGTCCTTTGCCTTACAGAAGCTTTGCAATTCATGAGGTTCCATTTGTTGATTCTTTCTCTTAGAGCATAAGCCACTGGTGTTCTGTTCATGTAAGTTTCCCCTGTGACTGTGTGCTGCTCAGACTAGGGGCAGGACCCTCTTTCCCAGGCTAGCAGCTTCTTTGGGGGCAGGGCTTGCTTACCTAATCTCATGACTCCAAGGCCAGTTCTTTTGACTGGTGGCATTGAGGGGCAATGGAGGGGAGAACACCATTTCTGGAGCCATGCTACATCATGCTAGAGAAGTGTTAAGTCCAGTTTTCACTTGCTTATTCTGCTATTTTTCTGTCCAGGCAAGGTACAGTTCCCAAATTCCCTGAGCACTGCAGATTGCAATGGTTAAGGCCAGCTCACCCATTCCCATGATGCTGGGGCTAGTTTTCTCAATTGCCACAGATGGCAAGGGAGTGAAGAGGGAGGGAATTGCCATATCAAGGAAGATGAATAGTTGGGGTCACCTCTTCTGTACACATTCACTCTTAGGGGTTGGCTCACATGTACCTCTGTTAATAGGTTTATCTATGCTATGCCTTACAGGTGAGGTACAGGTCTGCTTTACTGAACTCTGTGGCTGGCATGGGGCAGGACTAGATATTTCCCCAGAGCTTATAACTCTTTGGACAAATTTCCTGGCAGCTGGAGATGGTCATGGTCATAGAGAAGCATCAGGTCTTTGCTGCAGCTACTCCATGGCAGATGAGTGGCAGGGTCAGCTCTCCTACATTCATGCCCTCGGGGTTTGCTCACCTACAGATCTGCCTCCATGATCAGCTCCACTGCACTGCCTAGATGAAGCATAGGGCCTGCTCTTCTGAGTACTGCCTCAGGTGAGAGATAGGGCCAGCTTTTTAAGGTGCTATATCCTGTGAGGAGCAGGGTGAGATATGTCTCTGGACAACCACATGGTTCCCAGAAACTTTCTTGATCAAGGACATCCCATGTTTTCTAGTGACAATGTAAGCCATGGACATTGACACCGACCCCTGTAACGTTGTGGTCATGGACTCAGATACTTCCCTCAGCAGCAGTTCAGGCTGAGAACTCACCATGGCCCCATGTGCCAGGGCTGGTTATTCACAAGATACTCTTCTCCACCCTCAAATTCCCAATTTCATTTCTCTTTATAATATTCAAACAACATGACTTCTCTTTCCTGTCTAAAACTACATACTAGGATGTTGTGGTAACTCATGCTGTAGGCTGGCTACATGGCTGACACACCCCTGGTGACATTCTCTATCCATGCTATATAGAGTGGTGTAGCTGCAAGCAAGTGCCTTTGGCCTGACTATGCCCTTTTCTGCAAGGCAGATCTGTGGGTGACATGTGGTTCTCAGGTCTGTCTTCCCCCCTCCTGCATTGAACTACCTGTATGTGATGTAATTTTTATGAGTCCCAGGCATAGGCAGCTTTGGCCACCAAGCTAGAAATCAAGTTAGGATAAACAAGGGACTGTTATTTTCTTTGCTTCTAACTGATATAAGAATACCACCACTAAGAAGGTATGTCTTTACTCATTGGCAGGGGAAATTTTGTTTGATTATTTTTTCTTTAACCCATATGGAATTGGGCATGAATCATTTGAACTCCGTGTGGTTTTTGTACTTACTAATGGTTTGTTCACTATTCATCTTAAGTTTCATTGCACTGTGGTCAGATAGGAGTGTTGTAGTAAATATTAAAAAAATAGAAGTCTTATCTCTATATAGACCCTGTAATCTCACTCTGTGGGTCTGCTTCTAGTATGGAGCAGTGCACATGAGCCCTGTCTCCCTGTCTCCTAGCCCCCACAATGGTCTCACTCTGTCCAAATGAACTCTCTTCCACTGTGGTGTTATTCTGCCTTTTTACTGCCTCTGTCCTGGGGTGTTTTTTTACCTCAATTCCCAACATAAACACAACTCTAATGCCTGATAGCTTTTCATACAAGTTTATATATTTAATTCTCAATTCACAAACCCTCTATGCAATAAGATTACATCAAATAGACAACAATACAAATTGCCCTTCTATATGAGATATTAGACCTATAAAATCCTTAAATTTTCATTGCTACTTAAGGCCAATAAAGCCTACTTAGATCCAATTCATCTTTCTTGACCTCCATCATAGAGCACTCTCTCCCATCCTCTCCTGTCCTCTGATCTCTGACCCTCTATCTCTCTACCTCCTTTACCATGCCCAATCACCAGCCCTAACCTCTATTTTACTAATTAAAATGGGAATGGTTTGATGAAGTTCTGAGTGCATGACTAGGCAGCACTTCTTGGGGAAGTGGGATTAGCATTAAAATATGAACTGCTTTAGGACAATCTACATAGGAGACATAGATTTCCTACTTTTTCTGAGCACTTAAGATTGCTTTTGTGTTCTAGAGTTCTTTTTTAAGCTCTTTGGGCTGCTGAGTATAGCATATATTCTTTGATATTTGGATAGAATACTCTGTAGACAATTGCTAGGTACATGTCATATATGTTGTCATTTAGCTCTGATTTATTTGTTTAATTTTTGTCCATATGACTTGTCTATTGAAAAGTATGGTACTGAAATCACTTATTACAAGGCTCACTAGACTCAGCCTTAAATTCACTATCTTTGGACTGCCTCTAGCTTCACTGTACTGCTATCCACTTATTTTTATACTGCTATATGATTTACTATAATGTCCTAAGAAGATTCCTCTTATCTATTTATTGTGTGCAATACCTACTGCCATGATGTCTTTTAGAATTTTTGTTGTAAAATTTACTAAATCTATGTTCAATTCAGAATATTTTTGAGTCTATCCCTGTTTAATAGATATTGTATTCAATTGTCAACAATAAATTAGTTATTCTTAGACTGAACGTCATATGATAACCTTATTTTTAATTCATACTCTTTTTTAATCTCTTTATCAATTATGTCCCTCCCTCCACTAAGTCAATGAAATACCACTTTAGTCTTTCTCTTTGTTCTATTGAAGTCTTCTTTCCCATAGATGCTAATTATATTAACTTTATTTTATTTTTTATCTCCCCTACAACTCTCCCCTCTCTGTCTTTATCACACACACACACACACACACACACACACACACACACACAGTTTATCTCTTTTTTAACATAACATTCCTGAAATCAGACTCTTTCACTGCTTGCTTTGGTCACTGTAATACATCTCTATATTGCCTGTGGGTTACCCTGCAGTAATTTTGCTAAAAAGTAAATATTTTTGAGCTTCACCTTTGCTTATAGTACTGGAAATATTTCCTATTGTTCCTAAGAATGAACTCTTAATTTCTTAATATGTAGCAAATTCCCTTTATCATTTTATGCCTGTGAATCTTTATAGGCTCATTTTCTTGCTTGTGTCTCTTCTATTCTTTCCAGCATGTTATAACTTGTAGGAATCTAACTATTCCCTGGACTCTCACCATTTCTTCAATTTTGCTTGGCTACTCTGTTTACTTATTATTCATTCTTGCAAGTGAGATGCTGTTTCTTCCAAGGAAACTCTATAATCTGTCTCTTCTATTCTTAGACTTGATTCATGGTTGCTCTCATGTATTCTCATTGTCCTTCTGAGGTATCTATAATAGCGTTACTGAGATTCATTGTGGTTGCCAGGTTACCTACTGAAAAATTTCCATATCCCTTGTTTATTTAGCATTTAGAAAGATTTCTGGCACATGAATATTAGCTGGAGAAAAGACTGAATGAGATGTCTGCAGAATAGCATCTTTTCTGTTCACCGTCACATAGCATATTTGATAATAAGATAATGAGTATAAATGCTCACCATTTTCCATGTAGCTCATTCAAATATGGGTCTTGCCTCAGTACATTATTGATATTGATTATAATGCTTACAATCAGATTATGGTTGCCATTCAATAGAACTCATTTTTGCATATTTTATAGGTACATTAAAAATAGAACCCGTACAAAGTGACAAAATTTGTGAAATTAGTGACAAAATGTATAAAAATAATGAACTGAAGAATAGTAGAATGCAGATATATGCATACATCATATAGGGGATATCTCTAAATAGACCTGGCCTACCAGGAGAGACCAGGGAGGCTTATGAAACTTAGGAAGTAAACAAACTTCACATGGGAAGGCTTAATCTTGCAAGATTTTTCAAAGCTTCTCCTCTGCTTTAGAAGCAGTAAAGAATTACTGGAGCTAGAGGATGACTGTGAGTTAAAGATAGGCCATCCTTGGACATGTAAAGCTGCTTGTGAGTTGAACAGAGGGCTTTAAGGATGCAGCTTTTGTGAGGCAACAGCAGTATAGGGGCATACCTTTCGTGATGCAGCTACTCTTGAGTCATCCCTGGTCCTACGAGTAACACCCCACCTACACTCGTGTTAGTTTTTCCAATAAAAACTCATGAAATGCTTGTCACATAACATCATATATGCCACACACACACACAATAATTGATGAACAGAATATTTGATTCCAGCCTTTCTGGATCTTGGTTAAACACTTGTAATAATTACTATTAACTATACAATCTATAATCAACCGAGAAGGGACTCTCAATAAAGAGCTATCTAAATTAAGTTGCCACACAGGCATATCTGGGAGGATTGTTTTAATTATATTAATCAATGTGGAGAAACATTGAGAAGGGAATCCTGGACTGTGTGTGGATGGAGACAAGACACTGAGCAATAGCATGAATACTTTATTGTTCTTTTAACTGTGGACTTGATGTGACTAGATGTTCAATGTTATCATATGCACTGTGATTGTGCTACTACCATAAGTTTTATGTCATGGCGGTCTATAGCATAAGCCTATCAGACAAATAAAACCTTCTTTATTCCATGAAATTGCTGTTGTCAGGTATTTTATCTGAAAGAAACTAAGGTAACATCCAAAAGATATTTCTACAAATCTTTTCATCAATGTACTCTATTCACTGTGTTAAGTCAAATGATCTGGCTGCTCTTCCAGAGGACTGGGCTCAATTTCCAGCACCAACTTGGAGGCTCACAACCATGGGTACTTCCAGTCCTAGGCAATCTGACCCCTCCTGGCATGTGTGGGCATCAGACACATATATGGACAAAGATATACATGCAGGCTCAATGCCAATACACAAAATGAAAGTAAACATAAATAAGTATTAAAAAGTTATCTTCTTTCTTTTATATACTACTCCATGATACAGAGAAAAATATTTCAGAGGAAAACAGGTGCATTACCCCAGAGTGTAAAAAAAGGGGGGGGGAAACTAATATGACTTTCATATATTGTTTTGTTTTCCATTTAAAAGATGATGGAAGGAAGAAGATAAAATATATGAACAGAAAATTTCAGTGTATAATGAAAACTCTCTGGGTTATCAAAGGATATAATTGTTCAGTCTATGAAGAGTCAAACTATGAACAGAAAGTATTCTTTTAAAATTTGCTTTGTTTTATTTTATTTTTATTTTTTTGGCATTTTAAATGTTTTATCTGTTTTCCCAGTTATATGCTCCATACCCTTTTCTACCTTCCCTGCTTTTATGAGGATCCTCTCTTATCCACCCACGCACACACCCGACCCCTCCTGCCTCGGAGCCCTAATCTGTCCTCCCCTATGCCAGGACATTGAGCATCCACAGGACTGAAAGGATCTCCTACTATTGATACCAGATAAGGCAATTTTCTGTTACATAAGCATCTGGAGCCATGGGTCCTTTCATTTGTAGTCTATGGTTTCCCTACAGATAATATAAATCTTTCACCTTTAAAAAAAAATCGTTCTTAATGAAAACCTGTGAGCTTTAAAATTTTCTTATTTGTTTCCGAGCTTGCTTTCTGAAATATCTTATGATGCATTGACATACTCAGTTGTGTGTAAGATGCTCTGGGATTTTATAACAGTGAAAAGTTGTACCAGAGTAATCAAATATCTTATCAGACAATTTTAGAAAGACTTATTTTTGGTTCTAAATATTGTACAAGCTCACAGCTGAGAAAACTTTCAACCCTTTGTTGTATTTGTAGCTGCTCAAAGATTAAATCATGATCTTGCATTATCCCCAATTTTTGTTGTTTTTATAGCTGCATCTAGGACCTAATTTAAACCCACAAGGCAATGCAGAAGGCCAGTGGCCAGTACCTCAATCAATATTATTTAAACCCTTTAGCCTGGTCATTTCTCTGGAGTCTTCAATCCTCAGAATTTAACACTAACATCTCTCTGCACACATCCCATTATCATTTAACCCTGCTTCTTGGTACTATATGGAATTTTAAAATTATATTTCTGAACAGGTCTTGACGTATGCTCTGGGTTTGCAGGATATTTTTTAATATAAAAGTGAACAATGAGTCAATAAGAGTTAGGTGTGTGTACACATAGTGAAATAAGTGGTGTGGAGACTTCCTTCATTTACCAAAAATGCAACCTTACAAATTGAAGGTATGGCTAATATTTAAAGTGGTGGTTAATTGTGATATTTAGAACTTTATTTTTGATTATTGATGAATCATTATTTAAGATTAAGATGGAATTATGACATTATTGATAATAGAGGAAATATTTAAGTGATGTCTGGCATGAAAAGTTGTATCTTTAAAGATCTTTTACTGAGAAAGTAGAGTTTTATTCATTGATTGGAACAATGTTTAGCTAAGGTGCCTAATCAATATTACTGGATAATCAAGTTCATATAGCTCCTTCTGTCATATTCTTTCTCATATTCATTTAGTAGTTGCTATTTTAGTCAGAATTAAAATGAATTGGACTAATTTTCTAAGACGTATATGCCAAAATGGAAAGCCATTTAATAGATTTTTTTCCTTAGCATTAAGATTTCTTTGTTTTTATTTAATGAGTTTATGTATGTGGATTAAATTAGTGTCTAACCTCTCAGTCTCAACCCTTTTGGTGGTTACATGTCAAATATTCTGCATGTTAGATTTTTATACTATAATTCAAGCAATAGCAAAGTTACAATTATAAAATAGCAACAAAATAATTTTATGGTTGGGGCTTACCATGACAAACACTGTATTGAAGGGTTGTACCATTAGGAAGGTTAAGAACCACTTCTCTAAGGGTACAGAATTTAAAGTCTGTTTATCTGTTTGTCTGTCTGTCTATCTGCCTACCTACATATCTATCTATCTATCTATCTATCTATCTATCTATCTATCTATCTATCTATCTATCTTTCTATCATCTATCTGAAGTGAAATTATTGGACTGGCTTACAGCCAGTCCAGCAATGCCTGGCTACAAACAGAAGACCCAAGAATCCAGGAGTTATTTGGTTCATAAAGTTGGATGTCTCCAGCTTTCATTTCACACTAGAGTCACAAATGAAAAGACATGGTAGCAAGAGCAGAATGTGGGTGCCTGATGTTGAGACATGTAAAATCTTCCTTCCATCGGAGTTCAGCCCTGAGGCACATATTAAGGTGGAGGGTGATGGGAACAGAATGATTCGGCAGCACATTATCCACCAGTCCTCAAAATATTAAGTCTTTGAGAGGTACTTACAATCCT
Organism: Micromys minutus; assembly: GCF_963924665.1. Classification (NCBI taxonomy): domain Eukaryota; kingdom Metazoa; phylum Chordata; class Mammalia; order Rodentia; family Muridae; genus Micromys; species Micromys minutus. The sequence continues at coordinate 35,211,283 of NC_137960.1, read as the reverse complement.
CTTCTTAAAGAGAGATAATCGTATTCTCTCTCTAGAATTTTTTCTAGTACAATTGGGTCTTCTTCTTTTGCTTGAAAACAACAAACAATCTACACTGATTTGATATATTCCATATGCAATGACTAGTTAAGAAATATCATTTATAATTACGAAATATGTGAATTCACAAAAGATATTTTCTTGTGGGAAAATATTGTTATACAGGACAATTACTCATAGAATTGTGGTAAACAAACTTAAAAATCTAAGATATTTTCCTTTCTTTCAGTATCTTCTATTATCAAAAATTTCTTTCCAAAGTGCCTTCATAGTATTCTTTAACCCACCAAATATCAAATGCTCACACATCTGTTGCCCATGATAGTCCAAGCTTGTGTCCATTCCTTTGAGATAACTACTAACAAAAATTCCCTTGACTCTGACTATGTCTCAATTTGCAGCCACTCAAATACTATTTAATAGCCTTGATAGGTACATTTATCACAATAAATGGTGAGGGGATCAAGTTGTCAAAAATAACTGAACTTTTTATAATCTTTTATTCCTTTGAAATAAAAAGATATGGAATTTAATGAGCACAAAATTTGAGTTATTCAATATGAATAAATTGTAGAAATCTGCTGAACAAGGTGTAATTATTATACCTTGCTATTAGAAGGGTATATCTAATGTTAAATGTTCTACTATCATAAAAACGTGGCAAGGTGTTGGAGGAATATATTAGTTCCTCTGTTTTTATCGTCTATATGATTTTTTCTTTTAATTGTTCTCTTTTGGTTCCTTTTGTTGTCTTAGTTTATTTTATAATGTTATAAAAATGCCCAAGAATGTATAATTAAATCGTCCAGAGGTTTATTGTGGCTCATGACTCTGGAAGCTGGGAAGGCAATGGCACAGCAAGAGTGAGGGCATTAAGTTGCTTTATAAAAGTGGCAAGTAGAAGGACAAGCAGGTGAATTCAGAAGGAAGAGCAAGAGAGAACAAAGCCTGTGGACAGGCTTTACAGAAATCATTCTGGAGAAACAGTAACCAAACTCCATGAGCTCTTCATAACTCTGAAATCCCCATCTGACATAGCCTCAATGGCTTTGAGATGAACTGAATAGTATAAGAGGCTATGAAGTAAGGACAGACACATTGACATACAAAAAGTCTGGGATCTGGTGGGTCATATGTGATAGACTCAGGGTGTTTAGTATACATTGGTGATTGAGAAGGTAGATGTATTGTGTGCAGTAGAGTGATAAGCAGGGTTCATACATATCAGTATATCTGAAGAAGAATCAGATGAGTAGGAGGGAGGTCTCTGTAGGGAAGCAGCTTTAAGTTGCTATCATCCTGGAGGAGAACACATCTATGGTTACACAGAAGGAAGGCCTTAAATTCCCATGAATAGAAGGCATTGGGATCTTTAATATGTCTATTCTCATGTTAAAAGAAAAAAATAGTGTCACTCAGGAATTTATTTCTCCATCTCCATTGCTTGGCAACACTGTTAACTTAGAGTCTATATTCATACTAGTTTTGGAGCCAACCATTATTTTCAACCAGCCTATATTATCTATCTATCTATCTGTCTATCTATCTATCTATCTATCTATCTATCTATCTATTTATTGATTGATTGCTGTTGTTGTTGTTGTATTACCTAAAGTATTCCTGTTTCTCCTATTCCTTTATTAGATTTTCAACTTTCTTTAACTGGAACAAATCAGGGCATTCAAGATTTAAGAAAAAGAAACATTGAGAAGGTGGTTGGAAGAAAGAGAACCTTCATAGAGGCAATGGGATGGGGAGGAAGAATGGAATTGGGGGAAAGGGAATAACCTTTGAAATGTGAATAAAGATAATATCCAATAAAAAAGTGAAAATGAAAAAAAAACATGCAGTTTCCATCTGCACCCAGAGCTGCCACTGTGCCACAGCTCTCTGTCACAGTCTTTGTTATCAAAAAAGATAAGGAAGGATACTTTATACTCATGAAAGAAAAAGTTTGCCAGTAGGAATCCTCAATTCCGAATATCTATGCTCTAAATTCAAGAACACCCTCATTTATAAAAGAAACTTTACTATAGCTCAAAGCACACATTGCACTTCACACAATATTATTGTAAGACTTCAGCACCCCACTTTCATCAATCCACAGATCATGGAAACAGAAACAAAACAGAGACACAGTGAAATTAACAGAAGTTATGAACCAATAATTTAACAGGTATCTATAGAATATTTCATCCTAAAACAAAAGAATATAACTTCTTCTAAGCACCTCACAGTACCTTCTCCAAAATTGAGCATATATTTGGTCACAAAACATCCCTCAACAGATATAAGAAGATGGAAAAAATATAATTCATTATATCTTATTGCCAATAGACTAAGGCTGGTCTTCATAACAACAAAAACAACAGAAACCCACATACACATGGAAGCTGAACAACACTCTACTCAGTGAATGGTAATGTGGTCAGGGAAGAAATAAAGAAGGAAATTAAAGACTTTTTAAAATTTAATGAAAATGAAGGTATGACATACCCAACCTTATGGGATACAGAAAAAGCTGTGCTAAGAGGAAAACTCATAGCTTTGAATGCCTCCCAAAATAAAAGTAAGATAGAAAACACTAGCAGATTGACAGTACACCTGAAAATCTAGAACCAAAAGAATCAAAGACATCAAAAAGATGTAGCCAGCAGGAAATAATCAAATTCAGGGCTGAAATAAAACAAGTAGAAACAAAAAGATCTATACAAAGAACTGACAAAATCATCAGCTAGTTCTTTGAGAAAATCAACAAGATAGATAAACCCAAGCTAGACTAACTAGAGGGCACAGAGAGTAGTATCCAAATTAAAATAAGAAGTCAAAAGGGAGACATAACAAAAGAAACTGAGGGAATATAAAAAAAAATTAATAAGATTCTACTGCAAAAGCCTATACTCAATAAAATTGGAAAATCAGAATGAAATGGACAATTTTCTAGACAGATAACAGGTACCAACGTTAAATCAGGACTAGTTAAACTATCTAAACAGTCCCAAAACCCCTAAAGAAATAAAAGCAGTCATCCAAAGTCTCACAACCAAAAAAATCCCAGGACCAGATGGGTTTAGTGCAGAATCCTCTCAGACATTCATAGAAGACCTAATACCAATACTTTTAAAACTATTCCAAAAAAAAAAAAAAAAAAAAAAAGCAGATACAGAATGAATGCTACCCAATTCCTTCAATGAAGACACAATTATGCTTATAGATAAACCATGCAAAGGCACAACAAAGAAATAAAATTTCAGACCAATTCCCCTTACAAATATTTATGCAAAAGTACACAATAAAATTCTTGCAAACTGAATCCAAAAACACATCAAAATGATCATCCATCTTGGCCAACTAGGCTTCATCCCAGTGATGCCGATATGGTTCAATATACAGAAATCCATCAATAGAATCCTCTATATAAACTAACTTAAAGTGGAGAGGGAGGGGGATGTGATCATTTCATTAGCTGCTGTGAAAGCATTTGACAAAATTCAACACCCCTTCATATTAAAAGTCTTTAAAAGATCATGAATTCAAAGACAATGCCCAAACACAGGAAAAGCAATATACAGCAAACCAGTAGCCAACATCATAGTAAATGGAGAGAAACTTGAAGCAATCTCACTAAAATCAAGGACTAGACAAGGATGCCCACTCTCTCCCTACCTACTCTATATAGTTCTTGAAGTCTCAGCCAAAGCAATTACAAAACAAGATAAGTACAAAGGGATACAAATTGGAAAGAAGAAGTAATAGTATTAGTATTTGCAGATGATTTGTTCTAATACTTAAGTGATACCAAAATCACTCCAGAGAACTCCTACAGCTAATAAACAAGTTTAGAAAAGTGGCTGGATTTAAAATTAAGTCAAACAAACAGCCTTCCTTTATTCAGAAGATAAAAAGGATAAGAAAAGTAGAGAAACAATACCCTTCACAGTAGTCACAAATAGTATAAAATGACATTTTGCAAAGCTAACTAAGCAAGTGAAATATCTGTGAGACAAGTACTTCAAGTCTCTGAAGAAAGACATTGAAGAAGATCTCAGAAGATGGAAAGATATCTCTGCTCATAGATTGGCAGGATTAATGTTGTAAAATTGGCCATTTTGTTGAAAGCAATCTACAGATTCAATGCAATCTCAATCAAAATTCTAACTCAATTCATCATAGAGTTAGAAAGAGAAATCCGCAAATTCATTTTAATTCCAGAAAAAACACAGAATAGCAAAAACTATGTTCAATGATAAAAGAACTTCTAGGGAAATCACCATCCCTGAACTCAAGCTGCATTACAAAGCAATAGTGTTAAAACTGTGTGGTATTGAAATAGATGCAGGAAGGTAGATCAGTGAAATAGAATTGAAGACCGAGAAATGAACCCAAACACCAATGGTCTCTTGATCTTTGACAAAAAAGCTGAAATCATCCAGTGGAAAAAATACAGCATTTTAGATAAATGTACTGGTTCAACTGGTTGTTAGCATGTAGAAGAAAGCAAATAAATCCATTCTTATTACTTTGTACAAAGCTCATATCTAAGTGAATCAAGGACCTCCATAAAAAGCAAGATAAACTATAACATATAAGCACCTGGGAAATTTTTCTGAACAGAAGACCAATGGCTTATATACTAAGATCAAGAATTGACAAATGGGACCTCATAAAATTGCAAAATTCTGTAAGGCAAAGGACATTAGTTATTGGTACGAAACAGCAACCAACACATTGGGAAAAGATCTCTACCAATCCTACATCAAATAGAGGGCTGATATCCAATATATACAATGAATTCAAGAAGTTAGACTCCAGAGAATCCAATAATACTTAAAAAATGAAGGACAGAGGTAGACATAGAATTCTCAACTGAGGAATACTGAATGGCTAAGAAGCATTTAAATAACTGTTCAACATCCTGAATGTTCAGGGAAATGCAAACCATAACAACCCTAAGATTCCACCTCACACCAGTCAGAATGGATAAGAAAAAACTCAGGTGAGAACAAATGCTGGCCAGAATTTGTAAAAAGAGGAACATTGCTCCATTGTTGGTGGAATTGCTAGCTGGTTCAACCACTCTGAAAATCAATCTTGAAGTTGCTCAGAAAATTGGACATAGTACTACCCAAGGATCCAGCTATTCCACTACTGCTCATATACTCAAAAGACACTCCAACATATAATAAGGACACATGCTCCACTATGTTCATAGCATCCTTATTTATAATAGCCAGACGTTTGAAAAAACAAAACAAAACAGATGTCCCTCAACTGAGGAATGGATACAGAAATTGTGGTACATTTGTATAATGGAGTACTACTCAACTATTAAAAATAGTGTTTTCATGAAATTTTTGGCAAATAGATGCACCTAGAAACTATCATCGTGAGTGAGATAATCCAATCACAAAAAAAAAAAAAAAAAACCTCATAAAGTACGCACTCACTGGTAAGTGGATATTATATATAGCTGTTACTTGAGGGGCTCTACCAGAGCTTAACAAATACAGAGGCAGATGCTCACAGCCAACCACTGAACCAAGAATGAGGTCCCCAGTGGATGAGTTAGATAGAAGACTGAAGGAACTGAATGGGTTTGCAGCTGTATAAGAAAAACAATACCAACCAGCCAGAGCTCCTGGAGACTAAACCACTATCCAAATAGTACAAACGAACTGATTCATTACTCCAGCTTCTTATGAAGCAGAGGTTGTCCTTGTTGGGCTCAATGGGAAGAGAAGCCCTTTGTCTTGCCAAGGCTTGATGCCCCAGTGTAGGGGAATGTCAAAGCAAGGATGCTGGAAGGTGGGTGGGTGTCTGGGTTGGAGAGCACCCCCATAGAAGCAGGGGGATGCAATAGGGGAGTTTTAGAGGGGAAACCAGGAAAAAGGATAGCAATATAAATATAAGAGAAGAAAATATCCAATTAAAAAAAGAAAAAAATAGAAAAATTGATAACAGAAAAAGGCCATCTTTTTGAAAGCAATCTACAGATTCAATGCAATTTCCATCAAAATTCCAACTCAATTCTTCATAAACTTAGAAAGAAAAATTATCAAATTCATTTGGAATAACAAAAATCCCAGGTTAGCAAAAATTATTCTTAATAATACAAGGACCTTTGGGGGGAAATCACTATCCCTGACCTAAGGCTGTATTTCAGAACAATAATGATAAAAATGAATGGTATTGTTAAAGAGACAGGCCGGTTGATCAGTGGAATAGAATTGAAGACCTAGAAATGGACCTATGGCCACTTGATCTCTGACAAAGGTGCTAAACCCATCCAGTGGAAAAAAGATAGTCATTTTCACCAAATGGTGCTGGTTCAACTGTAGTTAGCATGTAGAAGAATGCAAATTGATCCATTATTATCTCCTTGTACAATGCTCAAGGCTAAGTGGATCAAGGACCTTCACATAGACCAGATACACTGAATCTAATAGAAGAGAAAGTGGGGGTGAAATTATCAAATATATGGGTTCAGGGTAAATTTCCTGAATAGAACACCAACGGCTTATGTGCTAATATCAACAACGGACAAATGGGACCTCATAAAATTTCAAAAATTCAAAGGAAACACTCAATATTACAAAAAGGCAACCAACAGATTGGGGTAGAACTTTACCAATCCTATATCCAATAGAAAGCTAATATTTAATATACAAAGGACTCAATAAAGATACCAGAGGCCCAAATAACCCTATTAAAATGGGGTGCAAAGCTAAACAGAGAATTCTCAACTGAGGAAACTCAAATGGCCAAAAAGGAAAAGAAATGTTCATCATCCTTATTCATCAGAGAAATGCAAATTATAAACAACCCTGGGATTCTTTCTACCTCACACCAGTAAGAATGGTTAAGATCAAAAACTCCGGTGACATTAGATGGTGTTGAAGATGCAGAGAAAGAGGAACACTCCTCTATTTTTAGTGGGATTGCAAGCTGGTACAATCACTCTGGAATTCATTCTGGCAGTTCCTTTAAAAATTGGACATAAAAATTGGTCGTCACTACCTGAGGACCCAGCTATACCACCCCTGGCGATATCTCCAAAAAATGCTCTGACATGTAACAAGGACACATGCTCAAGTATGTTCATAGCAGCCTCATTTATAATAGCTAGAAGCTGAAGAGAACCAAGATGTCCCTCATCAGAGGAATGGATGCAGAAAATGTGGTACATTTACACAGTAGAATAAACTCAGCTAATAAAAGCAATTTTTTTTTCATGAAATTCATAGACAAATGAATGAGTCTAGAAAATATCCTGAATAAGGTAACTAAATATCGACAGCACACACATGTTATGTACTCACTGATGTATGGATTTTTGGCAAAGAGCTTGGAACACCCATGATAGAACTCATGGACCACATGAAACTCAAAAAAAGGAAGAACAAAGTGGGGATGCTTCAGTTCTTTTTAGAAGGAAGGACAAATAATCCTGGGGAGTAGAAGGTGTGAAGGACTTCAGAAAAAAAGATTATGGGGAGGGGGAAAAAGGGGCACAAGCAGATATGGTAGGAGCTGGGGAAGATGTACAGAGGGCCAAGAAATTGAACAGAGTTTTGTAGCAAAGGGGAATTGAGATCTGGGAGTAGAAACAAGAAAGTCCTAGATGACAGGATAGCGAGAGGCTCCCAGTACCCACAAAGGAGAGGGAGAACATGCCAAGACCATATTTAAGTATGACCAGAGGTTAAGTATGTGCTCATCCACGTTTGTGGTAAAATGGCAACAACAAGTTCCAGGGTGCCACTGCTTCATTTTGCCCCCAGCTACTGTCTGACCAAGGTGGTCACCCTCTGGTTAGTTCCAACACCATCAGGCCATATAGAACTAATACATATTCATATCACCAGAGGCCTCTCACCGTTGGCATCTCTCTTCAGGCACAGGGTCAGCTGAGAACTCTACCCACACTCTAAACAGCTGGACAAATTCAAAACTCTACTTTTAATTTAGCAATGGCTTTATCTCCGATTTTCTCAATAAAACTCTCCAGAAAAGTGTCCACACCATAAATTTAGAGCCAAATGATACCATATAAGTTACCCTATTAGACAAGACAAATTATCCTATACAAATCTAACCCTTATAAAATATTTATAACAGCCTGTATTTATGCAGAAACGTGCAGAGAATCATCCTCCTCTTCCTCCATCTTGCCTCCTCTCTTCTCTCTTGCTTCCCTGTCTCTCTCCTAAAACTTTGTTCCAGCCTATGCTACCTTCTCATCCAATGACAGGCCTTGTGCCTAATTTCTTTTAATTTCAATCACACCCACCCATCTTCAAAATTTTAACTAAGAATTGCTCCTGTCTATATGAAATACAGGGACAAAGAATGAAGCAGAGACTGAGGGAAACACCATCCAGAGAATGCCCCACTTGAGGATCCATTTAACATGCAGAAACTATTGCTGATGCCATGAAGTCCTTGCTGCCAGCAGCCTGATACAGCTGTCTCCTGTGAGGCTCTTCCAAATCCTGACTGGTACAGATACGGATGTTCAAAGCCCATAATTGGACTGATCACTGATCACAGAAACCCCAATTGGTGAGTTAGGGGAAAGAATGAATGAGCTGAAGTGGTCTTATCTGACATCAGTCGGGGGTGGGGGAGGCCCTTGGTCCTGTGAATATTTGATGCCCTAGTGTAGAGGAATGCTACGGCGGTCAGGTGTTCATGGGGGGCACCTTCATAAAAGCAGTGTATGGGGGTCATGGGGATTTTCAGTGGGGAAACTGAAAAAGGGGGTAACATTTTATATGTAAATAAATAAAATATCCAATTTAAGAAAAAGAAAAACAAACATTTATGCCATTTACTTCAGAAATGCTGGGCATGAGGCATTGCCAACAAAAGCACCAGACACTCCAATAAAACTGAATCTTCAACTGATACCAAGTTATAATACTGCCCATTGATCCTTCTTATGCATGATGGGAACTTACTTTATGATCCCTGTCTACAAACTGATTTCTCTGCTTAGTGTCTACCTTGTCATCCCTGAGTCTAACCCTTGACACATTCATGCAGACTTTCCTCACTGCAAAGGCAGAAGCTGCTTGAATGTCTCTTTGCAGGAACCACCCACTCTGTACACTGTATGGACTCAAATATAAAGCCCTTCCTTCTCTTGGAATCAGGAAGATGTGATTGACAACCGTTCAGTTTAATTCCTCTGTTCTTTACTCTCAAGCCTGGCATATTTTAGGTGATGGCTATTGGGTTTTCATTGCTGTGGCTTCTTTTCTCTTTAGTATGTGTTGTATTCTGCACAGCTTGGGTCTGGAAAACTTATGAGTGGAGGACAGATAAAAAGAAAGACACACAGACACATACACAGACTCAAATACAGAAAGGATGAGGTCAGGTTGCCTGTGAGCACTCTGAAGATGTGGTACCAACTATTGCAACCACCAGGACTTCCATAGATTTATTATGTACAACACTGGGGCTAGCCATTCTAGCTCAGAGGTTTCTGTAGGGGCTCAGTCTCAGTCCATAAATATCCCAAGGAGAGAACTTTCAAGTTTTGCACACTGTGCCAATTGTTCATAATCATTCACTATTGTTCCAGAGAAAGGCCCAGTCCATCCTGAGCCTGACCCAATTGGGGAAGATTTTGACAATTCTCCATGGATCCAACTTGTCCTTGGTTCATGATGTGTATAACTTATGTTAAATAATGGATATTCACTCAGGACTTCATTCGATTAGGACTTCACTCATTCCCTAGAATGTGTGTGTGTGTGTGTGTGTGTGTGTGTGTGTGTGTGTGTGTGTGTGTGTGTGTGTGTTTGTGTGTAAAAGAGGAGAGAAGGGAGGCAAGCAGGGAGACTGAGAGAGGGAGGAAGAAGGGGTGTTTGGGATTACTGGTATTAATCACCAGTGGCAGCTGCCATAACTGTTAGTATTATCATCCCCAGGTTTCTAACTTTATCTATTCTGGGCACTCACAGCTCTCTAATATGAAGTAAAGTCCTCTTCTTTCTTGGAAATAAATAATTCTACTCTTTACTCCTGTCATAAACATTTTGACCAAACCAACTCAAGAGAGAAAGGCCTTATTTGTCTTATGATTCTAGGTCTCAGCCCATCACTGAAAACACATCAAAGCAAGGGTATGAGTCAGGAGCCTGAAGGGAGACTACTTGATATACCACTGTCTTTTCCAAGGAACAGGCAACTCACTCTGTAGCCATGAAATGCAGCAGAAACCAAGGAGGATGCTGCTTGCTGGTTGGCTCAAAGACCAGCTTGTATTCAGCTAGTTTTTCCCAGGACTACCTCCATAGTGATGCTGTTGATTGGTTCTCCTATATCACTTTTCAGTCAAGTTTTCTTTATGGATATAATTACTGTATAAGACCTGCATAAGAGTGAGCCAGTTAAAAATTGCCTTTTTGTCAACAGAGGTCTTCTGATGCCAACCCCTAGCCCAGGAGCTATTTGGAGTTGATGGGTGCTACAGGAGAAAGAGGTACTTTTCTTTATAGGTAAGTGAGTACTGGTTGCCCCCCCCCCATTTCCTAGTAGATGATGTCACACATATGTGCACATTAGTAGTATTAACTTGACTCAGCAATTAGAGAGTGAGGAAGAGGAACAGAGACAGAGAGAAAGAGACAAAGAGACAGAGACAGAGAGACACAGAGAGAAACAGAGACCATAAAATAAGAAGGGAGATGTTATGGGAGGGGTCTGGGGAGGACTTAGAGAGATAGAATGGATGGTAGGGTAGATATGATGGAAATATATTACATATCTGTATGACATTTTCAAAAAATAAAAATACAGCCATTCTAAGACATTATTGCAACCTATCATAGTATTAAATTTTTCCTCACTAGGCTGGCGAGACACTTTAGTTGGTAAATGTTGGCTTTATAAGCATGAAGATTTGGTTTCATTCTGAGAACTGACATTTTAAATGTTGGGTATAGTGATAAGTACTTCTACTTTAGAGGTGGGGAAACAATGACAGGCAGATTCCTGACTAGGCTGGATATCCACCTTATACCTTTCAGGTTAGTGAAAAACTCCATCTAAAAAAATAAAAGACACCTGAAAAATGACAGTGCTCTTGCCCTCCTCTCACCTGTGCACACGTGTTTACCTCAATTCATGGACATGCAAGTATTTTCCTTTGCTTCAATGAGAACAACCATCAAGACTGATTTTATGAATGTAGACAATTGCTTATATATAAGTAATATTTTATGTAAATCAAAACAATGGTAGACTGGAGAAATGGCAGTTCACTACCCCTTACCACCTCAGCTCTAGGGCAACGTGATACCTCTGACCTCTACTCACAGTGCACTCATTTGCATGTGCGTGTGAACACATGCCCAGAGATTAATAAAATACATCTTCAAAAGAAGAAAGATAAAGAAGTGACACGTCTTTGTACAGCTTCAAGGATTTGAAACTTATGTAGGTGTGGTGAAAGATTGAAGAAATATCTGACAAATGAACATGGGGAAACACAAAATCACAGGGCTGATAAATTGGGCTCTTTGATGGAGAAAGTACAGCATTCTTTAATTATTACATTTATTAAATACAGTTGAACAGAGAGGTGAGACTATTGCATGCAGCTGAACAAAGAGGTGATAAGAAGGAGGCAGGGCCTATGGCACAGTTTACAAAGGGGCATGTTTATCTAATCTTAGGAAGAGGAGTCTTTGTGGGGGAGCAGTTATGATCTGAAAGTTATAAACACTGGGGAATTGAGAAATCTATTGTGGGCTATTTTCTGTGCACATTATCAACATCCACAGTTAGATCACAGGGGAGGCTTTCCCACTTTCCTCTGTATCCGAGGCTAGGATTTGGACATGGACATGCCCATGTCTACAATAGATACTCATAACCTCATATACTCAGGTCTGCCTCTACTCTTTACAAAGGAGAGATATACGTAGAGCTGTATCTACAAATATTACTGCAAACCAATAGTTATAGACTCTTCTGATATATTAACTGCAGACTACAAATCCAGGAATCGAGACTCAGACTGATAAGCATCATGCTCATTGTCACATAGTATTTGGTGGAGCTGAGATCTGAAGACAGGAAGACAGAACAGAGAGATTATTTCCTTCCGATCAACTACCTATTCTCTAATCCTACATCCCACAGAGGAAAAGTTGCAGGCAAAGCAATTGTGTGGTCAGACAAGTAATTCAATTATGAAATAGATAAATCAGAATTTATTGTGAGTTGCTTTCTTTACTAAAATCTGTGGGAGTATCCTCCCCCATGGTAAATTGTTCTTTAATCTTTTACATGGAAAATTTCTACACCAGCTTAAGTTACAAACATGTCAATGTTGTATAGAGCCTGATAATGGCTTTATTATAAATGTGGCTTAAAAGATGCAAGCCTAATTATCCAACCATTATTTTGGGGGGAAAGTCAAAATATTTTTTGACAATCCTTATTTAAAATAATTAAAATGCTGTACTTAAAAAAAGTTTATTCACCAAATTAATCTCCCTGATTTCATTCTGTTCTAGTGGTTTTCCTGTATTAAATAGAAATGCTGTTGCTTCATTATCTAGTATTCTCTGGCTTATGGAAGATGTCTACCTTTAAAATTTGTAAGATTTTTCACGTCAAAGAGAGACTATTGTGTTTTTGATCATCTTTTGTGGGAACAGTGTTTTCTTCATGAACTTTCCATTTCTCATTTTCACAGTGAAATGATACACATTTTTACTAAATCATCAATTTCTAATTCAAAGTGTTCCTTCAGTTCCATGTATGCATGAATTTATAAAAGTGCAATAAGTTTTCTATGCTTCAGGGACTGTGCAGTGGAAGTAGCATCCAGCAGAGATTTGGCTGCATCCAACAAATGCCTGCTGTCAGATTTTCCCTTCTCCTCTGTTTGACGTGATGTGATCCCTGACAAACATGTCGATTTAGACCAGCATGCTGCATCTTAAATTATGAAAACAGTACTTGCATATTAGCATCAAAAACAGTGGACTCATCATGGGGTATTTTTCTGAAGCGAAACCTTGGTGATGAGACTAGCAAAGAAGACCAGCCACCAATTATCTCCATGTTTTAAAGGCCATGGCATAGGGTGGGTGTTTGACTCTTGCTGTGGGATAACATGTTTGCTGTGATTTATGTGGATCTAAGTGTATGATTCTAGTTTTGATGACAGATGCTTCAGGAATAATATTCAATTTTCTGATGTGTTGTAATGTCCTTAGGGTAAAAATGAATCTACATTGAATTGAATAATATTGAAGTTGTAGTTGTTAATTGAAGTTGCTGTGCTTTGTACTTTAGTTCAGATCACCATGCCTGAACAGACATAGAAAAGAGCAATTGTTTTTAGCAAATATGGTACTTGCTTGCAAAATTCCTGGCATGTGGCAAGCTTCTAGACACACAGAGAAGGAGGAGCAGGTCACCAACTGGGATCTCACTGGTGAGAAATGCTTGTCATTTCTAAAAACCAAAATGCCTTACATGTATTTTACTTCAACCTCTGTAAGCAGCAAGCTATATTTAAATGTTAGAGTTAAATAAAATTGATGTGTCAATCAAAGTAATAAATTAGAAATTTAGACTCTTATTTTCGTATAATATGATAATTTAGGTCCTTTCATTTCAGATTATTATTATTATATATCAAAAATTATATCTCTTTGTTTTACAGTGAGATGAGAACACAAGAAAAGGAGACGTTTCCACCACACTCTGTGGAAGGGGCTCAGTGACACATAATAAAAGCATAGTCCTTAGGGAGTGAATACTTTCAAGCAAGCATCCAGAAAATGGAGAAACCACAAGGCATTTTTTAAAACTAGCAATGGAAAATGAAATTCAACAAGACAATATTTGCCCAGACCAATTTTATAAAACTTTATATTTTATTTTCTCAAACATTTTTTTCAGACATGTCATTGTGCAAATAAAACCATATAAAATGCCCCTATATTGCCTACCTGATAAGGACCATGTGCCACAATGATATTCAAGGTCCTTTTCAAACATGCTGAGTTATTCAATTCTTGGGTAGACTATGTCCTAGCTTAGGGGTATCTTTCAAAGTCTCCTATTTGGTGTTTAGTCTATTGGAAGAACTCTTAAGTCTCTCTTTTTATACCCACTGTTAATAGAGATTGCCAACACTTTTGAGCACTTTTTATGAGACAGATTTGCACTGAGTGCTTTTCATGTATTATCTCATTTACTTCGCACAAAAATGCTGTGCAGTGGATCCTAGCATTTTCCCCATGATGAGAGTTAGACATGTAGAGGAACAAAACATCCTCTAGGTTGCAAAGCTAATAAGAATTCAGCTAGAATTCGGTCTCACTCTAGTAGACTTAAGAGCGCTCTAAACTACTGAACTGAATTGCTTCTGTTTTGATTTGGGTTTTCTATCCTGCTGCACAATTCTTTTGAATTCTGCCTTTTCCTAACTTCTGGGTAGCTACCTTGGTTGGGCTGCCAGGCATTCTACATGGTTCTGCCCTTGATCGTATTTGCACTTTAATTTTGGCTGCATACTGTCTAGTCTGAAAGTTGCCCACTTCCTCCAATTCTCTTCTGTCTGTCACTGCCTGTGGGAGTGCCTCTCTTGTCAGTCTCCCATAAACACATCACATTAAGTCACTTCTGCATCTTTATTTATATTCACTGACTCTTTTCTTCCTAAACATCTTGGGATGGCATCTTATCTTCAATTACATTTCATAAGTTCTGCTGTGGTCTTTGAAAAACGAAGTAAAGCACATATCCGTAACTTCCACATTCTAAATGCTTCTGTTTACACCTGTTGGCAGGTATCATCTTCCTTTACTTGCTTAATTAGTTGAGCATTATTATTCCTATTTCATGGGAGAGACCTTTTTCATATTGTCTTTTCAGTGTTTTTACAGGTCTCTGCACAATCCCCTTCTCTACAGTATTGGCAGCAATATTTTTTATAAATATTTTCAGAACTTGAGTTTATCTTCCTTTGCTTAGACCTGCTTCCCCTCAACAATATATTTGCATATTTGCTGGGGGTTATTCTTCCTAAATACTATCTTTCATAGCCTTAAGATGTTTCATGCCTTCTTTTAAGTCGCATGTTAAACTGGAAGGTCTCTGCCTCTCATTAAGAGCTACCACATAGGTGTTCAAATATATTTTTTTGTTGCCATGTGAAACAAGCTATAGTCAAATTTATTCAAGTTCCTTATGGTTTTCAAAATTATTTCTTTCAAAGCTTCCTACTCTGGTTATTTCATTGTTAGAGTCCAGCTACGAATCGTGTCCTTGCCCACTTCCCTACCTACTGCAGAAATCTGGTTCAGTGCCAAATCTTGGCCTAAATACTACTTTCACTGTCCTTGGAACCCAGATCAGGGTGACCTTTGATACTTCATGAACATTTATTCATGCCACTCACATGCACTCATTTACTGCCTTGTTTTGGTGACTGTGAATGTTTCCTTCTAGTGGGATGTAAGCATGTTGGAGAGATGTATCTGTTACACCTGCCCTGCATTCCCCTGGACACAAGAGATACTTTAATGGGGGATACCTTAGGATGCATTTGACTATAGGAATGGGTGCAGAGTCCTCTTTATGTTGTATTGATTCACTTGATTTTCAATTTGGAGAGACCATAGATTCTTTTTATAATGAAAGACTGAGAATTTTGAGCTTGCCCACAGTGAGAAGTTTTTGTTTCCTTTCTGAACGGTAGATTTGTGTATCCCCTAAAGCCAGTCCAGGTTGATACAGTGTTAATTTCACCCACCCTGTGCTTCACTCTCTCTATGTTTCTAGTGCAGCATCCAGGGCCACCTAAAGCTGGAAAGTTTTTTTCACCTTTTCCTGTGAAGGTTTCCAAGCTATAAACAAAATGCTGCCTATGCCTTAGTGGAATCAATATGTCTGGAAGTGTGTATTGGCATGGGAATTTGGGACTCTGGATATATGTCATATGGAACATTGTATTAGGGATTTGACAAATTATAAATATACAACTTACATATTTTAAGATGTCATAGTTTTTATAGTCAGATACACAGAAGACATGTTTATATACCTTCATATATATATGTATATATGTGTGTGTTCATATATGTATATGTATGCATATAATCTACATGTGTACAAGGCTTTATATTGCTCTCCACAATCATCTCTTCTAAGATGCTTAATAAAAAGAGGCAGAGAAGCTATCTACTTTTTAATTATGCACAAACAGCTTCTCCCTTTATCAATAGTATTCCCCAGTGATTTTCTGAGAAGCTGAATTGGATACTAGGGACAACAGGGTCTTATGCTATCAGTGCAGAGGGTCAGACAATGGTTTCAAGGTCAAGATAATAAAAACAGAGGAAAGATATTTCTGCTTCTCTGTGTTCCACAGTTGACTGTGAATCTTACATCTGAACTGAGATTTATAAAATTATGCTTTGACTTCCTTGAAGTAGGCCCACAGTAAAGACCTTTAGGCCAACCTGAAATACCCCTCTTACTGTTTCTCTCTTGAAGGGTATGTGTGTGTTAGAGTCTATGCTTCTAAGACCATTCATGAACCCCAAGAGTCCACGTGAGAACAAGGCAAAATTTGTATCTCTTAGGTGCTTAAAACCGAGAAAAAATCACAACGAATAAGATGTCTATGAGGATACCTGCTGATACCCACTAAGCATTGTGGGAATGACAGGAACACCTAAACAAACTATGAAGGTCAAGGAAGACTTTTAAAGAGCCACCATTGCTACTATTGCTATCACCATCAAAGTTTATTTGATAGGTAGGTACCATTTTGATGTGATGTTGATTTTGCAGAAAGTAGAACACACAATGGATTCAAACTAACACATTCATACTGACTTAAAACAAAACACAAGACAACAGTCATGGTGTCCAAAGAATTGTACTTAGTAGAAAGTGATTTTTCTCCCTGCCTCCTGCTTTCATATCCTGAGTCAGTCTGTAAATAAAGGTCCTAATTAATGAAGACATTTATGCTGTGATGGAGGCCACTGAAAATGGACTCATTACCTCATTTCCACACTCAAGGTCACTCTGTGTAAATTTTTCTCTGAGGAGCTAATATTGGTATCAAGAGCCTTAGTTTCCCTGAGTCTAGAGCAATGTATACCCATTTTCCTCAACCATGAAATTTTGGAAAAGTTACTGTAATCCTTTCACAGAAATTTACTGTCATGTACTCTGCAGGATGTAGGTTTTAAGATCCTGTTTCCTGCCAGAAATTGTGAATGGTGCAGATTTTACAATAATATGGCTGAGAGTCATCTGTGAATTAGTGGTTCTATTAATATGGGTAACAGATACCCTCATTTCCGGTTATAATATCTTGATTTTTTTCTTTCTATATTTCTGGCAAATGAAACATTCTGATGAGAGAATGAACCTCTGGGACAGTCTCAAAAATATTACCAAGTGCATAGAAACTTTTAATTAAAGATGGAAATTTTGGAGTAATAGGAAGAGAATATATACAATAAAAATCACGTAGTTTTAATTAACTAAAAAAACAACCAGGATTGAGAGATAAGTTGAATTTTACAATAAAGAAAAATATAGTTCAAATTATTCATAGACTTAGTGTCTGCAAAATACTTGCCTGGCTGATATTATTGCAGATCTGACTACTAGATATTAAGTTGAGGCTTTTCCCCACTGAAGATACAAGCTTTCTTTATTTCCTTCTTTTTCTTCCTTCCTTCCTTCCTTCCATTCTTTCTTTTTCCTTCCTTTCTTTCTTTTTTCTTCTTTCCTTCCTTCCTCCCTCCCTCAATCCCTCCCTCCCTCCCTTTCTTTCTTTCTTTCTTTCTTTCTT
The DNA here is from genome assembly GCF_963924665.1 of Micromys minutus. NCBI lineage: Eukaryota > Metazoa > Chordata > Mammalia > Rodentia > Muridae > Micromys > Micromys minutus. The sequence goes on along the minus strand of NC_137960.1, from coordinate 35,193,393 downwards.
TCTTCCTTCCTTTCTTCCTTCCTCCCTCCCTCCTTCATTCCCTCCCTCTCTTTCTCCCTCTCTCTCTCCCCCTCACTTTCTTTATCTCTTTCTTTCTTTCTTTCTTTCTTTCTTTCTTTCTTTCTTTCTTTCTTTCTTTCTCTCTGTCCTTTGCCATCTCTACTACACATTGCAAAGAATTTTGCACATATACATTTGGACCCATAACTTGTGACAACTTTAAAATAAATAGTTAAAATGATAATATCCAGTTGCTTCTCTGTTGGATTACAATTACAACAATCTTAGTCATCTTTTAAAAGTGAAGCTGCAAGTTAGAATTATCTTTTTGACCTTGCCTCTTTTCTAATTTTGACAGTTTCGCTTGGATTGCTGATTAGAAATGAACAAATTTACACATTCAGGCCTCCAATTTCTCAAATACGAAGACTATAATCATAACAGATTTATTTCAAATGATAAGTCCCTGAGTATTAAAAAGGAATAGGACAGTTTCCACACTCTATTTTCAAGTGGGTATAATTCAAAAGCTTTTTAGAGCAGAACATTGTGCATTTGACAGTAATTGTGACTGATTTTCATAATGCACCGGTGTAGTATGTCAACGCTTATACAGTTAGTTCAGTTCTAGAAAAAGGAATTAAATTTGGCAACATTTGGGATTTTCTCCTCCCTACAATTAAAGCAGGCTTTCCTCACGACATACACATAGCTTTCTTTAGTGTCACTTAGAGATACTCTACGTTCCTGTCAGATCTCAGCCACCCTAGTTTATCATGTTGTCAGTTCCCATTTTCAACTCTCTTTCTGCCCTTGAAACACTTGTGCAACCCAACATGGAATCAAATGCATGAAAGAAACCGGTTTCTACTTTCTGTCCTATTTTAGAGACTTTTTTTTTTAAACACAAAAACTATATGTTGCCTGAAGCACATTTTGTAACAGTGAGCAACATAAAATAGACCCGAAGTTCTTTAAAACAGAAAGCATTTTGTATTTCTATAGGGTGTTGTTAATTATTAAACAATGAGAGGAGCTACTCAAATCATTTTCCTCTTCAGAAGGGCACATATATCAGGCAAAAATTTTTAAGTAAACAAAGAAATATAGAAGTTTTGGGCGGGAGTTAGAATTTAAAGTATATCTGGGGAACAAATTTATATTTATTTGTCAATAACATATATTCTTCTATGTGTGTATGTGTGTGGTATATGTCTGTGTTTGAGTATGTGGATGTGTATATGTGTGTTACAGAGTTTGGAGGCCAGAGGTAGCTATTAGATTCCTTCCTTCCTTCTTTCCTTCCTTTCTTTCTTTCTTCCTTCCTTCCTTCCCTCTTGCCTTCCTTCCCACTTACTTTCCCTGTTAATTTTTGTGACAAGTTTTCTCATTGAATTTAGGACTTTCTCATTGATTATGTAATTCACTAATGAGCTTCACGAATCTAACTGTCTCTATCCTCCCCCCACCCCCAAGTGCTAGAGTTAGAGAAGCAAGCCATTGTGCTAAGTTTTTATGTGGATGTGAGGATCTGAAATTAGGTCATCTTACTTGCACAAAAGGCACTTTACTAACTGAGCCATTTCCCCAGCATCAACAAAATATAATTCTTAAAATATGTTTCCCTTGACCATGTCTCTTCTGATTTGTGGATGTTCTATGAGCTATAAAGGTGTATACAGCACAGGTTGCCACAGCATGGCAGGTAAAGTCTGGAAATTAGAGTTACATGACAGGACTGTATTATAGCAAGTAACACAATTCCAGAAATAACCTAAATGGAACATATTGCATCTGCTACACATGTCAGAAAATGGACTTTGATAGATGGTGTCGCAACACAAAACCACACACTAAAACTTTTTAATTCTGATGACAGCATAGACATGTACACAGCCTTGCCAGCAGTTTGAGTAGCTTATATAATTAGCAAATGGACAAAGCTCATAAATTCTGCATGTGCCTTATGCCTTACAAGTCTTTTTGATGAGTGCCATTAGCATCTATGCAAGTGGGAAGGCCTGACAGGGTTTGGCCATCATCACCTTCGGGGTGCAGGCATTCTGTTGGGGGTGATCATCTATGGACAACCGTACCACCTGGCCTTGCCATATTGCTCCTCTAAAAATGCATTAATGTGAGAAAAACATGCCCATTTGTGCTAGAAGATGAAGTTGGTTTAGAATACTAAACAGTGGTATCCTGGGTTTATAAAAACCAAACCCTATAGATCACTCACCCATAATTTGAAATACTTTGTTTAAAGCAACTTCACTAAGTTAGGGGCAAGGGATACAGCCAATGGCTGTTCACAGCCTTTCTCTGGAAGCATTTGCTGACTGTGAAAAGTGTCAAGATGGCTGGGTCTATAGGAGTGGTTCACATGAAAGTGAGTGATGTGATTTGTAAAATGTTGGCATGGAATTGGGCTTTTCAAAAACTGAATTTGCAAATCCAAGTTAAAACATATGGGACATTTTTATTCATTCATTTTGTTTATTTCAAGCTTCCCTATGAAAAAAATTAGGAAAGAGAAGGGCAGATGTGTGGATTACCACCACATAGCACAATTTTTCATTTATCTCTTTGCTTCCTTAGCCACTGTCTATTAAAATAAATACAGCCTTAAAATTATTAATTATGACTGAAAATAATTTTACAAACATATTTTCTAGCAACAAATGCAATTTCCATAATTAAAAAATTTCTTGTGATAGATAGGAATTTTCTCTCCAGAAAATATGTTGTCAATAATCAAAGTCACTGATTATTTTATCATTTTGTAGAAATATTTTTGGCCATAATGATATCTCTTTCTCTTTTCAGTTGTATATAAATGAGACAATTTCATTTCATGTGCCAAAGACTTTAATCAGAGTACATAATTTTAGCAACATTATTCTTTACATCAGTTCTAAGATTGAATTTTTTCTTTCAAAATGAAATCTAGATTTGTTAAAGTGTAAAAATTTTAAAAATTATCCCAGTTAAACATGCAAAACAAACATTTATAAGTATTATTTTTTAATAAATTTTATTTTTGAGATGAAAATAATTACATTTCTCCCTTCCTTTTCTTTCCTTCAAACACTCCTATACGCTCCTCCCCACCAATATTCACTGCTTTCCCTTCAACTAATGTATATGTGTGCATATTTATTCCTAAGTATATATTTTTTTAGTCTATATAGTGTTAATTGTTCGAATGTTTTCATGGCTGATCATTTGATGCTAGACAACAAACTGGTGGACTCTTCCTTTGGAAAGACCACTTATCTTGATCACAGCTTTCTTTGCTGGTTAGAAATCTTTGTGAAGGGTTGGAGTCTTCTGGAATTTTCCCTTCCCTGTTTGGTATGTCCACTGATGTCATCTATGTTCAGCTCAAATTTGAGAAGTCATGTTGGCAAGGCTTTTGGGGCTCTGATATTACTAGGAGAAATCATCTCACATCACAGTACTTGGTCCTTTGACTCTTCCAATCTTTCTGCCCTATGTTTGACAGTGTTCCCTGAGACTAGGTATGGGAGTACCATTGCCCTTGGTTAGCCACAGGGGTGGAAGGTAAGTCCCTGTTTCTAAGCTGAAACTGAACTGAATGCTCCCTCCCATGAAGTAGCTTCATGGTATTAGAAACCCTCATGCAAGCTTTCAGAGGAGAGAGAAAACCAGAGGTCCTACCAACCTGTGATGGCTATGAACCACTTTATCGGTGAGAATGTTATGGTAACCTAAAGGGTACAGTAGTGGCACACATACCTTGGTGGTTACTAACAACTTTCTAATTGGACTTAACATCTGCTCAAAAGAGAAAACTATGTCTGGTACTAGAAATCCAGCTCAGTACCAGCTTAGTTACCAGTTCAGTAGCTACTCAATCCTAGTGAAGTCATGGTTAGTGGAGGAGAATCTCAAACTACTAATTCACTGAATACCTTAGATGACTACAGAAGAAGTGGGAAGGAAGGTAAATTAACAGTAAGAGTGTCTGAAAAAGTCAGAACAAAGTGTACTATTACCTACCTACCTAAACCTAGCTAGATACAATACATACACATAAATAGTTTAGAAAATACCATCTGGGCTGATAGTGCTCCTCTAGGACTATCAAAATCACAACAGTAGGCATGAGATGCTCTCTTTGAGTTGCTGGTCAGAGTTGTCCATGAGATTCCCCCAAAAACTTTATAGGACACTGCTATTGCCCTTGATTGTCCTCCAAAGGCACAAAGTAAGTCCCCATTTCTGAAAACACCACACACTTTGGACAAAAGACTCAGGAAACCTAAGTTGGCCCGGGCCTGAAAGCCTTGTTTCTCAGGACCAGCTTCCAAGCTACTAAAAGGTGATATGCAAAGTTCCAAAGGAACCTGAAACCATGAGGCCTTCCTAGTCTGACCTCTATGAATCATACTCAGCATGGCATGTTAGCTGAGGATGCAGCAGTGATATGAGGTATGTCTTAGTTAAAATTTTACTGCTGTGAACAGACACCATGGACCAAGGCAAGTCTTATAAAGGAAATTTAATTGGGGCTGGCTTACAGGTTCAGAGGTTTAGTCCATTATCATCAAAGCAGGAACATGGCAGCATCCCGGCAGGCTTGGTATAGGAGTAGCTGAGAGTTCTACATGACTTGTATACAGTTATGATGAGGGTCTTAAAACCCACACCCACAGTGACAGACCTACTCCAATAAGGCCACACCTACTCCAACAGGGCTACATCCTCTAATAGTGCCACTCCCTTGGCTAAGCAAATACAAACAATCACAGGGTAACAAACAGCTCTCCAATTGAACTTCAGGCCTGCTTAACAAGAGGAAAATTATACCATGTACTGGAAACTTACCTAACTACTCAGGGCAAGCAAAGAAACTATCTTGCTGAAGAATTCAGTTACCACTTAACTAAACCAACATAATCCTCAACTACATACTAAACACTTGTCCTTATACCTATAGAAAAATGTGGGCCTCATCCCTCATCAAGGAAACTTCTCTTTGCAGCAGATGGAGACAACTAGAGAAAAACCACAAACATTTAAATGTACAATTGTGTAGCTTAGTCAATATTGATATATCTAGAGCTCTTGAACCTACGGCTTAGTGTTCAGGGTTTGTCTGGTGCTGCTTGTATACAAATGCTAACTTTTGCACCCCAAGATTTGGTTTGCTCTGACAAGAAGATCCTCTTCTACACCAAATTATCCTATGTAATCTTGTTCCCCACCTAACCTGGTCAATGAAAGGCTAAAGCCTGTGATTGGACAATTGGTAAAGGTAGGCAAATAGGTTTTCATTTACCTGGTTGGGCATCACAGACAGAGACAGGGAGGAAGAGAAAAATGGAGACCAAGGGAGAAGGAAGCTGCCGTGAGAGAAGATGGACCATGAATAAGTGACAGGAAGAAATAGCAAGTAACCAGGGACATGTGTACGTACTTAAGGTAAAAATAAATCTAAAAATGAAAAGAAAAGCAACAACAACAACAAAAGCATGCTCCAGTATCACTGGTATGCTGAATCCCTGTTTTGACCCTCTATTGCTCTGAACAATAAGGGTGGAGAAGATGGTACTTGTGGAGGTAGTGCTGTAGTGCTCTCTGATAAGCCTATTCTGTCTCTCAGTGATGCTGATACAAGCCAGGTTGGACCAAAGATTAAAGATAGATAAAGTCAGGTTTGATAGAGAGCTCCTGGGTGGGTTCACAGATCTCACAGGTAAAGGTCAGCGAAGTCACGCTCCCAGGGGTTTTATAGAGTTTAGGTGAGGAATGATTATATGCCATCAAGGAGCTGAGATGGTGTTCATGCGTGGTCAAAAACTGAGCCCCTGGGTAGGCCAGAAACAGAAGAATAAGGCATGTTGGCCTGGGGTTTTCTCCAAGCAGATGGGGGAGTTTTCTCTGTGCCAGGCAGGCTTTGAGAAAGGAGGGCAGACAGGGTTTATCAGTTTGTGCAGGGGTTGATCAGGGGTCTCAGCCTAATACTCTGTACCAAGCCATATCCCACTTACAGAGATGTCTTTCATAAACATTGCAAGTATCAACTTAGAAAACAGAATTTGGCATTTAAATAAAAGTAGGTCAGGGTTGGGATTATTTTCCATTATTCTCTTGTTACTTTAGAAGCAGACCCTATACCTGTAGTGTAGGAAAAGTTGCAGCAATGCAAAAGAGGAAAAAGAAAAAACTTTAAAAAGTGGATTCATATGCCATATTCGGTGTTAGAAATAGGAAATATGCTATGGTGTTTCTGAAGTGAAGAGGGTTGAACTAGGCAGGACTTGTCCACAAAGTGGACATCTGAAGTCCAATCACATCTGCATGTTAACATTTGTTCCATGAGGTACATTGTGGGCTATCAGAGCAGGTTACAAAGAAGACACAGACTAACCTCCATCTGTACTAAGTGAACTTTCCAGAAAAGTAAAATTTATTGAAGAAATACTGCCTCTGACTTCCTTGGTGTCTGACATTCAGATAAAGACATTAATAACTCCAGAGACTTTTTAATAATTCACATTTTATTGGAGAAATTATAAAGTCAATTCTGTTTTTTTCTTAACCTAATAAACTTTGGCTCTTCTTGGCTTATGCTTCATTCACTAACACAGGGAGAATTCCTGTCAGTCGAAATGTTACCAGAACCAGCAGAAAGCATATTATCATTCCTTCCCAATCCATGCTCCACTGAAAACTTTTGGCTTATAGGCTTTTTCCCTCCTGAGAGTACTAGCTTTTATGTGTTCTATAAAATGTCACATTGTACAAAAACAGTTTTTTTTTTCCAGGTTTTGTAAAGATTATATGGTCCTTGGGTTCTGCCTGGATGGTTTTCCCTCACTGTACATCTGTGCTCATGGTGAGCATCACTGACAGCAAACAGCTCTGCCTTTGATGGATGTTAGTACATTTCCCCAGTGGCTGATTTTTATTAGTGTCAAAAGATAAAGAGTATATGCATGCACACATGCTGATGTTTCTGAAGGGCATAGTGATAAAAGATTGGAATGCTTTTTGTTGTCTTCCTGATCAAATAGTACGTCTTAGAGAGAGCATGGGAGAATTTATCCTTGTGTCATAAAAGGAACAAAGTCTGTTGACATTGTTACTCATCACTCAACTTGAATGCCTCCCTGTTTGGTCAGCAGATGATGACTCCTATGTTAGACAGTGCATAAAATTCAGGCACTCTAAAAATAATGCTAATCCAGAAATCACTTTGAGATAATGGGTAAGAATCCTGTGATTGAATCACAGGTGTTTCGCGGCTGGGTCAGTTTCAATACCTATCGATGGATGTGATAAAATACCCTGGCAGTAACAGCTCAAAGAGAAAGGGTTAATTTTAGCTCACAGTTTCAAGTTACAGTCTATCATAGCAGGTATGTCAAGACAGTGGGACATGAAGCAGCTAGCCAAATTTCCAGTTAGCAGGATAGAGAGAATGAATAGACACACACTTACACTCAATTCACTTTCGTCTATCTCAGTTCAGGACCTAAATCAAGAGATAGTGTGGAGTCTTTCATTCTCTATTAGCATAATCAAGAACCTCCTTCTAAGTACATAGCTCAATCTGAAGTAGACAACTCTTACCTGTAATTTCCTTCTGGAGTGGTTCTAGGTTGTATCAAGTTGGCAATAAAACTAATTACAATAACTAGGTATGGAATTAGATTCATCTTTGGTAATAAGAAAACTACATAGGGTAAAATTGAAATCAGCATCATGTATAGATAGGTTTTCAGTATAATAACTACCTATGAGAGAACAGAATAAATCAGATAAACTACCTGTTAACTCAGCTGTAATTGGCAACCTACATATCACAGAAAACATCCCTCACATTAGAAGTAGTGAAAAATGAATAGGTATCACTAGGAAACTAAACTTCCATGGGTTGTTTATAGTTAACAAGACATATTTCTCTATTTTCCAACTAGAATATATCATGATTTCCTCTTCAATACTGACACTTAAGGTTCTTTCAACTTTTTATTCTATCACTAGCTATTTAAACATAGATACCAACCAATCTGAATGTAACATAAGAAAGTATTGGCATTGGCCAGACCACAGGGGAAGCACTGTGGAGTCTGTCAGCCCATCACTGATTCATCAGAGTCGGGGAAATCTTACCATAAAAGAATAAGGTGTTCAGAGTACAAGGCAATCTTCAATGTCCGGTTCATTCGACAAACACATGTAGTGCTTAAGAGGTATGCTGGGGACTGCCAGTAAAGAAACTTTCACTAATGAGAACAAGATGCTTTTGTGTAGGTCTTTCCAATAAGCTTTTCATATCCAGAACACAAAGGATATTTCTTGTCACCTGGCTTGATAGTACTGGCTTTGTGAAGGTGTGACAGCCAGTGTAAGATAGTGTTGCAATAGGTAGAGAGTTTGGAATCCACAACTTGGTGAATCACTGAAGACTAATGATTATAATTATTAAAAAAAAATACTTGTTATGTGTAAGAAATCCTTAGTGTTTCTTTCCCACAAGCTTTATCCATTGATTCTTTTCGAATCAACTGCTGAGAAAGGAGAGTAATCAAAATTATTCATGAGCAAGTGTTAAATTACATAATACAGGGGCTGGAGTGATGGCTCAGCAGTTAAAAGCAGTGACTGCACTTCCAGTGGTCCTGAGTTCAGTTCTCAGCAGCTACATAGTGGTTCACAACCATCTGTAATGGGATCTGATGCCCTCTTCTGGTGTGTCTGAAAAGAGCAATTATGTACTCATATACATAAAATAAAATAACAAACAAAGCATAATATAAATCAGCTTAGATGGAACACTGGAGTCACTGGCTCATATATGTAAGAAATCTAGAGCCACATTTGGATGCAGCATTGAACTCTGCCTCATCAGTTGACTCTGTTTTCCAGAGTCCTGCTTTGGGCACTACACTCTCTAAATAATGATTTCTAATCTGAAATTAGAGGGATCACAAAATGCCACTATCCATAGGTTTACTACTCAAAAAATAATGGCATTGCAATTGACATCAACCTTTCATGTTTCTTGATTTCTGGTCCAATTGAGCTGATTATTAATTATGCTCTGGTGGTCAGAAATTCTGAGAATTGTGGTCCCCATATCACTAAATTAAAAATAGTCATCGCTATTCAACATGGAAATGGTTGAGTGAATTGCGAATGCAAATGCAGTTTAGACACTATGAACAGACCCAGAAGCCAAGTTTTTCATAGCTGAGGCAAAAGCAATGCCATACACAAAGAGTCACATGCCAAAGCCTACTTACTTTTGTCTTACTCTTGTCAAGCCAAATTTAATTGAACAGAACACCCATTTAGTAATTAAAAAACATTACATAAGCATTAAATTATTTCACAACATATATTATCTATAGTACATACTGTAACATGTGTTATATAACTATAACTATTTCGGGGTACCTGGAGTTGATTCTACACACTTATTAAAAGCTGCTATTTTAAAAGAGTTATTTATACTATATAATTTTCACCTTGGGTAAATTGGACACATCGTTTAAAAAATGATGGGAAGAGATTTAATATGATTGTGGGCCAGTCAAATCAAAGTCAAGAAACGGTTAAATGAGGAAATAGGAGTTAAAAGGATTCAACGGAGGGAGGATCTCTCTCTCTCTCTCTCTCTCTCTCTCTCTCTATCCTCTGGAAAAGTACTGGAAGAGTCATCTGGAATTTGGTTGGAGGAATCTCTGGGATGAGATAGAATCCCAGGACAATGGAAACTCCCAGGAATCTCAGGGTGATCCTAGCAAAGACTAATAGCAATGGGGGTTACGGAATCTAAAGTGGCCATCTCCTGTAATCAGTCAAGACATCCAATAGAGGGATTGAGACACAAATACAGCTACAAAGCCCACTGGATGTTCAGCTTGAGACCCATGCCAAGAGAGGTAGCCCATCTTTGACACTGTTAATAATATTATTCTATACTTCCTGACAGGAGCCTAGCATAACTATCAGAGATGCTTCATCCAAAAAATGATAGAAACAAATGCAGAGACCCATAGACAAACATTATTAGGCAGAGCGTGAGGAATTTTTTGGAAGAGGGGGCAGAAAGGTCGTTGGCACCAAATAGCCAAGGTTCCTTGGCCTTATGGTCAAGGATACCACAAGAAAACCTATAGAATCAATGAACCTGTCTACATAGGGGCCCAGCAAAACTGAACCACCAACCAAGGAGCATGCATCAGACTGACCTAGGTACTTTGCACATATGTAACAGTTGTGCAGCCTGGTCTTCATGTGGGATTTTTAACAGTTGGAAAAACAGTCTGCTTCAGACTTATTTGCCTGCCTTTGAGACCCTTTTACTTTACTGGACTGCTTCTTCTATTCTCAGTTAGAGATGACATTCCTAGTCCTGATTCAACTTGATATGTCAAGGCTGGTTGAATTCATAGGACACCTCCCCTTTTCTGAATAGTAAGGTTCGAGGAGTGGATGGGGGGAGAGAAAGGGGAAAAAGAACTATGGAAGGAGAGAAAACTGTGGTTGAAAAGTAAAGTAAATAAACTAATTTTTAAAGAGACAACTATATATTAAAGTTGGTTAAAAAATTTCTCAATTTTCCATGTAATTACAAGGTTTAAATATTATTTTTTTTCTATTGGCAACCAAAAAATTTTGTTGGCAGTAATGTCCAACTGTACTCAAAAAGACCAAATAACTATACTGAGCCAATTGGCAGATAGTAATTTTAAAAATTGCTTCAGTTACTTTTCATGTTGCTGTGATAAAATGCCTCTATAAAGGCAGCTTAGGGGAAGAAAATTTTATTTTGGATCATGTTTAAGAATCTACTCCACCATGGTGAGGAAATCATAGTAGCAGGAGCTTGAGTCAGCTGGTTTCACTGCAACTGTATAGTGTAGAATCAAATAAAAATGAATGCATATGCTAAGAGAATAGTATCTCTCACAGTGGTTAGGGCTCCTTAACTCAGTTAACCTAATCAAGCTAAGTTCTCATAAACACCCAGAGACCCATCTCCCAGGTCATTCTAGATGTCAAGCTAATAGTTGAGACTAGCCATTATAGTCATTAAATCATCAATAAATAGCCAAGAGGGCATTTTTAGATGGATAGATCTAGGCAAAAACAATAGGTTTTCATTAGAAGTTTATTTATGTTCAGTACTTTCATATAAAGTATTGAAAAAAACATAGAACTTGGATGTAGCTGACTTAGTAGAGTTTTTCCCTTGCATGAATGTGGCCATGTTTTTTTAAAAAACAATCATAATCTACATTTGAAATAATAATGTTACATGTTTTCTAAGAAATAATAATAGCCACACAAGAACATACTTATAATATTGTTTTGTACTCCTTGGTTTTCTACTTCAAATGCAAACCCTAGCTTAACGACTGTCTCTGACAGATATCTTGAGCACTGCTTTACAATCCTTCTTTACAGGGCATCCTAAAGTTTGCTCATTGTTACAGTTAACATGTCCCTGAAATCCTATCATGTCTCCAGCACATATAGTGCTTGTATTTAATATGTATTTGTATTTCACATGATTTAAGTGATGAAGTCAGAATAACCTCCAACTCTACAATTTACACACAAAACCAGCATTTTCAGTTGCCCATGTACTCATGAAGCAAGGCAGATGACAAAATCAAGGTAATGAAAGCTTCCATGATAGAGGTAACTCTTAGAGACTGGGAATGATTTTTAGTAAAGGGTTTGGTGCATAGAAAGCTTCAAGAACTCCAAAATATTAAGGATGAAAGTATATAATTGGTAATAGCACTTGCTAGTGCAGATGAGATCAACAAGGCATAGCTACTGTTGGAGAAGAGGAAAAGAGAACAGAAGGAAACAGAAAAGTTGCCTAAGATTACTAGTAATCTCAAGGATATATTAAAATGACAAATCAGTTCTTGAAACTAGATTACATAAAAGTAGTTTTTACCTCAGTATAGTATTCCAACAATCTCTCAAACCGACCTCTAACTCTGTGTTTCCTGTAGAAGAAAGTGCAAAATAGTGCATATTGCAATTCATCTCGTTTGATAGAATTTATATTAAATACATTCAAATTTTTAATTTGCAAAGAGTGACATATTTTTGTTGCATAGCCTTGCTGTTATTTGATCCTGAATGTTTTGCAACACTGATTAGTGGATTATTAAAGCTTGGTAACTGGTTTTACACTAACACAAGCCTTATTTTTCTTAAATAGAGCTGACAGACATAACAAGAGAACAATCAGTTTAACTGCTCAGACAGCCAAGAAAAGGACCATCTACTGTTATGCAGTTGCATTTTGTGATTCTACATATCTACTCAACTCTGCTTCTTTCTTGATGTCTTTATGGTCATAACATAGCAGCTGTACTACTAGGTCAATTCTCATTCTGCCTAAAGAAAGGAAGGCAGGAATATACTGGTGAGAAGGAAATTTTCCTTCAGGAAAAGGATGTTTTGGGGCCACCAGTACCTGCCAGGGAATTTGGGAGCAAGTGTCATAATAGTTGAAGCAAATAAGAGACAATAGTTGAAAAGGGGAACAAAGCTGACCACATGGGATAGTGTATGTTTTCCCTTTTGTAATGATTGGCATTCAGTCTTTATGGAATCATCTAGTAATTTTTCAGATAATGGTTTGAATGCTATTATTTTAGTTATTTTTTGTGTGCTGTTTTATTTCTTTTTTTAAAAAAATACATTTATGAACTTATTTTCAATAGTCACAATTTACATATGTTATATGATTTTTAACTACTCAATCTACTGGCTTTAGTCAAACCTATTATTAACATTGCTTCTCATAGCTTACTGTGGTAAATTTTTCCTAAAGTAACTAAATGTTTCTGGCTTCTCTTGGTTAACCTATTTATGTTATTATTTTATAATAATAAATTATAAAAGCATTAAAATTAATTCTTCTTTGTTGACAGTGTTGTGTTATACACTAAGTCATTGGTTTACACTCAGTGATAGACATATGAGCTGCCTCTATTTGTTTGCTATGACAAGCATATCTGTACGTAATTTTGTACAGATCCTCTTGTGTGGGGATACATTCTTTCTTTTTTTTTAACAACTGAATGAAATCAGTGAGTTTCAGTACATGTTTGATGTTATATGAAGTTATCAAGTTAGTTTTCTGTGTTTTTGAATCATTTATTCCCCTCAGGTTTTTTTTTTCTTTATCTCATACATAACTGGTAAGTCTATTTCTTTCTTATTTTATTCATTCTACCATATAAAAATCTGCATCTCCATGTAGGACCAATTTGCATTTTCTGATGCATAATGACTTTAAATACTTTTCATGTGTTGTTTGCCATGAATCTTGTTGTGATAGTGTCTGTTTGAATGTTTAGTACATTTTTAATTGGCTATTTTTATTATTAATTTGCAGGAGTCTTTAAAACGTTCTAAGCTCAAATTGTCAGTTACTTGTTTCTGTGAACTTGATCTCTCAGTTTCTGGCAGGCTTTTCATATTCTTCACTGTGACTTTTAAAGTCAGAAGCTTTTAAATTTTATGAATTTCAGTTTTCTCTTTCAATCATCATAACTTTTTATGGCTAAGAGATGTTTATTTTTCACAGTAGAATAATTATTTTCTTTTTAAAAATCATTTAGATTTAGCATTAATATTAAGTCTAGGATCCAATGTAAATTAATTTGTATGAGACATGGGGCAAGTGTTAGGTTTAGCTAGTTTTTATTTTTTGATTGTAGTGTCTATTACCATTCACCATGTATTCCTCTTTTACTTTAGCTTCTTGTGTTTGAGAAAGTCAACTTATGGAATATGTATACCTTGACTTATGGTGTTCAGTCTGTTCCACTTATAGACCACATGTACATTTACACTGTAGTCATGCTGTTTTAATTAAAATGATTTTAAAACAATCTGTCCTATCATCTAGTATGCTATTTTAAATTTTTTTGTAAAGATTTAATTTTGAAAATATTTTTGCAATCATAAGAAGATAGAGTAATGAAGTTTTCTTGAATCATTCCATTAAGTATGATCCCAAAGTTCAGATTTTGGTTGTAAAAAAAACAAATAAAAAATAAAAACATCACTCTTTGCCGATGACATGATAGTGTACTTGAGTGACCCCAAAAATTCCAGCAGAGAACTCCTACAGATGATAAACAAGTTCAGCAAAGTGGCTGGATACAAAATTAACTCAAACAAATCAGTAGCCTTCCTGTACTCAAAGGACAAAAAAGTGGAGAAAGAAATTAGGGAAAACGTACCCTTCACAATCATCACAAAAACTATGAAATAGCTTGGTGTGACTCTAACTAAGCAAGTGAAGGACCTGTATGACAAGAACTTCACACCTCTAAAGAAAGAAATTGAGGAGGATCTCAGAAAATGGAAAGATCTCCCATGCTCATGGATTGGAAAAATCAACATCTTAAAAATGGCCATCCTACAAAAAGCAATCTACAGATTCAATGCAATCCCCATCAAAATTCCAACCCAGTTCTTCATGGAATTGGAAAGATCAATGTGCAATTTCATATGGAATAACAAAAGACCTAGAATAGCGAAATCCATCCTCAACAACAAAAAAACATCTGTGGGAATCACTATCCCTGACCTCAAGCTATATTACAAGGCAATTGTGCTGAAAACTGCATGGTACTGGTACAGAAATAGGCATGTGGATCAATGGAACAGAATAGAAGATCCAGAAATGAGCCCTCATGTATATGGTCACCTGATTTTTGACAAAGGAGCAGTAAACATTCAATGGAAAAAGGACAGCCTATTCAACAAATGGTGCTGGTCCAACTGGCACTCAGCATGCAAAAGAATGAAAATAGACCCGTTCTTATCTCCTTGTACAAAGCTCAAGTGTAAGTGGATCAAAGATCTCCACATTAAACCAGATACACTGAAACTATTAGATGAGAAAGTAGGGAAAACCTTAGAACACATAGGTACAGGAGAAAATTTCCTGAACAAAACACCAATGGCTCAAGCTCTAAGGTCAAAGATTAACAAATGGGACTTAATGAGATTGCAAAGTTTCTGTAAGGCTAAGGACATCGTCAAGAAAACAAAACGGCAACCAACAGAATGGGAAAAGATCTTTACCAACACCACATCAGATAGAGGCCTAATATCCAAGGTGTACAAGGAACTCAAAAAGCTAGACATCAGAGAATCAAATAACCCTATTAAAAATGGGGTACAGAGCTAAACAAAACGTTTTCAGCTGAGGAACACGGATTGGCCGAGAAACACCTGAGGAAGTGCTGGACATCCTTAGCCATCAGGGAAATGCAAATCAAAACAACCCTGAGATTCCACCTCACACCAGTCTTATTGGCCAAGATCCAAAACTCAGATGACAGCAGATGCTGGCAAGGCTGCGGAGAAAGAGGAACACTTCTCCACTGTTGGTGGGCTTGCAAGCTAATACAACCACTCTCGAAATCTGTCTGGCAATACCTCAGAAAATTGGATATAGTACTACCTGAAGACCCAGCTATTCCACTTCTGGGCATATACCCCAGAGACACTTTAATACACAACAACGATATATGCACCACAATGTTCATAGCGGCTCTATTTGTAATAGCCAGAAGCTGGAAGGAACCCAGATGTCCTTCAGAAGATGAATGGATACAAAAATTGTGGTACATATACACAATGGAATACTACTCAGCCACCAGAAACAATGACTTAACCAAATTCTTAAGAAAATGGCTGCATCTAGAGAATATCATCCTGAGTGAGATAACCCAGTCACAAAAGAACAGACATAATATGCAGTCACTGATAGTGGAATGCTAACCCCAGAGGCTTGCACTCCCCCAGAAACAACTCACAGACTGTATGAAGTCCAAGAAATAAAGAAAACAAAAAAATATACATATATTTACAAAACAAGAAGACTTTGACTATTTCCATGTTGCGTTTCGTTTTGCAAGTACTTACGCTTATTGTAACTATTAGGTTTTCAATGCATACTGTCAAGCCCTTGAAAAAAATCATGTACTGCCTAAAATAATATATTCACATGGTCTTATGTAAAAATTATTTCAATGTCTGAAAAAACAGTACTGACAAAAATTTATAATTTTAAGCAAAAAATGTTTAAAATCTGTACATTTATCTTTGTTTTGTAAAATAAAGTTGTTAAAAAAAATAAAGACATTGAAAGGAGGAGTGTCTCTAACACCTGTTAAAGATCTTAAGTTCAAGCTGAGTTTATCTATCTATATCTCCGGCACTTATGGTGAAGCTATGCCTATTGTGGAGTGCCTTGCTACAGCAAATACTATGAAAGAACCCACCACCTCTTCCCAAATACACACACACTCGAAGAAAAGCTTAGTAGGAAGACTAAACTTTATCAAACTAAATAGTTTCATCTTCCATGAACCACGGTCAAAAAATGCAAATGAGAAGCCAAAATTGCATTCCTCGTATAAAGGACAGATGCCAACTACCCATCTCCTTGCTGTGCCAAGGGCAAAGTGTTGGATGTTCCACTGAGCAGCATTTCTCTCACAAATGGAGATATGTCAGAGCAAACATGGTGAAGGTTCTAAACTTTCTATCCTTAGCATTCATCAGATTCTACTGTCAATGAAGACCATACAGGAACACAGAAACCTCTCTTTGTTTCTTTTGTTTTATTCTTTCTCCCCCTTCCTTCCTTCTTTCCTTCTTTCCTTCCTTCCTTCCTTCCTTTTCTTTATTTCTATGCTTGTTCTTTCTTTTGTTTTATTGTTTCTGCGGACAGGGTTTCTCTGTATATCATTGGCTGTTCTGGAACTCACTCTCTAGAACAGGCTAGCCTCACAGTCACAGAAATCCCACTGCTTCTGCCTCCAGGTGATGGGTGTAAAGGCATCCACAACCATTCCTGGCTGACACAGGCATCTTATCCCAATTTACACCAACAAAGAGGATCAGGACACATAACAGAGAAACTGGACTACAGTCTCACCTGTCAGCAAGGAAACTGCATACTTCATGCTCACTCAAGTTCTATCAAAGCATTAGATATCACCTAGATGGAAATGTAAGTAAAACCAAGGGCCCTATAAATCACAGCCACAAAGACTAGGTTCTAGAAGGCTGCTTACCTCACTAGTAATGACACCTCAACATGAATAAGCGATGTTACCAAACAACTGCTGTGGAGGATATTTTGGCATGTTTTTCTTTTATCATTTGATTTCTTTACATTTCAAATGTTGTTCTCCTTCCCAGATCACTATTAACGATCTCCCCACCCTCTCCTTTGCCTCTAAGAAGGTGTGCTTCACCCACCAACTCACTTGAATCTCACCCCTCTAGTATCTTCCTTCTTGGGGCATAAAATATTCACAGAACCAAGCACATACTCTCCCTCTGAGGCCAGAGAGGGCAGTGTACTGCTACATATGTAATGGGGGCCACAGACCAAAAATGTATGCTCCTTGACTGTTGACTGATTCTCTGAGTACTCTGAGGTGTCCTGTTAATTGATACTGTAGATCTTCCTGTGAGGTTGCAATCTGCTTCTGCTCCTTCATTCCACCCCCTAACTCTACCATAGGTTCCCAGGCTCAGTCTAATAGTCGCTAAATATATCTATGTCTGCTTCAGTCATCTGCTGATGGAGCCTCTCAGAGAACAGTCATACCAGACTCCTGTTTGCAAGTACATCTTGACATCAGCAATAGTGTCAGGGTTTGGTGCCTGTACGTGAGATGGATTCCTATGTGGGGCAGACTCTGCATCAGCTTCCCTTTAGTCTGTTGTGTTAAATAATAAGAAGGGGAAAAGGCACCATGCCACATTAATGCTGGCTACCTTCTGGCCCCAGTGGTCTTGCTACCTCCATGGTTAGCTCCATGTAGAGACTGCCCATCTCAAAGCTCTCTTTATGTGGACTTTGCTCACATCCATCCACTATGGTTATAATTACAGTTCCCAGGAACCTGGTAAAATCAAAATGTAGAAGCTTATAAATTATCCATCAGATTTATATCAGTAAATTTTTAACCCGACATAATGTCCACACAATAAACTTAGAGCCAATTGATATTGATATAAACTGCCCACCTAGATAGGACACATTGTCATGTAATAATCCATCCCTTATAAGATATTCATAGTTATCAGTGGCTATTTAAAGCCACATGCATCTGGGTCATCCTTCTCTTCCTCCATCTTGTGGAGGGGGGGTAGGGAAAATGAGAAAGTTGCTTAGGCCTTAGGAAGACCACACCAATGATCATTGTGGTCTTTGACGTTTATCCTGACTGGATCTGGCTGAACGTCCCTGAGATCAGTAGTTCAAGCAGGTAAGTTCAGCATGTCTGACTCACTAAAGTTACTCATTCTTTAATAAGCATATATATATGTGTGTGTATATATATGCATATATCTAAAAACAAAATTTGGTGTCATCAAGATATCTATATGGATTGTATCAGTCTGTGTAGGGTGTACAGACTGGTTAGGATGAAATTCTGTTTTTGATTCACTTGAATCTAGTTCTTCTGGAGGTCTCTGTGTATCAAATCTGATCCATATAGCACTGGAAGATGTCCAGAGCCTAATCACCTTTCCTAAAAACACAAAGACAAAACTTTTTCCCCCAAATTAACATATTCTTTAGTTGGTAACCAGAAAAGCTTATATCTTACATTCTATCGCAGAGAAATAATATAACCATAAAACTCAAAATCACACCCATTTTGAAAATTAAAACAATGCAAACCAAATGAAGTAAATTAAAATATTTTATGAGCCTATTCTTATGCTTTTCTTATTTTCAAAAATAAACTCAAAACTTCCATAGATCCCACGTTAGCGAATATGAGTTTTCTGCAAACTATAATATACAATCTATTTGCTATGCACTACAGATTTCTATTTTTTCTCTTTTCGTTCTGAAATGCATATGAAATTCCCCACATGATTGGTGCTCCTTTTTTTTGTCTGTGCATTTCCTTTAGCCAGGAACAATTCCAGGTTCAAAATCTTGAGATAGCTGGGTGTCCCCATACCCCAGATGGGGGCCATGTCTATGGACTAGAGGTGGTTTCTTCGGGTTCCATCTCCCCACTGTTGCATTTCAGCTAATGCCATCCCTTTTGGGTCCTGGGAACCTCTCAGATGACTTGTGTCTGGAACTTTCTAGTGGCTTCCTGTCCCCTGCCCCACACTGCTGTATATATTTATTCATTCTTCTGGCCTTCTGGGTTTTTCTTCTGTCTCTCCCCATACCCAATCCTGTACTATTCTATTTCTACCTTTCTCATCTCCCACCCAGGCCACTCCCTCTCTCTGCCTCCTTCTAAGTGGGATAGAAAGATCCACAGCTGGGCACTCCTTCTTGTTACATATGTGAGTTGTATCCTGGGTATTTTAAACTTTGGGGGCTAATATCCACTTATCAGTGAGTAAGCACCTTGCATGTTCTTTGGGTCTGGGTTATCTCACTCAGAATGATACTTTCTAGTTCCCTCCATTTGCCTGCAAAATGTCTGATGTCCTCATTTTGAATAGTGTGAATAAATCACATTTTCTGTATCCATTATTCAGTTGAGGAACATTTAGGCTGTTTCCAGGTTCTGGCTATTATAAATAAGGCTGTTATGAGCATAGTGGAGTGCATGTCCTTGTGCTATGGTAGAACATCTTTTGGGTATATGTTTAGAAGTGGTATAGCTGGGTCTTCAGGTAGAACTATTTCCAATTTTTCGAGGAACCACAAGATTGAGGTCCAGAGTGGTTGTGCCAGTTTGCAACGGCACCAGCAATGGAGGAAGGTTCTCTTTCTCCACAACCTCACCATCATCTGCCGTCACCTGAGTTTTTGTTCTTAGTGATTCATCTTAGTGAATCTCAGGATAATTTTGATTTGAAATTCCTTGAAGACTAAAAATATTGAACATTTCTTTAGGTGCTTCTCAGCCTTTTGAGGCTCCTCAGTTATAATTCTGTTTAGTTCTATAGCCCATTAGTTAATTGTATTATTTAAGCGATCACACTAAAATCATAGACAAGACAAGGCAGCCCACTTTTTCCCTATTTATTCAATATAGTACTTGAAGTTTTAGCTAGAGAAGTTAGACAACAAAAGGAGGGCAAGAGCCATAGAGGAATACATTTGGAAAGGAAGAAGTCAATATATCACTATTTGTGGATGATATGATAGTATATATAAATGACCCCAGAAATTCTACCACAAAATTTCTGCAGCTGATAAACAACTTTAGCTAAGTGGCTGGATATAAAATTAACTAAGACAAATCTATAGCCTTCCTTTCCACAAAGGATAAATGTGCTGCAAAAGAAATTAGAAAAACAACATCCTTTACAATAGTCACAAATAATATGAAATATCTTTGCATAACTCTAACCACAGAAATCAAGGTTTTGTATGACAAGAAGTTCAGTTCTCAGAAGAAAGAAATATAAGATCCCAGAAGTTGAAAAGATCTCTCATGCTCATGGATCAGCAGGATTAACATAGTAAAAATGGCCATCTTACCAAAAGTAATCTACAGATTCAGTGCAATCTCCATAAAATTTCCAACCCATTTCTTCACAGAGATAGAAAGACCAATTCTCAAATTCATATGTAATAAAAAAAAACCCAGGATAGTAAAAAACAAGTCTGCCTAAATAATAAAAGAACATCTGTAGTAATCTTCATCCTTGACCTCAAGCTATATTAAAGAGCAAAGTTGAAAAACAAACTAACAAACAAATATAAAACAAACAAAAAACGCCACATGGTATTTGTAGAGAGACCAAAAGGTCATAGAATTGGAGATGAATTTGTTGAAAAAAATAGCATTTCCAACAAATGGTGCTGGTCTGGCTGGGGGTGTGCATGTAGAAAAATGCAAATTGATCCATATTTATCATCTGTACAAAGCTCAGATCCAAGTGGATCAAGAACTTCCACATAAAACCAGTTTATTCAATCTAATAGAAGTGAAAGTGAGAGTAAGCCTCAAACATATTGGCACAGGGGAAATTTTCCAAACAGGTTACCAATGGCTCAGGTCCTAAGATCAGCCATGAGACCTCATGAAAGGGGAAAGTTTCTATACAACAAAGGACACTATCAATAAGACAAAACAGCAACCTACAGATTTAGAAAAGATTTTCAGTAACCATGTGTCCAATAGTGGGCTAATATCCAAAATATACAAAGTACTCGGCAAGTTAGACTCTGGTAACCAAATACCCTAATATTTTTGGCATTTCATAGCAAGGACTTTAAAGGACTTTATAATGATGACTCAAAGAATCATTATTGATATATATTAAACAGATGAATAAAATAAGAAAAATTCTCAACAAGGAAGTAGAAGATAGAAAAGGAGTAGCATAATTTTTAAAATTGAAAACAAAATTAAAACCAAAAGCAAAGAAATGAAGAAAAAACAGCACAATGAACTGAAGAACTAAGCTGAGCAACTAGCTAGAGAATGGACCCAAAACAAAGGCAGTTTCCTAGTTCTTACCACAAAGAGCAGGGGCTACTGTGATTGCCAGAATTTCTTCTTTTAAACTCTGTATTTCAAAGCTTTCTATTGACTTAGCCCATGCTTGAGGCCTCAATAGTTGCATGCTTATTGTCAAAGAAAGCAGTATGCTTGATCCTGTCGGGGACAAAGTACACTGGGAATTACTGTGGGCTGGATTTTGTTGTTTGCTTGTTTGAATTTTAGACAGCCCATAATGGTTATGGGTCTCAAGTATGGCCCCCTTGAGGTCTGGCTAATCTTACCCAGCAAAAGGATTCCGGTACCTTCTCTATAGGAAAACGATAATACTGTCAGGAGCTTATAACAGCATAATTTTGTTAAAGGCTGCCCAGTTGAAAATTCTGTCAGGGTATGTCACATGGTCAAGCATTCTGAGAGTCTCTAAGCACCATTCCTAGACTATCGGGATTTCCTCCTTTTAAAATGCTGAATAATATTTTAGCGTTATGAGCACAGGCACACGTGTGTAACATAATGACATATATTATGTATTTTAAATCTGGTGGCAGATACTTATAATAACTCAATATGTTGTTTATTGGGCATAATGTTACATTAAACATGGGAATGTATATACATTAAACATGGGAATGTAGATAACTCTTTGACATGGACATACTGATTTCATGTCCTCTGATTATATGCTCAGGAGAAGGACCTGGGTAATGAAGTTGTTTTATTTTTGGATTCAGTGCTATTTTCTACTGTTTTCCATAATGAGTATACTGATTTACATTCCTGCCAAAAAGGAGAAGGATTCTGTTTTTTTCATATTCTTGTCAATACTTGATATTTTCACTATTTTTAACAGTTATCCTAATAGGTGGATTGCAATATCTATTTGTAGTTTCATTTAACATTTTCCTAATAATCACTTGGTTTTGATTTTGAATTTACTTTTTGGATATTTTGAGAAACTTATTCTCACAACCTTTCTCTACCTTTTACCTTGTTTGGCTTGTTTTCACATTGTGGCAGACTGAGTTTTATATATACAGAAGAAAATTTTATCATTATTTGATAACATTAAAGAAAAAATCAACATGGTGTTTAAGATACATTGTTTAATACTTAAGTAATTGTGAAGTAAAATTATTTTTTCAAAGGTTTTCATAAAGTTAATCGGAACAACTAGTCAATATTCACAGTCAAATAATAGCCAAACTGAACCCTAACAGTATGAATAACACACTATCTCATGATCTAGGCTCTTAGGCTCTTTCATAGAAACTTCTCAATTTCTCTGATGCCCACAGAGATTTTATCCTGGGACAACTGAACTTCACTGATGCGGATGTTCTTGTTTTTGTTTCTCCAAATTACTGGCATTTCTAAAATGCTTGGCTCTTCTGCTACAATTGGACTGGACTTTTACTAATAACCTTCCTTGATGTCTCTTCAAGACCTTTGGCCTAGCCATACAGTTTCTACCTTCAGTGGTCTATTATGACCAGCAGTACTTAAAGGAGTGAAGTAGAATTATTCTTGTTGTATCATTCCATTGAATGAAAGACAGAAAAAGAAAACTGCATGATCAATCTGAGCAGTTGTTCTCTGTTCCATAGATATAGTCTCCTAACTAAAGCTATTTCTATGAACCAGGAGAGCCAGGTTTGTTAGCTTCCTAATGAGAAAAAACAATAAACAAGTACAATGTTATATCTAAGCACCCTTGTGTCCAAAGTAATTTTAAATTTTAAATATTTATATGTAGGAACACATAGTCCTTTTCTCAGAAAATAATTTTATTTGTGAATATTAATTCTGTTAGCTTGACTTAGGTTCAGGATCCTGAGAAGTTTGATTAATATTATTCCAAGTCTTTCTGTCAGGGTGTATCTAAATGAGGTTGACATTTTTTTTCAGTGGGCTGAATGGAACTGCCTTTCTTCCCTCATGCTTTGAAGCTCTTTTAATGCTGCAGGTACTTGAACACAAATGAAGGCTGAGCAACCTTGCTTGCCTAACAGTAACACCATTAGCTCTTGAAATTTCTCAGCTTTTATACACATGGAAGCCAATAATTTCTAATTTCTATCTCTGTCTCCATCTCAG
The DNA here is from genome assembly GCF_963924665.1 of Micromys minutus. Lineage (NCBI taxonomy): Eukaryota > Metazoa > Chordata > Mammalia > Rodentia > Muridae > Micromys > Micromys minutus. Next base: position 35,169,811 of record NC_137960.1, on the reverse strand, counting down.
TCTGTCCACCCCTCTGTGATTAGTGAATTCTGTTTTTCTAAAGAGTTCTAACTAAAATAGAATGAATATTCTGTGATAGCTGTATGTTGCAACTTACCGGGACAAGATGGGGACTCCTCCAATAAAATGTGTCATAGAGATTGTGTTCCATGGAAGTTTTGCTAGGAACATGTGTAAACTGACTTTCCTAAAGTGAATTCAAACAACGCTCCATCAAAATATTTCTATACCGACCATAGAAAACTGTTGAAAGTTTCTCATGATATCTGTATTTTTGGGTGTATAGGTCAAGTGACAATGATCTCCACTTAAACATACACCACCAACAACTAACATGAGTTTATAATCTTGAAGGCCCAATAAAGTCTTCATTTTGAGCATTAACCCTTTCATAATTATGATTGATAGGATATTTATTTACAGTTTTGATGATTCGGTGAAGCTTCTACAGCTCACCTAAAATCTATACAGATCCATCAATGCAAGTTAGAGAAAGCAGGCTTTCATCTTTTGTGTGTTTAGGTACCAGTTACCATGTAGAGTGACCACAATGAGACTTGAAAATATTTAAATCAAGATCAGATAAACAAATTAAATAGTCCTATAACCTCAAATGAAATTGAATAAATTATTAAAATATAAAATTATTGAAAACAAAAAGAACAAGGCTAGATGGTTTTTAGAACAGAATTCTACAAGACTTTCTAAGAAGACTTAATTCCAGTACTCCTCAAATTATCCCTCTAGTTACTCTAATACTCAAATAAGATAAAGAGTCAACAAAAAAAAAATTTACAGATTGATTTTTTTAATGAACATAGACACAGAAATACTCAATAAATTTATTTATGAACACACCAAACTAAATTTATGAACACACCAAAGAGATTATCTAACATTATCATGTAGATTTCATCCCAGGGATACAGGTGTGATTTACTATACAAAAGTCAGAAAATGTAATTCACTATATAGCAAACTGAATAAAAAAGTACTTTCTCCCTGTATTACATGCAGAAAAGATCCTTGAAAAAATACAACCCTTCATGATAAAAATATTGGCAAGATTAAGGATACAAGGCAATTTACAACAAGCCCACTGCTAACATCAACTTAAGTGAGGAAAAATTCAATGCAGGTTCACCTAAAACAAGACCAAGACAAGGCTTTCCACTATTTCCATAGATATACAATATACTACTTGTAGTTTTATTTAGAGTGATAAATCAACTGGGGGAGATCAAAGAGTAACAATTGGAAAGAGAAATCAATGCATCATTATTTGCAGATGCCATGATAGTATATGTAAGTAACTCTACCAATTAGACTTGGAAACTTCTACAGCTAATAAACACTTTCAATGAAGTGGGTGTGTCGTAGTTAGGGTTTTATTGCTTTGAACAGACACAGTGACCAATGCAACTTCTATAAAGAACAAAATTTAGTTGGGACAGGCTTACAGGTTCAGAGGTTCAGTCCAGCACCATCAAGGTGGGAGCATGGTAGCATTCAGGCAGTCATGGTGCAGGAGGATCTGAGAGTTCTACATGTTCATCCAAAGGAAGCCAGGAACAGACTGAGTATCTTCAGGTAGCTTAGTGGAAGGTCTCCAAACCCACCACTAATGTGACACACTTTCTCCAACAAGGCCACGCCTTCTAATAGTGACACTCCCTGGGTAAAGCATATACAAACTATCACAGACTCTGGTACCAACTTCTGTCTTAGTTAGGGTTTTATTGCTGTGAAAAGACACCATGACCAATGCAAGTTTCATAAAGAACAACATTTAATTGGGACAGGCTTACAGGTTCAGAGGTTCAGTCCAGTACCATCACAAGGTGGGAACATGGCAGCATTCAGGCAGTCATGGTGCAAGAGGAGCTGAGAGTTCTACATCTTCATCCAAAGGAAGCCAGGAACAGACTATCTTCAGGCAGCTTGGAGAAAGGTCTCCAAGTCTATCTCCAGAGTGACACACTTCCTCCAACAAGGCCATACCTTCTAATAGTGTCACTCCCTGAGCCATGTATATACAATCCATCACAGGGTGTAAACAGAATTAATGTAGAAAAATTAGTAGACTTTGTCTTAGTTAAGGTTTTATTGCTATGGACAGAAAGCATGACCAAGGCAACTCTTATAAGAACAACATTTAATTAGGGCTGCCTTATAGGTTTAGAGGTTCAGTCTATCATCATTAAAGGCAGGAAGAAGCATCTAAGTAAGCATGGTACAGGCAGAGCTGAGTGTTCTACATCTTCATCTGAAGATAGCTAGTGGAAGGCTGACTTCCAGGTAGCTAGGGTAAAGGTCTTAAGTCCATGTCCACAGTCCCAACAAGGCCACACCTTCAAACTCTGTCACAGCCTAGGCTAAGTATATACAAACCATCACACCCTTGTTTATAGAGATGACAAATAGAGTGAGAAAGAAATCAGAGAAATGATAAGTTTCTCAATCACTTCAAATGATATTAACTGTCTTTGTGTAACTCTATTTAAGTAAAGTCTTGTATAATAAAAACCCCATGTCTTTAAAGAAAGAAATTGGAGAAGATATCAGAAAATGGAAAGATCTCCTGTGCTCATGGACTAGTAAGATTTTCATAGTAAAAATGGCAATTCTACAAAATGCTATCTATAAATTCAATGCAATTGTTATAAATATTCCTACACAATTCTTTATATAACTTTAAAGGACAATTCTCATCTTCATATGGAATAAAAACAGAAACAAACAATCATGAACAATAGACGAGTTGCTGGAAGTATCACCATCCCTGATTTCATGTACTAAAGAGCTATAGCAACAAGATCCACATGGTATTTTCATAAAAACAGACAGGATTACCAGAGGAATAAATTAAAAAACCCAGACATAAATTTCAACATTTAAAGACATATGATTTTTATAACAAAGCCAGGAAAACACACTGAAAAGTAGATAGCAACCTCATCAAATGGCTCTGGTTGAACTAGATGTCTGCATATAGCAGAATGGGAATAGTTCTCTATTTATCAAGATGTACAAAACTCACATGAAAGCAGATCAACTACCTCTACAGAAAACCATATACACTGTACCTTACAGAAGAAAATGTGGGAAATAGCATTGATTACATTGGCAGAAGAGATGATTTTCTAAACAGAACACTGATAGCACAGGCATTAAGGTCAACAATTAATAAATGAGACCCATGAAACTGAAAAGTTCTATAAGGCAAAGAACATCAACATTAAGAGAAAACAGCAGCCTTCAGAATGGTAAAAGATTTCCTACCAACTCCACACCTAATAAAACCCTAATATCCAAAGTATATAAAGAACTCAAGAAACTAGATATAAGCTATATAACCTCCCCCAATGAATCCAATAAAATGGGGAACGATCAAAACAGGAAATTCTCATTAGAGGAATATCAAGTGGCTGAGAAGTACTTAAGGGAATGTTCAGCATCTTATATACATCAGGTTCCAGCAAACCAAACCTTTAATGCAACTCCATCTTGCAACACCTATTAGAATGGCTAAGATTAATAACATATGGCCCAGCTCATGCTGGCAAGGATGTGGAGCAAAGGGAATACTTCTCTATTGCTAGTGGGAATGCAAACTTGTACAGGCACTCTGGAAATCAATATGACAGTTTCTTAGAAAACTGGGAATTGATTTAATGTAAGACCCAGCTATACTACTTCTGGGCATGTACCCAAAGGATGCTCAGTTCTATCTCTTTGAGACTTGTTCAACTATGTTCATTGAGGCTTTATTCCTAATAGTCAAACTGGAAAAAGCTTAAGTATCTCTCAGCAGGAGAATGGGTAAACAAAATGCTGTACATTTAAATAATGGCTCATTACTCAGCTGCTAATAATTATGTCTTAATATATTTAGGCGAATGGGTGAAACTGAGTTAGGAAACACAGACCCAAAAAGACAAACATTGTATCATTCACTTATTAGGAGATACTAGTCATTAAGTAAATGTTAACCAAACTACAATTTGTTGACTCAGAAAGGATAGGAAAAGAAGTGGTCTCTAGTGAGAAATTTATGGACCTTCCTGGGAATGAAAAATATAAAACAATTTAAATAATTCTATTTTATAATTTTTGATATTATTTGTGGGTAGACTGTGGATGGGTGGTGGGCACAGGAAGAGTTGGGAGAATGTGATGGAAGGAAAGAGTGTGGGGATATTTAGATGAAACTGGGGGGCATTTGGTTTGTGGTGTGGAAATCTCATAGAGTAGTAACTTCCTGGAGGTGATTTAATGACACTACTGAAGTAGTGGGTCTCTAACTCAATTGCCTACTTCTGTGAATTCTCTTTCTCCTGTTGGGTTGATGTGTTCAATTTTGAAATAGAATTTTTGCTTCATCTTATTATACTTTATTTTTTTATATTTGGTTATCTCTTTGAATACTTCTCTTTTCTAATGAGATCCATAAATGCAATGGATCTGGAGGGGAGGAGAAGTGGGAAGGAATTTGGGAGTAGAGGAAAGGGAAACTATAATCAGGATATATTTTATGAGAAAATTTATTTCAACACACACACAAAAATGAACAAGAAAAAGGTAGTAGTATAGTGTTACTCAAATATTTTAAATCAGTTGTGTATGCTTCTCTGTCATTTACTGAGAATCAGTTACTAAACTGTACTAAGGCCTAAAAGGAAGGAAAGAAAAATCACAAGCCACTTATAGGGGAGCAGACTAAATAGTGTTCACAGTGGCAAGACAGGGATGAGGGTGAAAAATTCAAATGAGATATAATACAAATCAAACCTTATTAGTAATTATTAAATACTTAGATACTTGTCCCCATGTTAGGTACTAAAGAAACATTTTCTCATTATTCTCTAGTGAATCCTGTGATGTAGGTACATTTACTATAACCAGTGTTTTCCTTTTAATCTTGGCAAGTGACTAGCTCAAATGTAATCAAAAGTCCTTGCTTAAATATAATTAATAAATAAAAATAATTTCTCAAGTAATTGAACTTTCTGTGAACAATCTCCGGACTAGCTTTTGAGTGTGGTCAGGCCTGTCTTCATGGGTGCCTGTATTAGGGCTTGACTGACCAAGGTTCCCCTTGCAAGCTGCTTCATTGTGAGGCAGCTTTGCTGGATGTAAGGTGATCTTCCTCCTATAGGCCAGCCAGATAATGAACACACAGTGCTCAGCAGGCTGCCTAGCCCTTGGAGAACTACAACAGAAATGAGCTGCATTTTCAATATTAAACTGCTTCTCAGACTGGGACTGAAGTTTTTCTAACTCTTGAGTTCACACATTATGCTTTGCATTGTTTCCCAAGGTGTGATCCTGGGAGAGGTGTATGATTTCATGGAATTTTTGCTAGTGATCATTCAACAGGGTAGCTTTTGCTCATTCTAAGATGTATGGCAGGGCAAATGAGAGGCAGAAACATACAATGTGGGCTGTTATCTTTCAAGGGCTGCACAGGGAGCTTTAGGCCATTGATCAGTGGGAAAAATCCCAACTAGCAATGGCCCAGCAGTAGTGTGGAAACTCACGCTTTGTTTTTGTTTTTTTTTTTTTTCCCAAATCAGCCTTAACTAGGTCTGGAATAAAACAAAAGCAATATATTTTTTTTAAAAACAGATGACTGCTTGGTCCACGAATACCTTGTCAACTTCAAAGCCTCACTTCTGTGGGAACTAAACAGCTTGAGCAGAATGCTGCCAGTTTGCAGAGAGTTTGAGAATTCTTGGAGAGTCTTTGATGGCAGCGACTACTTGTTCATTAATTTGAAAGTTTATTTTATGGATAACTGACAGTTTTAAGTCTAAAATGAAAAATACTTTGACAAAGGTTTATTTTTTTCTTCTTATTTCCTGAGTGGATGGTGTCTAACTCTTTGAAATTTCTTAGCTCCTTTCTCTTTCACAGACACACACACACACACACACAGACACACACACACACACACACCACACACACACACACACACACAGAGAGAGAGAGAGAGAGAGAGAGAGAGAGAGAGAGAGAGAGAGAGAGAGAGAGAGAAGAGAGAGAGAGAGATACAGAGAGAGACAGAGAGAGAAACAGAAAGAGAGATACAGACAAACAGAGACAGAGACAGACAGTCAGACAGACAGACAGACAGAGAGAGGGAAATGGAGAGGTGCAGAACCACCTTCTGCCTGTTGTGTCAGTTCTGTTACTATTACTCAGTATTGAACATATGAGTTTAATGTGTGCTACAGGTGGAAGATTTCTTGTTTTATTTATCTAGCACTGCCTATCTGTCTTTTTTCAATACTGGACATAGTGCCTTACATATTGATAAATATTTGCTGATTGTTGAGTAAACAAATTACTAAAAATAGAGAGCTTCATTTGTATGAAAGGATCAAAACTAGTGGTCTTTGATCTATCAGTTTTAGTTCATTCTTCTGGATGACTGAAGAATGAATATTTATTAACTGTGTTCTAAGTATGATAGAAGGCAAGGGAATTTTGAGAACTCAGCTAAATAATTTACAGAATCTAGATTTAGTGAGCGCAATTTATTGCTCAGCATATTGCAACACTTACTGGTGAATCTTGAGAGCAATCATGATGTCCTCCTTACTTGAGATTTGTCTCTATTAAACAGATTTGTCAGTATGGCAGGCTGGAGCTTGAAGTGGTCATAAATACAGAGTTTTAATGGTTCTGAATGGAAGATGCCATGCTGCTAATATTCCAAGAATATGAGTTATAAAGGCTTTATCTGCTTTTATTTCATAGTTAATAATGTCAAGAAAGCATAAATCTCCTTTCATTTTGTGAAACAGAAGAAATATTACAAAAAAGGAGGAATAACAGTGAAAAATAATCGTCCTTCAATATTAAGGATCTATTTGGTGACTGGTGTTGTGTTGGCCCTGCGGCATGCTATCTCCAGTCGTAAAATCAGCTTGCGGTAAATTTTTATTCTGGCTTCCAAGATGAGAAAAACAAGCAGAGAGTCAGTGCTTTCTTGGCCATGCGACACTGTCATGAATAAAAAGGAATGTGAATGTCACACAGAAGCCCAGTTCCAGAGGTTCTGCCTTTCACAGCATTCCTTTCATATATGAAGAGTGACCCTCTTATGTCTTATGGTATAAAACCTCGGGCATTTCATTCATGTCCTAGAAGGTCCACAGATATTTACAAAAGTCCTGATTTATTATTTTTCAATGTGATATCAAAATGAAAGAACCAGGAAAAAAATAGCATACACAAAATTGTGAAGTTTTACATAGCTAACAACACAGAAATTAAATTGAAATTCAGATTTCACAAGTATCTACACATCTTATCATTTTATAGAACAGAATAGAAAAATAAAGGCATACTTTTCTTTATATTTTGCTTTAGCTTATCCAACTCACACATTTAAAAAATAAATTTATCTTTAACTTTTAAAATATGTCTTTTATTCTTTGATCTTAATCCTATTTTTCATTCTTAGGGCAGTGATATTTTTATGGGCCAGTGAAGCATATATACCATTGAGTGACATTTAGACAGTGGAGTGATTTCCATGTGAGGAGAATTAATCTCTTCTGAAAAAAAAAAAAAAGACTCAGAGTCATTCTTTTATTCCTGGGGCCATCACAGAAATCTCATTATTGCTGTTACCAAAGGGACACACCCTTTGAGGCTGTCTAAGAGGTTTAGTGTGGGCAACTTTTATTAAGAGTTGACATGATATATTTATTGTTTGTCCAACCACCTTTGTATCATGTTTTGTGACAGATAATTAACAAATATATGCTTTCTGTTCTGAGTAAGTTAATTTCCCTGAAAATTTGAACTCTCTTTGTCTTGTAGACTTATGGGGGTGTGGTGGGCTGGGGGAAATGTAATAATAATGTGTGAGAAATTATTTAGAATTTCTGTGGCTATAAACAAATTCATAAAGTTTATGAGAAATGAATTGGGGCTTTTGCATCAAATTTCAATTTTCTGCATACATCTGATTGATTCTGTTGAACCAAATGTATTGGTATAATACTTGGGTTTGTTTTTACCATTGACTCTGGAAGTATTTTTTTCTGTTCTGTTTTTTTTTTTTTTTTTTTTTGGCAACTCTGAGTATCTTCAGCTGGATCTCCTTGGGGTGGTAAAAGCACAATTTTTCTTTATTTTTCCTTTCCCTTTTCCTCTCACTCTGTGTCTGAAACCTTCTCTGCATCAATACACTTAGTACTGATGGTGAAATAGAACATAAACAATAATGGAGAGGTTTCCCCGCCCCCAACTGGGTTTTTCAAGTTTGTTCACCCTTTGGCAGAGGTCCATGACAGATAGTAAATTACACCATGAAAAATGTTAGTAGCTTGGTGGGTAATTGGGTGTGGACTTGAACCCATAGACTTATTTCACATTTTCCTAGTACAATGAGGCCATTGTTCCAATTGAATTTAAATCGTCACCGAGCACAGAGTCCTCTGCCCCAGACAACCCTGGGATGTCTTTGTCTGTTTATTTACCTCTTGGTATCACTTTTATCATTGTGATCACCAAGCTCTGTGGGAAATATTAATATAACTGTGGTGGTAAGATTAAAAAAAAAAGTAAAGAAAGAGAAGAGAGATTCCCTGCTTCCATGGTGAAAACCCCCCAAGGATACTGAAATTCGGCAGGAAGCACATTTCCTTGTTAGTATTCAGCTCTTAGAAAACTGACAGCCATAAGATGTTTGAAGCGGAATGGAAGACAATGATGGGAACCTTTCTAATCATTAAGACAGGAGACAGAACAGCAGCAGAGGCGAGTGGTCCTGCGTGCCGTGAGGGGCTGAGGCTAATATATCTGTTTTGACAGTTGAAGACACCAGGTTGTACAAATGGTAGGCTTTTACTGAAAGAATTTTGATGTGAGATTAAGGTTTTAATACATATCCCTTGTGGTGACAATTATCAGTTTGAAGCAACTGTATTGTACGTTGCAGGAAGAGGGCACAGCTCTCGGGTCATTGAATGCTCAGTCTTTCGTTGTATTAGAACCATCTTGTGTGGCAAAATGCATGGCTGGTTTAAATGACAACAGGGACAGCAGACAAGCATTCTCAGGACAGGAGTGTAGAGATGAGTGCAAGCTGTTCAGACTTTAGCCTGGCATGGGTGTCAGGGGAAAGTAGCTGGTCTAAAGAAATGAGTGTTAACGTCAAAATCTCCTTACACCCATGTCGTAAGACATATTTTCTTGAGATTCAGTTGTTCTTACATCAGGAGTAGCTCTCCATACTGGCTCACCCCCACTCCTTTCCTAAGGTTTAGTCATGTAGTGTATGTGGAAATATGAACCATGTTTAAAGGTGATGTTTTGGTAAATCTCTTTGTGTTCTGTTCCCTAACATTCCATAGGGCACTTGTAAGATTATAAGCTAATGGGGTAGAAGTTGTTACAAACAGGCTGGTGAAGGTGTTATTTTTGCATGGAAAAAATGGAAGAATGGAAAATAAGGAAACACACAGCATCTGCCCCCCCCCCCCCGAATCTGTCAAGTCAAATGATTTGATGACTAGAAAGAAATCTAAGGACAGAAATACAAAACATGCTGTAGTCACAGTGAGATGGACCTCCCTCTCTGTCTCTCTGTTTCTGTCTCTTTGTGTGTCTCTGTCTCTCTCTCTGTGAGAGAGAGGGCAGGAAGAGAGAGAGAGAGAGAGAGAGAGAGAGAGAGAGAGAGAGAGAGAGAGACAGAGACAGAGACAGAGACAGAGAAAGAGACAGACAGAGACAGAGAGAGATATGAGGATGCTGCTTGTGCACCCACTATTTCTTCTCCATTGAGTCCTCTAGAGCTCCCTTTTTCTTCTTCTTTTTACCCCACTCCCACTTTACATATAAAGTCAATTTCTTTTTAAGTTTCTCATGATTTATTTGTTTTTATTTTTTCTGCAAAAGTTCAGTGATGAAGATATACTTGAAGTATGCTTTTTTCTTTTCTTTTTTATTGTTGAAAACTTTAAAAGACTGAATTTGAGGTTGGGAGCAGGGAACATCTGCTTACTGTTCCAACCAATGAAGTTCAAGCTGTGTTTTCCAGTGGGCTACAGACATGGTGTCCAGAGCACGTGAACTGGACATCTCAATTTGCTTTGCTCTGGAAGGTGGCTCTCGTGACTCGTGCCTGGTTATGAGGGATAACAAACTGTGAGTCATCTGTTTGATTTCTTTTCCTTATTATCTCTGCAAATAAAATATCAGAACACAAAATACTGATAGGAATACATCAGCATCACAGGCTGGGAAAAGGACATCTTTTTTATCTTTGGGTATAACCAAGCACAGTGCTACATATCCTGTCATTCTGAGAAACAATAAAATTATGGCAAGTTTCCTGTTTCCCAGAGACAATGCAGCCCCTAGAAAGCTCCAGTAGCAGTCTGCCTCCAGGAGCAGAATCATTACTCCGGGGAGATAGCACTATCTATGAGAACGTGCTTGATGCTTCCAGCAGCCCTCAAAACAATACTGTGTCCACATTCTTGGATTAAGAGCCTCTTTGTCCACAGAGGTCATAGGCTTCAACCGTGGTTTGGAGAGTCCTCATGTGAAAATAATGCATCAGACAGTCAAGTCAACTGTTGTTATAGCAACCCATGGATCTCTGAGGCTCTCGCATGTGTCCCCTGCCAGGTATGTTAAGTGCTAGTCTGGGCCACATGAACCATAGAAACGGGTATCATTGAGCGAAGTAGAGTGTCTGGAGGAAGAAAGGGCACATGTCAGGTAGTGGTGGGAGAAGTTCATTTTTAAACATTCCAGATTTCTCCTGAAGGTTACTAGAGTCAGGGGTTAGACAGGCGAAGGATGGGATGGTAGATAGGGTGTAGTATGTGAGTCAGTGAGGAATGTACTAGGGCCAAATGACTCTGCATACTCATCTCTGCTCCTTTATCTGCACCTGCATCAGACTGGAGAGACCCCATGGGATTTGCCATGAGGAACATCAATCACTTGGAGTGACTCCTGCTATTGGTGGGAAATGCCATTCAATGGAGCCGCATTGTCAGGAAGAGTTAGACAATGAGTTGCTTTGAAGTTTTCTGTTTCCTCCAAATAATTTGTTTCTGACAAGGATTTTCATAAATAAGCATTTAGATGGGCTTGAGAAATATTTTAAAACACATTGATCTTCAGTTTTCACAAACAACACGGCAGGTGAAAAGTATTTTCAGGATTTTTTTTTTTTTTAATTTAAAGAATGGCCTAGTGCTGGGTATTAAGGGAGCTTCATCTCAGACAACATTAATTTGATCCACAGAAAGCACACAGACAGCTTATCTCTTCTTACTGAAATTATAGCTTTACTACACCAAAAATATTAGTGGAATATTCTCTTGTAATTAAAGTAAGCTCCGTAAGATAAGATTATTAGCGAGAGAGAATACTCTAACTTTGCCATCAAAAGCGGGGTAAGAATTAACAAATTATCACATATGTTCTCTAGAAACTGCCTGCGGTGGAGAGGATGAGCACATGTTAGACAGACAGTTGGACTGTTTGCTGTTTTGGCTTCAGAACGATCACTGATGCCTCTCGGGAGGCTGAGCAGTGCTCACGAGCCATCCACAGGGTGATTTATTTTTATGACTTACTGACATATGTTATGGGCAGTGGAATAGGATGTCTTCCCTTTTCCCTGTGGCTTGTTAAGTATTTAAATGAGCAGACAGAACCATGTATCTCCTTCCTCCCGGAGCCCTGTGGGTCATGCTTTTTCATTTTTCTCCTTATTGAAATCGACAAGAATGGAAATGTTTGCAAATGGGACTTTCGTCCTAATTTAGCAAGGTTCAAGAAAGTGCTAACTTCTTTGCAAATGCCATCTCAAAATGCTCTGTGATTTCTCTTCTCACTTTTCAAGTTTGTAGGAATTGAGGCTTGGGGGAGAAGTTTACTATCTCCAGAACCCTGAGACCTCTGCTCTTACGCTGTCTTCCCTCCCTGTGATGTACCTCGGTTATTATTACTGCTTTTCCTTGTCTAGAACATCAAAATTAAGAAGGAAAAAAAAAGTAGCAAAACCACTCGGGAGAAAATGAACCCAAGTTAGACAGCCTCTATTAAAGGGTCTGTCCATTGCTAACACCACATCAGCAGCAATTTTGTCATTTAAGAAGTTTAAGATCCAAGGCAATAATATTCAATAGCACCTTATTTTTATGTGTCTACCCTTCATAGCCCTGGCTAGGAAGTCAGCAGGCACCATAATTTACACTGACATCTAATTTCGGTGAATCTGCACGCAGTCTTGCAGAAGATGGAGATCCTAAACGGAGAGGTGTCCAACGTCATCACCACATACATGAAGATTCATTATTTTTGCCACTTTCAAAAGTGAGCCTTATGAATATCTCTGCTTCCCTCCATCCTCCCTGTATCTCATTACTTGAGCTAATTTATGCTTTCAACAAATGATTACTGCTTAAAAGTAGATGATTAAACATTTTAACTGGTTACTAAAAGCACCTAAGCACAGTTATAACACCTGCTTCAGCTATGGGCTTTTCTGTTTCAGAGAACTTGCTGAGAAAGGCAAAGAGCAGAGACAATCTTAAAAAGTAGGCTCCAAGGTCGAGTGTTTCAGGACATGCTGTTTAGAATTCTCCCCTAGGTTTGTGCAGCTTCCTGCCTGTGCGTGGAACACTGTAAGAAAACGTCTCTCCAGAGGCCTCTTTCTGCCCAGGGTTGTGTTGTTTGCCAACTGACTCAGATAAGTCAAATTTGATTCATTCGGGGAGACTTTTTCTAAAATGAAATTAGGGGACATTTCTGTTCTAATGGTGAAGCATCTAGATGAGCAGCTTAGAAATGAAAAAGACTCTGGCTTTAAATTATCAGAAGGACTTAATCTGGGGTAGATGTGGGTTTCTCAGTCTCAGTGCTGCTGAAATGTGGGGAAAACACTTTATTGTGAGCAGGGTGTTTAACTACCTCTACCTACATGATTTCATCAGTAGTCTTCAGTTATGACAACAGAAATGTTTCCAGCCATTGCTAAAGGTCCCCAAGAACAATGTATTCCATCCAGGTCTGCTAGCGCAGAGAGGAGTAGAGATGGGAGCTATCAGTGCCACGGTGTCTAACAGATATTGTTTTAGAAACATTCAAATCCCTGGTGTGTGTGTGTGTGTGTGTGTGTGTGTGTAGGTGTGGGTGGGTGGGTGTGTAGGTGTGTGTGTGTGTGTGTGTGTATGTGTGTGGGTGTGTGTGAATATTTATGATATGCACCAGGACACAGACGGGTACATTACCTGTGTTGCACACAAGTTGGTCAGAGAACGTCCACCTTTATGAGGGTTCCATGGACTGAATTCAAGCTATCAGGCTTGTGCATCAAGGATCTTGTCCCATGAAGTATCTCACTGGCCTAGGATATTAAGAATGAATGTTAACTGCTTTGTTCCCCACCACTGCTCTACCACTGAGGATTAAATCCAGAACCTTAGCACGTGCTACAGAAGAGCTCTACCACTGAGCTACACGATGGATTCCAGTAAGTTTATTTGTAGAAATAATTACAGGTAGAGGCTGGAATGGGAAGCAAGTGTTTAATGGGTACAACTTGATTTTCCACAGATAGTTGGTGTTCTGTGGGGCTGGAGAAATAGCTTTGCAGTGATAAATACTTGCTCTTCTTGCAGAATAATGGGGTTCAGTTCCCAACCCTACATGATGCAGTCTGTGACCATCTATAACTGACTCCAGGAGAAGGAACATCAACCTTTGACCTCTATGGGCATCTGCATACATATGGTGTGCTTTTCTATACCAAGCAGTATACACACACATTGATATGAACTAACTCTCTAAAGTAAGAATGTGTATAGATAATAATTGTACTAGCACAGCAATGTGAATTACTTAGTGTCATGTAATTGAGAATTTACAAAGGTCAATTCAAACCTACAAAGGGGTAGATTTTTTTTTGATGTGTTGATATGACCACAACTTTAAAGAAAATGGGGTCAGGAGAGAAGCAAAGAAGGAAAACCTCATGTTGGGCTCGTTTGGACTTAGGCATTGCTAACTGGTCTGTTGGTCAGCAATTCGTCTTGTCCAGATTCGCCACCCACAGCTCAGCAGACTGACAGTGTTTTGCTTCTGCTGTGATGTTATTATTCTTTGAGTAGCTGCTTTTGAAGAAGATATATTGAGGCATAGACGAAAACCTTCTGAATTATTCTCTGTCAGCTCCTTTGTGCTCTAAATCAGCTGCAGGTCACCTTCAGAAAGGGCTAGAGCTGGTACTAAATTCAAAGTGGTGTGTTCTGGCTGTGGACTTAACCTGCGTAGGATTCTCCACTGTGGGATTTCTTATTGATAGGAGAGGTTTTTTTCCCCCATGAATAGCTTGTCTTCACAATCCCAGAGGATGGGGAGCTACAGACACTTGAGGGTGCATCATAATTGAAAGTGGGTGTTTGCTCATCTGTGTTCTCCTGTAGCTCCTGTCTTAATTATCACCGTGGAGGTGCAGCTGACAGGGACAGGTGGGAAACGGGACCAAAGAGAAAGGAGCTGTTGTACGAATCTGGCCTATGGCATTGTTGTTTCATTCTGAATTCCTTTCTAAAGTGTTTTGCCTTGTCAGTGAAATGTAAATTCAGTTTTTAATTTTAGTAGATGTGCATTTTCAAGAATATAATACACATGAAAAGTCTTTGTTTCAAGTGGCTTAATTTAAAAAATTGAGCTTAATAAAAGTGAAAAATTCAGTGTCTTATCAAATACTTTATTATTATTATTATTATTATTATTATTATTATTATTATCATTATTGTAGTAGTAGTACTAGTAGTAGTAGTAGTATTTTAGAGAGAAAATTAGGGAGGCATATTTCTAACATTATGCAAAGTCCCCTCAGTCTTCAATTTTTTGACCAGGTAGTCAATTCTCTCAGCACAAGCCACATTTTGTCCTTAAGTTTGTAGACATAGTTGGTGACTACAAAATGAGACTACAAGGAAATCTTTTGCATTGCAAGAAATTGTATAAGACACAATGAAAGAAAAGAAACAGTAGAACGTGAAGAAAAAAAGCAACAGAAGATATACTTATTAGACAATCATTTTTATCTTCCACAAAACAAAATTATGGGGAAAATGTCTATTAGAAGACTGAAATATATTTTGTGTATTCCCTGTATTACTGTAACAAAATATTATGGATTTTGAAATTGTATGTCCAAACCTCCAAAAGTGTTTGAGGTCTCCCTGTTCAAATGTTATTTAAATCAGGTACTCCTTACTGTAAGTTTCCCTAAAATCTTCTGGCTCGGGGACATTCTGTTACCACACTAGGAGGATGTTCATAACATCACATCTTAAGCAGTGTAGCCAAAAATCAGTGCCACAGACTTTTCTCATGACAGTGTCAGATTGGTGATATGGTTAGCTGTTGGGTTTTAAGGGCCAGTGTGCCCTTCTTGTGCTTATAATAGCCAGAAAGGCCCCATGGATATGCTATAATGTTCGTATCATGAAATGGACATCTGTTTGTATAGATTTATATACACACATATACTCCTATGTAAAAGTCCAAACAGATTGCAAGGATTTAAATGACCATTGGACTCCGGACATACTGAGAATTCTAGGCTATCCAAGTCATTCATCTTGCACCTTGATGTTAACCTTAGGAGAAAACCAACCAAGACCACTTGAGCCTTTTACCTCCGGAATGCTGAGAGGATAAATGCATGCTTTGGTAGATTGCACATATGTAACCAAAACAATGGTACGCTAGTAGATAAGTATCAAGATGAATCAGTGAACTGTTTGTTGCTAGGTTGTGAATGCCTATAAATAAAACCATAGCAAGCAAGAAAGACATTATTAGGAAAAAATTGTGTTTTCTTTGGGATCTAATGAGAATGTCTCAGTGAGAAGGGTATCTTTGAGAAAAGAGCTGGAAGCCATGATGGATGTAACCATGGAGATGTGTGGGTAAAATACACTTTATGTAGAGAGATCTATAGGCACAGTGTTGTTGTGAAAGCACATTTTAGTATTAGTCCTAAAGATCAGAACCAAGGGAGAGCTTGAGCCATGGAAGGCAACAGTGATGTCTTGTTCTTTGGCAGGGCCATGCTGTGTCTATGTTGAGAACAGGCTTCAGAGTGCCATAGGGAGGACCAAGGCAGGAGGGTGTGGCTCCCGTAAGAAGCAGAGTGTTGGCATTGTGGGTTGGACTTAGGTCTTAAGTGCAGGGAAGTGATGAACGGTTGTGTTTGATTCATTTGATAGTGAGGCTGAGAGAATACAGAGTGTGTTCAGTGATGGACAGTTGAGTATGTGCTGAAGGCAAAAGAAAAATTGTTTCCCTACTTCATGAACTTCAAAAATCATAATTTTTAGTAAGTATATGTATTTGGCGAACTTTTTAGAAGATGTTACACACACACACACACACACACACACACACACACACACACACACTGTGGGTTCAGGGCAGGTATAGAGCTTAGTGATTCCTGTATGGAATCACTTTTGTATGAATGACTGAACATTTGCAGCATCCTTGGACCCAGATTCTACCCTTGCAGAAGTTTCAGAGTCTTTCCAAAAGAAGGCACAGATGAACAGCCATCTTAAAAATGCACTCAATGTGATGGGCTAAACAAGACAAGGCAAAAGCACACATTAAACACAGGATAAGAATTCTGGAAACATTGTAAGCACTGCATCATAGGTTTATAATGTAAGTGGAAGAGAACACGGGCTTCTTTAAACTAGGAAAGTGTCGGGTAGAATTTGAGTATTTCATATCCACTGGGGATCAGGGCAGCGGTGAGGAGGCAAGAGCATACTCCTGTATTTCCTATGGTTTAAATTGAACACCCAGGGGACAAGGGGTCTGTCCCGTAGTACTGAATCTCTCCACAAGATGGCAATCACAGGTTGACTCCAATTTCTGTTGTCTCAATAAAAATATCCATGAAGTTTACACTTTGGCAGGAAAAAATAAAGAGCGTGACTTATGTTTCACCGTCAGATTTTGTATTATATTATCTGTGGATGAGTTATATTTCCTCAAACCTCCATCTCCACTTATAGGTTTTTTAAACATATTATTTCGTTCAGTTGGGAGAGGCATGTTACTGTATTAAGGTAGCAAATATCCCTTCTCACTCTCATAACTCGACACTGGAACATTGATCTTCATGGAAAGCTCACAGAACAAGAAAGAGTTCTCCATGCTTTAGAAGTCTGAAAGTAGACATTGCTCAGCTCTAGTGTTGGAAATGTTGCTAAAAGGTGCTGTCAGAGAAGAGAGCCAATTAGAAATTTAAGTGATCCTTTAAAACAGTAGCAAAGGATGACTGAGGTCAAGCATGGGAAGTGGATGCTTTGCAAATAATCTTAGACAGACATTGGCTCTTTAGGAGGTGAAAAAAAACTAAGCATTTGTGTTTGGCATTCAACTTAACATTCAGAGGAAAAATGCTTTCTTCACGTTTCATACAAGAAATTCATCACTTTTCTCTTTGAGAGGAGGTTATACAATCCAGGAGAGGTACAGAGGGGCCCTTGTTGTCCCTTTGTTAATCTATAAGAAGTGTAATTTTTTACCTTGTGTCTATAATTTTTCCAATACACCCCCCACCACAAAAGAGCATGTCTAGATTTACTATGTCAGAATTGCCCCCTGCCACTTTCTCTGTGATTATAGTTCCATTGTGGGATGTAGAGCCCACAGTGGGGTGGCTCTGACATCTAGGCATCATCTCTCTATCATTCGTACTGACACTGGTGCTGATGTTCCAGGAAAATCACGCTTCTCCATGCTTTTGTCATCATGCAAATCATTATCTGCTTCCATGGTGAGCAGAAGTCTTGCTGCACCATGCTGCCTATTGGACAG
This sequence comes from Micromys minutus, assembly GCF_963924665.1. Lineage (NCBI taxonomy): Eukaryota > Metazoa > Chordata > Mammalia > Rodentia > Muridae > Micromys > Micromys minutus. Next base: position 35,151,928 of record NC_137960.1, on the reverse strand, counting down.
CCCCTTCTTCCATAGACAGTCTTTCTAAATTCCCATTTCTACCCAAAGCCTGAATGCTCAAAGGACACTTTTATCATACACAGAACTTATGAAGCTTAGAAAGAAGGAAAACCAGAATGTAGATGCCTCAGTCCTTCTTAGAAGGGAGAACAAAATAAGGTCAAATTTAGGAGCAGGAATTGGAGAGAAAATCTAAGGAGACTGCCTCAGCTGGAGAACCACTGCATTTGCAGCCACCAAACCCAAGCAGTATTGCTGATGCCAAGAAGTGTTTACTGGCAGGAACCAGACATGGATGTCGGTCTCCTCAGAGGCTCTCCCAGAGTCATACGGATACAGATGAGGATGCTTGCAGCTAAACCTCATACTGAACACGGGGACCACAGTGAAAGATCTAGAGACAGGACTGAAATAGCTGAGAGGTTTGCACTCTCATGGGAAGAACAACATCATCACTTGCCAAGCCACTGAGGTGGAGAGGGTGACTGGGAGAGGGAGCACCTTCATGGAAGCAACTTGAGGGGGCAGAGGAAAGGGAGTAGGGAGGAATGGTACAGCATTTGAAATGTAGACACGGGTATTATCCAATATAATTGAAAGAAAAAAAAGAAACACCATCAGAGAGAAACCATTTTTTTAAAATAAAAGGCACTTTTCAAATTCGATTCACTCTGGTGAGCTCACTGTAATATCCACTATAAATTGTCTGTTCTCCAACCTGCATATTTACTACTGTGTGTTGTATCTGGTAGACTTTTAGGTTCTGCCTTTATCAACTCCATCTAAGAACCTGATGCTTGAAGACAAATGACCACAATTCTTTGTCTTTTGTACCTCACCCCAACCCCTGTTTTTCACTGTGATATCTGCATATCACTTCCAGCTTCTGATTTTCAACCAAGAAAATCCAAACTCCAGACACATGAAAATGGGTGTTAAATTGATCTGTCTATGCTAATGTTCTGGGAAAAAGCTGGTGAGCTTTGTGAATGTAGGACTTTGGGGGAAATATTAGAATTATCAATGGCAGCCATCTGAGTCCAGAATCCTCCAGTTATTAATTGTGTGAGACCATGGACGAGTCATTCAACCTCCTAGAAACCATATTCCCTAAATTAGGAGCTGAAAACAATTAGAGGAGACTTATGTAAGATGCACAGGACATCCATTTGTAAACTGCTATGTTATAAAGCTTTCTCTTCCTAAATTATGTCACATAAAACTCAAGAAAAAAGTACTTAAAGCACCCATTTCAGTAGCTTAGTTTAATCACTTTCAGAACAGAAGCGCCACAGTTTGACAGAGGAATGTTTAATTCACTCATTGTGAATGGTCCAAGTCCAAATGTGTGTTAATGAATTCAAGGCTATCCTATATTGTTCTCCAACCAAATTAATTAACATCACAACATTTCATGTGGAACCATATACATTTGAATGCATGTGGGGATATTACTAATTTCTATTTCTTTAATAAGACTTCCAAAAAAATCAGAATCTGGATGAGGAAATTATGGATGAATTCAAACACAGTAGATGAATTAAAAAATTGAAAACCCTGGATAAAATGTGACAGATTCACTGTAGGTGTTGAGGGGTCCTCTATAAATATTTGCTTGCAGAATTGTACATATCTAATATATGTGAGAGGAGTTAAATTACAGACTGCAATAGCGGTATTGAAGGCGGTAGTACCTGGAAGTCCTCTTTATGTAGTTTTTAAAATTTTCTTAGGATTTCTTAAACAAATAGGCTCAGGTCAGTTAATTCATCTCTCGTTTATGTTTTAGACAGCACCAATATCCTTCCAATGTTTTTCAATTTCAGATGCACATCTACTCACATGTCCACATGTTTATATGTATACATATACTGTGCATACATGTATGTTCTTATACTCATGTGCTCATGTAAATATACATACCTACCCTTATATAAACAGCATATATGTCCATGTGTGTGTGTGTGTGTGTGTGTGTTTGTGTGTGTATATTTGAATAGCTTCAATATAGACATGTTTTCAGTGAGAAGATGTACTAGTTCACATTCTGTTACTATAACAAACAGCATGACTAACAGCGGCTTAAGGGAAAGAAAGGTTTCCTTCAGCTTATGCTCCCATATCACAGCCCATCATTGACAGAGACAGTGCAGGAGCTAAAACAGGAACCCTCGAGGAATGCAGGCAGCTCTCCTTAAAGAACTCACTGTACACAACTCTTCTTGAGGATTATGAGTGTCCACATAGGGTAGATGTTGATGGGCACCTTGAAAGGTGTTTACAATATTCCAGTTTCCACTGCAGCTTTTCCCACCACGCCTGTGTACTGTGTGTGCCTGCTTCTGCGGGCACAGCAGCACTACAGTGGTGAAGGGAAGTCACCTGCCCAGCTTGATGTAAGTGCCAGCACAACGGGGAGAGCATTCACAAGGCTTTAGAGAGGGGTTCCTGCCAGCTCCGAAGACAATTACAATAAGTGAGTTTTGTCTGGAAGCCAAGGAGAGAAAATCTATCTGGCATTGAGATAAAGGAAGACAAGTTTATTGTTTTACCAGCCCTGTACTTGTGGTTGGCGGCTGTGGCAGCAGTGGGAGATGGAAATCACACTCTCCTCCCTTGCCTTTCAGGACCCAGAGCAAAGCAATTACATTTTTAGACGAGACTATTTAGAGGACAACCAATTTCACTGCAGCATCCCGGACTCCAGCAGCTTTGCATGGCTCTGGATGGAATGACATCTTTAAAATTGTGTCTCTTCTGCTGTGTGACTCCTAGTGTTTACTATAATTTGGTGGCACGACCATATGACTTAGCAACCACTGTGTAGCATCCCCCATGGTGGGCTATTGCCATCATGGTCCTGTGACAGAACAGTGGTAGGGACTGAGCCTTGAAGTAAGTTCCTTTGGGAGGAGGGAACTGTGGGTGAGAAGTTTCCTCATAAGAGCTGGATAGACACAGACTATGTTAGCAAGGGATATGATCATGCCGTGACTTCATTCACCTGTGTTCCTTTTGAAACAAGATTCTTATTCTTTTGTCAAAAACAGAACGTTTTCTGCAAGGTTAGTTCCATGGTATGATGTATCAGGAGTTTAGAAATAAATTTTGATGGCATAATTGAAGCGAATATGCAACATCAATTTCAGTGTATTTCTGCCTCAGAAAAAGTGATGCTTGGTTTTAAGTAGCAGGGCAGGTTACAGTGAGGATACAGGGCCAGTATGTTATATGGAAGGATTCAGGTAACATCTTTTAATTGATTTGTATGTAATTGTTACTACTATTGCTACCACTACTATTACCACTATGGCTCCCATTTAAAAGGGAGTTTTTCTCAGATTATTTGGGTACTATTGTAACTAAAAGAAGCTGAAAGAAGCTCAGTGTGGCTGTGGAGTGGTGATGTATAATAGCATAAGGGAATCAAAAAGGAGGCAGATGCTGGGCAAGAACAGACAGGAAGCTTGGATTCTGTTCTGTGCTCACTACTAGCATGCTGGCTTTTTGAGCAAAAGAACCATGGGGTTTTAGTGTGTCTTGCTAGGTAATATTTAACAATCAGAATAACATATAGGTAAGAGATCCATTTTAGATCTAACAATCTTATATCTTCCAGGCTATCTAATTTATGATTTATATAATCTGTGAACCATTTATATAAAATGGAATTTAATGAGTACTTATGGGGCTTCGTGGAGAGGGGGTAGTGAAGAGAAGATATCTGGACCAAACCAAAGGAGAAGCATGATTCTTAGAATGTAGAAGCCAAAGCAGTTTAAAACAAACAATCAAACAATAACAAGAAAACAAAACAAAAACAAACAAAAATACCAAAAAATAAAAATAAAAGGAGATGGGCATAGTGTTATATGCCTTTAATCCCAGCACTTGATAATCTGAACACAGGTGGATCTCCGTAAATTTGAGGCCAGGTTGGCCTACACAGTGAATTCAGGCTAGCCAGAGAAATATAGTAAACTCTGTCAAAAAGGAGGGGTGGAAGAAGAGAGAAAGGGAGGGAAAAGGGGGAGAAAGAGGAAAAAGAGAGGAGGGGAGGGAGGGAGGGAGGAAGGAAGGAAGGAAAAACAAAAAGCAAAATAACAGGGCAGTATAGTGAGGAAGCCAGGGTGGTCGAAAGTTTTTGGAAAGGAGGCTGACTCCAACTATGATAGTTTGATTGCCAGTCTAGCCTTTTAAATCAACAACACGGTACCACCTTACACAGAATAGTTTTAGTGAATAAAGAATGTAGACACCAAACTGACTTGGATTCTGAAGAAGTAATTGTTGGGTTTTGCTCTCTTAAGAATTGGTTTTCGGAGGGAGTCTAGAGAATGCATGGGAGAGAGTAGGCATGGAGAGAAAGCTTACTTTTTTAAAGTATTGCAACAAACAAGTATAACTAAGAACAGTCTCATAGAGACCCCACATTTTTTGAAATTGAGAAAGTTAAGAGAAAAGAAGTCAAGAGAATAGTTTATCACAGAGACAGTTTTCTTTCAGTAGAGCCTAAACCCACTGAATCAGGCAACAATTTCCTCAGTGCGCATCAAGGGTGTTTATATAATCTCTAGGAGATTTGGGGTACAGTCAGAGACCACTTCTTTGAGGAATAACTCTTCAGTAAATCCTGAGCTTTTCAGCTGAGTCCTTGCTGCTGTCTGGCCCACATGTAGACACAGAGAGCAGATAGTTGAGATTGATATCTTTGATGTCTTGGCTGCCTCTGCTGTCATCTTTAACAAAGCTGAAATGTTCAGGGTTCCTGCCTCCTGACAACAGTCTTTCTAACTTAGGTGAGCATGGTGGCTCAGTCATACTCAGTAGGAATCAGCGCTTATCAGAAACCTGGGCTTACCCCATGTATGTACCTCCCCTAACCTGGCGTGAAATGCAGCAGCCCCCTATGATGGGTTCTGTCAACCTCACAAACACGGGGAAAAAAGAATGGGTGTTACTTCCAGAAATGGTAAGAGGTGACAGTAGTCAAATAGCAAGTGTTGTTGCTACCTTTCCTTGGCAACTGCCCCATCAGGAAAACACATATTTTCTATATTGTATATAGACAGCTTCTCAGGACTTAAATTCCAATAAACCAAAGGGTGAAATAAAAATGCTCACTTGGCACATTTTGGGATTATCTTATGTATAGAATGAGTAGAGACCAATTAAAAACTCAAAATGATTTGGTTTTGATGTGTAGATATTCTCATTGGAATAGTTCCTTACTTAGTCAAGCTTACTTTTATCTTCTTTTGAATGCAAAACTCTGAAATCTGTTTAGCATGCAGTACTGTGGAATAGTTCGCATTTAACGTAAGAAGACCTGTGGTATTAAATAAGATCATATGATCATTAAACGTTGACACTTGTGTTATGTTAGTTCACAAATCTAAACTAATTTATTGTGGCTAGGAACAGGACTAAGTCAGTAAAGTGCTTTCTTTGCAGATGTTAGGACCAGAGCCTCAGCAGTCCCATAAAGCCAGGCACAATTCTACATATCTTCAAGTCCAGCTCTGATGGAGAGACAGGTGCATCCTCAGCGTTCAGTGCCAGCCATTCTAGCCCAGTGATTAAGCTAGTGAAGGATAAGAATTTGTCTCCAAAAGCCAAATGGAAATCAACTAAAGAAGACACTTAACATTGATCTCCAGTCTTCACATGAATGTATATGTTGGTATACATTCATGCTAATACATACACAGGTATATGTTCATATTCACCATGGCATGCTACATGAAATGGAGTAATACTCGTGGGAGAATCCACATTTTTAGCTCTTTCTGTCAATGACTCTAGAGAGATGCTTTTTCACAACAAAATGTCATGGTGTCATGCTTTGGAAGTGTGTGTATGTGTTTGGGGAGGAGACTTGCAAAATCTTCACATAATTCTCTTTTTCTAAGATGCATGCGGAGACAGCAACAGGCAGAAAGCAGCATATATCACAGAAAACACAGTAGCACCAAGTGTACTGTGAATAGTGGCAGCTCTGTGGGGCAGCTTGAGCTGCTTGTGGTTAAGGCAACAGAGAAGGTACTGGAGCATTCCAGAACACCTGTTTGACAGTGCAGGAATCTCCAGGGCTGGAGAGTTTTCTCAAACAGTGAAAGCACTTGTCACACAAATGAGGAGACCCAAGCATAGTCACGCCGAACTCACATACAAGCTGGACTGAGTAGTGTTCATCTGTAACTCCCATGTTTCTACAGTGACAGGAGAGCCTGAGACAGCAGCTTTCTGAGATCATGCGCCAGGTAGCCTGGCTTGCACAGTGGTGAAGACCGAGATGCTGTTTCATAGAAGGGAGACAATAAAGACTGACTCACAGATTTGTCTTCTGACCTCCATCCTATGATCCATGCCACATACCCACCTACATCGAGACTCACAAGCACACACACATACACAAACACGTGAACATGCATGCATACAGTGACTCATTTTCATAGTAAATGTGAGCATTTAATTAAAAAGTTAATGTCTGGATGAATAGAGATAAGGGCTCTGATTGAATGAATAATATTTTTGTAGCGAGGAACATGTGGAGGTTAGTCAGAAGATATATAAATAACCAATATATTCTTCTCTCTCTCTCCCTTCCACCCCATGTGTCTGAGTCTGTGTGTTAGCATGTGTGTGCATGTTTGTATGTGGATATCTGTGTGATATATAAGTGCTTGAATAGAAGTGTGTGGATGTGATTAAGTGTGACATTAGGAGTCTTTACTGTTCTCACCCTCATCTTTCTAGACAGACTCTTGCTGACCCTGAAGTGCACCTGCTCGGCTAGGTTAGCTGGTTTGAGGGTTTCAAGGCTTCTTTTGTCTCTGCTTCCCCAGCGGAAGGATGTCAGGGATGTGCTACCGTGTCCTATTCCTAAGCGGGCACAGAGAATTGGAACTAGACCCTCATGCTTTATGGCAAGTACTTCACTAATTGAACTGAGCAGCGCCCCCAGACTCTCGTGTTTGTTCTTAATAGAGCACACTTAATAAACATTTATGCCACTTTAGAGTAAGAAGAGACTAAAGATTTCTGAGTCTAGGACTCTTTGCTACATTTAACATTAGTTTCTAAGCAGCTTTTTGAAAGGTAAATGAAACATCCCACTCTTGTTCCCATAGCGCTGACAGTTGAGTATAATATATATGTATTATATGTGTTATACATTTTATTCATTTAGTATATAAATAATATATATAATTATATGATTGATATATATGTTACATCACTAAGACAGGGACCATAAACAAGCAGACAGGAATCTGAATGAAGAAAGAATTCCTCTAACCTCCCCTAACTAATCTCACCAGGGTTGTACAAGTATCATTTCACACACTGAATCTTGAGGTGTCTCTTCAGGAACTCATCAAGGCAGGGATAGCAGTCAGAGCTGGGAGAATCAGGGTGTAGCGTCTCTGCCATTCTCCTTGGTTTGTTGGTTCCGCTGAAGCCTACTTGGTTCAGGATGGTTAGGGGCCTCACTGCCCATGGGAGAGCAGAGATGAGTCGTGGTTCTTTTCCCACTGTCCACTGCAGTGCTCAGGAAGATCTCAAAGTCTTGTCAACTGTCAGTTACCTTTATTGACTTTCCCATCTCTACACTGATGCAGTAGGAGATGCAGAGGTGGGAGGAAAAGACGGTCGAGAGCTAACTCAGACTAGAAACCAAGTTTCAGATGCCTGGAGCTTCAAGGTGACTGGGAGAGGTCCAATGTGAAGAAAGAGGAGCTGGATTTTTCTGTTGTTATATTTGATTATGTTTGTACTTTACATAACTATTCTCTGAGGTTTTTTTTTTTTTTTTTGGATGTGGAGATGTTCCTGGAAGCTTTATTATTAAATGTCTTTATTTTATTCATAATTTCTATTTTCAATGACCTTAGAGGCACTGTGAATAAACCCTTTGTATTTACTCTGAATCAACTTAAATAATTATACATAGCATTTGTACCTCTTCAAATTCATAAAACATGTTGAGGAAGTCTGCACCTGACCTCACAAAAGTAAAACAAAGAGGATGTTTGTCAGCTGATTTAATTTGAGAATTATCTAAAGAACATAACAAAACAGAACAAAAAATTCCCCAAAGAATCAAAACAGAACAATGGGTACAAATATTAACAGAATGTCAGAGAGATGTAGGGCAACAGAAACTTTCACAATGAGGCCAAGCTAGCTAGTTGCTTAAATATATCTATCACTTTCCAATCATACACTGTTATATACTGCAAGGACCTGGCTTGTCTGAATCTCTGTGTCATGATCATTTAGTTTCTATCTGGCTTTGGTTAATGGAAGCAAGTAGAGAAATGCTTGAGGATTGGGCAGTGACAGAAAGCATGGTACTTTAATTGTGTTTCCTGTAGCCGCTACAGCTATTGTGAGAGCATCTTCTGAATCAGGGGGTTCCAATACCTCAGCTTCTGCAAATTGAGCTATGTGGTTGTAAATCTTTCTGAGGAGTCTGGCTTTGCTGTCCCTTCCCTACTTTGTCTCCCTGTGTAGGGATGACATTGTTTTTTTTTTTTTTTTTTTTTTTTTTTGTTTTTTTTTGTTTTTTTTTTTGTTTTGTTTTTTTTTTTTTTTGGCTGATGATCTTTGGCTGCATTCTTCTACATCTGGTTTTACTGGATAACCAGTTTCCTGTGTTCAGTGTCCTTTGTTTGAAGCATCTGTAGTTGTGTAATAATGTCTTCAAAACCCTATGTCTTTCCAGTGAATATTGTTCTAGAGCCAAGATGGTGAACTTTCAGCATTAATAGTGTTTTTGGCAACCACACTAAACAATTCTGTCTCTTTGCTTTCAGCTGGTCTCCCTTTTGTACTTTGCACTTCCCAACAACCTGTTTTCCACTCTCATGTGCACCTTGACTATACACTCTCTGCTTGCCATTTCTAAATACGAATTCCTCACTATGTCTTTTGATCTGCATTGATTTTAGGCAGATGAGACTTTTGTGACCTGTTTCCACTCTTCCTGGTATCTGGCCATGGTCCTCTTTCTATGCTGTGGATCTCAGTGAATGTATTCATATTTAGCTAAAAGATTCCTTCTTCTGTACTAAGAGATCACAATAGTTTAATTAACATATTTAGTATAATAATCATATTATATAACAATATATATTGTAATAATATAACAAACACGTGTGGCTACTTGGTAAACTCATGAGAAACCCAGAGCTAATCTGAGTACTCCTTACCAAGTAGTACATTTTACAGCCATTTTAGTGACTTAATCTTAGTGTTGCAGTGTGTGCATGATTATGTGGGGGGGTGGTGTCAAGGGAATGGGGAGAAGCTGTGGAAGGCTCAATTTTAGTTGCTTCTTATGGCTACATGGCATAGTAAAAATATAACAACAACAAAAACAACAAAACACAAAATGAACCTTCTAGCTAACTAGATTTTTCAGAAGACTAATTATAAAAGACATTATAGCTTCTTTATTCAAATACTAACATATTAGTCACTCTCAACAATGGTTTTTAAGTCAAAATGAAAAACATGAAACTGAGAGTCCAGGTGACTTACCACGGACTCAATCTAAAGTGTGTGGAAAGGCCAGAATTCTTATGGCTCCTCTTCAATACCAATGTTCCTTCTACTAATCAATAAATGTGTTATATGCTACATAAATTTTGGAGATTAGCCTTGGGATTTATACTTTTGTTTGAATTAAGAAATCTCTTTCTAGAAAAACAATCAACAGGCTAGTGATTCTCTCTGAACGGTTTGGACATTTAACAATCACCTAAAGTCTATCTCTTTTGAGTGACAGCATCCCATTAGAAATTTTGTGTTCACTTCACTCTGTCTGGTAATGCAGCCTTTTGGCTCAGGGCTTCAGTCATAGCCATTAGGTAAGGCACAATCCACTTAATCGCTTGTACTGTATGCAGATGCACTGTGTTGTGAACATGCCCTTGGATGTCATTCAATCTAGCTGTTGCCTTTAGAGTTCTATAAAGCACAGTGGCTTATGTTTTCCCTTTGTTGCATTTCAAAAGAAACATTGAGAACATCTAAAGAAATGCTAAAAAAATTATTTTAACATTTTCTTCAGTTTCTCTTGGGTCCAGAGCCTTCTGACATGTGGCCTATATGTCATTGCTCTTATTGCTGTTTATTCAAATTATAGTTTAAGCCTTGGTGCTCATAGTGAGGCTGCATGCAGACCTCAGGAGTGGCCACCCTTTACTGCTTCTACGACAGTGGGAAAGTAGGGGAAAGACTCATATTTCATACTCTTACTTTATACTTTAAACATGCAATACCGTGAGCCAAGGTCATCTTTTAGTCCAAAATCACAATGGGTATTCAGTTTACCAGACTGTACCCTGCTGAAACTCTCTGCTTGCTTATGGCAATAAGGTACAACCTAGCTGTCAGAGCAAGCTTCCTGAGAGTGCTTTGTTTATGTCTTCATTTTTCAGGGAGGGGAAAACACCACAGCTTCTGGAACTTTGCCATAAAGCATCGATTTCACTAGGTCATTTGTGAGATCACGAAATTGTACCAATGGCAATTACAAGTGTTTTGACCGCACACATACTGGTTTTTGTATTTTTATAATTAGTTTGGAAAGGCGTTTACAGAATTACTAATATTTTTCTTTCTTGTTGGGAACTTCAACCTAAGAATTTGCTGTACTGCTTTAAAGTAGGAAAATTCTAGAATGGGGTGAAGTGGGCAGTATACAGGGGTGCTGCAAGTGTGGGGCTTAGACAACATGCCTTCTCATCATACAGTTTTCTGGTCATCAATGTTCCTCTGTTATACCCTTACATCTTTGTGTCCTTTGGTTTATGTTCAAAGGTAACTACAACAGTAACGGAGGCTGCCATGCCCAATGGCCATTCCTAGATGGCAGAGGAGCAGTGGCCTCAGGAGTAGCAAGTGCCCTAGTGCTGACTGGAGCTAGGCTTTAGAGACTTAAAGGGGTATGAACTAGAAAGGGAATGTGAGATGGATCTAGCTTGGCTTGCCAGGAGTCTAAGGAAGAAGGCCCCACCAGAGATAAAATAGTCAGGCTAGCAACCAGCTTCGGTAAAGGACCAGAGAGTGAAAATTGCTGGTTGACTGTTGCTCTCTCTGTCACTGTCATTCATCCCATTATCATAGAGTGGCAGGGCAGATGGCACATAAGCCCAATGAATGCTTCTTCAACAATTAGCTGGTGATAGGTTTACCTGAATTCTTACAAAACAGTTTTTATACATTTATAGTGTGAATATTTGGGTGATAGGAGTGAAGAAAAATGACATTTGGTTAATATGGTTCACCACCTATACTGAGTGACAGCCTCTGCATACATCAGTCACACAACACCTTAAACCGTGAGTGACCTGCTTCTTTGTACAAAATAAAACAAACAAACAAAAACGAAACAAAAAATACCCATAGCCTTTATAGGCAGGTGTTTCTGAGTATATATTTATAATGCTTACTGATGCACAAGTGCTTCCTGAATGGCTTTTCTACCTTGGTTAGTAGGTTTTGGATTTCTGATGCCTCGTTGCTTCAAGAGTTTGGAAACCGCTGATCTTCTGTTGCTCCTCTGCCTTAACCTTTAATATCTCCCCGTTGCTTGCAGAATACAATTTCCTCAGCCTGCCACTCAAAGGCTTTCATAATTGGAACCAAACCTATCTTTCCAATCTTATCTCTAGCTTTCCCTAATGTTGCGAACGTACGGGTGCCACTGCCCTGAGCATACTTTGACCTCTCCATCTCTAGGTGTTATCAAGCTGGTTCCTCTGTGCCTTCTGCTCCAGCCATTTTGAAAAGCTACCTCTATTGGTTAGTTTCCAACAAAGGTAATGATACTGTAAGCACCACTTATAATTATAACTAATTACTAGAAAATATTAGGAAAGTTATCTTTTCCTATTGCATATATATACAATTTTAGGCATATATTTAATAATAAAACTAGAGAGCTCCAAATTATAGCAATTTAGAGTGTCAGATTTGGCCCAATTGAGCTCACAGGGTATAATAAAGACATCATACTGATTTCAGCAAATTGCACAGTTTTTATCTATTAACACCTTCCTAGTGTGAAATCGGCTCCTTGTGAACACTATTAGCTTTCCTCCATTAGTAACTCAGACAGGAAGCCACCGTGTTGTCAGCATTTGCAGTTTTAGTAATAATCATGGTATCCAAGGTATGCTGGGATAACAGTGTGTGGAGGGAGAAACAGACAGACCAATGCCAATGGTTTTGTCTATAAAACAAACTTGGGTTAATGACTGAGTCCTCTTCTCTCCATCCCTAATGAACATGAAGGTGAGAAACAAAGGGATTTCAAACTGTGAAATGTTAGCATTGAACTCTAACATCTCTCACATTCTAAAAGAATAACAGAAACATCTTTACAGATGGGGCACCATTTGAACTGTACTGTGAGAGAAGGATTGCTTGTGAGCGCAAATGGATGTATAAAACAACAAGCATTAAGGCAAAATTGGGGAGACACTGAAAGTACAGGTAGAACAGAGGGATTACATATGTGGATGTGGAAAATGGTAGATTAGCATGGCATAATAGGTCACTGACCATGTAAGAAAACAGTAAAGCACATTGATTGTGAGACTGATTTAATACCTAAATTATCTAGTGTTCTGAACATTAAATATTAGTAGTATTTGGAATACATGATATTGTTGACAGGACACAAGGTCTTCATAAAATGTTCTTCTGAAGAAACTTCAAACAGCTTATTGTAAATGAGGATCCTTGGAAAAAGACTTTAGTTATGGTATGCTGAAAGACCTTATTCATGTGAATTAAATCCTTTACAAAATATTTTGTGAAGTTTTTTTTTTAAGAGAAATATGGAAAGGTAGAACAAGTATGAAAATCTCAGAACATGGATTGACACATATTGACTCCATCTCCTTGAAAAAAACCTGCACAAGTTGACAGGGCATCATAAGAGTAATAGATGTGTTCCCTGTTTGGAAGGAAGGTGACCACTGAAAATTTCTTGAGAATGATGAAGGTGCAGATCAGGCTCAGTGATTGGCAGCATAAACTCCTTTTGCAGAGAACTTCAGCAACCAAGTCAGGTAGATCATAACTACCACCAACTCCAGCTTCAGGCACCTGACACCACCTCGTGGATTCTGTGGCCACTGTCTTGTACACACATGCATATATATACATACATGTAGTACACATAGGCACAAGATTAAAAGTAAGAAAATTATTAAAGAAAGTCAAAGACGAGGGTTGTCTGAATAGTTAGAAGACATAAACAGCTTTGAGAGCTGATTCTGACACAGGTGGTGAAAGATTCTTTAATTTATTAAGCGAACGTGGGAAACATGCCTTTGATATAAAATTGAGATTGGAAGATACCATCTTATCCTTACCGTGTGGTCTCCTAAAACATAAGCAATAATAGCAAATCCTAGAACACAATGAAATCTCTCTGTGAAATAGAGAACATACGAGAATGTAGCTAGCAAGGTGAAGGAAAACTCTCTTGCTCTTGAAGTTAGGCGTAGGAAGTATGGGAGCCGCCCTTAAGTCTCAGGACCTAAGTAGAAAGCTTGAAGGACCGACTATCTGTCCCCTAATAACAATTAAAGAAGAGTCCATAAAAGCCTCTTCTTATATATGCATCCACAAAACGGAAACTAGAAAAGCATTCCTAAAAACACATGTAATAGCAAAAGAATAATTGCTAGCAGTTCTAAGCAATCCATGATATCTAACAAAGGAACAAAGGGAGGGGTCAAATCCAATAGCATGCTTCTCTAGGTATCCTAATTTTGTAAAAGAGATGACTGTGTTGTTTTGTGATTTAAAAAAATGTATTATTTTTCAGTATTAAATTCAAACATGCACAACACACACACACACACACACACACACACACACACACACACACACTACAGAAGACAAAATGAAAGGAATACGGGGTCCTCAAAATGAAACAAAATGAGTTTTCATGGAAATTAAGTGAAAATTAGAGGTAGCGATAAGATATGTTACTACTAAAATCATATTGTTGTGCATGGATAAGGAGGGCTTGAGCTATGTGTTTTAGGCAGCAGGGAAGAATATAAGGTATAGCAATTCTAACAAAGCAACAACATTTAAAAGCAAATCCTAAATGCTAGGGAAAATAGATTAACATAGCCACAAAAAATTATAGAAAGCACCGATGAATTATTACCAAAAAAGTTTTGTGAAGTGGAGGATTTGAAAGAAAACAAAATAAAATTGGAGCATATAGACAGGATGTGTTCCCCAAGGGGACAGTGCAGTGGCTGACTGGCCTCAGACTTCTCATTTTCATGTTTCAAACACAGCACAGCCATGGATACGGACTGCTGCAAACGGAGTGGGTTAAAGAAGCCAGATGCTGGTTCCAGTATAAAAGCAGGCAGCACACTTTCAAACTGAAAGAGGCTGGGAAATAGAATTCCAATTAGATGTGATGTTCAGTGGGACACAATGGCCTGTTCCTTCTCTGCTGCCTCGGTCACACTGAGGATGGAGATCCATGTTGTTTCCCACAAAGATATTTTTTAATGGCTTTCTACTAATTGTCTTACCATCTCTTTCAAATACTGTTGCCTACAAATATAAATCCTCTATATCTGTATGCTGTTCTATTAGAAAATCTTTCTAAATCGTTTCTTATCTTTTCTCTGTCTTTTTGTTTTTAAAGAATTGTGGTACCAGTTGTTCAGTGCCAGTGTGACCTTTTTTAATTAAATAAAATTATTTCTAATGATCAGAAGCTCACATTTGGCTTTTGTGCATAGCGTTCAATTGTGGTCTGTCAGGCCAGCACCTGGGATACGCTGCTGTAAGCTTGCCTCCACAATTCTCTTAATATTGGCTGCTCCGCACAAACCAACAGGCCAGCTGCTCCTTCTGTGACTTGCGCTGGGTCTATTAATATGTTCATAAGCCAGAAATGATGGCACACACTCATGAGGCAGAGTCGCAAGGGAAACATCTGCAGAATTTAAACCTTCCAGGTTAGCCCACTTTTCACTGGACTAACACTTAAGCATTGCTATGATATCTGATAATTAAATTATAATTAAAAAAAACTTTATGGCATGCACACACACACACACACACACACACACACACACACACACACAAATAACAACAGAAGCAAAACTCCTCCCAGCCCAATACCATCGGGTAATGTTGTAATTATGTTTAATACGATGATGACCGCTGCTGCCATACAGCCTTGTGTTCATCTCTGTGAGTGTGCTGTTCGATCTGCCTCATCAGGAAAAGCATTAGCTCTGTTACAGTCAGTTCAGTACCTGAATAACACAGGGCTTCTCATGCATCAGACACAGAACAGTAAATCACAGCAAGCATCCCTCAGCACCACGGCAGGAAAATTTGTGAGGGTTTGTGAATATACATCTTAATATTTGTAGTTGGTTTTATGGGCATGTTAAAGGTTATTGAACTCACAAATGTATCTTACTATCAGGAAGGGGTTGTGACACTGGTGCTCTTATTTTATTTTGATGACAATGTGTTATTAGGGACATAGAACATGAGACCAAAGGACTAAGCATTGATGATATAAGCCGAAGTGATTAGGGCAGATGAAATTGAGACAGATACTTAGGAATATAAGCAAAATGTGTAATTTCTGAATATAAAAGTGTAGAAAATCAGATTACAACAGGATGCTCTCAGTGATAAATGGAGGAATAATGATTAGTGTGTTGATACTCAGGTGAAATTTAACTCCGGGTGTACTGTTGAAGATTAAAAAGTGATGTTTGAGCAAGGGTGGAAAATGGCAGACTAGGAACATTTGCTCCATCTTCTACTCCATAAATTTGAGAATGATCATTAGAGCACTGGAGACAGGTGGTGGGAACCCACTCTACCTATGGATCTCCCAGCCCCTGTGTCACTGGGGGAACATACCTGACTGGGAAGTTAGAACTCAGTTGGTAGGAGAATTTTCCATGTTGCCAGACCCAGAAAAAAAATACTCTGGCAAGAATAAAGCCCACCCGAGGCTGTACTATCACATACCTTGAAAGAAAGAAATCAAGGCTCAGCTAGAACACATCTCTTCCTTATCTAACCAATTTGAATCTCAGAAAGGAATAACTCAACCCTTCTTGAGATCAGTCCATGTACAATATAAGTGGGAATCGTGGCTAAAAGCAAGGCATCTGCCTCGTGCATCTGCTAAGGAAAGAAGTAACCCTGGCAACCGCCACCTCCCCTTTCTTTCCCTTAACCTTCCACTGGTACCATTTATCTTGCTGTACATTGTGTCTTGCGTTTCCCTCACTATGGTCTCATCCTTCATCCTATATCCTTTCTCCTCCTCCTCCTCCTCATTATTGTTTTATTTTTCTGTTTTGTTAATTATTTTAAGGTTTCTTATTTATACATATCCTAGGTCCTTTTTCCTCTGAGGGGTACATTGGAATACAATTGATGGCTTATCTTTTAAAACTACATTTAAATATCTAGTGTGTGTTCAAAGACAGCTTCAAACTTTTCGAATTTTATTCATGTACTTACTTTTATTTTGTGTGTATGACTGTTTTGCCTGTGGGTATGTTTGTTAGCATTTGCATTCAATGCAGAGGCAAGAAGAGACTGTTGGACCCTCTGGAACTGGAGGTACACATAGTTCTGAGCCAAAATGTAGATACTGGTAATCAAAGCCAGTCCTCTGGAAAAGCAACAGAGTTTTTTTTTTTTTTTTTTTTTTTGCAGCCAAATTATCTCTCTAGCTCCAATAGAATCTATTTAAAATAAAGTTATATCTATTCTTCATTTTATGTTTTGAGTTTGTTTACTTCTTTCAGAAATAGCAGGGAAAACAACAGTATAATGTATTCCAAATTTGTTCGGCTATTTCAAAAGTAAAAGACAACCTAATGAATTTTAAATTTATTTTGAGTTGTATCAGTCAAATACATCTGGGCTAACAGTGAAAGTAAAAATAAAAGATATTTTGACTGTCCTGACATCTTAGTAGAGTTTATTTCTTATATTTGTTTATTTGTCATAGGTGAATATATTGTTTAACTTACAAGTCTAAGAAGCATTCACATATAGAATATGTTATGAATCTATCTCAGAATCAATGTTGTATGTTACAGAGTATGTATGATTACCATTGACACCCATGACTGAGACTCTTTTGCCCCAATGTTACCCATTCTGTTTGGAAGTAGAGTCTACACTTTTACAGCATTCAACAACTAGTCTTATATCCGGATGTACATCATCATTTCATGATGTCAGTGTAGCAGGAAGAGTCTCCTGAGCAGGTGATATTTGGTTGGGGAAGAAAGGGGAATTTGAAATGAATCAGTGCCTAGCAAGGGACTGTTCTTTGATTCATTTCAACAGCATGATGCTTCCATTTTCCTTTTTAAAGGTCATCTTCAAAGTAAAATTTTTATGAAATCAAGTATGACAAAAGGGTAATAAATACATTTTTATGCTGTGAAGTAAAATTCAGGATATGTGCAATTAAAACAATTGCCCAAAGCATAATAAAGATCTCTGTTTCGTCTAGCAAGGCGCTGATTCCATTTCTTTCTATGTCATCATTAGAAATAGAATTATATCTTCTTTGTGACAACATATATAAACTAGTGTCTATATTTAAAAGCAAGTAATTCTGGTCTCTCTTTTCATGTATGATTGAACAGTGGGTGAGTGAAACATTGTATGTGTCAACAGATGTTTATGACAAGAAGCAAAATGAATGCTTTTTCAATTTCAGGACTAAAATGTGTCAAAAATTTTGGGTGCAGTCAACCATTGACACCATAATGCACAGGATCTTTGAAAAGGTTATTCATTTGGAACATTCAAATAAACAATTAAGTTTGAGAGCTGTAGCTAATATATTAATCTAAAAAAAAAAGAAATTGAAATTAAGAAAGTTATGAAAGGGTTATTTAGACATCTTCTCCACCCCTGATTCAGATGGGGAAACATGCTATATTAAGATGCAGATATCAACAGTAAGTCATATCACATTTAGGATGATTTAAAAGCAGCCATCAGTTTGAAATATTATTTGTTCCTGCTCTGTGTAGAAAGACCTACAGAAAATGGCCTCCGAGAGCAATGTAGACTGGGTCTTTGATATACAACTCCTTATGTGTAAAATATTTAACATGTACCGTTAACTTATCCATCACTAACCTGTCTGTTATGCTCACTATGCAGAAATTCTGCCACTTCTGAGCTTTTCCATGCCTGTGACAAACATACTGAATACACACTCCCACACTGATCCCTTAATGAGAGTGCCACATAATCACAGTGACAGAATTCAGCTTCATCTGCAAAGGACAGAGCTATTCCACTCTGAAACCTTGCTGCTGGCTCTGAAAGTAAACCTCACAGAGCACTCATTCCCAAATATCTGAGCAATAGCAGCATCATGAGAGAACATTATACTCCATAGCAATTATTTTGACGGGGCTAATACTCATTTAACAGGTACCATCTGCTGCAAGGAACCCCTCCAAAATATTATCCATGTACAGTCATAAAATGAAATGGATGCACAAAGCAACAGGCTTCCATGTGCTTTGATTGAGCTAAGTCTTCCTTTATCTTATGCCATGTCTGTAGTTCTGACTGCTGCAAAGGCTGTTGCATCGATTGCCTGCTAACTTTTTCATCTGAATTCTATGGTCAGTCTGTACTCATCATTTGAAAGACAAGCATAGCAGGCATGTAATGGCTTTCTAAAGATGGCTATTATGTTGTCTTGGATCTGTAACTACATATGTCTTTCCTGTGACAGTCATGTGTTTTTCCGTATAATTTGGAAATGTTTCAGACATGAGTTTTACCCTAAGCACATGTATTTTTGTTGTTGTTGGTTTTAGGTATTTTATTTTTTTTTTTGGCTTTCTTTTTGTGTGAATTTTGAGTAATATCAAAGACTTTCTCCCAATTCTTTCTTTCTTGTTCACCATATCAATAATCTGTATAGGGACCAATTACCAAATATTTTTCTATTCCACTGCTCCCCTTTCTATTATAGTGACCTCTGTCCATATCTTTGTAATCATTTGATTAGTATGGATTTATGTAATCCATTCTTAATACTTTTAGTGTCTCCCCTCTTTGTCTTTTCAACTCTGTCCTCGAGGTTGTAGGACGTTCTTGAAATGGAACCCAGGTCACATCAACTTACTAAATAAATCCTTCCCATGTCTTCTCATTGCATTTGGAAATGGAAATTCTCTTTTAGGTCTTTGTTTTCTTCCTTTTTTCTCAAATCTCATTCCACTCCCCCTACCAGGTCCCTAAAATTGTTCCACAGAAACAGTTACGGAACATACACACACACACACATACACACACACACACACACACACACACACACACACACAGGGGGGGAGGGAGGGAGGGAGGGAGGGAGGGAGAAGAGATTTTATAATATATTTTTATCATATTCTGTTGCTCTGAAAAAAATTAGAAAATACGTTTCTACAAGCACTGTTTGCTCATGAAATGAAGCTTGTGATTAATTCTGGAATATACTTCTGCTTACTGCTTTTCTAACCTTCTCATTAAGCATTTCATACTAAGGAACATGCCCTTTGGTATTCAGAAAAGTCTGTGTCTTGGCAAAGTTTTATTTGAGAGAAGCATCCACTGAATTCCGTACCTTAAGAAAACCTGAAGCAAATCTTTGAGAGTAATGGATCCTTTCATTTTAGCACACACACAAAAAAATCATTCCCTATCATCTAATCTGTTAGACTGTATTTTTATATATTCAGCTCTCTTAAATCAGGTGGACAAGAATATTAAATATGACTTGTCTCCCTCCTTTGCTTCTAACCTTAATTCTTTTTCTTTGTTGGGTAGAAACTGTGACTAATGTGTCCCCATCACAGTATTATTATTTTTAATGTCATTCTGAATTTTAATTAAAATTTCCTTTGAAATGTTCTACCCTCCAGTTCTACATAGTTTTTAGATTTCTTTCATGTTATGGGCCAAAGTTGAATGTATAAACATTCCAGTTTTAAATTTCAGTTTTGTTGGTTTCTCTTTACTGATTTGCTTATAAGATTTTTGCATTTTATATAATCACATATTTTTCATATTATAAAGTCCTGAGTTGTAGGGCAATTGCTGTAGAGCATCTGAATGCTTGTAAAAGATAAGTCTCCTTCCCAAAGCGTTCCCATCCTCTCACCATGAGCTGCCGTGGAGTATGCCTTATGACACTTGCTCTTGGCTCCGTGTGTTTTAAGAAAGTAAACAGGTTTCACATGAGATCCACACAGTCATGGTTTTATCACAGTTGTTCATCTTTCTTACCCATTGACTCTGCCACCAGAATGTACTCCCTTTTTGATGTCTTTCATAGAATACACTTACCACTTACATATCACTTGGTGTCCCTTCCCTCAGTCAGATTTCAGAGTCCATTCATACCTCTAACTTTACTTCCAAGAGTATCAACACTAAAAAGCAGAAATGGAATATTCGTTGAAAGAATGAACTGTTCAAAATTTCTGATGCCTATTATTCTCCTTTGTAATTCTTTTTCCAATGAACTTCTCTAGTTATATGCTTTTCTAAAAGAGTTTGTTAAGCTGTTGGTAGCTGCTGTCGCAGATAAAACTCCTAAACTCATCCAGTTGACCCAGCTGATTTCTAGAAGATTTATTAGAAATCTACAATGTATATTCCTTACTACTTGATGACCCATATCTATCCTTTTCACCATTTGTTTCTGTACCAGAAACATGTTTCCAGGGTTACTGAGAATAAGTCAGTAGATGGGGGAAGACCGCAAGTAACGACACAGTACCTCTCTTCACAGCCTATTGTATAGAAGCTACTTTCTGCAGTTCCCAAGTAAGCAAACACATGACGGACCACAACCAAGCCAGTTTCTTCCTCAAATGGGTACATCTGCAAGTAGAATTTAGCAAACTGAGTAAGTCTGGCTGAACTAGGCAAACTCATTACAGTGAAAGTCCATCCCACTGGGTGATATGTATGTATCACTATGGAGACAGCTTCATTCATGCCCAGAGCTCAGCTCACAGTATAGTTTTTATTAATGATTGATCAAATTTTTTCTTCTTTGAATTTTGCTGGTATATATTGATATCTATTTGTTTATCAATCATTATCTTCTGTTCTCTATCCTTTATTGTCTATCTATCATCTACCTATCTTTATCATCATCACCATCAACACCTATCTATCTATCTATCTATCTATCTATCTATCTATCTATCTATCTATCCATCTACCATATATCTTTATTCAGTAATTTTATTTTCAAGGTACCATAACCTTAGACTTTGAACTGTAAAATCTTCTTTTATTGTTAGATAGCTAGGCCCATTTTAGATTTTCCAATTTTACTTAACATGTGGTTAAGCAGTATCAAGCAATTAACTATGAATTTTGGAAGGCAAAGTGCCATTTTCAATTAAACTTCAAAGTTCCCACTGAATGAGTTCTGTTCAGTAACAAACAGCAAGCAGGTTTGGGAGCGAAGGCTGGAGTGTGAAGTTGTCACCCAATATCATGCCAAACAGAGTCTAGATAATTACTAGTTATTTCAAAATGTTAAGTGGGTAAGCCAGATGTTTGTACATGTAGGATGCATTTTTAAATGGCAGCTTTTAGAAGTCTATTAAACTACGTGGGAGTAAAATATTAGAAGAATATTCATTCAAACAAATAGTAAAAAAAAAAAATCGACATAATTTTAGGCAGATTTTGAGAAAAAAGACCTTAAGTTTCAAAAAAATTCACTTATTAAGTGGTAGATAAATATCTCCATGAATTAAAACTGTGGCTGAAAGGATCCTTGGGCAGTCAGAGAGAATGCCAAACTCAGATTTGTAACTCATAGGGAGAGAACACCCCTTCTTTTCTACTTACTTGAAAATGAGAAACAATCTTTCTTTTCTTATTATCTTTAAGAACCCTGAATGCAGTATGAGGGACTGTTTATGCTGTTTTATATATCTTTTGGGGGGTGCAGACATTATACTATGTCCCTTATACAATAATCTTACAAGCTGTGTTCAGCAAACCTTAAAACTTAATCCTTCGTGTTTGAACGAACAAAAGAGGATAGTAACTCCACAGGGAAAACAAGAGTCAACTAACCTGAACACTTGGGAACACCCACAGACTGAGCTACCAACCAAAGAGCATACGTGTGTGTGTGGGGGGGGGGTGAGGCCTGGCACATATGTAAGAGATGTGCAGCTCTGTTTCCATGTGGATCCCTCAACAACTGGAGCAGGAGACTTTCCCGAAAGCTGTGGCATCCTTTCCCAACAAGGCTGCCTTGTCTGGCCTCAGTGAGGGAGGATGTGCCTAATCCTACAGAGACTTAATGTGCCAGGATGAAACATACTGGGTGGGGGGCGGTTACTCTTGGAAGATAGTAATTGGGAGGGCATAGAGGAGGGACTCTGTGAGTAGAAGGACCAGGAGTGGAGCAGCATTTGAGATTGGAAGGAAGAATGGAAGGAAGGAAAGAAGGAAGGAAAGAAGGAGGGAAGGAAGGAAAGAAAGAAGGAAGGAAAAGATGAAAGAAAAAATTGGAAAGAAGAGAAGGGCAGGGCGGGGCAAGACATGGTCTTTTATTCAACACTACCTGCAGATCCTGAGGCTCCACAGATGAACAGGACAGGGTCTTCCCTGCAGAAGCTTGGATTTTGGGGGATGTGTATACACAAAGGGGCATCTGACACAAAATAAAGATCTACATAGAAGCTGTCCCTAAAGGAGGTGTCAGTCTTGGTGGCTCCTCCTGGACTCTTATTTCTTAAAATTCAGAGAATTGTCATAGCTCTGAAGGATCCTCACTGAATACCATTTGCAGCTCCCTTTCTCACTGATAAATATCTTTTGCAGATTTTACTATTATAATTTGGGATAAATAACTCCTTCAGTTAATCCACTTAAGTAGCTTTCTTCCCTGTCTCCCTTCCACTTCCTATAGACTATATATGTTTATACAAACAGGGTACTTCTATTGTACTGCTTAACTTTAGACATTTGTCAGTTTACCCATGTAAGAGAAGCAGAAGTCACGTCTCATGAAGTTGTGCTGATTTGTGTAATTACTGTACTCAGGGTGCCTCACACTATGTGGGACTAATTATAAGAATCCAACAAGGAGCGAGTTGGAAGCCATGATAATGGATGCAGATCTACCCCTTTATTCAGTACATCGGGATGTAAGCTTGTGTTCCTCCCCGGAAGAGGTGGGCAGTTTTCCCTGGGATTGGGCTTAGATGCTTAGCATTGTGACTTGCTTAGATGAATGGAACTAAAGCAAGGGGCACATAAAAAGGTGCTTGATCGGTGGTTTGGTGTTTGAGAACACTTGATGTTTCGGCAGGGGATTGGCTTTCAGTCCCCCGCACTCACATGCCAGCTCACAACTGCTTTGAGCTTTGGTTTCAGGGATTTCAAGCAGCCTTCTGGCCTACGCTGGCACCGGGCATGCAAAAGGTGCCCATGCATATGCCAACATAACTACACATAAAAACACAAAGACACACTTGAGAAAATCTGTCATATTGGCACTCCTGCTTGTTGCAAGCCTTGAGCTAGCCTGTGAGAAGATCTGAGACCCTGTGTACAGAGAGGTATTGCCCTTTTGGTCATTATAGCTAAGAGAAAAATTGCAAACCAGTTGGCTGACTCTTAATGAAGGTATTCCTGCTGAAACCCTCTGCATAATTCTGTCGTAAGGGAATAGTTATGCTTTAAACTGCTTATTTGGGGAACTATTTCTCCCTCTCCTCTCTTGTCTCTGTCCCGTCCTCCCCCTTCCCTTGCTGTCCCTCCCCCAGCTTTTTGAGACAGAATGTTTTAATTATGCAGTTCTGGTAGTCCTGGCACTTACTTTTCATATCAGGATAACCTCAAACTTAAAAAGATCCACCTGCCTCTGCCTCCGCAGTGCTGGAAATTAAAGCTGTGCCCAGCCACACCCATTTGCAGGTTGAGTCTTGAGGGCAACTGATGAATCTTGTTATCTTCATTCCCTGCAGTTGGGATGTTGCTGTGGAAAGCAATTAAAGTGATCTGCTATCTAGCCAGGGCCATCCTAGTGACTAGGTCACCTAAGCAGGAGCAACTTGTCTTACGGTTAGAAATGCAGGTGCTGAAATACAGGATAGGTTCCTTCTGAGAACTTAAAGGATCTGACTCTCACCTCCTCATCCCACTGGCTTTTTGTTCAAGCAGTGTTCTTGTATACATCTCTGCATCGACGTTCCCAGTTTTGTCAATGTGCTACTCAAACTAGAGCAGAGAGCATACTTAAGCATTGCTGTTCTTTAGATCAGCACACAAAGCAGCAGATAGCGGATGGCATTTCAATTAACTTGTGCTGATAGTGATATGGAGAGTAAGTGAGCACTGGAAAGTGAACCATCAAGGCAATGTGCCCCACTGTCACATGCTTCTGTGGACAAATGTACACCAGGATTAGGACTCTGTAGTGGTAATGTGGCCCAGTAAGGAAACTGTATGGTAGTGACAACTTGGGTTTCTACTGTGGACAACAAATGACAGGAGATGCTTCTGGGTCTGTTTTGCTATAAACATGCTGAGTTATCAGTAAGCGCCTTTCCATGCTATTCAGTCTGGGCATCACTCTTTCAAAGAATGGATCGATGAGGTGGGGCACACACAGGTGAGTGTGATCAGCAGGGAGAGGGTCTTGATAACATGTCTCACAGCTTAAGCTAGAGGAGAAGAAAATACAGGGTTGCTAATTGCTGGCCTTAGTTGTTTGAAGGGTTGTCACAGAAGAGAGGGGATTAAACCTTGTCCTGTGTGGCTTAACAGAAAGCAGACCCACAAATTAACACTTTCCACCGACAGCTCAGAGATGTAACATATGGGGTGACATCTTTAGTTACAGAAACACCTAAAGGGAAGGAAGATCAGGGTGTTTCTTCTGGTTCTGTACTTGCAGGTTCTGCTATGGCTAGTGAAAAAAGGACCTGCTTGTGTCAATGTTTTGGGGATCTGTGACATTGTATCAACTTTATGTAAGCAAATTAGATTGGTTTGATCTCTGCATACAAGAAAGGGGGAAAAAAGGAGACCACAGTTGCCTATATTGAAAACCATT
This sequence comes from Micromys minutus, assembly GCF_963924665.1. Lineage (NCBI taxonomy): Eukaryota > Metazoa > Chordata > Mammalia > Rodentia > Muridae > Micromys > Micromys minutus. The sequence goes on along the minus strand of NC_137960.1, from coordinate 35,126,766 downwards.
ATTCTAATTGTCAGATGACCGACAAATATCAACTTTTTTTCTCTTAAATTATCAGAAGCCTCATGACTCATCCCCTGCCCCCAAGACATTTAAAAGCAGTTTTGTTCATGTACTTTGATTTATTTTCTCTATTGTATACCTGTATAGGTTGTCCTACACAAGTAGCCCTGTATCACATGGCCTTTCTTTCCAGTTATTTCAAAGTTAAAGTTTATAATTTTAGGCAATAATTACATTATGACTCACCACCTCAAGGTTTCTTTCCCTTCAGTTATTTGATTCCCAGTTTTGTTTTTCCAATTAGGTTTTAAGTTTCTTTTAAAGAAGAAAAAAAGATATCATGTTTTGATCTTTATTTATATAGCTTTTGAAATAACTTTCAAGGTAATTTCACTGTTCTAGTAATTATAAAAAAGACACAAGGTGGTAGGTTGCTGCTTCAATCTCAGATCATTCGAAAAGTTCAGGCAAACAGCATGTTTTTTGTGTTATGTATTTAAAGAGAATCTTAATGGGTTCACTTGGGAGGCAGAAGCAAATGGAACTCTGTATTGAGTTCAAAGCCAGACTGGTCTGTATAATGAGTTCCAGGGCAGCTAGTGCTATAAAATAGAGAGATCCTGTGGAATGGCTTCAGTAGGTATGGCTCTTATAGACTCATGTTTGAATGTTTGGCCGCTTAGGCGGTGTGGCCTTGTTAGAAAAAGTGTGTCACTATGACGATGGGCTTGGAGATCCCTGTGCCCAATGTGGAATCAGAGTGTCCTCCTAGCTGCCTGAGGAAGACAGCAACTTTCTGCAATCTGTGCATCAAGATGTAGAACTCTTGGCCCCTCCAGCACTAATTCTGCCTGCAAGCTGCTATGCTTCCCACCACAATGATAACTGATAATCGTCTGAACTTCTGAAACTGAATGTCATCCCCAGCTAAGTACTATTTTTTTCTAAGGGTCACCTTGGTCGTTATGTATCTTTACTGTGAAGAAACCCTAACTAAGATGCACTGTCTGAGAGAGAGGGGGAGGGAGGGAGAGAAAGGGAGAGGGGGAGGAGGAGGAAGCGAGAGGGGGAGGAGGAAGGGAGGGAGGGAGAGAGGGGGGAAGAGAGGGAGAGGGGGAGAGAGGGAGGGGTGAGTGAGAGAGAGGGAGAGAGGGAGAGAGGAATTGAGATGGGGAGAGGGAGAAAGAGGGAGGGGAGTGAGAAGGAGAGAGGGAGGGGAGTGATGAGAGGGAGAGAGAAAGGGAGAAAGAAAGAGGGGAGAGAGGGAAAGAGAGGGAGAGAGGAACAAAACAAGGAGAAAGGGGGAGAGAGAGAGAGGGAGAGAGGGAGAGAGAGGGAAAGAGGGAAAGAGTGAGGGAGGGAGAGAGAGAGGGGGGAGGGAGGGAGGGACAGAGGGATAGAGAGAGAGTCAGAGAGAGAGAGAGACAGACTCATCATTTCACAGATGAAGAAATATGATGTTTAGGTAAGTTGCCCAAAGGTATTCATAGCAGGATAAGAACCTAGAGAACTTCATCTCTTGACCTTGCATCTGAAGAGGGCTGAGGTTCAGGGATAATATCATCCCTGATGTGGACAATGATACATAGATCACTTACCATGTTACCAATAACAAATTGTTAACAGTAACCCTGTTAACATTAACATATTGTTAACATTAGCCATGTTAACAATAACAAAAACATGTTATTTAAAATATTAGGCTTTTTAAACATTGTCTTTAGATTTTGTAACAATGCATTCTTTAGCTCTTTATGAAACAGACTTGTTTTTCTCAACTTGTTAAATTTCATTTTCACAACATTGTTTAATAATAAGTTAGTTACTCTCTGTGTCAGGTCACCTAGTCACCATAATTTAGCTGATTTCTTTACTCCTTTTGTCCCACAGCATGCTAATTGCTTCAGGAGTCATACTTTCCCCAGCATGGGTATAATTAATTGAGAAGACAAGGCCTGGATAACGAAAGCAAAATCACTTCTTGTCGTCCATGGTAATTCTCCCCTAAGGATTTTCCCAGAGTGTTTCTAATTAGAGGAAAATGAGCCAGCACATTAGATAGACCCAAATCTGACTTCCTAAAGTTTCTTTAAAATGTTTTCATTTACAACATGTTAATAGAGCTACTTAATACAAGTTTTGAATGTACTTTTATATAGTGACATATGGCAATAGATTTACCTTTTATAGTAAAGTTTCATGATAAAATTAATATGGGCAAATGATGTGACAGCTTAATTTAAATACAATAGGATACACCATGATTTCCAATAGTATATAAGGAAGATATGACACAAATATGTATCACTAAAGTATAAGTAGGAAGATAGTGTATCTAAAGCTAGTAAGAGAATCATCTAGTCATTTAAGAGTACTAAAGCTAACAAAAAAAGAAAAACCATAAGTTTTTCCTAATGCAATCTAAATAATTTAATTAAATTTTTACTTTTATAATTACTTGTTTTCTAGAAATTAAGATGAATTGGAAAATATCACACATGCTTTGAGCATCTTCCCTCATGGTTCAGTGCATCATGGAAGAACTGATATAGAAGGAGAAACTCCAACAATGTAATGTTCATGGCTCATAAGTTGCCCAGGCTAGAATGTTACTCTTAATAAATTATTGATATAAAATTAGGTTTGTCTGCTAACTTAGAGGTGGGAGGAAAGATCTCAGATTTTAGTCAAGGCTGCATTTTCTAGTATAATTAATATAAGGGAGTTTGGAATGCCAGACAAGCTGTCTGTAGACCAAACTGTCATTTGGTCAGAGGAGGAACTGGTTTGTAGTAGCTCAGTAGAGAACTACATACATATCACCACAAGGTCTTTACATCTCTTTCTAAAGATGACAGAAAATAATAATGTATATTTTCATAATCATGAAATGAATGGCTCAAAGTTTTAATACGATAACATTTAAAAATTTTGGTATTATGGTTTGAATTTGATATGTCCCCCTGAAAGCTCATGTTGAGTAATCTTTTCCCATAATAGCAAGGGATAGAGGTGAGGGCCTTTGAGAGTTAACTGGATAACAAGTGTTCTAATCTCAATAATGGATTAATTCATTGATGAATTCCCAGCTTACCGTCTATTAAGATATGGAAACTTCTCGGAAGAAGTGAGTCACTAGGGTATGACTTGACGAATTCACTTTGGTTTTTGTTTCTTTCCTTTCAGTTCCTAGCTCTTCCAAGGTAAGCAGGTTTTTGTCTCCTTTATGTGACATTTTGCCTCACAGTGATGTGGCTATGTACCATGGATGAAAACAGATGAAACTATAAGACAAAACATACAAGGTGCTGTGTCACAGTAATAAAAAATTGACTAACATAGTTAGGGGAAACAATTTATTACTGAAATTTGAAAGATAATTTTACTTTATGTTACTTGCTTATACTTCAACTAGATCTGCCATTTAAGTGTAAAAAATACCCAGAATGGATAACTTGATTCAGATAATATATTTCTAAATTTTGATTTCTGTAACATATACAACAGAGATAGAGAAAATTATGTTTACCTCAATAATATATTAATTAATGGCACATTTGGAAAAAAAATGTTCTTGTTGAAGTTTGGAAATAGAAAGGTGTGGGTACCAATATGGTATCTAATGGGAACTTAGTAGAACGAACGGGAAAGTCGGGTTTGGTGGGGAAACTATATGATATTTTTAATCTCATGAACATTATTACCAATTATTTGAAAGTTTAGTTCCAAAATGGAGAAAAGTAGAGCTTTTCTGTGATTACTCCAATCACTGGATACAATTGATTCCAACCTCAAGTTCATCCCAAGTGCGCCCATTCTGTAATATTTGGACCCATGGAACTGTGAAGGCATTAGATTTCAGCTGGGTGGCTGGTATGGGATTATGGGTATTCTTGGCATCTAAACTGGATCTCATTTCCTGCAAATAATTTACTTCTTATTGAAAATTATTCATAGTTTGTCAAGGTGTTGTTGTTTAAGAAGTTTAATTTCTGTGGTGACATATGGACTGGAACATACCATGCAAGTATTAGACCTAACTTTTGATTCTCACACTATATGTAAGAGGCAGGCATGGGATGTGCTCCTGTTATTCTGGCACAAAGGAAAGAAAGACAGGAATACCTCTGGGCTTGATGATTAGATAAATTTCTGAGAGCAAGTGGGCTGTACTGCTGGATGGGCATAAGAACTGGCAAGGTTGAGTGAGATCAAACCCCAGATGGCTGGCGAGCCGCTCCCTACTTGTCTCTGTAGCTGCTCAAGATCATGTAACCATGATACCCACCTGAGAGGACCATGGGCACTCAGCATATAGCATAGCACCTGGAATTCTTCTCCATAATAATGAGGTATCTGGGTAGACTTCCTCTTCGGCCAATCAACTTTCCTTCCTGTATATTCTCACACCTTTCTCCCAAGAGGTATAAAAAGGTTATGCATTCACATCCACCCCCAATAAAGTATAGACAAGCAAGGGTTGTCTCTGATTGCTGCTTCATTATAGTTTATCACAGGAAGGAGCTCACCTAAAGGAGCTATGCCCAAGACTCCCAAAGAAGGCCTTTTCTTTTGTCCTATCCCTTCAGTACTCAGTACTTGCTCCCAATCAGACCAGGTCGTGCTCCTCCTGGGCTTTCCTTTTCCCTATTTTCCTGGAATGCAGATGTCCTATAGGGAAACCTAGACTATGTATTCCTGACTTCCTGTACAGGTGGTATACTGACAGTGCCCAGATACCCAGAGAGAAGAATATGAACCACAGCATTCATCCCAGATTGTGTTTCCCCTTCTGGCCCTGCCTCTGGTGGCCTGGGAAACACAGGCTGTGGACTCCCACTTTGAGCCTTTGCTATAGCTTCTCTATGCTAACGTGGTGGCAGTATCCAGTCACCCCTGGCAGAAAGGCAAAGTGAGGTACTACAACCTAACCGAAGATAATAATTAATGAAGATGATAATAATAATAATAACAATAATAATGTGAAAAGATATATTTAATTCTACCTATTTTCTCTCGACAGAACTAGATTTATACCACATAATTATATTTAACTTTCAGTTTCTTGTAAAATTAGATACAATGAGTTAAGATTAAAATACACACACATGTAGAAGGGAGGGATGTTATAAAATTTATTTTTCTGGGCCAATATGCTCAAGTCATTATCTCTTGTAGTAACTCCTTAAGTATTCAGGTGCGTTTTATTGTCTTCCAGAATTGGCTTCCAGTTGGTTTTGGCGTTCCTCTATGTTGAAACTCTTTGGCTAGAAATCAAGCTGCTCTAAAGCAGAAAACAGTATCTTAGTATAATCACAAAAGAGAATCCAGCCTATCTCTTTGCTGGAATGTGCTATTTGAAAACCCTTTCTTGTACTTGAGCCTGCTCTCTTTGATTTACCTTCCTTTTAACCTTCAAAGTCACCATGTCTTTCTACTCATCGGCCTCCGTCAGTTCAACCTGTCACCGGAATCTATGTCATGACTCTCTCTCCCAGCCCATGTGTCTGGGTCTGACCTTTGCTCTCCTCATGTCTCAGTCTTTGTTAAATGTTTCAGGATCAAATTAAATTTTAGGACAGAATCCCTCTGGTATTTAAAGTTAAAAAAATCTCTATCTTGCTAGAAAATAGAAAGTTTTGAGCAAAATTTCAGTTTGACACTTCAGGATAGGATTTTTTTTGACATGTTATTTCCTCATGAAGAAAACCAAATTTCCCCTTAAACATTGAAAGTTTGCCTTTAGCCCACTCTGCAGAAGTAATGAGATTGCTCTGCTGGGAGGGCTCATCAAAGCCCTCTACCTCTTGACTTTGGGTGGGTCTCCTGTCCTCGGGGAGGGGCCCCATATTAAAGATCCGAAGGAATGGCAGTTCTGCACTTCCATCTCTACACATGCCCTTGTCATCTCTTACTTGGGTGGCCCTCAGCAGCAGAGGAAATATTTCAGTTGCATGTTGTGCAGGAGGTTAGGAAAAGAGGAATGACAGAAACAGCTCAGAAATGATACTCTTGCTGTGGGATTTGCTTGGTTGCTGCTCTTGCTGCAATGACCATGTTAATGTACAGATTTCCCATAATTAATAGTGCCCCAGTGACTGTTATTTCTCAGAAAAGCTGATAAGGAAAATATATGTGCAAAGCTGCTAGCCTAGGTGAAGTACATATAAGTAAATAGATAAACAGTAGATAGATAGATAGATATATAGAAAGATAGGTAGGTAGGTAGATATATAGATAGATAGATAGATAGATAGATAGATAGATAGATAGATAGATAGATAGATAGATAGATAGACAAATGTGTGCATGTCCCTTAGGGGCATGAAGGAAGACTCTTGTTCCCATTCTTGTGGCTCCATATCACTTCTATGTATTCCTCTCCTTGCTCTGTTGACATCTGTACTTTCTACTCTCTGCCTCTCCTTGAGCTCCTCTGGCCAAGCCTCAATGTACTACTTGTGAAATTCATAAGAAAAAACTCTTTAATTTTTGTTTTTTTGTTTTTTTGAAAAAGTTTAACCATGTATATCCATGATTGGGTCCCTAACATCTCCTTGGGTTCTGCTCAGGTGTAATTTTTCTCAGTAGGGCTTTCTTGAGAACCCTATGCCAGGCTGCTCTGCTCATGCCAAGCATAATCATCTCCTTTCCTACTGTTCCCAAAACTGTCCTCTTTTGAACTTGTCATCACCTAACCTACTGCATAATATTCTCGGTTATCATACATTTCTCTCTGCTTTCCTTACCATCTCAGCTCCACTTGAGTAGGGGTTTCGGTTTGCTCAACAGCTCCCTTTTAATGTTAGTAATCCATTCTAGACGGCCATGTGTTCTGTGTGAATATGATAGCTGGGAACCTATTTCCTGTTATTAGTAGGAAAAATGATGCATTTCTATCACATCAAACCACACACTCAATTTCTTCATATATAACTAAAATGTGGCTACACATCTATCTACAAGGAAAAAACTATCTGCTAAGGATGCAAAATGCTTAAAAAATCATTTTTGTGCTTTACACAGGTAAATTAGTTATACAGAATAAGCAGGTACTGTATATGCAGAAGCATGTCATTTACTGGAGCCAGTTAATCTACATAAATCTCTGCCGACCACGCAGTTTTCAAAATGTCCACATGGGATTCTGATATTTCACAAGTGCTTTCTCATTAACACTAGACATTTATTTGCATTTATTTAAAATTTTGTATTTGAATTTTAGAGAAATAAAATATTGTCAAGCCTCTATTTCTTAACTGAAATAGAATCATATCATTTCTTCCTTCTCTTTCCTAATTTCAGTCACTCCCTTTCCAACCCTTTTCATGTTCCCCTCTGTTCATATTGATGACATCTTTTCCTTTGATTGTTATTGTTGTATGTACATGTGCATATATATGTATGCATCTGCAAAAATATATATATGTATGTATGTATGTATCTCCAAGCTGATGAGTCCATTCATGTCTGCTTATATGATTCAGGACTGATTCCTTAGAACTGGACAATCAGTAAGGGGAAAATCATCTTTTGAAGAGGATAACTTTTCTAAAGAATTTTATTGGAAGTAGGTTTTCTTTATAAGATGTTTGGATAGCTAAGGTGTAGAGATGTTCTGTATAGAAAATACCAATATAGAAAACACCTTCAGGTAGCCCAAAGTTGTATTCACTACTCTGGACATGTCTCTTTAAATTATGCTCTGTATACATTTAAGGGGACAAGAAATACCTGACAACAAAGTAGTAATATTTATGGCTTGCTAGACTCTGGTCTGTGTGTGGATCAAGAGTCAGAGTGACTACAGGACTAGGCAATTCCTGTTAAACCTACATCTTATGATAGCATAGGATCTGTTGTACCAGGAATGTCTCTAAGGATCTGGGATCTGATGACGACAGCTTTCTTAATGAGATATAACCAAAGTCCAGTCAAAACAGTTTGCAATTTTATATGTTTCTTTTTGAAAAGAACAAGACAGAATTGTCAAAGGCCCAAGGCCCATCTCTACTTTCACATGCTACCATCTAAAGAGAGAAACAAAATATCTTATCTTCATATAGTTTAGAATAAATTAAGTGATGACTACACTTAAATATTATATAAAAGTACATAATTCATGGTTGGTGTCCAATAATTGCCAGAAGCTATGATTATCGTTGTCATTATTTTTAATGTGTCTGTCACTTATTTTCTAGTTGGAGTTTAGCAACTATTGATCTGAGAATGTAATCATGTTGTAGCTTGATAAAAAGATACAGACAAACGTGAAATTGTCAGGCATCTAAACAAGCATATAAGTAACATTATACAATCTGGATACACTCTAATTAGGAAAAAAATATACAAAATGAATTTAATAATAATTAGTAGGAAAGAGGCCATGAATTTGAAAGAAAGCAAAGAAGGGTATATGAGAGGGTTTGGAGGAAAGAAAGAAAAGAAGAAATCTTAGCTTTATGCAGTGGCAGTATCATAGCCAATGAGGTTTATCCGAGGTGTGATTATTGCTAATTTAAGAGGAGAAATATTGTGATTATAACCACATTGAAAAGTCTGAAAAATGTTTACACATTGAATAAACTATATTTATGCAGCATCCCCTTAGATCCCTATTAGGTAACCAGTAGAGTTATAAATGACTTTGTTTTATTCTTTTTTATGAATTTCCTGCTCTTCATTATTATGAATAACTAACCATGAATCATATAAAATGTTCAGGCATTTTTTCCTTAGGAAATTCTTTGTTCCTAGAAATATTCTTGATTAAACCCCTGTTTCCTCTGACTTTTAGAGAACATCAATTCTTCCTCCCATTTTATAAGCTTAGCCCTGTTTTTCTTATGTTAAGAAAATGTTTTGGTTAGATCATGTTGATTATATTTGTGCGTTAATATTTTCATGCTTTATTACAGTGTGAAGCATGTCATTAGCAAATAACATTTATACCCAGAAAAGTTCAGAGTATATATACACACTATCTTGAATACATGCAAAATGGCTTTGAAATGAAGAAAAATTACAAATACCAAAATGAGCACATGTACTATGAAAGTGAGAATGTTTTTTTACAATATAAAAGCACTGTGAGAAGTTTGTTTTATTAAAAAATAAGTTTCATCTATGGAGCAATTCAGGGACTTTTTCAAGTATTTTCTTGTTAAGAATACCCTCCCTCCATCAATATGATCATCGGAATTAATCCAAGGATCTCTAACCATGGCAATTTTCCTTGAAAAGTACAGGGGAGTACAAAAGAACAGTTGAGAGTGTATAAAGAGGGAAAAGAGATGGTTGCTATGAGAACATTATTGAGGATTATCCATGGGTGGGGGAAGAGATAATACAATAGTTAATGAGAAGAAAACTTGAGAGTTGGAAGAGTGAAAACCTGGAGAGAAAACACTTGTTTCTCACATACATAAGGTATCTGCATAAGTGTTGGTGTTGCCACTTTCTAAGTTACTATACAATATTCTGAAGAGGAAGTCAAGAACTTACCTAAGGACTGAAGATATGACTATACCCTTCAGAGAACTTCACACTCATCCAAAAACTTGGACTCAATTTCTAGCACTCATATGACAGCTCAAAATTGTCTTCAGTTCAGGAGTATCTAATTTCCTCTATTGCCCTTCCTGGACACAAGCAATATGTGTGGTACACAATCACATGTGCAGACAAAACACCCATGTGCATACAATAATTTCTAAAACAAATTATATAAAAATAATGCATAATTTTCTAATTTATATGTAAAATATGCAAAGGAGTTTCATGTATGTGGAAAGAGCTATAGAATTGAGGACTTGTTAAAGACATGACTAAGTATATAGTATTCTTAGTTGAGCAGCCATCTCTGTTCCCTGGTCTGCAAATAAATGGGGGAGATAACATGTCTCCTTGCACAGGAGACTACAAAATATTATGCTATCTGGAGCAGAAGTTGGCCACATCTGTACTTGTAAGATAAATTTATACTGTCATACTCTTTTGTATGGTTAGTGAGATGTGAATGATTTTTTTTACTCTTATATTGATTAGAGGAGAAATATCCACAAGAAGAATAGATTATTCATGGCACTTGAAAATGTTATGAAATTCACACTGCAGCAGTCATACATAAGCTTTCTTTGGAACACAGCCATGCTCTACTGCTTATACATTGTTTACAGTGATTTTGAAAACACAATGATGGAGTGGGGTAGATGCTATGGGAACTGTATGGTTTTCAAACTTTAAAGTATTTACAACAGACCCATTGATAATATTTGCCAACCCCAGTTTAAAAAAAGACACGACCTTTAAAATAATGTTTTAAAGGCAGAGACTTTGCTTTGCTTGAATCTAAGCACTTAGGATTCATCAAATACTGGAGCTGCTTTTATTCTTAAGAAGTTTTTAAACATCGATGACTCTGAATTGTTAAATTTGCTGCTCATGTTACAGATCTACATGATTTTCTACAAGTCCTCCAATTATTTCTAAGGCGAAGTGGCCAACACTTGGCTGTTTGCCATTGTGTGTGTTCCTGGAATTCTGGTGTTATTATTACAGATTTGAGACAGTATGTAAAATCATTCTCATAACCCACTTTCTACCTTTCCAGGCTTAGTCAGTCTTTATATTTTTAATGATACCTCTCCAGTAATAGGATCCTTGCCATCTGCTGACAGATTAGCCTAATGGTGCCTGCTTGCTTGGTTTAATTTTGGACAATTGCCTGAGGCTAATTTCATTTGTCATTAACTTCTTGACTTTCTTCTGTCACCTCATAGGTGCCTTCTTAGAGTCCTTTCTCTAATTATCTGAAACTAGTTCTTTAACATGACTACCCAAGCTTTGCTTCTGATATATTTTGGTCAGTCGATAAAGCTGGTATTGTGCAGTGAGCCATATGTGAAAGATGAACCTCATCCAAATTAAGCAAATTCAAATTTGTTGCCAGTGCATCTTACACCCAGTTGTTGGAACAGCAGGTAAAAAGTCAGGAGATAAGTAGTTGGAATCTGCATTCCAAGAAAAGACTGAACATGACTACACACAGAGAAATGCAACTTTCAGGTTTGGCTATAGACTCTTACACATTTCCAAAAGTCAAGAACATCAGTAGCCTGCACAAGTATTGATGTACTCATCCCAACATAGACAGTGTTGAAAACTGAAAATGAATCATAGCAGATTAGAAGGCTTGATCTAAGTCAGGCTATGGCCATTATATGTGCTAAGGGAGGTATTCTGGTTATGCCAATGTAAGCTTAAATAATTCACTTTTACCTTGCAGTCATCTGTTTTTTCATGTAGAATATTAGTTACTGCTTGCCTCATTATGAGCTTAGACAGATTAACACATAGGTAGTATGTAAATGCTAATTTATTGGTAGAAACATATTTTCTTCTTTTATGTATTCAAGAAACAAACTTTTCCATTTTCATTATACTAGTGAGGCAAGAAATGATACCTTACAACCTTTATGTCACTAAAATTTAAAGCATTTTGTAAAATTGTTCTGGGGATGTTCAGATGAACATGAAGGCAGACAACAAGGAAAGCAACTGAAAGAGTTATAGCTTTTATTCTTCAATGAGCATCCCCTTTTTAAAGTAAAAATGAGACTAAGAGTGAGAGAAAAAAGGTGTAAAAAGATGTCCACAAACAGTATGATTTCTGAAACTAAATAGAATATGAATCTCTTGCCAATAGTCAGAGTAGGTTGGTTGGTAGATGAGTGGAATACACACAGTTAGTGAGGAAACAAAAGTGGTTTTTTTCAGAATAACACAACCACCAAATACAGATGGGAAAATTAGAAAAAGTCATCGTTTCTCAAGGTTCAGATTCAACCAAGTGACTTGCAGAGTAGCCTTGATCTCATCTGATAAAGGTGACTCTGAGTCATGGTTACCTTATGAGTCTTAAGGAAACATTGAAGTCAGGTGAGACTAATAAACATTATTTGGACATAAATCTGTGCTTTGTCAGACTAGGTATTGTGATAGGCTTTTTTTTCTATCTAAAATATCAGATATACATAATGCTTTTATAAGATAGTTCATAAAACAAATAAAATAAAAACATTAGGCAAAGCAGAGCCTGACCCATCTGCCACCTGGAACGGCAGCTCGTAAAGGCTGAACAACTGTGACCTGGAACAGAAATTAGGAACTTCTGTTTCAACCCGGAGGCGACTTCAGGACACAGAGCTGAGCCTGGCCCATTTGCCACCAGGAATGGTGGCTTGTAGAGGCTGAGCAACTGGTGGGTGGAAGACCGAATCCAAGAACACATCAAAACGATCATTCATCATGACCAACTAGGCTTCATCCCTGGGATGCAGGGATGGTTTAACATAAGGAAATCCATCAACGTAATCCACCATATAAACAAACTCAAAGACCAAAATCGCATGGTCATCTCACTAGACGCTGAGAAAGCATTCGACAAAATCCAACACCCCTTCATGTTAAAAGTCCTGGAAAGAACAGGAATCCAAGGCCCATACTTAAACATAATAAAAGCAATATACAGCAAACCAACAGCCAACATCAAACTTAATGGCGAGAAACTTGAAGCAATCCCACTAAAATCAGGGACTCGACAAGGCTGCCCACTCTCCCCCTACCTATTCAACATAGTACTGGAACTCCTGGATGGAGAAATTAGACAGTAAAAGGAGATCAAGGGGATACAAATCGGAAAGGAAGAGATAAAAACATCACTCTTTGCCGATGACATGATAGTGTAGTTGAGTGATCCCAAAAATTCCACCAGAGAACTTCTACAGCTGATAAACAAGTTCAGCAAAGTGGCTGGATACAAAATTAACTCAAACAAATCAGTAGCCTTCCTATACTCAAAGGACAAACATGTGGAGAAAGAAATTAGGGAAAAGGTACCCTTCACAATCATCACAAAAACTATGAAATACCTTGGTGTGACTCTAACTAAGCAAGTGAAGGACATGTATGACAAGAACTTCAAACCTCTAAAGAAAGAAATTGAGGAGGATCTCAGAAAATGGAAAGATCTCCATGCTCAAGGATTGGAAATATCAACATCTTAAAAATGGCCATCCTACCAAAAGCAATCTACAGATTCAATGCAATACCCATCAAAATTCCAACCCAGTTCTTTATGGAACTGGAAAGATCAATGTGCAATTTCATATGGAATAACAAAAGACCTGGAAGAGCTAAATCCATCCTCAACAACAAAAAAACATCTGCGGGAATCACTATCCCTGACCTCAAGCTATATTACAAGGCAATTGTGCTGAAAACTGCATGGTACTGGTACAGACATAGGCATGTGGATCAATGGAATAGAATAGAAGATCCAGAAATGAGCCCTCATGTATATGGTCACCTGATTTTTGACAAAGGAGCCGTAAACATTCAATGGAAAAAGGACAGCCTATTCAACAAATGGTGCTGGTCCAACTGGCACTCAGCATGCAAAAGAATGAAAATAGACCCTTTATTATCTCCTTGTACAAAGCTCAAGTGTAAGTGGATCAAAGATCTCCACATTAGACCAGATACACTGAAACTATTAGATGAAGTAGGGAAAACCTTAGAACACATAGGCACAGGAGAAAATTTTCTGAACAAAACACCAATGGCTCAAGCTCTAAGGTCAAAGATTAACAAATGGGACTTAATGAGATTGCAAAGTTTCTGTAAGGCTAAGGACATCGTCAAGAAAACAAAACAGCAACCAACAGAATGGGAAAAGATCTTTACCAACACCACATCAGATAGAGGCCTATTATCCAATGTATACAAGGAACTCAAAAAGCTAGACACCAGAGAATCAAATAACCCTATTAAAAAATGGGGTACAGAGCTAAACAAAACGTTTTCAGTTGAGGAACACCGAATGGCCGAGAAACATCTGAGGAAGTGCTCCACATCCTTAGCCATCAGGGAAATGCAAATCAAAACAACCCTGAGATTCCATCCACCTCACACCAGTCAGATTGGCCAAGATCCAAAACTCAGATGACAGCAGATGCTGGCGAGGCTGTGGAGAAAGAGGAACACTTCTCCACTGTTGCTGGGGTTGCAAACTAATACAACCACTCTGGAAATCTGTCTGGCGATACCTCAGAAAATTGGATATAGTACTATCTGAAGACCCAGCTATTCCACTTCTGGGCATATACCCCAGAGACACTTTAATACACAACAAAGATACATGCACCACAATGTTCATAGCAGCTCTATTTATAGTATCCAGAAGCTGGAAAGAACCCAGATGTCCTTCAGAAGATGAATGGATACAAAAATTATGGTATATTTACACAATGGAATACTACTCAGCCACCAGAAACAATGACTTGACCAAATTCTTAAGAAAATGGTTGCATCTAGAGAATATCATCCTGAGTGAGATAACCCAGTCACAAAAGAACAGACATAATATACAGTCACTGATAGTGGGATGCTAACCCCAGAGGCTTGCACTCCCCCAGAAACAACTCACAGACTGTATGAAGTCCAAGAAATAAAGAAAAGAAAAAAAAATATATTTACAAAACAAGAAGACTTTGAATATTTCCATGTTGCGTTTGTTTTGCATGTACTTTACGCTCATTGTAACTATTAGGTTTTCAATGCATACTGTCAAGCCCTTGAAAAAATCAAGTACTGACTAAAAAATATATTCACATATTTTTATGTAAAAATTATTTTAATATCTGAAAAAACAGTACTGACAAAAATGTATAATTTTAAGCAAAAAAATGTTTAAAATCTGTACATTTATCTTTGTTTTGTAAAATAAAGTCTTTTAAAAAAACATTAACATATATAATATTAATACTTTTATTGAAAGTAGATTCCTCTCTCATACAATACATGTTGTCTACAGCTTTCCACTCTTACACTCTTCCCAGCCTCTGCCCACTTCCTTTTACTCCAGGACTACTCCCTTATATTTCCCTTCACAAAAAGTAGACATCCAAGAGACCACAACATAATCTGACAGAAAAGACAAAATAAAACAAGGCCAAAGCTTTCATATTTAAGAAAAAGTATTATTTAATTAATTAAATTTATGAGTAGAACATTTTTCTCATTGAAATACAGGAGAGAAAGTAGGAAATAACCCCAACTTCCCTGAATAGAACACCAATGGCTCAGCTTCCAAGATCAGCAATTGATAACTGGGACCTAATGAAACTAAAAGCTTCTGCAAGGCAGAAGACACGACCAAGAGGACAATCGGCAGCCTACTGACTGGGAAAAAAACTTCACTAACTCACATCTGATAGGGGGCTAATATTCAAAATATACAAGGAATTTAGGAAGTTAACCTCCAAAAGAACCAGATAAACCAATTAAAAATGTGGTACAGAGCTAAATAGAGAATTCACAACAGAAGAATCTCAAATGGCCAAGAAGCACTTAAAGAAATATTCAAAGCCCTTAGTCATCAGTGAAATGGAAATCCAAACAACCCTCAGATTGTACCTCACATCAATCAGAATGACTAAAATCAAAAGCTCAAGTGAGAGTGGATGCTGGTGAGGATGTGGATAAAGAGGAACACTCCTTTATTGTTGGTGGGATTGCAAACTGGTACAATCATTCTGGAAATTAGTCTGGCTGTTCCTCAGAAAATAGGAAATAGTTTTCCACCCAGCTATACCACTTGGGCATCTAACCAAAAGAAGCATCACCATACTATAAGCACAGGTGCCCCATCCACTATGCTTGCCATTCCTGCTTTTACTTTATTTTATCATTTTATGTATATGTTTTTATCTTTTATGTGTATGTGAACTGAAGGACAGAATATGGCCAACAGTATGTAAAAGGAGGTGATGATGTTGTAGGGAATCAGTTGACACAGGTCCTAAAGATTCAGGAGGAGTCCAATAGAAAAATTTGCCATCAAACTGAAATGAGTTCTATCTTGTTATCGCCAAGAGAGGATAAAAGCAATGGAAAGATCTTGTGTACATTGAGATATCTGCATATAGTTCTGCCTGGTCTTATTTCTGGAAGGCATAGGCGCTGTCCAGTCGGTTTCCCACCATCCAATACCCAAGTTCTGCTAGATGAAATAGAGTTGTCCCCTCATGGGGCTTCAGATGGCTGCTGGTGTCTGTGGGAAAGTGGAGACAACACTGAACACAGTCTGAAAGTATAAAACTGTAGGTGCTGATCTGCTGGGTAGTCAGTGAACTGAGTGTCGGCCTCCTTGATCTACTGAGTAGCCAAAAAAGAGAGATCTGGGCTTGTGCTTTGATGCTTCAGCTTGTTCATCTAGTGGACATCTGATGCTTCAGTCTCCAGGATTCTCTTCTTCTTGTGTTTTAAAGTATTTTATTTTTTATTTGATGTTTCACGTAATATGTTTGATATTAATTTTTCTACTACATTCAGTACATTTTATATCCGTGAATGGCCTAAGCTTGATAGTCATAGGAAAGTGAATCTGAGTATGATTTTATTCTTCTAAGTATCAGTGAAGTTTCAAAGTAACAGTGTATGGGGAAGGGCAATTAGGAGACAAAGAACTTAACAACTTAAATTATAATCCAGAGCAAATAATAAATGCTAAGTGAACATTCTGAGAAATGAGATAAGGAAGAAGAAATTGGTAATGTCATGGTGCTTACTTTCAAGTTTAGTTAAGACTTTGATTCAAAATGGAAGTGAGGTGGGACCTGGAGAATTAGGGCTTACAGAACAGTGTGGCAAATCATATTCTGTTTAAAGGGGGGAAGTGGAGAGATCAAAGGAACCAATTTTGCAATTTTGCTTTTAGGGAATCTCAAAATAGTTCTTATTTGGCAAAAAAAATGTATTTACAGTATAGGTGAAATAAACCCTTCTTTTAAATGGAGTTAACCCCATTTTTATAACATCTAAAAGTAAAGAAAATTGTCAGAGAATTGCAAAGAAAAAATGAGCCTTCAGAGTTCAGTGCTATTCCAAGTTGTAAGAGTGCTTTCCTGGATCTTACATCCTTTTGGGGAAAGAAATGTGTCAGTAGTCCCAACAATCTAATTTTAATTTGAAAGTTACAAACAAGAGCATGGATGTATTAAAGCATTTCCCTGGGTTTGATTCTCAGCAGCAAACAAATGACAGACAGACAGAAAGACTGACAGACAGACAGATAGATTATATATCTGTGTGTACCACCTAGTGCCAGTGTAAGAAACTCCAATTTGAAATTGTTTCTCCTGCTGTGAGCAGCAAAAATGTCCTCCTTCTCTTACTCATTCCATAGAGCTCCCCCTGTGACAATATGATACTAAGATGCAGGGGCAAGGTGTTACCTAATTAGAAGAAAAGCTTGGCTCTGATGCTTTAAAAGGACCTTTGTTAGAATTTTATGTATGAGAAGAAAATTTTCTTAAGAGTATGATTACAGAGAAGAAAGCACACTCAGTTTAAGAGTGTTTGAAGAAACTGAACAAAAACCTGTATATACCTCCCCAGTAAACCTCCACTTTTAAAACCTATCTAAGAAAGTCCCAAGTATGAATTCCTATGGTCATCATGGATGGAGAATATACTTTATCAACACATCTATACCTCTGATTGCTGACTCTTATCTGTCTGCTTTACACTACAGTGTTAACATGCCGGATAATTTCACAGAAAACAATTTCCTGGATGATGTAAAGCTAAGAATGTTTACTCCAGTCTTGACCTTTCCTGATTAGTCTTCTGTTTCCATTTTGAGAGAGAGAGAGAGAGTGTGTGTGTGTGTGTGAGAGAGAGAGAGAGAGAGAGAGAGAGAGAGAGAGAGAGAGAGAGAGAGAGAGAGAGAGAGAGAGAATGAGAGAGAGAATGAGAGAGAGAGAATGAGAGAGAGAGAGAGAGAGAGAGAGAGAGAGAGAGAGAGAGAGAGAGAGAGAGAGAGAGAGAGAGAGAGATTAAGATAGTTTTAGTTTCATCTCAGTGAATGAATGCTGGGAGAAGTTGGATATTAGCTGGGTATTTTCCATTACAGTCATCTCTACATCACTGATACACTACCCACTATAGATAATTTAGGCAGCATTCAATGAATCATTAAGAAGTTTACAAAGACTGTTAATTAGTCTGGCAGTTCCTCAGAAAAGTAACCATAGTACTACCTGAAGACCCAGCTATACCACTCCTGGGCATATACCCCAGAGATGCTCCATCATATAACAAGAACACATGTTCTCCTATGTTAATTGTAGCCTTATTTATAATAGCCAGAAGCTGGAAAGAATCCAGATGTCCTGCAGCAGAGGAATGGATACAGAAACCGTGGTACATTTACACAATCGAGTACTACTCAGCTATTAGAAACAATAACTTCATGAAATTTTTAGGCAACTGGATGGAACTAGAAAATATCATCCTGAGTGAGGTAACCCAGTCACACACATAGTATACACTCACTGATAGTTGATATTAGCCCAAAAGCTTAGATTACCCAAGATATAATTCACAGACCACATGAACCTTAGAAAGAAGAAAGACCAAAATACAGATGCTTCAGTCCTTCTTAGAAGAAGAACAAAAATATTCACAGGAGGAAATACAGACAAAGTTTAAATCAGAGTCTAAAGCAAAGGCCATTCAGAGACTGCCCTGCCTGGATCCAGCCCATATACTGTCACCAAAGCGAGACAATATTACTGATGACAAAAAGTGCATGCTTGCAGGATCCTGATATAGCTGTCTCCTGAGAGGCTGTGACAGAACATAACAAATACAGAGGCAGATGCTTGCAGCCAACCTTAGAACTGAGAACAAGATCCACAATGGAATGGTTAGGTTAAAGATTGAAGGAGCTGAAGGGGTTTGCAACCCCATAAGAACGATACCAACCAACCAGAGCTCCCAGGGATTAAACTACTATCAAAAGAGTACATATGGCTTCAGCTGTACGTGTAGCAGAAGATGACATTGTTGGGCGTCAAGGCTCAATGCCCCAGTGTAGGGGAATAGCAAGGCAGGAAGGGATAGGTGCGTGGGGGAGCACCCTAATCAAAGCAAGGGGAGAAGGGATAGGCTAAGCAGCTTATGGAGGGAAAACCTGGAAAGGGGATACCACTTGGAATGTAAATAAAACATATCTAATAATAAAAAGGAAAAAGAGAAATAAAAAGAAACTATATCACTGCAGAAAATATTTTTCTAACCTTGTTTATTTTATAGAATAATCTGGTGACATTTTTTTTCCCAGTGGGAAAAAAAAATCTTAGATATCACAAAGTATGTAGAGGCTGCTAATGTGAAACGCATTAATTTGAGTGTGAATATGCAAAGAACTAATATAAAGTAAGAAAACGTTATGTGTTCCTGTAAAAGAAAAAGTTTACAAAGTATTGAACATTTGCTGTTCTGCAGCTAAAATGGTAATTAAACTTTGATCTTCTTCCGGTAGGCTAGACATTAAAGACACATGATCAGAAGCCAAGTAGGTTCAGTGTGGTTACAGAATCTGAAAGAGCACACTTTCACTTTTTTCTGCCATGCTTGGCTACTTGTCTGTGGTATCCTTGCTCATGTTTAAATATGTTGGTAAATAAGATGGTGCTATATGTGGTTGACAACTTTCATCTGTAGTTCAATTTTCCCTTTCTTTTTTTTTTTCAAATGTTAGAGTCCTTTCTTTTCTTTTCTTTTTCCCCAATTTTTTAATTGGATATTCTCTGCATTTACATTTCAGTTGTTATCTTTTTTTCTACAATCTTGTCACCCCCCTTCCATTGCCTCCATGAAGGTGCTCCCTCTCCCAACCACCCTCTCACACCTCAGCACCTGCGTGTTCCACTAAACTGTGAAAAACGAACCTTCACTGGACCACAGCCTCTCCTTCCATTGATGTCCGAAAACACTATTCTCTGCTGCATATGTGCCTCTGGCCATGGGTCTTTCCATGCAAACTCATCGGTTTGTATTTTAGTCCCTGGGAGCTGTGGTGGGTTCTGGCGTTGCAGACTCTTTCAGCTCCTTCAGTTCTTTCCCTAGACCCTTCATTGGGGTCCTTGTGTTCAGTCTGATGGTTAGCTACAAGCATCCTCCTCTGTATCAGTATGGCTCTGGCAGAGCTTCTGAGGAGGCATCCACATCATGTTCCTGGCAGTAAGCACTACTTGGCATCAGCAATAGTGCTTGGGTTTATTGGGTGTATATGGGGTGTATCCCCAGGTGAGGCAGTTTCTGGGTGATCTTTTCTGCAATCTCTGCTCCTCTATTTGTCCCCAGCTTTGTTTAAAATATAATTTCTTAATTTAATACCTATATATTTACTTACCTTATATCATCAGTAAGTATAAATTGGTTATTCTTTCTCAATTGTTATAACTAGAGAAAATACTTAAGATAATGTCTCTTGAGTACATTGTATATGTCTTAAAATATATATTTAATTAATTTAAGAAACACTGTTTTGGGTAAAAGTAATTTTTATTTTCTCATAAAATATGTATTAGATTTTATTTCACAGGGAAAATGCTAAATTTTATTCTATTCTAGAGGAGGGAAAAGCTTCAAAAAAGGTATCTAAGGACAGATTGATCTTATGTGGCTTGCTGTGAAACTGCTTCGAAGGAAACTAACTTCAAAGGTATTTTCAAAAAAAAAAAAAAAAAAAAAAAAACAGGAAAAAAACATTTAAAAAGGCTCTTTAACTTCTGATTGCAAGGAGAATGTTTGCATTTATTTATGTTATAGTCTTTTGAAACGTACTTTTTAAGATTTAATAATAACCTGAAATAATATTTATTCATTCTCTTATATTTTTAAGAATATAAACACTGGCAATTGTTGTTAAATGTTTTCAAAAGTCTAGTTACAGTAAAAAAAAACTATTACAAGATTATGCCATTGTTTTAAGGCTAACTCACTAACTTTTAAAATTTTGAATAAAAAATCTATTTCTATCTCAATTGTGAATTCTGATTTGACTGAGGAAGAGATGCATAAAATTCTAGAAAAGACATTTAAATCCAACTTAAAAGGGGCTAATATTATTTTTTCTTCAATTGGAAATTGTTCTTTGGTTGCAAAGTTTTTATTTATATTTATTTTCAAATTATTTATTGAGGTGACGTTTCTTTGAAATCTGTAATCATTGCACATCTAGTGTCTTAAACATTCTGAAAATGAATGAACAAATCGTTCTCTTTAATCCGTTTGCCCTAGCGTTCCTCAGGCTTTCCTTCCCTTTATATCTCTAGAAGACAGATATAGTGATTGACAAGCCAATAATATATTATTTGTTGCCAAAGATATCATCTTGAATATAATTTTCTTGGTCTGAGGCTGGGAGCAAATATAATGATTCACTTTCATTTATCAATTTACCATTTAAGCACTGGCCATCTCTGGATGGCCTAAGTAAAATTCATTTATGAGTTATTCTCTTGGATTTGGAACATTTTGTCTTTTTAAGGTAAATGAGTCCAATTTACTTTATAAACATTCTAGAATGTTCAAATTACCTGTTTGGAATTTCAGACAGAAGATAAGCATTTCCTTGCTTTCATAGCAATTATCATTTAGTAAACTGTGCACGTCATAAAGTGAACACACAGTTTTATAACATGGTTTTATAAGGTATGTTAAATGACAGTCATATCATTCAAAACACATATCAGGTCTGACTCTGATATCTGGAAAAGAGTGCTACAAAGTGCCACAAGGTAAGTGGCTAATATTTCAAAGTTAGTCGATAGCACTCCACTGGAGTGTAATAGATTTGTTAACCTGTTAATAAAACGAAATCCAATGAGATTTTTAAATGGTTCAAGAGACAAGAAAAGACAAGAAGGAAAGTTATAGTCTTGCCATGACAGCTGGAAAACTTGTCTTAAATGCTTTTAAGGACAGAATTGATAACATCCATGATTGGCTACAGTTCAGGGTACCCAATTCCAAGGTGCTGTCAACTGTGTATTTTGATATTGATTAACACTCTAGCTACATTTTTTTCAGACATTTTGGTATAGAAAAGTTATTTTATTTTAGGAAGAGTATTCCCATATTTTCATATTCACTCATTTTCTAAGACCCATGGGAACATATATGATAGAGGAATTAATGGGTAAGTTTGTGTTGTTAAATTTTCTGTAAATCCTATTTTATATATCTAAGGATGAACTTTAAGAGTCAAAACAAGATCAGCCTTAGTCCATGGAGACCTGATAGAATGCATGGGATTATTTTGATATTCATGTATCTGGTGAGGCCTGTTTTCTGACTGACTATATGGTCAGTTTTGGAGAAGATGCCATGAGGTGCTGAGAAGAAGGTATTTTCTTTTGTTTTAGAATGAAATATTCTGTAGATGCCTGTTAAAAGAGCACTCATGGTATGTACGCACTTATAAGTGGATATTAGCAACCTGCCCCCCAATCACACACACACAAATCTCAGAATACCCAAAAAAAACTTCCACAGTACTTATGAAGCTCAAAAAGAAGGAAATCCAGATTGTGGATGGCTCAGTCCTTCTTAGAAGGGAGAACTAAACAGGGGAGGAAAAACAAGGTCAAATAGAGGAGCAGGAATTGGAGAGAAAATCTAAGGATACTGCCTCACCTGGAGAACCACTGCATATGCAGCCACCAAACTCAAGCAGTATTGCTGAGGCCGAGAAGCGTTTACTGTCAGGAACCAGATATGGATATCTCCTCAGAGGCTTTCCCAGAGTTATGTAGATACAGATGAGGATGCTTGCAGCTAAACATCAGACCGAACATGGGGACCACAATGAAAGAACTAGAGAAAGGACTGAAATAGCTGAAAGGTTTGCAAGCTCATGGGAAGAACAACATCATCAACCAGCCAAGGCACTGAGGTAGAGAGAGTGATTGGGAGAGGGAGCATATTTTTGAAAGCAAGTTGAGGGGGAAGAGGGAGGGGAGTGGGGGGAAAGGGTATCACATTTGGAATATAAATAGAAAAAATATCCAATAAAATTGAAAAAAAAATTCAAAACAAAGCTAACTAATTTTGTACAAAATTTGAATATAAGATATAAATCACTAGGCCAAGCACTGAATAAGATATGATCATTTTTGTAAAAGCCACATACCTGTATAACATATGTATAGGCTGAAATTATAAAACCCAAAATGTGTGTAATTAATTATAATGAACAACTTCAGGAAAAACATAATATAAAATAAAGTGGCCAAAGAAAGTTTTTCTAAGACACTGAATCTATAAAGACATAAAGAATACAGGTGGTTCATCACAGGACTACAGTGGAAGAGCATTTTAGCCAAGGCCTTGCCTTTCTGGTATGTCAGCCTTTTGGTGAAATTTGGAGGGCCACTGAGGTGCCAGTGTTATTCGGCAATTTTTCAGTGGTAGAATAAATCACTAGATGAATAATAAAGTTGAAGTAATAATTACTTAGACGCTTCTTGACTTCTGTCAACATAGTTGACTTTGGGATGGAGAGAAGTCTCTCAGGCTGAGAGCAATGGATGCTCTCCCAGAAGACCAGAGTGCCACTCCCAGCACCAACACGGTAGCTCTTCCAGAAGAGAGTCCTCACATGGTGGCTCACAGGGATTTGTGTAACTCTAGCCCCAGAGGATCTGGTGCTCTTTTTCTGGCCTCCACAGGCATTGGACACAAATGGTGTACAGACATACGTTCAGGGAAACATCCATACAAAAAAATAAGAAAAAAAATACTGTTTCCCTTTACTGCAAGTGGATGGCTGGGAAGTATCTAGAAAGTCTCAAGCAAAGGAATGACTTTGGAAACTGGATTCAGAAGGATTTCTCACTCAGTGGTATGATTAGGATGAAGGGTTCAGGACTAGAGTCAGCCCAACAGTCAGACAAAGGAGTGATATTCCAACTCAGGAAGTTCACAACTGTATAGAGTAATAAACTGAAGGAGTAACTTTTCAAATCTAGTTGCCTAAAATTTATCTGCCTAGTGATGTGTCAAGGTCATGGCGGTAGGTCTCATCATCTCCCATTCCATTTGACACCACCCTCTACATTTGAAAGTCTTATTTCTCATTTATCCAAGAGTATAAAGAATTAAGTATCTTTTCCACATATTATCCTTTCTTGTCTATCCAAACATTAGTCTTAGGGGAGACCACTCTGAAGGGAAGAATCGTAGTCTATTATGTTGAAAATCGATCTTGGGAAACTCTGACTAATCTACATCTTCTTTATCTCTTAATTTGCATTTTTTCTGAGATCTTAAATTTGGAAAAGATGGTTTCCCCTGATGTCTTTATTAAAAGAGTAATTTAAAATGAAAACTCTGACTCAAACTATTCAAATGCTCTAATTTTGGGCTACTGTTTTGATAGAGTATTTAGTGGCTCCAGGGCTTTAAACAATTAATAAAGCATGATTAGAGGTTGTGACCAGAAATACTTTAATATACGTTTAAAAACTTTAAAATAAAAATGATTACTTTGCTGAGGTTCTTTAGAAAATGATTGCTCTGTTTTAGTGTTTCTCTTTTTGAGTCATATTTGGTAGATTTGGTTGTTTCTGATTGACAAATTAATAATGACCAGCATGGTAGGCAGGTAGATCTCAGTAATTTTGAGACTAGCCTTGATCTACATAGCAAATGGAATACAATCTCAAACAAAGAGAAAATTGATAAATGACTCGTATAGTAACTTAATGAATGTTTCATATTTTTTGAATACGGTTTTTATAAATTAAAAAATATGTATCTGGAGGGGTGGTAAGATTGCAGATGAAGGCCATTGCTGACAAATTTGATGGCCTGAGTTGATTCGCTGAAATGTGCAAGATGGTAGAAAAGAAACATTTCCTCAAACTTAACCTTTGACTGCAGCATGTATTTTCCACATGCAAGATAATACAGGCAAACTAACACACACACACACACACACACACACACACACACACACACACACACACACAAATATACAAAGAAAAAATTTAAATGTGGAGGTGCTGATGAGGTTTATAATATTTTGTGTTGGACGAAGATATCAGTTGACAGATGATTTAATTATTATGTCAGACCAAGACAGATGTTTGTCATAAAGCTGAAATAAACTTCCAGTATTAAAAAAATCTGAGCAGCCTTTTTATTTTTTAACCTGTATCTCCAGCCATACATGTATCTAGAAAAATAAGACATTTAAGTGAGAATTGTTATCCAGATTTCTACAGTCTGCAAAATATCATCTGAAAGATGATGATGTTAAATCAACATGCCATTTTGATTCTATGGGATATATGTAAATGGAAAAACCATTTTTGGCAATGGCTTTAAGTCAGAATGAAATATTCCAGATGTCAACAAAAAATATTTGAGCACATGAGCAAGCAGGCATTGAGTGCTGCTAAAAGAATTTTACAATACCCAATGAGATGAGAAAAATTTCCTACAATTTGAAATGCTATAGAAGTTTGGATATATCTCTAAGACTTGGATTATTGTCCTTATTTTTTAAGACAAAGGGAATACAAAAAAAAAGATTGATTAAAAGACATAAAAATATTGAGAGTAAAAGATTCCCACTTGGTTCTTATCAGGAATATATAATGTTGAAAACCTGCAGTAAATTATATACATTATTAAAGAGAATAGAACCTCATATTGGAATGGGTTACCAGGAGG
The DNA here is from genome assembly GCF_963924665.1 of Micromys minutus. Classification (NCBI taxonomy): domain Eukaryota; kingdom Metazoa; phylum Chordata; class Mammalia; order Rodentia; family Muridae; genus Micromys; species Micromys minutus. The sequence continues at coordinate 35,101,173 of NC_137960.1, read as the reverse complement.
TACAAGTTCAGTACTTGCTAAATCTCAAAGGCCTCATGGCTTCTAAAAATGCCTGAGGCACAATAACAAGATGTCCAGGATGCTTTGGCAGGCCTTCAATCTGTAACTGGGAACATTTTCTCACCCTCTTCAGGATTGCTTCTATCCTATTTAGGACCTTTTCTAAATTATAGTTTGGTGCCCAGTCTGTCTGGTATTATTTTTCAAACACTCAATGCCTACCACAGAGAATTGGAGGTGACACACACATCAGATAGTTCTATCTGATTCAGCTTTGGAGTTCTATAGATAGGCAGAAGTTGAAGTGATTTGAAATTGGGTTGTCATCCAATTTTTTTCCTTTCAGGTGGAGTGCTCTGAAGCCTCAGCTCCTTCCTAACAAAGTCTCTGAGGAAAGATTAGAGTAATTCCTTTCTCATGATTTCTGTTGATCTTGTTTCTCCCTCTGGTATTTGTAATCTTGCTAGAAAGATCTCTTTGGATGGTGAGTCCCTTACTCATCTCAGTGTGATTGCTTACTGGCCCTATATTTCACATCCTTTGAAGTAATGGATACTGTACAGAATATAAACGTGAGCACTTTCTTTTGTTTCAATTTTGTAAAAACAAACAAATAACAAATAAGCAAAAACCCTCTAGTCATAAATTATAGCCACTGCCAAATTTCACACTTATTATTTCTGTGAGTCATGTATTTTGCTTTGAGAGGATAGAAACTCTTAGAGGAAAGTTCCCTACATTAGTGTTAACATATCTTCAAAAACTTACAACCCAATAGCATTAACTTTGGCTTTTTTTTCAATTTCTTTCTATTATTGTTTAATAACTTCATTAATGCAAATAATGTGTTTTGGTTGAGTTCATACCTCATCCCTTCAACCCTGTTTTTCCCCAAATGTATTTTGGCTTCTTTGATAGATTGACTCTTATTTATAAGGTCCAGCAGAACTTAAAAGGATGCTAACTTGTGTCTTTGTCAGAAGAAAAGGAGTCACCTTTCATAATTAGAAAACAAGTACTTGTTGACTCTTAGTATAGAATTAGTTTAGAATCCACTCTGTTTGGGAAGGATGTCAGGTTTTGGTCATGTGCTAATAAAATCTAGAATTAGACACAAATACCTGATGAGAGTTTCTTATTAGTTTTCTAAACAAATTAGAATAAGTAGTAATGAGACATTTTATTCATGCTTTGTTACTGTTGGTGCCTCCCAATTCTCCTGCAGCCCACTCTGATTCCACAAGTTCATAGTCCACTTACTACTTTCACAGCCTACATCTACCACTTTACATATATACAAATGTTAAGATCTAGGATCTATATCTGAGAGAACACATACAAGATTTGCCATTTCCAGCCTTGTTGCACGCCCCACTTCCCACTGGCAGGAATGGGCGTGCAACAACAGGATTCTTCTTCGAACAACCTTTATTGTACAATACTCTGAGCAGGGGACCCACGTGGAAGGAAAATGCACTGCTTAAATATGCTCAGGAGACTCGTGTCGCTACCTGATTGGTGCGCCCTCCAGTAACTCATTAGCATGCCCTGAGAGCGGGCTGTGACATCTGTGGCACAAGCGCGCTGTCTCTTGGGCTCTGTTTGCTGAGTCATCGGCGGGAATCATGTTTGGGTGTGGCACAAACGGCTCTCAACACAGCCTAGAATGGGAAATTACATTACTTAATATGATATAATTTCAGTTCCATTTGTTTCCATAACAATGTCATGATTTAATTTTTCTTATGGCTAAATAAAGTTTTACTGTGTACACATGAAACATTTTCTTTATTCATTCATCTGTTCATGGATGACTCTAGGTTAGCTCCATTTCTTAACTACTTTAAGTGGCTCAGCAATAAATCATTGTGCATGGTAGGAAGTCCATAGTAGGACTTCCATATTGATGTGTATAATAGCCACACAGGCTCATATTCTCTCAAGCAATGAGTAAGAGTTCCTGCTTTCCTAAATACTTACCAGCGTTTTTTTTCTCTTTTCTTTATAACTATTCTAGCTGGTTAGATGTAATGGCAAGTATTTTAAATTTTTATTTCCTTTATGACTAAGAATTTTAAGCACAAAATATTTTTTTTGTGTGTGTATGTATTTTTTAACAACTTTATTTTGCAAAACAAAGATAAATGTACAGATTTTAAACATTTTATGCTTAAAATTATACATTTTTGTCAGTACTGTTTTTTCAGACATTAAAATAAATTTTACATAAAACCATGTGAATATATTTTTTAGTCAGTACTTGATTTTTTTCAAGGGCTTGACAGTATGCATTGAAAACCTAATAATTACAATAAGCGTAAAGTACATGTAAAACAAAACATAACATGGAAATAGTCAAAGTCTTCTTGTTTTGTGAATACATGTATATTTTTTGTTTTCTTTATTTCTTGGACTTCATACAGTATGAGAGTTGTTTCTGGGGGACTGCAAGCCTCTGGGGTTAGCATCCCACTATCAGTGACTGCATATTATGTCTGTTCTTTTGTGACTGGGTTATCTCACTCAGGATGATCTTCTCTAGATGCAGCCATTTTCTTAAGAATTTGGTTAAGTCATTGTTTCTGGTGGCTGAGTAGTATTCCATTGTGTATATGTACCACAATTTTTGTATCCATTCGTCTTCTGAAGGACATCTGGGATCCTTCCAGCTTCTGGCTATTATAAATAGAGCCGCTATGAACATTGTGGTGCATATATCTTTGTTGTGTATTAAAGTGTCTCTGGGGTATATGCCCAGAAGTGGAATAGCTGGGTCTTCAGGTAGTACTATATCCAATTTTCTGAGGTATCACCAGACAGATTTCCAGAGTGGTTGTATTAGCTTGCAACCCCACCAACAGTGAAGAAGTGTTCCTCTTTCTCCGCAGCCTCGCCAGCATCTGCTGTCATCTGAGTTTTGGATCTTGGCCAATCTGATTGGTGTGAGGTGGAATCTTAGGGTTGTTTTGATTTGCATTTCCCTGATGGCTAAGGATGTCGAGCACTTCCTCAGATGTTTCTCGGCCATTCGGTGTTCCTCAACTGAAAATGATTTGTTTAGCTCTGTACCCCATTTTTTAATAGGGTTATTTGATTCTCTGGTGTCTAGCTTTTTGAGTTCCTTGTACACCTTGGATATTAGGCCTCTATCTGATGTGGTGTTGGTAAAGATCTTTTCCCATTCTGTTGGTTGCTGTTTTGTTTTCTTGACAATGTCCTTAGCCTTACAGAAACTTTGCAATCTCATTAAGTCCCATTTATTAATCTTTGACCTTAGAGCTTGAGCCATTGGTGTTTTGTTCAGGAAATTTTCTCCTGTGCCTATGTGTTCTAAGGTTTTCCTTACTTTCTCATCTAATAGTTTCAGTGTATCTGGTTTAATGTGGAGATCTTTAATCCACTTACACTTGAGCTTTGTACAAGGAGATAAGAACGGGTTTATTTTCATTCTTTTGCATGTTGAGTGCCAGTTGGACCAGCACCATTTGTTGAATAGGCTGAAGATGGCTCAGCCGTTAAAGGCTAGGCTCACAACCAAAAATATAAGCACAAAATATTAATTGAATATTAATATATCTTATTTTAAGAACTTTCTATTTAGTACATGAGTTGTCTTTCACTTATTAAATTAGTTGATATTATTTAATCAGTTGACGACCAACTATTATCATTAATTGATTATCTGTTGAAAGTGTATGAGGTAGAGATTCCCGGCCTTTCTGTAAGCCCTCTCTACAGTTCTCTCTCTCTCTCTCTCTCTCTCTCTCTCTCTCTCTCTCTCTCTCTCTCTCTCTCTCTTCTCTTTACTTTTGCAAAAGACAGTTTTAACTTCTTGTAATCTCATTTGTCAATTCTTTGTTTTCTTTTACTGTTGTTTTGGAGCTAAAGAAAGAATTTTCATATGCCTGTGTCTGGAAATCTTTCCCTTTGCTAAGGATTGTTGAGTCTTATATTTTTGAATATTTTAAATTATGTTTTTATTTTTCTCAAGGTGTAATATTTCTGTTAAGTGCAAAATATGGCTTTTCGATAACATGTGCTTAAGGAACTGATTTTCTATTTGTTCTGTGACATATTTTCATGTATACTTGATGATCAGTTTTTATACAATTCCAGTTTTGAAGTATATACTTTAAACCACATATGTGGATCTATATTTAAGTTATAAGCCATATATATTTTATATATAACATAATTTATGGTATATGCTAAGTACATAGTATATGTGTTATGTGTAAGTAGTATAGTGCATGTTACATAACATCTTTCTGTCTGCAAATGATATATATGTCCTTTATAAATCTAAAATATCAGGATATCTGAAATGAATAAGTAGTTTTAAGAGCTTATAAGTGAGTGCATACCATATTTGTTTTGGAGGTATTGGGATTCCTCATTGAGGATGATAGTTTTTTTATCTAGTTCCATCCATTTGCCTGAAAATTTCATGATGCCATTGTATAAATGTCCAACACTTTCTTGATTTTTCTGGTGAGTGACAATCACTTGGTTTCCTATTACCTGCTATTATGAATAAAACAGCAATGAACATGGTTGAGCAAGTGTCCTTATGGTAGGATGAAGCATCTTTTGGGTGTATGTCCAAGAGTGTTACAGCTGGATCTTGAGGTAAATAGACTCCCATCTTTCTGAGGAGCCCTCTATACTGATTTTCACAGTGGCTGTACAAATTTGCCTTCCCATCAGCAATGGATGAGTGCTTGCTTATTTCACATCCTCACCAGCATGAGCTGTTACTTGTGTTATTTATCTCAGTCATTCTGACAGGTATCAGATGGAATCTCATATGATTTGCATTTCCCTAATGCTAAGGATGTTGAACATTTCTTTAAATGTTTTTTTTTCAGTCTTTTGACTTTCCTCTGTTGAGAATTCTATATTTTGCTCTGTATTTCATTTTTTAAAATGGGTTACTTGTTTTCTTGGTATCTAGTTTTTTGAGCTCTTTATATATTTTGGATATTAGCCCTCTATCAGATATGTAGTTGTTGAAAAATCTCCCATTCTTCTGGCTACCACTTAATTCAAAAGATGGTGTGTTTTACTGTGCAGAAGATTTTCAGTTTCATAATGTTCCATTTATTACTTGTCTTCCTCGTGTGTGTGCTACTAAAGCAGCCCTGAATATTAATAATAAAGACACTGCTGGATGTATCACAGGAAAAAAAAGAGTTTACTAGATGAATCATTTGATTCAATAAAATCTTCTGACAAATAAAGCCTCAGGACAAAGTTCATATGAAAAGTATGTGCCTAGTAGGCTGACATGTATTAGCAACATGTAGAGACTGATTTCTTTGCCTAGGTTATCTATTTTTAGTTTGATACCATGGTTTGGTTACATAAAGAATTTGATGTAACTGTAGCTTTGTAGCTATCCTTGTGGTGGAAAAAATACAATTTTCTACTTAAACTGTATAGATTATTTCTATCAGGTTAATATAGAGTGTTGGTTATATTCCTGCATATAATAGGCCATAGAATTATGTGAATTTTGCCAAAATGTCTACTAGTTTTAACAGCCATCCTCATGCTTGATCTACATTTATAGAGTTGCAGCCCTGTACTAGGACTTTTGCTAGGAAAGGAAGTGTGAAGTGATAGAGACTGGGTTGGTCTACAGTATTGCTATGGAAGTATGAGGAATTGAGTTTTATCTGCAAAGGTCATGTGAAAAGGTCCAATATGTCAGTGTATGCTTGTGATCCCTGAAGGGTAGGGACAGGACAATTCCTGGAGCTCACTGTCCATCTAGTCTATTGTAATTAGTAAGATTCAGGCCAGTAAAGGATCTTGTGTTGAAAGAAGCAGACTGTGTTCCTGAGGATTATGTTGGAGCAAATCTTTCTATAGCCTTTCTACCCACATGCACACATGTGTGCCCATACCTTCTCATCAATCAACAGCACATCCACTCAAAAAGTCATGAATGCGCATACGTGTATATACATACCTGCATATATACACATGAATAAAACATCCACATGCACAGATATATGAATCTGCAATCACACATATATAAGTATATTAAAAAGAGGCCAGAATTATGGATTTTAGTTATAATTCTATTACTAAAACCTATATCAAGAGAAAAACATTAGCAAGTATACAAATCACTATATTTGTCCCATGACTTCTACATGAATTAATATCAGTTAGTAACTCATAGTATTAGTTATTAAAATAAATTACTATATTCTGACATTACTTTCATCGTTAATTGAAATCAAGAATGACCTTGGCATAGATTAGTAAGCATTATAATAAAATGAGCATATTTTAAATTTTGGCTTTTAGGGCTAATTTTAAAGTCTCATGCTTTATAACTATAATTGAACAGATTTAGATCTGAACAACTCTTGCTATTTTAAAAATAAAATTTACCCAGTGAGGGAAAAAATGATCTGCTTCATTTAACATGATTATGAGGTAACTGAAAAGAATCTTCCAAAATATTTTAAGCAATGTGCCAAATAAAATCTCAATACCATTTATAAACATAAAATCTAAGAGAAAAAAAATCTCCAGGCACCCATATATGCATGCATGCATTCATCGCTAAATATAGTTCTTCATCCTCTCAATGCTAACAGCGTGGTCCAGTGTAAGCACTATTAAGGAAGAGATATCTTGAAATGTTTTCAGTGGGTCACTCCAAGCATCAAGTCTTACTTTCACTTTGGAAAGACCCCAAATCATCTATATTCATCTACCCAATTTTATAAAGCAACACGTGATACAGGCACATTTCCCCTTGGGGAGACGCCCATCATACAATGCATTGAGCTTATAGCTTATAGTGTCTATTTTTCCAATGTTCTATAAATACTTGCTTTTCAAAAGGGTATGCTTGCTTATTTTTTTTCCATTTTTCTTTTTATTTTTTATTGATCGCTATGGTTGATTTATCTACCTTTAGGTAAACAGTCATTGTGCATCGCAATTTAATGTTATTTTTATGATTTACTTAGAATGATGTTAGTAGCCATTTACAGTTAAATGTGCCTTAAAAAACTGTATATTTCAGTAAGTGCTTTAGATTTAATGAATAGACCGAATGTAGACCACTCAAAGCAACACATTTTGTGGAGATGATAGTTTACTTTGTATATAAAATGTTCAATCATGGGAATTTGTAAAATCACTCAATATTACCAACTTGTGGCCACTTTTTACTGCTGCTGATAATGAGTTTTTACAAAGCATGCATTTAAACATCTGTAAGCCTGGCTTTAACACTTAGCCCCATACAAAGACTACTGCAATTTAATGACATGTGGAAAGGAAATGATGTCACAGTCACAGTTTGATCCCCTCTGAACAATGTTATAAAGGTTCTCTTGTGCTTTAGTGCCTCATGTTTCTCTCCTGTCTACTTTGAATAGCCTAGTCATTACAGTTTAAATGCCACAACACAGTCTGTGTTCTGAGCAGAGCTGGAGCCTGTTTGTTTTTCATAATTATATTTTTTTAGCATTTAGCACCTACAAGTAACCTGAAGTGCAGTTAAGTTCCTCAGAAATGCTTTTCAAGTGTGTGAATGGAGGCTGAACTCCATGTCAAATATTTCCCTTTTACTCTGTCTCTGACAAAAGTTATAAATGTGAATTTAGAGAAACAACTGGAGATACCACAGTAGATAAAGAAGCTTTTAGGGATTTCCTTAATTTTAATAAAAAGTTTCCAGTGTGGCAATTTTTGGTATTTAAAAACCATTATGTTTAATCTTTATACACCAAGAAAACTGATTATTTCCATGTTACATTTTGTTTTACATGTAATTTATGCTTATGATAATGTGTCAGAGTTCAGTGCATACCATCAAACCTTTAAAAATTAAGTACTGACAAAAATATGTTCATGTAGTTTTATGCCAAAATGTTTTTGAAAATCTGTACATGTATCTCTCTTTTAAAAATAAATTTGTAAGAAAAAAAGATTTTTCTCATCAATATAAAATATAATGAAATTACTTACACTTTTGTCCTCTTTTGATAAGCATGTTCACAGTTCTGTGACAGAAAGTAAAATAAGATAGTGCAGTAGGAATGGCATTTGTTAGCATTTACAAGGAAGAATAATATTCCAGGTGTCTCCTTCCATCAGGAAGCATGTGCCTGTGGATGTGAAATGCGTCATTGATTGCAGATATATATATATATATATATATATATATATATATATATGCTTCCTGATAAGTTCTGATGGCTTCTATACCAAAATTTCTGAGTATGTACACATAATGGTCCTTTCATTTCATGCCTTAACAAGAGAAACAGAATAAGCAAGCGCATATCTTTCTTTCCTGTGGAGATGTTGTAACCTTTTTTTCCTGTGGAGAGGTGGGTTCAACAGAAGTAAGTCTTGTAATAATATATCATGGTTCTGAACTAAGGAAAAATACTCCCCAACATTTCTGACTGTACTCTACAACAGAGCTTCTCAGACTTTTGAGTGTTTCCAGATTGCGCGTGATTCTCACTGTGACAAGATTAGATTTGGCATATTTGGAATTGGTTGCTGAAGAGACCATATTTTGAATAGTGAATGCTACTCAAGGTGTACATGGAACAGCACATATTATAGAGAGACAATGACAAGAAATATTAGCTGATATCCAATAGTCATTCCTTGACAAATAGTTTGCTGCTTCTCATCTGATAGCTTTCTGAGGTTTCCTCATTGGACTTGCTTGTGGAAGAATTTTTAGTTGTGATTAGTTGTGATTTTATACTCTTAAATACAATATAGTTCACAAAATACAGAGAACTAGTAAGGAGAATCGTGTCAGATCAGGTCATGAAGTCAGATTTTGTAGTTATTATGAGTAACTATATATCAAGGAGTTCCTTTGCTCTTTCAGTGCATGTTTTACTGTTAAGGTAAAGATTGTGTGTGTGTGTGTGTGTGTGTGTGTGTGAGAGAGAGAGAGAGAGAGAGAGAGAGAGAGAGAGAGAGAGAGAGAGAGAGAGAGAGAGAGAGAGAGAGAGAGAAAGAGAGAGAGAGATTCATTTGGTAGACAAGGGGAATTGTTGGTTTTCCTTTTTTTTTACATGTAGATTGGTTTTGCTATTATGAAAATGTAATTCTTAATGGATAACTTAAAGTGTTATGTGAATTTGATCTTAATTATCATCAAAACATTTGATAGCATTGCAAATTCTGTTCACTGAGAACAACTTTAAAATGTAGGATTTGGTTGAAATAAGAGCAATACAAAATATGGTTTGAGTCAAAAGTTTCAAATATGTCTTGAGGTAGTAAAGGAACCTCATATACCATTGAGCACAGATGTGTACTATTGGCTTAGTTTTCTCATATACATTTATATAATTCATTTTGTCTTTGTTTAGGTTTAGTTGTTTTATTTAGCTGTAAGAAACCACAGTTTGGATGAACATGATTTGTATAACTGGAGGAGAATATATTATTGTGTTCATGGGATAAGGCATGCTAAATTACATAATACAAAATTCTTGAGAAAACTAAGGGAAACACTTTCTCCCCAGTGAGGGCATATGTTCTCAGGGTTACCCAGTTTTACTCAGCCAGGCACAAGCATCCAGCTTGTGGCCTTTTTTTGTATTGTAGCGAATGTAATTAATTTCTGAGACAAAATGTCAGAGAAAACTTTTTACTTTTTATTTATTTGTCTATCTATCAATCAACTCATCTATCTTTAAACTAAAGATTTTCTTTTGAATCTAGGTAGTCTGGAAAATTCTGTTACCATTTCATATGTATTCAGACATGTCTTCCTATTAAGGGTCCACCAACTTTGTAAAAATAAGACAAGTTGAATCTTAAGCCTTTTGTAGGGAGAAGCTACCTGGGATGTACTCATACATCAAAAGGAGAAGTGTATGTTTGCTCTAACTCGGGATTATCAGTTACAATGATTACTGCATTTTTACATATCCATTTTGGGATAATTTATGCATACATAAAAATAAACTCATTTCTAGTTCAATGAATTCTTGACAGAAGAATCATTTTTGATACTTAAGCAAAGTGTCTGTTATTAAAACTACTTTGTTAAGTAGGAGGGAAAAGGACATTAAAGTACATATGGTAAAAGGGAGATGGTTTTATTAAATCGTTTTCTAAGTTTTTTAGGCAACATCAGGAAAACACCTCACATTATACCTGCAGGTATCTGCATATTCTGCAGGTCGAAAAAGGCATAGAAAAAGCTTACATTTGCAAGTTTCTGTGAAGAAAAATGAAAGTGGTGGGAATTTGATTTCCTTTGTGGCCCTGTGAACATTATTTCATTCTTGATGAGATGGTAAACTTTGCAAGAGTAAGCTTTTTGTTTTTCTTATAGCTGAAGTCACATCATGAACTTGGACCCGCACATGTACAACCCACATTCTCTCTGAAACTGCTAGAGGCCTTTTCTAGGCAATACTTAGTGCAACTACATTCTCCTTCGCCAGATCTGCTATGATGTTTCTGTGCAGTGAAACTGAAAGTATTTAACAAGGAAGAGGAATAAGAATATCCTTTTAATAATTATTAATAAAATATTTCCCTTTGTCATGCATTATTAAGGAAACATTCTAAGCATATTTTTTCTCCTCATCTAAAAAGAATAGGCCATATGCTATGGCTTGACTATTTATTCTTAGACCCTTGAGCACACATGTGCTCAGTTAGCTCCTAAATCATACAGTGCTTCTTCAGGTTTACTTTCTTTGATGTTTCTCTTTTCTTCTAATACATAAGTTTCTGGAGTATATCAAGTTGACTTATTTCTTCAAAAGTTTTGTTGAGTTATAAATCAATAATTAAATTAGATCAGAACTTTAATTCCTGTAAGCAGAACACCATGTCTTTTATAACCTAAATGATAACCTCAGATATGCTTGTGACTCACAAGTTGGCTTTATTCATGTCTGGCTCTTCATCCGACTTCCCAAGAGGTCTGGCTCATGGGCATTTAATTCATCCCATTCCCCACTCCTACTCATATGTCACTTGCTTTGAATGGCATCACTGTGAGAATGTTGTCAGGAAACAGCATCTCAGGCTGGGCAGAGTGCCAGAGCCATTGTAAATGGAGATGACCAAAGTGAAAGAGGGGCGGAGGTGAGTGGGTGAGCAGCAATCCAACAGTATTGCATTGATCCAGAAGTAAAAGGAAGACCGGGAGAGATGCATCTGAGATGCACAGACCACTTCACTTGGCTTCATAGGCCTTAAAAACTGGCTTGACATAAAGACCACTTATTCTAGCAGAAAACTGCTTTCTAAGTGTGAACTTTATAAAACCCTTTCATGAATGAAAAGAGGGGCAGTACGGTGACAGGAAATGTCAGGCTGTAATACTGGAATAGAAAACCCTTTAAACTATCCACTGCAACTGGGCCTGGAAAAAATAAAGCAGAAGATGACAGGGCATTAGAAGTTGCTTTCAAAATAATTTGTTTTACTGTATTTTGTTTAAAACAATCTGCTCTTCTGCTAAACTTTACGAGTGCAGTACAAACTAGAACACGTGGATAATGTTGTTGGGGCTGAAGTAGTGCAGGCACTATGGAAAACAGCCTTAACATACCTCAGGAAAGCTAAATAGGGCTATAATATGGCTTGGAACTCTGACTCGGGAGGTATTTATTTAAAATAACTGAAATCAGAGTCTGGAGGGGATATTAATATAATTCCCAAAAGTGAAACTCTGTCAATTAGAGGGACTTTTGAACAGAAATGTCATTTGGTGTGTGAAGCAAACTTACAGGTGGGGGCTTGAGATATGCCCAGTATGGCTTCAGTTTATAATATGCTGGAGGGAGAGGCTGAGCTGAGGGTTGATATTTCAGGGGAAAGGGCAGGCATGGGAACTAGAGCCAGTGCAATAAAGATATTACTTCAAGCTTTGGCAACAATGTGGAAAATTCAAACTAGAAGGAAAGAGATAGCCAAGGTTAAAGATCACATCTGGAGGAAAGGTGCTCGGGAAACACAGGGCCCAGGCAGAGAATAATGAAAGCGCCAAGTATGTTAAGATCAAAGGTCAATGCTGATGTGTTCAACTTCCGAGAAGTAGTTGGCAGAAGTGATGTGGAGAAATATGCTTTTATGGGTTGAGTGGATGCAGACAGGCCATCGCGTTCTAGATTAACACAAGTGGGAGGAGCTCTTTTGCTTCTCAGTGCACTACAGAGATTTCTCTCTCTTGTACATGAGCCTCCAAACACCCTTTCCAAGGCATGAGCCAGTGGTGATGATTTATTTTGTTTTATCAGTAGCTGGATGCTGATTGATACACAGATCTCAAACTATCATGTGTAAGTGAACTGAAAGACTATAATCCACAGAGGCCAAGTTTGAGGTTTTCAATAAACAGGAAAGAATAGCCCAGTAAACAATTCTCAACCTGAATATTTTCATGTGCCCCACTGCCTTCCTTCTATACCCTTAGTAATAATCACAAGTTCTAAACACTGAATAAAAAGATATACTCTCATTTGTGGTTCTCTTAACAAAAGAGCCACTGAAAAAGCAGTAAAATAATTTCTAATGGCCAAAACTAACATGAAAATCTTGTTATATCAAATAGGTCTTGGAGGCTCACAGAAACTGAAGCAACGATCACCCAGCTTCTATGGGTCTGCACCAGGTTCTCTGCACATAAGGCTCCTACAGTGGGAGTGGGAGTGTATCTGCCTGTGACTGGGACTCTTTTCCTCCTACTGGACTATCGTGTCCTGCCTTGATATGAGGGTTTATCCCTAGTCTTAATTCAATGTGATATGCCATGTTTGGTTGACATCTCCAAGAGGCCTCTTTTCTGAAGGGACATGCGAAGTCAGTCTGGGAAAGAGGACAAGTGTGTGTAGCAGGGGGAGGGGGAGTGTAGGGAAGAGTGGAAGAAGTGGAAACTGTGGTCTGTATATAGAGTATGAGAGAATATAAAAAAGGACACAGTTAAACCTGACCAGTAACAGTAAATACACATTCTAGTGGTCCCTGTCATCTATGCAATACATGGATACAAGCAGAGGCCTATGGTGCCAGAAACATCACTCCTCAAAATGGTATATAGCGGTCAGTACATCCATCGGCACACCACAACAAAAGAGTATTTAAAAATTCTGAAGAGGAAATCCGGTAACAATGGAAATGGGAACATCTCTTTTTCCACAGCCGTTCACAGCTTTCCCCTTCTATCCATGGGAAATTCACTGTTCTTGATGTCTGAGTCATCTCAAGTTCAAGCTGTACCTGTGGGAAGTTGCTTTATATTTCCTATAATCTCTGAGCTGCCTCCTTTCTTTTCAGGGGAGATCATGATCCTCATTAACAGCCTTCTAGAAGATTCAACTAGTTCCATAGCATGTGACTTAGTAGTCAGTCGGTTCACTATATACCACACCCAGTCTAAGAGTTCTGTATTGACCAGTTAATCTGGGGAGAATAACATTTCCTACTAAAGTGGACCAGGAGACTAGCATAGCAAGGACATGCCATAGCCAGAATCCTGCAAGGAGAGATCCCAAATAACCCCCCTGAACGGATTGATGTGCCTGCCCCAGAGCATCTACACAGATTGCCTTTGATTTTTATATTTCTTGTGTGGGCTGTTTTCTCTCAGCTGTTTCTCTTGGCTCCCTGATTTAATCTGAGGCAAATCAGCCTTTTTTGATTGTTTTTATTAAGCTCTCAAATTCTCACACACTTATATGTCTCTATTGTATTCTGAAGTAAACATTTCCCAGTAAATAGCATTCTTAACTAGTGAAATATCAAAAATATCAGAGTTGTAGAGTTTAATATTTATCTGCCAATATATTATGTATGCTATATAAATATATCATATAAACGTGGCTGTTGTTTAAATATCTTGTTAGTGTGTGTTAGTTCATGTTAGTGTGGTATCCAACAAAGCCAAAATAGTGTTAGAGCACCTGGAACTGGAGTAACGAGGACTTGCAAATGACCTGATATGGTTACTGGGAACAAACTGGGATCCTCTTCAATAGCATCGCATTTCTCCAACCCCGTTATCAATATTATTATGATATTTTAGATGTTTTAAGTGTATTAAATGTTTTTCCAGAATGTGTGTATGTGTACCACAAGTGTGCTTGGTGTCTGTGGAGGCAGAAGTTGGCTCTGTATCTCCTAGAACTGGAGTCATGGTGGCTGTGAACCAATATTTGATTGGTGACTGTATACAAGTCTCCTGAAAGAGAGTGCTCTTAATCACTGGGCCTCAATGTATAGGTATCAAAGACAATTGTGTGTCTATGCGTGTGTGTGTATACATATAAAAATACATATATAATACATATAAATACATACATATGTACATACATAGCTAAATATACACATACATAACTTCAAGGAAATAAAAACAAAAACACAGTAGTGAAGCAAAGAATGGTAGAGTATAATTTGATTGTAGAACCTCACATATAATTCTTAAGTTTTAAATAGAAATTGCAGACAGAAACTAGCAGCTCACTAAGACAGATGGAAATACTTACAGCCATCATTAAATTGAGATTGTGGACCCTTAGGGAAAGGATTGAAGGGAACGGCAACCCCATAGAAAGACCAACAGTATCACCTAACATGGACTGACTGGGAGATCCCAGAGACTAAGCCACCACACGTAGGCTGGTCCATGGTCCCTGGCCCATGTGTAGCAGAGGACTGCCTTGTTTCTTCTCAGTGTCAGAGGATGTGCCTAATCCTGTAGAGACTTGAGGCCCCAGGGAAGGAGGCTGTTCCTGTGGGGGTGTGAGCTAGGAGTGGGTGAGGTAGTGCCTGAAGGGGATAGGCAGTTAGGGGTTGGTATTAGGAGCATCATCTCAGAGGCAAAGGAGAGAAGATAAATCTTGGAGGGGGTACTTGGAAGGGGTACAACCTTTGCAATGCAAGTAAATGAACCACCACCAGCAGCAACAACAATGTTAAGGATAGCATCTAGCTGTAGTAAACAATGGGAAACTATCTCACAAGTTTTGATGAATTATCTTGGATTAAGTACTGGGTTAATACCATGGCCCCAATCGGGAAAGGAGAAAAGAATTGGAATTGTAAAGCCTAATGTTGATGATCTGAGCATCTTCAGTGATTTTTAAAAAACAACCAGTCTGTAGATCAGTTATTGTAAACATGTTTGAAGGGAGACACCAGGATCAACGGGCACACTTCTTTTTTCCAGGCAATTTGTGCAGTGGGAGAAAATGTACAGCCAAATGTCAGGGTTCAATAGACAAACAGGTACAGGCTATACAGGGCTTTTATTTGCCCTGGGACACAAAGTCTCTGAATCAAACTGGAAGTTTACATGTCAGTTTCAGTAGAAGGTCCCTGCTGGGCTTTTATGCCCCTCTGCTCATAGAGTCAAGCTAGGCTAACAAGTTACACCAGGTGAAACCTTCAGTAAACAAACTGGCCCTGCAGGCCTTTAGGGAAGCTTGGGGATTTAACTGAATGTTATAAATCTCACTGCACTCCTCTTACCTGAAGGTCAAAGATGATATCTGGGGTTTCCAGAGAAAAGCCCCATTGTAAGGTATTGCTGCTGTATACAGAATATCCCAGGAAGACACATTTGAATATATGATATATAATTAACATGTAATTAATATTCACTTGGATGAACTCTAACAGGGAAGTAAAAATTAATGTTCCTGGACCTCCTGTTCTGGAAGCTGAACCAGATCAGAATTTGGATCTGCTATATTTAATTTCATTATTTACTCCATAATATCAAATTTTATAATTAAGGTTAAGTATGCATTCTTTTAAGTCTAAAAATGACTCCTGTGGAGCCCTTCATGTTTCATGGACCAAATATAAATCTTCAAGCACTACATTAAACAGCACAGAAAATATAGGACAAGCATTTGTACCATAAAGATGAGTATTGTTGCATTATTATTTGTATTAACAAAATATAATTTTAATTGGATATTTTCTGTATTTACATTTCAGATGTTATCCCCTTCCCATATTTCAATTGCATATTCCCCTCCCATTGCCTTCATGAAGGTGCTCCAATTCCCAACCACCACTCAGCACCTTGGTGTTCACTTATACTGGAAAAGTGAGTCTTTGAACCTTCCCTGGACCAAAGACCTCTCCTCCCATTGATGTCAGATAATGCTATCCTCTGCTGCATATGCACCTGGGGCCATGGGTCTCTCCCTGCGAACTGATTGTTTGGTGTTTTAGTCCCTGGGAGCTGTGGGGGGTGTGGTTAGTTGACAATTTTGTTCTTCTCATGGGGTTGCAGATCCTTTCATCTCCTTCAGTCCTTTCTCTAGCTCCTTCATTGGGGTCCCCATGTTCAGATGATGGTTAGCTGCAAGCATCTTCCTCTGTATCAATATGGCTCTGGCAGAGCCTCTGAGGAGGCATCCATATCAGATTCCTACCATAAGCACTACTTGGCATAAGCAATAGTGCTGCATATGGGATGGATCTTGAAGTGAGGCAGTTTCTGGCTGATCTTTATTCAATCCCTGCTATTTATTTGTCCCTTTATTTCCTCACTTGAGCATTTTGTTCTCCCTTCTAAGAAGGACAGAGGCATCTGCTTTCTGGCATTCCTTCTCTTTGAGCTTCTTAAGTTGTATGGGTTATTTCTTGGGTATTCAAGTTTTTAGGGTAAGTATCTGCTTAAAAGTGAGTACATATCATGAGTGTTCCTTTGTGACTGGGTTACTTCACTCCGGATGATAGCTTCAAGTTCCATTCATTTGCCTAGGAACTTCATGAACTCATTGATTTTAATAGCTGAGTAGTACTCCATTGTGTTTATGTACCACAATTTATGTATCCATTCCTCTGTAGAAGGACATTTGGGTTATTTCCAGCTTCTTGCTATTATAAATAGGGGTTCTATGAACATGGTTGTGCATGTCTGTTAGATGTTGGAGCTTCTTTTAGGTATCTGCCCAGGAGTGGTATAGCTGGTTCCCAAGGTAGTACTATGTACAATTTTCTGAGGAACTGCCAGACTGATTTCCAGAGTGGTTGTACAAGTTTACAACCCCACAAACAGTGAAGAAGTGTTCCTCCTTCTCCACATCCTCTCCAGCATCTGCTATCATCTGAGTTTTTGATCTTACCCATTCTGACTGGTGTGAGGTAGAATTTGGTTTGCATTTTCCTGAAGACTAGGGATGTTAAGCATTTCATTAGGTGCTTCTTAGCCATTCAGTAATCCTCAGTTGAGAATTCTTTGTTTAGCCCTCTACCCCATTTTTTAAAATAGGATTATTTGATTCTCTAGAGTTTAACTTCTTAAGTTATTGTATATATTGGTTACTAGTCGTCTATCAGATATAGGGTTGGTAAAGCTCTTTTCCCAATATGTTGGTTGCCATTTTGTCCTTTTGACAGTGTCCTTAGCCTTACAGAAGCTTTGCAATATCATGAGGTCCCATTTGTTGATTTTTGATCTTAAAGCATAAGCCATTGGTGTTTTGTTCAGGAAATTTTTCCCTCTGCCTATGTGTTCTAAGCTTTTCCCCATTCTGTTCTATTAGTTTCAATGTATCTGGTTTTATGTGGAGGTCTTTGATCCACTTGGAGTCTAGCATTGTATAAGCAGATAAGAAAGAATCAACATGCATTCAAATGGCATGTTGACTGCCATTTGAACCAGCACTATTTGTTGAAGAGGCTGTCCTTTTTCCATTGAATATTTTTAGCTCCTTTGTCAAAGATCAAGTTATCATAGCTGTCTGGGTTCATTTCTGGATCTTCAATTCTCTTCCATTGATTTACTTGCTTATCTCTGTTCCAATACCATGCAGTTTTTATCACAATTGATCTGTAATACAGGTTGAGTTCAGGGATGGTGATTTCCCTGAAATTTTTTTATTGTTGAGAATAGTTTTTGCTATCCTGGGTTATCTTATATTATCAGTAGAATTTCTTATCATTACAGTATTTATGTAAAATTTTAAGATGCATTAATTGCATTTAGGAAAGTCTTTACTGTGAGATGAAACTGTGAAATATAAATGTTTGTTTTAAATCTTAGCTTTCATCCCACTGTTTAACAGGCACTAAGATCACAGCAGGATGTGTGTAAGGTTTTCTTGTGGTGAATACTAGGGACTTGGATACACTGAAATTAACTATGGACCTTTGCGGTTACTCAACTATACCATGTTCAATCCCCAACTCTTATCTCTGGGAGAATTAATATCCTATTTAGACAAAATATGTGTATGTGGATCACACTAAACAGTAATAGTCAAAATGCATATTTATTTCCTGAAACTTTGTTCTTAAAATGATAAAAATTATAAAAGTAGTATGCATTTTTAAAAAATGATATAACATCAGAGAAAATAATTATGCTTGTAGCACAGGTTATAAAAAGGTGTTTCCTTTTTTTTAATATTCATCTCTTATTGAGTATATATGTGTGCGTGCATGTGCAGTGTATATATGTAAACAGGACCATGTGTGCACATAACTGTTCTGTTTGATAGTTTTGGCGCATTAGCTGTCTCTAGAACTTCAAAAGAAATTAACTTAGAGATTTGAGGCTGGAAGAAACCATGCCTCATATAGATCCATGCCACATTTGGTTAATTTCTGAAAGACAAATGGTTTATTTTTAGTAAGGAGAAGTTTGTTATTGGAATATGACCTTGCAAGTAAGAAAGGCGAGTGAAATGAGGTGCCCAGCACAGTTATCATCAATGTGAGCCTTTCAGATAATGACAGGAGCATTTTCCTTCTGATTAAGCTGCTTTTCTTTCTCCTCTTCAGCTTTTTCTGGACAAGAAAACAAATGATCAATTTAGAATCACATTACATTCAGAAGACTGTGAGCTCAGGTTTGCACAGGCAGTAAGTTTAAAGGAGTCAAACTTCAAAAGAGGGCCCACTGAAAACAATGAACCTTTGCACAGGCGCATTTCTTTTTTATATATAATCTGGGAATGGAAGACAGATTGGTCACTCAGAAGGAATCATGTCATAAGTGAAGACAAGGTAGGGAGAGTAGTTATTTGGAATCTGTTGTTAAGATTATCTGGCTGCTCTGGAGTGATGGTGACAGTGTATTTTTTTTCTAATCCTGCTGTGATCAAATGACATTTTCACAAACAGTTACACTTTAGTGAGGGTGGATTAGTGATTTTCTGCTAAGGGCTTCACTACTTGCATACTTGTGTCCTGAGCCAAAGCAATGCAGACCTTACTGTTTCCATCAATCTCTGTGAAAGCAATAGTTACATTTCCAGAGACTTTGTTCTGTTGATTTCTTCCAACCTCTGTAATAAGATCAGCCCTTTCCTAATTGCATTACCTGAAAGACAATCACTGCTGAGATTATGTTGTGCAATGATTCCAGATCTTTGTAAAACATTTTAGCTAAAATTTGGTTTTTAATTTTGTGGGGGTCGAAAACTTATATGAATAGAATGCATAGATTCATGTGTTTTCGTAGCTAGGCATGAAAGATCTGAACATGTGGAGAATGGACGATCTTGTTTCAATTAGTGCTTTATTACAGTGAAGAGACACCAGTACCATGGCAACCTTTATAAGAGAAAATATTATTTAGTACTTACTTACTGTTCTGAGGCTTAGTCCATTATTGTCATGTCAGACAGCATGGCAGCACAGTTCATGGTGCTTAAGAAAGAGCGGAGAGTTCTACATCTGAATTGAAAAGCAGCAGAAAGAAAGAGACACTGGGCTGGGCTTGAGTTTTTAACACACCCCCAACATATTTCTTCCAAAAAGCCTATACCTCCTAATGCTGCCATTTTCTATGAGCCTATATGGTTTATTTTTATTCAAACTTCCACAGCTAGGGTTCTCTCTCCCTATTTCTCTCTCTCTCTCTCTCTCTCTCTCTCTCTCTCTCTCTTTCTTTTTCTTTTTTTTTGTCTGCTTGGAAAATATTTCAGTTTGCTGTCAAGATTTAAACATGGATATGCTTTATTTAGAAACAAAATTTCAGTCTTTTCTTACAAATTAAAATATTCTAGTTATAGGTAGTACACTGATGACAATTCTACAACTGGTACAAATGTGGTTACAAGACTTATATAAACCAGTTACACATACCAGAATGTAAGGGTTGGGGGTCTTTATGCCCCACCCCTAACTAATGAACTACTTAAAAGCTGCTTGGGAAGAAAAACATTTTTTGTGAGAATGTGGCTACTGGTCAGTCAGCCATGCTTTAATGAATGTCTCCACACTCATCCACATAAGGGTGTGGTTGCTATGCAGGAGAAGGCAGTCACAAGGTAAGGTAAGGCCGGTGATTGGATAGTGATAGTGAAAAAGTAATGCATGGACAGAGTTTTGGAAAGACGTGGGGTGGGGAGGAGGGGCAACAGGCAAGATGGAGGAGCAAGAAGGTGATTCACCTCTGTGTGGGTTTAAATAGCCACATCTTAAGAGGGATGGATTATTATAGGATAATTTGTCTTATCTAAGTGGGCAGTTTATACCAATAACAGTTGGCTTATCCATTACCATGTGGACAGTTTACGGGGTGGGAATTTATTGATATAAATCTGATTGATAAATTACAAGGTTCAGGAGTTTTGATTTTTGTCAGGTTTTTGGGAATTGTGACAATAACCACAGGGGATGGATGCAGATAATGTGAGTGGAGTTAGTGGCAGGGAGTCACAAGACAGCGGCCACTGCCAGGGACAGAGAGTGTGCCATGGTACTCGAACTGGCACCACTTTTCTAATTTTTACTGCTACATAAGGGCAGTGCTTATTAAAAATAGGTGTTTATAAAAGGAAATGACATGAAAGTGGAGAGCAAAGTATGAAGATGACTGACAGCAGCTATAAGGACAACTGAAGGGTAGATATGATCATATTTCACCCCATACACATATGAAATTTTCAAAAAAGTAAAGAATTTGAATATACTGGTACCCTCAAGACTCTATCCCTACAAAGTTAGTCAGCCATATTGTATGGTCATTGTGAATTACTGGGAACTGATTTTCTGTTTGCCTTAGATATCTAAACCCACATCACCTTATGATACATGTGGGCATTTGTATAGATTACCAGAAGTTGATCAATTATTGTCTATAGATATTTAGGCACATCACACCTCTGTCTACTGTCATTGATGTTATATTATTTTTCTAATGAATGAGAACACACATTCTTCATTCTGTTGCAACCTGGAGACTTTTGGCCCTTGAGCCACTCTTCAAAATGACCAGTGTTTATAATAAGTTCTACATTATTATTTTAGTATGTCCTGGATCTCCACAATAACTCTTGATTTGGTAATTTGCTAGGAGTGATAGAAATAATTATAGGTTATTTTGCAATCTTTGGCTGGAAACTACAGCACCAGGGAGAGCTCCCTTTCTGCTAAAAGGTCTGTAAATTGAGTGTCACGAGCATATAGGTGGGACCTTAAAATAGATCATGGTACCATAACATGAGAACTGGAGGCTTATGATTCTAGGTTTTCAAAGTCAGGGACTTCTGGATCTAGGGGCTAATTTCTTGAATGTCAGTGGCCAGTGGTTCTCCACAGCTCCCCTCTCACCTGTTCAGCTCTTCACTGATTCTCTTGCCTTTCACATTTGAAGCTCTGAGCAGCATCTAGTGTCCTAAGGCCTTGGCCTTCTGCCATTTTTTTCTTCTCAGGACTCCATGTCTTTCATTTCCACAGTCACTGTTTTAAGCTACTCTTATTCTTTCAGGTTGCACCTACATGCCACAATAAAGCACTATGCTCAGGAGTGAATTTTCAGCTTCTTTCTTCTTTTGCATTCTGCTCATCAACCAAGTCAACATAAAGGCCACATATAACCAGTAAAAACCACTTAGGAGAAGCCTTTACTGTGATCTAATATTACACAATACACTATTTTAAATAAGATCGGTCTCTTGAACTGGTTTGGAGACTGAGAAGCCAGCTAATTATGTGTATCTGGAAGGGTGGGACAGATATAGCTTATATAAACCACCAATGTCCACAAGTAATCTCCTTTATGCTAGTAACAGAATATTTAGTTGAGTCAGTATGTAATATGCTTTTCTTTCTCCCTAACCCAAGTGAGAACAGATATGGGATGAATGGTACCTTCTGGACAACCACTGGAATAGTTAGTTACCTAGTAGATACTTATGCTTGTCTTGAGCAATATCCAGAAGCTGGTAAAAGTTGTTTTGGGAAATCTACCTGAGAACAGAAGCATGGGCTTCTGCTACAAACACAAATGGTCTTTATAGCTGTGGCGGGGTTTCCTTGATTTCTTAAATAGCTCAAACATTCCAGTCTGTC
Organism: Micromys minutus; assembly: GCF_963924665.1. Classification (NCBI taxonomy): domain Eukaryota; kingdom Metazoa; phylum Chordata; class Mammalia; order Rodentia; family Muridae; genus Micromys; species Micromys minutus. Next base: position 35,078,883 of record NC_137960.1, on the reverse strand, counting down.
AAGATGGAAGTGCAGCCAGTCAACAAAGAAGAGGCAGGTGAGTCAACAGTTCCCTGTTGATGGCTGCAGGATACACAGGTAGTAATAAAGCTGTCCAGCAAGTAGTCTAGCACCTGATTTCCAAGAGCTTCTGTTATTCTGTTATTCAATGAAATATAAGAAGAAAGAAAAGAAGGATGAAAGATAGACAGATAGACAGATAAAAAGATGTATGGATAGATAGATAGATAGATAGATAGATAGATAGATAGATAGAAAGACAGATAGATACATAGATAGATAGATAGATAGAAAGAAAGAAAGAAAAAAAGAAAGAAAGAAAGAAAGAAAAAAAGAAAGAAAGAAAGAAAGAAAATATGTCACAATCATAAACATACATTAAGGAATGTTTTCAACAAAGATTTATCTTCTATGTTTCCCTTGGCCTAAAATTCTTAGAAAGTGCTCTTCTCTATCTCAGGAAGGTTAATGTAAAGATGCACCAAATGACTAAATTTATTGTACCAAAATGAAAACCAAATAAAATTTCCACAGAGGTATTTGTGCATATAGTCCAGAAGAAAACAAACCTGAGCCAATAAAGGTCTTCAGTTCATAAAGTCACATGGCTATGCTTGAAGCCTGTAATCAGATTCTAATCATACATGGGACATTTTATCTATTAAAGAAGTTTGTTAGAAAGCCAAGTTCCTGGAATTTTCCTAGTGGATCTTCATGCCTAGTGCCTGGCCTAAAGAAAATTCCAGATTCCCAAAAATAATACCAATAATTAGTAAAATCCATATGGCTATACAAACAGCCCACATAAACAATCTTATCTCCTAGGGTAAAGTGAAAATGTATTTGTTGTTCCAAAAATTGAACTTAAAGGACAATTCTATAAGTAAATTATTCTGATAAAACAAGCCAAAAATACGTTCATTATTTCTCTAAGTGAGCAAAAACAATTTTTTTTTTTAGTTTTTTTGTAGGCAAATATTTTAGAGAAAGTAGTTTGTTATGAAAGAAAAAAGAAACTACTACCTAGTTGAGATTTTGTACTTGTTTCCTCTGGAAAACTGCTAGATATAGACTTTGAAAATAAACTCTATTATTTGTCTCTGTGAGCTCTACTAATCATCCAATAGAGAAACACATCTTATTCTGAGCTACTTATGCTTTCCCTGTCTCTTTTTCTCTCTATCTCTCTTTCTCATTGCCTCTCTGTCTGTGTATATGTCTGGGTATCTGTTTGTGTGTATTGATGTGGTGTCCATGTGTATGTCAGGTGTGTTCTTAGGAGTGTATGCCTATGTATGTCTTGTGTGTGTGTGTGTGTGTGTGTGTGTGTGTGTGTGTGTGTATGTGTTTGTGTGTGCATGTACATATGTGGATGGGTATTTGGCATGACACTGAACTAAGGGCCCTGAATACACTAGACACCACTAAATAGAAAGCCAGACCTTTTTCTTTTTACATTGACTTTGAACCCATAATTACTTAGATTCTTTTCCCTCAACTTCTCAAATAGTCAGGCTGACAGCTCCTATTTGTTTGATTGACTAATTTTATTCAGCATATATGAGGCATATGGACCTCGGGATGCAACATTTATCTCTATGATCATGGAGCCATTTGCAGTGAGTATATTAAAACTCTTAATAGGTAAGATATATAGCTTGTTAAATGATATTACTATTATAAGAGAAAATAAAATCTTGTAGAGCAGGGTATATGTCTTTTATAAACCATGCTAAAGTGTAGAAGTTATATTAGAATTCTAAATAGAGATCTGCAAGTCCACAGTGCCTATGTATATATGCCTTATTTCTATGAATAAATTAACTTATATGATAGAAGGGGCCTTGTAGATGTGATTTAGTGGGCTTTGATTGAAGAGATTTCTGTGAGTTATTGAGGTGGGCTCATTTTAATTACAAATCTTTCAAAGTCTAAAGAAAGCTGAAGAAAAGATCAGAGAAATACAGTGCAGCAGACATGAGCCACTATCACTGCCTTTAAAGATGGAAAAAGAAGGCCATGAGCCAAGTGCTATATCAAACTCAGAAGCTAGCACTTGGTCCCAGCTAACAGGATCCCGTGAGACAGTGACCTCAGTCCTACAGGTGGGGAGCAGCTGAATTCTGCTAGTAACTGAACTGTGCAAAGAAATGATCCTCTGTGGAGGGTTCAGAAGAGAAGACTTTGCTGACGCAATGATTTTAGTCAGTGAATGTGTCAGGACCATGCCTCATTCTCCACAACTGTATAATAATAAATTCATGTTGCCAAAACTGGCATGTGACAATTTGCTATGACATTGTGAGAAACCTATTATAGACTCTTTTGTGATAGCTGTTTGCTGAAAGCACCTCTTATGCTGTCTGGGTTTGATTCTTTCAATGCTGTGACCTCAAGGATCAAATTATGGTCTTAATGTCTGTTTAAGAAGAATAAGCCTATGTTAAGTAGTATACCATTACCTCTCTTTTCTTCTAACATTCACAGTTTTATTTTTAGAATTTGTGTCCTGTTTTGCTTGTCATTGTGGATTTGTTTACTGGCTGAGGTAAAGTTGCAAGAACAAGGGGAAAGACATTGGAGGATGCTCTTGTCTTGATGGAGTAGAGTAGGATCGGCAATTGCTCTTTTTTCCTTCTACATTTAATACCACTTATTGATAATGTCCTTCTCTAAATAGCCCCTGAGAGAAGTCAGATACCAACTATTTGAGTCTGACATATTACCCTGTATTCTGGTCATCGGTCCACCCATCAATATTAACACAAAGACTGAAGTACTTAGCTGTCTGTTTTTAAATAAGTACACTGAATACTTTTCTAAAAATTTAGGTTATCCAATTATTTTCTTCTTTCTAGTCAATAAATTTCACACGAAAATTTCTTGTACTTTTACTAAAATTAAATTTACCTTGAGGATAAACTTGAAAAAAACACATTAAGTTTGACTAATGAAAATGACAAATATAGGCCTACATTTATTTTTTCTTTAATTTTTCAAAAAAATTGTACTCTTTCATTGTATACAGTTTGTAGACTGTTTATTACTTTCTTCTAGATATTGATGTTTTAAAAACTGTTATAAAAAGTGTCTTTATAAAATTTGCCTCATATTTTTGTTGATTCATAAAACAGTTTTTATATCGGCCTTTTATCAAGTATCATTGTGACTAGCATTATTAACTGGAGTTAGGAATTTAGAGAGTACTAAATAACTATATAAGGAGATATAGAATAAAATGGCAATTCTTAAGGATGAAAATTTAATCAAAAGTTATTACAGGTATTAGTAGAGAGAGAGAAACCATTTTCAGAAGAGAAAGAGGAAACAATGATATACTTTTGCTCTAAGGTGGCATTTTACTCTCTAGCATCCGATCATTGGGTGCAGTGAATATCTTTATAGTTCATCTAGAGCACACATGTGCTTGCAGGGTATTACTACTCAAGCATCAGAAGTAGTAAGTATTAAGGATATGGAAATCCATAGTTTTCAGTCAAATTACAGAACATTCTGAACATCTTATCCTTGGTTGATAACAACAGAAAAGAGTGCACAGTAGCAGACAAATAGAACAGCGAGTAAATAAACACCACTAAACTTAAATGCCAGGGAAACCTGAATGCTTTGTTCACAGGTTATGTAATGTTGGATAGCAGACTTAATAGCAAATTACAGTGACTATCAGGAATAGTGACAGAAATCAATAAAGAAAAGAGAAAAAAAATAAGCATTGAAAAACAAATTACACACACACATATATATATAATATATTATATATTATATTTAATTTGCTATATATAAGATGGCTATTATGTTGTATGTCTATATATTAATATATTATACATTATAATTAATATATAATACATATATAATTAATATAATTATTATATAACTAATGTGATGCTTATTAGTAAAACACAAGTATATGCATATATTTATTTTTGTGTGTTTGCCTATGTATATCAACTTTATAAGAAATTTTGTGCAATGTGAATGCAAAACCTGATCTTTAGAAAGCTATATATTTAGAAATATTAATAGCAATTTTATGAGTGGTACAAATTTTATATATGTATATATGCATATATATATATATATATATATACTGTGTGTTTATCTAATAAGATTAATATTAGCCGTATAATAATCATAGTAATTACATACATATATTATATATTATCTCTAATATATATTAGTTATATATAAATATACATATATCATAATAATCAGATTAAAAATTTATAATACAGAATACATGATACATGATGTATGATAGATGATATATAATATATACTCTATGTTTAACTAATAAGTATTACATTAATTTCAGCACTTAGTGTTTTGTGGCAAATCACTACATATTTCTAGAAATTCTGAAGAAGCACCCCTTTATACATTTCCATTACTTTAATATCAGCACAAATTCTTTTTATAAATATATGTCAATACACAACAAAAACAATCTCAGTCAAAATATTTAGAACAAGCCTTACACATATATTTATGCCTAGAAGGGCTTGAAGTGATTTAGTTGACAAACTTTATTTCCTGTCATTCCTGATAAATGAAGCATTAATTCCTGCATACAGATAAATACATCAAGTTCTGGCCATCTCTAACATAATCAGACAAGCATATCTGAGGATGTGTGTCTTAGAATCTTAGAAAGACAAACATATTGATCATATGGCAGGAAAATATTGGAGCAAGGAGGAAGCCTGAACTTCTGCAGATGGCAACACATTTGAAGAAATATAAGGAGCTCGTCACCCCCAGCAGTGCATATAAATGGATCCTCAGACAGCTTCACTGTCATCTGTATTTTATGTGCTTAACATGCATGGTAATAAGCAGAGACATTTATGCATGCCCAACTTAATAGGAAATTCTATGCAACGTGAGTGTAAAATTTTGTCCTTAGAAATTTATACATTTAGAAATGGTAATAACGATTTTATGAGTGGTAGAAATACATTATTGATCTTATTTTTCATAAATTTCCATATTCTTTGAATTTTCCCACAAATGTGACTCACTTTAATTAAATTCTTAAGTAATATATTATTACATTTTTCATGATCAAATCTCCTCTTAGTAGACATTTTTATCTTTTAAAGGCTGCTTTGCTTTTTCACCATATTAATGTAAGCTGATAGGAATATTTGAACACAATAGTCTTTTTTCCCCTCTGTGTTTGTAATTTCTTTATTTCCCTTTTATGTAAAATAGATTTTCTTAGATAATACTGTATTCTGATTATGGTTTCCCCACCTTCTACTCCCAGTTCTTCCCCACCACCCCTCCCAATGGGGACCCACTTCCTTTCTGTCATTAGAAAACAATCTGACTTCTAATGAGTAACCCGGATGATAATATAAAAACTTTTAACTTAATGTAATATGATAAAACAAAATTTAGCATAGCATACTTGTACAAAACAAATAAACAGAAGGAAAAGAACTCAAGAGAAGGCCCAAGAATTAAAAAACTCACTTATTCACACACTCAAGAGTCCCATTACAACACTAAGCTTTAAGCCATAATATGTACCTTACCTGTGTATGCTGCTCCAGTCTCTGTGAATTCATATGTGCATTTACCCTGTTGGTTTCCAGAGCTTTGTTTCCCTGGTGTCCTCTTACCCCTCTGCTTCTACCTGCTTTCTGTCTCCTCTTTCCTGAGGTTCCCTGAGACCTAAGGGGATGGACTAGATAGAGACATCCCACTTAGGACTGACTCTCTGCATATTGTCTGGCTCTGGGTCTCTATATTTACCCCTTTCTGCTGCATGAGGAAGGTTCTCCAATTATGACTGGACAAGGAACTAGTCTATGAGTTTAGCAGAATGCCATCAGGGGCCATTTTATTTCAATGAAGCTATTTTCTTAGGTTCATGGTCTATCTAGTCTCAGGCTCTTGGTTATCCAAGCAGCATTGGATATTGGTTCCATGCTATGGTGTGGATCTTCGGTCAAATCAGTTATTGACTGGTTATTCTGACAAGTTTTGTGCCTCCATGGCATATCTTGCAGGCAGAATTCCTTTTTATGTGAAAAGGTTTGTAGCTGGGTTACTGTTTATTTTCTCCTTTAGCAGCATGCAGGGTACCTTCCTGTGTCAATGGTTCTAGCACATAGTACTAAAGAACCTATGTGGTCACGAGCTTGACTTTTTCATGTTCAGTTAGTTGTGCATATGTTATCTTCTGCAATGCGACCTTGTTGTTAGTTTGTGGAGAGCAAACTATAGTCTGGGCAACAACCTGGGTTGTTTGGGGGTTCTTATTGGACCCCTTTGGCCAACAACTCAGTTAATCGTAACCAAGTCTTGGTCCTAGAAGACTGTTTTTGGTGACAAGTAAGGTCCACTTGGGCACCCACCTTCTCCAGATATAAATCTATACACTATGAATACCTATTTTTGATAAACAAACCAGAAATACACACTGAGGAAAAAAAGAAGACACCATCTTCAACAAATCATACTAGTCAAACTGGTTGCCTACCTGTAGAATACAAATAGCTATCAATCTGCACAAAACTTAATGCCAAGTGGATCCAGGATCTCCATGTTAAATATTAAAACCTTCACAATAAACTTTGCCATATTCGCTCAATTTTTATTTTGTAACTCATAACCTTAAGTTGACCTTCCCTGACAAAAACAATTTCTTGCACTTTGTTATGGAGCCCCCTGGACTTTGGAGATTACTCTGCCTCCTTGCCTCTAGACACAGCCTATCAGCCTAAATGTCAGACAGCACTAGTTTGTCTAGATAACCTTTATGTTGTAAATGTTGCAAATGTACCTGTTTGCTGTTTTTTTTTTGTTTTGTTTTGTTTTGTTTTGTTTTGTTTCCATATGAAAACAGGTTCTGGTCACTGTTTAGGGTTTTAGTACTGGATCCTGACTCCTGGATGTGTCCCTGATTAGTAAGTATTTGAATATCCATTCAATAAGCCATCTGACTGAGATTGTTGTCTGAGTGGTTTTTGTGGCTATTCTTGGACCCTGACATTAGCATAATGGTGTTCATTGCTGCTTAATATTTAATTACTACTAAAATATTGAAAGGTTGTAATTCTTATAATGTTTTATTATCTAAAAACATAAATAAACATGGGCAAATAGAGTACAATTTGTGCCCAATGTAACATGTTAATATTATTAAAGTGTAATAATATTGATGTTACATTCATTTTGTTTAAAATTATTTTCAATTTAATTCTGGGGGTCTAATAGTTTTCAATAAAAAGCAGGTCACTATATCTAGAAAGATGAAGCAATGCTTCTTTTAGGGTCTTATCTCATAATGCTGCTTATAAAAGGGACAGAAATGTCTATTTCATAAATGTCTTGCTGTTGCTATAGATGTCAGTTTGGACATTTTATAATGCAATTCACCTAATATTAAGATTATTAAATAGTTAAATTTAAGTGAATAAAATATTTTTCAATAACATAACACATGTAGTTCATACATGCTTTACCGAATGGCCAAAGATATAATGCTTAATCAGCTACAGAATGTTTTATACTGTCATGACAAGTAAGAATATAAAATTCTAATCTATGTGAGATTAATAAGAAACACAGGCAGCACAGCAGTGGTGCTTACTGTACAGCACAGGAACCACAAACTATATGTAAGTTTATTACTTCTCCACTCACATCTCATATAGAAAGTGAAGCAGTACCACACTTGAAACAGACTCAGGGGATTTTTCCTCAAAGGCATTTTTCAGGGTGGCATCCTGAGACTGGAAGGCCACCAGATAATATAATTTTCCCAAATGTTTCTTTTCATTTTGGTTGTTCTATTTTTCCTCTGGGAAAGTGTCCTGAACAGGGGAAGTCTCCCTTAAACAGTGTCTGCCTCACTCAGTACCTAACTTGGCACCTGATGCTGCCCTTGGTTCCCATCCTTTACAATAGGGAGGTTTGTTAATGCTCTAGCTTTCCTGCCTAGTTTCACAGTGTCAGGGTTTCAAAGCCCTGGCTTGAGCAATGGACAGACTGAATAAAACACAGTAGTAGGCTTGCTCTTGAGCATACAATGCCAAGTATTTCCAACACAGAAGCCATTCTTCTCCTTTGCCTTAAGATCGTGCCACTGTATTATTATGTGTCTTCCTTGTTGGCCATTTTTAAAGACTTGACATATATCCTAGTGAGATTGTTCACATAATAAGTCAGAGCATTTTTACCCAATCATGTACATACTAATGTCCTCCGTTGTCCCCCAGGAACCTTCACAGCAGTGATGCCTTTACTCTGTGCTCTTCACAGACAATTTCCTAACTATATGAAAAAGTGTCTTGTAGTCATTTGTTGTGAGAAGACTTACTCCCATCTTGTTGTCTCCTCCCTCTATCTTGGAAATTCATATTTGATATATGAAGTATTAAGTTATTTACAGTGTCCCTCACTTTTTTTTACTTGTGTTTAAGCTGCGGGTTTTTTTTTATTTATTTCGAATACATTTTGTAAGATTGTAATTAAGTATTTGTAGGTACACACACACACACACACACACACACACACACACACATATATATATATATGTGTGTGTGTGTGTGTAACAATAATATAGGAAAAAGGCTATTAATTTGAGGGGATAGGAGAGAGACTAGGAAGGGCTGTAGGGAGGAAAGGGGGATGTGATACAGTTCTATTTTAATTAAAATATATTCTTTTTTTTGTTGAGCTTCACTCAGTCTGTGAGTTGTTTCTGGGGTGTTCAGAGCTTTCTGGAATTAGTATCCCACTATCAGTGATTGCATATTATGTCTGTTCTTTTGTGACTCACTTCTAACCATAAAGTTCAGTCCAAAGGATGATTGTTGTTTAAAATGTTCACCCAAACTGATTCCTTACCCTAGCAATATTCTCAAAGAACTTTGTCTTATGCCTTGATTTTTTTTCCTCTGGAATATAAACTGTATCTTAATTCTTTACCTTTTTGTTTGATGCATATAGCTCAAGGACAAGTAAGTGTTTCACCATCCTTTTCAATCATATGTTAGGTGTCCAACACTGGTTTATAGAAAGAATGAAAGGAATAGATGAAGTTACTGCCAAAGGTCATTTTCCAGTTATGTAGCACTCAAATGCCAACCTGGGAAACTAATACCATAAGAGCTGGGTCTTCTGCATTTTGTTATAGGTAAAGATGGATGATCTGTCCTATGTAAGCAGTAAGGAACACATGTCAAATACTGATCTCCAAATACAGGCAGTACTTCTATGCCAAGGACCAGCCTAGACTTGGAGAAGTGTGCTGATGGGGGATTGTCTGCTCTGCTGAAGACAGATTTGCATATTGATTTCTCTGGAGATCTCCAGACAACACTTCAACACTTTCTCTGTCTCTTTCTCTCTTTCTCCTCTCTCTCTATCTCTCTCTGTCTCTCTCTGTGTCTCTTTCACTTTTCTTTATTCTGCTTGAGACAGTTCTCCAAGCAGTTCTCTCTGATATTATAAAACATTTCTCTGGATAGCTTATTTTTTGTAGGTTATAAGCCCAGTCTTTTACTTATCAATTCAATCATTTACTACTGGTTAGCTTTTGATTATCCTTTGAATCTGCATCCTGTTAAAGCAGCCCCTTAATTCTTAGGAGACATCTAGCACACATTTTCTTTTAACATTGCAAAATAACTCAAGGACTTGCATATCTCTGTTAAGCACAGATAATACACTAGTTGGATGGGATCTTGTCTTGAAATTATCATTTCTACCACATCTGGGCCTAACTCGCTCTGTCCCAGGCAAACCCTGAATTTGGGAATCTGTCTTCTGTTGTAAGCATAAACGTACATGAGTGGGATCTCCTTCAATCACCACTCCCTAAATCTCTTTACCTTTTTTAGCATCTTTCTGACAAGTTGGCACACAGCACAGCTGCTTTTGTTTCTTTAGATTTGTGAATCCCCTCATAACTCATATTGCATTCTTAGTTTTTACATGGCTGAGAAATTCTATATTTTAGAAATCATATATTAAGGGTTCTTTTCCATGATGTTAAGGGGTGTCCCGAAGGTCCCAGCATTAACCATTTTTCCGAGGCTTTACCTACGCCTTCAACTCCCAGACTCCTGTTTATCTCTGATTATCATACAGTCATTAATATTAATATGGAGGATATTTCTGGAAGGAGAAAAGTAAACTGTGTACATTATTATACAAGCAAGTCTCATCATCAACACTTGTGAATGCCCATGTCTACTGGCCCTATAACAAGGGGCAGAACCATGTCATTCTGTCCCTACCAAGGCCATACCAGACTTGGTACATCTAGCATAGGACACCTTCTAATATATTTTCTCACACTATGAAGAAATATATTTCCATGTAAGTTTTTCAAAGAACCCAAACCATTAAAGATAAACAAATACTTATAGAGATATGGATCTACTCTGAGAAATTTTGGCTTAAATTATTACAGAAGTTGAGTGGGCCAAAAACTGATTCTGTGTGCTGTAGATCAGTCAGTGGTATAGTAACCGGCAAGATCAAAGACTATTCAAGACAGTCAGCTGCATAGATGCCACTCCTGGAGAATCAATGGCTTCTTTTCTAGTACAGACCAGAAATGGGGAAGATGGCATGCACGCTGGTGAGAAGGGAGAAAGGGATAGGTTGGAATCTTTTTTCCCCTTTTGCATTTTACTCTAGCCTGGCTCTCAGGGGTTTACAGTATGTCTATCCACATAGCAGGTTGATTTACTTTATTGAGTCCACAGATTCCAGTGTTTATATTGTAGGGAAACATGCATGAACCTTGGAATAGTGCTCAATCAGATTCATAGTTATCTCCTGAACTAGTCAAGTTGACATATAAAGTCAGATACTGTGACCCTAATGGGCTATGTCACAACCGTTAGTAGATCTGGGGGAGGGCGAGCAAAGCTTCTGAGAGTTTATAGAGACTGGTACTTTAGAGAAGGGTTGTGTATAACCTTGCCTCCCTAGAGATTGAAACATCAGCAGGTTTCTTTTTCTGGCACATGAAAGTTGCTTGAAACACAGATTACTTTTCAGTTTGTACCTGGTGTGTGTATGTTTTAAATCTCAAACCAATGAGAGTTTTTTTTTTTTTTTTAATTTTTACTCTTTGAAGGAAATATGACAAATGAATGTGATGTCAGAAACTTGTAATTACAGCAGAGCATGGATAATTATGGAGAACAGATTTTTGACAAAGATTTTTTTTGTAAAAATGCATATGAAGTAATTTAAATCTTTCTAAACAAAAAGTCCCAGGAAAACATCTGCATTTTCTTTCTTTCTTTTTTTAGTTTTTAATATTTTTTACTATTCCAAATATGTTTTAAGAGATGTAGACAAGAACATGAACAGTTTTATAAACTTGAAAGTAATTTATATGACACTTCTTGTTAAATGAATAGAAAGAGACTCATTAAATTGAAGATTAAGTCACAAGAATAAGCATTCAAGGTGACTCACAACCATCTGTAATGGGATCTGATGCCTTCTTCTGGTGTGTTTGAAGACAGTGACAGTGTACTCACATATATAAAATAAATATATTTTAATAGGAATAAAAATAAGCATTCAAGAAAAATAGGATGTTAAGCTACAATATCATGTCATAAAGAGAAGCAAACCAACATGTGAGAAATTCATACAACATTGGTAAAACTTGGCTCAGCACTTCTGGATTTTCTGAAATCGCCACAAAGCAATGGGATTTGCTATATATATCTCAAGATTCTGAAACGTGTTAAGGTTACATGATATAGGAAGGAAAGCCCCATGTCCATGTGAGCATTCTAAAAATGCTTCTTATAATTTTCCTTCTATGCTAAATGCACGGACAGTGGTCGTGGTCATAGCTCAGTGTGGTCACTGCTGCTGTTGGTTGCTGTTCTTTACACATGATTCCCAAGTTCAGCACAAATCAGGCCACCTCCTGGGTTATTCTTGTAGCATTCATTTTGTGACTTAGAGAGAGGTGATAACCCCTTTCTGAAATTAAAACCTATTAAGTTATGATGAGATATAACCAATTTATACACTTTTTATTTGGTCTTATGAACTAAAGTGACAGCTGTTGGTCTGCAAACATGAAACTGAGTCTGCCATGTAGAATAAAAGCATAATAAAGCTCAGATCGAAATCCAGCTTTTAAATCCTGATTTAGTCTCTGTTCTTAGCTTCTAGGCACAATGCTGCATCCTATGAAGAATGGAAGGGGTCTGCCACTTAAAACCAGTGAGTTTAACACATCTGTCAGTTATCACTTACTCTTTTTATTTCCTTTAGCCACACTTGTTTTTGTTGAAATGAATCAGGTTTATATTCACTGGTACATGTCTAGAGAGCAGGTGTTCTATGTCAGTAAGTGCCAAGAAGCAAGCTTTACCAGTCTGCTAATACTTATGCTCTTGAACAACAAGGTTACTAATGGGGACATCTAGTCAAATAGAATTTAACCTCAAATTCTTACTATGTTTTCATACCCTGTCTGTCATATTGTCCTGTCTTATTTTAATTGGAAGTTCATGTTCATAGTCACACTGGGGAGTTCCTGGATAAGAGGTGAAGGATCCTTATGTGTGAACTTCAAACTACTAATTCAGGAAAGTATTTCCCCATCTTTATTTTCTTAGAGGAGCTGGTGGATTGTTCTGTCAGTACATTCTTTCCTCAGAAGTCAGCAATAGGCCTCCCTTCTCTTCGCGGCTCTTGTCTGTGCTTATACAATGCTTGTCACAGATGATGCTGAGTAAGAGTCCCTTCTATTCCTTTTACAGAACAAACCTTCCAGAAAGGCTTGCATTGACAATACAATTGTTGTTTTGTGTTAAGAAGCAGAGTGGCCTTGATCCTTCTTATAAAAAAGCATCAAATATCTTCCTAGGCAGAGATTCAGAATTTCTTCTTCTGTTGCACTAAGCCTATTGCTACATAAGCAGCACAAAAATACCTCTGTCCTGTTTTCTTACACATGCTTGGCCACTGTAGCCTACCTCTCTATCAAGAGTTCAAGGAGAGATGGAGTGAGGACAAATCATCATTTACTGTACACAGTATCCGCTCTTATATTCCTTTGAGGAAAAAAGCTGAGCTTCTTCAAAGTATGTAGGGCACACACTCTTTACTTAGAAAGTTTGTCTATCAATGTGTGGTCCAACATTCTTCTCTCTACTTACAAATCTGTTTACTAGTTGTATTTTGGACCAAATGCACAATTGCGCCTTGTGAAAATAAACCAGCATGTACCATGTTTCTCTTTTATAATGTGGAAAAGTTGATAAAATCAAGACATGCAACTGCTTGCTACAATCTCCATTCATCTGTCTTCATTAACACTGGGGACTGGAAACCTTTGATGTGTTCTTCAGGTTGTCAGGCAACTACGTGTCAGAGCAGAATTCCTGAGCATCCTTCTAACAGGCAAATAACGGCAAGAGAAGTGCATCCTCTTGAGCGATTCTTCATGGCGCAGGTTGAGTAAAGATTATTTAATAATGACAATATTTTCTACAACACAGAGATCACAAAGAGTTTCTAATCTAAAAACGCATTCTTATGCCAAATGCTGACTTGAATCTGAAATACCAATGACATATATTTAGGCACGTTTCCCCTGCTATGAGGCAAAACTCATTACGATGCAATCACTTTAAACGACGGTGCATATGGGTTATTAAGTATCAAACTGTGTGTGTTTATTGCTCATTACTATATTTAGAGGTTTAAATAGCGTTACTGCTTTGAGAGGTAGTTGTTAACTTTCAAATATTTAAAACCAAAACAACTAAACTGTTCATTTATTCCAAGTTCATGGTTTTGTTTAGACAAGAACAAAATGTTTTTCATGTGCAACTTTCTATCCGTAAAGAGAAATTTAGGTACAGAATCTAGAAAAGACATTTTCTAAACTGGAGTTACGAATGAGAGGAAAGATAATATTGATTAAAATGTGGAGGCTCTTACTTGGAACACCCATGCTTCTGAGGGAAAGTTGAATTTGGGTTCACCTTAAGGCTTTCTCCCTGAGTCAGGGACTGCATGGCTGCTAAGAACCAGAACCTTCAAGATAAAATATCTAGATTGCTTTCCTTTCTAGACACCAGAATCTAGTACCAAAGGGGAATATATAATTTAGCATAATTGCTTAATTTTAAATTCAAATTCACAAAAAGTAAGTACGAAAGTCAGGCCCTGTCTAAATCAGCTACAGCTATTGAATTTAGTTGAATACTTTGAGAACTGTATCAAGACATAGAAAAACTCTATATCCCATGATATAACTTATGCTGAAATTATTAGAAGACAGTTTAGTTTAATGAATTTTTTGTTTTTTGTTTGTTTTTTTTTTTTGTCTTGTACCATAGAATTAATATAAGAGATGGTCACTGGACCTCATTACAGCTATATTTCTGAAGATCCTAAGACAAGTTTCTTGCATACATGGAAACAGTGATGGCTGATAATTAACCTTTCTTCTTAGAAACAGTGCTTTTTATAGGCACTTTCATCTGAAATGCCTCTAACAATGGAAGACACAGCTTTGAATAACGAGAAGGTGGCCATGTAAGTTCCCCACTTTCCATACCACCTTTATGTATGCTTCTCCACTTCTGCTTTTCTGTGTTTTTAAAAATGGCGTCTCTTGAATTCTGATTGGCATTCTATGGAGAAAAAGCTCAGGGACCATGAAATTTGTGGAAGTTACTGCAAATACTTTGCTTACAAACTGTTGCTCCTTTAAGCACTTTGCAGTATGGGAGCTTTGTAGTGCATAGAGAGAATATCTTATCAGATAAAAAAGTCTTTGGCTTATAGGAAAGGGTAGAATAGATGGTGGAGGGTGTGGAGGCACAAAGAATTCTGGGGTAACTGAGAAGGAGGATAATGTTTGAAATGTAAATAAATATTTAAAAAAAGAAAAAAAGAAAAAAAATTGAAACACCAGAAAAAAAAATAAAAGAGATAAAAGAATTCTAGGATAGAGCCAGGCTCAGGGAAATTTACCTGGGGAAATTGTGACTAGACAGAAACATGGTACCCAAGCACAGGCAATCAGTCACATGACAGTGTGTAGATTAAATAAAATGTGATAATTAAAATTATGATCTAATAAGGAAAAAATGTCTAGCTTTATGGTCAAGGTATTTTTAAGTATATTTTGAGTCTGAGTTTTATTTCTGGGAGCATGGGGCTGGGAGGCATAAGCAGACCTGACTTCTATACTACTGACCGGCTGTGTTGAATACATTAGTGGGTCGTCCCTAACAGTGATGGTTGAAGTTTAACAGTTTGTTTTTTGATACCAGGATTTCCACTATGTGAGGCAAGTACTCTTCCACTGAGCAATTACTCTTCCACAGTCCTTGGAAACTACATTTGAGCATTCACCAAAAGTTAGGGCGAATTATTTTTGATAGTCTAATAGATACTTGCTAACTTTCTTGACCTGTCCTTTCAACCATTTGAATAAACTCATTTAACAAGGTTACCAGTTGGATGGGCTCCTCCTTTTCAAGCGTGAACTGTAGGTGAGGTTTATTCAATTTTATTTCTATATGCAATTGCTTTTTACATCCAGAAGCTTTAGAGAATGCATTTGTTACTGAGGGCACCATTTTCTGACAGCTGCAATCTTCCCTGGTGCCAGGATTTTGATATATAAACTCTTTAGAAAAAGTAGTATTTTTGCTTCTGTAAGACCTTGATGTTTCAAATCCATTAAAAATAATGATGATTTCTTTGAAACTAGTTAGCAGCAACCTAGGGAATTCTTCATGTTCATTTCATTGTATCTCATTTCATGGTTCAATTATAATTAAGTACCTAAGCAAAGGTACTTTATGACTTCATGAAAGGTCTTGCATGAACTTGTACTCACCCGGTACTGGGTTCTTGAATGTAAAATACTCATTTCAGAATCAACTCGAGACTCAGATTCAGTCTTTGAAAGGACGACCGTATGTTAGGGAACATTTAAACTATTTTACTACAAAGCAATATTAAAAGCTTGCAACATTTAAAATCATGGGCAAAGAGTGTTTATTCATGAGTTGGTGGGAAGTACATGGGTAATGAGACTGACACTGTAAACCTTAAATTTCATTCTTATAAAACTATGCAGAATTTGAATTTGTGTATAGCATTTGCATGAATATATGCTACATATGCTTGAATATGGGCTGCATATGAATGGATATATGCATGTATTTGCAATTTCTTAGCCTTTTAATCAATACAGACTACTTTCATTTCCTAGTAAATAGTAGTAAATTTAGAATACATACTTAACCCTATTAGAAACAACTAAAAATCAATACATAGAAGTTTATGGTTATAAAATACAAAAAGGAATAATGTAGAATAATAAATAGTATTTGATTAAGTACATAAAATGAGAATTATTTTATGAAACATATAAGATAAAAAATGAAAATTTGGGAAATAGTTAAAAAATTATAACAAATGATAACACCAAAAATAAACTTAGTAATAAAATATGTCTAGACTCTCCATAGGAAAATGAACAGCTAATTAAAAGCACATGTTGCTTTGGTCTACATATCTTAGACAAGTATGATTTAAAACCACAAGAATGAACAGGAAAGTCAAAAGTAATTTTTTTTATTTTCTGGGGGATTTTTATTTTATTTTAAAGATAAGAGTCCTTAATTTTGTATGTTTTTAAATTGAAGCACATTATTTTAAAAAAACAAAGATAAATGTACAGATTTTAAGCATTTTTGCATAAAAGTATATGAATACATTTTTTGTCAGTACTTGGTTTTTTTAAAGGTTTGATAGTGTGCACTAAGATCTTACTAGTTACAATGAGCATAAAGTACATGTAAAACAAGATATAACCTGGAATTAGTCAAAGTTTTCTTGGTGTGTAGAGATTAAACATAATGGACTCACAGACTATATGAAGTTCAAGAAAATAAAAGTAATTTATTTTAATAACTACAACAACACATTTTAAATACCTAGAAATAGGTTTAATCAAAGAGGTAAGTGGCTATTACAAAAAAAATTTTTAAAAAATTAAGAAATAAATCAAGAAAAGGAAAGATATCCTATATTCTATGTTCATGGATTGGAGAATTAATACCACTAAATACCCCAACTACCCAATGTATTACAGAGATCTAATGTGATTCCTATCAACCACTGTTGATATTCTTTTCAGAACTAGATAACAAAATTTATTTAGAATCATATAAAATACAAACCTCCGACCTGCTTTTAGCAATAAAGAAGAAAGCATGAAGTATTACAATATGTGCCCTCACACAGTCTAACAAACTGAATCATTAGAACACTGCAGTCTTCTATTTATGTGGTCCTATATAACAAAGAATGTCTGCAATTAAACCTTCATATCTTCTTCAACTAATTGATTTCTGACAAAGATAGTAAAACTTAGTCTAGAAGGAAGGACAGACTTTCAGTGAATGATGCCAGGAAAATCACATCACATGTCGAAGTGTTACTGTTAACACTTGGTTCTCCCTGGCTGCAAACATTAATTCAAGCTGGTGTTGTAGCTCAGTGGTAGATAGAGCACATGGCTAACAAGCACCAAGTCCTGAGGTCATTCTTTAGCACAAATGAAAACTCAAAAAGAATTAAATACTTAAATGGATAGCAATCAAGGAAGGACTGAAGAACATGAAGGAAGCCCTTCAGAGCATTGTAACACACACAGATTTTAAATCAGCTTCCCAAAGCAGAAGAAACAAAGCAATCTTAAGGAAACAGGTGAATGCAAAGCTGAAAATCCTCTGCACAGGAAAGGATGCTACAGGTCAATGGGCAAGTACAGGAGAGAGTATTTTTAAACGGTATGTTTTATAAATGGTGGACTGTCAGAATATACTAGGAATTCCAAAACATAGCTTAAAAAAGAACAATCAAAGATATCTCTAAGAGAAGACACAATGGCAGCACATAGGGACAGGAGATAAACAATACTACTGATCACCAAAGACATTCAAATGAACAACAGTGAGGTTTCACCTCTTCCCAGTGAAAAATGCAAAGTATCAACAAGACAAAATATAACGAGTATTAGTGGGGTTATAGAGAAGAAGTAACTTTTATACACTGTATATAGGAATAAAAATTTGCTGCTTTTTTTTTTTGAAATAGTATAAGTCTTAGTTTTTGTTTTACTCATTAAATGCAAAAACTACTTTACCATCACATAAGACACTCCTGGGTATGTTTCCAAAGTAAATGAATTCAAAATATCAAAAGACATCTAAACTCATGTTTATTGCAGCACTATTCAAAATGGCTAAGAAAGGGAAACAATTTAAATGCTGATCAACGGACTAATGAATAAGGAAAATGTGCATACACAGATTAAATGCTATTCAGCAGTAAATGGGAGTAAAATGCTATCATTTGCAATAACTTAGATGGAACTGAAGACCATCACTTAAATGAAATAAGCCAAGCACAGAAATCTACATAATTGTACTTCAACTAGATGGAGGTGAGATTATTGTTGTTTTTCTATTAATTCAAGAGTTAAAAGACAGGAAGGAAGTCTAGAGAAAAGTTAAGCAAGGTTTGTGTTTTTGTGGTTGTTACATTTTGATTTTTGTTTGTTTGTCTGTCTTCTCATATTGCACAGACTCCTTACATAGAAGTGCCCCAGGTTTTCAATACGGAATCTAAGGAACCCAGGTGGATTTGTTTTTAAAAATTTAATTCTTTCATCCATCACTTTCTTTTATCTTATAAATAATGCCATTTAACCTACTAGTTCACTCAACTAGGTTTGGACATAGCTGTTTCTTTGTCATCCGTGCCTTATCTACAATGGCTAGGTGCTTGATTACATCTACCCAAGAAAACACATAAACCATAGTGTGTGAGGCTGAAACAGGAGTAGACAAACCAAAGATGAGCCAGTGCTATGGCATGCAGTTGAAGCTCTTCAGAGTCATTAAAGAGCATTTGGAGACTATCTCAGTGTGAGTACCTTTTCCTATATGGTGTGGGAGGTAGTGCAGGACTGGTAGTTGTGTGCTCCCTGAGATGAATAACAAGCCACCAAAGCCCAGGTATCTGAGGATGGAGCATTCTTGGGAGCAAACACAGAATATCTGTGTTCATGTATGTAGTGTAGGTCACAGTGCCTCTCTGATAAATGGAGCTACACACTAGACTATACGGATGTCATCCCAACCATTAATGGATTAGAAAGCATTAAATCCATGCAGTTAGCATATATGTGAAAGCAGATTGTAGTGTCAGGTTAATGGACATTTTGTAGTCATGCATTATTGACACTAAGGTTCAGTTTGAGTCTTGGGAGTAAGGAGTAAGCTTATCTACATAAGTTTGGACTATGATAAAAACAAAACTAAAAGAAACATACGGGTGCCAGTATTTCAACAGCCTCTGCTTTGCCAGGGAATGTGTAAAGGGAGAAGATCAAAGGTCAGTGCTTTTTTTTTTTTTTTTTTTTTTTTTTTTTTTTTTGTCTCACATATTTTTACAGCTAGCTGGAGCAATGGAAAGAAAGTACAAATTAGACCAGATCTAAACAACCCTGTGCTGGCATCTAAGAACAAAAAGTCTAAAGGGGAAATAGAAAGGGAAGACAGAAGAGGTAAATGGGATAGTGAGGGAGCCCTCCAGTCTGGCTTTTCATACAGGGCAAGAGGGACCCAGTGATTCAGATGCCTACAGGGGTCCTCAGAGTGACCTTGCAGATGACACTATGGCATGGCCAGCATCTGGAACAATTACATTGGGAAAGGCCTTTAAATAAGTAAAAAAAGGCCTCTTACATCCTGGCTCTTAGGGCTCTAGGACATGCCAGCAGATGACCATGGGGTGTGTAAGCTGAGACAGTGAGTAATATAACTACTTTGAACAAAGTCGACATAGCCTGAGGCAAATGAGAAATCAGGCCCCCAAATGACTGGCTTCAAAGAGCAATTAAGGTTATCTTTCAGGAGCCCATATTACCATGAATATGAGAAACTATAAGGCAATAGAGGAAGGGCAGTTATTTGAAAGGAGACCTGGGAATGAGAAAGGGAGTATTTAAATACCCACTTCACTAAGTTGACTAGAACTGTATTTATGGAAACTTAGGAAAAACCTTTATTTATCAGAAGCCTTGAGATTTTTTGAGGCTTTAGCAACTTTGCTGAGGCACATGTAGGTCATGGACTTCATGGTAATGGCAAAGCTCCGGGAAATCTGAATGACTTTAACCTAGGTTTATATGAGAGAAAATGCAATCAAAGGGAAACAATAAAGAGATAAGTTCTCAAGAGGAACTATCTAGGTAACTTGAAGGCAAATGTTATAACATTCATGCTGTACAGGAGCCTGTAGAGGAACCAGATCTTGTAATCTTCTGGAAGACTCAAAACCTGAGCAAGAACTCATGGAAGAAAAGATTACCATCCTGAGTGGAGTAACCCAGTCACAAAAGAACACTCATGGTATGTACTCACTTATAAGTGGATACTAGCCCAAAAAGCTTGGAATACCCAAGAAACCATCTCCAGAACTTATGAAGCTCAAAGAGAAGAAAGGCCAGAAAGTGGATGACTCAGTATTTCTTAAAAGAAAGAACCTAATGTTCATTGGACGAAATAAAGGGACAAATAGAGGATTAGAGATTGGAGAAAAGATCATCCAGAAATTGCCTCACCTGGGGATACACCCCATAAGCTCTGAATAAACCCAAGCACAATTGCTGATGCCAAGGAGTGATTACTGCCAAGAACATGATGCCTCCTCAGAGGCTCTGCCAGAGCCATACTGATATGGTGGAGAATACTTGAAACTAACCATCATCTGAACATGAGGACCCCAATGAAGGAGCTAGAGAAAGGACTGAATGAGCTGAAATTGTCTGCAACCCCATGGGAAGAGCAAAATTATCAACTATCCAAACCTACCACAGCTCCCAAGGACTAAAACACCATCCAATGAGTTCGAAAGACAAAAACCCATGGCCCGAGATACATATGAAGCAGAGGACAGCTTTTTCTGACATCAATGAAGGAGAGACCTTTGGTCCAAGTTAGCGGTGCTATTTAGAGATGCAATAGTGTCTTTAGAAGATGCAGCCTTGCTAGAGGAAATAGGTAGAGGCATGTTTTGAGACATCATAGTCTTGACCCACCTTGGGTTTTCTCCTTTGAATTGAAAGAAATGTGAGCTTCTAGCTCATGCTTCCTTGTATTATGAATTATCACTGTGTACATGTAAAATAAAATAAGCCCTTTATACTTTTAGTTGATTAGAGTATTATATCACATCTAAAGGAAAACGATAAACTGTTAGTGTGGATATAAACAAGTGAATGTGTCTACAGAGGCCATAGTCATCGGATCCCTCAGAAGTGATATTGCTTGTGGTTTTGGGCCAACCAATGTCATTACTGGGAAATGAACTTAGGTCATTTGACCCTCAAGAGCAGGATGTGCTCTTAAGTCTTAAGCTATCTCTTTAGTGGTGTACCCCATGTTGTGATGATACAACACAAAGGAGCACTGATATATCACAGTTGATTGTATTCATAACACAATAGGAATAGGTAGTGGAAAGCTGTGGTGTTAACATGGAGTTGTTATGTCACTAAGAAGAATTATGTTGCCAAAATGGTTCATTGTGATGTCACAATAGAACATTGTAAAGACAAAATGGAACATTATGATGGCCAAATGGAATATTACAAAGGGATATTATGTCAAATGCAAACTTGTGATAAAAAGAATGGGGTATATTGTGTTGTGAATTGGAATATTGTGATGCAACAGAGCTATGAAAGTATAATGCTCTTAATGTCATTGCATGATGGGCTCTTTGTACAAACTGAGTAGTGTTTCAGTAAAATGGGTCATTGTGATGGCATAAAGGAGCATTATGAAAGTACAATGGAAACTTATAATGAAATGTGCAGTACAAGGCTGTCACAGTGGAGCGTAGTTATGTGAGAGTGAGCATTGTGATACATTGGAGCACTGTTTGCATATTGCAGCATGTGGTGACACAATGTGGCATTGTGAATGCAAGAATGCAGAGCTGACCATGTTTTGTTGTGATAGAGCTCCAATGGCCCAATTCAGCTAGGTATTGACTCAGTGGAGCCTCTTGATTTTATATGAAGATTGTAATGATACAATTGAGTTATTGTATCACAATATACCAATGTTAGTGCACATTAGAATACTATGGTCTAAATATTCATCATTGTGATAGAAGGTGGAGCTTTTAGTGGAACAATGAATACTTGTGATGGCACAATACAGTCGTGATTCTAAAGGCAAGATTGTGTTATTAAACGATATATTGTGATGTCCCACTGGAAAACTGTGTTGTCACATGAAGCATTATGAAAACTCAGTGTAGCATTGTTACAGATAGAGAACCTTCTGATGTTGAGGTGGAGTATTCTGCTGCTACAATGAAACAATAACAGTGAAGCATTGTTCCTTCTCAATGGAGTCTTATGATGCCACATGGAGTGCTGTGATGGAACAGTGCGGCATGGTGAATGAAAACTTGAATATTTTAATGTCACTATGGAGGTGAAACGTGTTAGAGCTGCAATCATATTGTAGAGAGACTCATAATGGCTGAAGATTATGAGATTAAGTATAGTTCGTTGTGACAAAGTGGACTGATGCTAACCATAGATGGAAAAAAAATAAAAATTATTTTGTATCCTAAAAGTCATGGAATCTCACAGAAAAGTAGGACAGGGGAATATAAGAGTCAGAGGAGGAATGGGGTGCTGTGTAGATATTTCTTTTTAACTGCAACCATCCTTTGTAGAGGAAGCTTCCTTAAGGTTCAAGTTTATATAAGATATAACTCTTATATCAGGGGAATACATACCATTATATCATTATATATATATATATATGTGTGTGTGTGTGTGTGTGTGTGTGTGTGTGTGTGTGTGTGTGTGTGTTTCCGTTTGACATAACACATATAAGGTATATGTGTGTGTATGTGTGTCTATCTCAAGATTCAAGAACTTAATAACTGTGTATGTGAATTTATCAGGAATAAATAAAATAGAATATTAATGGAGGTATTAAAATTTATAAGTCTCAAAACCCCTCTGCAATATTATAAATCAGTAACAATTGCTGAAGAAAAGAGACCCCCTTAGCTGTAGATCCATCTTCATTTTGTATAGTGGACTGGAGGTATGTAGCCATTCTGAATCACTACTTGAACTAAGATGGGCTTTATGCCTTTGAGCCAACTATGTATATGGTGCAGTAACGATAAATGTCCCTCATAGGTTCTCACCACAACACCTTTCATCTATCTGGTAGTATAAGCCCAAATAAACTCATTCTTTAATCAGTCTCCTTGATCATGGTGTTTTATCACAGCAGAGTGATGTAACTGATATAGAAGCTAGTGCCAGAGGAGAGGATGTTTCTGTGAAGAACTTGATCATGTTGTGTAGGGGGATATTCCCTGATTGATTGATTGGCTAAATAAACATGGCAGAAGTTAATCGTTGAGTGGAGATATGGAGGTGAGTTTTCCTGGTCCCAGAGAGGAAAAGCAGGACACACAATAGACGGAGGACATTTCTATCCAGTGTAGGAGAAGCTAGCTCAAGTTAGATCTGGTAGCATCCTCCACCACTGGAAGGATTCTAACATAGATTAGTTGATGAGTTTAGGTCAATAGGTTATGAGCCCAGCGGTTGTGACATCTGGCTGATTTTAAATATTAAGATTGATTGGTGTTTTCTGTTCCTGACAATTTAGGTGGGCAAGGATTGAGCAGAGAATGGGAGAGCCAACTGTGCAGCTGAGTGAGACTGGGGTACACATTGGTGGCTTGGGGGAGCTAACCTCAAGAAATTGAAAGAGCTTCTGTAGAGCTCTTGAAAGCAAGCCATTAAAAAAATTACAGGCAACATTGTTGCCTTCTGGAGAAATGTGGAAGATTTTGGACCTATGATCCATAAATGCAGAAGAGTGTTGAAAGCTGAGCTTACTTAAATGGTTCTAGTAGAAACTTGGAAGAAAATAGTTCTGAAAGCAGTATGGACTGTGGTTTTAGAGAGTGTTTGATTCAGACTGGTTATGGCAAAGAATCCCAAAATGAAGGACCTAAGATGCCATTCATGATTCATTAACAGTCTAGCTTAGGTTGCATTGCAGTTCAAAAGATGTTGGAGATGCTAATGCCATGAGACATTGACTAAGGAGACCTGCCTGCAGGAAATGAAAACAGGAAGGTGTATGTTACAGATAACAAAACCCTAAGGGTGGGGCCATCTAAGCCCTTCAACATCAGACAGAAATCAGACTTGGTGTTTGTACTGCTGTCTTTTAGTCTTCTTAAGAACAAATATCTCATCACTATGTCCCCAGTCCGGGTTTTTGAATGGCAATGTATATTTTGTTCCATCACCTGCTGGAAAAATGTAATTTGATATTTTATTTTTTTACAGGAGGTTGCTATTAAAAGATTTCCTTTAGTCTCAATAGAGACATTGGACTTTGAAAGAGTTTTGAAACTGTAAAATATTATGAAGACTTGTGAATCTGAAGAGAATGCATGTGTATTATGAAATGGCCCCAAGGCCTGTGTGGAGGTAAGAGTGAATGTTTTAGTTTAATGATAAATATTGCCATAGGTTCTGGAAGTTGTACACTGGGTTCCCAGTTGGTAGTGCTATTATCGAAGGCTTATGTGGTTTAGCCTTGCTAGAGGAAGTGTGTCACCAGGGGCAGGCTTTGATAGTTTGAAGTCACAGAAAACTTTCTGTTCACTCTTTCTGCCTTGGGCTTGCCTTTAAGAATGTAAGCTTTCAGCCTGTCTCCTCTTATCATGCATGCTGCTGGCTTCCATGCTTTCCGACCATGATGGATGCTTATCTCTCTGAAACTGTAAGGACAATTAACCTCTTTCTTCAATAGGTTGCTTTGGTCATGGTGCTTTATCACAGTAACAGAAAAGTAAGTAATGCAATGATTTTGTAAGTAACCCCTCACCTATCCCCCTCTAAGTAACATCAATAAACTTATAGACTAGACTTAGGTGAAATTGTTTCTTTGGTCCGCTGTTAGTGGCATATGTGGAGTAACCTTTACATTTTCCTAGGAAACTTCAGCCATTACAAAGGAGACAAATATTGACAGATATAGACACTGATAATTGTTTTTCTTTCTGAATAGAGCATTCCAATACAAAAATCTAAGCCCTATTTGATTGTACATATCTGAACCTCTGGAATGGTAACACTCAAGGAAGAACAAAGGCAGCCTATGGCTAGGAACTTCAAATATGCAACAACTGCAAAGGCATGTAATGCAGGCTTTCAGATCCTGGAGCAGTCCAATGCTTTCATTTTTAAGTGGTCACACGATTTCTATAATTACCAGGTTTCCTGAAAGTGCATACTCAAATGGTGGATTTTATTGTCTATAAATAAATTTGATTAATTCTTTGAGATTTAACATTTCAAGTCATTGGGAAATGCATAGAATTTATCATCCATATTTCAGGACCTGTGCTGCGTCACCACTGAAGCCTTGTCTCTTTGTCTCAATTTTGATGTGCTGAGAACAATTGGAATCCAATGAATGTCTGAGTTAACCAGTAGAATGCTCTTCTTCTCCAGCTTTTAAAAGGTGAACAGATGGTACCCATCTCTCGTTGATGGAGAGTCAGGGTAATTCTGCTCCAATTTTAAAGCAGTTAATTTTAAGCAGCTTTTGTGAGAAAGAAAGAAGGAACTCTATGATAGAGAATTGTATTTTCTTGCTTTTGCTTCCCATTTACGGATTTCCTTTTCTATAACTTTTTAAGTTTCCCAAGACTTCTTTGGAATTTTTAAGGTTTGCATGGAAAATTTTGCAGGCAGAGGGGAAAAAATTAGCACGTTTCAGACATCTGCCATCTATACTGCATTGTGCAAAGTGTTAGTCGAATGTGAACTAACGTCAGGCAGATAGGCAAAAAAAAAAAAAAAAAAAAAAAAAAAAAAAAAAAAAAAAAAAATTTCTTAAGGCACTTGAAATTAAAGTTACAACTAAAGGTAGCTTTTAACACGAATTTTATAACAAAAGCTCATTTTTAGAAAAACATATTCAGAGATTTCTTTTTTAAAAAAAGCCTTCTGAGCTCTAACATGCTCTGTGCTTTTTTCATGAACTCTTTTTCTTCCACCCAACCTTAGACTCTGCTCTAAGCTCATTACCTCCTAACATGCTTTTGCTCGTGACTTGCTCCTTTCTCTGGGATTCATATTTGTTGGAAGGTGAATGAACTAGAAGATTATCGCGCACAGAAAATCATTCACCATGTCCTTGGTATGACTGAGGGGAAGTGATTAGCTTGTGCAAGGACAATTCACACAGGTGGTTATGGGCACAGGCATACGAGGGCACAGCTTGTCTTTCCTATGTTTCTTCAGAAAAATGCCTATGTGATAAGAAATACCACTAAGGTTAGAGGTTCATCTTCTATTATTTGGATCTTAAAATCTTACAAACTTGAAAATGCCCGATTGATTTAAACGGGGCCAGCCTACAAATGTGTTTCATTTGGTTGGAATAATGTTAGCTAGCACCCAATTCTCTGTCAGTGCTTAGAAATTTTGAGATAGTTTTAAAAACTATATTTTCATTTGTCTGTTTTTTTGTAATGTGCATTATCAACTCAGGCTTGAAAACAATGCCCCTTTTGGATGTGCAGACAGTCAATGCCTTCCCAGCCTTAAGGTTCTTTTCAGAGACTCTATCCTAAGAATGAGAACCATTAGAGTCTTCAGGTGTTCAGTTTTACCATCTCTATAACAATGCAGCTCCACCTGTAAACAGAGTCCTTACCAGGCTGTGCTGCCAGAGGTGGAGGAGTATTTGGGACACAGACCTTTAACACTTCAATCAGATCCTACTTAAGACTCAGCTACAGAACTACAAAGATCACTAGTGTACTCAGGTACTTACAACAGCTGAAAGCCACACAGACTCTACCCTGTTTTACTATGGGGCACAAATGTCTGTCTATGGCACAGTAGTTTTAGCGTTCTTTCTGGGGCAGTGGCCTGATGCTAAGGTTTTTGTCCAAGGTTGAGAAATAGGTAGTGAAGTTGGTCCTTATACTTTCCAAGTTTATGCTAAGTTGAGTCAAGTTTGAGACTCTTAGTTTAAAAGACCTGACTATCTTAGAAACCACAGAGTCAGGAGCAAGGGAAGGGGGTGAGTTGTTTCTCACCTACCTGACTTCAAGTAGGAACTTGAAAGACAGCAACTAGAGACTGCCTTGAAGGTAAACAGGCTTTGGCCTGATTCTTGATATGGTCCGAAGGCTCTGCACATGACCTTTGCCTTGATATAAGACTTCTATATTTTTCTTGGTCCCTTGTCATATCTGATACTAGCCTCTAAAATAAATCCCCTGTGTTGACTTCTATGCTTTGACCCTCAGTGGGCAGAACACTGTTTCCTATCTTGTGACTATAGTTAGAGAAGGACTAGAGAGCCTTTTTGTTTCTACCCCTACTCAGTCTTTAGGTATTGGCTAATTAGTAAGAGGTGGAAGGGTGGTAGGGGCTTGCTCAACACTGGGTTACACTATTATGAGCTTGTTACTAGATTTTTAAGTTTAAGGCCTGGAATAGTCTTCTTTGCTGAGCAGGAGGCATCTCTATGCTGAGCAGATTTGAGTTATGGAGATACAGAGAAGTCATGCAAGTATTTTTGAAATAAGAAAAATAGACCCTGTGTCCTCTCACCTCATTTTCTTTCCTCCTGTCCTGGTCATCTGATGCATGAACAGCTGTTCAACATGGTCTGCCTATGGAAATGGTATAGTGGATTCCTACTTAGACACCATCTTACCTTCTGACAGCCTTTCTATTATTCTGTTGTTAACAAAGACACCGTATTTAAACAAAAACTGAAAATATAAGCATTTAGTGAAAGTAAACAAAATGCTTGCATATTTTTTCATGGTATAAAAAATCCTTAATATTAAAACTAAATTCACTAGTCATTTAATAAGGCCTGGTTAATCAGAGTTTATTGATTTGTCTTGTGATCCTTTGAATGCTATTCATCTTTACCAAATACCATGAAAACCAACATATATTTTTTGGTTTCACAATGGCATTTCTGTTCAACCAACTATGTCATATACTTTGACTACATTAATTCTCTATTGACATGTCCTCTCCTCTTTCTCTGCTTCCTAGTCCAATTCCTCCTCCAAAACAATCCTACCTCTCTTTTATGTTACAAATGTGTGTAATGTGTGTACATTTATAGTCTCAAATATGAAAGAAAATGTGTAATGATGTCATCGTTTTGCTTTGGCTTGTTTTACTTAATCTACAGTTATTTTTTCTTTCAAATGACATACTTTTATTAATTTTTATGGTTTGCTAATAAAATCTCATTAGGTATATAAACTTGTTTTTCTATTGTGGTTTTATTTGTTGAATGACATATAGGCTTGGCTATTGTGAATTATCTCTTTTTCCTCTCTCTGTCCTTGTTTTTTTGTTCAATTGTTATTTCTTTCTAGGAATCTGAACCACTGCTGTTGAAGTGCTAGATGACTCTGTGCTTTCCTCCTGGAGTCTTTTCTAGACAAATCTTTTTCTTTTCTAGCTCCTTTCCGCTTTCTCATATAGCAGCTCCTTTACTCATCTCTGTGCTTTTAAATTGTTTTGAAAACATCTTGAGAAAGTACAAAATGAAAAATCTCAAAGTTTAAAAATTGCTATTTCTGAACTTAGAAACAAGAAATTTTAGTGGTAAATCCCAAACTTTTACAAGTGTGTATTTTTTATTTGATGCACCTTAACATGTTGAGACTAAGCATTCAACTGTATGAATAAAACAGTTGCTTCCGATAATTGCATTTAGAATCAAAGATTATAAATTACGTCTGGTCATAAATATCAAATCCATAATCAGTAATAAAGCTGTATTCCTTAATTACTTTGCTTTTACCATCTGCCAAGAATACATTAAAGAATGTAGTAAACAAAAAGAGTGAGCTGTAAACCCTGACTGGAATTCTAGTGAAACACCCCCCAGGAGTTCTTTCTTCCAGTAAATGACACATTACCACATTGTAAGATTGGAGGGAAGCCGAAATAAAGGTAACTGTCAAGAAAGATTGAGAGGCAAATGCAAGATGGGTACTGGGCAAACTGTTTTTAAGATGCCTTAAATTTAACTCTTGGTTGGATTTCAGTACAGCATTCAGTACAGCACTTTCAGTACATAATTACGTGTGTATAAAATGACATTTTTTCATGATAACTTGTTAGATTTTGAAATGTAAGTAGCTTTATGCAATCAAAGCAAGGTATAAAACTCTGGGCAAAATTTCAAAGCATTAAGTGGTGGGTTTGAAAATCTGATGGATTTGTACTTGGAAATTGTTTTCTCTGCTTGGCCAGCACACTGTTTTCTATCAGTTTGAAGCACATGGAACATTAAAGTTGGAAGGATCTTGGAAATCATCTAATCCATGGATTCATTATACAGACGAGTGAATTAAAATAAAGATTATGAAAAGTGTAAAGATGAATACAGGGCCTGACTCCGATGATTCAATTGTTTCATATTATTGAATCTGTTAAAGGATGAGCCTACGCCGAGGAAGATAATAAACTAGCCAACCGACGAGCAAACAAACACCCTACTGATAAGAGATAGGACTGAATTTAAAAAAGGGGAAAACATAATACAGGCCGCATTCATTCAAATGAAAATCATGTGAGCCATGACAGAGGGCACAATGACTTCAGAATGCTGCCAAGACTGAAAGGAAGTTGGCAACACTTGAAAAATAAATTAAAAAAAAAATCATTTAGGCTGACTTCTGAAGGATAGTTTTAATTGTGTTGGGTAGTATGGTTATTAGCATTAAATATCAGAATTTTATTAATAAAAATTTCAATAATGGCTTTTAAGAAAATTTGATGTATGTACTGTGAATAATTATGCCAGCATATTGGGAAATTTTAATTTTAAAAATGCCATATTTTGAATATTGTAGCCTCATTTCAAAGAGTAGAAATAGGCAATATTTTTAGATCAAGTTAGAATAATTATCACCATAAGAATGTCAACAGATTTTTTTATTAGCAAAGCTTCATATTCTAATATTTGTTTTAGTGTGACATTTTATTATTAGTCTTTGCTTGTTAAAATATTCAGGTTGAACTGGAAGGAGGAGTCAGTGAGCAATGGGATGGTTGCAGAAACATTTGGGTCTTAGTTTGGATCCCAGTATGTATGTAAGAGCAGAGGTATGCTTCTGAAAATCTAGCTGAGGTGTGGTGAAGGGGAAGAGGAAGGGGTCAGGGAGGAGGGGAGTCTAGGATCTCACTGTTTCTTAGTCCAGTTAAGATAGGAAACCACAAGCTTAGTGAGAAACCTTAAATCAAGGAATGAAGGGAAATGTGATGGGAAAGAAGCCTGATATTAGTTAGTGCACCTGCAAACTCAAGTGCAAGGCATGCACACAACCCCACAACACTAAAAAAGAAAAACCAGATAATGTGGGTCAAATATCATAAAAAGCATTACACGTTAACACCAGGAAGATGAAAATGACAAGGTGAGACATGAATGAATGAAATGCGCACAGTGCTAAAATAAAGAAAAATCAGATTATAAGGTGCAAATACATATTTTATAAATTAAGAAGTAAAAAGAAAATCCACCATAGTAGTTATAGTTCAGGATACAGGAAAACACTGTGTGATCTATAATAGGCATGATTTTGGTCTTTTATCAATGATTTCATTGAGTTTGTAGGAAGCAACACCAAAATAAATAATGGTTGTTAGGAGATAGAAGTAGCAGAGAAATGACCAAACTTCATTAAACCAGGCATTTCAATACTCATCAGAGATGAGCAGAGTAGCCCTTGAGAGAACACACAAAGGTGACACCATCAAATCAGGGCTTCTCTAATATCTCATAGAAACTGGTTACTGAAGGTGAGAGTGCGGTGGACTTCCCTACTGACCTTCCTCTTTCTTCCACATGGCAGGTATCCTTATGTTATATTATGAGATAAGAATTAGTAATGCCCATTGGAATATCCTTTTGGGTGTTCTCAAGCGCACTTTTTTTTTTTTTAACACTTCCAACTGCTTGTGGAAGCAGCGCTTGAGAATTTATCTGTACAAAATTCACTACACCTAGAGGAGGACCAGATGCAGTTTCAGCATTTGACCACATAACAAGGCTGCAGTGTATCTGGACGTTAGCAGAAAGCATGAATTTCAGGTGCATTCCAGGGTGAATCCTATCTAGTCACAGTTTACCTTTGTGATAATAGGCGTACAACTTTAAACATCTGAGACTCAGCTTCTGGTCTCTGCCTTAAAAAGAACTGAAACAATGCATCAAATGAAAAGCACATACATTAGCTCATTTTTTAAATGCCTCGGCTACTCAAAGGCTGTGTAGTTCTCCCCACCCCCCAACCCTCTGAGGCTGAATGGCATTTATTTTTTATATTGGCGTAATAGCCAGACTTTTACCCATGAGGAGAGTTTAAAACATGATACATTTTTGGGTAACTTGCGAAATATCAATGTACAGCTCTCAAACAGTGGGCATCCATGATAGGGCCCATTCTACCCTATCTGAGCTTAATTATCCACCAAGAATGCTGGAGTCAAAATGTTAACTGGGCAAAATAATTATACAGGAAAACATGGAGTGACAGTAAAATGTTATAAAGACCATGGGTATAAGGTGCATGATGGGTCTTCTGTGATTATTTATGCTAATCTTCCTCTGGCTAGCGTAGTCTTTTCTCTGATACTCAGTCAACCAGGTCTCAAGGGAGGGGGTGAGAATTGAAAAGTAAACAAAACAACCTAAACAGAACTAAAATAGAAAACTATAACAATGACACCAGCCACTACAGAGGCTGAAGCAGCTTTATTTTTTTTTTCCTAGCCCGCTTTTACATCATTCAAGGTACATCCAAACATAAGCTCAGTTCTTAGATCAAAGACAAACTAATCAAGTGAAGTAAACAAGGAGATCACACAAGATAATAATCAAGCAAAGTAGTAAGTAAAGAGATTAAACAAGGAAGTAATTAAGCAAAACAGTAAACAAAGCCCCATGGTCACTGATTCTAATATTCTTATCTGAGTCTACTTTCTTGTCTGAGCTCAGTGACAAAGGCCAAATTCCTAGAAGCAGCACCAAAAGCTCTCAGTACAACACCTTCTAAAATCTACTTTTAACTTTGCTGCCCTGTTACCTTCTGTAATACCCACTGGTCTTTACTGCCCAAGACACTTCAGGGGCCACATTCCCTTTCCTCCTGTTTCAGATGATCTTCTCTCTGTAGATCTGAATCTCTTCCATCTCTCTCTCATTCCATCATGTCAATCCTCTATCTTCTTTCCCCCTGACTCCTAGCCAGTGCAATCTAAGAGTCCTGCCTTATCTCCCTTTGGCCCAGCCATTGGCCAATGGCATCTTTATTGATTGATCAAAAACTGATTGGGGAAAAGGACCTTTAGTGTTTGGACACACAGATTCCAAATTGAATCAAAGCATTAGAACCAATCTCCAACAGACATGTATTGATTTCTGATGGTTGGACACCAAAGAAAGAAAAAGCTGTTATGAAAGAGGCATCAAACTGGAAATTCTTCCTTCTTCCCATTCTCTAAGTAAATACTACAAAAGAGATCTAGGAAACATGAGTTCAGTGGATAGTCTAAACTAAAATGCTCATACTTGAGAATGTATGCCAGCCAGCTCAGTGAGGATCTAAAAAGGCCTATAGTATAAGAGGGTCTAATTTTTTTCTAAGGATTACAGTTTATTGGTAAGGAGGATTGAAAGCCATTTTGTCTAGGGCCATAATATTTCACTGATATATACCAGGTTTGTAAGAAAGATAGAATAACTTAATGGCATAGTGTGTGTGGATAATGTTGATACCAACATTTATGAATGTTAGCTGAGTTTCTTTCTGCTTTATTTTAATCAAGAAAATGTCAGGATGTGAATGTGTGAACACACGTGAAATTAGAATGGAGTCTGATATTCATGGACAAACACACCAGAAAAACAGCATCAGAGAAGGCTAAAGTCTAGATGTGGACACAGCTGGATTCCAGTCTATGACTTTCCATTTAGGGTGATATCTGTCCAATGATTTAAGAGTTTTGGCCACACTGTCTTGCCTGTAAAGTGAGGCTACAGCATGAATCACAAATTGTGAGACCCGTGTAATGTAGTAAGCAGAGATTTTAACATGAACTCAGTGTTGAAGTCGGCTCCTTTAACAAATCATCACTAAATAAATAAGGAAGAGGACAGAGGTAAGCACTGTTATATCCTGCTGTTTAGCACCTTTTCGTGGGTTTTAGAATCACATTCATTTGCAAAGGAATTTTATAGTAGGTAAAACAATTTTTTTCCAAGCTGAAATGCCAAATATACTCTGAAATTAAGACTTATTTCTGTACTAGGGCCAAAGAGTTCTAAAGTATCCTTAAAATGTATGACTAAAGATACTATGTTAACGGTAGACAAAAGTTTCTCTTTTAAACATATTTTGTTTACATTTCAGTACATTTGCTCTCTGCCTTCATATTTCAGGCAGAGACTCTTGAATATAAATAACTTTTGTGTGATTTTTTTTTTTTACATTGTTTAAAGACTTTGGCCCAAAGAATATCCTCAAGTTTCACACAGATATAAGACACTATAAAATTTAACATGATAAAATATTTCTGCTTTAAAATTTATCATAGACAAAGCAATAAATAAATATGAAGTTGGTCTCAGGCACATAGGACACACTATTTCTTCTATTCCATATTGTAACCTGACTCTTAAGTATTATCTACTAGGAGGTCATGGGAAACAGTACTCAGAATGTCTGTTGGGCTGGGTACCTAAGTACCCAACCTAACAAGTAGCAGAATTGTGTGTTCTTAACAAAAACTCCTTTGCCAGATATTTGATTGTTTGTAGGAAAATGTAGACACACAATAAACATTTTTCTTTGCCAGGCTATGCTGGGAATGCTCTCCAGGTCTAAGTCTTCAAACACCAAAGGATGGCTAGTCTCACACTGTGCCTTCCTAAGGATGCTCACTCCTAAGTAGTCTCAGCTCTCTTGTGTTAGGATATTATTCTTATTCACTTTACATCCCACTCACACTCCCCACTCCCAGTCATATCCTCCCACAACCCTGTGTCTCATTGATTTTCCCCTTCTCATCTGAGCCAGTGGGGGTGCCCCTGTGTATTCCCCCCACTCTGGTACTTCAAGTCTCTGTGAGCTAGGCACATATGAGGCTAGACAAGACAGTCTACTATAGGGTTATAGGGGTCCCTTGTCTGCCCAGCCACAGGGCTCAGCAGCTTGGGGAGCTGGGCCATGGGAGTTGACCATGCTTACCGTACTCCATTGCTGGGCAGGTGCTGGGCAGGTGCTGGGCAATAAAGAAGCTTCAAGACACTGCTCCAGGGGTAGGGAAGCACAGTCTGAGGCACTGAACAGCTGGAGCTGGCTTGGGGGTCCCCGAACCTGCAACAAGGTCAGGGTCATCTGACTCTCAGGCTCATGGACACCCAGGCACCACTGGATGCCCTGCAAGAACTAAGAATGGAGTGGAGCCCATGGGCTGGATCTAGCCTGAGGGCCAACTGAAGTAAAATGGAGCTCTGGCTGGTCCTGAGGAGAGAGTCCTCGGTTTGATTGCTTCAGGTTCAGGCTTTATTGGTGTCATCTGTGGCTGGGAGCACAGAGAGGCCTTCTACAGGAGATTAGATGGTAGATTTTTAGGAGAAGGCCTTCTCCATGGCTCCCCACAGTGGATCCTGATGAAAAGAGACAGTCCATAATTTTAACGCGTTTATTGTCATGGCAGAAAGTGGATGAGTAAACCCATTCCCTACTTCTCAGGGTGGGCCTGAGATTGAATACCTTTAGTAGGAAGGAGTATCTGGGAAGAAAAGCTTATTGGCTAAGACCTCCAGGCCTTTAGATATCTCATTAAAATGGAGATCTGTCTTGAGCCTATGTGACCAGAGGTCATGTTCTCTACATGTGAAGGGGCTTAGGACATTGTTATCACATAATTGATGGCCACAAATCTATGAGTGGCTGTTGCTAGTTACAGCAGCCTGGTGTCTATGAATCAGAGCACCTAGTGTCCCTTCAGGGTTTCTAGGGCTTTAAACCTTAGCTCAACCATGGATTACCTTTCATAATCTTCACCTAGAAAAACAAATACTATATAAAGGCAAGAGCTATTGGAATTACCTTAGGTTCAGTTGTTTGGTGCCCACATGAAGACCAAGCTACACTTCTGCTACATATGGGCAAAGAGGTGTGGGTCCAGCCTAAGTATGTGTTTTGGGTTGGGGGTTCAGACTTTCGGATCCATAAGGGTCTGTTGGCCTCCTGTGGAGTTCCTGTCATCCTATGAGCTGGCAATTCTTCCTCCTATTTTTGTATCAGAGTTCCCAACGCTAGGTATTGTTTTGCTGTGGGTATCTTTATCTGTCTGAGTCAGCTGCTGGGTGAAGCCACTCAGAGGACAATATGCTCCTGTCTACAAGAATAACAGAATATCATTAATAGGGTCAAGGAAGAGCTCTGACAGCTGATAAACACCTTCAGCGAAGTGGCCAGATACAAAGTTAAGTCAGAGAAATCAGTAGTCCTCCTTTATGCAAATGACAAATGGAAAAAGATATTAGAAAAACAATACCCATTACGATAGCCACAAATAATATAAAAAATCTTGGTGTAACTCTAACCAAGCAAGTGTAATATCTGTATGACAAGAACTTCAAGTCCATGAAGAAATAAATTGAAGAAGATCTCAGAAGATGGAAAGATCTCCCATGCTCATGGATAAGTAGAATTAACATAGTGAAAATGGCCATCTTACCAAAAGCAATGTACAGATTCAATGCAATCCTGATCAAAATTCCAAAATATTTTCAAGTATAACTTAAAAGAGAAAATTTCAACTTCATATTGAAAAGCAAAAACCCAGGATAGCCAAAACAATTCTGAACATCCCTGACATCAAGCTGTACTATATAGCAATAGTGATAAAAGTTACATGGTATTAATACAGAAAGAGACAGATTGATCTATGGAATTGAATTGAATACCCTGAAATAGACCCATAAATCTACAGACCCATGGGTACTTGATTTTTGATAATGAACCCAAAACAACATAATAGAAAAAAGAAAGCATCTTCAACAAATTGTGTTGGTCTAATTGGTTGTATATATGTAGAACAATGAAAATAGATCTACATTTATCACCCTGCACAAAACTCAAGTCCAAGTGGACCAAGGATTTCCACATAAAAGCAGATACACTAAATTTCATAAAAAAGAAAGTGGGAAATAACCTTGAATGCACTGGTACAGAAAACAGTTTTCTGAACAGAACAGCAATGCCTCAGCCTCTAGGATAAACAACTGATAAACAGGATCTCATGAACCTGCAAAGCTTTATTGAGGCAAAGGACATTGTCAATAGGGAAAAACTGCAGCCTGAAATAAGGAAAGGATCTTCACCAACCCTATATTTGACAGAGAGATTTTTTTTTTCTTTTGCAAAGTTTATATGTAGATTAAATTGAAGAAAATGAAAAAAAAATCTGTAACAATGATTTATTCCAGCAAAGGTAATTAAGTGGCCAAAGACAGAAAATTTAATTAAAAAATTTACTTTAATATTTATTTACCCTTTGTTATCCATTAACTTCTACCATGAGGGTATGTGTTATTTTTCTGAGATAAATTGTTATTTACTTGTATTTTGTTAAGAGATTATTTTTCAGATTTTCTACTTATTTTTTTTACAACCTCTCCAATAATAATTTTTCTGGTATTTTACTTACGATCTTACTCCTAGAATTGGCTTTCGCTTTAAAACTTGCCAGGTAATTTGTGCCTATTGTTAAAAGTCCCAGATATATTTCATTTTCTCCTTTATAAATTACTTTGTAAGCCACATATTTAGGAATTAATTTCCTCTATCTCCAAAACCAAATTATATTCTTTTTATTTACGTTTCTTAACCCCTTGACACTCCTTAAACCACTTTCATGTGTGGCACCTCATTGGGCTTTGTGACATCTAGTGGGCTTTTGAAAACTTGGTGCTCACGGCTTTTTCTGAACTTACCTGAATTTGTTGCAGGTGCTCATTTGAGGCAGGCTGGGGTCACTCAAGGGACCTGATGTATCAGCTTCTTCATGCTCATACTATATTTCTTCTCTATCAGGCAGAACCTGTTACTCCAGGCCAACATTTTAACTCTCAGTGTTTCGAACTACATTCCCAGGGATTTCAGCAGATTCTTCTAGACTATGCAGGTACCAAACATGCATAAGTGCATGGACATACATGCAGACAAAATCTCCATACACAATAAGTAAAAATAATTAATGGAAAATTAGAAAGATTTTTAGTGCAAGTTCAATGTGTATCTTTCATTGGATATGTCAGACCTAGTCATTTTATTTGTCCTAAGACACAAACTAAGCTTGTTTCTTACTTGTTTTTTTTTTTTTTTTAAGACAGTGAAATCTGTTATTGAGATGGATACAACTTAGTGTTAGTGTATGCAGAGAAGCTATTAAATGTATGGAATTGTAATATGTTCTAGTGAGAATATTTTTATTAAGGGAAACACATATTTGCTTTCATCACAAAATTTCTAGTGGGAATCATGCCATTGAGAAATAAATTATACCATGTTTTCTTAATGGGAAGAGGTTGGACTACACAGTCCTACGAAATACATCTTCTGAAATTTTCTATTAATGGTACCCTCATAACATTAATGAGCTTACATATGTGCATATATATGTATATATATATATATATATATATGATTTTTTGTAAACCACTCAAGAATTAATAAATATTTCTCTAATTATGCAATCATGCAGAAAAATTGAGGGCTCTCTGGATATTTTAAAAAATTGAAAACAAATTTAGTGATCAATAAAACCTATTATCTAAAGAAAATTAGAATTAGCAATAGATAGTTACTGTCGTAGGGTTACTTCTATTGTGTTGAAACACCATGGTGAAAGGCCAGTTTGAGGAGGAAACACCAATGTCAAAATTAAGTTGAGGAGGAGAGGGCTTATTTGGCTTATACTTCCACATCATGGTCCATCACTGAAGAAAGTCCACACAGAAACAACAGGATGGAAACTTAGGGTTAGAAACTTATGAAGAGCTCAAAGAGGAGTGCTGCATAATGGATGTTTAGACCCTTTCATTAAGAAATTGCCCTAGAGGCTTGCTTACAACCTGGTCTTATGGAAGCACTCTCTTAATTTATGCTTCCTCTTCTCTGATGACTGTAGCTTATGTCAAGGTGACATAGGACTACCCAGCACAGTTACCTAATACAGTGTGAATAATTTGATACATAAATCACAATTCTGTAAACATATTGCCACTAAATTTTCTTACATAATAATACAGCCTTTAAAAAATTAGGGCAATTCACTGTTACAAATAAGAAAGTTATAGCAGGCAAATAGAGAAGTCAAAAGAATGAGACCACCACCTGGAAAGATGTTGTTAGAACTAGTAAGTATCCAGACATTTAAAAACTATAGCTCTCTGACATCATATAGTCTTGCCTGTAAAAATGCAGCTGAGACTTTATAATTGTTGACAATAAGTCTTGATGTACAAGTTAGATCATTCTTTCTCCCAGTACCATGCTCCCAGAAATAAGATTCAGACTCAAAATATATTTAAAAATACATTGGCCATATAGCTAAGTTCTTTTCTAACTAGATTATAAACCAAATAACCCATTAATTTTAATATACATTATACCATATGGCTGGTAACCCGTATTCCTGCACCAGGCATTTTCCCTAAGTCATTAATGCAACCTGGTTGTTCCACCTTCTATTTTCTGCCGGAGATATAGGACATAAATTTTATGATTGACAGGTGCCACATCTATACAAGTCATTTTTATACACTTTGTTTCTTAGAATTTTATAGGCTGGGAAGTCTAAAATCCAGACACTAGTATATTAAGTTTCTTACATAGTCTTATGTGTCTCTGATTCCAATATGGTACACCATGGCTGGAGTATCACATGGAATAAAAGATGTAAAATCCAGGTGACTTTCTGAAAACACTCATATAAAAACCTTGATTTTATTTTCTTATTCCTAAGGCTTGAGAACTCATGGCCTAAACAATTTAGAGACTACTTAATAACAGCATAAACTTTGTGCCTTAGGTTCCAACATGTGATAATTTAAGAAATGCCCGCATCCAGTCCATAATTTCTCTAAGGTCAATGCTGGGCGATTGTTTTCAACAGAATTTGTAAGATGTACAATTCTAATGTACTGAAACCTGTAACCAACATCATTTGTAAACACAGACATCTAATTTTTCTATAATCTTTAAGATTGACAAATATAAATATCAGAGCAGAGAAGAAAATATATTTTTGAGAGATTCTAATGAAAGTCAGAAAACAAATGCCTTCCTATTGAAACTAAACTACGTATGCCATGCAAGTCATACTCCTTATTGGCAGAAGAGAGTTTCTTCTGAAAGTGAGAAATAAAGAAAAATTACATAGAGTACTAACTAAATCAGTTACCTAAAGAGATGGCTCCAGTGGTTGAGAGCACATGTTTTACTTCTAGGGGACCTCGGTTCACTCTCAGCACTCTTAGAGTGGTTCATGACTGTCTGTAAAACCTGTAGCTAGGCACACATGTAAGGCACATATGTACCAAATAAAAACATTAAAACCATTTAAATTAGACCAGCAACTGTGGGACTGTGGGCAGTAAAATGTACCCTGATTCCCTGTCAAGATAAGTTGAAACCACAGGGACGCTAAGGGATAGTAGGAAGCTTCCTAGTCTCCCCCGGATATCAGGCCAATCTCACGTAGCTACAGCCCTGCACAACCTCCTGTAGAGAGGTTTGAGTTGCATAGGTCACACCCCAAGTCCTTCATCCACAGGTGAGGATGTAACTACATGTCATGTAGACTCAAGACAGATCAGTCACATAGGACCACACCCCCAAATATGTAGATGAGGTATTTCCAAGCTCTCAGGCCAAGCCAAAAGGAAGTACCTGTTACCAGACTCTAAACCATCCCAAAATCATATATAAGAAGCCTATCTAAAGGATTAAATGTGTGAAGGAACTCTTCCATTGTCTGAAAGATTCTGCCATAAGAGCTGTAACATTCCCTCTTGGGAAGAGATCTACTCTCCGGGAATCACTGCCAGAAAGAAGCTCCCCTGCACCCCTCATTGGCTAACCAGGTTCCTGCTGGCTCAGCCCAGCCTGAGCAACCTCCAGCAGTGGTGGAAACAGAGGTGGAGCAGCATCAGCAGGGGAGGTGGCAGAAGCAGTTTGCCCTCTGCTCGAGTCCTCTTCTCTTTGCCTCAACCAGTCATGTACCTCGCTGGACCAGGGAACTCCATGTGAGGCTTCGGCACACAGGCCCACAAGGAACTATACCTCAACATAAAATAGTATTTCAGAGAAACAGGAAGGTGAGTGCTTGTTGAGTAAACTCAACAATAATGAAATAGAACTTATGTAACGATAACAATGATGATGATGATGATAATAATACAGTAATATGAAAATGACCAAATTAAGATTCTATAAAAAGACAGAAAAAATAAAATGTAATAGATGGGATCAATAGTTGACTGATAAAAGTATGAATAAAAAAATAGAAAATATATATTTCCTAAAGTTACTTCTTAGAGGTATGGAGACCGAAATATAAAAAGCAAATAGAGAGAAATAAAGTGAGAATAAGTCTTAAATATTGGCAAGCTATAAATAATGGAAATGAAGATGATAGAAAACAAACTTCAGAGCATAGCATATTGAGATATCAACCACTCATTTCCTAAGTTGAAGAAACATCAATATTCTCTCTCATTCAAAGTGCTCCAAAAGATCTGTTAATTTTATGTTTTATTCACAAAATACGAAGTGAAAATTGTGTATTTTAACTCGTAATTATTTCCATAGAGTGTTTAAAACCCTTGTAATTTCCCAAACTATAGAGATGAGAGGAATATCTTTGTTAATTAAACTAAGTGTCTTTCAACCTCATTTGATTTTGTGTTAATGACATGAGTCTAGGACACCTGAGATGGCCTCAGAATGTGTTCTTTACCAGAGGAATCAGTCATTTGCATCAAGTGGGGAACTCTCACTCCCATCTACTCTGTTCCACAATAGGTGTGGGATTGTTTCTTTACCAATGGTCAATGATATGATGATGATGATGATGATGATGATGATGATGATGATGATGATGATGATGATATCCATGTCTACATGATTTCCCCAAAGTTCTAAACAACATGATTAACACACAGAGCTTTGTGTTTTTTAATAGCTTTGCATGTTGATAAGATATTTCATCTCTAACTCAGTGAGAGGAAAACTTTCTGCATTATGTTAATCAGAG
Source organism: Micromys minutus (assembly GCF_963924665.1). Taxonomy (NCBI): domain Eukaryota; kingdom Metazoa; phylum Chordata; class Mammalia; order Rodentia; family Muridae; genus Micromys; species Micromys minutus. The sequence goes on along the minus strand of NC_137960.1, from coordinate 35,037,362 downwards.
TTTGCTAGAGGAATAGATTATATATATATATATATATATATATATATATATATATATATATATACATAACATTTTACATATAGATACACACACACGTTTTGTGAGATAGCTGTGGTTCAGCTAATCACACAGTATTGAACTATTAATGAAATGTCCAAGAATCCAGAATTCATTCAGTTCATGAGTATAGATGTCTCAGCAGATCTTTAGAGTGTGCCAGAATTCCAAAGAAGTATGTTCTAGTGCCAGTTATGTAATGAACTTACTAGGAAGAACTAGATAGATAGAGCAAGCAGGCAAAGAGAGAAAGCTTCCTTTTTTGATGCCCCTTATATAGGCTTCCAGCAGAAGGAGTGGCCCGGATTAAAGGCACATCTTCCTACAAGATATAGATATACAGTGAGTCCTACTCCTTTAAAGTATTTTATTAAGAAAAGAAGTCTCTCACAGATGTGCCCAGAGGCTCAGGTGTATGTACACCACAGTGCGTGTACACTTATGTGCAGTGTTTGCCCATTGCAAAATAAGACATCAGATTTCCTGGGGCTGAAATTACAGATGTTTTAGAGCAGTTGAATGCCAACACTGGGAACTGAACCCAGTTGAACCAAGAACAGTATTTTCCAGACACAGCTGAGCCATCTCTTAAGCCCCACAGAGCTTTTGATAATCAGATGACACTAATATAAGCTAATTCTCTGTACTTTTGAAGGGATGACAACATAGATGATATGAGTCTAAGCATTTACCTTGGTGTTGGCTTGGCAAGGGTTTGGTGACAGTCTGTGTTCACTGGGAATAGAGTCATTGTGGGTGCAGAGGGAAAATTCCTGTTAGAATTTACCTTGAGTTCTAGTGAATGGATTTTCCAATTCAGGGTCCAATTTTTAACACTTGTGGATTTGGGAGTCACACTGTAGTCCTGTCAGTTACACTGTATCATAGGAATTACACTGTACCAATCACTCTGTACCACAGGAAACCACAGGGTATCACTTGGAATTATATTGTATCATTGGTAGTCAGCTATATTACTGAGACTCACACTGTATCCAGGGAGTCACAATGTATCACTAAGAGTCAGATTGAATCACTGGAAATAATACTGTATTACTGGAAGTCAGTCACACTGTATCACTGGGAATTTTACAGAATCATTGAGAGTCTGAACCCCTTGTACAGTTCTTTCTTCTAAGGGATTTTAAAAGAGATTTTGTCTTTCTAAAAAACATCATAAATGTCTGACCAGTTTTCATTCTGTATCTGATCAGAGGCACAGTGAGAGAGACACTTATATCATGAACTTTGGAAAGGAGACATTCATAACATTTCAGGTGGGATCAGTTATAGCGGTGGGTGTCAGAGATCCTGCCAGCCTGCTGAGTCTGAAGTAATTGTTGCTTGCCTCAGGCTTCCCTAGTTCCTTGGGTGATAGATATTGACAGGGAGAATGAGGCTTGTAAAGAATTTTCCTTGCTGATTTATAGACATCCCAAATGGCGCCTGTGTGCTTCTGTGTGTGCTTCAGGGACATGATATATTTCCACGTTACAGTCTGCTTACTTTGTGCTCACAATTGTGCCACTTTCTCTCCAAAGATCAATGCATCTGTGGAGTAAGAGAAGACCGTGGCTGGGCTCTGAGGAGGCTGTTCATGAACAATCCCTCAGAGTGACGGCCGAGCATAAATGGATGCTTCCAGGGGTCTGTGAATGAGCAGTGTCTATGAGGACTTGTACCTCTTGAGTCTGCATTAAGTTATACTTCAGAGTAATGACCCAGGGACTGACATAGGCTACTCTTCTCTGACAGAATAGCAGCTTTCTTCAATCCCGGTCTAACCAACACCACCCTTTACTAAGAGTTTAGCAGAAAGCCTCATTAGTGGTCATTGGACATTTACCTAAAACTGAGACAAGAAAAAGATGTGAATTGGAGTTAGTTCAAATGGGGCATAGATATTTTTTTTTTTTTTGTCTGAGTGAGATCAAGCTTTTAGAATGAAAAGATGTAAGGATAAAGGAGAAAAAGTCACACTAGTAGTGCACGTAGTGTTTAGTTATTAGAACAAACAGGCTTTTAAAACTCTTGACAATAAGTACTAAAACATTGACCAAATAAGGCAAGGTTAGGTAACTATTCTATTTTTTATAGACTGTTCAAGGGAAAATATTAGAACACTCTTAGCACTGCTGACCCCCTGTCCTTATAATGGGATTACAGAGCAGAAGATGTGATGCTCTAGCTTGAGAAGTTTAGTCTATTTAATAAACAAGGCTAAACAGTATCATTTGCTTCACAGTTTTGGCTATAACTTTATAAATTTTCTCATTTAATATAGAAATCTTTCAGGGATTTTTTTACTCCTTCTTATTTTCAAACATCCTGAAATTATGTAGGGCAAAGGCACATGTGTCAATTAAAAAGTCTGCCACTAGATACTAAAGCATTACATTACTTGTTAGCATTTCTGTCTTTGAGTCTAGTAAGCATTTGTTCCCAGCCTTAGTAAAAGGGACCCTTGTGGATACAGGCTTTTGAAATATACCAGAGCTAAAAATTCCACTCATAAGAATAACCTTAAGCTCAGTCACTGCCATCTAGCTCCCAGGCACACCTTGTACTCTGGGCTCTCCCTTGAAGAACTCGGTATTATGCTGAGCCATCACTGAAACAACAGAAACCTGCAGTCAATTTCTCATGAGGATTTGAAATGTTAACCCAAAAATTAATTAGTAGTTCAATTCAATTCAATATTCACAGTTGTGTGTCTCTCAGAAAATTCGAGGTATTAGGTATCTCCCTCCATTACTTATGCAGATATTTCTATTCTCTACTAAAGTATTGTCAGAATCATGAAGCTATGCTGAGGTCACAGGGAAGGGCAGGATGAACAGTATGGATGTCTCTGTCTTGCCTTATGCTAAAACAAAATGGCACTGCATTAATAAAAAGGTACATCAATGTAGCTTTTCTGTTTTTACTTGAAAGTCTAGAGATAGTTGACCTACTTTGATTTTCTGTGTCCTTTTATATAGCATTGAGTAGTAAATATGTATCTTGTCTTGTTATTGGTATTGTGTTTGCACTTCTTTATGTTCTTCTCAAGGCTCAAGAAGCTCCCTTGGCATCTGCAATATGTCTGGGTTTGCTGTCTGTGTATGGAAGCAGGGTTAAGGGGAATGGAATAGATGGTTTCTGGAGGGAAAACCAGGAAAGGGGATAACTTTGAACTGTAAATAAATAATATTTACAAAAAGAAGAAGCTTCTTTGTGTCCTTTGTGCCTTTTTCTTGTTATCTCAGACCTTGGGAGCTAATGAGGAAACATACATTTGGTTGCCTAAGGAAGAAGAAAAGAGCAAAGCAAGTATAAGATTTTATGGGTAGATGTAATAAAGGATGAAATATCTAAAAAAAAAAAGACTGAGACTAAAATAAAGGTAAAAATAGCAAGTGCTGTGTTTCTGGGGAGAAACAGGTCCTAAATTGACTACTAGATAGGGAATTCTCTTTACACGGACATACCTAATTGTAATTATCAAGCCTGGAGGCTCTAGGTTTGCTCCCTCCCAGGAGAAGTTTAGCTTAGATGAGAGGCATCCATAAAAAGAGATGAGAGACATACACAGGAGATAAGCACAGTCTGAAGATCATAAAAGGCTGTTCAGACTAAAAGATTGGCATTTACAATCTTGAAAAAAATCTCAGTGATGGTTGAAAACTAATATCCTAATGCCATATCTAACAGGTGGAATGAAATACATGGAACATTTTTAAAAATAATTTGAGTTTTTTTTTTTTTTTTTTTTTTTTTTTGTTTCCTGGCATAATACATTAAGATCATATTTGCTACTACAAAAAGTAAACTTTTTCCTAGGGTGGTTTACAAGGGAGATAATAGTCTTCACTAAATCTTGATGAATGAATAGAATTTTAATATAGCGGTTTCTAAGAAGAAGAATTATTCTGAGGAAAGGCTCTCATGGCATATTTCAGTACTTTGCAAAACAGTAGGCAATTCAAAGCATCCCTATAGCTTTCAATGTAAGGTGAAAATATGATCACAACTTCTTCACCTTCCCCTCCTCCCCCTAACACCCCCATCTCTTACCACTTATAATAATGGCTTCTTTTTCTTTAATAATTAATATTCTACTTGTAAACACATATATAAATACTGTTGCTTATATGCGATTTCAGGGCTGGGCATCAACTACTGATAAACAATCAGGAGACTTATTGTCTCTGGTGAAGACTAATCCTCCAGCTCTCAGCAGTGATTAGTTTCCGGTAGTTCTTTGTCTAACAATGAGACCCTGTTAGACATGTTTGCATGTTCATGAGAGTTGTCATGATTTAAGTCTCATTTATGTCACCATAGAATTGAGATTCCAGCCCTGTCATTTTTAGGAGACACAACAACCCTAAAGTACACCTCAAAGCTCTTTTGCTGAGGACCCAGAGCCTTAGATGAAAAAATTGGACTGGGTACCACATAGTTATTTGTTTTCTACATTTTGATTGGATGACATTTTCTGTAATGGTCTCTGTCTCTTGCATAGAAAGGTTCCTTGAATGAGGGAAGAGACATATATTTATCGGTGGAAATGAGGATAAGGATTTAGAATGTAATCAGGTATCATGATTTGGAAAAGTGGTGGTTAGAGGTTCTTGAGATCCATGACTTTACTAACCCCGTGTAGTTTCCTAGATTTCCAGTACTGAGCATCATTTTTCACCTTTTCAGTATGGCTTGTGTACTGGCTGGTTTTGTGTTAACGTGACACAAGCTGGAGTTATCACTGAGAAAGGAGCCTTCCTTGAGAAAATTCCTCCATGAGATCCAGCTGTAAGGCATTTTCTCAACTAGTGATCAGGATGGGGAGGGCCAAGCCCATTGTGAGTATTACCATCCCTGGGCTGGGAGACCTGGGTTCTATAAGAAAGCAAGCTGAGCAAGCCAGGGGAAGCAAGTCAGAAGCAACATTCCTCTATGGTCTCTGCATCAGCTCTTTCCTCCTGATCTTCTTGAGTTCCAGTGCTGACTTCCTTTGGTGATAAACAGCATTTTGGAAGTGTAAGCTGAATAAACCCTTTCCTCCCTAACTTGCCTCTAGGTCATGATGTTTCGTGCAGGAATAGAAACCCTGATTAAGACACCATGAATTTAATTATGCAGTGCATGCTTTTAGACAGTGGCCCCAAATCACTGTAGAAGCAGAGATGGAAGCTCAGACACTGATTGAATGAAGCTGGAGTAGTCCAGACTAAAGAAGAGCTAGAGTACAGAAAAGAGACTAGGCACAGAGACAGGATTGCACCCACAAATCTTTTTAGTAAATCTACTAAGCAGCTTATCTGTAGTCTATTTATAGGCACTAGGAACTCAACTAGACCAAGAAAAGAGGAAAAGAAAATATTAACACAGGATTCTCCCTAATAGTGTCTCATCTCAGCATTTATCACTGTGCCCTGATAGGTCCACCATGATGTAGATGCTCTGTGGATGATTTCTGAAACTACAGTTTGCATATCTGTAACCTGAGGTGTCACATAGGAATATGAAAAATGTGACACTGACTATTGAAGCCTGCATTTTTCACACACACACACACACACACACACACACACACACACACACACACATACATTTAGACTTTGGCCAAGGAAAAAAGTAGTCTAAATGCAGATCTTCAGATTTTTCCCTCTCTCTCCATTCCTCCTGTGGTAGGATGAACATGTTTGGCCCAAGGAATGGCCTTGTTGGACAAAGTATGCCATTGTGGGTGTGGGCTTTGAGACTCTTCTCCCAGCTGTGTGGAAGAGTAGTCTTCTTCCTCCTTCCTTTAGATGAAAATGTATCAGGTCTTCTACCACAATGCCTCCGTGTATACTGCCATGTTTCTCATCATAATGATAATGAACTGAACTTATATGCCCGCCATAATTGAATATTGTCCTTTTTAGGAGTTGCCTTGCTCACAGTGTTTTATAATAGCAATGGAAACCCTAACTAAGACTCCAAATACAATTCCCTAGTTTCATTCAGCGAGTTGTAATAGCCCCCTGCTGTAGCATCCTTGTTTCCCTGCCTCTGTCTCCAGTAGATTCCACACATTTCATCCAACCTTCTCTTCCATTCACTTTATCTTAGTCCCCAACATTACAAGGCATTTCCTGGGAATCCACTGCAGTAGAAGCAAGAAGGTCAAAAAACAGGTGGGTGAGCTTCAGATTTTCATTTTCACCCTTCCTTTCCAAATTCAATCTTTCCATTTTATACCGAGCTCTTTAGCAGACTACCTTTTGTGGCCTCTCCTCTAACTCTCTGCCCCCAGGGAACTAATATCAGATGGAACAATCTTCTTTTCTCCCTCCTCAGCCCTTTGGTCATCCTCCTACTTATTCCATTCCTGTGTTAGCTCCCAATACCTAGAAATGTGTTTCATCTGGAATGACAATAGCCACGCCTTAAAACATTCCAGAGGAATTTTTCATTAGGCAACAAATAGTCACTGTACCCTCTTAAAATAAGAGAGAACAACAAAAAAGGCAAGGAACTGAACATCCACCCAGTAAAACAAAACCAGATATTAGCACATAGAATCAGAATCATCCTTAACCCAGATATTTAGATACCAGAAAGAAAATACAATCATGAATGGTTATGAAAATAGACATCTCCTAGAGCCCAACAACCCATAGCTGGCCCTGAGTATTACAACATAGCTAAATCACACTTAAAAGACATTAGAATAGTGCTTATCAGTTTTATAAGGATCATCAAAGAAGAAATAAGTATTTTCCTTAAAGAAATCTATAAATGGAAATGAATAAAACAGTTCAAGTTTGAAACACACAGGCACGTATGCAACATGCATGTACGCAAACTGTCTTAGTTTGGGTTTTATTGTTGGGAAGAAAAAATAAGATCATGGCAACTTTTATAAAGGAAAATGATTAATTGGCTTAGCTTACATTTTAGATGTCTAGTCCATTGTCATTATGGTGGGAAGCATGATGGAAGACAGGCAGACATGGGCTAGAGAAAGAGCTGAAAGTTCTTCATCTTTATTTGAAGGTAGCATAAGAGGACTGTCTCAGAATGGACCTAGCTTGAGAATACATGACTTCAAAACCCACCTCTACAGTGACACACTTTCTCCACTAATGCCACAGCTACTCCTACAAGGCCACATCTCCTAATTATGCCACTCTCTATGGCCAAGCATTCAAACACTTGAGTCTTTGGGAGCCATTTCTATAAAATCACCACCATTCACTTGCGTCCACATGTACACACACACACACACACACACACACACACACACACACACACACACACATAACAAAGTAGTGGAAATCAACAAAAATTTTTCATAGATAACTTTCAACATCAATGGTCTCATCTTGTCAATAAAACAACTCAGTCTAACAGATGCAAAGTCAGGATCTATTCTTCTGATGCATACAAAAAACACACTTTAACATCAAAAATAGATATGAACTAGGAGTAAAGGGATAGAAAAAAGATATTCTAAGCAAATAGACATAAAAACCGAGCAGATCTAATAAAACAGACTTCAAAACAAAACTAAACAGAAGAAGTAGAGAGGAATACAATATACTCATCATAGGGATATGGAAATAGTGACACTGACTATTGAAGCCTGCATGTTTCTCCCATACCGCCCTCACTCCTAGACTCCATCCAAGGAAGTAAGGAAGCTAAATGCAAATCTGAAAATTGTTCCCTTGCCCTTCTCTCATCCTGTGGTGGTTTGAATATGCTTGACCCAGGGAGTGACACTATCAGGAGTTGTGGCCTTGCTGAATGAAGTGTGTCACTGTGGGTATGGGATCTGAATGTCTTCTGTGTGGAAGAGTAGTCTTCTTTCTTCTTCCTCTGGATGAAGATGTAGAACTCCTAGGTGCTGAGATTCGAGTAGAAAACACAATATAAGTATTGCTTCATGAGTCTGACTGTCATGCCTTGGAGCTATGCCTGGTGGATGTCCTTTTCCATGTTTTCACTGCTTAGGAAGTACTTTGTGTTTATCAAATACATTTTATATTTTAGGTATGGACTTTTATTTCTGATGTGTTTGAAATTGCTTTCACTATTCTTTGGTTTCCACTTTTCTCTGACTAGTTTCTAATTTAAGATAATAAGTTTTACTATTTCTGTGTTGTTAATGTCCAGTACGTGTTGCCAAGCTTTTTATAGTAATTACCCATCTCTATCTTGTACTTTGCAAAAAAATTGTTTAACTATAGCATTAATTAATTGATAAATTAATTAATGACATTTATCTTATTTTCTTCTACCTCATTTTGATGGTTTCATGTTACTTTATTATTATACTTGTTCTGGTGCAAAATTCCACCTAACATTCTGTATATATAGTATTTCATCCATTTCTTGAGAAAATCCTAAAAAATTTTAATACCCGTTACTCCCAGACAATTTAAATGCAGGTTATATATCAAAATTATATTTTAAACTCAGTTCTTACAAAGTGTAATATTAGTACATTATCCTATAAATGTTATTAATATTAAATCACATATTTTATTCACCCATTTCTTGTTCGTCATTCTATTTATATCTCTAATCTCAACTAACAGGTTTTTATTCTTTCTAAAAAATAGCTTCTGGCATTTATTTCAGTGTAGCCTACTGATAATGTATTCTGTCAGGATTACTTTGTCTCAATGTCTCTAATTTTGATATTTGCTTTTAAAATACACTCTTCTTGTTATAGAATTAAAAATATCCTTATTTTCTCATGAAGTTTCTATTTCTCTAGTTCCTTTTCTCTACTGTTTTTTTTTTTTTTTTTTTTTTTTTTTTTTTTTTTTTTTTTTTTTTGAGAAATCAGCAATAAATCTGATTTACGTTCCAACATAGGTAATATGTATTTTGGGGACTGTCTTTAAAATTACATTTATCTTTCTTCTTCATTTTACCTCAGAATGACTAAATATGGGTCTCACATGTAGATACTATGTATATAATGGCCGTGCATTTTTCTACCATTTATACTTTATCACCTACCTACTTGCAATTCTTGTATGTCTTGGTGTTTATAGAACATACCAGAACACCTGGAGTCAGTTCCAATATCTCATCTTCCTGCTGAAATCCCAGGATGAATTGGAAGTGCTACACATCTCCTACAGTCAGGTACTTTTAGAAGAAAATAACACTGCCTCACTGAATTTCCATTTTTCCCACCATCTTTCCCTAGAGTTTGTTACTGCATTCAGGTGTCTCTGAAAGAAATAAAGACTATAATCAATACAGTCCATTAAAATCACAGTGTGGTATTGTGAGATGAGTCACATTTGTTCCTTTAGGAAAAGGAATATAAATAAATCATAAGTTATTTTCTTTAAAACTTCTGAAGATTCATTGTTTGACATAGTTTCAACATGTTGCTGCAAACATATATATAGATAATAAATGCAAAAATTATCTCTGACTACTAATAATTATCTCAGAATGTATTTCTATGTTATTTCAAAGGAAGCTTATGTGTATCATAGGATTCATAATGAATCCCAAGACAACTTTTCAGTTATAATATGTTTTCCTGGCATATTTAAAAAATACTGTTATTTCCTACTTTGGACTTGAAGTAGTATCTTCAATTAATCAAATGGCATGAGATTAAAATACCTGATGAGAAGAAGTATCCAAAGCTTCTTTGCCCAAATTTATAATTTTGTATTTCAGAGGTTTATTTTTTATACACTTCTTTCAGTAGACATGAACAACCGTCATTTATATCATAATTTACCTCCAAATAATCAAGTTGTATTTGTAGATGAAGAAATAGAAGTCTTAAGTAACTACATCCAATGCAGTGTAACTGTGTGATGTGATGTGGTGTCTGCCACTTTGTTCTGCTTTTTTTCTATGTTCACAGGTGAATTCCGTGTCTTAGTGCCATGGTTGTGTTCAATAAATTAGGAGAAAATTACTCAGTAGAAAATAGGCATCAACTGTAATGTAAGGATTGACAGTGTGACTTCATTTTCAATTGTCTAACAGAAAACAGTCATTGGGCTGAACTTGATGTTGCAAGGAAAGATTCTGATTTTGGCATTTATTCCTACTGGAGAGACACTTCATATAACTTCAGAAAATATTAAGTGGTTAATATTTCTCTAAACTTGTGTTTTTCTTTAGAGTAAGTATAACATTTGGCAGGTTTATTGAACTGTTGATACAGTAGGATGCCTCAGGGATGCCAAGATTTTCTTACTAAAATACTTAAAAATAATGACAGTTTATATCCTCTGCCATGGCTATGAATGCGTATTATGGGGGAAAAATAAAAAATAACCAGTAGAATGCTCAGGACAAAGGAATTAAGAAAGAGAAATATCAAAATTAATCAAGTTCAATGATCAACACAGATTTGTAAAAAAATGAACTGTATGAAAAACATTCTCACAGTATAATTATCTTTATTCTGTAAACTAAAAATAAAAAAATAGAAAATTAAGTAATTACCTATAGTTTCTATCTGCACTCAGAAGCTGCCCCTGTGCTGTAGCCCTCAACACTCTTATCCTTCCCAGAGGAAGCTTCAACCCAGGAGTGTCGCCACAACCAGGCTCACAGGCTCACAAGAGGGACAAGCTCGGTTAGAGACAGAAAGGCCAGCTAATAACAGAGATAATGAGATAGAAAGGCAATCACAAGAACATAAGCAACAAAAACCAATGCTACTTGTCATCACCAGAACACAGCTCTACTACAGCAAGGCCAGGATACCCTAACATACTAAAAACAAGATTCTGATCTAAAAATCACTCTTGTGATGATGACAGAGAGCTTTAAGTAGGACATAAACAGCACCCTTAAAGAAATGCAGGAGAACACAGTTAAAAAGTTTGAAGCCCTTTAAGAGGGAACATATAGTTTCCCAAAGAGATAAACACAAACAACCAGGCAATGCAATTGAACAAGCCAATCCAGAATCTAAACATAGAAATAGAAATAATAATGAAATCATGAGGAGAGACTACCCTGGAGATAGAAAACCTAAAGAAGAGATCAAGAGTCATAGATACAAGCATCACTTACAGAATACATGAGATAGAAGATAGAATTTCAGCTGTAGAAGATCCCATAGACATCGGTGACACAACAGTCAACAAAAATAAAAAAAAAAATGCAAAAAACTCATAACCCAAAATATCCAGGAAATCCAGGACACAATGAAAAGACCAAATCTATGAATAATAGACATAGAAGAGAATGAAGATTCTTAACTGAAAGGGCCAGTAAACATCTTCAACAATATTATAGAAGAAACCTTCCCTAGCCTAAAGAAAGAGATGCCCATAAACAATAGAAAACAACTCTACATAATTCTAAATATATTTGACAATAAAAAACTTTCACCCATCACATAATAAGCAAAGCACAGAGGGCACAGAACAAAGAAAGGGTATTGAAAGCAGTAAGGGAAATGCACCACAATTTCTCTGTCCATTCCTGTATTGAGGGACATCTGAGTTCTTTCCAGCTTCTGGCTATTATAAAGAAGGTGCTATGAACATAGTGAAGCATGTTTTCATTTGATGGAGCTTCTTTTGGGTATATGACTAGGAGTGGTATAGCTGGAACCTCAGGTAAGACTATGTCCGGTTTTCTGAGGAACCTTCAGACTGATTTTCAGAGTAGTTATATGAGCTGGAAATTCCACCATGAGGAGGAGTGTTCCTCTTTCTCCACATCTTCACTAGCATCTGCTGTCACCTGAGTTTTCTGCCTTAGCCATTCTGACTAGTGTGTTGTAGAATCTTAGGGTATTTTTGATTTGCATTTCCTTGATCACTAAGGACTTTGAACATTTCTTTAGGTGCTTCTTACCCATTTGATAATCCTCAATCTAGAATTCTTTGTTTAGCTCTGTCCCCCATATATAAAAAAGGATATTTGATTCTCTGAGTCTTGTTGAGTTCACTGTTGACATTGGATATTAGCCCTCTATGTAGGATTGGCAAAGATATTTTCCTATTGTGTTGTTGGCCCAATGACATTATCCTTCGCCTTACAGAATCTTTGCAATTTTATGAGTTCTCATTTGTCATTCATTGATATTAGAGCATAAACCAATGTTCTATTCAGAAACATTTGCACTGTGCCCATGTGTTCAAGGCTCTTCTTTACTTTCTTTTTTATTAGTTTGAATGCATTGGGTTTCATGTGAAGGTTCCTTGATCCACTTGGACTTTAACTTTGTAGAGGGTGATAATTGCACTTTTCTTTAGGCTGATGGACCAGCAGCATTTGGTGAAAATAATGCCTTTATTCAGTGGAAGGTTTTAGCTCCTTTTTTAAAGATCAAGTGATCATAGTTGTGTGGCTTCGTTTCTGGATCTGCAATTCTAGTCCATTGATCTACCTTCCAGTCTCTGTACCAATACCATATAGGTTTTATTTGTTTGTTTGTTTGTTTTCCTTTTTACCATGATTGTTCTGTAATACAGCTTGAGATCACAAAAGGTGATTCCCCCAGAAGTTATTTTATTGTTGAGAATAGTTTTTGATACACTGGGCTTTTTATTGTTCCAAATGAATATTTGCAAACTTGCAAACTGCTCTTTCTGCAGTTCATTTACACAATGAAGTACTACTTAGATATTAAAAACAATGACTTCATGAAATTTCTAGAAAAAATGATGAAACTAAAAGATATCGGAGTGAGGTAACCATATCACAAACAAACAAACAAACAACAACAACAAAAACCCTAATACATGGTATGCACTTATTGATAAGCATACTAACACAAATGTTCAGATTACCCAAGATACAAATTCACAGAACACATGAGGCTCAAAAAGAAGAAAGACCAAACTGCAGATGCTTTAGTTCTTCTTAAATGGGGGAACAAAAGTATTCACAGAAGGAAATACAGAGACAAAGTTTGAAGTAGAGATGGAAGAAAAGACCACACAGAGTCTGTCCTATCTGGAGATACAGCCCATATACAGCCACCAAACTCAGACAGTATTGCTGGTGCCAAAAAGTACATACTGACCCAAGTCTGGCATAGCTGTCTCTTGAGAGACTCTGTTGGATCATGACAAATACAGAGAAGGATAGTCAAGCCACCCATTGAACTGAGAAGGGGTCCCCAATGGAGGGTTTAGTAAAAGGACTAAAGAAGCTGAAGGAATTTACAACTACATAAGAACAACAGTGCAAACCAACCAGACCTCCCAAAGATTAAACCATAATCCAAAGAGTACACATGGACAGAGAGACCTATGGTTTCAGATACATATGTAGCAGAAGATGGTCTTGTTGGGCATCAATTGGAAAAGAAGCCTTTGGTTCTGCCAAGAATCAGTGCCCCAGTGTAGGGGTATGTCAGGGTGTCAAGGCAAGAGTGGGTTGGTGGATGTGTGAGCACCATCATAAAGGGAGGTGTATCAGGGTGATGGAATAGTGGATATCTGGAGGGGAAACCAGGAAAAGGGTAACATTTGAAATGTAAATAAAATATATCCACTAATAAACGAACCATAAAAATGTAAGAGAAAGATCAAGGAACACATAAAGACAGAGCTATCAGAATTACAGCAGACTTCTCAACAAAGACTCTAAAAGCCAGAGGATCCTGGGTAGATGTCATACAGAACCCAAGCGACCAAAAATGCCAGCCCAGACTACTATACCCAGCAAAACTCTCAATTACCACAGATGGAGAAATTAAGATATTCCATGACAAAACCAAATTTAAACAACATATTTCCACAAATCCATTTCTTCAAATAATAGCAGATGAAAAATTCAAACACAGGGAGGGATACAGAACCCAAGAAAAAGCAAGAAATTAACCTTGTTACCATAAACACAACAAAGAGAGCCTTATAAACATAATTTTTCCTCTAATCACAAAAATAAGAGTAAAAAGCAATCACTATTCTATAATATCTATTAAAATTAATGTACTCAATTCCTCGATAAAAAAAGACATAGACTAACAGATTGTATTATGTAAAAAGAACCCAGATATTTGCTGCATACTGGAATCATACCTCAGTGAGAAATATAGACATTACACCAGAGGAAAGGTTGGAAAAAATGTGTAAGCAAATGGTCTCAAGAAACAAGCTAGAGTACCCATTCTAAAATAGCATAAAATCAACTTTTAACCAAAATTTAATTTAAAAAAAAGATGTGAAAGGACATTTCATATTCATCAAAGGAAAAAATCTATCATGATGAACTATCAATTCTGAACATCAATACTCCAAATGCAAGGACACCCACATTTGTAAAAGAAATGTTACTAAATGTCCCAGCACACATTTTACCTCACACAATAACATTAGGAGGCTCAGCACATCAGTCTCACCAAAGGATGTGTAGATCATGGAAACAGAAACTAAGCAGAGACACATCGAAACTAGCAGATGTTATAAAACAAAAGGATGTAACAGGTATCTATAGAAAATTTCATCCTAAAACAAAATAATGTACCTTTTTCTTAGTATCTCATGGTACCTTCTCCAAAACTCATCATATAATTGGCCACAAAAAATGCATCAACGAAGACAATAAATTTCCAATAATCTTGTGCATTTTTATCAGACTACCATGGATTAAGGCTAGTCTTCAATAACAACAAAAACAGCAGAAAGCCCACATATACATGGAAGCTGAACAATGCTCTATACTAAATGATAACTTGGTCAGGGAACAAAAAAAAAGAAATTTAAGACTTTTCAAAATTTAACAAAAATGAAGGTACAACATACCCAAAATTATGGGACACAATAAAAGCAGTGCCAAGAGGAAAACTCATAGATCTGTGTGCATTTCAAAATAAACTGGAAAGAGCATATGCTAGCAGTTTAATGACACATCTGAAAACTCTAGAACAAAAATTAGTAGATACACCCAAGAGATATAGAGAGCACAAAATAATCAAACTCAGGGATAAAAATCATTGAAGTAGAAACAAAAGAGCTGCACAAAAATTGACAAAACCAGGAGCTGGTTCTTTGAGAAAATCAATAAGATAGATAAACCCTTAGCCAGACAAAAGACAGGGCACAGAGATAGTATCCAAATTAATAAAATCAAAAAAGGGAGACATAATAATAGAAATTGATAAAATTAAATAAATCATCAGATAGTACTATAAAAGCTTATACTCAACAAAACTGAAAAATTTAGGTGAAATGAATGATTTTTTTTTGGCCGATAAAAGGTTACAAGGTTAAGTCAGGATCAGATAAACTAAACAGTCCCATAACCCCTAAAGATATAGAAGCAGTCATTAAAACTGTCCCAAACAAAAGCAGCCCAGGACCCAGATGGATTTAGTACAGAATTCTACCAGACCTTTAAAGAAGACCTAATAACAATACATTTCAAATTATTCCACAAAATAGAAACAAAAGGAACACTACTTCATTTGTTTTATGAAACCACAGTTATGCTGATATCTAAATCACACAAAGACATAAGAAAGAAAGAGCACTTCAGACCAATTTTTCTTGTGAATATCTATGCAAAATTACTCAAACAATTCTCACAAACTGAATTCAAAACACATCAAAACTATCTTTTACCAGAATCAAGTAGGCTTCATCCCAGGTATGCAAAGATGATACTATATATGAAAATCAATCATTGTAATCTACCATGTAAACAATCTCAAAGGGAAGAAAACACAAACACATGATCATCTTATTAGATGCTGAAAAAGCATTCAAGAAAATAAAACATCCCTTCATGTTAAAAGTCTTAAGAAGATCAGAATTTCATTGCCCATACCTAAACATAATAAAAGCAGTATACAGAAAACCCATAGCCAACATCAAATTAAATGGAGAGAAACTTGAAATAATCCCACTAAATTCAGAGACATGGAAAGGCTGCCAACTCTTCTTCTAAATATCTAATATTTTACTCAAAGTACTAGCCGAAGCAATTAGGCAACAAAAGATTAAAGAGATAGAAATTGGAAAGCAGAAAGTCAAGATATCACTATTTGACGATGATATGATAGTATACATAATCAAACCTCCCCCTAAATTACCCATGAGAGAGCTTCTACAGCTGACAAAAACTTCAGCAAAATGGTTAGATATAAAATTAACTCAAATTGGGAGCCTTCCTCTACTCAAAGCATAAACAGGTTGAGAAAGAACTTAGAGAAATGTCACCCTTTCCAATAGTCACAAGTAATATGAAACATCATGGTGTAATGCTAACCAAGCAAGTGAATGGTTTATAGGAATAGAACAAAAGTCCCTGAAGAAATCGAAGAACTCAGAGAGTGAAAATATCGCCCATATCATGGATCAGCAGGATTAACATAGTAAAAATGGCCTTCCTACCAAAGCAATTTACAGATTCAATGCAATCCCCACCAAAATTCTCACTCAATTCTTCAAAGAAATAGAGCAATTCCTAAATTCATTGGAATAACAAAAATCCCAGAATAGCTAAAACCATTGTCAAAAATGAAATAATGTCTGGGGGAACCACCATCCCTGACTTCAAGTTGTACTACAGAGCAATAGTGATAGAAAACAAAACAAAACAAAAAAAAAACAAACAACAAAACAACAAATAAGCAAACAAACAAAAAGCCTACATGATATTGGTACAAGATAGGCGGGTAGATCAATGAAATTGAGTTGAAGACCCAGAATTAAAACCAAAAACATATAGACACTTAATTTTTAACAAAGAATCAAAAACCATCCAGTGGAAAAATAAAAGACACCCTATTCAACAAATGATGCTGTGTCAAGTGGCATTCAGCATGTAGAAAAATGCAAATTGATCCATTCTTATCTCCATGTGCAAAGCTCAAGCCCAAGTGGATCAAATACCTCCACATAAAACCAGATATACTGATTTTAATAGACAAGAAAGTTGAAAAGAGATCGGAGCATATAGGCACAGGAAAATTTTACTGAATAGGACACCAGTGGCTCAGTCTCTAAAATCAAAAATAAGACCTCATAAAATTGAAAGGCTTCTGTACGTCAAAGGACACTGTAAACAGGAAAAACCAGAAACCTACAGAATGGGAAAAGATCTTTACCCACCCTGTATCTGATAGAAGGCTAATATCCAATATATACAAAGAACCCAAGAAGTTAGACTCCAGAGAACCAAATAATCCTATTTTAAAATGGGGTACAGAGTTGAACAAGCATTTCTCAGCCGAGGAATCTTGAATGGCCAAGAAGTTCCTAAAGAAATCAACAATCTTAGTTATCATGGAAATGCAAATCAGAATTACCCTAAGATTCTACCTCACAACAATCAGAATGGCTAAGATCAAAAACTTAGGTGACAGCAGATGCTGGTGAGGATGTGGAGACAGAGGAACACTCCTCCACTTGGTCTTGTGTTAATAATGTTGAGGGAAGTAATAGCCATGTGAATAGATCCCAATCATTACTTATATAATTCTGCAGTTTTAGAGAGTTAATATGTGACTGATGAACTATGCTTCTAAAAATTCATTTGTCATCCAGGTGTTTCGAATTAAAAAGAGGCTTTAAGTTTGGATAAAGTTTAAAATCTTTTTATATTGTATTTTATAATTACATTTATACATATATTACATTTATATATTTAATAATTACTTTTTATATGTACATGGGGAGTCGTACATGCCATTCATTGAGTATTGATACACAAAGACAGAATGCTTGAATAGGTTTTGTGCTTTCACCATGTGGGTTGCAAGGCATGAACTCAACTCATTATTCTTGTCAGCAACCGCTATCCCTACTAAGCCCTCTTGCACACGCCAGTGTTCTCATATGCATCCTTCAGATATATTCACAGTACTAAATGATTTTAATTTAAATATTATCTTTATTTTCATACAAAATGAGCTATTTAATTATGTAGGTAATGTTCTTGTTCATTTATGAGTAACGATGTGTCTAGCATTTGGTTAGTGTTCAGTAAAGTATAAAAAAAATGAACTGAAGAATAAGTTGTGTTTGCAGTCCAGGACAGAATAGCCAATGGTCGCATTGTGATCATTTATAGCGTTGATCTTAAAAGCAGATAGCACAGAGCTCTGTAAGAATAGAAAGCAAGAAGGGGAGAAACTGATGGATAGTAAGTTGTCTCTGCTATATATGTACGGGTCATTATGAATATTATCTTGAAATATATAGGTTGCTAATCTCTACAATCACTGACAATTCTCCTATGCTCTACAACAGTCTCTTAATAAAATTATGGTGATTCCAATTTATTTAATAAGAGATTTAAGAACTTTGACTGTGTCAGGCTCCAAACATGTTTTCAAAGCATCAAACATGCACATCTTCCATTTTTAGACCTTGAAAGTGTATATATTTAACAAACACAGGAGCCAATTGGCAGCATTATGAAATTTATTATCACTTTTTTTTAAAACAAATTAGGAATCCCACACATGCAAACATGAGTTTTAGCATCACAAACACCTTTAGATTACAATAAATAGGCAATAAATTACACCACAAGATTTATTTCTTCAGAATGCAAATGAATCCATCTGGAAAATATGATAAAATCCAGTAATTTAATAGGAGAATGAAGCTTGGAAAAGAGTCGTGGCTGAGTGTCGTCTCAATGAGAAATGGCTGGTGCAGGATCCTGAATTAAAAATAAGCATGCAAGCTCTGGAGAAATGGCATATTCGGATGCTATCGGAAATGATCACAGGGGTATAGTTTCAGTTTGTGTCACTTGTGTGGGGGAAGTTTGATCAACCAAAGGTAATGTAGACTGTTTTAAAGATGATAACGGTAGCAAGTATAGCTCTGTGATAAACAACTTTGGGGGAAATGGCTAAATAATAACATATCTTAAATTACTTTAGTCAAATGAATGAAAAATTATGGCTTTCTTTATTTCAAGCTAGGTTATAAATCAAAATAGTAGAAGTAGCCAAGACATCATGAAAGTTCTTTAATTTTTTTTAAAGTTCTATGGAATGTAGAGACACGATTTAACATTGGACATTGTATAAGAATACAATAAACCAGTTTATACGTAAGATTACACTTGCAAACACAACTGTAGAATTTTATCTCCTGAAAAATATTAATAAAAATTAATTTAGGTAAGCAATATAAAATTTTTTCTAGATATCTAAATATGCCTAATATATTTATAGAATTTTAAACTATTATTTATTTATTATATGTAAGTACACTCCTTAGACAGACCAGAAGAGAACATCAGATCTCATTGTAGATGGTTGTGAACCGCCATATATATGGTTGCTTGGATTTGATCTCAGGACCTCTGGAAGGGCAGTAAGTCCTCTTAACCACTGAGCCATCTCTCCAACCTTATTTATAAATTTTAATGTTTCTTTATTGCAATTTTCTTGATCATGAGCAATGTGCTGTTAGTTGACCATTTTAATAACTATACTTTCATTGGTGAACTTAATTCTAATTTAAATTTGTATTATTTTTTAATTTTTAAATTTTTATCATTAATCGTATTCTTGAACTTTTAATTTTATTGCTGAAAATATAGATGAAAACTTTTATTAGAAAAGCATCATTCAAATTGTAAGATACTTCTTTTTAAAATTATTTTATTGGATATTCTCTGTATTTACATTTCAAATGTTATTCCTTTTCCCCCACTCCAGTCTCCCCTCCACTTGCTTTCATGAAGGTGCTCCCTCTTCTAATCACACTCTCCATTTCAGTGCCTTGGCATTTTTCTACTCTTGGAAAACACTTCTTCTCTGGAACAAAGACCTCTTTTCCCATTGATGACAGACAATACTATCCTCTGCTACATATGCAGTTGGAACTATGGGTCTTTCCATGTGTGCTCAGTAGTTGGTGCTTTAGTCCATGGACATTCTGGGGGCTTTGGTTGGTTGACAATGTTGTTCTTCCCATGAGGTTTCAAACCTTGTTAGATTCTTCAGTCATTTTTCTACCTCCTACATTGGGGCCTTTGTGTTCATTCTTATGGTTAGCTGTAAGCATCCTCAAGTTTATCTGTATGACTCTGGCAGAGCGTAAGCATCCATATCTGTTTTCTGCAAGTATGTACTTCTTTGCATCAGCAATAGTGCTTAGATTTGGTGGCTGCATATGGCATGGATTCCCCGATTGTCATGGTTAGTTTGAGGCTAAGCAGAACAATTTCATCAGAAGCCAAGGAAAGCGAGTTTGAATCAGTCATCTTGGAAGATTAAATTGAACTGAGGCTAGAAGCTTCTAGGCCTAGCCCTAGAGATAGAGCAGATTAGGAAATGCTCTGGGCTCTCAACCCAAGCCATATATTCACAAGTCTTGGTTATGAATTCCTCACTACATCAGTGATAAAAGATACATTTTCACTAACATTAAGCATCTTGGAAAAACAATATACCTGAAACCATTTCCAGTAGACAAAATATAAAATATGTCAGTCTCAAAAGTATATGTTTATTCTGATAATATCTACTTCCTTATTCATCAGATATACTAAATGGTGTTGTTAGAATGATAAATTTCCATACATGTCCTACACAACCAGGTAGAAAATGAGTACAATTTTAAAAGTCATTGAAAAAAATTCACTTCAAGTAACTTCAAGAAGCCAGGTGATCATCCATTCTTCCTTAACATATATTTTAATCTATTTATTTTCAGACATCCTGGTTTATTATAGCTCCTTTCTCAGCTGAGAAACTAAAGGCACTTACAAGTACCACCCATCTGAACCCTTTCAAGTAATGCCTTGTTTTCTGCTGCCAATAACCAGATATTTCATAAATCTCTAAGTTAATGGTACCTTTAATATTTTCAATTAGTGTATAGTAGAAAATACATATTAAGGTTAATGTCTCTTTCAATGTCTCAGTATTTGACTGTTTTATCTTGCTTTGAGGGAAGTCTTCCTATGTAAACAAGAGAGCTTAAGAGGTTAGCAAAGAATGACTGGTGTTACAGGCTACAAACTTATGCCTAATTTAACCATGATTCAAAAAAAATACTTTCATCTTGTTCTATATGTAATCTTCACATTAAATCTAATTGATTTTATTTTATCTTGGTTTTGAATTATCATGGTTTTGAGCTTAATTCTAAGAGATGTCAACCTCCCTTTACTAATCTATCAAACCTTTTAACTTGAAAAGCAAGCCTTATTAATTAGTTCCTGTATTGTCAAGTAAGAGAAAGACTAAGAAAACGAGGTGGGTTTTCCTGCCTGATTGTTCTCTAAAAAATCTCAAATTCTGAGGTAATTGTTATTTATTTATTTATTTATTTATTTATTTATTTATTTATTTAGCTCGCTCTATTTATAAGAAAGTTTCTACTAAGTCTAATTAAAAGATATTTATTTTTAGTTTGTTACATTCACAGTTTGAAATCAAAGAAAAAATATATCCATAATGAAAATACTAGATCTGCCACCAGGAACAGCAGAGATGCAAGGCCACAGGCCGGCTGAGACTGCTCTGGGAGTAGTCAGAGCACAGAGTGGTTTGGGCCGAGCACACGGAAAGCGCCCCCCCCCCCCCATTAGTTCAGGGGAGCAGAAACTCTGCCATAGGAACTCGTTTTCCAACTGGAAGGCCCCTGCGTGCAGACCAAACGCTCAGGCCATCTGTCACTGGGAGCAGCAGAGATCCAGGGTTACAGACCAGGTACATAGGAGAGACTGGAACCAATCACTGACAACAGGACCACATATAATCAAAGACAGGATGGAAAGAGGAAAATCAAAGAACTTACCCCAGGGAAACCAAGACAAACTGGCAACACCAGAACCCAGCTCTCTCATCAGAAGCTGGAAAGAACCCAGATGTTCTTCAGTAGATGAATGGATACAAAAATTGAGGTATATTTACACAATGGAGTACTACTCAGCTATCAGAAACAATGACTTTATGAAATTCATAAGAAAATGGATGCGTCTAGAGAATATCATCCTGAGTGAGGTAACCCAGTCACAAAAGAACAGACATAATATGCAATCACTGATAATTGGATACTAACCCCAGAAAGTTCTGAACACCCCAAAAACAACTCACAGACTATATGACGTTCAAGAAAAAAAACGAAAATGAAAAACTATTATTCTTAATCTTCATACACCAAGAAAACATTGACTAATTCCAGATTATATCTTCTTTTACATGTATTTTATGCTCATTGTAACTAGTAAGATTTTAAGGCATACTATCAAACCTTTAAAAAAATCAAGTACTGACAAACATGTATTCATGTACTTTTATGCAAAAAATGCTTTTAAAATCTGTACATTTATCTTTGTTTTTTTAAAATAATGTTCAATTAAAAAAGAATAAGTAATTACAAAGCATTAATTATTAAGAAAATAAGGAGTTCTAGAATCATTCAAAAAATAGAAAATACTAAAAAGTCTTTAATTTTATGAAATTAGTTCACCTTTATTCTTCATTTCAATCCCCAAGGAACTGAAATTAAAACAGGAATTGCTGAAATTGCATTTAAACCAACTTATTTAATGACTTAATTATAAACTTCTCCAGAGGATACAATAGTTAAAAGTCACCCTTGATTTTTGGCAGTTACTTTGCAAGATTTCAAATCATTTAACCAAAGAGAATGTCATTGTTTGAAGATCGGAGGCATGAAGAAAAAGGAGGTTAATTAAAATATCTGGCCAAGAGATCTGTCAAATAATTGAAGGTGGTTGTGTGTTACTAGGGTCTGCTTTTGTGTAGATCTCAGTGCATTTTGATATCACAGGTTATGTCACCACATTTATTCTAGATGTTAAAATGTAGTGTGTATTTTTCAGGTTGTTCCTTTCGTCACAAGCACCTCCAGGGATGTTTTTAATCCCATAGGTCATGGTAGCTTTTACATTGTAGGGCAAGCATAAGAGGCATGTTCACAAGTACTAATGTTCTTAATCATACTGAGACAAATAGCCACCTTAAAGCCAGCATAAGACTGTCTATGGGAGAAATGAAGTAGGGAATAAAGACGAACAGGCAGAATTCAGAACAGATTTAATGAGTTGTCACCTGTCAGGATTCAGGTGTATAACAAACACAGTAACAGTGATCCAAAGGCCTGCCATACTCACATAGCTCATCACTGGCAGGAAGAGACCAGAATATGTCCATTACCTGGATGGCTTTTCTGTCTAGCAGGATTTCACAACTTGATTGGCTGTCGTTTTATACTTGAGGGGTTGAAAGTTAGAAAATTATTCAGTTGGAAAGAAAAATGAAGTCTAGAAAACTATCAGAGTTTTCTGAGACTTGCTGAAGGAGAAGGACTTTGGACTCCTATCTGTTTGCTGTGAAGGTTGTCATTCATGTCCTGTGGCATTCTCAGGTTACCTTTATAAAAACTGCAGGTCAGGGGATTAGGCTTGGCTCTGTTCAGAGAGAGGGGTGACAGTGTATAAAGAGTTAAACATGAAATTAAAAAGTGCGGTTCTCATTTGAATGCCAAGTATGTGAGGAAACCACCTTCCCAGAGAGCAAGCTGAAGTGTGCTTTTTCTGTAAGAGAAGCTCACCAGGTATGCTGCATTTTATTGTCCCCTGGTGTCAAAATGAAGCTGGGAGAAGAGGCAATTATCTAGACCATTGAAAACTGATAGATTCCTATTACTTTCATATCTGGTTTTGTAATACCAGTCCTTCTGAGACTGAATTTGCAATTTTTCCTAAGGGAACACTCAGTGTATAGAGTCATGGGTTTTTTTTTTCTGCATACAGCTCTGTATTCTTATGAAGGGGCTTCATTTCTTTTCCCCTTTGAGAAGTAAGTCTCCACTGTCATTTGCACCTGGCTTCTACTTCCCTGGGTCTTCAAACTCTGAACGGAAGGAGGAGTGGATGTATTAACAGATGGTCACCCCATCTTTGCTCCCTAGACACCAGCCAAAAGGCCAAGAACTAATCTCCAAATTGTTTGCCTCTATCTGGATCCTTCAAGTATATTCTGCTACTTTCAGATTTGTTGTGCTGAGTTTTATACAGAGATTAACTCAGAGGCTGAGTAATGGGAAAACCATATTCTTTCTAAACCAAGCCTTTTCCTCAAACCTCCTTTATTGACTAGACTGATATTTGAAATGGCCAGACTCCTTTATCTTTGTTTTGTTCTCAAAACAAGTGTGCTT
Organism: Micromys minutus; assembly: GCF_963924665.1. Lineage (NCBI taxonomy): Eukaryota > Metazoa > Chordata > Mammalia > Rodentia > Muridae > Micromys > Micromys minutus. The sequence continues at coordinate 35,013,210 of NC_137960.1, read as the reverse complement.
AAATAGGCTTTCATTGAAGCTTACATTATGGTACAGAAATACATTTCAAATGATTAAAATCCAACACCAAAGAGAAGTTACTAGCATCCAAATATCCCTTCCTGTACTTACCCCAGGATCGCCTTTCAATCTACAGTTTATTTCCTAGGCTTTTTGTTCTGCATAAGCCTGTGCAAGTTTCAACATTAGAATTCTTAATTCTACATGATGGTGACCAAACTTCAAGCTAACAGAATTTACTGAGTTATACAATCCACCTTAAGTAAGTACTATCTCTGAATTTGGATGAATGTGGGCACACTTGTCCATCTTGTTAAGGTTCTCCAGAGGAACTGAACCAGCAGTAGATGCGTGCAATGTACCCTTTGCAAGCAGAGATCTAGAAAGCCTGGTGATGTATAAACCAAAAACCTGATGACCAGAAGCCAATGGTCTTACCCAAAATTAGGTGTGGATGTCTGAGTGGAGAATTCTTAGGATAAAACATGATTAACATAATTACACAGTTGGTAAACAAGAAGGCGACTTCCTATCTTCTACTGTTGTGTTTCACTAACTCTATCCAAAGACTCAATGATGCTTATCCACACTCAAGAATATTTGTGTTACTTCTTGTGAAGTTTTCAATCTACTTTACTCAATTCATTATTAAGACGTCTTTAGAAATAGAGCTAGTGTATTTATCTGTATATAAAGCAGGAACTAACTGTTCTGGCTGAATTGTTTATTAGCCTCTATTACTTGCAGTTCATAGAAGAGTTTTTTCCCTCAGTTATGTGAACCTCCCAGGTTTTGTCATTGGAAACTTAGTTTTTCCATCCTTCCTGGTAACACCAAAATGCTAGCTCCCTTTTTTCTTGATTAATTAGGAGAAAACATTGGATAGCTGATGAATCTGTGTAGAACTCAGTCTTTTCTTAGCTATAAAGTTAGATATGGTGTTCATATTCTTCCCCAGTGTGCCTTTGTCCTCTGAGTTTTATTAATATTGTACTATATCTTGTGTGGGAGAAATTGACTTTCTATGCAGCTTGGTCTGAATCACAGCTCTGTTGATATAGCAAGATCTGACCTTTATTCTCATCTTTTCCAGCCTTTAGTTATTAGTTTCATCTTCCTTGGGCTTTTCTAAAACCATAATTCCTTTTCTTTAAACACTCTTATTGATATAAATGGTTTCATTCATTGATGGACTTTAGAAACCAGTTATTTATTGTACAGAAAAGAGTAGCTTGGCAGTGGGATTTTTGTCAATGACTTTTAAAAATCCACTTAGCATTGAAAATGTATATTTGCTGTAGAAAAAGGAAAAATGCCCAGTGTATGACAAATATGCCATTCATTAAGTTTTAGCTCCGTTATTTTCCCCTGCACTCAGATTAATAAAAAGTAATTGGAGAAAACATATAAACTAATAGATTTTTTCCGTACAAATCTCATCTAAGGTTCTTCATTTGCAATATTTGAAATAGTTTTGACAACTGTTAATTTTTTATTACATTCTGATCCCATCTCTCATATCACTCAAACTATCGTCTCTACTTTGAAGCTTTTGCATCAAACTAGCTTTATTGAATTATTTCCAGTCATTATGATTTCAGGTTTTGGAGGCTGGCTAGGGACACTTTTCTCTTTGTTTGTTGTAGCTACAATGTGATTGAATACTCCAGGTCATAAAATGGAAGCTGAGCCAGTGAACTTATCTCCTCTTGGCAGCAAAGTATTTCTGAATCCTAACTATGTTTCTTCCTAGAATAGCTTCTGTTCTCAGTAGAGCTGGATTCTAAGGTCATTCCCACAGCCTCCTCTGTCCTCCTCCCTTTCCAAGCTCAACTTTTCTTAAGCATGATCAATCTTGTTTTTATTTCATTCTCCTTCCTTATAAAATATATGCCCAGAGATTGCAAAACTTAAACAAACTAAAGGTATATATTTGAGTCCTCATACAAGGCCTCTGCCCAGTCAGATATAAAACCGGTCCTAATACCTGGCTACAATTGCTGTTTCACATACACCTCACCCAGCCAGTTTAGATGTTGCCCAGCAATTCTCCTTTATTGGGTGTTTATGCCCTACCTTCCCTGCCTGAGTACTGCCCCGCCTCTTTCTCCACTCTTCCTGTATCTTAGTTTCCTATTTCTGTGTCTAGTCATTTTTGCTCTCATCATAGACATTGTCAAGTTCTCTACTTTTCTGTAGGCTATTCAATTTTTAGAATCTTGATGCCCTAATGACTTTAAGATCATCCTAGTGTGTATCTACACTAATTTTATTCCTATACTGTAGACAGTGTTTCTAGATCTTGGATTTTTCATGGATGCCTGACAATAATATAGAACAAGTCAAGCTCTCTGGATACATCACCAACAAAAGGAAAGATCGGCCTGATCCTCTGTGTATTACTATATATTTCTACAACAAAATTTAAACTATAAGACTATTTTGAGTATCAATAACAATATTTTGTTTTTAAACAATTAAAGTTTCATAAAATTTTGGCATGAACATATGTGTTCTTTGTCTTTGATATGGTGTAAAGAACAGATAGTCTTAATTCTAATACCTATTTCTTTATTTCTAAATAGTCTCCTCCCCTAAACATAGATCTTCCACAAAAAAACAGAGTAACTTAGGTCATGTTTGCCAACTTGTTAACAGAGTCAGAAGCAGTCTTCTTACTTTTGCCTTACTTGGATCATTCCTAGTAAATCCCATCATGCTGAAGAAGCATCATCTTTACAGTAGCAAAATATATTTTGTAACATGTTTTCATTGAGTTTACTTTGGCTTTTATCCTTAACCTTAATTTTTCATTAAAAACTAGAATTAAGATAATAACCTCACAGGAGAACCATAGGGTCTAAAGATAGTATAAGTAGGGCACATGGAATATTAATTAATCATCCAAGAAAAATTTACTGAGCACCTATGGGGTGCAAGTCCAAATTTAGGACAGAAAGATTAGCAGCGAGGATATGGACAGACATCTTTACCCATAGGAACCATATTCTCTAATAGGACTGGTGGGTTGTAGTGAGTTCTCTCAACATTATCAGCTCTCCTATTGCTCTTTGTCTTCCTTGGGCTTCAATTGTCTCTTTCATTCCATCTGTCACTTTTCAACTCAGAGCTGTAATCAGGTTGTAAATTCTTCTGTTTATCTCTTTTCCATTACTGGAGCACTGCACCAGGGAACTTCTCGGATCATAGGCTTTTTATTTTTTAATGTTGCAATAACTAGTCACTACTGGAGTTTTAGCTCCCATAAACCACACACTCTATGTTAAGTGTCAATCTTCCTAATACTTTGATTTTCACATTCTACACCCTAAGTAAGTCTTACTTGTAGTTAAAATGACTCCAAGGAAAATAATTTTCTGTAATTCAGTTGTAGATTCAGTCTCTGTCCTAAAATGCATTGTTTTCCCTTGAAGAGAAAAGCAAATCTTAGTCTTAGAACAGATCTTTTTTCACTCCATGTCTAAATACCTGTATGACCTTAATAAAATGGAAACAAATACAAATTCACTTTCTAATTACTTTTCTTGGGGTAAGTCATATCAGATACCTGCCTGATCCTCCTCCATTCTTTCTATTGTGAAGGGGAGATAGGAACAAATCTTGAGTTTATCATTAACCTAGTCCCCTATATGTGAAGCTCGTCACCTGTCTTTGAACGTCTGAAAGGTCCGCATATTTTAAAAGTGAAGGCATTCTATTCTGAACTGGATTAAAGACAAACCCTTATGAGATGAATTTATAAAAAAAAACATAAGGGGCACAAGTAGCTGTTGTAGTGGGCTAGAACCTGAGGCTGCGGATTCTTCATTTACCTTTTCTATTACACTCTGTGATTGTGGTCCACTCCATGGGGCTCACTATAGAGCAGACGTGCAGCTAGTGAGGTCCACTTATTTACAGCACATTTTGCATCATAGAGTTGTCCCATTAGTGAAGTTCATGCTCTTTACAGTTTAAAACATATACTGATTCCTTGCACAAATCTCGGTGTCAATGATTTAACATTTCCAATAGGCTGTGTTATCAAGTTATGTACAACCTCCAGTGCCTTGGAGATGCTAGAATAAATGTTTGGGAAGAAAAGTTTACTGAGCAGTAGCATTAAGAATATGTTATAGTGTCACCAAAAGAAATTCTTCATGCACTTTTTTTAATTAAACCACTCGCACATTTTGTGCACTAAATGCACCATATAATTACTATAGTTTTATATTCCCAGGAAGAAAATATGCTTTAGGTAATAATTTTACCTTAGTAAATACTGTAGAAGATGATTTAAAGGATTAATTTAGTCACAGCCTGGGCACTTCCATAAAACCCAGAAATATCCATATGAAATATTCTCTGAAACTATGGGAGTGTGATGGGGACTATTGTTCTCACCTGTTATTTAAAGCTCTGTGGTTAGCAAATTTGTTGGAAGAATAAATAAGTTGATTTCTTGCTTGAGGTCAGGACTATTGCTGATGGACGACCACAGAGAGACAGTAGTAAGGTATTTTTTTTCTACAATGTTGCCTTTGTTCTTAGGATACATTGTATCACAGTGCGTAAGAGGGAAGAGTAGAACCTTATTTTCCTACCGGAGTTTGATTTACTTGTAAAATTTAGATACACGATGCTCTGCCAGTGAATATGATTGGGAAAGTTATCAAACAATGGTGAAACCCCAGTGGAGGGAAGGAGGGAAGAGAAACTAATGGAGGACAATTCAGTGGCTGTCTCCAGTGCTTTGTGACAGATATTCTCACGTAGGAAGGTTTCCTCAAAGCCTGTATCATAATGATAGCCAGGAGTCTACATACATACCCTACAGAGCTGTGTGGTCTGATCTAAGAAATGAATTTGCATTGGGAAGTGAGATTTTAGAAATGATTCCCTCTGGTGTACAGCATCCTTATAACAACTGTTTCCTAAAAGAGTTTTTTGTGTGAGGAACGTGGCAGTTTCATAAGACATTCTTTTTTTTTTTAGACAGAGAAAAATGGAAAAATAAATCCTGAACTTTTAGGACAAATTTACATTTCCCTGTGCAATTTTAGAAAACAAACATGTTTGTCTTGCTTTGGTAGAAGGACGTGGGTGTTCCTCGGTGTTAGGAAAACACTGTGTTAGAGATGAGTGAGTCCACAGCTATCCTGTGTTAGTCCCTTAAGAACCATCGATAGCGCCTCAAATTTAATTCATCAGTACAATATAAATAGGAAAGCAAATGGCCCTTAAAATGTCTGCATGCTCCAGACTGGTAGCATCCATAAATGTTGCCATGTGGCAACCCGATGATTAAAATGATTACAGAACAGGTGGCATCCAGCATTACCAGAGAGACCACACATCAGTCATTGAAGAACAGGAGTCAATTAAACTTGTCTATTAAAATGAAGAACTGTCTGCAGTCTTGAGCTGCTTCCTGAGTACAACTTTAGGGCCAATAGTCTCTGGTGCATTCAGGGATAAGAATAAACTCTAGAGCATTAAATGCCTTTTTTAGTCCCATACGTACATTTAAAGTAACAACTGACATTGGTTCATGCAGCCCCTGGATTTCTTAAATAAGCACACCATCAACAAAGAGCAGCAACGAACCCGGACTCGATATTTGTTTTAGTCCGGTTTCTGCAACTTTCAGGAACCCTGAGGAATATACTTCCTTGTTTTCTCTCTGTCAGCAGGTTTCCGGCCAATGTGCTAGCCTTTTAGTGTAACCTGTACAGAAATATTCCTATAAAGACTTACTTGTTCTGAGGAGTTTGTTATTCATGTCCGTACCTGCCTGATAGACTCACTGGGCCACTGCCTTCATCTGGATGTAAGATCCCAGCTCTTGACTGGCAATGACATTCCACTGTCATGCCTGACCTTAATGCTCCATGTCCACAAACCGTTCATTATTTCCCCCGAAATTCCTGGTGGCAACACTCATATTCCAGATCAAAACTTTATTGTCAACCTGTATTTATCGAGTGACTAAAATTTTTCCTTTGTGTGGGGCTGGCTATGGAACCTGAACCTGGTCCTTGGTCCAGCTAAAGATTTGAAGCCCCACAATCCCTGAAGGAGAAACAGTAGGAGCTTGGCCTGCTCCGAAGAACAAGGTCCCTGTCACATAGCCACAGCCCTCTTCCACCCCCGCCCCCCCATAGATTTGTGGCCAGCAGTCACATAGAGGAAGTGCCCTAGGCCCTTGTACATTTAGATGAGGCATCCCTAACATCTCAGACAATAGGAAAAGAGGTGTGACCTGTGGTCACATAGGTTCAAGACAGAGCTCTCCAGGCTAATGAGGTAACTAGAGGCCTGGAAGGCATTTCCTCACCCCCCCACATTCTTCCCTGCAAAAGAGATATAATCTCAGGCCCACCCTGAAAAGGGTGATATGGTTTTACACGCTCTCTTTCTCTCATGACAGTAACATTTTAAAACCATAGACTGGATTTTTTCTTCAGGATCAGCACTGGGGAGCTCTGAAGAAGGCGTTTGCCTGCAGGGATCCAGCCTAGTCTCCTATAGAAGGCCTCTCTGCACTCCCATACAACCACCACCAAGCCAGCTGTCAAGCCAAGGACCCTTCCCCTGTCAAACTGGAGCTCCCCTTTTCCCCAAGTCCCTGGGCTAGACCTAGCCTGCAGGCCCCAGTTCTCAGCTCTTCTGTAACTCTCAGCAGTGCCTGGATATCGAAGAGCCTGACAACACCCCTAGCCAGCTCCAGGTTTTTTAACATCTCAGACGGGGGTTCTCTATACCTTTGGATCAATTTTAAATTTGTACAAAACTTTTGCAAAGGGCCACCTCCTCGGCTCCGGTTATCCGGATTCATGACTTTTGATTCACCTTCCTCCAGGATTTTTAACGCAACAATTTAGAATGCTACTTTTCTGCGCTTCACATGCTTCATTGTGTATGTTCTAAGATCAAGAACATTACTATATTCTATACATTACCATAGATGATCACATATGCTATGTAGCCATTTCCTGTGATCTGGGGAGAGGCAGGGATCTTATAAAACTCAGTAACAGGAGCCTGCCTGACATGGGACATTCTTGTAAGTTACAAGACTCATGAACCTTCTCCCCAGGGTTGCAAAATCATTTACTAATTACAGAAGAAAGGAGATTATGAGAGACAAGTTTTTCAGGGGCTTCAACAATACCATTTTCATGAGTGCCAGGTAGGGCTTTTTTGTTGTTGTTGTTGTTATTGATGTGGCCACAACTGAGTAGCCCATATTCCCCTAAATAACCCCAATATACTCATTGGTTCACTAGTCTGTTTGTGCTCACTGTTCCTGATGCACTACCTGGATAAAAAGACATTTTTTTTTTGTGTGTGTGTTATTCACACAAATAGTCAGAAAACACCCATCTGTCCGTCTGTCTGTCTGTCTGTCTCTGTCTATCACTAATTTGCCCCTCTTTTTCCCCAACCCTCTTTTAATCTCCCTCCCCATCATCTCCCCTTTTGCTCTTTCTTTTCTTCCTTTCTAACCTACCTCAAGTCCCCCTCCCTCCCCCCTCCCCATCTCTTTTCCTCTTTCTCTCTCTCACTCTCTATATTTTTCTCTGTGTAATAATTTTGCATGTAATTATTAGGTGAAAGTTAATATTGGACAATTTCAGTGTGTTTGTCCCTTATCCTGGGATACACTTGAAAGTCACATGTTGCGTGTTTCCACTCCCTCTTTAGCCTCCATTACCCATTCTCTCCCTGAGCAATAAAATTACTCAGAGGAGAGTATTCCAACTGCGTGATGTTCTCCAGAGCAAGCATTTTCCTCAGGGTGAAGTCAGATTTTGTTAGACAAAGACGTGGGAAAAGATGCAGTTGCACATTTTATGAATCCTTTTATGTTTAGCTACGAGTCCCACATAATTCCAGAGAAAGGGAAGTGATGGTCCCACGAAAATGACAGGTGTACCACAGGATGAGGCAATGATTCTGAGATGGAGTTTCCTGTGGACATTGACAGAAACAGATTCCCAGCCTAAAAATACAGAATGCAAACAAACAACAGAAACTTGTGGCAGAAGGAAAAGGACGAGGATTGTGGATGTGGCGATCAGAAGTAACAGTGTCGTGTCTGGAGCTTTCAGACTCTTTTATTTCTACAAGGATCCAGGAAGGAGCCAAGGTAGACTTGCAACCACCATCTCCCTATTGATCCCTCAAGACAGAGAGGAAATAAAAATCTACGCACAATCATAATTAGTAATGTACAAAAGTGAATTCGCTTTTTCATTTTTATTATGAATTATGTCTCTTTGAATTCAAACCATAATATGGGTACTGACAGAGCCATTGACATGGATCAGATGCAGAGTTCCTGATGCTATGAAGCTCAGCCTCTATGTGTTTCCTCAGAGCCCTTTAATGATACACTGCACTTTCTCTCTAGTTAAAGCCCTTTCAGATTAAGAATAGCAAGGGTACTACTCAGGTCAGGGAAAACTGTTTAACATTCCAAAGGGAAGCAGATGGCTTCTTTTCCCTTTATTAAAGAGAACACAGCTATGTAAAGTGAGTTCATATAACTCACTAGCAGAGAGTATTGTATAAGGAAAGTATACTTAGACAAAGAATGACACATTTTTTATTTATAGACAAAAATTGATTCAGAAAGAAAGATAAAACAAGGCATGCATCAATTATTGTGCACTATAGTTAAATGATTAAATATATTGATCTTCATTTTAGGGCAACTGAGATGTGGGGTGTGTGTGTGTGTGTGTGTGTGTGTGTGTGTGTGTGTGTGTGTGTGTGTTTGCATTTGTAAGATTGTATGAATACGCAGTGTCAGTATTGTGGTTCAATAATGGGTTCAGTATGCATAGAGGATTTATATGTTGCTATTTGGCCTCCTGTCTGACACTACTGAGAGGTAATAGGTCCATCAGGAGGTGTAGATTATAAGAGGTCCTTAAGTGTGATGTTGGGAGGGATTTAGAGTCCTCATAAGCCTCTCCGGTGTGGGGATAGCATCTCTTTCTTCACAGGTCTGCTTGTTATATCTCACCTATGCCCAGCCTCTTAGTAGAGCTAAATAGTCCTTATTTTCTAGAACTGTGAGATAAATATATTTTTTTAGAAATCAAGTCACCATTCTTCAGGTATTTTGTAATAGTAATAACACTAACAATGACTATATATTCAAACTATAAATAAACTAACATATATGCAAATACACATATGTGTATAACTGTAAGACTAATACAGACGGGACAAGATTAGAAAGCATAAGAAATTTTATATATTTTACATAAACTAAAATTACATAAATTACATATGACATATGCATTTATTTTTACATTTGTTTACTGTTTATATAAATCGCTCATTTAATAAAGAAACGCAATAAACTAAAATCTTTTTTTATATTGTATAAAGAACTGATTTCACCACTTAAAAACATTCACTTCCCAGTATTTACACCTTATTTTCAATTTTCCCACAGTAATTCCATAAAGATTGGTTTCTATTCATATATGCTTATCTTGATTCATATCCATTGTTAAATCAAAGTCTTGGAAACATGAGCAGTTGCTCAGGATTGCACCTGTAGGTTTGCAGGATAAAATGTTCTGCAGCTTCATGTAATAGAAACTGTCAGGAACTCCCATGAGATGTGGGCCAGAGCCTTATGTTAGTGTTAAAATAACACTAAAAGTAAAAGTTAAATCTTTAATTCTCCAGTGCTATGGCACACGCAGGAGTCTGAGGTGACACCAGCTCCTGTCATTCCATTGGTCCACAGCATAGATCCATCTAAGTTCAAGTGGATCCCTGTAGATTATGGGAATTGCCTTATGCTGAGATTGTTAGTAGTTTCATGGCATCCAGTATTGGAAAGAGTAGTGAGATTCAGGGTATAGCCCGAAATACAGTATTGGGAATAGGAGACAGTGGTGCCAAAACCCTCAACTGAAAAGAGGCAGGAAAGTTGGTTTGTGCACAAAGAGATGTAAACATATGAATTAGGATGTGAGACCAATGTCCTTTAGAAACTGCAGACTCTGGCTATGAAGCAGGATTTGCAGAACACAGTAGGTTTCTTCTGTGAAGCCTGCCTGGGAAAGTCTATCCTGTGATCACATCTAAGAGTTCATACAGGTTTACCAGGACTCAGACTCCTCCTGAAACCTTTCTATTTTTGTACAGCATGCAGAATCATACTTGCCCCAATGGTTCATTATCCTGAATGAAAAACACAAACCGTCAGTATATTTTATGTTTTAATCAGCACAATAGCTGGTCCACTGCCTAACTTCCAATGGTTAATCTCGAGTTATTTACTTACTAATTCTATCTTGGCTACACTGGACTCAGAGGGCTGCCCAACTGCTCTCCCAGCTCTGCTACACAGTGGATATGAAGAGTGCCCTTCAGGTATGGTGGTTCTCCTCTCCTCCATACTCTCAAGCATGTAATTTCCCCCTCCTATCTCTTCCTCCCTGTCCCAAGCTCAGGAATCTTAAATCATGCCTGTGTCTCTTGTCCCCAGCTATTAGCAGTTGGCATCTTTATCAGTCAGAATTAACTGGAGCAGTGTCCCTAGTGTCTCATGTATGGACACTCTAGTAGACATTATTTTGGGCATCCAAATTGCCATTAGAATACAAGAAGCATTAGGTCAAAGCCACTACGTGTAGTATCTCAACATCTTGCTAACACTTCTCAGAACAGTTGCTGCCACCTTCTTTCCAAGGCTGAGTCTGCTACCTGCCTGTGAACTTTATTTCCTTCATGTTTCCAGAAAGTGTATATTACCTACTTTCTCATATTTAACTCTTTGCTAGCAAAGGACCTAATTCTTACCGTCATTATCTGATAATGACTAGGCATCTTTCATCATAAAAACTGAACGAATAAACAGCCATTATACATCACTTGTTTTGCTAGTGATATTTTATACCTGACTGATGCATGGAATGAATTTATCTTTGTCTATTTGGGTCAATTAGTAATTTATCACTTTTGATTGGATATTTTCTTAACTTACATTTCAGATGTTATCCCCTTTTCAGGTTTCTTCACAAAATCTCCCTAATCCACCCCTCCCCCTACTTCTATGAGAGTGCCCCCTCCAACCTCCCCCCCCCAGATCCCCCTACACAGGAGCATCAAGCCTTCACAGGACCAAGGACATCTCCTCCCATTGATGCCTGATAAGGCCATCCCTTGCTACATATAAAGCTGGAGACTTGGGTTCCTCCATGTGTATACTGGTTGGTGGGTTAGTCTCTAGAGGGTCTGGTTGGTTGATACTGTAGTAATTCATATGGGGTTTCAAATCCCTTCAGTTCCTTCAGTACTTTTTCAAACTCCTCCATTGAGGACCCTGTTCTCAGTCCAATGGTTGGCTGAAAGTATCTAACTCTGTATTTCTTAGACTCTGACATAGCCTCTCAGGAGACAGCTTTATGAAGCTCTTGTCAACATGCACTCTTGGCATCCAAAATAGTGTCTATGTTTGGTGACTGTATATGGAAGGCTTCCCCTAAGTAGAGCAGCCTCTGGAAGACCTTTCCTTCAAACTCATATCTACACTTTGTTTCTGTGTTTTCTCCTGTGAATATAATGTTCCCCCTTCTAAGAAAGACTAAATCATCCACTCGTTAGTTTTCCATCTTCTGTGGATTGTATCTTGAGTATTCTGAGCTTTTGGACTACTATCCCCTTCTCAGTGAGTACATACTACATGTGCTCTTTCATGATTGGTTTATTTCACTCAGGATAATATTTTCTAGTTCCATCCATTTGCTTAAGAATTTAATTGTCATTGTTTTTAATTGCTGAATAGTACTCTATTGTGTAAATATACCAGAGTTTCTGTAACCATTTCTCTGTTGAGGGACATCTGGGTTCTTTTCAGCATCTGGTTATTAAAAATAACACTGTAATGAACATAGTGGAGCAGGTGTCCTTGACATATGTTGGAGGATCTTTTGAGTATATGCCCAGGAGATTAGCTGGGTCCTCACGTACTATGTTCAGTTTTCTGATGAACCTTCTAATTTCAAAGTTATACTGAATAGGTCCATGGTGAAAAAATAAAACAACATTTACATAAAATTAAAATATAAAAAATATTATATTTCTTAACTTTATTTTAAAAACAAAGATAAATGAACAAATTTTCAGCATTTTTGCATAAAAGTATATGAATACATTTTTTAAAGGTTGTAATTAAGTATTTGTGGGTACATATACATACACATATGTATGTATGTAACAAAAATGCATGAAAAGAGGTTATTCATTTGAGGGGATAGGAGAGAGACTAAGAGGGGCTGTAGGGAGGAAAGGGGGATGTGATACAGTTCTATTTTAATTAAAATATATTCTTTTTTGTTGAACTTCACACAGTCTGTGAGTTGTTTCTGGGGTTTTCAGAGCTTTCTGGGGTTAGTATCCTGTTAACAGTAACTACATATTATGACTGTAGTTTTGTGACTGGGTTATCTCACTCAGGATGAAATTATCTAGAGGCATCCATTTTTGTAAGAATTTTGTTAAGTCATTGTTTCTGATAGCTGATTAGTAATCCATTGTGTAAATGTACCACAATTTTTGTATCCATTCATCTACTGAAGGACATCTGGGATTTTTCCAGCTTCTTGTTACTATAAATAGACCTGCAATGAATATTGTGGTGCATGTATCTTTTTTGTATATTGGAGCATCTCTGGGGTAAATGCCCAGAAGTGGAATAACTGGTTCTTAGGTAGTACTATGTCCATTTTTCTGAGGAACGGCCAGAGAGATATCCAGAGTGGTTGTATCAGTTTACAACCGCACCAGCAGTGGAGAAGTGTTTCTCTTTCTCCACATCCTCCCCAGCATCTGTTGTCTTCTGAGTTTTGGATCTTGGTCAATCTGACTGGTGTGAGGTGGAATCTCAGGGTTGTTTTAATTTGCATTTCCATGAAGGCTAAGGGTGTTGAGCACTTCCTTAGATGTACCTCAGCCATTCAATATTTCTTGATTGAGAATTTTAGTTTAAGTCTGTACCCCATTTTTAATAGGGTTGTTTAATTCTCTGGTGTCTAGCATTTTGAGTTCTTTGTATACCTTGGATATTAGGCCTCTATCTGATGTGGGGTTGGTAAAGATCTTTTCCCACTCTGTTGGCTCCTGTTTTGTTTTCTTGACAGTGTCTTTAGCCTTACAGAAACTTTGCAATCTCAATAAGTCCCATTTGTCAATCTTTGACCTTAAAGCACAAGCCATTGGTGTTCTGTTCAGGAAATTTTCTCTTGTGCCTATGAGTTCTAAGGTTTTCCCTACTTTCTCATCTAATAGTTTCAGTGTACCTGGTTTAATGTCCATATCTTTGATCCACTTACACTTGAGCTTTTGTACCAGGAGATAAAAAGGGTCTATTTTCATTCGTCTGCATGCTTAGTGCCAGTTGGACTAACACCATTTGTTGAATAGCCTGTCCTTTTTACACTGAGTGTTTACAGCTCCTTTGTCAAAAATCAGGTGACCATATATGTGAGGGCCCATTTCTGGATCTTCTATTCTATTCCATTGATCCATGTTTGCCTATTTCTGTACCAGTACCATACAGTTTTCAGCAAAATTGCCTTGTAATGTTGCTTGAGGTCAGGGATACTGATTCCTGCAGTTGTTTCTTTGTTGTTAGTGTGGATTTCATTATTCTAGGTCTTTTGTTATTCCAGATGAAATTGCGCATTGCTCTTTCCAACTCAATGAAGAACTTGGTTGGAATTTAGATGGGGATTGCATTGAATCTGTAGATTGCTTTTGGTAAGATGGCCATTTTTAAAATGATGATCCTTAAAATTCATGAGCATGGGAGATCTTTCCATTTTCTGAGATCTTACTTGATTTCCATCTTTAGAGGTTTGAATTTCATGTCATACAGGTCCTTCACTTGCTTAGTAAGAGTCACACCAAGGTATTTCATATTTTTTTGTGACAATTGTGAAGGGTTTCTTTTTTCTAATTTCTTTCTCTACATGTTTGTCCTTTGAATATAGGAAAGCTACTGATTTGTTTGAGTTAATTTTATACCTAACCACTTTGCTGAACTTGATTATCAGCTGTAGGAGTTCTCAGGTTGAATTTGTGGGGTCGCTTAAATACAATAACATGTCATCTGCAAATATTGATGTTTTTACTTCTTTCTTGCTAATTTGTATACATTTGATATACTTTTGCTGTCTAATTCCTCCAGCCACGACTTTCAATACTATGTTCAATAGGTAGGGGGAGAGTGGGCAGCCCTGTGGATTCCCTGATTTTAGTGGGATTGCTTCAAGTTTCCCACCATTAAGTTTGATGTTGGCTGTTGGTTTGCTGTTTATTGCTTTTATTATGTTTAGGTATGGGCCTTGGATTCCTGTTCTTTCCAAGACTTTTAACATGAAGGGGTGTTGGATTTTGTCAAATGCTTTCAGAGCATCTAGTGAGATAACCATGTGTTTTTTTTTTCTTCTTGAGTTTGTTTATACGGTGGATTACATTGATGATTCCTTATATTGAACCATCCCTGCATCCCAGGGATGAAGCCTACTTGATCATTGTGAATGATCATTTTGATGATTCGGTTTGCAAGGATTTTATTGAGTATTTATGCATCAATGTTTCTAAGTGAGATTGGTCTGAAGTTCTCTTTCCTTGTAGGGTCTTTGAGTGGTTTAGGAATGAGGGTTATTATAGCCTCAAAAAATGAGTTAGGTAGTGTTCCATCTGATTCTATTTTGTGGAATAGTTTGGAGAGTATTGGTATTATGCCGTCAATAAATGTCTGATAATACTCTGCACTGAACCCATCTGGACCTGGGCTTTTTTGGATGGGAGGCTTTTGTTGACTGCTTCTATTTCTTTAGGTATTATGGTATTATTTTGATGGCTTACCTGGTCCTGGTTTAACTTCAGGATCTTGTATCTGTCTAGGAGTTCATCCATTTCCTCCAGATTTTCCAGCTTTGTTGAGTATAGGCTTTTGTAGTAGGATCTGATGATTTCTTAAATTTCCTCAGTTTCATTAGTTATTTCTCCACTTTTCTTTCTGATTTTATTAATTTGGATACTCTCTCTTTGCCCTCTAGTTAGTCTGGCTAAGGGTTTATCAATCTTGTTAATTTTCTCAAAGAACCAGCTCTTGGTTTTGTTGATTCTTTGGATGGTTCTTTTTGTTTCTATTTGGTCTATTTCTGCCTTAAGTTTGATTATTTCTTGCAGTCTACTCCTCTTCGGTGTATCTGCTTCCTTTTGTTCTAGAGCTTTTAACTGTGTTGTCAGGTTGTTAGTGTATGCTCTCTCCAGTTTCTTTTTAGAAGAACTCAGAGCTATGAGTTTTCCTCTCAGTACTGCTTTCATTGCATGCCATAGGTTTGGTTATGTCTTGTTTTGGTTTTCATTGAATTCTTGAAAATCCTTAATTTCTTTCTTTACTTCTTCTTTGATCCTGCTATGGTTTAATAGAGCATTGTTAGTTTCCATGTGTATATGTGGTTTTTGTTGTCTTTACTGTTATTAAAGACCAGCCTTAGACCATGCTGATCTGCAAGAATGCATGGGAGTATTTCGATCTTCTTGCATCGAATGAGGCTCGTTTTGTGTCCAATTATGTGGTCAATTTTCGAGAAGGTGCCGTATGTTGCTGAAAAGAAGGTGTATTCTTTTGTTTTAGAATGATATGTTCTGTAGATATCTATTAATTCCAGTTGGTTCATAGTCTCTGCTAGTTTTGCAGTATCCTTGTTCAGTTTCTGTTTCCATGATCTGTCAATTTTTGATAGTGGGGTATTAACGTCTCCCACTATTAGTGTGTGGGGTAAAATGCATTTTTTCAGCTTTAGTAGGGTTTCATTTTTGAGTACGGGTGCTCTTTTATTTGGTGCATATATGTTAAGGATTGAGAGTTCCTACGGACAGACTTCCCCTATAATAAGTAAAAAGTGTCCTTCCTCATCTTTTTTGATAAGTTTTGTTTAAAATCTGCTTTATTTGATGTTAGAATGGCCACTCCCACTTGCTTCTTGGAGCCATTTGCTTGGAAGTTTTTTCTCAAACTTTTCCCTGAGATAATGTCTGTCATTATCTCTGGAATGAGATTCCTGTATACAGCAAAATTCTGGGTTTTGTTTATGTATCCAGTCTGATAGCCTATATTTTTTTTATTGTGAAGTTGAGTCCATTTATGTTAATAGATATCAAGGAATAGTTGTTTCTGTTTCCTGCTATTTTTCCTTTTGGAGGTTGAATTCTGCCTGTGTGTCTTTCTTCTTTTGGTTTTCATGCTTAGAAGTTTTCTTGTTTTTACTATGAGGTGGTTCCCCTCATTGTATTGGGTTTTCCACCTATAATTGGTTGTAGTGCTGGGTTTGTGGTCATATATTGTGTAAATTTAGTTTTGTCTTGGAATATCTTCATCTCTCCATCTCTCATGATTGATAGTTTTGCTGAGTATAGCAGCTTTGGCTGGCACTTGTGCTCTCTTGGGGTTTGCATGATGTCTGTCCAGGCTCTTCTAACTTTCATAGTCTCTGTTGAGAAATTTGGTGTGATTCTGATTGGCCTGCCTTTATATGTTACATGACATTTTCCCTTACTGCTTTTAGTGTTCTTTCTTTGATTTGGGCACTTGGTGTTTTGACTTTATGTGTTAGGATGAATTTTTTTTGTGGTCCAACCTATTTTGCGTTCTGTCAGCTTCTTTTATGCTCATGGTCATCTCATTTTTAAGGGTAAGGAAGTTTTCTTCCAGGATTTTGTTGAAGATATTTACTGTACCTCTAAGTTGATATTCTTTCCCCTCCTCCATTCCTATTATCCTTAGGTTTTGTCTTCTCTTGTGTCCTTCTTCTTTAAAATCTTCTAATCATCTTGAGGTAGGATTTCGTGTCTGAGTTTCTTCTTCTGGAGTATTTGGCATTCCGCTGTTTGTTGTGATGGGAGAGCTGGGTTCTAGTGTTGCCAGGTTTTATTGGTTTCTCTGTGGTACGTTCTTTTGCTTTCCTCTTGCCATCTTGTTGTCAATGATTGGTTCTTGCCTTTCCCTTGTACCTGGCCTGAGTCCCTGAATCTCCGCTATTTCTGGTGGCTGATTGTCCAAATATCTGTTGTTCACTCCGGATGCGGCTGGCTGGGCACAGAGGGCCCAATGCCACTGGGTTCCTGGATCCCTGGATCAAGCTGGGCAGGCATACACTTTCAGCATGCTCCGCTGAAATCTCTCTGCCCCATGGCTAGTGGGAATCTGTTGTCACCCAGTTTTCACCAGTCCTGTGTGTATGGGTTTCTGCTCTCTGGTGGCAGATGTCATATTCTTTATGTTCTTTCCTCATAAATATGGTAACATGGTAAGAATGCTTAATTTCCCTTCCATAAGTGTTCTTGGATTTCAGTTCCAAAGATCTTACTCCAAATTTCACAGTTAGATAATGGCTGGTTAAATTTTATGTGGCTTAGAATTCTGTCTCTCTGGGATAATTTTTGAATTTTCCCCTTTTGAGTATGCATCTACATCAATGTCTATTCTTCTCAAGTGTGATAAAAATGCCATGAAAAAATTAGTTTTAAGAGTTGCTTTGTTTTGTTTTGTTTTTAAGTTTTGAAAATGGTGTTGAGAAATTTCTGAAAATTGAGCATTTTCCTCTTTTTCTCTACTGACTCCATTCTCCTGACCCACAAACAAAACTTTGTTTTTGTTCATTTCTTCAAGGTAATAGCCTAGTTTAGTGCTACTGTGGAGGGCATGAATAACCGCATTAAATATCTCTTTCACTGTGCTAGCTCATTAATGTGGACACCTTCTAAGGATAGTTTCTCCATCTGGGAAGGCTGCTCTGCAAGGACAGAAAAAGTGAGAATTGTGATGGCGATAAAGAGTGACAGGCATAGAAAACTTTCTTTCTAGAAATGGTAGTAACATTTATGTCTTTTGAACTTTAAGACTAAGTTGGATTGTAGGTATAAATGCAAACTGTTATGTCTTTCAATGGTGAATTTTTGTTACCTGTGGAGTAGATTCTGAAAATGTAGTTTTGCTTACATGGTAGACTTCCATTGGCTTGTTGATTTTATAAGAATACTTGGAATGAACAAGTTCTATCTGAGCTGTTTTTGGGAAGCTTTTGCAGCAAAGAATGGAGATATTGCTTTGAGCGCTTATTGAATTTTAGTAATTTGTTAACATATGCCTTAAACTATATTTTTGAATTTAGATACTTGAAAATAAGATTTTTATATGGAAGATAACATAACAAGTTTCGACATGGAAATACTATTGGTCACAATATTGTATGGTTATTTAAAAAGATGATAGTGTTTTCTGGAAGCCAGAGAGTCCAAAGAAGAAACATTTTATTGATGCTGTCAATTGATGCATGAACCACTTTCATCCTTCTCTGGATACTTCTGTGTAAAAGAAATTTGTTATGGGAAAATTATTCATGTGCACATTATTTATTATTGCTACTGAAACCCATAGCAAGTATACTTATTTCAATATTAAAATACTTGATTCCAACCAGGAACAGCAGAGATCCAGGGACACAGGCCTGGTGAGAAGGCATTCCGAGTAGCCGGGGCACAGAGAGGTCTCTGCTGAGCTCAAGAAAAGTGCCCAGCTTGGTTCACAGAACTAGGAACCCGGCATTGGACTCTCTGTTCCCAGGCAGCGGCCTTTGGGTGTAGAACAGGCGCTCAGGCCATACAACACCAGGAACAGCAGAGATCCAGAGACATAGGCCAGGTACAAGGGAAAGGCAAAAACCAAACACTGACAAAAAGATGGCAAGAAGAGTGAAAGAGTGTACACCAGGGAAACCAAGACAGCCTGGCAACACCAGAACCCAGCTCTCCCATCACAGCAAACAGCAGAATGCCAAACATTCCAGAATAAGAAGACTCAGATCTGAAATCATACCTCAAGATGATGATAGAGATCCTTAAACAAGAAAGGAAGGAAAAGCATAAGGAATCAGAAGCTTTTAAAGAGGAAACAAGAAAATCACTCAAAGAACTCAAAGAACTAGAAGAAAACAGAACCAAAGAGATGAAGGAATGGAAGAAGGAATTTAAAACAGAAATGGAAAGAATAAAGAAAACACTAAAAGAGACAAACTTAGAGGTAGAAAACCTAAAAAAGAAATCAAGAGTCACAGATGCAAGTATTTCCAATAGACACAAGAGATGGAAGAGAGAATCTCGGGGGCCCCAAGACAACATTGAAAACAGAGAACACAGTCAGAGAAGATGCAAAAACCATAAAGCTCCTAACACAAAATGTCCAGGAGATCCAGGACACAATGAGAAGACCAAACCTAAGGATAATAGGAATAGAAGAGGGCAAAGAATATCAACTAAGAGGCACAGTAAGTATCTTCAACAAAATTGTAGAAGAAAACTTCCTTACCCTTAAGAATGAGATGACCATGAGCATAAAACAAGCCTTCAGAACTCCAAATAGGTTGGACCAAAAAAGAAATTTCTCCTGACACATAATAGTCAAAATGCCAAGTGCTCAAAGCAAGGAAAGAATACTAAAAGCTGTAAGGAAAAAAGGTCATGCAACATATAAAGGCAGATCAATCAGAATCATTCCTGATTTCTCAACAGAGACTATGAAAGCTAGAAGAGCCTGGACAGACATCATGCAGAACCTAAGAGAGCACAATTGTCAGCCCAAGCTGTTAAACCCAGCAAAACTCTCAATCTCCATAGATTGAGAGACTAAGATATTCCAAGACAAAACTAAATTTACACAATATCTGACCACAAATCCAACACTACAATGAATTATAGGTGGAAAACCCAATACAACTTAGGGAACTACTTCCTAGTTAAAAACAAGAAAACACCTACCCAAGAAAACCAAAAGAAGAAAGACACATGGGTACAATTCAACTTTCAAAACCAAAAATAGCAGGAAAGAGCAATCAATATTCCTTGATATCTGTTAATATAAATTGACTCAATTCCCCAAATAAAATGATATAGGCAATCAGACTGAATACATAAACAAAACTGAGCATTGACCTCAAATTCGGAAAAGATAATGAAGGACAATTTTTACTCATTACAGGGGAAATTTGTCTGGAGGAATTCTCAATCCTTAACATATATGCTACAAGTACAAAAGTGCCCATATTGATAAAAGATACCCTACGAAAGCTCAAAAAATAAATTGTGCCCCACACAATAATAATGGAACACCTAAATAACCCACTCTCACCAATGGACAGATCATGGAAATAGAAACTGAACAAGGACACTGTGTAACCAGCAGAGGTTATGAACCAACTAGAATTAAGAGATATCTAAAGAACATATCATTCTAAAACAATAGAATACACATTCTTCTCAGGACCTCATGCCACCTTCTCGAAAATTGACCACATAATTGGTCACAAAACAAGCTTTAATGGATAACAGAAGATCGAAATACTCCTGTGCATCCTCTCAGATCACCATGGTCTAAGGATGGTTTTAATAACAACAAAGACAACAAAAAGCCCATATACACATGAAAACTAAACAATGCTCTGTTAAACAATAGCAATGTCAAAGAAGAAATAAAGAAGTAAATTAAGAATTTTCTAGAATTCAATGAAAACGAAAACACAACATTTCCAAACCAACGGGAAGCAATTAAAGCAGTACTGAGAGAAAAACTCATAGGTCTGAGTGCTTTGAAAAGGAACTGGAGAGAGCATACACTAGCAACTTGACAGCACAGTTGAAAGCTATAGAACAAATGAAAGCAGATATACCAAAGAGGAGTAGACAGCAAGAAATAATCAAACTTAGGGCAGAAATAAACCAAATAGAAACAAAAAGAACCATTCAAAGAATCAAAATCAAGAGCTGGTCCTTTGAGAAAATTAACAAGATGGATAAATCCTTAGCCAGAATAACTAGAGGGCAAAGAGAGAGTATCCAAAAAACAAAATCAGAAATAAAAGTGGATACAAAATGACTGAAAATGAGGAAAACAAGCAATCATCAAATGCTACTATAAAAGCCTATACTCAACAAAGATGGAAAATATTGAAGAAATGGAGGAATTCCTAGACATATACCAGATACTAAAGTTAAACAAGGACCAGGTAAACCATCTAAATAATCCCATAACACCTAAGAAATAGAAGCAGCCAACAAAAGCATCTCAACCAAAAGGTTCATATGGGTTCAGTGCAGAGTTTTATCAGACATTTATTGAAGACTTAACATCAATACACTCCAAACTATTCCATAAAATAGAATCAGATGGAACACTACCTAACTCATTTTTTGAGGCCATAATAACCCTCGTTCCTAAAACACAGAAAGACCCTACAAGAAAAGAGAACTTCGGAACAATCTCACTTATGAACATTGATGCAAAAATACTCAACAAATTTCTTGCAAATCAAATTAAAAAACACATAAAATGATCATTTACCATGATCAAGTAGGTTTCATCCATGGGATGCAGGGATGGTTTAATATAAGGAAATCCAACAATGTAATCCACCATAAAAAAAATTCAAAGACAAAAGCCTCATAGTTATCTCACTAGATTCCGAGAAAGCATTTGACAAAATTCAACAACACTTTATGTTAAAAGTCCTGGAAAGAACAGGAATCCAAGGCCCATACCTAAAGATTATAAAAGCAACATACAGAAAACTAACAGCCAACATCAAACTTAATGGGGGAAAATTGAAGCAATCTCACTAAAATCAGGAAAGTGACAAGGCTGCCCACTCTCCCCCTAACTATTCAACGTAGTACTTGAAGTCCTGGCAGGAGCAATTAGACAGCAAAAGGAAATCAAAGGGATACAAATCAGAAAGGAAGAAGTAAAAACATCACTATTTGCAGATGGCATGATAGTGTACTTAAGTGACCCCACAAATTTCACCAGAGAAATACTACAGCTGATAAACAAGTTCAGCAAAGTGGTTGGATATAAAATTACCTCAAACAAATCAGTAGCTTTCCTCTATTTAAAGGACAAACATGTGGAGAAAGAAATTAGGGAAAAGATACCCTTCATAATAGTCAAAAAAAAATATGAAATGCCTTGGTGTGACTCTAACTAAGCAAGGGAGGGACCTGTATGACAAGAACTTCAAACCTCTTAAGAAGGATATAGAGGAAGATCTCAGAAAATAAAAAGATCTCCTATGCTCATGGGTTGGAAGAATCAACATTGTAAAAATGACCATCTTACCAAAAATATCTACTGATTAAATGCAATCCCCATCAAAATACCAACCTAATTCTTCATTAAGTTGGAAAGAGCAATGTGCAATTTCATCTGGAATATCAAAAGACCTAGAATAGTGAAACACTTCCTCAACAATAAGAAAACATCTGCAGGAATCACTGTCCCTGACCTCAAGCTATATTACAAGGCAAGTATGCTAAAAACTGCATGGTATGGGTACAAAAATAGGCATGTGGATCAATGGAATAAAATAGAAGATCCAGAAATGGGCCCTCACATATATGGTCTCCTGATTTTTGACAAAGGAGCAGTAAACATTCAATAGAAAAAGGACAACCTATTCAACAAATAGTGTTGGTCCACTGGCACTCAGCATGCAGAAGAATGTAAAGAGAACATTTTTTATCTCCTTGTACAAAGCTCAAGTGCAAGTGGATCAAATATCTTCACATTAATCCAGGTACACTGAATCTATTAGAAGAGAAATTAGGGAAAACCTTAGAACTCATAGGCACAGAAGAAAATTTCCTGAGAAGAACACCAATGGCTTGTGCTCAAAGTCAAATATTGACAAATGGGACTTAATGAGAGTGCAAAGTTTCTGTAAGGCTAAGGACACTGTCAAGAAAATAAAATAACAGCTAACAGAGTGGGAAAAATTCTTTAACAACCCCACATCATATAGAGGCCTAATATCTAAGGTATACAAAGAACTCAAGAAGATAGACACCAGAGAATCAAACAACCCTATTAAAAATCGGGTACAGAGCTAAACAAATAATTCTCAATTGAGTAATATCGAATGGCTTAGAAGCATCTAAGGAAGTACTCAACGTCATTAGCCATCAGGGAAATGCAAATCAAAACAACCTTGAGATTCCACCTCACACCAATCAGATTGTCAAGATCAAAAATTCAGATGATAGCAGATGCTCATGAAGATGTGGTGAAAGAGGAACACTTCTCCACTGTTGGTGGGGTTGTAAACTGGTACAGCCACTCTGATAATCAGTCTGACAATTCCTCAGAAAATTGCACATAGTAGTACCTGAAGACCCAGTTACTCTACTTCAGGGCATATACCCCAGAGACATGCCAATATACAACAACGACACTTGCACCACAATGTTCATAGAAGCTTTATTTATAATATCCATAAGCTGGAAAGAACCCAGATGTTTTTCAGTAGATGAATGGATACAAAAATTTGGTGCATTCACACAATGAAGTACTACTCAGCCATCAGAAACAATGACTTCATGAAATTCTTAAGAAAATGGATGCATCCAGAGAATATCATCCTTAGTGAGGTAACCCAGTCACAAAAGAACAGACATAATATGCAGTCACTGATAATTGGATATTAACTGCAGAAAGCTCTTAATACCCCAGAATCAACTCACAGACTGTGTGAAGTTCAAGAGAAGAAAAAAGAAAAGAAAAGAAAAAAATACATTATGCTTAATTGTTACACACCAAGAAAACTTTGACTAATTCCGTTTTACATCCTGTTTTACATGTTCTTTATGCTCATTGTAACTAGTAAGATATTAATGCACACTATCAAATCTTTTTAAAAAATTAAGCACTGACAAAAATGTACTAGTATACTTTTATGCAACAATGTTTAAAATTTGTATATTTATCTTTCTTTTTTAAAATAAAATCATTCAGTTCAAAAATACTTGATTCCATGTACATTCTGGAAAATGTAAGAGTATTTATAGTCAGAAAAGGCTTGGCAAGCAAAGCTGAGGCTACAGGAGTGTTGTTGGTTTACTACCTAGTTTTATGTAAACCACCAGCAGGTGAACATCAGAGAATCTTTCCTTCTGTGCATTTGGACATTATTTAACAATTTACCAGTTCATCCAGAGTGTAGAGGAATGCAATGGCACTGGCTTCTTCCATCGAAAGGCACATGAAAAATTAGAATTTATATAATGTTTCACTAATTTCCTTAACTGTTAATGCTGAAATTATAGTTACTTAATACATTATTTTCAAATACTTGATAGTGTTCTATAATTTGAACGTGCCCAATTTAACAATAGAGATCCACTTTAAAGTTTCATTCAATTCTGCTGCTTGAACTACACCATCATCTCAGCCTTCTTCTTGATGTTACACTTTACATCTAGTGGTAAGATGGCTTCAAATTTAAGAACACTTAAAATCATTCTTTTTTTATTCGAATAAAATTGATAAGCTACTCGTTTGGGAACTTAAAATTATATATTGATAAATATATTTTATATGATCAATATATGTGATCAAACTATGTCATGATAAAACTTCTTATAAAATGTAAAAATTTTCCCTCATAATATTGTGACACACTCCTGTTATTTCAGCATAGATGGAAATAAAATTTCAGAAGCCAAAGCCAACATTTGCCACATAGTCTGAGGTAAGCCAAGTATTCTTGAGAGCAACCTTTCCCTCTCCAAAAAGAAAAAAAAAAAAAAAAAACTCTTATTTCTGAGATTGATGTTTAGAAATGTGGCCTCATGGAAATTTCTTTTTCTACTTTTTTATTCTTGTTAAGCTTTCATTATAGTAGGACAACAAACCCAACCAAGAAGGGCAACACTGAATTCTTAGTTTGTGGCAGGCCAAGTTTTGCTTTAAAAATATTGCTGCTGTGAAAGGTCACTATAGCATAATCCAAGATATTGGCATAGGTACATTGAACATTGGTCCAAGCCATCTAAATACAAGAGCTTATTTTGTCAACTTTACTCTGTAAAGTAGATGGAAATTGTTTTGTGACATACATATAGCTACATTTCATCCTGCAAAACTAATCTGGTCATTTTTGGGTGATATTTGTGCCCCAAAGATAAGGATTGGTCCATTGATAGTCTTCGTGATCTGTGTTTACTTAGTTCTGAAAAAAAAATCCTTAACCCGACAATTTATTTATTAATTAGTTCAATGGAAAATGTCAAAAAATTAAATAATAACTGTTCAGAAAGTTGTATTTGCACTTTCATGGTTTTCTTAAATATGAACTTTCCCAAGAAGCAGGGCTATACGGAAAGCTCTTCTTCATATCCTTGTCTCAAAATCATCACTTCCATACTTAATATTATATTAACATTTAAGGCAGTTTGTTAGAATATTTCAAGAAATAAGTTTATTTGAGGACAGTTACCTACCTCACAAGGAAAACTGCAACAGGTTCCATCTAAATTAATAGGATTCCCTCAATCCATGTGAGCTTTTTGGTTGGTGGCTTAGTCTTTGGGAGCTCTGGTGGGTTGGTGTGTTGATGTCTTTGTTTGTCCTGTGGGGTTGCAAATTCCTTCAGCCCTTTTATCCTTTTCATTGGGATACCCCTGCTCAGGCCAATGGTTTGCTGTAAGTATCTGCGTTTGTCTTAGTAAGATGCTGGTAGATCCTTTAAGAGGATAACCATTATCAGCTCTTGTTTACAAGCCTGTGTTGTTGTTGGCACTTTGTGTGTTTTTTGTATCAGTGTAGATATGACTTCATAGAATGTATTAAGTAGTGTTCCTTCTGTTTTTATTTGGTCGAATAGTTTGGAGAAGATTGATTGATATTTGGTCTTCTTTGAAGGTCTGAGAGAATTCTGTATCCAAATCATTCCTTCCTGGGCTTCATTTTGTTGGGAGGCTTTTAGTGACAACTTTTAGTTTATTATGGGATATGGGATTGGTGAGATGGGTTGGCTGATCTTGATTTAACTTTTGTACCTGGTATCTGTCTAGAAAAGTATCCATTTCATACAGATTTTCTAGTTTTGTGGAGTATAGGCTTTGTTGTAGGATCTGATAATTTCTGTTGTTATATTTCCTTTTCACTTCTGATTTTTTTATTTTGATACCGTTTCCATGCCCTCTGGTTAGTTTGGTTAAGGGTTTATTTTTCTAATTGATTTTCTCAAAGAAACAGCTTCTGGTTTTGTTGATTCTTTGTAGAATTTATTTTTGTTTCTACTTAGTTGATGTCAGCCCTCGAATTTGATTATTTTCTGTCATCTACTCTTCTTGGGAATATTTGTTTTCTTTTGTTTTAGAGCTTTCAGATGTGCTGTTAAGCTTCTATTGTAAGCTCTCTCTAATTTATTTATGGAGGGTCTCAGAGTTATGGGTTTTCCTCTTAGCACTGCTTCTGCTGTAGCCCAGTGGTTTTGGTATGTTGTACCTTCATTGTCATTAAATTCTAAAAAAAAATCATTGATTTTTCTTTATTTTCTTCCCTGACCAAGATACCATTTAGAGTTGTTCAGTTTTCATTTGTATGTGTGCTTTCTGTTGTTTTTGTTGTTATTGAAAAACAGCCTTAGTTTTTGGTGATTTGATAGGATGCATGGGATTATTCCAATCATCTTATATCTGTTGACATTTGTTTTATGATAGATTATATGGTCAATTTTAGAGAAGGTACTATGAGGTCCTGAGAAGAAGGTGTATTTTCTTGTTTTAGGGTGGACTGTTCTATAGACGTCTGTTAAAACCAATTGGTTGATAACCTCTGTTACTTTCGCTGTGTCTCTGTTCAGTTTCTGCTTCCATGATCTGTCCATTGATGAGAGTATAGTGTTATTGTATAATGCTCAGTGTGTGCTTTTATCTTTATTAATGTTTCTTTTACAAATGTGGGTGCCCTTTTCATTTGGGACATGGATGTTAAGAATGTTCAGATGAGAGTTCATCTAGATAGATTTTTTCCCTTTGATGAGTATGAAGTGTCTTTCCTGATCTTTTTCTATAACTTTTCATTGAATGTTGATTTCATTCAATATTAGAATGTATATTCCAGCCTGTTTTGTGGAACCATTTGCTTTGAAAAGTATTTTTAGCCTTTTACTCTGAAGTAGTGTCTGTCTTTGTTACTGAAGTGCATTTCCTGTATGCAGGAAAATTCTGAGTTCTGTTTATGTATCCAGTCTTTTAGTGTATGTCTTTTTTATTGAAGAATTGTTTCTATTGCTGAATATTAGGGACCTGTGATTTCTGCTTCCTGTGACTTTTGTTGTTAGAGGTGGAACTATGTTTGTGTTGCTCTCTTCTTTAGCTTTGTTATATGATTAAGGTTTTGTGTTTTCTTCAGTATAGTTTCCTTCCTTGTTCTGGAGTTCTCCCTCTATTCTCTTTTTAAGGGCTGGATTGTGGAAAGATACTGTTTAAATTTGGTTTTGCCATAGAATAACATCTGTAGAAAGATTGAGAGCTTTCCTGGATAGAGTAGCCTGGACTGGAAGTTTTGTTCTAGGAGGATCTATATGACATCTGCCTAAGATCTTCTAGCTTTTAACGTCTCTGTTGAGAAGGGTGGTGTAATTCTGATAGGGCTGCCTTTATATCTTGCTTGACTTGTTACATCACTGCTTTTAATATTCTTCCTTAGTTCTGTGCCTTTTGTGCTTTGATTATTATATCAAAGAGAAGGAAAAAGTTCTCTTCTGGTCCAATTTATTTGGGGTTCTCTAGGCTTTTTAGAATTATTATGGCCTTCTCTTTTTTTAGGTTAGGGAAGTCTTATTTTCTATAATTTTGTTGAAGATATGTGATGGTTCTTTATATTTTGAATCTTTGCTCACTTTTATACCTATAATTTTTATTGTGTCCTTGATTTCCCAGATGTTTTGTGATAGGATCTTTCTTCATGTTTGCATTGTCTTTTAATGTTGTGTCAATATTTTCTATGGTATCATTTATAACTGAGATTCTCTCTTTTATTTTCTCTTGGATTCTGCTGTTGATGCTTGAATCTATGACTCCTGATCTTTTTCCTATGTCTTCTATCTCCATGGTTGTCTCCCCTTGTGATTTCTTTATTGTTTATATTTTCATTTTTAGTTCCTGGATGGTTTTGTTCAATTCCTTCACTTGTTTGGTTGTGTTTTCCTTTATTTCTTTAAGGGATTTATGTGTTTCCCCTTTAGGGCTTCTACCTGTTTATCTGTTTTCTCCTGTTTTTCAAGGGAGTTATTTACATCCTTCTTGAAGTAAATTATCATCATCACTGGATGTGATTTTTAGATCAGAATCTTGCTTTTCATATGTGTTTGGGTATTCTGAGCTTGCTGTGGTTCTGATGATAACAAATACCCTTGGTTTCTCATTCTTATGTTCTTGTGCTTGCCTCTTGCCATTTGTTTATCTCTGGTGTTAGCTGTTCCTGCTGTATCTGACTGGAGCATATCCATCCTGTGAGCCAGTAATCTTGGGTGTATCAACATTCCCAAGATCTTATGATTATTAGTACTCCTGCAAAATAAGCTATCTCCACGAGAGATTGGCTACAGAGAGCTGTGGCACAGGGTCCCTTCCGGAGCACAGATGGAAACAGAAGGAAACATGTCCCTGGCTGTTCTGTGGTTCCTGATTCCTGTGGACCCAGATTAGGTCCCACTCGTGACAGCGCCAGGTTTTGGGGCAGTAGTGGTGGTCTTACCTCTGACTTTAAGTGTGCCATTACTTCTGCTGGACAAGCTATCTTTTGGTGGAAAGGGATTGGTTTGCGAAGGGTTGTGGCACAAGGCCTGCTTCAGGGTGCAGATAGAAACCAGAAGTCTTTTGTGCTTCTATTAAATGTGTCATGAACATTGTGGTGCATATATCTTTGTTGTGTACTAAAGTGTCTCTGGGGTATATGCCCAGAAGTGGAATAGCTGGGTCTTCAGGTAGTACTACATCCAATTTTCTGAGGTATCGCCAGACTGATTTCCAGAGTGGTTGTATTAGTTTGCAACCCCACCAACAGTGGAGAAGTGTTCCTCTTTCTCCACAGCCTCGCCAGCATCTGCTGTCATCTGAGTTTTGGATCTTGGCCAATCTGACTGGTGTGAGGTGGAATCTCAGGGTTGTTTGATTTGCATTTCCCTGATGGCTAAGGATGTCGAGCACTTCCTCAGATGTTTCTCAGACATTCGGTGTTCCTCAACTGAGAACGTTTTGTTTAGCTCTGTACCCCATTTTTTAATAGGGCTATTTGATTCTCTGGTGTCTAGCTTTTTGAGTTCCTTGTATGCACCACAATGTTCATAGCAGCTCTATTTATAATAGCCAGAAGCTGGAAAGAACCCAGATGTCCTTCAGAAGATGAATGGATACAAAAATTGTGGTACAGAGTGGTAAGCAATTTACATAATTTAAAGCCATTGTTATATGGTATTTGTTAATACAGTGCTAGGAATCTAATATACTAAGCAATGCTATTCTCTACTTAGATTCAACTTCTAAAACTATGATTTTATTCTCACTTAAAATTGCAATACATGATTATCATAAGTATGTATATTGTTAATAGTGTGGCAGTTTACAAATTATTATATATTCAAATAAATAAGTATCTAATAAAATATTTTAAAATGTATTAAAATCTATATTCTATTGTCCAAGAGTGAATGCTTTTTGCATCTAATATTTTATGTTTCATTTGCCAAAATTTATGTAATGCATCTCCTATGAAAGGGAACTAATAATTGTATCTCATGCTTTATTTTATATAATTAGTGATGGTAGGTATCAACTTCCTACATGCACAAAGAAAGCTTAACTACATTTCTTAGTCAATAACATGACAATTTCTATTCAAACTTTAAGCTTAATTTTAAACATACATTACTTCACTCTAGTGATGGTTGAGTTCAAGTTGGAACAGAACCTAAAATAGACGATTCTCTTGAGGTACCTGATTTCACATTTGTCAGAGATTATACTATTTTAAAACCACTGTGAAGTGGTTGAAAATCACATAGAAACTACATATGAGCTCCACATGATTATTTGAAAGACATGGGTGGCTTCAAAGAATAAGGTTTTATTTTCAATTTGAGAATTTACAGAAATTTCTTTTCTTTTCAGTTCAATAACTATTTATTATGAAAAGTGTGAGTGAGAGACATAGGGACATATTGTGGTTCTAGCATCGTTAATGATAATAATTTACTATGTTCATACATTGTAGCATGATATTATGTCACAGCATTTAAAAAGTGTAACTCCAGACTGCTCCTGAGTAGTCGTTTTGTTGTTGTTATTTATACCTCCTTCAAATAATAGCATTTTAATTTTTTTATGCTTGACCCATAGTGAGTGACTTTACAGTTTTTCCTGCAATTCTGTGTATGGTCTTAATTGACTATGCCTTTGGTATTCTGTCACCAAAACTACAAGTACAAAGTCTTCAATATTTTTATTTTAATTAAAGTAGGGACAACACACTTGGTATGTACAAAGAAAAGAGACATGAGTAAAATCTTCCGTGCTTAAGTTTCCAGGATGCTGAGATTCTGTTTTGATTTGACATTAAGAAAGTCATTCTGCATCCTTGCATATACTGCATTTACAGATCCATGAGTTAAATGTGACTAATTCATACAGGTGGTGAGTGTTTCCCCAATTATTTCTATGATATGGACTTGGAAGGAAAACATACTTGTATTATATGAAGAAAAGTACTGTTACTGTGATGAAATGGTTCAGCTAATAAAGGATAGATTTACAACCAAAATGACGAGACAGTACTATGCACTTCTGTATGTATATATATGCATAAATACACACATACATAATACATATGGAGAGAGCAAGAGAAAGGCTCTCACTTTTTTTCTCTAATGTGATGAACATGCTTAATAAAGTGTTAAAGAAATAATATAGTTATTTTTAGATAAATTTTACATATGCCCATATAAATGTGTATAATCTAATTCTAGATTATCGAAGTCTGTGTATCTAAGTCAAGTTAAATGTTTAGAGACGGGGCAAAATATGTCCCAGCCTTACTCAGATGTTCATTTTATTCATCTTCTAATGTTCTATTCAAGTCCTCAAAGATAACTCTTTGAAATTATAAAACAACAAGCAAACATGTAAATGTAGAAAGCTC
Organism: Micromys minutus; assembly: GCF_963924665.1. Classification (NCBI taxonomy): domain Eukaryota; kingdom Metazoa; phylum Chordata; class Mammalia; order Rodentia; family Muridae; genus Micromys; species Micromys minutus. Next base: position 34,982,135 of record NC_137960.1, on the reverse strand, counting down.
TTCTCAGTAAAATATTACTCAGGTAGAAAATATTTATTTTCCACATAAACTACATCTTAGAAATATTTTAACTCTTGGGAGGTTTGTTGCCTTATTTATTGGCATAATAATACCTAGCTATCTCCTAGGATTATTCTGAATAGGAAATGAGATACAGTGTGCTTGCCAAAATTTCATATCCCAAAAGCTGAGCCTGCCCTTTTATTGCCCACAAATGAATGTTTTTTCATGTTTATAAACAACATTTTGATGTAGTTTCATCGTGGGGCAATAAGGAACATTACACCACTAGTGAAAATGGATATGCACTCTGCATTCATTCTACATCAGAGATGCTGGCTTTCAGTTTCTTAGGGTGCCTGGTGCATGTAAGGCTGGTCTCCACAGCAAGCCTCCAGAGGATGACTGATCATACATGATGATTTTGACCTAGTTGTTGCTCTCTGGTCTTTATAGATTTTGGGTTACTTTGAACAAACAAGGGCAGAAAATCTTTACAAATTTCAATAAATAACAGCATTTTTATTTTATGTGGTTCTTGTGCATTAAAATATATAATTTTACTAAGCCTATTTCTACTCTAAATTTTAGTAAACATTTACATTAAACATTTAGAAACTGTTTACAGCTTAAATAGACAGCTAAAACAATTGACTCATGTTTGAATTTACTTTTACCCCAACTTTAACTAAAATACCAAATTGGGATTATTAAATAGAAGTACATGTTTATTATTCAATCATATATTAAATAGAAATTAAAGTTAGTATATGAACTACTGACATTTACCAAAATTATTTGGGCTTATTATAACAATGTAATGTGATGGAAAGTTCAATTGAATATATTCTATAGATATATACTTTAGAAGATTCAACATCTGTAAAGTCGACTCAGGTTTCCTATCCACATAGAAACCATGGATGTTTAATAAATGAGAGGATCTTCATATAAAACTGTCATCTTGGTGTCTAAGGTATATCACATCAATACAAAAATCTTAAGGAAGAAGTGAATTAATAGATTTTTTGTCATCAAAAACTAGGGATTTATCACCAAAGAGTTAATCTTGATGAAATAGAGTGGGAGGAGCCCATGTTCCTAATTATTTTAATAGGTTTCACTTTTTAAAATTGTTAGATTGACAGATCCTTCCAACAACATTCAGGGGCAAGTTAAGTCATGAAGCAGGAAAATAGCTAAAATTTTTTTCTAACAGATCAGCAAGAAAATAGAAATTGTATTATGCTTAGTTCATAGGTGGGTGCTTTTTATATATTTAACTCACTTTGTTGAACATTGTAGCTTAAGCATAATTTGATTTTGCAGATTATAGTTGACAAGAGATTCAAAAGAAATGAATGTTCCTAATAGTTACTTATCAATACAAATTTCTCAATCACAAAATTCAGTCTTCTGGTAAATGTGTGGTTTATTGTATAAGCCCTTGTGGCACTATGAATGTAGAATATTATCAGAGCCTCCTTTGGGAAACAGCCTAAAAGTGCAGGGTTGCAGTGTTTTTAAATAAAGTACTGAAGTGTTCACTTTTTATATATAAGCCAATGCAATTATTTAATCAACCATATTTTAAAGGGCTAAGGACATGAAGTCAAGCTATAAATTACAATTGCTACACATAGGCTCAAGGTTGAAGCAAAGCTTATTTTATGTCTTCTTAGCTGTTAGCTCATAATGGACTGATATGACATGAGCTTATACCCTGCAAAGTTGAATTTACTGTTAGCACATGCTTAGAGACTTTCAACTTTCATTTTCAAAGAAGACAAATATGCAATAAAGGATACACCCTCTCATTCAAATGTTTCCCGTATCCGTTTTATGTCAACAAACCTAGTAAGATTTCAGGTTTTAAAATGTCTAACATCTATGTATGTAAGTAACAGATATTTTATGTAAGAGACAGTGGTTGCAAATAAAAACTAATGGAGTGCTCTGGCAGTGATCTTGCTGGTCTCACATCAAACACATATGGTTAGCTACCATATTCTGGTTGTGATGATAATGGATAGAGTGGAAAATAAAGTTCTACTCCAAATCGACTTTAGCAATTACACTCGGGTACATACTGTTTACCTCTCACTTATCCACTATAAGAATCATACCTGTCAGATATGAGATTTTGTGATATCATTTGTTGATTTACAACTGTGAGTAAGCCATAGAAATAAAAATATGGAAAAATATTGGTACTATAGTAAACTATGGACACAGTCTAGACTCTGATAGAATTAAATATTTCATTAACATTTAACTAAAGATGAAATATCTTTGACATTATTCTTACAGTTTTCAACAATTGGACTAGAATAGAACAGGGTTACAATTATCATTTTAAATATGTATTATTGATTTAAATTTATTTATACGTAGTATTGTATATATATCAAGCTAAATATTCATTAGTTAAATATTGAAGCTTTATGTATTCTTTTTAGTATTTTTATTACCATGGATCAATTAGTCCTGTGGTTTATTTTCTATTGTTTAATCATAATTTTCTCCAGTGCCTGGAGGTATTCTAATTGCATGGGATGAAAATGTAGGGACCATGTGCCTTTTTAACTATCATAAATAATCACCTAGTTTTGGCACACATTTAACTTTCAGTACATTCTCACTAGCAGATAAATTCATGAAGAAACCCTCAAATTTGAGAAAAACCCTAAATTTTTTTCTAATTTTTAAATTAGGAAAAAACCCTACACATGTCAAGCACGTTAGCCCACACCTAAAGTTTCAACACCTGGGAGCCTAGGAAAGGGGAATCTTGAGTTTGAGACTAGCTTGAGCTATGTCATACAATCCTCTAAGATATTTAAGACAAATAGAAAAGTCTATTGTAATCAGTATACTGAGATTGGTACTTTAAATTTCTATCAATAGAGACTCAGTTATTCACAAATATTTCATGCTACATGTGTTTGCATCTTGCTTGGCTGACTCTAAAACAAATTCTATAGATTTTTATGATTTAATGTTATTTATTCTTAAATCCTAATGAAATATATGTCGGCCCTTACTATTGAGGGCACTTCTGATTGATCAAAAGAAATATTTTCCAAACAATACCTATATTCTAGCCAGAAGAGAAATACAATATTCACCAGTTTTTACCACCAAAATTCTAACCTGATATTATGAACTTACATCAAAAGATAATTTTTCTTAAGCAATAGATTAGAAGCAATATGTCCTGTAGCTTTTCACACTCTCATTAACTCTCTATAATGTAAAAATTCCTAATCTGTACATTATAGAAGAGGAGGTAGGAAGGTTCTATGAGCCATGGGATCAAAGAATTTGGTGCAAAGTTGTGTTTCTTAATATCAGAAACTATACCTGTAAACTCTCACCAACATGACTGCCCAAATGTGAGGCTACTAATGAACATGTCAAACTGGGTGGAGAAAAAGTCTGTGAGGTCTCAATGCTACCCAAGAAAAGTATGGGCAACTCAAGAAAGTTGAGGCTTGCCTCTCCCAGGGAATGGTACACCAATTTCTTGTCAATGGCAATCAGCTCTCAAAACTCTATATGAACTGGCTATATTTAGGAAAACATGCACATATCCATGCACATGTGTATATTCAATGACAATTATTGAAAAGGAAGAACACAAAGCTGAAGGAGATTTAGAATAGATGTAGAAGAATCTTTGCCTTTCAGCTAGTATAGTATCTCTTTCTGATTGTAGGACTTTACAAGAGACGCCTCTCACTTTTGTTCATATTTCTCTGGTATTTACCCCTAATGGAAGCCCATTATCCAGCCTTTCTGGGATTCTTGCTCCTTTATACCCCACTTATCATATCTCCCAAAATTCATTTTCCTACAATCCTAATCTCCCCATCATGTTTTCATGGTGCTGTCAGAAACATTTCCATTATTACCACAAAGCCCCGGTCATCAATATCTGTGTTTCCATACCAATTTGAAGCATAGTGCCTTCTGTTGATCTATATTAATCCCATGTGAATGAAAGCAATAGAACCATTGACAGCTTGACAAGCTAGTTTAAACTAATTTGCTGTTAAGGGAGCTAACTGGATCGAATGGGAATTACATTAGCCCTTTCTTAAGGTACCGCTGTACCAATCCACTAACCATGAGATATTATGTATTAAAGATTTTTTTGTCTTAACATTGTCATGTGGCAGGTCAGACTTTCAACATATACTATGGCTCCAAAAACATTTAGGTCCTTACAATTTCATCTTTTCGAAAGAAAACACTTAAGCATATCAGTTAAGCAGTGAAGTTTCCTCAAGAGCAAACTTTGCCTTTTATAGTTCCACTGAAAATTAAAACAAAAACAAAAACATTTGTTAACAACTAATTCTTTTAAATATAAAATATTTGATACTGATATTCAGGGAATATTTGGGGAGCAGAAATAGTCTTACTATTACAACAATCATTGGAAATTTAAAATTTTTATTTATTATTATTGTATATTCTCTGTATTTACATTTCAAATGTTACTCCCTTTCTCCCCACTTCATTCTTCCTCCCCTTCTCCTTGCTTCCATGAAGGTACTCCCTCTCCCAACCACCGTCTTCCACCACAGCACCTTGGCATTCCCCTACACTGGGGAAAGGAGCCTTTACTGGACCAAAGGCTTCTCCTCTTATTGATTCCAGACAATGCTATCCTCTGCTACATATTAAACTGGAGCCATGAGTCTCTCCGTGTGTATTTATTGGTTGGTGTCTTAGTACTTGGGACCACCGGAGGGTTTGGTTGTTGATAATGTTGTTCTTCCCATGGGTTTGCAAACACTTTCAGCTTCTTTTGTCCTTTCTCTAGCTCCTTCATTGGGGTCAGCAGTGTTCAGTCCAATGGTTAGCTGCAAGCATCCTCATCTGTATCAGCATTGCTCTGCCATAGACTCTGAGGAGGCATCCACATTTGGCTCCTGCCAGAAAGCACTTCTTGGCATCAGTCATAGTTTTTGGGTTTGGTGCCTGCATATGGGATAGATCCCCAGGTGAGGCAGTCTCTGGATGATCTTTTCTTTAATCCCTGCTCCTCTATTTGTCTTTGTATTTGCTTGTGTGAGTGTTTTGCTTTCCCTTCTAAGAAGGACTGAGGCATCCACATTCTGGCCCTTCTTCTTTTTGAGCTTCATAAGATCTGATAGTTGCATTTTGGATATTCAGAGCTTCTTGGTGTAGTATTTGCTTATCAGTAAGTATGTACCATGTGGGTTCTTTTGTGATTGAGTAACCACACTCAGAATGACAGGTTCTAGTTCACTTCATCTGCCTTAGAATTTCAAGAAGTAATTGTTTTTAATAGCTGAATAGTACTCCGTTGTGTAAATGTACCACAATTTCTGTGTCCATTTCTCTGTTGAAGGACATCTGGGTTCTTTCCAGATTCTGGGTATTATAAATAAGGTTGATATGAACATTGTGGAACAAGTGTACTTGTTATAATTTGGAGCTTCTTTTGGGTATATGCCCTGAAGTGGTATAGCTGTGTCCTCAGGTAGAACTATGTCCAATTTCCTAAGAACCTTCCAAACTGATTTTCAGAGTGGTCGGGATAGCTTGCAATCCCACCAACAGTGGAGGAATGCTCACCATTCTTCACATCCTCACTAGCATCTGCTGTCACCTGAGTATTTGATTTTAGTCATTTTGACTGCTGTGAGATAGAATCTCAGGATTGTTTTGATTGCATTTCCATGATGACTAAGGATTTTGAACATCTGTTTAAGTGCTTTTCAGCCATTTCATATTTCACAGTTGAGAATTCTTTATTCAGTTCTGTCCTGCATTTTTAAATAAGATTATTTGATTCTCTGGAGTCTAACTTCTTGAGGCATTTGTATATATGGGATATTAATTCTCTATCAGAAATAGGATTAGTAGAGATCTTTTTCTAATCTGTTTTCATGTTTTGTTCTATTGACAGTGTCCTTTACCTTACAGAAGTTTGTAATTTTATGAGGTAACATTGGTTGATTCTTGATCTTAGAACATAAGCCATTGCTGTTCAGTAAAGAAAAATTTCCCTTGTGCCGATGTGTTCTAAGAATTTCGATACTTTTTCTTTTATTTGTTTCAGTGTACCTAGTTTTAATTGGAGGTCCTTGATCCACTTGGACTTGAGCTTTCTACAAAGATATAAGAATGGAACAATTTCAATACAAGGAGGGAAAGTACATCCTAGTAAAAACAGGAAAATATCAAAGCAAGGAAACCAAAAGTAGAAAGACACACAGGCACAATTCTACCTCCAAAAGCAAAAATAGCAGGAAACAGCAACCACTATTCCTTAATATCTGTTAACAAAAAATGGTCTCAATTCCCTAATAAAACTACATAGGCTATCAGACTGGATAGATAAACAAAACACAATATTTTGCTGCATATAGGAAACTTATCTCAGGACAAAGACAGACACTATCTCAGAGTAAAAGGTTGGGAAAAGAAAACTTTCAAGAAAACAGTAATGAGTAGCAAGCTGGAGTGGCCATTCTAATATCAAACAAAGGAGATTTTCAACCAAAAGATATCAACAAAGATAAGGAAGGACACTTTTTACTCATTACAGGGAAAATTAGTAAGGAGGAAGTCTCAATCCTTAACACTTATGCTCCAAATACAAGAGCTCCAAAATTCAAAAAGAAACCCTACTAAAGCTTAAAAAAATATATTGTACCCCACAGAATAATAGTGGGAGACCTCTACACACCACTCTCACCAATGGTTAGATCATAGACACAGAAACTGAACAATGACATAGTAAAACTTGTAGAGGTTATGAAACATTTGGAATTAATAGATATCTAGGGAACATGTCATCCTAAAAGAAAAGAATACACCTTCTTCTCAGCATCTCAGAGCAACTTCTCCAAAACTGACCATATAATTGGTCACAAAACAAACTTCAATAGATATAAGAAATACTTCCATGAATCCTATCAGATCACCATTGTTTAAGGCTGGTATTTAATAACAACAAAGACAACAAAAACACATATACACATAGAAACTAAACAATGTTCTATTAAAAGATAGAAGGGTAAAAGAAGAAATAAAGAAAGAAATTGAAAATTTTCTAGAATTTAATGAAAAGGAAAACACAACATACCCAAAACTTTGGGATGCAATGAAAGCAGTACTGAGAAGAAAACTCATAGCTTCAAAAAGAGCCTGGAGAGAGCATATACTAGCAACTTGACAGCACAGTTGAAAGCTCAAGAACAAAAGGAAGCAGATACAACCAATAGGAGTAGAAAGCAAGAAATAATCAAACTTAGGGCAGAAGTAGACCAAATAGGAAAAAAAAAAATCAAAGAATCAACAAAACCAAGAACTGGTTCTTTGAAGAAATTAACAAGATTGAAAAACCCATAACCAGACTAACTAGAGGGCAAAGAGAGAGTATCCAAATTAACAAAATCAGAAATGAAAGTGGAGTCATAATAACTGAAACTGAGGAAATTCAAGAAATCATCAGATCCTACTACAAAAGCCTATATTCAACAAAGATGGAAAATCTGGAGGAAATGGATGAATTCCTAGATAGATACAAGACACTAAAGTTAAAGCAGGACCAGGGAAACCATATAAATTATCCCATAACACCAAAAGAAATAGAAGGAGTCAACAGAAGCCTCCCAACCAAAAAAAAAAAAAAAAAAAAAAAAAAAAAAAAAAAAGCCCAGGTCCAGATGGGGTCAGTGCAAAATTTTATCAGACATTTATTGATGACCAAATACCAATACTCTCCAAACTATTCCAAAAAATAGAATATGATGGAACACTACCTAACTCATTTTTGGAGGCCAAAATAACCCTCGTTCCTAAAACACAGAAAGACCCTACAAGGAAAGAGAACTTTGGACCAATCTCACGTATAAACATTGATGCAAAAAATACTCAACAAAATCCTTTCAAGCTGAATCCAAGAACACATCAAAATGATCATTCACCATGAACAAGAAGGCTTCATCCCAGGGATGCAAGGATAGTTTAATATATGGAAATCTATCAATGTAATCCACCAGGTAAACAAACTCAAAGGAAAAAAAAAAACATATGGTCATTTCACTAGATGCTGAGAAGGCAGTTGACAAAATTCAGCACCCCTTCATGGTTAAAATCTTGGAAAGAACAGGAATCCAAAGCCCACACCTAAACATAATAGAAAGAATATACAGCAAACCAACAGCCAACATCAAACTTAATGGTGAGAAACGTGAAGCAATCCCACTAAAATCAGGGACTCGACAATATTCCCCACTCTCCCCCTACCTATTCAACATAGTACTGGAAGTCCTGTCCAGAGCAATTAGACAGCAAAAGGAAATCCAAGGGATGCAAATTGGAAAGGAAGAAGTGAAAACATCACTATTTGCAGATGGCATGATAGTGTACCTAAGTGATCTCAAAAATTCCACAAGAGAACTTTCTACAGCTGATAAACAAGTTCAGCAAGGTGGCTGGATACAATATTAACTCACACAAACCAGTAGCCTTTCTCTAGTCAAAGGAAAAACATGTGGACAAAGAAATTAGGAAAAGGATACCCTTCACAATAGTCACAAAAACTATGAAATACCTTGCTGTGACTCTAACTAACCAAGTGAAGGACCTGTATGACAAGAACCTCAAACCTCTAAAGAAGGAAATCAAGGAAGATCTCAGAAAATAGAATGATCTCCCATGATCATGGATTGGAAGGATCAATATTGTAAAAATGGACATCTTACCAAAAGCAATATACAGATTCAGTGCAATCCCCATCAGAATTCTAACCCAAATCTTCATAGAGTTGGAAAGAGAAATGTACAATTTCATCTGGAATAACGAAAGACCTAGAATACTGAAATCCATCCTCAACAACAAGAAAATATCTGTGGGAATCACTATCCCTGACCTCAAGGTATATTACAAGGCAATTGTGCTAAAAACTGTATTGTACTGCTACAGAGATAGGCACATGGAGCAATGGAATAGAACAGAAGATCCGGAAATGAACCTTCACATATATGGTCACTTGATTTTTGACAAAGGAGCTGTAAACATTCAATGGAAAAATGACAGCCTCTTCAACATATGGTGTTGGTCCAACTGGCACTTAGCATGCAGAAGAATGAAAAGAGACCTTTTGTTATATCTTTGTACAAAGCTCAAGTGCAAGTGTATCAAAGATCTCCACCTTGAACCCGGTACACTGAAATTATTAGAAGAGAAAGTAGGGAAAACTTTAGAACACATAGGCACAGGAGAAAATTTCCTGAACAGAACACCAATGTCTTGTGCTATAAGGTCAAGTATTGACAAATGGGACTTAATGAGATTGCAAATTTCTGTAAGGCTAAAGACACTGTCAAGAAAACAAAATGGCAGCCAACAGAGTGGGAGAATACTTTTACTGAGCCCACCTCAGATAGAGGCCTAATATCTAATTTATATAAAAAATTCAAGAAGCTAGACACCAGAGAATCAAACAACTCTATTATAAAATTGGGTACAGAGCTAAACAAAATGTTCTCAATTGAGGAATATGGAATGGCTGTGAGGCATCTAATAAAGTGCTGGACATCATCAGCCATCAGGAAAATGCAAATCAAAACAACCCTGAGATTGCATGTCACACCAGTCAGAATGGCTAAGATTAAAAATTCAAATGACAGCAGATGCTGGGGAGGATGTGGAGAAAGAGGAACACTCCTCCACTGTTGGTGGGGTTGTAAACTGGTACAACCACTCTGGAAATCAGTCTGGTGATTCCTCAGAAAATTGGACATAGTACTACCTGAAGGCCCAATTATTTCACTTTTGGGCATATATCTCAGAGAAGCTCCAACATATAACAAAGACTCATGCACCACAATGTTTATAGCAGTCTTATTTATAATACCCAGGATCTGGAAAGAATCCAGATGTCCTTCCGTAGAATAATGGATACAAAAATTGTGGTACACAATGGAGTACTAGTAAGCCATCAGAAACAATGAATTTATTAAATTCTGAATAAAATGAAGGCATCTAGAGAATATCATCCCAGTCACAAAAGAACAGACATAATATGCAGTCACTAATAATTGAATACTGACCCCATAATCATCTGAACACCCCAGAAACAACTCACAGAGTATATGAAGCTCAAGAAAAAAGAAAGAATATAATAAACCATTATGCTTAATCTTTACACACCAAGAAAACTTTGACTAATTCCAGATTACATTTTGTTATACATGTACTTTATGCTCATTATAACTGGAAAGATCTTAATGCACACTATCAAACATTAAAAAAATCAAGTACTGACAAAAATGTATTCATACACTTTTATGCAAAACTGCTTAAATTCTGTACATTTATCTTTGTTTTTTAAAATAAAATTGTTTAATTAAAAAAAGGACCAATTTGCATTTTTTTTGCATGCTGAATGCCAGGTGAACCAGCACCATTTGTTGACAATGACGTTTTTTTTCAATGAATATTTTTGGCTCCTTTTTCAAATATCAAGTGACAATACATGTTTAGGTTCATTTTTGGATATTCAATTTTATTGTTCAACCTGCCTGCTTCTGCACAAAAGCCATTCAGTATTTATAATGATTGATCTGTAATACAGTTTGAAGTCTGGGATGGTTATTCCTTCCAAAATTCTTTTAGTTTTGAAAATGTTTTCACCACCCTGTTTTTTTTCTTATTCTAAATGAATTTGCAAACTAATCTTTTTAACTCTATGAAAAATTGAGTTGAAATGTTTAAGGGGATAGCATTGAATCTATAGATTGTTTATGGTAATATGTCCAATTTTCTATATTGATCCTTCCAATCCATGACCATGAGAGATTGTTCCATCTTCTGTGATCATCTTCAATTTCCTTATTCAAGGACTTGAAATTCTTGTCATGCAGATATTTCACTTGCATGGTTATGGTAACATTAATGTATTTTATATTATTTTTGACTATTGTAAATGGTACCAACTCCCTAATGTCTTTCTCAGCCTATTTATCTTTTGAGTAGAAGAACTATTCTAATTTGTTTGAGTTATTTTTATATCAACCCATTTTGCTAAAATTGCTTATCAGATTTAGAAGTTCTCTTGTGTAATTTTAGGTATCACTTATGTATACTATTATATTGTGTGCAAATAGTGATATTTTGACTTTTTCTTTCCTAATTTCTATTCCCTTGACCTCCTTTGGCAGTCAAATTGTTCTGGCTAGGACTTCCAGTATTATGTTGAATAGGTAGGGGGATATTGGGCAGTCTTGTCTAGTCCCTGATTTTAGTGTGATTGCTTAAAGTTTCTGAAAATTTAGTCTGATGTTGGCTACTGCTTTTAATGTACAACGGTTTTACTATGTTTAATTACTTGACTTGAATTCCTGATAATTCCAAGACTTTTAAAATGAAGGGGTGTTGAATTTTTGTCAAACGCTTTCCCAGCATCTAATAAAAAGATTATGTATTTTTTTGTTTGAGTTTGTTTATATAGTGGATTACCTTGAACGGTTTCCTTATATTGAACCATCCTTGCCTTCCTGGGATGAAACATACTTGATCATGGTGAATGGCTGTTTTGATAGGCTCTTGGATGCTGTTCGCAAAAATATTTTTGTGTATTTTTACATCAATACTTCTAAGGAAATTTAGTCTGAAGTTTTCTTTCATTGTTGATGCTTTGTGTGGTTTAGATATTAGTGCAATTGTGACTTCCAAAATGAGTTGGGTAGTGGTCCTTCTGTTCCTATTTTGTGCAGTAATTTGGAGACTATTGGTATTAAGTCTTCTATGAAGGTCTGATATAATTCTCCACTAAACCTGTCTGGTTCTGGGTTTGTTTTGGTTGATAGTCTTTTGATGACAGCTTCTATTTCTTTAGGGGTTATGGGACTGTTAAATGGTTTATCTGATCCTCATTTAACTTTAGTACCTGGTATCTGTCTATAAAATTGTCTATTTCCTCCAGGTTTTCCAGTTTTGTTGAGTATAGTGTTTTGTTGTAAGATCTGATGACTTTTTGAATTCTGTTTCTGTTGTTATGTCTCCTCTTTTATTACAGATTTTGTTTTGTCGTGTGTGTGTGTGTGTGTGTGTGTGTGTGTGTGTGTGTGTGTGTTTTATATTGGATACTCTCTCTGAATCCTACATTTAGTCTGGCTCATTGTTGATCAATCGTGTTGATTTTCTCAAAGAACCGGCTCCTGGTTTATTTATTCTTGGCATAGTTCTTTTTGTTTCTTCTTGGTTGCTGTCTACTCCTCTTCGGTGTATCTGCTTCTTTTTGTTCTAGAGCTTACCAGTATGCTATCAAGCTCTTGGTGTATCCTTTTTCCAGTTTTTCTCCAATAAGTTTCAGTATGTTGTGCCTTTATTTACATTAAATTCTAGAAAGTCTTTAGTTTCTTTATTTCTTCCTTGAACATGTTATCATTGAGTAGAGCATTGCTGAGCTTCCATGAGCATGTGGGCTTTTTGTCAACTCAGACCACTTTTAGTTCATAGTGTTCTGATAGGATGCATGGGATTATTTTGATCATTTTGTATCTGTTGAGGCCTGTTTTGTGACAGTCAGTTTGGATAAGGTACTGTGAGGTGTTGAGAAGGTATATTCTTTTTGTTCTAGGATGAAATGTTCTATAGATGTCTGTTAAATCCATTTGGTTCATAACATCTGTTAGTTTCACTGTGTCTCTGTGCAGTTTCTGCTTCTATTATCTCTCTATTGATAAGAGTGTATTGTTGAAGTCTCCCACTATCACTGTGTATGGTGAAATAGATGCTTTGAACTTTAGTAGAGTTTCTTTTATGAATGTTGGTGCCCTTGTATTTGGATCATAGATGTTCACAATTGAGAGTTCATCTTTATAGTTTTTCCCTTTGATAAGTAAAAACTATCTTTTCTTATCTTTTTTCATAACTTTTGTTTGGAAATCTATTTTTTTTGATATTAGAATTACTACTCTATTTTCTTGGGAGCATTTTTTTGGAAGTTTTTTCTCAGCCTTTTACTCTGAGGTAGAAAGTTGGAACTCATCTGTGATCTCAGGAAGAAGAAAGCTTCTGGGGCTACTGAATTCTCAGCTCTCTATTGCAGGTCATGTGTCCTTATGGTGGTGAGCTGGCTCTAGCTCTGTGCATAGAGGGAGCTTGAATTTTTATATAAACTTTAAAATGTTGTACCTATATTTTTATTTAATTTATTTGTGCATGCACACACACACACACACACACACACACACACACACACACACACGTCTCTGAACGTTATTTCTCCTTCCATTACATGAGTCTCTGAAAACAGCAAGTGCCTTTATTCAATTAGTCTTGCCAGCCTGTACTTAGGTCAGATCTTAAGGTAGACATAATATATTATATAGCAATAATTATTTCATGTCTAATGCTGCAACTAGCCTATGCAAAAAAGTAAAATTATGACTGCATAGATATAATTTTATTCTGAAAAAGGCATGATGGCAGTTTTCTTTGTCCTCCTTCAGTGAGTGGATAACAACATTACAATCTTATAGTTGTGAGGATAATAAAAAGTATAATAAAAAAAGGACACATAAACTAACATCAGAACAAGACCCTTTGGTTGGGTAAATGTGTCATTAAAATGGTTAAATTTATCTTTACAAGTACTTTAAATAAATTTTACCCATTTAAAAGTAATACACCTGTAAGAAAATACATATTTTATACAGATGGTATATCACTAGCCCTGACCTCAAAGCAATTTCATGTACTATACACAGCTTATAATCATGATAGTAATATTCAAAGCAGAGCATGATAGCAGTAGAAGCTACTGTCAGCCTTCTCCCAGTCAGAACAACCAAAGAAAGCCTTTGTGTTAAATGAGTATGGAATAAATTAATATACACTTGTGTCTGGCCTTTGCTCAGGGTCATGTATATGGATTCATTCAAACTCCTGTTTTTAATTAAAGCCTGTTTACCCATGTTGTGCAGTGTTGTGTTACTGTGTTGCCACTTATAATAAAGTTAATATTTACTTTGATTTTGTATTTTGGCTACTAGAATTGTTTTTGTATGACCAGAGAAGTTCAACGTGGATGGTTCAGAAAGCATGTACTTATTTATCTTCTGTCATTTCACAAAATGGTCTTCCAGACAGAGCCTTTATGCATACACTGACAGTGTATGGCAACTTTATTGATTTCACGTCCCTTCCAGTTTTATATACTTTATTTTAGAATTTAAATTTTACCTATATTTCATTGTAAATTTTATTTTTTATGAATTTGAATAATTCGTGAATTTATTTGCCAAAATTTTATTAAAATTTCCAGCATACAAAATTAAACACTGATAAATTAAAAAAAAAACATGCCTAAGAAAACAATGTGCTTTATATAGACTACAGGTAATTTTCCTTCCTTTTCAATGTGCTAAATATTTAAATCTATTTAATCTTACAGCAAGTGTGAGCTTTGTGCCAAGGAAGTACTCATTTATACTCAACTTTTCCCAAAATCCTTTTCCTTCAGTATACAGCCTTAGAATAGCATGATGTTTCAAAGGACAATAATACTTTAATACGTAATGATCACTCTGAAGCTGTAGGTTGTAGTAGAATTCTCCCTTCTGGCCATACATTCTGAGTTTGATAAATGTAAATGTTATGTGGCACTACAGGTATGGTACCAATAGTTATATTAAATCACTTCATGAGTGACAGTTGCATTCCATTTACTCTCATAGTCCTAGGTAACTTTCATTATTTCTACTCTCAATATATTTGCCTTTTCAAAACTGTCATGTTGTAAAAACACAGCTGGAAACTGTGTGATTTGTCTTCTTTGGCTTTTGTATGTCTTTAAAATTGTCCTACATCTTTTTGTGATTTCAAACCTATTTAATTTTAAGCACTGAGCAACTTTCCATTGCCAGGGAGTTTATTTTATCTATTTACCCATGGATATATTGATGCCTAATTTTTCCATGTTTTGTTAATGTGATATCTGTAAAGATGCCTTCCTTCCTTCCTTCCTTCCTTCCTTCCTTCCTTTCTTTCTTTCTTTCTTCCTTCCTTCTTTCTTTCTTTCTTTCTTCCTTCCTTCCTTCCTTCCTTCCTTCCTTTCTTTCTTTCTTTCTTTCTTTCTTTCTTTCTTTCTTTTCTTCCTTCTTTTTTCCTTCTTCTCCTTCCTCCTCCTCCTCCTCCTCCTCCCTCCTTCCATCTCCTCCTCCTCCTCCTACTTCTTCTTCTTCTTCTTCTTTTTCCTTTTCTCCTCCTCCTCCTCCTCCTCCTCCTCCTCCTCACTCCTCCTCCTCTTCCTTCTCTCCTCCTCCTCCTCCTCCTCCTCCCTCTCGTTCTCCTTTTTCTTCACATTTGGGAAAGTTTTGAGGTTGTTTGAATATCATGGATGGTGACTGGTATTTACACGACAAGCATATATTTAGCTACTGCAAATCATCAAATTTCATTTAAAGTAGGTGTAACATTCTGCATCTGCTATAAAAGAGCATGCTTTGATTGGCTTTCTGTTGCTTGCTTTTATTTGCCTATAAGAATAATATTAATTAAACACCTAAACCACAAAGCTTCTGGGCAATACTATAAAATACAATTAAATGTAGCAAGTATGTTAGTTACAGATATGCATTAACCGTGCATACCAGTATTCAGGGCTTTCTTTAGTGAAGACAATGTGCATTGACAGTCATTATCTCAAACTTTCTTCACCTTCTCCTTTTCCTTCTAATATCAATCTTAATTTTAAATCATATGAGGATAATATTTAGTGCTAATAATCCTGATTTGAGTAAGATATTCAGCAAGTAAATATTTCATTCAGAATATACTTTATCATTGAGACCTCTGTTTTATTTTCTTTTCCTCTAATACATGCCTAAATATTTTTTACAAAAATTTCTTTGTCATTGAACAAGGATAAAAATAATATCAAAAGAAGAATTTTTAAACAGATGTTGCTGTATCAGAAATAAGAATTATGTTAGTTTAAATACTATTGTTTCCTGGAACATAAAAACAAAGCTCATAATAAATGTTTTAGCTCTTTCGATACTTCTAGAGTATTGAAATAAAATACATTTTCATATATTGTTTTAAAATGTATATCATTTGTTCGTTATAATGTAATTACAATCATTTGGGTTTATGCTTACTTAGGGAAACAGATGTTGACCATATTTACCTTAATTACTGAGTTTTGCCAGCTTTACTTGATTTTTAATTGTGGCTCACTACACAAGTCAAAATTATAATAGGCATTTTGCATTTATATTCATAGAAAAATATATGAAAAATGCAATAACTTCTAGTCATTGTAAAACAAAATATTTAATGCTCATTGAAATTACAGATTTCCATTCCATATATATATATATATATATATATATATATATATATATATATATATGTCAAAGAACCATTAAAATTAAATTTAAAGTCTCAGAGCTGTGACTCACTTTCAAAATACATATTGCTCTGGTGAAAGAATATTGTTCCATTAGCTACAGGTCATTGTTTCTTTTACTTTATATGTTTTAATCTTTCAAATATAATCAAACTCTGGTCTGCAGATATTATAGCAAAATGCCATCAGCTCATTGACATTCAGTGAAAGTATACTGTTGAAATGATTGCTTAGCTAACTCTTGATATGTTCTGCAAACCATGAAAACATCATTGGGAAGTGGTCTGTGACCATCAGTAAAAGGGGAGATGTAGCTAACCAGAATTACTATAATCACAGGTGACTGCAGGGGATTGGCACAGTGGAATTCTGATGTGCATAAAAATAAAACCAGTCATGATGTGCACATTATTATTCCTAAATACCATTTCTTTATGAAAAATATCAGATCATGTTTCTAGGAATGCATAAGTGAGTGGAATAATAATTTCACATCCCTACAGGGACTTCTTGCAAAGCTTGTCAAGAAATTATTGCTACAGGGCTTCGAGCAATTAAGAGATTTATATTTTAAGGTGAATGAGTTTCTGTTCCAGTCATATCTAACATATTAAAAAGAATGTAGTCAGTGCAAACACTCATATGTACTTTATGTGTACTTGTTATGCAAGGTCCTATAAAAGTATGCATCTGGGAAAGACATTACAACCTCAATTCCTTGTAAAGACAGCAGGATTTAATGGGCCAGAAAGCAGGTGTGCCATCCAAAGAGAAATTGCTCTATAACAGTGCAGCATGATGGTTGAGCAGAATCATGGTTCTGTTTTTCTTTTCACTATCATTGCACACTCTATTTAGATGCATTCTATAAAATTATGCCCAATGATCCATATTTGGGGTTGTTTCAGAATATATTATTAACAATAAATCAAAACACTGGCAAAGCTAGTGCAGTTCCTTTGAAATGCTCAATGTAGAGTGGTTGTTGCACATATATTTTAAAGACTAATTCAGTTGCCTTACAGCTGAAAATATTTTTCTTTATGCAGTATGTTTTAAAGAATGAAAAATTCTTCAGAGTTTACACCATCATTATAGATTGAGCTTTTGTAGAAAATTTATACATAGTTCAAGGGATTTTGATTCAAAATAAATTTTGCAAATCAACCTAAGCTAACTTTCAGAAGACATACTCTATATTTTTTAATGCACTGGAAATGTGTTTTATGAGAGTATATTGTTTAAATAATAAGTAAATAATTATTACCATTACATACTAAGCACATGCACATAGAAGCACTATTGTTAGGATCATATTTTTAGAATTATGAAGTTATAAAAAGATAATAACAAAATAGCATTTTACAAATTCCCATGAATAATAGCTTGACATTAGTAGTAACATTTTTATACACGTAAGATTTATGGGCTGAATTTTAAAAACTCCAGTAATTAGAGCAATAAAGACACCAACATTCAAAATATAAACAATAACATAGCCTTTCATGAAAATTACCATAGACAATACTAAAGTATTATAAACAATAGTACAAATAGAGTTACATAGAAATGAAAAATACACTAATAAAGAAAATATTATGTCAATATAGTATAGTTTTCTCTGGGGGGAATGTTTGAGAATTAAGGGAGATCCTAAAATAATTTTTATTATTAGATTAAGGCATTATGAGAATTATCTTTCAAATGAATAAAATACATTTGAAGATTTAATTTTCAAAATGCTGATCACCTTGTTTGTTGATTCTAATAAGTGATGTCCTCCATAGACTAAGGCATGGGAAGGCTTAGGTAATGCACTGTAGCATGAAGATGGACAGTACCAGGGACGTCTTTGATAGTTTTGTGCCTCATTCTATTGCTTTCTCTTATTCATGTTTGTATTTAAGCTTTTCCTGCTGCCCTACTTAGCACTGTGTCTGTGTCTCCCTTTCATAATGGATGCTTGTCCCTCTTGAACAATAACTCAGATAAGCTCTTCTTTGTATAAGTTGCTTCTGGCTATAGTGTGTTATCAGAGTAATAGTAAAGAAACATACAGTGGAAAAAAGCATATGACTTTTCTAAGAGTGAAAACATACCCAATGGTCAAAGTAGAGGACTCATATTTAAATAACACACCCATAGTACTTAATGTTTGAAAAATACATTGTTGCATTAAGACATAACATGATGCCTATCCACCTTAGATGACAGACAAGAGGGTCTGTCTACAAAAGTCCAAAGAAGTAAGTTTACTGTTCTTACTTCACTTACAGTGTATGAATTGCAGATTCATAGTAGGTGCATGAGTCAGATTGCCACAGGTGCCTGACCTCATCATGAATAATAAGTAATACATATATTAAAACCTCAAGGTGAAAATCCTTCATTCAGTTAACTTTCTATTTCCATATACTGTAGCATCTCCCAAGATTATTTGTAGAGACCTTAGGAAGCCAAAAGCACCCAACTCTAGATTAGGATCTGGAATCCTCCTTTCCTTAATCTAGAAAGTGCCAAGGGCTTAGTTATCATCACAGTGTACCTGGGTACTAAGGTATTACTCTTTTTATTCTTTGTCATGGCTTCTACATTTAAGTTTCATCTACTACATATTGGCAATGGGGTATACATATTATACCCAGAAAATTATTTGCCATATTTTAATAGGCACTGATTGCATATAATAGGAAATTAAAAGACAGTATATTCAACAAGCAAGACTGTTGATATTAGTTACCAATCTGTAGAAAAGTATGGTTAAGTCTATATTAGTCTTAATTACACACACACACACACAGACACACATACACATACACACACCTTCAAATAGTCTTGTGACCATAATTCAAAACTTGAATTGTTAAAAATGCTAGAGGAAATTTTAATGAAAACTTTTTTGATGTATGTTAGATTTTTCAGTATGTGAGTTACTTTTCTCATTGTTGTGATAAAATAACTTCATAGAAAATGGGTTTGTTTTGGCTTATAATTCTAAAGTACAATCTAAAATAGAGAACAAGAAATATTGAAAAGACCTTGAGGCAACTAGTTACATTGATAATAAGAAGACGGAGAATAATGAATGCTTAAGCTCAGCTCACTTTTTCATTTTTATTCAGCTTCTGGCCAGCCCACATTCTGGTGCTGCCCCAAAGATAAAGAGAATCCTTGCTTCTCAATTAAACTAACCAAGATCGTTTCTTGCAGGAGTCCACAGAGACTAACTTAATCTAGATAACTTCATGTGGGCCAAGTAAATTGTATTCTAGGTTATTCTGTCAAATCGACAGTCAATAAATAGTGTCTTCACAGTTCCACCCATTGTCAGCTTGGCAGTCAAACAAATTTTCCACTTGTCTCCATAGGCTCACGGCCATGGAACAATGCAAAATATACTTCTCCTGTCATCAAAGCCTTCCTAATCCTTTAAAGTTCCAAATGTCCTTTTAAATGTCCTAGGTTCAAGTATTATCTGTGACTCAAGATAATTTCTAAATTATTAACTTCTATAATATAAACAGAAGTTAGTTCCCTAACTTCAGTGTACACTTACAAAGAGTAAAAATCTCTATGTTAAGGGGAAGGAATGCAGAACAAAGAAAATAGATCCAATATTAAATCCTGCTGCACCCCTTTAAGTGTCTCATAACAGAATCATTTTATTGCTCCATTGTGGAGCAGGAGTTTCCTTCTAAACAGTTATAACTGCTTTATTTTATCATCTGTCTTGGTTAAAACTTTAAACTTTCTCATAGCATTTTCTTAACATATTATATTTTTAAATCTCTGCCCTGTATTTTTTCTGTTTTTTTTTTTTCAGTACAAGTTTGAATAAGTGCAAAAAGCTAAATCCATTCCACAGCCTGAATGATTTTCCGTCTTTAAATTTTTCTTTCTGAAATATTAGCTTAGAATTCAGCCTCACCCAGGATCTTGTGACACAAGCAAAATGCAACAAATCTCTGTCCAAATAGCATATGAGCAGTGTGGTAGTTTGAATAGGAATGGCCCCACAGGCTTACATATTGAAAAGCTTAGGGAGTGGCACTGTTGGAAAAGATTAGGAGGTATTGCCTTGTTGAAAGACTTGTGTTTCTGGAAGTGGACTGTGATGATTTGAAAACCCAAAGCAGGCTCTTCCTCTTTCTGCAGCCTGAGGATTTGCATGCAGAACTCTCAGGTAGCTCCTTCTCCAGTATCCTGTTTGCCTGCACAATGTCATGATGTTAGTGAACTAACCCTGTAAAACTGTAAGCAGGCCTCAGTTAAATACTTTTCTTCAAAAAAGTTGCTTTGTTCATGGTGTCTTTTCACAGAGAGCCATATTGAGCAGACTACAGAACCAAGAGCTATCTACAGAGAGCTGTTTAGAGAGCAATCGTGGGCAGATTACAAGGGTATCAATCAGTATATACCTCACAATTGATGTTGAATAGTTTCTTTTTCATGCTCTCAAACCTCCCTTCCTCACAACCCCTCTTTTCCTCTAGAGAACCTTGACAAATGTAGGATGGTAATAAGGCTCCTAGGATCCAATAGAAATGACATTAGCTAAAATATAAAATTGAGGGGAGATAGAACCTGAAGAGATCATCTCTAGTAGATAGACATGGCCCACAGTTGAATGAAGGGGACACTTAGCCATCTCAAAAGTTTTAACACAGAGTTGTTCCTATCTAAAGGAAATGCAGGGACAAAAGTTGGAGCAGGAACTGAAGAAAAGGCCATCTAGAGACAGCTCACCTGAGTATCCATCCCATCTACAGACACCAAACCCCGACACTGTTGCCATTAAGTGCTTGCAGACTGGATCTGACTATCTTCTGAGAGGATCTGCCAGCACCTGACTAGAACAGATGCAGATACTCATAGCCAGTCATTGGACTGAGCCACCGGACACCAAAGTTGGGGAAGGACTGAAAGAGTTGAAGGGGTTTGCAACTCCATAGACAGAACAACAATATCAACTAACTGGACCTGTCAGAGCTCCCAGGGACTAAACCACCAACCAAAGACTATAAGATCTCCATATGCTGCAGAGGATTGTCTTATCTAGCACCAATGGGAGGGGAGATACTTGATCCTATGGAGGAGATGCTAGAGGAGTGAGGTGGGAGTGAACAGGTAGGAAAGGCAAAGTAGTGTGGGGATGGGGGATTTACAATGGGGAGAGAGACCGGGAAGAGGGGCAACATTTAAATTATAAATAAAATAAAATAATCAATAAAAAGTGGAAGGAGAATTACTGTGAATGAAAACAATACAAGTTGGCAAGGATGGAGGTATGAGATAGACCCACAGAGAATGAAATAACAAAGGAAAATATGCATAAAACACTAATTAAACCTGCATTTTGTATTATATACACATATATAAGTATATATATATAATATATGTTCTTAAAAAATTTTAGAATAGAACAAACCCATAAAACATATTAATATGAACTTAAAAATATAAACATCATTGCTCGTTTTCAATATTTACTATGGATACTTATTATGAGTTTTTAAAACCGCTTGGCTGTTTACAGCAAATGATTACCACAGCACACATGCATAACTTTGAGCCGGTGAGGTGGAAGAGTACATAATTTAGATTAAAGCTGTACTTTGGCTTAGGTAACAAAAGCTGATTGCATTGCAAACCTAAAGCATAGTAAGGCTGGCTGTTACACTGTTCTCTATAGACAGGGTGAACTTAAAAGGGCCAAGTACACTGCAGGATCTCCAGCTCAGTCTTAAATGACATTAAGATGCTTTGTGGGTGCAGCTCATCAAATTCAGTCTGTTTGAATACAAAAGATATTTTCATAAATTTGCATTCTACGGTAATACTTGATTCTATCAATAGATTTTCTTCATTTAATTATGGATTGTTTTGGTTTGGAATTTTGTTTTGTCTTTTGTTTCTTTTTATCTTTTCGTTTAATGGCATCAAAATCTTTTCATATACTAGTTCCTTTTTACAATTTTCTTTCTCTCTTCTTCTACTAGTTCCTCCTGACCTTACCTCCCATCCAGATCTACCCTTTCTCTGTCCATCTTAGAAAACAAACAAACATATAGTGTCATAAAACACAAACTGCTGTGAGCTAATTCCACCAGGTTACACACATGGATATTTGTGGGCCTGGTACTAGAGTCTTTCCATGGAAATCTCTGGTTATGCTCCGTGTGCAGGTTCAAGCAAAAAGAGGAGAGGCCTCAGGTCGGGAGAGAGAATTAATTGCCTCTATGGTCTCCATTACTGCAGCTGCTCCATCTCCATTTCTGCCACTGCTGCTTCAGTTGCTCCAGGATGTCAGCATTGGGAGTAGATGTCTTGGCTTGAGTTAGGACAAACTACACCAAACCAAAAGTGTTCCACATGGAGAGGTTTAATATAATGATGTGACAGGATCAGGGTTGAGAGAGGAGAAGAAGAAGAAGAAGAAGAAGAAGAAGAAGAAGAAGAAGAAGAAGAAGAAGAAGAAGAAGAAGAAGAAGAAGAAGAAGAAGAAGAAGAAGAAGAAGAAGAAGAAGGGGAAGAAGGGGAAGAAGGGGAAGAAGGGGAAGAAGAGGAAGAAGAGGAAGAAGAAGAAGAGGAAGAGAAAGAGGAAGAGGAAGAGGAAGAGGAAGAGAGAGGGAGGGAGGGAGGGAGAAGGAGAGAGAGGGAGAGAGGGAAAGAGGGAGAGAAAGAAAGAGGAAGGGGTTTGGTCTTTTATGGGGGTAGTCACTGCTCCTAGGTGTGGTTGGGTGTCTGAACGTGAACTAGTGTACTCTGGGAATGCTTGGCTGTTTCCATGGCAATGGATGTGTCAGGTCAGGGGGGAGGGGTGGGGGCTGAGCCAGCAGGAGACTGACTAACAGAGCAAGGGATGCAGGAGAGGTTCAGGAGAGCAGAACTCTTCCCCAAGCAACAGTGTTACAGCTCTCATGACAGAAGCTCTCAGATGATGGAGTATTTCTTATACACCTTTATTCCTTCTGGATAGAATTCTTATATACTTTTTGGGGGTGGGTCAGGGTCTGACAGCAGGTGCTTCTTATTGGCTTAGCCTTAGAGCTTGAGGGTGTGGTCCTGCTTCTACATGACTGATAGCCACAAACCTCTCTAAAGAGGGCTTTGGGGGGGAGGGGGCTGTGGGTGGCTGTGTGAGAGGGGTTTGTATTCCTGGGATTTTAGGGACACACCTATCATCCCTTAGGGTTACTGGGGCTTCGACTTTATCTTGACCCAGAATCAGGATACCTTTCAGAAGCTGCCCAACAACAACTTCCCCTTTTACTTTAAAAAAAGGGAGGTGTCGTTGTAGTGAAATTTTTGGGTGAGTTTGAAGCATCAAAAGAAAACACTGTACAGGCTGGAGGGGTAACAAGTCTAAGCCAGAGAGTTAAGGGTGGATGAGGGTGGGAATTGGGAAGACCAAAAAAAAAAAAAAAAAAAAAAAAAAATCATTGAACCAAGTAACTGTTCCATGGGTTGTACAGTTTGACGGTACTTAATGTTGGTTTTAACATTAGATTAGTCTATCTAGACGTCATGTTTCCCTTACTTGTAACTTCCCCTTAAAGGAAATTTAAACACATAGTTTTTTTTTGTTTTGTTTTTTTTTTTTTTTTTTTTTTGTACATAAGTCACGAATGCTAGGGAGAAAATAAACATTTAAATAAAGTGGCACGAACATTTTGGGGTGAGAAGGATGAACATTGTCTCAGGTGTTCCCTTTAGGGAGAAGGAGCTTTGAAACAAAGCCTGGAAACTTTTTGGGTCTCGGTGTGTTTTTTCATTGTCTTAGGCCAGTCTAGGTGCCGGTGAAGGGTGGGGGGTTGGGTGTTGGGGGATTAGGGGCCAGCTCTGCTGGGCTGCTGCTGTGTGCTCTAGCAGACAGGTCAGCTTTTCCATGTTGGTGCCCCGCCAATCCCCTTGGTTGGTAAATCTTAAATGTAGACCAGAAGGAGATGAAGAGGACAACTTTAAAGGAAGAAGCTCAAAGGAAGAAGATAGAATCCTGATAGCACAGTCATTTCAAGAGGATTAGGGCAGATCTAGCTTTTTGGCCTGCAGGGGGCCTCAGGGAACCTGGGCTGAGGGTGATCCAAGCTCTCTGACTCTCAGCATGAGAGGCTGTGCATCTCTGGATTTGTTCTTTCTGAGTCAGTGTAACACACTGTTGTAGGATAGCAAGATATGACCACCAACCATTTATCACTTTGTCCCTGTAGTAGGATTTGGTGTCCCACTAAGTCCCTGGACTCTAGGCTCAGGTCACCATTGTTTATTGAAGGTTTATAACTCGGTTGGTGTCTTCATTTCTCTTTTGATAATTTACAGAATACAGAGTACAGAATGCTGGCCCATAGGAGTGAAGGCTCTAGGTAGGCATCAGATCAACCTTTCTGTATTCAGTGAATTTTGTAGGTACTGTCTTCGCCAACAGGCCTCGCCATAATTTTCTTAAAAGCAACCTATAGTTTTAAGAACAGCCTATGTTTTTTGCATGTTTCCATGTGACCTCTTTGGCTAACAACTATAACTTCTATGCAAAAAAGATTTTTAGTTTTGTAGAAAAATATAGCTCATATACTCAAAATTAGAATGTTTCACCAATTAAAAGAGTTAGTTTCATTACTTTATAAAATACAAAATTATTTCATATTTTAAAATCAAACAAGATTAGATATTTAATGCAACTCCTTTTATGCTGAATGAAGAAAAGTCTTTACAGAATTTTTCTTATATCTTTGGTACATTGGTGCTGATGTTCATGCAAGGAAACACATGATTTAGATTGGTCAGATTAGTTTGGGAAAAGAGAAAGAAACAAAAATTGAGGGCAAATCATTACACTATATAAGTACAAAAATAAATTCAAAGTTCTGTAAGTGATGGCCAGGTCAGTTTTTGAAAGAATGGCCTCAGTAAGCAAAGGAACAGAATATTGTCAATTCAGAAACTGATCTACACACATAAATTAAACTGCTATTTGTATAATAGAGCACAATAATTCACAGGAATATAATATTATAGATGAATTATAATTAAAAATGAACTTCAACCCAATGTTTGGAAGTTATGGTTATTAATCTTGATTGTCAATTAGACAGAAATTAGGTCGTCATGGAAACAAGCCTCTGGGTCTATCCAAGAGGCTCTTTTCAGAAAGCCTTCTTTATAATTTAATTTTAAAAATCTGTTTTTAATTAAAATATTATGTCATTTCCTCTTTTTCATCTTCATTCTCTCTTGTGCCCTTTACCTTTGCTCCATCTAAATTGATGATTTCTCATTTTTAAATTATTATTATTATTATATACATACATACATGCATACATATACAATCAATGTATATGTGTGTGTGTTTATGAGAGGGAGACAGAGAGACAGAGACAGAGAGAGAAAGAGAGACAGAGAGCCAGTGAGACAAGGAGACAGAGACAGAGGAAGACAGAGACACACAGAGAGAATAAAGTTGAAATTTCAATCTGGTGAGTTTCTTTAGTATTGCTTATATGTATGTTTCTAAGGCTTGTGACTTGTTGAATAAACAGTTAGGGTAGTTATCGTGGGAAAGAGTGATTCTACATCTCTCAGCAGTCATTTTTTGCAATTGAGGTAGGACCATGTGACTTTCTCTTCCATCTCATGTATTCTGTTGCTGACGCTTGCATCTCTAGCCTCTGTAATTTTTCTTAGGTTTGTCATCACTAGTTTGACAAACTAAATTATTACAATTTATATTTTTATGTCTTGGACAATTTTGATTATTTCTTTTGCCTGTTTAAATTTTTATGTATTTCTGTAAGGGGTTTGTTTCCTCTTTTAGGGCTTCTCTCTGTTTGACTATGCTTTCCTATATTTCTTTGAGAAGATTATATGAATATATATATATATATATATATATATATATATTTATATATATATATATATATATTCTCTTTAAAGGCCTCTATAATCTTCATGAGATTAAATTTAAGGTCAGAATTTTGCTTTTCAGGTGTGTTAGGGTATCTAGGGCTTGCCATAGTAGGAGAGCTGAGTTATGATGGTACCAAATTGTGTGGCTTTTTTTGATTATGCTCTTCTGTTTTCCTTTACCATCTGCTTGTCTTTGGTGTTAACTGGCCTGGGTGAATCAGAGGAGCAGGCCTTCCAAGAGGTAGATAGAGCTGTTGTCCTGGGCTAGAGCAGGCTTCCTGGGATGTAGGCAGTTGTGTGTCTCTGGTTAGAGAAGGCATCCTGTGCTTCTGGTTATAGCAAAATTCCTGGGACATAGGCAGGGCTGTGGGGTGGAGGAGTAGACACATAGATCTGTCATGGGTTCAGGTTGAGGTACACACCTAAAAGGTCTCATTGCAACAATCATAGCTTCAGAGTCTCTGCGAGTTGCTCCATGTTGTGTGATCTGAAATATTTACTATTGACACAAGTTTTCAATTAATAGAAAATAGATTCTTCGCTTATCTATCTTATACATCTTTTCTCTTAGTTCTTTCCATTAATGATACCTGGAACTCTGCAGCAAAGCAAAGAGCTAGGGGAGATCACTACAGTTAACAGCAGAAAAGCAGAAAAGGAAGGAGACTAACAAGGAGTCAGTTGTATGGCTAAGCCCTAATATCAATTGAATTGAAATTGTAATATCAAAGGAATGTAAATACCTAAATCTGAATAGAAAATAGGAATCAGAACTCACAATTGTGTAATGTACTAATTTGAAAGGAAAATATTTATTTTGAGAATATGTTCTACTACCTCTATTTGTTCTTGTTCATACAGTGGACAGAGGTAATCCTGGGGTGGTGGACAGGATTACATAGACACCTAAGTTTATATACATATATATTATATATTAGAAAATATACTCATACCTTATACAGAGGTAAGGATTTGAATACAGAATCATAATTGGTTTTGGTGAGGCATTTCTGATTTACATACTCTATTTTTTTTCTAAATATGTTGGCAGCAGAAACCTAAACCTACAGTGTCTGCCTGAAAGAATTTTGCTTGGGTAATTTTGAAAGAATCCATTCAAAGGCTTCCTCCAGGGAGCCTATTTCACAGTCTCAGACTTAGCTCATTTAGGTTTTCCTTGCATACAATTAACACTCTCTTCTGTTTAATTTAACCTTAATGAAGACATTACAACAAACATTTACTTTGTATCCTGTAGATATTCAACCTCAGGATCTTAGAAATTAAGGAAGCTACTGGAAGGCTAGGTACCTTGAAATTAGCTAGCAGTATTTTTGCTTGAGACTTGACGATAATGACAAAAACAAACAAACAAGAAAGCATCAAATGGATTACATTGTGGTTATGTTTTAAGATCACTGAGTAACTTAAAATATAAATAATAAAAGTTATTGGTATGTAGTTCTGTTTATTTTATTGCATTATTATAAGATTAATAAATTGTGAAGTAAAATTTAATGCTGTTAGTTGATGAATTTTTGTATTTAATCTAATTCACCTTCAGTTGAACTGTAAAACTTTATGTCAATACATTTGACTTCTGCACCATGTCAGACTCCAAAAAGTATGCTGAAATATTACTATAAGTAAATGATGTCAGACTTTTAGGTATGGGCAGTTGTGCATCAGACCACATAAATGTAAAAGCCGTGAACTATTTACACAAAATGAGAAAGAACTCCCGTCAAGAATTCACTATGTAACTGTGTTGTTCAAGACCTCCTTTTTTTCTCCTTGTACATCTATATATTAAGCACAAAATCTAACCAATTAAATGGTAAGTATGCTTTTTTTGACACAGTTGATTGGGTCAATGGCAGATATTTGGCCTGTACTAAGCCAAAATCATTTATATTATTTTAAAAATATACAGTAAAATTAAAGAATACCACCATCCCCCCCCCCACTGTGTGTCTGTGTGTGCATGTGTGTGTGGGGCAGAGAGTTGAGCTTCATTTAAGCCAGAGTAGAGAAGGAAAATTATCCAACAGTAGTGGGATACAAAGAAAAGAATCTTGGAATGGTACAGTGATTACAGTGTTATTGAACACGTGTATCACCTGTGTATTTCTCCAATTTGAATGTCTGGCTTCTTCCTGGGTTCTATTATGTAATAACTCACACATTTCATCACAGCTAGTCCTACTTGCTTTCCTGTGGCTTGATGAAATTTTAATTTATATATTAAGTGATTATTTTACAGGCAAACCTCAGCTGAATAAACATATTGTCATTGTAATATATGCTAAAAACTAATAGCATGACTAACAGCCAAAAGTTTTTATAATAGAAATGATACATTGTAATTAGTAATAGGTATAATTTTACAGTAATTAATAATATGTAAAGGCCTAAATTAGTTTGTATCTGAGGTGAGGAAACTGTAGATTTCAGACTCCATTGACTAGAGTAGATCCCAAGACAAGTATAAAATGCATGCACTTTTTGGGCCATCATATTCACACAGAAGAAGCAGGATGCAGAGATAAATGGTTTTAGTTAAAGCGAAACTTTATTTAGGAGGAACTGTTAAAAGTCATTATGAAATATTGTAACAAGTGTCTTGTTTAGGCTTTCACTGCTATCAACAGACACCATAACCAAGGTAACTCTTATAAGGACAACATTTAATTGGGGCTGGCATACTAGTTCAAAGGTTTAGTCCATTATCATCCAGGTAGAAGCATCGCATCAGTCAGGCAGGCATGATGCAAGGTTAGCTGTGAGTTCTACATCTTCAACTAAAGGAAGTTAGAAGAAGACTCACCTCCAGGCAACTAGGACAAGAGTATTAAAGTCTACAAACACACTGATACATCTCTTTTAACTAGGCAACACTTCCAAATTGTGCCACTCCGTGGACCAAGCATATATAAACCATCACAAGTAATTTTGGTTGTTTCTTTTACAGTCAGACAATGACTATGGCCTTCATCTTCACTCCATGCAGCTGTGGCATTCAATATCTTCTGAAAATAATTTTCCCAAGGATGGAGGTACTATGAACCATTAATAGCCCAACCATGGGAGAGGCAGTTTACCAGGCAAGAAATTAAGGACTGGCCATCTGGGAAAATTAAGCTATGATGGAAAAAATATTTGAGAAGAAAAATAAAATTTAACTTCTACATAATAAAAGTTAAGAGAGAGAAACTGTAAAATACTAGCTGGCAAATGATCAACTGTAGAAAAAATACTAGGAAAATAAACAACAAACATAATAATAATACTGATCTGTTTTAAAAAAAACTTTTGAAATTAACATAAATGGAGTCAAGCACATTTGAAGTATAAATACATGACCTTAAATAAAAGAAACAGAAAGATTGGCATTTTCTTTCATCTACAAATAGCTTCTAAAAGGTATCTGTGCACTTGAGGTTATACATATAAAGAAAAAAGAGCCTGGATCATGGGCATAGTTATTATTAAAGTTTCTAAGTCTCTAGTGTATTCAACCTGTTCCATTTGCACTCTAAGTACTATTAAAATATCTGGAATAGTGGCAGATGCTTAAATTAAGTAATTTAATGTTCATGGGAAAGATACATGATGAAAAGATTCACACAGACCATTTCCTGAATCACTGTAATACAGATTCCATGATTAACCATCAGCCTTTCCCCTGCCTTCTTTTTGGAAACAGAAAATTGTGGTTTACATTATACTACTTCATTATCATCCAAGTGTTCTTGAAGATTATGGTTTTTGTTGAATATTCAGAATTATTGTTTACTTCTCTAATTCCAAATATAACATTCTAAATGTATTACTGTGCTTGAGATTCATAGTTGTTGAATTTGCTGAAACATACATTTCACAAATAAAAGATGATCCAGAGGGATTTGCTAACCAGGTCACTTCTTGTCACACGAATATTAATCTTGATTACCTACATTTAACATCCCAATCACATGTTTAATACTAGAAAATATTATCAAGTAAGTGAAGAAATAAGAAAATATAATATTTTAAATGAGAAATTATTACTAAAATATACTTCAAAGAAAAAATTTAAAATCACATTAGCAATATTTTTAGGTATTTAAAAATGTGAGGATTAGAAATTATAGACCGTACAATAAAGAAGGAGAAGCTGTCAATCAAGTAAAATAGATTTTCTGAGATAATGAATCATTGGATGTCTTTGCTTAAACATAAGACTGTAACAGAACGGATTAATGGATTGGAAAGCAAGTCAATCAAATTTCCCAATTAAGAACTCAAAAGAAAAATCATGAAACTGAGCAAATATGTGCAAATGTTTGTAGAAGAATATTCTTCTCAACACACTTGAAAGCTCTAGAACAAAAAGAAGCAAACACACTTAAGAGAAGTCAACTGCAGGAAATTATCAAATGGAGAATTGTATTAGCTGTTGAAAGCTCAAAGCCCACCTACAGTGACACACCTTCTTGTACAAGGTCACTCTTGTTCATTCTTCCAAAACTGGTAAATTAGTTGGTGTTCAAGAATTCAAACATGAGTTTGTGATAACTATTCAAACAACTACACATATCTTATTTATGTGCACACATGCATAAATATGGATATATATATGTAACACATATACTTTTTTCTTCTTTTTACTGGAAATATTATATTTACATTTTAAATGTTATCTTCTTTCTCAGCTTCCCCTCCATAAATTCCATATCCTATTCCCCCATGCCCTGCTTCTATAAAGGTGCTTTCCCTCACTCAAATACCCACCCATTCCCACCTCCCTGTCCTCCCCTGACATTCCCCTATCCTAGAACATTGAGTCTTGGCAGTACCAAGGGCTTCTCCTCCCACTGATGCCCAAAAATTCTCAATTTTTCCCAGAACATCGCATTGGAGGTTTGTGGGTTGATACCTAGACACAGGTGAGGGCAGGCACAAGATAAGGCAAGGTTTACACCTAGAAAGTGAAAAAGAAAGTCTGGGGAAGAATTTTTGAGGGGTGCTAGAGATAGAAGAGAAAGGGAAGAAGAGAAGATGGAGGAGGAGAAGGATGACCCAGCTCTGTGTGACTTTAAATAGCCACAGGCAGCTATGCATATCTTATAATAAATGGATAATTATAGGACAATTTGTCTTTTCTGGTGGCAGTTTATATCGATATCAATCAGCTCTGAATTTATTTTGTGAACATTTTGTGGAGTGAGAATTTACTGATACAAATGTGATTGATAAATTACAAGCTTCTAGAGTTTTTATTTTACCAGTTACTGGGAATTGTGACTATAACTACAAGGGTCAGATGCTGGTACTGTGAGCAGAGTCCACACCAGGGATCCTTGAGAGTGTGGCCGCTGCTGGGGTTGAATATCTGGATGAGTAATTTATCATGTAGGCATCGGAGTAATAAGTAACTCAGGAAAATATCTGCCCATAAATGTCTTCGTTAGAAACATCTATCTTCAAATCCATTAACTAATGGACAATCAAACCCTTAATAGAACCTAACAGTATTTATGAAAATAAAATCATTTTATAATAAATAACAGTAATAATAATTTAATTTAACAATAATTTATAAATGTACATATAAAGTTATGTAAGAAATGGTAATTATCACTATTCTTCCTTTTACCTCGCCTTTGCAGCACCCATCTGTTATTATTTCTGCATTGAGAAAAAACTTTGGAGGTTTTCTTTTGGTTCAATTTTTATGAGGCATCGTGCCTACTTTTATTGTGAAAAAATCAGTGTGAGTATTTACTCCTAAAACTAGATTATCTTTGCTTTCCGTTAAATGTTTTATATTATTTTTCTCTTAATTTCAATAATTTAATTTCACTATCATTATCTCTATCATTACTCTTTAATATGTACTTTTGAGAGAATAACTTCAACAAAGTTTTGAAGCAGAGAAACTTTTAAAATAACAGATCAAATGATTTGAAATAACTCCCACTGTATTAGAAATACAAGAATAGATAGAAGATACTTTTCCTTCCTTCAAACCCAATCATATCGCTGCTAAAACTCACTTTACAAAGATGAAGCATGTTTTAAAATTATTGTCACTTACAAAAATATGATTTTGTCTTTCTTATGAATTTTAAATTCTTGTCAGGAAAGTAGAAATTAAAACCCCGACAACATCATAATTTTAGACTTAAACATTTACTGATTATACAGATATTTGTACAATGTCATTTCTGTGAAATTAACTTTACTTATAGTTTTTATAAAAGCTATATTCACTATAAATTATGAATCTAAGATAATCATAACAATGAAAGAGAACTGTTTACGATGTATTAAATATGTAATAATATTCAGCACAGTGTATAACAGATGTTTCTACATGTTTTTAATATGCTTATGTAATT
The DNA here is from genome assembly GCF_963924665.1 of Micromys minutus. Classification (NCBI taxonomy): domain Eukaryota; kingdom Metazoa; phylum Chordata; class Mammalia; order Rodentia; family Muridae; genus Micromys; species Micromys minutus. The sequence continues at coordinate 34,949,441 of NC_137960.1, read as the reverse complement.
GGAAAAATGAGATAGCTACAGACTGTACACATTTTTGGTTTAAGAGTCGTTTCACAGCCTTAGAGTAAAAGTGTGCCCACTAATATCTAAACTAATAGAAGCTTTGAAATAACAATCTTTAAGAAGGCAGTATATAATGAAAATATTATTCTGTTTATGTTATTAAAATGCTTGTTATGCTTCATATGTTATAAAAATTGTAATGCAAGCACATTTCAATTTATTTAAATCTGTTTATACATTTATTATTTCATGTATATTTTATTCTAAGAGGTAAAATTAAAATTCACTTTCAATAGCCATTTGCAAAGGCCTCAACTATCTCCACAAAACAAAAGAAAAACCAAAACCAAGTGAAAACAGTGTATCCTCATACCAGCAGAGAGTGGAAAACATATGGGCTCTTATTATGACTAGGTCTTACTGTTTTAAGTAGTTGACATCAGTTTCAATGAAGTCAATTATGTTTGCCATGATACCTAACCTGTAAGTTTATCTGCTAATCCAGTGCACTTAACTCAAAACTGTTATTCCTGTTAAATGGTGAATTTCTTCCTTGATGACCTTGTCCTTGTCTGGCTCCTGAGATACTTTGTGAAGCTGACCTGCTTATCATCTTTCAGTTTAATTGGGATACAATCTTGAGAAAGTGATATGGTCAATACAACAGCAATTAACAAACACAGCTATGATGCTGTGTTTAGCAGCTTAACATTCAACATAGACGGCGGGAACACATTAATGTCCCAAAGTGGTGTTGCCATTGACAATTCTTCCCATAAAGCCTGAAGAAATGGCATCAAGCTAGCCTAATTCTATTATTTCTCCTAACATATAGCTCTTGACAAGAAGTCATCTCATGGAGAAAGAATAATCTCTATAGCTCTAATTTACATATGAATTGCAAGATTAAGGATGAGGTTTTGTGCCTGGAGTCTCATAAGACAGATAAAAAGCAGTCGTGCATATGTCAGGAGAAGGCACCTTAATAAAACCTAGGCTTTGGGGAGAGCCGAGGCAGATGTGGAATATAAAAGTACTTTAGTTTTTGTCTTCCTTAAAATGTGGAGCAGCAACTTTTTTTCTATTTTATGAGTGGACTTCTGCAGTAAAGAAAACACCTCTTTTTCATTGCCAGAAATTGTGGGGGATGGTTGAGGATTTTTGTGTGCTCTGCCATGTCCTAGGCCCACAGTGAGTCTTGAAGCATAAATTGTAGACAAATCCCACGGCAGTAAGAAGGCAGACAAATTGCCTTTATATATTTTAAAGTATAAAAGTTAAGAGCAGGCATAAGTAATAGAAAAAATTCATATGAGCTGAGGGGCTAAGGTGTAGTTGGTATAGCAACCATCACTTTGAATTTCTGAACCTTTGTGTAACATAAAATTCTAGTTATATTTTTCCATTAATGGGAACACATAACAAGAAGCTTGCTAGGTATGACACCTGTGTAGAGACCAGCACTGAAACACAGGGAATGAAAAACATATAATTCAAAGTAAAACATTTGTCTTTTAAATTAAATGTTGAGTCCATTTTGATATCAAATACTAATCAGAACTGAGTTGTTTGTGTTCTTCCTGGGCCTTGATGATGTTTGAATATTGCCAGCATCTGAGAGACATGTCCTGGTCCCATATCCTGCTGGAGGAGGGGTCCTGTTCGTCATTTTTAATATTTCCAGACTCTTTGTGGAGGCCCACGATTCATGTATTTGAAGGCAGTAAAAACAAGGTGGTATTTTTGTGACACTGATGACATCAAAAGTACAGTTGAGGGGCGTAGATTGCTGTCTACATGCAGGTGAGGGCAAGCACAATATAAGGCCAGACCTGTGATTGGACAGTAGAAAAGAAGGGTGGGCACAGAGTTTTTGAGAGGATGGGAGATAGAAGAGAAGAGAGAATGAAAGAACATGGAGGAAGAGAAGGACAACCCAGACCTGTGTGGCTTTAATTAGTCACATTTAGCTATAAATATCTTATAGAGAATGAATAATAAAGGGCCATTCGTCTTATCTAGGAGAACAGTTTATATCACTTGCAATTGGCTCTGAGTTTATTATGTGCATATTTTGTGGAGTGAGAATTTACTGATATAAATCTGATTAATAAATTACAAACCTTAATAATTTGGATTTTATTGGGTTACTAGGAAATGTGATTGAGCAGAGTCCACAGCAAGAGGGTCACGAGATAGGCTGTTGTTGCTGGGGCTAGCCATGGCAGTGAGATCATCACTAGGACCAGGGAGTGGAATGGTTCTTTTAATTTTTTTATTATTTAATATAACAGAGAGGGATGCACATCGAATGCTTCTTTGACAGACCTTATCCCTGAAAACTCCCCCATTCCCCCAAAAGTAACAGCTTAAACTGCAAAGACTACAGAGAACTCTTAAAAGTGAGGGAGAGCTGACAAGTAGCTCACCACAACAGAGAGCTTCTGACAAAGGTGTGGGAGAACTCAGTTTTACCTAAGGGGTAGGCCAAAAGTTTGACTGTGCTCTAGAGAATATTTAGATAGCACATAGTAAATGTGGTTTTTGTTTTGTTTTGTTGTTGTTGCTATTTTTCCCATCTTCCATTATTATTTATTTATTCTTACCTTTTTTGTCCTTGAGAGTTTCCAAGGGTTTTTGGCATGGAAGGGATTCTGATTGAGCTACATCACATGAAACTCCCAGAGAATCAATAGAACTGCTATGTGGAAAATAAATAAATAAATCAGAAACATAAGATTCCACATATACCAGGCTATATTTTCCTACATTTAAATTTCTTCAGATGTAAACATGCATTTAATTTAGTTATTTACCCATGTAATAAACATATATGACATAATCATTACCATATCTGGTGTCATTTAAAAAAGCCTATCAATGAATAAAAATTTTAATTCTTGTGAAGTTTCACCATGTTGTGTTTAAGAAAAAAATAAAAAGTGGCCATATGAACTTATTGTGCATTGTCATGAGTTATGTGGAAAATATCAACCAAAGGGATCTAGAACATCGAGGAGATGAATTCTGAGATGTGCCTTTAAGTAAAACTGAATTTTTATGAAGAAGAGCTAAAGGAGATGCAGAATGATTAAGAACATTTCTCTGGGAATTACATCTCATTAAAACCTGAAAACATTCTGGCACTAAGATAAAATGCAGAGCCCTAGAGGAAACTGTAACTCACCTTAGGCTTGGTGAGTAAGAGCATTTCAAGAAGGCTGTTTGGGGGCTCATCAGAGGTTCTGAGTAGAATAGTCATAAGCAGGGTCCCCATTATCAATAATATATTCTGTTCCATAAGAAAAGACTGTAGTGGGACAAGACAGGAGGCATGAAGACCAAGTAATATACTTCAGCAATGATGCAGAAAGTTGATATATACAGAGTGACAGGAAGTCCCCTGTTAAATATACCAAATCCTGAAGTTTCCTTTTACTTACAGCCCAAGAGGAACAGTTAAATATCTTTATGTTGGTCTTAGGGTAATCAATTTGAGATATCAATTTGACATAATCTTTGACATAAATAGTAAAATTATCCTCGAGGTTAGTTGGAAGAAATATGTATAAACACTACTTAATATTCATACTTAGAAAATGAGTTTATACTACTCAAGAAGTAAGTGTTCAAGAGATCTACATTTATTGGCAGGTGAGGCATAAGATACAGGATCGGGATTTACCAATAATATGGTCCTGACATTGATTCAGTTGGACACATTACATTATCATATGTTGGGCTGTACACAAATATCATTGACATTTTAAGCAAATAAGGAAATAACCCTGGAGATGCAGTATCTGACTCATGGTCAGTTCTCTGTTCCATACTGCAGATACCCTGTCAACTATAGGTTTTGAAGACCATTCTTTTTGATATGTCCTCGTATTCAACTTACAAATACTTTATTGATAAATTTTGCATCTATGTTTATAAGTGAAATTGGTCTGTAATTCTTTTTTTTTCAGATCTTTGCATGGTCTAAATATCAGGGTAACTGCAACCGCATAAAAAGAATTGGTCAATGTTTCTTGTGTCATCCAGCAAGATCAAGCAGAACTCATCATAGAACTGGAGGGGTGGCACAAAATAGGTGAATTGATAAAAATAATCCATTACATAAACAAACTGCAAGACAAAAGCCACTTGATCATCTCATAAGTTAAAAAATAAAGGCCTATGACAAAATCCAGTGTTGCTTCACAGGCTATGATAGCATCCATGGTCAGCGCTATGGCCCCAGGCCAGGTTTAAGCCTGAGTTTCATGTGAATGTCCATGGCCTAAGGAGCTGCTAGAGGGAATATCAGTGCCCTAGGCCCATTCTTACACCCAAGGCTATAAATATGAGGGATATATATATATATGTATGTATATATATGGAGAGAGAGAGAGAGAGAGAGAGAGAGAGAGAGAGAGAGAGAGAGAGAGAGAGAGAGAGAGCAGGTCTCACCTGCTACTGTAGCTTTTCCACTATAGAAAAATGGATGGCCCTTAAGAAACACTCGTTTAGCGTTTCCTTTATGAATATTCAGGCTCTCCTGAAGTTGTTGCCCCTTAAGAATAGAAGAACACTTTATTATTATGAAGTTTTCTCATCCCAAACGATTGTTACTGCTCCATCTTTACAGCCTTAAAAACGATGCAGATTCTAATTCTTTATTTCTTTATGCTGTTACTACTTTATAAAAACTTAAAATAAGAAAAAATAGATTTATCTCTTCCATTTGCTCACGTTCAGGCAAATAGAAATTATACCTGAACTTAATTTAATTTTAAATCGAATTAGATAAAATGGGAAATTAATAAGAACATTTTTTAAGGTCAAGTTTTTGAAACAGGCACAAAGACCAATAATAGACTGCCTACTTCATAAAACTGAAATACTAATCTGTATCTTTGATGTGTATCATCATGAAACGTTCTTAGAAATGCAGGAACTGGGTGAGTTTGGGACATATAATACATAAATAACTGTGGATGTTACCACTTTGAAATTCATTTCTTCATGGCTAGATAGGTTTAAAAGGGGAGAGCACTCAGCTTTAAGTGCTTTATAGAAAAAACAGAGTGTATGAATGAAATAGTCCTCCTTATGAAGCTCTCTGCATTGTTGCAGTTCATAAAGACTCTTGTTCACTCAGTTTGATTTCCCCATCACAAGCACACAGAACCAATTTAAGGATTAATGCCCATGGAATCTCCCTTAAGCAGTGGGATGGAAGATGAATTGGGAGCGTGATAAGAGAAAAGGACCTGAGGTTTTCTCAATGGTACAGTTTCGACTTCTGACTTTCCCACTGTTCCATGTGGTACACACAGAAAAAATAATATTCTGAGCATACAGGAAGGATGTAAGTCTTTACAGACTGTGTGATATTGAAAGACACATATCTAGAAAATGACTGTACCTTTTGTCCCAATGTGTCTTTTCCTTCATCTGTAAAACATGTTTCATGGTTTCACCATCCAGCTATTTAATCTTCTCTGCAGTTGCTACCTTTTGAAATATTTTGCTCTGCATTCTGAGATTTTTAGTCCATAAATAAAGTGACCAGTTAAGCTCTCAAAATTATTTATTATTGCTTATTGATTGTTTGCACAGTAACCTTTCAGTTGTCTGTCTTTAATTTGCCAAAGAAACACTGGAAGGTTATTCATACAAAGGATCACATTTCTACAAATACATTTCTTGTGAATGTTGTTGTAGTTTAATCAACATAATCTTTAAGTTATTTTTTTCACCAATTGAAGCGTGATCTAATTGGATTCTTTTTTTTTTTTTTTTTTACTTCTTAGGCAAATTTTTTCCCATCATTACAGACACCGATGTTTAAAGTCCATGTTGTTTGCTAAGCAGTGGAGTGCATCTGAGGAAAACCTATTCCAGAATTCATTTGGAATCTAGAACTTAGACAAAGATGTTGGCAACACCTGAAATGTAATTTCTCCTTTCCCATGATTCTAGAACCCAGATGTCCTTCAGTAGATGAATGGATAAAAAAGTTGTGGTATATTTACACAATGGATTACTACTTAGCCATCAGAAGCAATGACTTTATGAAATTCTTAAGAAAATGGATGCACCTAGAGAATATCATCTTGAGTGAGATAACCCAGTCACAAAAGAACAGACATAATATGCAGTCACTGATAATTGGATACTAACCCCAGAAAAGTCAGAACACCCCAGAAACAACTCACAGACTATGTGAAGTTCAAGAAAAAACAAAGGCCAAAAAAAAAAAAGAAAGAAAATGAAAAACCATTTTGCCTAATCTTTACACACCAAGAAAACTTTGACTGATTCCAGGTTACATCTTGTTTTATGTACTTTATGCTCATTGTAACTAGTAAGATCTTAATGCACACTATCAAACCTTTTCAAACAAAACCAAGTACTGACAAAAATGTATTTGTATACTTTTATGCAAAAATGCCTAAAATCTGTACATTTATCTTTGTTTTTTAAAATAAAGTTGTTCAATTAAAAAAAAGAGAGAGAAAAGAAACACCAGAAAGTTTTGATGCTCATAAGTATCTGTGTGAGGCCTCTTAAATCTACCTACATGTGAGTTTTTTAAGACAAATTTTCTTGCTTCTTTTTGTTCAGATAATCAGAGAGAGTCAGAATGACTAGTCTATGAGCTTTCATGCCTGATAAATTCATATTGAGCCTATTTTTCTTCTTCTGGGAGGGAACTGGGTGGTAGAGGTGACAGGGAAGGGAAGGGGAAACATGATAAGGTATTGGGAGAGGCAAGAGGACTGAAGCCATGAGGGCCAGCAGAAAGAATGAAAATAGGCAACCTCAGGAGGTAGGAGATGGGGAAATCTTTAGGGTGTGTGTGTGCTGGGGGGGATAGGGACATCCTCTTAGAAAAAAACTAGGAAGTATGGAATAGGGAGTGGTTGGGGGGGGTCAGACTTGGAGGTGGATAAAATCTGGACTCTAAAATATAATTAAAGAATAAAAAATAACTAAAAATATACTCCAATAAATGTCCAAGTCATGTTGCAACACCTAGTCTGTTCTGGCTCCAGCAATGCCCTGACAAGATATAATGTTTGATAGTGTCACTATATGAAATCTAAAGTCCTTATTTGTTGTTTGTGCATGAGCAAAACATATCTGACATTCCTTAAAATTCACCCAACATTTGTGCCTCATTTCATCTTGTGATGTTTGCTGTGTTTTCTCTGTATCACTGCCATGCTCTGTAGATGACACCCGTTTTTTTAAACCCACCTCAAAGTAAATCCTACACTTTTGAGCTCACTGGATTTATTCTTCTTTGTTGTCACATTTATTTTCATATGGTAAAAGTTTTGCATGGTATCAATTTATTCCAGCTTAAAACTTATTTATTTGGCCAAAAACAAAACAAAAACAAAACAAAACAAAAAAACAGAATACCTAAGATATAACCCATAGACAGTAAGAAGTTTATCAACTAGAAAGGACCAAGTGAGGATGTTTCATTCCCACATAGAAGGGAGAAAAATAATTAACAAGGCAGATAGTGGGAGAAACATGGGTGTGAGAAAGGAGGGGGAAAGGAAAACATGACATGATCAGCTATGGGTTTTAGGACAGGAGAGAAATCTAAAAGGCCAGAGAATGAATGAAAAGTCTTCAGGAGTGTGGGAGGTTTGGAGATCTTCCAGAAAGCCCCAGAGACCTGGGATGTAGGAGACTCTCAGGACTAAATGGGGGTGACCAAAATGCCCAGCAATGGGAAGAGAGAACTTGAAGTGTCTACATCTAGTAGTTAGACAGAGCCTCATGTAGAGGGATGAGGTTACCAACCCACAGTCAGAATTTGTGATCAACAATTGTGCCTATCTAAAAGAACTGCTAGGACAAAAATAGAGAAAAGACTGAAGGGAAGGCATTCCAATGACCAGCCAAACTTAGGGGTGGACACCAAGGCCTGACACTATTACTGATGCTATGATGTCTTTACAGACATGAGCCTAGCATGCATGGTTGTCCTCTGAGAGGCTCTACCAGAAGCTCACTGAGACAGATGCAGATATTTACACCCAACAATTGGGCAGAAGTTGGAGACCACTATGGTTGAATTAGGGAAAATATTGAAGCGGTTGATGAGGTGGGTGACCCCATAGGAAGACCATCAGTCTCAACTAGACTGGACCACAGGGAGCTCCCAGAGACTTAACCACCAGCCAGGCAGCATAAAAGTTCTGGTCCAAGGCCCATAGCTGAGGGTGTGGTATATGAAGCCCCAGGAAATATGGAGACCTAATGTTTGTATGTGTGTATGCATGCAAACGTGTGTGTGTGTGTATGTGTGTATGCATGCATGCTTGTGTGTGTGTGTATGTGTGTGTGTATGTGTGTGTGTGTATGTGTGTGTGTGTGTTTATTGGGGGAAGCATCCTCTCAGAGGCCATGAGGAAGAAGAATGAGATAAGGAACTCTGGGAAAGAGAGCCAGGAGGTGGACAACAGCTGGAATGTAAATTGAAAAACATATTTAGCACATATTATCATAGTTTTAAAGTCATTCATATGGCAAAAGTGGTGTTTAGAGTAACATTTGTTTGCAGGATCCTGACAGGACACTAAAACATGAAGCCTGATCAAGGATCTGGATTTTGATGACATTCAAGGCATGTACTCTGCCATTATGTGATAAAAGGCAGTGTGCAATTCTAATTTTTAAATATAATCCCAGAAAGAAACATTAAATATTGTTGCCTTAAAAATATTGTGCTAGTCAGGAAGTCATAGCAATCAGCATAGAGACTAGACTGTCAATCATAATCTCTTATTCTTCATATCTCAGCTTTCTCCCAGAAGTAAAACATTAGTTTATTTGTATCAGATCACACTTTTCTGTAGGCTACCAAAACATATATATATATATATATATATATATATATATATATATATATATATATATATATATATGTGTGTGTGTGTGTGTGTGTGTGTGTGTGTGTGTGTGTGTGTGTGTGTGTGCGCACACGCATGTGTTTTGTATGTTGTTATACAGATTCTGTTTCTGCTTTATTAAAGGGCCTAAATCACTGATGGCAATCATAGAGTTGTTCCCTAAATCATAATATTTTATAGCTAATACATGTATCATAAATATATGAACTCAATAAAAATACATGAATCTCACTTTTATTCCTTTGGCATTTAAAATTGCCATTCTTATAAATTCAGTTAAATGTCAAATAAAACAGGTCTGTGAATGAGCTGAATCAAAATAACAAAAGGATGAGTGAGAAGCTTTGTGCATAGAAAGGGACATTGCATCAACTATTAATGCTATCTTAAGCGGTCAGCATTGGTGCTGCCTGGATCTATGGTATTTCTCATTGAAATTACATGTTATTAATTTAGTTTGCACAGGCATATTTAAATACACTTTTATGTGTGGGCATGTGAACAGCATGACACACAGGTGGAAATAAGAACACCCATGGGTGTCCATTTTCTTCCACCATATGGGAGCTAGGGAGTGAACCTAGGTTATCATTATTGGGGCTGCCACCTTTAGCGACAGAGACATCTCCATTGTCTGCTTATGTTATTTTTGTCAGAAATTGCAATCCTCTCTCCAGATTCTGTAATGCTAGTAGGATCCTGCATAGACTTCTTTGTCCCTTTATTCTCAAAGGAAAAGAACTTTCAGTACTTTCTCTAGGAACTGAAAGAAAAAAAAAAGAATTTCTTCCTTTCCTTTATTTTCCCTCTTTCTTCTAAAAGATCTTGCTGTACCTTCTTAAATTTAGGCCCAAATCTCTCTCAAATTGCTGGTTCAGTGGAAATCTGTGTCTGTTTGCCTCCTTATTCATATTTTTAGAAGAAACTGTGTCATTGAATCTTTTTGGACTTGATTGCCATATTCCTTCTAGCTTTGTGATTTTAGTTTCCTCAGTATTTTAAGCAATGTTTTTTTTCTTCACATCACTCAATCATTTTACCTCACTTGAAATGACTATTGTAGGAGGATAAAGGAAGAGGCAGGGTTAAGGTTCACATAACATGTTTTATTTCAAAGGATGAGAAGTATTGTGCTGTTTTGAATAAGAATAGCTTTCATAGGCTCGTTTATTTGAATACTTAGTCATCAGAGAGTGGTGCTAACTGAGAAGGAATAGGACATGTAACCTTGTTGTAGTAATTGTCTTTTGGTGGAAGCTTTGAGGTTTCTAAAGTCTAAACTGTCCAAATGGCTCTCTCTTTCTGCTGCCTGTGGTTCAGATGGAGAAGTTTCAGCTACTTCTAGAAGAAGCATGTCTGCTTCATGCTTCCATGTTTTCTGCCATGATAATGGACTAAACCTCTGGACTAAAGACTAAAATGAATCTTCATTTTTTATAGGACTTGCCATACTGCCTCTTCACAGAAATAAATACTGACCAAGCAAAAGTTGGGAACAGGGAGAGGCTAAATCAGAAAAAAAATAAATAAATTAGTAGCATTGCCAGAGTAGAGTTCAAGATAGTTTTGTAATGACTCTGTTTTGTGTTTATTAGTGGTCACTTTTATCTAGATCTATGGTGAAAGGGGGAAAAGCAGAGCAAGGAAAAATAGAGAATGTAAAGTATGATTAGTAAAGAAAAACTGGGGAGAGTGATGGATCTAAGTCTTACACTAGTAATAAAATATTTAAGGAAAAGTCTAAAGTTAAATAAATTAGATGGAGTGGTGAGTTCAAGGAAAGTCCCCAAACCAGCTAAACTTACAACCAGCTCCTGCACACAGAACTTGGCAGCTTCAGCCCTATGATTCTGGCATTGGAATCAAGGGTCCAAAGAGTTGTGGAATCTCCATTGGAAGCTAAGAAAAACACCTCATCTCTAAAGAAAATCTTTTAAGTAAAAATTTATTTGATTGAAAACTACAAGTCTATAACGGCCCCAAGGGCTACATTAGTAATCCAATTAAAACTGTTTTCCTCTGACTCTATGAGAAATCAGTACTGTCCTTTATAACACACTCCTGTTGTGACTTAGTAAAAACTCTGGCACTCTCTTATTTTATTTAAATGGTCCCAGGAGTAGTCATGCCAGGATGTTGTTGAAGTTCAAAGAAGTTTATGAGTATAAGCTGTTGGTCCTTCTCTGAAATGGAGGTGAGGAAAGACAAGCAGAGCAGGGGGACAGGTACTTATGAGGGCGACAAAAAACACAGACAGCCTTCTTCAGAGAATAACTTGTAAGGTAAAGTGTTGACATTTTTCTCAGATTCCTTTTTTTTAAAAATTGGATATAATCTACAAAGTGTATTAAGAAAAATGCAACGTCTGAGTCTTATGAAGATTCTCCGTCTTGGATTCTATAACTTGTAAAAGACTGTGAAGTGGGTACAGTAGAGATCAACAGTGACAATTTCACATAAGAAGAGCTGCCGAGGAGAGTGAAGAATTATTTAGTGTGAAACAGAGAAGATTGGGGAATAATTTAAACATTGTTCATAGATATGATGAAAAATTATTCATCTCTTTTCCATTGAGAGTCTAACAGCAGGAGACAGGTCCTCACTGCTGTCTGAGGAATTCATGTTATTATAGAAAATAGTTTCTTCAGGCAAAAGTTTTAATATATTTTTTTTTCAGGAATTCATTGTTGAAATGAGGTTGTAGAACTGTGTTTTGAATGTCTCTAAAAGCAAAGTGTTTCTTCATCAGTTTGGTATGACTTACATATAATTCTATAAAACATAAAAGGAGAGAAAAAGTAGCTGCATTCTTAATACCTGCAAACGGACTAGAGATCATTTTGATTCTATGAAAATAATATTAAATAATGTATTTAATTAAATATTAGACTAAGTGTAGTGAAAGGAATGTTTTAAGACCTTATCATTTAATGTTAAGTATTTGCATATATTATGTACACAGACATTTATGTTTTATGTATGAATTTATGGAAATTAGGATGATAAAATCACGAATAATACTGCTCTAGGAAAACATTGAGATACTGTGCAATGTTTCTTGACCTTGCAGGTGCAGAACTCCAACCCCTAAAATCCAATAAAAGCACTTTATTACCAAAATAAGAATGATAAAATTGACTTATATCATTCTGAAATGTTCCCCTAAGGGATCCTGCCTGCCTGTTTCTTTTCCTGTCTTTGCATATGTGTTCTCACTTGGAACTATTCAGTGAATGCTTAGCAAAGGGTTGTTGGCTATTCTAGCTAAGCTGGATGTGGTCTGTGACTCTATCTCTTGATGTAGTCAGCAAGAAGAAGGTGATAATTCACAAGCTACTTGGCTCTAGCAGCTTTAAAAGCTATTGTTCATTTGTTTTGAGAACATTTTCTTATCCTCTCAGCTATAGATAACATTTATTTAAAAACATGCTTTTTTCAGTACTACCTATAATTTGAGACCAAACACTCTTATTTTCCACTTTCAAAGACATGGAGACCTTATTAATTAGGACAGTTAATATTATAAATTTAAAGCTTGTAATAATTTAGAAAAGAGCTGACTGAAATTATTCCTACTTGGAGAATCTTTCCCTCAAATTATCCTAAATTGCAGCTTGAGCTAAATCGCAGGAGGCATGCTTAAAATACTTAAGTGAATGGGTGATTTTGAAACACTTTCCCAAACGCCCACATGCTTACAATTTACTTGCTAACTTGAAAGCTTTTTTACTTTTTTAGACAGAGTGCCTTGGCAGCTCTCAGAGTTAGTTAGTTGGAGTTTCTTAGTTAAAACTAATGTGTATACATTGTGTGTGTGTGTGTGTGTGTGTGTGTGTGTGTATTTGTGTGTGTGTTTGTACCCACTCCTGGATGATTCTTTGCCCATAAAGCTGACACTGGTAAATTCCTGCATGTTTTTGTCTTGTGGCACAATCAATGCAAGGGGACTTGCACGGCTGAATGTGTTCACTTTAAAAGTGTCTCAGGGATAAGCACAATATAATGGAAATAAAATTAAATGTTTGATAATACTATTGAAGAAGTATTGGATTATCAGAACTTAAATGAACCCTAAGTAAAAGGCGGGACTGCAGAAAAATGCTCGCTGGTAGTTAATGATGGAAAATATTTTGTGGCTAAGAGCATTTCATCTGAGCTAGACTCTAGTATCTTCAGATACTTAAGTTTAGATGGGTCTGACTATATTATCACATGAGAAGGAAAGTACCGAAATATGAGGTTAGAGGCTAGCCAATAGCCATACCATGCAGAACTATTCCCATTTTATTAAAAAAAATTATATCAAGAATTTATTGGGTAATCAAAGAATTTTTTTAAAGTTTTCACATTCATGTCATATTTAGTATTTTTTATGAATATTACCATATATAGCATGTGGAAAATGACTAAAGGACACAAAAATGGATTTATCAAGATAAGAGACTGTCCATATAATCCAAGAAGCTTTGGTATATCTAATAATGACTATAAACTATCAAGTCATTAGAAATACTGAGGCTGTGAATATGATTTATTAATTGGGATAATATTGTGTAGTGAGACAGACTAGAAGAATGATTTCAGTTTCAACAGACTGAATTTTATGTTTAAATAGAAAATTCAAAGAGAGGAAGAGAACATAGGGAAAAACATTTGAAAATGTGCATGTGATGCCTACTAGAGCCCAGTCTGTGGATGATCCAAATCGTGGAGACACCAGCTTTCTTACATAACTAATGCTGTTTTAGTCACAAAAGACATCATTCACCCCAGTAATAAATTATTAGCACAGGACAGACTCCCAAGAATATTCAAGTATCATTAAGAATGCAATTTGTTCTATTAACCACTCACAGGCTGTTGGTTAAAGGCAGTTGGTTAAAATCAGAGGTATCATAGGAAGAGACATAATGGCAGAGGTCTACCTAAATCAAGCTTGTCAATCAAATGCAAAAGCATTCACATTACACACTCATCAACTTTTCTAGTTTCTTCTTTGCTAATGTGACTTCCAGGTAGCTGTTCATCTTTGAGGAAAGATAAAACAGGAATCAAGCAGGAGCTTTAAGCAGAAACTATATGAAACCACAACTCGCAGACTTCTTCACAATCCACTCTTAGCTAGATTTCTTATGCATTCTAGTCCACCTGAATAAGCACTGTACTACTCCCAGAAAGCAGGACCCTCTAATATCAAGATAGCCCTCCACAGACATGCTCAGAGGGTAGTCTGTTCTGGGAGATTTTGCAGTCAAGAAGTTCCTCTCTTAAGTTGTGTCAAACTGACAACATTTACTAACCCAGGAAGTAAATGTTTCTACTTGAGCTTCTTGTGGTGGTCTGGATGAGAATAGATGCCTTAAGTTCAAATGTCTGAATGCTTGGTTACCATGAAGTTAAGCTCTTTGAAAAGATTAGAAGGAATAAGACTTGAAAACTTGTTAGAACAGGTATGGCCTTGTTGGAGAAAGTATGTCATTAGGGGTAGGCTGAGGTTTCAAATGCCCATGTTAGTCTCTTTCCTTATTTTTTCCTGTACATCAGAAAGTAGCTCTCCAGTACTTCTCTAGCACCATGCCTAGCCTGCCTGCTGCCTTGCTCCCCTAGCAATGATAAAAGTCTAGATCTCTGTAAGTGAACCTCAATTAAAGCTTTCCTTTTGTAATAGTTGCTGTGGTCATTGTGTCTCTTTGCAGCAATAGAACAGTTACTGAGAAATTCTAAAAAAGGAAACACCTCCAAATAAATACGTCCTTAAGAACCCTCACTCATTTTGCGTGATGGTAATTATTGAAAGTGTATTTCTAATCTAGTCTATAGCTTTTTCTTGAAAAAAAAAATTCTTGCTATTCTCTATTCAGCTTAGTTTTTATTTCATTCTTGAACAAGAAGCTAAGATCTTAGAAGTAAATGGTAAAGACTCCAAGAACCCCTAATAATAATATTTGCAAATTGTGCCATTGATTTATGTTGTCACAAAACATAATTTTGTTACTAAGTTCATAAATTCGGAATTTAAAATTGTATATCTGGATTTAGGGTAAAGGCCAATTGCACCGTTGAAATGTATAAACATCTCCCACGTTTTTCTTTAGAAAGTAAACAAAGTCAAGTGATAAACACTGACAAAGTTCAAAAGTTCTCAACACAGTGTTTCAATTATTTTTACTCCCTGCCGCCACTCAGCATAAGCACCCTAGGAAACTACAGTCTTCATTTTACTTAGTTTTCTTTCCATGGCTTTGCCTACTCTTTGCAAAGCCATACATTAAAGCAATGTTTCAAAGTGCAGTCTACAGTCTTCATATGCTATTCTATTCCTTACTTAAACTCTGCTTTCACCTATCCCCTACCCATAAGACACAAATACTTACCAACCAACTGTTCCCTGCTTCAGTTTCCTGTTCAATAAATGATTAATTGGCACTTGGACATCCTTTGCGACATTTATAAAGGAAAGAAAAGAAACTTGTGAAAGGGGGTGTTTCATTTCAGTTACAAACAGAACCGGTGTTTTGGTTTTCTCTCTTGTTAAAGACAGGCTATTGGAGGAGAGTGTGCTGTGCCCATGAATCAGCCTGTACACATTGCTATAAAATCTGGCTACAAGGTGCTATTTGACAGCTTGTATTTGCTTACTAACCATTCCACAGCAGGCAGATATTTGGATCTGGAATCAGAGTTGTTTATGGACATTGTCAAAGTTGTTCATTGGTACCATGCTTATAAACATTTGGAACTGTGCAGACTGGTAACATGAGCCTCATTCAGGAAAATTTCCTCCAGAGCAGGATTTTCTCATTCCCTTGCAATGAAACTATTTTACTTCTCATTTTCTTCTGTGACTGAATATAGTAAGACCCGACAGTGAGCCAAAAGCACACACTATCTTCTTGTTTATATATAGAGCTGTTTTTCATTCTTTTCATGGAATGTATGTTTTCCTTCCTCCTTAAAAATATTCAAAGAAATTGCATAACTGTTGCTTAGTATTTCTTCATTGGTTCACAAAAAATAAGAAACTATGTAAGTTAGAATTCTGACCATATCTCTTCCTTTAAAAAAGAGATGGAGAGAGGAGGGGAGAGGAATAGAAAGGAAGCTTCTAAAAACACGTTTGGATGTTTTGCCTGTATGTACGCCTGTGTATCCAATATATGCCTAGTACCTCAAAGATCCTTTTCTAGAGAAGCCAGTGTTCTCAACTTTTAGCCATCTCTATAGTCCCTATAACTTTTCCCTTTGTCTTGTTGTTAATGAAAATTAAGCATCTGTTTATAGTCAATTCCAAAATAGTTTCATATACTAATCCAAGTTTGGTGAGACTTGAGCAACAAAATAACAGAGACTTTCCTTAGCTTTAATTTGTTTATTCTTTATTGTGTTATAATTAAAATAAATTTGAAATTATAGTAAACATGTGCTCTACACAAACATGCCTTCTTATTGTAATCATTTGTAATAAATTTACTAAATATTATTTATATCGTCTCTAAGTGACATACACACCATATCCTGAATACTGCCATCATAATATCTGGGATATTCATTTCCACTCATTGTCTGCCTGCTTTAAGTGTCATCATACCTGTATTAAGAAGACCATAGTGATTTCATTTTTATTGCTTTTCTATCTTACTTAGAAGCTGTTCTGTAGAGATTTATATAGTATCTGTATTTGTCAGGTTCAAATTTCTAGTTTCTCGTTTGATAGTATAACATCAAGTGTTTCTGTTCTCTTTCTCCCACTTAGAATAACCTATTTACTTACTTTTCATACCATCATCATTTTTATGGAATCCAGATTTAGTTTATTATTATTAAATTAAAATATTATTATATATTTAATATATTATTAGAATAAACATATTTGGGAATTGTGCTCCTGCATCCTGAAAAAACTACATAAAACATAGTGTTTGTGGGTTTGAAAAAGTACTTATACTTTTTTTGAAACCTGGAATATAACTTGTATATCAAGACATCACAAAAGAAATGCCAATGAGTAATGCTCTTTGATTATTTTCTTTTAAATATTTTTCTCTTATACATTATATCTCCAATCACGGTTTTCCCTCCCTGCTGTCCTTGAAGTTTCTACCAATATACCTTTCCCCTCCTCTAAATTCACTCTTCCCTTTGTTTCCCTTCAGAAAGGGTCAGACCTTCTCCTCATAGCAATGGAAACCTTAACTAAGATAACCTAAAAGGTCATGTGAGGTAATGGCTAGAAGTTATCAATTTAAAACTTTAAGAACACCATAATTCTATTTAGACATTGACCAGGCTACATTTGATGCTTCTTGCTCCCAGAAGTAAAATTAATTTCTCTAATTTAATAAATCATGAGGTATTTAGTTATATCAGCTAGGACAATACAGGCTGTAAACTTTTCCTTGTGTCCACTCTATTCCTTCAAGTGACTAATTAATGAAGTGACTTAATGACCCCACTATATACCATCAATGTCTGTGCTTTGGGAAGCACATGTGATGATGAGTAGGACTGGTTTGACTTTTTAACATGTGTCTTTCAGGATTTGTGTCGCTGCACTCCAAACAAGAATATACTGAGTAAATTTTCAGTAGTAAAGGTATTTAGAGATTTAACTCTAAACAAATGACCATTTGGAGGTGAGACCTCAATGAAGATACAGTCTCAGGCAGAAATATATCGCAGAAGAATATTGCATAGCAGCTACTTGGAAAGGACTTTTACAGCAATATATTCCCATGGAAGTTTATCAGTAATCTTCCCACTGCCACCAAATAAATAAAATTCAAGTTATAGCATGGCTCCATTATCTGCCTGCATCGTTCATTAGTTGCTTTATCTCCTCAATCTTCCTATAAGACCTGCTATTTGTAAATAAATAGAGCTATTAGAAGTTCCCAAGTACTGAAACTTAAACTTAGGATAACTATGAAAATATTCCTTATTTACTTTATTGTCTTGGAAATCTCCCATCAAATTTCTGTCCAGGAGAAAAATTCTAATTTTATGTTGAGGGTGTTATATTTGGGGACTTTGTATAAACTTAACCCTAAGTACCAACCATCTAAAATTGTATGCACTTGCACACACACACAAACACACACAGTTTTTAAGTAAAGCTAAAATGATTCATGAAAGATGTATGAGAAACTAGAAACATAAAAAGAGACTTTTTAAAGATTGCTTTTACTCCCATAGAAGGACTAATTTCTTCTGCCCACCAAGGGGAAATAATGGAGGAGCTCTTGTTTCATTTCCTTATACTAAGTCTTATTTAAACTCAAGTGGTCTCTCTGTGTCTTCTAGTGTCATTCAATGTACTGTGTTTCTTGCTTCTTCTCTGTTTACCTTTTTAATAATAAATATTTTATATTAGTTATTCTGTGAATAGAGTTCTGCAGAGCAAAAGCTCAATATTAATCAAATATATTTCACAATCTAGGGCAAGAAGCTAAATGACAGCTATACTGCTAACCAGAAACTTCTAGTCAGTGGTAAAATATTGAATGATTCAAGTAGATATACATCAAAGCTATTATTAGAGCTATTATGTTTAAAATATAGTTATTTAATATCAAAGAATATTCAAATTTATGCATAACAGAAAAATTCATAATGATTTGACTTCTCTGGCTAAAATAGTTGTTCAAATTTATAACATCTTTTTAAACTTGCCATATTTTGCTGACTTAATGCCTTTGGATTATAAAGTAGAGCTAACACATATTACTATAAAATATGGTTAATGCATGCACAGATTTAAAATGGGTTAGCAGAAACTAAATATATCGTGACTGTTATCCAATTCAGATACATAATCACTTGGAGTAATGCATGCCTAGAAATAGAGATATGTTAGGGGGGGATTGAAGTAAGCCACTTCCATTACATAAACAAAGAAAATTTATTTCTTATAGCAGAAATGTTCAGTACCCATCAGAAAACCATTTTCCATCCCTTTATTAAGAGAATAATGACTTTGTTAGGGTTAGGAGGGTACCTAACTAAAACATTCTATTTCTCTTCTCTCCTGCAGGCAGTGGTAGTTAATGAGACATAAGCAGAGTTCTGGGGCAAACTTCTAATAGAGCTCTTAAAGAGGACTGTGTTATCAGGGAGAATGCCCCATTTTACCTGTCAATCTTTATTTTTCTCCTTATTTTGAACATGAAAGTAATGACTGAGCTGTCCCTGTCTCATAAAATTGCGGTATTTTTGAAAAATTGAAGCCATATACTAATGATAGGTATATCGGAAAAATAGGAAATCTAGGCTAGGAAATCTCGTAGGACATGGAACAGGATTTAATCACCATGTTGCCCTGACTGCTTCTCGGATTTTCTAGGGATGAAATATAAATTCGTGTGCATTTTAAGCTATTAGACTTGGTTTCTGCTTCCTGTAAATTACATTTTTTTTGCACCGGAACTTTATTGATGTTATTCAAGAGAGTAGGGAGCGCTCCTTAGGACCCTTTGTTATGGGGGTCTGGGATGGAAATTGTGAGGAAGATGCTCAGCAGTGTCGGGGACCTAGTTGGGATAGGGACTCCTTAGTAACTGAGGGCCTCTCTCTTGCTCTCAGTGTTCTTGCTGGGTAATACCAGAGCTAAATAGGAAGCTCATTGGCATAGCCTTTTGTGTTCCTACACCCAATGTATCTGTTGTGGATACATATTGCCTGGATAAATCAGCCAAATATGATAACACCAATAAGGTAGTAAAACAGGCAACCAAAGCCCACTAAAGAGCATCCTGGGCTATAGTGAGGACCAGGTTATCTTCTCTGACTTCAACAGGAAAGTACAGTTCTTAAGAGTTACATTCTCCAACAGGGATACTGCTTCATCATAGCATTGAGCTGGGGTGACTGAGGTAGCCATCTCTCCCCAAATCTGAATATGCCATCCAGCTTCATCACATACATGTAAACAAGCAAAGATCAATGCAGAGAAATTCTTATCTTCATCATGTATATGAAAAAAAGCAGAAGTTTTAGGTTTTTATCACAAAAATCGAATCAATTTCTACCTAGGTTACTGACATTGCAGAGGAGAGACAGGAGGTTAAGCTACAATTATCTTCCCTGAGAATGGTTCTCTTCCAAGTAGGACGATGATGAAAAGATCTTTCAGGTGAAATATTAACTACAACAAGACTTGAAATGGCAGATGTCAAGGGACAGAAGGGGAAATAACATTTTTTTTTTAGAGGGAGAAAATTATAAGAGAAGACAGAGATCAGCTTTGAAGACTGAACTGAAATGAAACTAAGAAGATGAAGTTTGGGATTCTGAAAAAGATACTCAGTTGTTTTTGGCTCTTCCTCAGTCACCAAACTTACTCTATCAGTGTAATTTGTCAGCACTAGCCCACATTTCCCAAAGCCAGAATTGTAACACTGTTCATGCAATAGGTAGACATGAACAATACATTTTATTCAAAGCTGATATTAGTGTACCGAAATGAAAAGATGAGGCTAATGAAAGCTCATCTACAGGGTTCTTCTTCGAGAGCTGTGAAATGAGTCAGGTTACAAAGCCACTGTGTTTTTGTATGCTTGCAGTGCTTTTTACTGTAGAGGCTGAGGCAGGCAGTTCACTGGAGTCTGAGAGTTCAAGTCCAGTCTGGGAAATAAAAAGAGACGCCCATTTTCCAAAAAGAAACCAAAACCAAGACACCTTTTCATATCCCTTCATAATGAAGTGATCTAGTGCAGTTAGGGGACATATAAAACACATGCATGAGGAGAATTGCAGGAATCTAAAAACCTAACAGCAGAGACTTACCACAAAGAGAAAGAAGGAGGGGGAAGTAGAGAAGGGAAAGAAAGAGAAAGCAATAAGTAAGGAAAGGAGGAAAGAAGGATGGAAGAAAAAATGGAAGGAGGGAAGGAGGGGAGAAGTGTTATGTTCAGGAGAACCTTAAGGAAAAATATATGAAATTATATTTAAGATATGAAATCTATATTGCAACATACTGAGAGAAGATGACTAAAATAAATATTTAGAATGGAACATTGAAGACATGCAAAAAACTAAGTAAGAATGAGATTTGGAATAACTTTACAAAATGATTTTGAAAAGAACCAACGTATAAGAACAGGATAACAAGGAATATATAGCCACCTGATGGTTTGAAAAAAAGTCAACAAGAACCAATTAGTATTTAAAACTGTAATCAAGGACAACATAAGAGAAAATGCAGAGGGTCCATATCCTCATCTTGAAACAGTCCTCAGGGTGTTTGAGCAATTTGAAAATTGATCAGTAAAAGCAAAGATTTAACAATTCCACCAACCTCTGCTCATCTGAAGCAGACATAGGAATGCTTTGGTTATTGATTTGTTTAATAAAATTGGAAATCTAATGAAAGGGCTTTAATTGTGTCATTGTTAATTTTGTCGTTGTTTTTGCTACTTTAAATCTTTTGAGGTTTTCTTGTTTTATCCTTTTAGTTTTACTTCACCATGTGACATATTTTGAGCAAGATTAGATCTATGGCTAACATTTCTTTAAGTCATAATCCTCAATTCGGCTCTGCATCCTGGCTCAGTTCACAACTCTAGAAGAACACTATTCTACCTTAGGCCAACTCAGTATTACAAATACCAGATAAGACACTGCCCATGACCTGCTAACACTCCTTAGAATCTTCCCCAGCTGTCTTCAATAGCACCACTACCCTCAGCTCATTATCCCTGCCCAGAATTTCAGCAGAAGACCTCAACTCTTCTAGAGGCCAAACAGGTACCCAGAATTTCAGAGTTCATGCCGGTTTCAGTATCCCAGAACCCCAACGTCAAAGTGGATACCCCAAACCCAGTGAGGATACCCTACTTGACCCAAAGACACACTGGTTACCAGAAACTCAGACCATTCAGGCCAGAAAACAAGAGAGGAAACAGAAACCAAGTGACAAAATAAAATAAAATAAAATAAAATCCAACTAAAAGTTGAACTCAGAAAGCAGCGTGTGTCTTAGGATTTTAATGCTGTGAACTGACACCATGACAAAGGACAGTATTTAATTGGGACTGGCTTACAGGTTCAGAGGTTCAGTCCATTATCTTCAAGGTCAGAACATGACAGTCTCCAGACAGGCTTGGGGTGGGAAGAACAAAGAGTTCTCCATCTTCATCTGAAGGCAGCTAAGAGAAGACTGGTTCCTATGTAATTTGGAGGATGGCTTCATTGCCCAGCCCAACAGTCACCACTTCTTCCAACCAGGCAACACCTCCTAAGAATGCCACTTCTTTGGTCAAGTCTATTCAAACTTCCATATTCCACTACCTGGCCACTATAGATACGTTAGTCTATGTGGCCATAATTTTTCATAGTATAATGTCAAATATATTTAATCCAACATCAAAAAGTCCTTATAGTCTATAACTCAACAGTGCTAAAAGTCCAAAGTTCAAAGCCTCTTCTGAGATTCATTTAATCACTTAACTGTAATTCGCAAAGAAACGAGCTAGGCAAACTTTAAACTCTGCATCTCCATGTCTGATATTAAAGTAGTCTTCAGATTCCCAAATTCTTTTACATTTCTAAAGACTGCAGCACACTTCCTTCTCTTGGGCTGTTTCCCTTCCCTATTACCAGCTCTCTTCAGCAGGTATCCCATTGCTCTGGCATCTTTAACATCTTGGGTTCTCCATGACAACTTCGTAGTTTCCTGTTTCCATGTCTAGTATCCACATATGGTCTTCTGGGCTCCTCCAGAGGGCTTGCATTGCTTCTGAAGCTCTGCTTTCTGTAGCACTCTTGGCTCTAGTTGACTTTACTACTGCTCTTGTTCTTGGTGATCATCCTACTGGCGTCTCTAATATACTGGGGTTTTCTGCTGCAACCAGGCTTCAACAATAGTCTCTCATGGGTTCTCTTCATGGTACTCAAACCTCAATCATTTGCATGACATTTTAGCCCTGGG
This sequence comes from Micromys minutus, assembly GCF_963924665.1. NCBI lineage: Eukaryota > Metazoa > Chordata > Mammalia > Rodentia > Muridae > Micromys > Micromys minutus. Next base: position 34,926,590 of record NC_137960.1, on the reverse strand, counting down.
CTTCATGTTCACCAATGACCTTCTCTCATCTCACATAATGCCAAGCCTCAGCTGTGCTCTAAGACCCCTTTATACCTTCCAAACTAGCACCTCCAGAATGATTCTTACACATTGAAAGTGCCCAGATGCTACCACTGGAATGTTGCTTCCTCGTGGTTTCTGAAAACACTTCCCAGAAGATTTTACTCCAGTGATGCTGGTCTCTTCTTAATCACTGATAATTTCTTAGCTTTAGCTGACCAGCATCAAATTGCTATATAGTTTTTCTATTTTTGATTCTAAAGCCAGCTCCATTTCACTTCCTATTACATATTTTCTTATGAATTAAACTATATACTTTTTATTTCTTATTTGTAAGCATGATATGCTTGTTCAGAATTCTCTTCATGAGAACAAACTTAAGTCTCTGTTGGGCTTTTATGAGACTTTCTTTGTCAATGCAATTAATATAAATCTCTTTAACTTAGCCACAGGTAGATTATTCAGACAAGGGCAAAAGGAGGATGGGGCTTTTTCATTAAAACACGGGAGGAAGAATGGAATGGGAAACAATCAGAGAGTGGACCAGGAGGAAAACCTGGAGTGTATAAAAAAAATTAAAATTGATAAAAGAAAAAAAATCAAAAAAAGCATATCTAGATCTAAACAGAGAATTTCAATGGAGGAAACACAAATAGCAGAGAAGCACTTAAAGAAATGTAAATGTCCTTACACATCAGAAAAATAAAAATTAAACCAACTCTGAGATTCCATCTTACACATGTCAGAATGGCTAAGAGCCAGAACTCAAATGCTAGTGAGATTTTGGAGTAAGGAGAACATTCATCCATTGCTGATGGAAGTGCAAACATGTACAACCACTTTAGGCATCAATTTGGTAGTTTCTCAGATAACTATAAATAGTTCTACCTCAAGACCTAACTACAGTACTCGTGGCCAAATACCTAAAAGACAGTGTATCATATCACAAGGAAATTTTTACAACTTTGTTCATAGCAGCTTTATTTGTAATAGCCAGAACCTGGAAGCAACCTAGATGTCTCTCAACCGAAGATGAGATAAAGAAAATGTGGTACATCTATATAATGACTGTTAAAAATTAACATCATGAACTTTGCAGGCAAATGGATAAAACTCGACAAAAAGTCTCCACTAAGTTGATGTTGACTTTGGGCTTGCTATAAACTGCCTTTATTATGTTTACATGTGTTTGTTTTGTCCCTAATAACTCCAGTGATTTTAGCATGAAGTAATATTGGATTTCATCTAAAACATTATTTGCATCAAATTTAAATTTCCTCTATACATTTAAGTTAGGACAGAGAAATTTAAATCAGTAGCATTCAGTCAAAACTAAGAAATACTATGAAGGGGAATCATAAAAAAACATATTCATTGAGGATTCAATGTGTTTATTCTTTTCAAATAAATTTATAGATTGAATGAGAGCCCAATAAAATAACAAGTTTTACTTTGAAAAGTAAAAACAAACCAATTCAAACACTCATTAAAATGCAATGCAATCTTAATGTTATGAAGGTGAGATGTGGGTATTATATTTTTGTTTGTTTGTTTGTTTGTTTTCATTTCTTATATAATGCATTCCAGAGAGTGTTTCTTCTCCCTCTTCTTCAAAGTTTACCCTTCCAACTCTCCCACATATAGTTCTTCATTTTTATTCAGAAGCGTGCAGGCCACCCATGGATATCAACAATAATAGCATATCAGGTTGGAGTAAGACTAGTCACCTCCTCTAGTATTAAGACTGGACTGGGTAACCCTCGTTTAGGAAAAAGTTGCCAGCAGTAGGCAGAGTAGTTAGTGACAGCCTCTGCTCCCACTGTTAGGAGACCACAAGAAGATAAAGCTACATAACTATATTATATAAACCGTCCCCGATTTTAAGGTGTATCATAATAGTATAATAATAATAATCACATGGTAGAAATACAGACACGTTGATTAATGGGATTGCATGTAAGACCCATACTTCAATCCAAACACCTATATACATGTGATTTTAGGAAGGATGCAAGAGATATACAGTAGAAAGAGAGCATCTTCAACAAATAGTGCTGCACATACTGCATGAATGCACACTGAAAATCCAAATAGATCTATATTTAATATCCTTCACAAAACTTAACTCCTAAGTTAAGACCACAGAATAACCAGATTCACTGAATCTGGTAAAAAAAAAAAAAGTTAAGACTAACAATGATTCATTAGCACAGAACAAGACTTTGAAAATAGAACACCAATATGGCAGACATAAAGATGAACAAAATAAATGGGACCTCAAGAAACTAAAAATCTTCTGCAAGGCAAAAAAAAAAAAAAAAAAAAAAAAAAAACAAAAACAAAACAAAAAAACAAACAAACAAACAAAAAAAAAAACCAAAACTGTAATTTAGACAAGATAGTAGCCCACAAAGTGGAAAAAATAATTATCAACTCCACATATGATAGAAGAATGATATCTAAAATATATAAAGAATTCAAGAAACTAGATAACAAAATTCAGATAACATAATTTAAAACAATAGAATATGAATCTATTCATATTTTTTATAAAAGAAAATAGAGAGAGATGGATCTAGGGAAAGGCATGATGAAGAGGATCTGGCATCAGTACAAGGAGGGAAAACTCTGAATGGTGTGCACTGAATGAGAAATAATCTCTCTTTGGGGGGGGTAAAGTAATAGCAAATGGGATACAGAGCTAAACAGATAAGCCATAAAAAATGCAACTCAGAGCCTGGCCCAACCGCCAGCCGGAAAGGCGGCTCGTACAGGCTGAGCAACTGTGACCTGGAACAGATCTTAGGAACTTCTGTACCCACCCGGAGACGACTTCAGGACGCAGAGCGGAGCCTGGCCCAACTGCCAGCCAGAAAGGCGGCTCGTACAGGCTGAGAAACTGCGACCTGGAACAGATCTTAGGAACTTCTGTTCCCACCCGGAGACGACTTCAGGACGCAGAGCGGAGCCTGGCCCAACTGCCAGCCAGAAAGGCGGCTCGTACAGGCTGAGCAACTGGTGAGTGGGAGACCTAGGCTGCAAGGGAGCAGAGGGATCTCTGCGGAGTGCACACGGAAAGGGCACCCCCTGCCCTGACCTGCCCTGTCCTCCCCGATCCAGTGACCAGGAACAGATCTTAGAAACTTCTGTTCCCATCCGGAGACGACTTCAGGACACAGAGCAGAGCCTGGCCCAACAGCCAGCCGGAAAGGCGGCTCGAACAGGCTGAGCAACTGGTGAGTGGGAGACCTAGGCTGCGGGGGAGCAGAGGGATCTCTGCGGAGTGCACACGGAAAGGGCACCCCCTGCCCTGACCTGCCCTGTCCTCCCCGATCCAGTGACCGGGAACAGATCTTAGGAACTTCTGTTCCCACCCTGAGACGACTTCAGGACACAGAGCAGAGCCTGGCCCACCTGCCAGCCGGAAAGGTGGCTCGGAGAGGCTGAGCAACTGTGACCAGGAACAGATCTTAGGAACGTCTGTTCCCACCCGGAGACAACTTCAGTACGCAGAGTGGAGCCTGGCCCAGCTGCCACCCTGAACCTGGGCTGCCAGGGAGTAGAGAGATCTCTGCGGAGTGCACACGGAAAGTGCACCAGGGACACAGACCAGATACAAGGGAAAGGCAAGAACATATCACTGACAACAAAATGGCAAGAGGAAAGAGAAAGAGTATATCCTAAGGAAACCAAGACAATCTAGCAACACCAGAACCCAGCTCTCCGATAGTAGCAAACATCGGAATTCCAAACACTCCAGAGAAAGAAGACACAGACCTGAAATCATTCCTCAAGACGCTGATAGAGTTACTTAAACAAGAAAGGGAGGAAAAGCAAAAAGATTCAGAAGCTTTTAAAGAAGAAACAAGAAAAACACTCAAAGAACTCAAAGAACGAGAAGAAAACAGAACCAAAGAAATAAAGGAATGGAAGAGGGAAATTAAAACAGAAATTGACACAATAAAGAAAGCGCTAAAAGAGATAACCCTAGAGTCAGAACACCAAAAAAAGAAATCAGGAGTCACAGAAGCAAGCATTTCCAACAGATTACAAGAGATCGAGGAGAGAATCTCGGGGGCAGAAGACAACATTGCAAACATAGACAAAACAGCCTGAGAAGATGCAAAAAACAAAAAGCTCCTAACCCAAAATGTCCAGGAAATACAAGACACAATGAGAAGACCGAACCTAAGGATAATAGGAATAGAAGAGGGAGAAGAGTATCAACTAAGAGGCACAGTAAATATCTTCAACAAAATCATAGAAGAAAACTTCCCTACCCTCAAGAATGAGATGACCACGAGCATAAAAGAAGCCTTCAGAACTCCAAATAGGTTGGACCAGAAAATAAATACCTCCCGACACATAATAGTAAAAACATCAAGTGCCCAAAGTAAAGAAAGAATACTAAAAGCAGTAAGGGAAAAAGGTCAGGTAACATATAAAGGCAGACCAATCAGACTCACACCCGATTTCTCAACAGAGACTATGAAAGCTAGAAGAGCCTGGACAGACATCATGCACTCCTTAAGAGAGCACAAGTGCCAGCCCAAGCTGCTATACCCAGGAAAACTATCAATCACCATCGATGGAGAGACAAAGATATTTCAAGACAAATCAAAGTCACACAATATCTGACCACAAACCCAGCACTACAACGAATTATAGGTGGAAAAACCAATACAAGAAGGGAAAATACAGCCTAGTAAAAACAAGAAAACTCCTAAACAAGAAAACTAAAAGAAGAAAAAAAACACAGACACAACTCAACGCAAAAAAGCAAAAATGGCAGGAAACAGAAACAATTATTCCTTGATATCTATTAACATAAATGGTCTCAACTCCCCAATAAAGAGACATAGACTATCAGACTGGATACATAAACAAAATCCAGCCTTTTGCTGCATACAGGAAACTCATCTCAGAGACAGAGACAGACACTATCTCAGAGTAAAAGGGTGGGAAAAAAACTTCCAAGCAAACAGCTCCAAGAAGCAAGCTGGAGTGGCTATTCTAATATCGAATAAAGTAAACTTCCAACCAAAAGTTATCAAAAAAGATAAAGAAGGACACTTTTTACTCATTACCGGGGAAATCTGTCAGGAGGAACTCTCAATCCTTAACATATACGCTCCAAATAAAAAATCACCCACATTCATAAAAGAAACTCTACTAAAGCTCAAAAAATACATTTCACCCCACACAATAATAGTGGGAGACTTTAACACCCCACTCTCACCAATGGACAGATCAGGGAAACAGAAACTGAACAAGGACACTGCAAAACTAGCAGAGACTTTGAACCAACTAGAATTAATAGATATATACATAACATACTATCCTAAAGTAAAAGAATACACCTTCTTCTCACCACCCCATGGCACCTTCTCGAAAATTGACCACATAATTGGACACAGAACGAGCCTTCATCGATATAAGAAGATTGAAATACTCCCATGCATCCTCTCAGATCACCATAGTCTACGGCTGGTCTTTAACAACAACAAAGACAACAAAATGCCCACATACACATGGAAACTAAAAAAGGCTCTGTTAAAGGATAGCAGGGTCAAAGAAGAAATAAAGTAAGAAATTAAGGACTTTCTAGAATTCAACGAAAATGATAACACAACATACCCAAACCTATGGGATGCAATGGAAGCAGTATTGAGAGGAAAACTCATTGCCCTAAGTGCTTCCAAGAAGAAACTGGAGAGAGCTCACATCAGCAACCTGACAGCACAACTAAAAGCCCTAGAACAAAAAGAAGCAGATATACCCAAAAAGAGTAGACGGCAAGAAATAATCAAAATTAGGGCAGAAATAGACCAAATAGAAACAAAAAAAAACCATTGAAAAAATCAACAAAACAAAGAGTTGGTTCTTTGAGAAAATCAACAAGATTGATAAACCCCTAGCCAGACTAACTAAAGGGCAAAGAGAGTATCCAAATTAACAAAATCAGAAAGGAAAGTGGTGACATAACAACTGAAACTAAGGAAATTCAAGAAATCATCAGATCCTACTACAAAAACTTATACTCCACAAAATTGGAAAATCTGGAGGAAATGGACGAATTCCTAGACAGATACAAGGTCCCAAAGTTTAACCAGGACCAAGTAAACCATCTAAATAACCCTACAACACCTAAAGAAATAGAAAAAGTCATCAAAAGCCTCCCAACCAAAAAAAGCCCAGGTCCAGACGGGTTCAGTGCAGAATTTTATCAGACATTTATAGGGGATATAACACCAATATTCGCCAAACTATTCCAAAAGATAGAATCAGATGGAATATTACCCAACTCATTTTTTGAGGCTACAATAACCCTCGTACCTAAGCCACACAAAGACCCTACAAAGAAAGAGAACTTCAGACCAATCTCACTTATGAACATTGATGCTAAAACACTCAACAAAATCCTTGCAAACCGAATCCAAGAACACATCAAAACCATCATTCATCATGACCAAGTAGGCTTCATCCCTGGCATGCAGGGATGGTTTAACATAAGGAAATCCATCAATGTAATCCACCATATAAACAAACTTAAAGACCAAAATCACATGGTCATCTCACTAGACGCTGAGAAAGCATTCGACAAAATCCAACACCCCTTCATGTTAAAAGTCCTGGAAAGAACAGGAATCCAAGGCCCATATTTAAACATAATAAAAGCAATATACAGCAAACCAACAGCCAACATCAAACTTAATGGCGAGAAACTTGAAGCAATCCCACTAAAATCAGGGACTCGACAAGGCTGGCCACTCTCTCCCTACCTATTCAACATAGTAGTGGAAGTCCTGGCTGGAGCAATTAGACAGCAAAAGGAGATCAAGGGGATACAAATCGGAAAGAAAGAAATAAAAACATCACTCTTTGCCGATGACATGATAGTGTACTTGAGTGACCCCAAAAATTCCACCAGAGAACTCCTACAGCTGATAAACAAGTTCAGCAAAGTGGCCGGATACAAAATTAACTCAAACAAATCAGTAGCCTTCCTATACTCAAAGGACAAACATGTGGAGAAAGAAATTAAGGAAAAGGTACCCTTCACAATAGTTACAAAAACTATGAAATACCTTGGTGTGACTCTAACTAAGGAAGTGAAGGACCTGTATGACAAGAACTTCAAACCTCTAAAGAAAGAAATTGAGGAGGATCTCAGAAAATGGAAAGATCTCCCATGCTCATGGATTGGAAAGATCAACATCTTGAAAATGGCCATCCTACCAAAAGCAATCTACAGATTCAATGCAATCCCCATCAAAATTCCAACCCAGTTCTTCACAGAATTGGAAAGATCAATGTGCAATTTCATATGGAATAACAAAAGACCTAGAATAGCGAAATCCATCCTCAACAACAAGAAAACATCTGCGGGAATCACTATCCTTGACCTCAAGCTATATTACAAAGCAACTGTGCTGAAAACTGCATGGTACTGGTACAGAAATAGGCAAGTGGATCAATGGAATAGAATAGAAGATCCAGATAATGAGCCCTCATGTATATGGTCACCTGATTTTTGACAAAGGAGCAGTAAACATTCAATGGAAAAAGGACAGCCTATTCAACAAATGGTGCTGGTCCAACTGGCACTCAACATGCAAAAGAATTAAAATAGACCCTTTCTTATCTCCTTGTACAAAGCTCAAGTGTAAGTGGATTAAATATCTCCACATTAAACCAGATACACTGGAACTATTAGATGAGAAAGTAGGGAAAACCTTAGAACACATAAGCACAGGAGAAAATTTCCTTAACAAAACACCCATGGCTCAAGCTCTAAGGTCAAAGATTAACAAATGAGACTTAATGAGATTGCAAAGTTTCTGTAAGGCTAAGGACATCGTCAAGAAAACAAAACGGCAACCAACAGAATGTGAAAAGATCTTTACCAACACCACATCTGATTGAGGCCTAATATCCAAGGTGTACAAGGAACTCAAAAAGCTAGACACCAGAGAATCAAATAACCCTATTAAAAAATGGGGTACAGAGCTAAACAAATCATTTTCAGTTGAGGAACACCAAATGGCCGAAAAACATCTGAGGAAGTGCTCGACATCCTTAGCCATCAGGGAAATGCAAATCAAAACAACCCTAAGATTCCACCTCACACCAGTCAGATTGGCCAAGATCCAAAACTCAGATGACAGCAGATGCTGGCGAGGCTGCAGAGAAAGAGGAACACTTCTCCACTGTTGGTGGGGTTGCAAGCTAATACAACCACTCTGGAAATCTGTCTGGTGATACCTCAGAAAATTGGATATAGTACTACCTGAAGACCCAGCTATTCCACTTCTGGGCATATACCCCAGAGACACTTTAATACACAACAAAGATACATGCACCACAATGTTCATAGCGGCTCTATTTATAATAGCCAGAAGCTGGAAGGAACCCAGATGTCCTTCAGAAGATGAATGGATACAAAAATTGTGGTACATATACACAATGGAATACTACTCAGCCACCAGAAACAATGACTTAACCAAATTCTTAAGAAAATGGCTGCATCTAGAGAAGATCATCCTGAGTGAGATAACCCAGTCACAAAAGAACAGACATAATATGCAGTCACTGATAGTGGGATGCTAACCCCAGAGGCTTGCACTCCCCCAGAAACAACTCACAGACTGTATGAAGTCCAAGAAATAAAGAAAACAAAAATATACATATATTCACAAAACAAGAAGACTATGACTATTCCCATGTTGCGTTTTGTTTTGCATGTACTTTACGCTTATTGCAACTAGTACGTTTTCAATGCATACTGTCAAGCCCTTGAAAAAAATCTAGTACTGACTAAAAATCATATTCACATGGTTTTATGTAAAAATTATTTTAATGTCTGAAAAAACAGTACTGACAAAATGTATAATTTTAAGCAAAAAATGTTTAAAATCATTACATTTATCTTTGTTTTGCAAAATACAGTCGTTTAAAAAAAATGCAACTCAAAATTATGTTGAGATTTCATCTTGCAACCGTCAGAATTCCCTAAGGTCAGTAACATGTGTGAAGAATGGGGGGAAACAGTCCTCCATTTCTAGTGGGATTTCAAACTAGTATAACCAAAATGGAAATCAGTGTGGTAATACCTCAGAAAGAAATTGATCTACCTCAAGATCCAGCTATAACAATTGGGCATATATATACCCTAAAAGTTATGTATATTGCAGCTTTATTTAAACTATCCAGAAACTGAAAACACCTAGATGACTCTAAACAGAAAAGTGAATAAAGAAACTATGGAACATTTACACAATATGGTATTAATTACTTTGTCATGGAAAAAAAAAGACAGTATATAAATGTCAGGAAATAGATTCAGAAAATTGTCATCATGAGTGAGGTAAGCTAGACTCAGATAAATATGATACATGTTTGGTTTTATATACATATTAGCCTTTAAGTAAATAATAACCAACTGTAGATAGATGTTTTATATATATAGGAACAGCCTTGCAGGACACATGGATCTCTATTGGACAGGAAATAAAATAGATTTTATGCATGCATTATAGATAGGAACAGGAAGATTAGGTGGGGGGTGGGAGAATAATTGGGGTTGAGGAAAGAATCTAGAAAGAGACAGCTAGAATTAAGGGTATTAGTGGCTCCGTAGTACTGTAGGCAGCACATCAGTCTTATTATCTGAATGTCCCCTAAATTCTAAAAGTATAATTTAAGGGCATTTAAGGAGTGATATTGAAGCCTATTGCTCTGAAATTTTTCTAAAATATAGAATGGTGACTCTATTGTATTTCTGAAATAACTGGGAAGACAGAGTTCTAACTGTCTATGTCTTGTCACTAAACAACACTCTGAGTAGTTAGTGTCTCATGAAAATCTCTAATCAACCATGGTTGTTGTCAAAAATTTGGATTACTCTTCACAAATAATAAAATCTCATTGTTTAAGACAACAATTACATAACCCCTTGAATAAGGAGAGGTCAAGCTAGTGAATACCTACATAGAACCACTAACCATATGTTTTAGCATCCTTAATATAGGAAGGTACTCTGCAAACTATGAAAATAGAAATTTAAGCACTAAACCAGCCACAAAACCATTGACCTTCAATCTTTCCTACCTAGAAAATATGTAAGGGTATTGGTTGCACAGTGCTTATGGAAGTAGCCAACCAAAGTATGGTTTGATTTAAGGCCTACTCCATAAGATAGAACACACACCCAATGCTGCTCAAGTAACCAAGAACCAGAACATAGAAGGGCCTGAGATCTATGGTAAAAAAAATCTACTAGACTTAAAAATAAGATTTGATCAATGTGTTACTGTGCCACAATTAGCAAAGCTTTATCCTGAAGCGGATGGAAACAAATACAGAGATTCCAGAGCCATGTATGACACACAGAGAGACCTTGTCTTTATCAGATACCTTTGCTCAGAGTTCAGGGAAGCCCTCAAAAGAGGAAGCACAAAGAGTATAAAAGCCAGAAGGGATGGTGACCAAGGGCCATTAAAGGAATTGAGTAAAGCTCACATGAAATCATAGATGAGTAAGTACAGGACCTGCATGGTCTGCACAGGGTCACTGCAGTTGTTCTAGGGCCTTCACTTTAGTGTTTTTTTGACATTTGCCAATGGATCTCTGACTTTTTTGCCTTCTCTTGTGCTTGTTTCCTTCTGTTTGTTTGCCTTGTCTAACTTCAATGTGAAGTATTGTTTTTAGATTCAATGCATTGTACTTTATTATGGTACATGTGATTATTATCTTAGAAGCCTGTTCTTTTCTAATGAGAGACAGAAAAAGAGAGGATATTAGGGCAAGGTGGGTAGGGATATGAAGAGGAACTGGAAAGTGGAGAAGGATGTAAAAATGTAGTCAAGATATATAGTATGAGAAAAGAATCTATTTTCAATAAAGGGGAAAATAATTTTGTTTCTCTACAGTAATGAACAGGTGGATGGGCTCTGAACACATACTGCCAACAGACAGATGGTAACTAGTGAAGAGATGGTTTGTACTAACAACACATGCTCATCTTGGAAAGAATGCCAGGAATGTCTACCTCAGCTTCAGAGCTGTCTGACTCTTCCTTTGTGATGCTGAACAGCCAAATTTTATTTTATCCAAATTTTAATGTATAATTAAAATATATTCTGATACCAAGATCAAATACATTTTAAAAATGTGAAAACATACATTTACCTAATTGTTTTGTCAAACTGTTGATGTTTCACCTTCTGATTTGTAGAAATGTTAATATATCTCTTCTACATTAATATTTTAAAGAGCTTTTTAGATGGAAATAGTGGATTACTCCTCTAACCTTAGCACGTGGGAAGCTGAGATAGAAGAATTAAGCGCTCAGGGATAGATTTTGCTGCATAGTGTAATCTTGTCTGAACGTTCTACACAGAGAATACAAAGCTAAATAAATGAATAAAATAAATAAAATCGTTATATACCATAACACATGCAATATATTAATACTAAGATTAAATAAATAAAATGTTATATTAGTTTCCTACAAATGCTAAGTACAAAGTTACTGCTATGTGGTTCTAGAGATTGTGAATCTAATATCAATGACACAGCCTTAGTTTCTCTGAGGACAGGAAAAGAAAAATGTCTGCATTTTCCTCATGGAGTTTACAGGCAATCTTCTTCATGTGTTCCATAGGTGCCATTACAGCCTCTGTGTTCATGTTTCCATTACAGGCTCCCTGTGAGTCTATCTATGAATTTCCCCTTTACATACAAATGCAAGACGTTGTGTTCTTATGGGTGTCCTGTTGCTTGTTTCATTGTGGTACGAAGAGAATTCTCAGCAGAGTTGAAGTTGATTACATTTTTATTAGCTACAGCCATTATTTTGTACTTTGTGATTCTACATTTAATTTACATTATTATTGCATGTTGTTGTCATTTTAGATAACATTTTCCCACCAGGCTCAAGTAGCTAGATTTTACTTTCAGGTAGTGTAAATTCACATGTGCTTTAAGTACTTTTTCTGGTTGCTGTGATCACATGCACGTGGTGTTGAGGGATACAGTCCATCTTGTAAGGGGTGGCAATGTGGCCAGAGAATGATAGATGATATCTTAGTTTGGATTTTATTTTTGTGAAGAGACACCAGGATCAAGGCAAACCTTATAAAGGAAAACGCTTAATTTGGGTTGGCTTCCCAGAGGCTTAGCCCATTATCATCACAGCAGAAAGCTGGGCAGTGTACAGTCAGACTTGGTGCTAGAGGAGCCAAGAGTTCTACATCTATATCAGCAGGAAGCAAAGAGGAGATTATCTTCCACATTTGGTACATCTTGAGCATAAGATATGTCAACCTGTCCTAATGGGGACACATTTCCTCCAACAAGGCCATACCTATTCATACTACCAGAGGTAGATTGAATTCACAGTCAGAAAGGAACGAGTGGACAGGACATTGGGCAGGCCTATACCATTCCAAAGATTTGCTATCCTCCAGCTAGGATCCATCTACTCAAGGTTATCAACTTTATAACCTTTAAAGGAAAGGCCATATAGAGACTTCTCCACTTAGGGATTCATCCCATCTGCAGGTACCAAACCCAGACACTATTGTTGATGCCAAGAAGCACTTGCTGGGTGGAGCCTGATATAGCTGTTTATTGAGAGGCTCTGTCATAGCCTGACCAATACAGATGTGTATGGATACAACCAACCATGGATTGAGCACAGGACCCCAGTAGAAGAGTGAGGGGAAGGACTGAAGGAGCTAAAGGCGTTTGCAACCCTGTAGGATGAACAACAGTATCACCCAAACAGACCCCCAGAGTTCCTAGGGACTAACTCACCAACCAAAGACTACACATCTAGGGACCCATGACTCCAGCTGCATATATAGCAGATAGCAGAGGATTGCCTTATCTGGCATCAGTGGAGGGAGTGCTCTTTGGTCCTGTGGAGACTTGAAGACCTGTCTTAGGAAAATGCTAGGCAGCTGAGGCATGAATGGGTAGGTAGATGGGAGAGCACCCTCAGAGAAGCATGGGGAGGGGATTGAGGATCTTTGGAGAAAAAACTGGGAAGGGGATTACAATTGAAATGTAAATAAATAAAATAACCAATAAAAAATGTAAAATATTTTTAACATAGAACTATCATTTGGGGACTGTTTAAGAAGGTGAGACTACAGCAAACATTTTATATTCAGACCAAACCAAGACGACTGGTCTCACAAAATATTTTGTTTGTATCTGACTCATTTTCCTTGGCATATAACTCGTTCTTACTCATTTTGCCACAAATGGCAGGCATCTATTAAAAGCTATGTAATATTTCATTGTACAAACTGCATTTTAATCCATTTACTCAGGGAAGTTGAATATATCTTTTATGACCCTATTACAAAATAAAGTTTCATTTTCAGATAGGGTCTATATGAATGCTATAGGTTATAATTAAATTTTTAACAATAATTACTTTTGCATGGTGAAATAATCAATAGTTTCATTAGCAAGTTTTCAAATATATAGTCAAAACCTTATTTTGTATTAAAGATCCAAAAATTAAAACAAGGGCTACAAAATCTCCAGAAAGAAATCAGGAAATCCACACCAGAGTTCATTTTAGAATGTCCTGCCTTATGTGTACTGAATCTCCCTTTGTTCTCTTCACTGACAACTTTACATTCCCTGTGGCAGGGTAGAGGTTTACTGACTTGGACACATAATTTCTTTTACCCTCATTCTAATTACCAGGAAAATATGTGCTTGTATGTTAGGCTGCAATTCCTGGTTGCCAACTGTGTATGATTTTGTTTTTATTTTAATCTAACATGTTACAGACAATAGATTTTAAATAATGATATATTCAAAATTCTTGATGATGAACATTAAAGAGAGTGTCAAATGAACTCAATCTATGGAAAAGAATCAACTATGCTTGGCTACCAATGTTCTGAATACAACATGTATTTCATTTAGACAAACAACCTTTGCATCGTGTCTTTTATTCCAATGATCGTACAGGGTTTAAGTAGATGTGTAGCAACTTTAGTGTCTTCTATTCTAATACACCCCAGGGGGAGATTCCACAGCTGTCAAACAATTCATGATCCAGCTCCAGAACAATGTTGGTACTCAGGAGGGATATCAAGTCAGACAGAAGACAGAACAGTTCAGATTTAAGAGAGCCAAATATAATTACTCAAAGATAAATTTGACCAAGAAGTACAATTAAGCTGTTTTGTCAAGAAATCTATTGACTCTTTTGGGAGTAAAATCACTCTTAGGCAGTTAATGGAGTCCAATCAAAGTCACATGCCACATAATTACAGAGAAGGAATATTTTGGGAGCTGCAGGTCATATGGGAAGTTGGAGTTTGTGGAACAATTTTCAAAGACATTGCGATGTTTCAATAGTCACATTGCAGAAGAAGAAAATGTAATATGTGCACAATAAATAAAAATAAAATAACTTTAACAATACAGGGATTATAGGCCTATTGTCATAACTAGAATTAGCTGAGAAATGCAAATTGGACCTATTCCATGCATCCTTTTCAAATATCTGATGATTTTGCATTGCATTTCAGCAGAGGACTATTTGTTTTAAGGTTTCATTATAAAATTAAAGTGGTCTCCCTGTTTTCAGTAATATGATAAAGCAGAGAGATGTGCCTACTTATATCACCTTTATTTTGTGGGTTTTATAACTTTGATGCAGTTACAACCTTTCTCTTTAAGGAAATAGATTGAGCACAAGTTTTAAAGTTTCCTGACTTTTTAAAAAATATTTCACTAGACATTTTCTAAACCTGAGAGGCTTAAGTCTTTTCTCATAGATGGAGATACTAGATGATTCTCAGTTTGGTGATTTAAATCATAATTTCTCATTTATCTATTTATTTATTTATTTATTTATTTATTTATTTGCCAAGCACTTTTGATAAAGTATGTTTGAACACTATTTAAAACTTTTGTTAGGATCTTTTGTATCTTGTTATGTTTATCACCACGGTGACTTTTCAAGAGTAGATATTTTTAAATTATCTGAAGGATGCTTTTAAGTTTTTCCCTTAAACTCTGTTATTTTTTTAAAAATAAACAAATATAAGTTACATCTTCATAAGTAGTGCATACATATATAAAAAAAAGTATTTACTTAAATGATGGCTATAAGCCTCTTTTTTCCAAACATAATTAAATGTGGATTAGTCTACAGAAAAAATAAATGGTCTAAGGGGCACTGAGTAAATTTGAGAGCTGCAGGATTATTACAGAATATTGAGTTAGTACTTGAAAAGACCTAGTGCTGATCTTTACTGATTAACCAGATTTTAATTTCATATCAACACGTTCCCAAATTTTCACAATTATAAATCGAGTATATATTTCTGTGCATGCTGGCTTTTTGAGCAGCATATCAAATCTTAATTGAACTTGAATCCCTAGCCTGTATGTCTTCTGTATTATAGTCAATTTCTCCACCACAGTTAGTAAGCTTTTCAAGCAGGCTCCCTGAGATGCCTGCATTCTCATTCTCTTACTTTATTTTTGAGCAACTTCTGCTGAAAATAGGCCACTTGGTGCAACTCTTTAGAATTTACACTTTCCTGTTTTAGTCCATGGGTCATTATTTCCTTGCCAGTTTCTCACCAGTGTGGAACCATTCCAACTAGTGTCACTAAATTTATCCAACTGTATCTACCAGGAATGAAGTGATAAAACACCTCTTGATTTCATTAACAAGGTGTACTTTTCTTACCTGCAGTACACACACACACACACACACACACACACACACCCACACACCACACACAAATATGCATGCACACACACAAGCATGCTGTTTATATCTGTGTGATAAACTTCTTTTTAATTTAATTATTTTATTACAGTTATTCTTAATTTTGTATTTATAGAGTTAGCTATGTTAGAATAGAGCAAATATCTGGCTGGCACATGATTGGAATTATATTTGAAGCATTTAAATTGGGTCAATTATATAAAATTCTAGAAACTTTAAACTTATTCTAGTTAGTTGCCCCCCCATGGCAGAACAACAATATCAATCAACCAGACCACAAATCTCCCAGAGACTAAACCACCAACCGAACAGTATACATGAAGGGACCCATGGCTGCAACAGCCTATGTGGTAGAGAATGGCCTTATCAGGCATCAATGGGAGGAGAGGCCCTTGAACCTATAAAGGCATGATGACCCGGTGTAGGGGAATAACAGTGTGGGGAGCAGAGAGGTAGTGGGTGGATGTGGGAACACTTTGGTAAAGGCAAGGGAAGTGGGAATGGGATAGGGTGATTCCAGAGGTGAAACCGGGAAAGGAGATAAAACTTGAAATGTAAGTAAAGAAAATATCCAATAAAAAGAAAAAAAGTTCATTTTGGAGATTAAAAAAACATTTTTGAAGTAATGAGTGTGTATTTATGATATCACATTCAGCGATAGCTTCATAAAGTTATACATGTAAATAATTATTTAAATGTGATTATTGTCTGTTAATTATTATCCAATAAAACTGTATATAGAAAATATTGATACAGTGAAGAAATCAGGTTTGTTTTGAAGATTTTGTTATTTTTATTTCATTATGTACATGTGTCCCTATGCGCATATGTGCATGTGAGTGAAGATGCTGGCAAAGTTCAGAGGTATCAGATTTTCCTGAAGAAGCTGGAGTTCAAGGAGGTTGTGAACTATCAGATGCAAGTGTTACAAGACAAACTTTAGTCCTCTAGATGTAGTAATACATAACCCAAAATGTTGAGCTGTCTTTGTCTTTAAAGAGGTTTCAGGATAGCAGTGAAGTTTAATGTAATGAACATGAAGGGAATAAATTCAGGCAGTACTGAACATGTGCCTATCCAGAAAGAAGAAATAGTCATACAGCCATAAATAATTTACAGTGTTCTCCCCCATAAGTAGGCAAATAAAACCCACTTTATATGGAGTAAAGGTGGCAGAGGTTTTTCTCGTTTAAGAGTTGAATTTTATTATTGAGGCTTTCAAGCAGATCTTTTGGATAATCTAATTTAGGTCTTAAAATGGTAATTCTTGGCCTGGCAAGATGGTTCAGAAACTATAGGTGTTTGGTCCTAAACCTGATGTCCTGACTTCTTCCTCTGGGACCCAAATAATAGAAGGATAGGACTTGTCCTCCCATGTGCTGTGTCACAATGATTTTCTCTTCCCTCCTTCCCTCCTTCCCTCCCTCCCTCCCTCCCTCTCTCCTTTTCTCCATCCCCCCACTCTCTCTCTCTCTCTCTCTCTCTCTCTCTTTCACACACACACACACACACACACACACACACACACACACACACACACACAAATTAAAAATGCTTGAAACATTCTTTCTTCCCTGCAGTGTGTGAGAAGTCTGGGTGTCTATGTCTGAGTATTCCTAGTGCACGGAGTTGTAAGAATAGAAAAAAAGTGTCCTGGCTTGGACTGGAGTGAGCAAGTACAGGTAAGACAAGTGTGAACAGAATCCAAATGTATTTTCAAGACAGAAGCAGTCTTACACTTGTGAATGGTGTTTATAAATTTCAAATCAAACAGAAAAGATTAAAACATTATAATTAAGTTTCTTTTCTTCAAGAGCTAGTAGAAATATGTGGTTCTTACTGGATTGAAAAAGGTTCTAATAAAAAAAAATAATGTGACTTCAAGTTTTGATGCTCTTTGGTTGAATTTTCTGTTTCTGCAATTGATTACCTTGACAAAGATAACTTGAGGAAAAAGGGTTCACACTGTTTCACAGATTAACTAGAAAGTCTAGACAATAGGAATGTGAAGCAGCTGGTCACATTACATCTGCCATTAAAAGATATTGCATACTAGAGGTTAGCATGTTTTTTTTTTCTATTTTAAACAGTCCAGGAATTTTATCCAGAGAATGGTCCCTCCCACTTTCAGTGTGGATCATCTCATATCAATAAACTTGAACTTTAATCCTCACAGACATGCTCAGAATCTCTTTAGCAGATTATTTGCTTTCTTCAGATGTTGCTAATGAATTCTAAACAATGTAGAAGCCCTTGTTATTACAAATGGCTGTTAAGTGTTCATGTGGATGGGTAAATCTGGAAACTGAAAGAAAGGCTTATGTTGAAGATAATATAGCTTTATGACACACGAGTGTCATAGGCCCACACACACACACACACATACACACATACATACACACAGACTCATGTACACCTACTCAACATATGTTTACACAAATACATTCAAGCATGTGTTTGTAAACACTGACACACACTCACATAGACATGCATGTATGCATACACACATTTCCACACATATAGGCATAAACAGAGAGAGGAGAGAGAGAGAGAGAGAGAGAGAGAGAGAGAGAGAGAGAGAGAGAGAGAGAGAGAGAGAGAGAGAGAGCAGCTTAAATAGTTTAGGAATCTGTCTACACTGCTGAGAATGACCCACTTGATAGCAAGCTGTAGAAGTGAGTTCATTGACTCTCATTCAGACTCAGCTCAACCCTTTTATAGTGAATCGACCTTCAGATTAAGATGATATCATCTTGTATACATTACAAAAAGGTGGTGTTTCCTATAGCAGAGATCCTAAATACAAGCCAAATATTTCACATAGCTTTCAAGAAAATAGGATTGTTTCATCATGAAATATTTTCTAAGGAGATGACTATGAGGATTTTCAAGGGTAATTTCAATTTAATTCAATGTTTGAGGACCTTGTACTCTTGAATATTCAAAGACTCAAAGTAAAACTGAATTATGTGAGTGTAGTATCAACCTATTGATGCTACTGATGGCAAAGTAAATGCATGAAATTGTTCAGAAGAAAAGAAAAGAAAAAAATCTCTTTATTTGGCAACTTATAAGATGGGAATGTCAGCAGTCAGGAATGTGGGCTCACAGAAAAGACTACTCCCAGTGGGACAAGGAAGAAGAAAGAACAATAACACCATGAGATAAAAACGAGAAAAGTATATAAGAATCAGCCAATTACTTCAAAGGTAGGCTGGAAAACAGGTCATGTAGCATGTTCTTCTCTCTGTGACGTCCAGCGCCCATGACAGTCTGGCACTCAGAAGACAGTAAATGAAATTTGACATAACAGATCCTTATGCTGTCTGGGTGACTGTGAAGAACCTTACTTTATTATGGTAGCAATTTTTGTAGTATCCTCATATAGAAAAGAATTTATGAGAATCTCTTGGAAAGGAGAGCTCAGCTGAGCTCCCAAGAACAGCATATGAGACTGAGAAATTTGTGGAATAAACACCAGGTCCAATGATGCAATTATTACTGCTGCCTTTTATTAGGGTTTGACTGCTTCTCTGACTCTTACAGGCTTAGCCTATTTGAAGGACATATATTTGGGAAAAGCAAAACAAGACTGAGATTGGGGTGTAAGGTGAATATTGTCAGCTCTCCAATCAGTAGGATGAGTGCTGAGTGTTCACCTGCTTGTTGCCTAATTTCAAAAGCTGACAGTGTGCTGAAGGAACTCCTATATCTTTAGAAAATATTATTTTCGAATTCTGAAATCCCCATCCCTATCTGGGAAATATACCATTTTTATAGTGTACTCTGTAATGAATTTTAATTGAATTGGAGAAGAAAAAATAAGTATCGCTACAGTTATTAAAAAAAACACAAACTAACAGAAAACAGAATCAAGATTAATCTTTCTTGGTTTCAATGATTTATCTCTCCATCTTCCAGGAGCATTTCTCTTGATTTATGACTCATTTTTCTGTTAAGGATTTTCCAAGCAGTGGCAACCTGATTGCTGAGTGATTGACAGAGTGTAAACCTCTGCTAAGACATCAGGCTCAAAACCTTCGAAGATGGTGATAGATCACAGAAAGAACTTGTTACAAAGGAATTTAAAAATATAAGCCAATAAGCTAGATCTAAGTAAAATGTAACTTCAATCCAGTCAAATTCTCTAGGTTCAAAGCAACACTTCATTCTAACTCCAGTAAATTGGGCTCAGATTTCTGATACAAACTCTTCCATTTCTAATTTGAAGAAATACATAACATTGGATATATGACATAATTTCTGTAATTTGAGAAGCATATATTTTAATTTGCATATCCTCAATTTACAAAATGGTTTTACAAAGAAAGTAATCACTTTGATGAAATATTGTCTTCATTATATGTGGGAATTTGAAAAGGAATGAAGGGATTAGTTCAGAGATGTTGTTGGATTAGTGAAATGAAGATTTTAGTTATTAAAATAGTACATTTAAAAATAATTTTAATGTTATTAATATTAATAACAATGAAGTAAAAAGAAACAAATTTATTATTGAGATATATACCTCATAGTCACAACACTATAAATATAGTTGCTTTGTCTTAAAATGAGGACTGTGTATAATACATGGATTATTTCATAATTCTGCAAAAGATATACATTTGTTTTGTTTCATTTATGTGGAATATTTGTAACCTATCACACCTCAAAACTACTTTCCTTTAATTTAGGGGACACGGCTCACACTCTTCAGTTTTAGCCTATTTCCTTATCTATGGATTTAAGTAAAGCTCTTCTCTCTGATCATTTTGAGGTTTTGTTGAAATGCTTATGCATGTGTTAATCACAATAACCAGAGCACAAACAATTTGACTACACTTCTAAATACACTGTGAAGCTCCTTTAAGACAGCCCTTGTCCTCACAATGGCATAGATATGTTTCTCAATGTAGCAGATCCTTGAAGTGCTCCACTTAAAACCTAGGACCAGACTCTTGGCTCACTGCATGAATGAGGTTGAACTTTGTTCTTTTATTCTTTTAGACTCTGGTGACATTTATTGGAAACTTACTTGCTTTTATTTTATAATAACTCATAGTGCAGTATTTAGTGGAATATAAATTATTTAATATCTATTGTCTGATTATCACTCATATACTAATGAAGTAGTTTAGAATTAACATTACTTCAAAACTATTCTAGAATTCATTATGAAGATGCATTTTACTGTGTAACACACACGATTTTGGTAGGCATGTATTAAAATTGAATTTTGAAATATAAAATAATAGCTTCAAGTGTTAAAAGATATTTTACTTGTTGTATGCTTCAAAATTTCACTTTTTATAGTTTAGGAATATTGAATTACCAAGAAAATTCAAAAACTTGTAAGTGGCTTTCATGTCTCTGAATTTATGTGTTATTATCAGAATCGGTGTATGTCAAGGTTAGAGCATTCAAATCATTCATTATGTAGGAATTTACTGGAGGTAAAGTTTTTCAGGCAAATATTTAACAAATATAAGGCCAATGTCAATTTCTAGAAGACAGTAGGAAAGCAGGAAGGAGAAAAAAGTGTGACAATTTTAGAAGTAAGTGTTAATGTTTATTACGTGCATGTAGATACAAAGAATCATTGATATTCATCTACTATATAGTTGATAAAGGGAGACTTCATTCAGAACCTAAGATTAGAAATGTAATTCACAGAACAACAAAGAAATCAAATAACCATGATTGTTGAGGCCCAGGACACCAATGCTCATTTTACCTAAGTTGCATGGACATTAAGAAATGAATTATTGTGTTATTCCAATGCACTTTCATTTGTATAAGAAAGTGACATTTAGACTGAAGTAAAACTCTAAGCAATTGTCAGAAGCAAAGCAACAAGATATGGTTTCTCTGGGGGATGGGTAAATTGGCCTGATTACCATTTTCTCAAACTAAATAGGACACATGCCAAAATTTAGAAGGGACATAGTGTATAAGAAAGAAGGAAATAATTATCATCTCAAAAGATTGAGGAAATGAATGGATATGGATCAAAACATACTTTCCTGTATAAGTGGGATGTGTGTAGTAAATGATTTCAACTCTACTCTATTTCTTAATTAGAATCTCTACACTTGCTAGAAAGACCAAGAAGATTCATGAGATTGAGCTGGAAAATAGCCCGGGCAAGATAAAACACCAAACAAACAAAAATCTAGAATGAACAAACTAAACACTAAAACAGGATAAAAAATTTAGCTGGAAGAGTTAAGTGAAGTGCTTTGCTTTTTTGAACTTTTGTATTAAGCTCACATTGTCTCATTATTGTGTGCATCGCAGCATCTTGGTTCACAGAATGAGGCAGCATCTACCCAGGTACATAGGCTGCCTTAACTGGAAACCTAATCCATATACAGTCACCAAACTCAGACATTATTGCTGATGCCATGAAGTGTATGCTGTCGGGAGCCTGATATAGCTGTCTCTTGAGAAACTATGACAAATAATGAGAAATACAGAGGCCGATGCTCACAGCAAATCATTCAACTGAGAACAGGGTACCCAATGGACAAGTTAAAGAAAGGATTGAAGGAGCTGAAGGGGTTTGAAACCCCATAAAAGACAAGAATAACAAATAACCAGATCTCTCAGGGACTAACCCACTATTCAAAGAGTACCCATGGACAGGCCCATGGCTCCAACTACATATGTAACAGAGGATTGCTATATTGGGAATCAATGGGAAAAGAAGCCCTTGGTCCTACAAATGGTCAATGCCCCAGTGTAGTAGAATATTATAACAAGGAGGCAGGATGGGTTGGTTGGGTGCATGGGTGGGAAAGTCACATCATAGATGCAGGGGGAGATAATGGGTTAGGGGGTTTATGAGGGAAAACCAAGAAAAGAGATAACATTTGAAATGTAAATAAAATATACTCAAGAAAAATTATTCTGAAATAGTAATTAGGAGCCAAAACATTAAGTATCTTAATGGCAACAAACTATGCATAAACATTTTCTAACTACAATGATGATAATCACAACAAATCTGAAGAATATATAACATACATACATACATATATACATATATACATACATATCTACATACAGGGTAGGGTTCAGTACATACATATCTGCATCTGAATTCGTAATATATAAATCTTAAATAAATAAGCTTTTTTATTTTATGTTATGTGTGACTGTTTGTGAATGTTGGGGCTATTAAAGAAAGAAATTCAGCTATTTTGATTTAGTCTAAATTTGATTAAGTTCCTGTGACTAAGGTCTGCTGTATTTTCCCTGGTATGCTTTATTTATAGCAAGAGATGATGGTTGCACCATAAAAATTTGTTTTCATACTTAGTGTCCTTTCAGCAAGCTTCAAGCTCTGAACACTGCAACAGTAAGAGAATCGATACTTAGTAAATTTGTGTGCTATTTTCTTTTCATTCATTTTATTGGTTATTATATTTATTTACATTTCAAATGTTTCTGCCTTCCCAGTTTCCCCTCCACAAGCCCCCATCTCATCCCCTCCTTCTGCTTCTATGAGCATGATCTCCCAACTGCCCTTCCACTCCTGCCTCTGTGCCTCAGCATTCCTCTACCCTGGGTAGTCAAGTCACCTCAGGACCAAAAGATTTCCTTTCCATGATGCCAGATAAGGCAATCATATGCTACATATCCAGACAGAGCCTTTGCCCTCTTCCCAGCAAGGTGTATTCTTTGGTTGGTAGTTTAGTCCTTGGGAGCTTTGGGGGATCTGGATCATTGACATTATTGATCTTCCTATAAAGTTGCAAACCCCTTTAGCTTCTACAGTCCCTGCCCTAACTTCTTCATTGGGGCCCCATGCTCACTCTGATGTTTGGCTGTGTACATCTTCATATGTATCGGTCTTAGTCTGGCAGACCCTCTCAGGGGACAGATATATGAGGCTCCTGTCAGTAAGCACTTCTTGGTATCAGCAATGGTATCTTGGTTTGGTATTAGCAGACTGGGTAGTTCCTTAGGTACCACCTAGGGAGTCTCTGGATGGCCTTTCCTTTAGACTCTGCTTTTCTCTTTTTTTCCTGCATTTCCTTTTGACAAGATGAATTCTGGATTAATATTTTTGAGGTAGGTTCATGGTCCATCTCTCAACTTGGGGCCATGACTGTTCATTGAATATGGTCTCTACAGGTTTTCTCTACCTTTGTTGGGTATTTCTGCTAATGTCCTTCTCGTTGTTGAGTACTGGCAACCTCTTGGGACCTGGAATTTAGGATTTTCTAGTGGTCAACCACAGTTCTCCCTCTACTACTGCTACACACTTAATTTCAACTTCCTGACCCTCTGTATTTCTCCCATATGTGAACTTTTCTTCCCCATTTCCCTTTTCTTTGTGGAATAGTATATAAAAGGTGAGGACCCTTCAGAGCCTTGGGAGCCATAAGTGTGGAAATCATCTATATGGGGGATACTCTGAAGAGCAGAACAGAAACATCTTGACCTGGAAATTCCAAAACAAGTCTGATTTCTAGACAGCTGGTCTGAACTTTATTAGGAAGAAATGCACTTATATATGTTTTAGTAAGTTTATTTATTCAGATATTACTAATTGTAATTTTCAGTTATTATTAAAATACAAATCAGAATTAAATCTGTTATCAATTATCTATAATCTATCTACCTGTCATTTATAAATATATAGATGTATTTATCTGTCATATCATCTGTCTGCCTATCTATCACTTATCTATTGATCAATCTCTCTATCAGTCTATCATCCATCAACCATCTATTAAGCTGTCATCTATCACCTATGTTTGTGCATATCTATTATCTATCATATATCTATCTATATATCTATTATCTATTTAACTATCTAGATCAACCTATATATCATCTATTATCCATATGTTACCTATCCATTCATCTAATAATTTAAGTGTTTAAAAAAGAAAATGAAGAAAAGGAAAAGAACAAAGCATTTCGACCTTTTCCATTTAAAGTAAATTAATAGTGTCAGCCTCCCACCCTGAGAGACAGTCTAAATGCTGGTAGGAGTCATTAAAAAGAGTTATGCTTGAGTGATCTTACTGAAAGTCTGCTCATGAAACTTTGTTTGTCTTGGACAATGCCTTTATACTGCATATAAAACCCAAGGCTAAACCTTCACAAGTGCCTGCTTCAGTGTAGGGCACCAGAGCAAGGACTGTGAACAACAATGAAATAGCTTGTGCTTTAATTACAGCTTTTCAAAAATCCAAAAGTAGCCCTATTTTACTAAAATGATATATTCCTTTCTAAAATTCCTTACTTAACAGTAAAAGTCAACCTTAATTTTAAATTTGTCCGTAAAGTCTGTAGAAGAGATATTAGTAATTTAAAAATACCTAATAAAGAAATGAGACGTGATCTTATTCCCAGTTTTATAGGCAATTGTACAATTTTGAAAAATATTACATGATAAAAATGTTTGATGCTGTAGGATGAGAAATTGCAGTACTAAATCATTTCAAAAAAAATGTTCATTTGAATGAATAGCTTTTATGGTAACACTCTGTTTTCTTTGCATATCATTACTTAGTTTCCTCAAATTAGCATTTTATAATTTGTGAATGTATCTATTTGCATTATTGTTAGTAAAAGTGTTATCCACCAACTTTTGTGACTCAAATGGATTTTAGCCAAATATAAAAACCATAATAGATTTCAACTAGGTGGGACATGTGCCAGCTGGATACTATGTATGCACTTACATCTTAAGACATATTCTTCTCGAGACATTTCATCATACTTCAAGAAGGTCCAACCATAGTTTCAATATTTTACACTTATAGGTATACTTTAAATCAAGTATATTTTTCTATGGTGCCTAATTATCAAGATTTGGGACCATAATAGAAGTTCTATAATGTATCGTCTTACAGTGTACATGGTAAAACCAGATTATTTTAGAATTCCTGTAATGCAGAATAGTTTGAATTTTACTATCTTAATGTGTTCAAAAAATGCTGAGGCTTATTCTTCGTTGTGTTGCTGATGCAAACTAGTCTGTATTAATGGCCTCAGATGATGCATGACTTTTGGAACATTCTTCTGCATCATTCTAATGAAAACGTATTTTGTGATAGATGCAAATACAATGTGCAAAACTATATTTGATTGCATAATTTATATTAGAAACTTGGTATGGGCATAACCTGTATTGTGAGAAACATTTTTAAATAATGTAACATCTTCTTTTACCTTTGATTAATTAGCCATGAGCATACAAACGGTTGAATATTTCTGCCTTTATCTTCTGTCACCATGCAAAAGTTACTGCAGCAGAAGTCAGAAAACAAAAAGGTAGACTTCATATCTCATACCAAATTTGGCTCTACACCTACTTTATCATGATAATATGAATCTGCTTTGAGGTTTTCCTAATACATTTATTCTCCCATGCAGTGTCAGTTCACATTATCTGAAATAAGGTAATTTTGAAATATACTAGCAATGTACAGTTGCAAAATTGACATACTCTCCTTTTCATCTTCATTCCTTTTACTCTTTTATGATTCAAAATTTATTTATATGTGTGAGCACATGTGAATAAAATTTGGAGGTAGGAGGACAACTTATGAGAATTCTCTTTCTCCTTCTATGATGTGTGTTGTGGAAATCAAGCACAGGTGGGCAGAGCTGGCAGAAAACTTTATTTTTTTTTATTGTCTACTTGCACCATCTTCATTTTATAACAATGATCTGTGGATATATCAACTCTAATGGATTCACTGCTACCATCCCATGAAGACCAGAAGACCCAACAATTTCTTCTGGACTCAAAGGGCACCCATATCCTAATGTCACCAGCATAGAGTCTCATATTTATTTATACTAGTTAAAAACATAAGACTTGGTGATCCATAAGTTGGGTATAGTTCTTCACCCTCCAAATGACTTATCCATGAATATTTGATGTTTCAAAAGTAAAATGCTTTACATGCTCCCTGAATGTTTTCCACTTCTGTTGGCATTTCTTCTGGGAGGCTATGATGTTTTGAAGAGTCACTCCAGTCTACACAAAGGTTATAGCATGTCTGACCCATAGTCTTCAATCTTAACCTTAGCAACTACTTTTATCCTACTTATCAGGGTAACGACATTTGGTAATAAAAATGTAACAAGTAACTATGTATTTTCAATCAAGATTAAAAACTTTTCTTTGGTGAAAGCAATATTCAAATAAGGTAGTTTTTATCCAAGCCCATGTTTATACATCATCACCTGATTATGCAAAAGCTAATCATGTGCATGAATAGTTTTTTTCTTTTCAGAATGCAAACTATAATTCATATATGTGTTTGTGTTTACCTTTAATTTATATTTCTCACTTGAAATGCACCATAAGAAATATACACATTCTAGAGGAAATGAGTTCATCACATCTTTCCTACTTCAGGAAACACTTTATCTTCCATATATATTTCAGTTTAAAACAAATTTCAATAAATTTTGTGAATATCCTTTTTAAGAAAGTTTCACATGTCTCTGGATCAAATGAAATTAATAATATGAAAGCCATTGTATATGTTGACCCACATATAAAACAATGGGATTGTGTCAGTCTATCTAATGGTTTAACTTAATATGAAACAAAAGTCATGTATAGTCAGTAGGTATTTTGTACTTGAAGTTTACACTATAAAATATAATCCAAAAAATCATTAATTTTTTAAAAAAATAGCTCTCTTTCTTCATCTTCTTTTTATTGGATATTCTCTGTATTTACATTTCAAATGCTATTTCCTTTCTTCCAACTCCCATTCCCCTCTCCCACTTCCCTTGCTTCTATGAAGGTGCTCCCTTCCCAACCACTCTTTCCCAACTTAGTGCCTGGGAATTACTGTACATTAGGAAAATGCTCCTTCACTTGACCAAAGGCTTTTACTCCCATTGTTGCCAGACAATGCAGTCCTCTGCTACTATGCAACTGGACCCATGGCTTCTCTCGATATGAACTCACTGGTCAGTGTTTTAGTCCCTGGGAGTTCTGGAGGATTTGGTTGGTTGATAATGTTGTTCTTCCAGTGGAGTTGTAAAACCTTCCAGCTCCTTCAGTACTTTCTCTAGTTCTCTCATTGGGTTCCGTATTTTCAGTCCAATGGTTACCAGAAAGCATCGTCAATTATATCAGTATAACTCTGTCAGAGTCTCTGAGAAGGCATCCATATCAGACTTCTGACAGTATGCACTTCTTGGCATTAGCAATAGTACTTGGGTTTGGTGGCTACCTATGGGGTAGATCTTCACAGAGACAGGCAGGTAGATGAATGGAACAGAATTAAAGACCCAGAAATGAACCCGTGCACCTATGTTCAATTGATCTTTGACGAAGAAGCTAAAAACATTAAATAGGAAAGGGACAGTATTTTCAACACATGGTGCTGTTTCAACTGGCAGCATGCAGAAAAATGCAAATTGATCCATTCTTATTTCCTTGTACAAAGCTCAAGTTCAAGTAGATCAAAGACCTCCACATAAAACCAGATACATTGAAACTACTAGAAGAGAAAGTGGGGAAGAACATCAAACACATAGGCACAGGGGACATTTTTCCTGAAAATCAATGGCTTATGCTCTAAGTTCAAGAATCACCAAATGGGACCTAATAAAACTGCAAAGCTTCTATAAGGCAAAGGATACTCTCAAAAGGACTAAACATCAACAAACAAAATGTGAAAAAATCTGTATCAACCCCACATCTGATAGAGGGGTAGTACCCAATATATACCAAGAACTCAAAAAATTAGACTCCAGAAAATCAATTAATCTTATTAAAAATGGGGTACAGAGTTAAACAAAGAATTCTTAACTATCTGAATGGCTGAGAAGCACCTAAAGTAATGTTCATCATCCCTAGTCATAAGGGAATTCCAAATAAAAACCACCCTAAGATTCCACCTCACACCTCCTAGAATGGATAAGATCAAAAACTCAGGTGACAGCAGATGCTGGCAAAAATGTGGAGAAAAAGAAACATTCCTTCATTGTTGGTGGGATTGCAAGCTGGTACAACCACTCTAGAAATCAGTCTGTTGGTTCCTCCGAAAATTGAACATAGTGATACTTGAGGACCCAGCTATACCAGTCCTGGACATATACCCAAAAGTAGCTCCAACGTATAACAAAGACACATGCTCAACCATGTCCATAGCAGCCTTATTTATAATCTCCAGAATCTAAAAAGAACCTCGATGTCCCTCAACAGAGGAATTGATACAGAAAGTGTGGTAACTGCACGATGGAATTTTACTCAGCTATTAGAAACAGTGACTTCATGAAATTCCTAGTCCAAGGGATGGAACTTGAAATTATTGTCCTGAGTGAGGTAACCATGTCACAAAAAAAAAAAAAAAAAAAAAAAAAAAAAAAAAAAAAAAAAACAACAACAACAACAACAAAAAACCCACATTGTATGTAATGACTGATAAGAGGATACAAATCCCAAAGGCTCTGAATACCCAAAAAAAAAAACAGTTCACAGTTCTTGTGAAGCTCAAAAAGAAGGAAGGCCAGAATGTGGATGCCTTAGTCCTTCTTAGAAGGAAAAAAAAAAAAAAAAAAACACTCTCTCAGGAGGAAATACAAGGTCAAATAGAGGAGCAGGGTGAGAAGAAAAGATTATTCAGAGAGTGCCTCACTGCTCTCTTCTTTATCCTTCATAGCCTTTTGTATGTTTGCTTGTGTAAATGTTTGTCCATATTTGTGGCACATTTGTGTGGAAGCCTGTAATCTGTGCCTGATGTTTTCTCAATAAGTCTTAACTTTTTGATACTGGGTATCATAGTAAACTTGGGACTCATTTCTTTGTCAAGACCTTTTATTTCCTTGGGGATTCTTCTGCCTAACTATCTCTCTTTTTTGTGGTTTTAGACATGCATGCTGTACCTAGCTTTTTATGAGAATTGTGGTTATCCAAATGCAAGTGCAGTGTAGCAAGCCCTTTAGTGATTGAGTCATCTCCCTAGCTCTGTTTACTTAAAAAATATTTTATATTTTCATTGATCTACCTTCAAAATTTGAAAGGATGAATTGGTTTACTAAACTAGTTTATCTGTGAGTTGAGTCCATTAATATTGAAATATATTAAAGACAGATGGCTGTTGGCTCCTGTTATATTTGTTTTTGTCTGTTTATGGTTCTCTTTTTTTGGAGTTGCTGTGAAATGTTTAATATCCTATGTTTCTTTGGTGTAGATGCCTTTGTTATGTTGGGGTTTTTCTTCTATGATTCTGTGTATGCCTGGATTGGTAGATAGATACTGTTTTAATTTGGTTTAATCATGAACTATTTTGGTTTCTCCATTTATGTTGATTGAGAGTTTTATAGGGTATAGTAGCCTGAGCTGGCATTTGTGTTACCTTAGAGAGGCCTCTGTATGACCTCTGACAGGCTAATCTGGCTTTCATAATCTCTGTTGAGAAACTTGGTGTAATTCTGATAGGTCTACCTTTGTATGTTACTTGGACCTCTTCCTTTCAGCTTTTAATATTTCTTTTTTCTGTATGTGTAGTATTTTGATTTTTATGTGACAAGAGGATTTACTTTTCTGGTCCCATTTTATTGATGTTATATAAGTTTCTTGTACCTTTATGGCCATATTTTTTTTTAGATTGGGCAAGATTTTCTTTGATTTTGTTGAAGACATTTTCAGGTCTTTTGAGCTGGGAATCTTCATTCTTCTGTATTCCAGTTAGTCATAATATTTTTTTATTATGTTCTGAATTTCCTGGATGTTTTGGGCTAGGAGATTTTATGTTTTGAATTTTTTTGCCAGTTGTGTTAACCTTTTCTAAGGTATCTTCTACCTTTGAGATTATTTCTTCTATCACTTATATTCTGCTGGTGATACTTATATTTCTAATTCCTGACACTTTCTTGTAGATTTTCCATTTCCAAGTTTCTATCGTTTTGCATTTTATTTATTGTTTCTATTTCCTTTTTTATTTGCACCCAACCAATCAACAATAGCTGCTGACTCCTGTGGTTATATTAGGGGAAATTTTGAGGAAGCTGAGGAGGAGAGCTACTCTGAAAGCAGACTAGCAGTCTCGAATAAACTGGACCACTGAGATCTCTGAGACACTGGATCACAAACCAGGCAGCATACATCAGATGACATGTGTCCCCCAATACATATACAGCAGAAGAATCTAGGATCTGGTTTCAGTCAGAGAAGATGAACCTAACCCTCAAGAGACCTGAGGACCCAGGGTGTTTAGAAGTCTGTTAGGTTCAGCAGGGTGGGTAGGGTTGGGGCATCTTTGCGGAGACAGAAGGGCTGGGGAGGAGGTATGGGATATGGAACAGTAGGAGGGTGGATGAGGGGTGGGGAATACATTTTTGAGTGTAAAAATTAAAAAATGAATAAATAAAAAGAAAAATTACGCTCTTGTTCTCTCGCCTCTCTTCCTCTCTTGCTCTCTCTTGCTCTCCTGCCCCCATCCTTCCTCTTCCTCTTTTCCTCTTCCCTTCCCCCTCCCCTCTCTCCCCGTGGTCATGGCTGGCCTCCATTCCTCTATTCCTCTCTTCTCTCTCTGCCTCTACTACCCTCTAACTCTCCCATGACTTGAATAAACTCTATTTTATACTAAAAGAAGAAGAAGAAGAAGAAGAAGAAGAAGAAGAATAAGAATAAGAAGAAGAAGAAGAAGAAGAAGAAGAAGAAGAAGAAGAAGAAGAAAAAGAAAAACCACTTACTTTAATATTAAACTTTGTATCATGACCTTAAGAAAAATGCATTGCATTTAGATTTAAGAAATTTAGTAAATATTAAATTTCCAGTCAAACAAGATGTTTTTAATGATTTTTGCACTCATTGACCATAGTAAAATGTAACTCATTTGATGAAGTGTTATAAAATTGATTCCGTTAATGATGGTTAAAAATAAAAGATAAACATTTTACATATGTGACCTTCCTATTGTGTTGGTTCTTGATTATGCACCACATGACAGGGGGCTGGTCCATAATACTCTTCTAGAAATCCTAACAAATATTTATTGTTTTTAAATATTAAAACTAAAACTTGTTAGATTAAAAACATTTCTCATTTCCTCACCCTCTCAATACACATTTACACATATACTCTATATAATATTTGTAAATAATATTCAGTACACTTCATGTTTCAGTAAGGAGAATGTTCATTTTATATATCAAGGAGTGAATGATACATTAAAGGTCTTATTTTACTCAAATTACTATAGAATAGATTAGGTGTTATATTTGGATAGTGTGAAGGAGAGATACATAAGAGCAGCCATACATGTTAAGAGATATTATAAAATTAATTTATTTTCTATAAAAAAGTAAAAACTTGTGGTATCTTCTGTTTTACATGGCAGAAATTAAGTTTCCTCTAGTAACAGCAAATGTATTTATATTTCTATTTATTCGCTATTGGCATTATTAATATTGTTGTTATTATTATTATTAATACACTGTGTAGTTTCAGTGCAGTGAATAGAAATAAATACCCAGGACCCCTTACAAGTTGAAAACGTTGAAGACCTTATGAAAAATATCCAGCATTCTGTTGAAGAGCACTCGGTAAACTTTGTTTAACTGAATATTTTTACAACATCCATAAAATGAGATAATTATATAATATCAAGTTTTATAAAATGCCAAAATGTTGAGTCTCAATATTAATATTGTATAATTTTTAAAAATTTATTATTTTTTTTACAAAAAAATTGAAAATAGGTTTTTTTAGTTAGGGTTTTATTGCTGTGAACAGACACCATGACCAAGACAAATCTTATAAATGACAACATTTAATTGGGGCTGGCTTACAATTTCAGTTGATCGGTCCATTACCATCAAGGCAAGAACATGGCAGAATTCAGGCTGGCATGTTGCAGAAGAAGCTGGGAGTTCCACATCTTCATCCAAAGGAAACCAGGAAAAGACAAAGCATCTTCAGGTAGCTAGAAGGAATGTCTCCAAGCCTAGCTCCAGAGTGACACACTTCCTCCAACAAAGCCATACCTCCTAATAGTGCTACTCCCTGGGTCAAGCATATGCAAACCATCACATTTCACTCCCTGGTCCCCATAGGCTTGTTCAAACACATGAGTCTATGGGGACCATACCTAAACTTAGCATAATAAAAAGTACATTTATTCAAACTTCCAATGTCTCCATAGTCTGCAGCAGTATCAACAATGCTAAAAGTCCAATGTTCAAAGTCTCATCTGAGATTCATTCAGTCACTTAACTGTAATTCTTGAATTAAGTCAGGCAACCAGCTGACTTAATTCCAAAGTCTGCCATCTCCATGCTTGATGTCAAAGCAGTCTTCAAATCTTCAACTCCTTTTTCATTTTTGTTGTCTACAACGAACTTCTTTCTCCTGGGCTGGTTCCACTCCCTGTTAGCCGCTTTCCTTGGTAGGTATCCTGTTTCTCTCGCATCTTTAGCCTTGTTGGGTCTCCAAGGCAATTTCAATGTTACAGCTTCTCATTTCAATGTCTTCGATCCACACATGATCTTCTGGGCTCCCCAAGGGCTGGTTTCACTTCTCCAGCTCTGCCCTCTGTAGCACTTCGAGCTCAGGTTGATCCACTACACCTCTGCTGTTGTTCTTGTTGATCATCCCATGGCACTGGCATCTCTAATATACTGGGGTTTTCCAGTGCAACTAGGCTTCAACAATAGCCTCTCATAGGTTCCCTTCATGGTGCCAAGCCTTAAATCCTTTGCATGACCCCTTCAATCCTAGATTGTCAACTACAACTGAGGAACTTTCACCAAAGACCTTCCACAATCTCTCACAGTCCCAAGCTTTAGCTGTTTTTCATGACACCTTCATGCCTTAAAAATTAGTTCCTCATGGGTGATTCTTACACATTACCAAGTATATCTGCATTATGAGGTACAAACTTGGCTATCTCTGGAACACAATGTTTTGTCCACTCAGAAACCACTTCCCAGAAGATTTCACCTCAGTGACGCTGGCCTCTTCCTAAATCACCACTAATTTTTAGCTCCAGCTAACCAGCATCAATTGTTCCAGTTGTCTCCTTTCCTCTTACATATAAAGCCAGAGCCACATGTCCAAAGTTGCAAAGTTCTGCTGCTTGCAGGAGCTGGATCATGCCTACCTTTTTCTATAAAATTATCAGTACATTTTTTTTCTAACTCTTTTACTACCTAAGCTTGGCTGCCCTTGATCTTGCTCTGTAGATTGAGCTTGAATTTTGAGATCTGTATGCCAGTCTTCTGAAATTAAAGGCGTGTACCAACACACCAAGATTTAAGCTTTTCATCACCTAGAACTTGCTCTGTTCTAGGCTGACCTTGAACTCAGAGATTTATTTGCCTTTGACTCCTGGGATTAAAGGTTTGTACGATGTTGCCTGAAGGTAATTTAGCTGTGTAGGGTCTTGACCCAAGGCCCTTACTTTCTTAATGCAATTTAAAATTCTTGAACACAGGATTTACCTCCAATTCACTTCCTGGTGTTGTGTAAATACTTGAACCATATATTTAGTATTTTTCCTTTCCCAACTTGCTCCTTTACATGAAAATGCTCTTCATGAGGGTTAAGCTTTAGAAACCACACAACAGAATTTATACCAGTCTGTTTGAGACTTCCTTTTCCAATGAAATTAATATAAATCTCTTCATCTTATCCTCAGGCAGATTCTTTGAACAAGGACAAAAACAGCCATGTTCTTCACTAAAATACTAAAAAAATAAACAAAAACAAAACAAAAGAAAACAAAACAAACAAACAAACAAAAAAAAACAGTCTCTTGGCCACATACTGAAATTCTCCACTGAAACCACTTGATACAAGTTAACACATTTCAAATCACTCTCAATAACAAAGTCTTTCATATTCTTACTAGGATAGCCCATTAAGCCCCATTTAAAGCCTTCCACAGCTTTCCAAATCCAAAGTTCCAAAATCCACATTTTTCTAAACAAAAGCATGTTCAGGCCTATCACAACAATACCCCACTCAAGGTACCAACTACTGTCTTAGTTATGGTTTTATTTCTGTGAACAGATACCATGGCCAAGGCAAGTCTTATAAATGACAACATTTAATTGGGACTGGCTTACAGGTTAAGTGGTTCAGTCCATTACCATTAAGGTGAGAGAAGAATCCAGGCAGACATTGAGCAAGCAGAGCTGAGAGTTCTACATTCTCATCTAAATGAAGCCAGACAGAGTAAACATCTTCAAGAAGCTAGGAGGAATGTCGCCAAGCCCAGCTCCAGAGTGACACACTTCCTCCAACAAGACCACACTTTCTAATGGTGCCACTTCCTTAGCCAAGCCTATGCAAACCATCATCACATAGGTCTACCTTAAGATCCAGCTACACACCACTCTTGGGCATATACCCAAAAGTTGCCTTTCTATGCCATAAAAGCACATGTTTATAACAGCCTTGTTTGTGATAGCCAAAGGTTGGAAACAACGCAGATGTCCTACAAAAGAAGAGTGGATACAGAAAATGTGGTTCATTTACAGATTGGAATACTACTCTGCTACTAAGAACAAAGACATCATGAATTTTGCAGGCAAATGAATGGAACTTAAAAATATCATTCTGAATGAGGTAACTGAAATCCAAAAGGACATGCATGAAATGTACTCACTAATAAATGGATATTAGCCAAAAAATGTACAGAGTACCCAGGATATAGTCCATAGAACTCAAAAATGTTAGCAAACTGAAGGGTCCAAGTGAAGCTGCCTCAATCTCACTTGGAAAGGAGAAGAAAGCAATCACATGCTGGGAGAGGGAGAAACCTCGCTGGGAAAGGAAACAGAGAGGGGATGAGGGGGACATAATCAAGTGTTGGGTTGGAAAAATGGAGGAGCAGGAATGGAGCCCTGAGGGCCAACAGATAGAATGGAAACAGTCAACCTCAGAGAGGGTAGGAGGGTGGAGGACACTCTAGAATGTACCTGAGATCCGGAAGGTGAGAGACTCTCAGGAGTCAATGTCTTAGATAAAATGCTCTACAGTGGGGAGAGGAAACTTGTAGAGCCCACCTCCATAGAAAGACAGGACATTAAGTCAAGAGATGGAGTTGCTACCCCACAGTCAAAAACTCTGACTTGTAATTTATTCCAGTCTGACAAAGCTGCAGGGACAAGAACTGACGAGATCCTGAGGAAAGGGAGGTCCAGCAACAAGCCCAAATTGGGATCCAGCACAAGGCGAGACCCAAGGCCTGACACTATTACTTATGCTATGGTGTGCCTACAAATAGGGGCCTATTATGACTGCCCAGCAAGCACCTGAACGAGTTATCCTCATAATATTATTAATATTATAATTATAATCCATCCATGTTCATGTTGAACCCATTCAAGACAACCAACTTACAGAATCAGCTCAGGTGCTTATCTGCTAAAAATGGATTTTTAAAATGTGGTTATATGAACAATGAGGAAGAATTATAGTGCCATGTCATTTTCAAGAAATATATGGAACTGGAGGTCATCCATGTTTAAAAAAATGGATTAGAAATACAAGTATCTTTTTGTACCTATACATAAAGATAAAGCTTAAAGTAGACACACACATATTAGAGGGGTATTAGGGAAAAATGTGACAGGAAAGGTGACGATATGGAAAGCTAATAGGCAGATATGTTATATGCATGTGTCTTCAAGCCCTAATGAAATGTATTATTATGGTAGAATTGATAAATCGTATCAAAATAAGCCACTATATGACTCATTAGAACTCCATATATGCAGAAACAAAAAATGGCTCAAAGCAGGGATGGGGATATTTTAAAATATCCTTAAGAGGCAAATGATCAGCTTTGTCTACTTTTGTTTATGTAGGTGATTTCCATTCCTGGATAGTGAGACCTCTGAACTGCCTCCAAGAAAGAACTTTACCTCTAATGGAGCACCTTACAGAATGAGCCATAACCTTTTCTTCTGCTTGAGTTCATTGCTCAGTAAATGTTATCTAGAGGTTAATATACCATCATCGATGCTCTTTCGAATAGCTTTTTGTTCAAAATTTTAAACATTTTTTTGCCTAGAATATTTTACCCTTGCACTCCAAAGACACTGAACATTATAGCATGTATATTTTTTGATTTTAAAATATTAGAGTTTAAAGAAAAAGAAGTACACACAATCTGGTATAATTGGGTGCATTTATAATATAAAACTTCATCTTTTAGCTCTTTTGATTCCACTCTATACCTACAACTTGGATAAATATTAAAAAAATAATGTTTGGAAATGTTATTTTTATCAAGAAGATATAAGTAAATAAACATGCACAAGCATACAAACAGACTTACTCATGTACACAAATGCTTACTCATGCACAAACATACAAAAACACGCACAACTATATGCTACAATTTTAGATTGAATTTCACTCCTGTCATTATATTGCATTTGTGAATCATCACACTACTGCCACAGCCATTAGCAAAGTAGACATTTGTCTTAAAATGTATTTTTTCTGCATTTAATTCAGTTTTAATTTCAGCGTAAATAGGCTGAAGTGGAAATCAAACTGTAGTTCCCAGTGAGATAAGGCCAAGACCCTGCTGGTTACTCTTACGTAATAAAGAGTGGATGCCTTTTAAAAACGGAACTTCAATGATGCTCTTTAGTTCAGATTCTTGCAAAAAAAATGCTTATAAAAAGTCTTGGGAGAATGAGTTTTTTTTTTCAAAGAGCGATCATTTTCGTCTTGAATAATCACACAATCCAAAATACACCCCAAACCAAAATATCTCAGATGACTAAGAGCTATACTGGGTTATCTGATGATGCAACATACTTAATTTGCATGTAATTTTTCATCTAATCAAATGTTTAAATGAATCTAATTTTTCTGCTCTTCTTGATTCCCACCTCACCCAGACCCATTCGCTACAGTGAGTCTGCAATCACTCAGCTCTCCTTTGCTGCTGGGTAGCCTTTCACTCCTCCCTGATCTGGAGACTCTCATTAACTTCTATTATCCCTCTCACCTACTCTCTCTGAGGTTCATGAGGCTCCAACATCCTCCCTCTTCTTTCTCTCTTTCTTCTTTCGATGTCTCATCAATATCTTAAATGATTTTATTCTATGAGAAAAGAGAGCCTTAGCATTTTGGCTCTATGTGAATATATTACCTGTTTCTGCCAACTTCTCTGTCACATTGTAGATCTAATTTTTCTGGAGATTTTCTGTGATGTTATCTTCAAACTTAAGCTCATGCTCACATAGCCCAAAATCCTCAGATTGCAACTGTAATTGCAAGTTTATGGTCATGGTAAAAATTATAACACTGACACCTAACTCTCAGATATTTCAAACAGCATTTTTCCCTTATTTTCTCCCATGGCAAGCCTGCTCTTTTCCTCATCACTTTTACATTGAGGCTACATCATCTTCAATTCATTGGTTATATTTTACAATGTCTGTGCATTTATGTATTTATCTTTGTATCCATCTATCTTTGTATGTATGTATGTATGTATGTATGTCTGTATGTATGTATGTATGTATGTATATATGTATGTATGCATGCATGTATGTATCTGTCTGTCTGTCTGTCTGTCTATCTATGTTTTGGGAAACAATCTTATCATACATTCTAATATCTATGTTAAGAATCCAAAATTTTCTGTTTTATTCATACAGTATTAATGTTATACACTCTCATAATTGCATTTACAAACCCACAAACAGAACACAATAATATTCTCTTATTAGTTCCATTTATACCATCTGATAGTACATACAAGCTCTGAGATACAAGGTCCTTATGCCTATAAAATACCAAGCCTTCCTCATAACTAGTTTTACATCAAATTCATACACTATGACTGTGCAATTTTCATTAAGTAATTATTATATTTTTTTACATCTCAAATGCTGCCCACCCTCATATAGTCCCTATCCCCATTTCCCCTCTCCCTTCACATTTGTAAGGGTGCAGCCCTGGGTATCCCCCTACCCTGGGGCATCAAGTCTCTATAGGATTAGGAGCATTCCATCCCACTGTGGCCAGACAAGGCACCTCCCTGCTATATATATTCTGGGTTCTTTTACCGGTGCTTCTATGAATGATCATGAAAAATAAATCATATCAAAATATGTACAAGGTAAGTCTGAGGGCCTTCAGCAAACACAAATAATAAGAAAAATAAAAAGAAACATTCTTTAATTATTGGAAAGTTTTATTACTTGAAATATTTCATTTTATGGCCATATTCTTCAACTGAGATTTTCCTCACAAATACTTTCCCGTAGAAAATAGATTTATAGCAATAGAGAAGGTCACAGCTGAAAATCACCTTTGATATTTCCTGGACTAACCTCACATTCTATGAACTAAATTGCAGACCACATTTTTCAAAAATTTAGGAATTGTTGTACAGTTACTTGTTACCAAAGGTAGAATTTAACCTAAAATGTCCTGATATAAAGTTCATTATTCTCCTACATTCACCTCCAAGGTTCTTTTTTTATTTTCTCCTGTTTTAAAAAATTATTTATTTTCCTTAAGAAATACAGTATTTTTCTATTATAAAAGATTTATCTGTCACTTTTTTTTAGATTTATTGTAGAACAGCCATCGTTCTTCTTATACAGAGTGGCTGTTGTTAGGCTTAGGCTCTATTACATGGCACAATCTTGATGTTTCATAACTTATCTTCTGTAAATCTAGCATTCTAGGGACCAGAACAGTCTCAAACACTTATGCTTCTGCCTCTGATTCTCAGGAGAAAGATTTTATAAAACCCTTTCATAGAAATGGTAAATTTTTTTGTATTGCATATGCAAAGACAATCTCATGAGAGGTACAACCTAAGTTGGAGTCAAGGGTTACTGAGGCTCTTTCTCTTGTGTGTCTACCTTTGTGATATTTTTTCAGCATCTCAGTATCTTGGCATCAATATTTTCACTTGAGAAATGATGGTACCATACTTCTTGACTCATGGATCAGTACAAAAAATATAGCAATAAATGAAAGAGTCCTATAAAATAGTTTACATCTTACACCATCCCAAATTGGCTTTGTGCTTGTTTCTGCAATGAAGATGAATCCTGGAAATTTGCACATGGCAGGCATGTGGTGTATTATTGAGTTGACTCAGCTCAATCACACCTAATGCATGACAAACAAGACAAGAATCATGGAATTTTTTATGATACTTTCTATTGTATAAATGCTATTCTGGAACCTGCTTGTCTACTCTGACCCCTGAAAACCCACACCTTTTAATAACATAGAAAGATGAGGACCCATGCGTGTTCTTCTCTGTGCAGAATGAAATCTCGAGAATTCAAAGCATTATTTTAAATAACTTGACAGCATTATTATGATGCATCTACTTTTATTACACACATTTTTCAAAAGGATGAACTGAGGCAGTATAACTTTACAGAATTAGACATACTTTGCTATTTTTCCAGTCTTCCCTGGCCCTGTCTATACTGATACCACTTATATCAGAAATAATTACTACATACATTATCAAGAGAGAGAGAAGTAAGTGTTAGGAGTTGGATTTATCTTTAGATTTTATGAGATTTTTATTTCAATATCATATTCAATATGTTTCTTATTCCAAGTGATAGGTTGGAATCAAGCTAGATGCCTACCAACAGATATAGTGGATAATGAAATTGTGGTGCCTACATACAATGGAATTTTGTTGAATTGAAAAGAATGATGACTGTTGTAGGAAAATAGATAGCATCCAACTCTTGTGTTAAGTAATGCAACCTGAGCTCAGTAAGACAAATACAGTATATTTATTCATTTTTAACAACTTTATTTTAAAAAGCAAAGATAACTGTACAAATTTAAGCATTTTGCATAAAAGTATACAAATACATTTTTGGCAGTGCTTGCTATTTTTTTTAAAGGCTTGATAGTGTGCATTAAGATCTTACTAGTTACAATGAGCATAAAGTACATGTATGTAACCTGGAATTAGCCAAAGTTTTCTTGGTGTGTAAGGATTAAGGATAATGGTTTTTCTTTTCTTTTCTCTTTTCTTTTCTTGAACTTCATATAGTCTGTGAGTTGTTTCTGGGGTGTTCAGAGCTTTCTGGGGTTAGTATCCAATTATCAGTGACTGAATATTATGTCTGTCCTTTTGTGAATAGGTTATCTCACTCAGGATGACATTCTCTAGATGCATCCATTTTCTTAAGAACTTTGTAAAGTCATTGTTTCTGATAGCTGAGTAGTAATCCATTGTGTAAATGTACCACAATTTTTGTATCCATTCTTCTACTGAAGGACATCTAGGTTCTTTCCAGCTTCTGGCTATTATAAATAGAGCTGTTATGAACATTGTG
The DNA here is from genome assembly GCF_963924665.1 of Micromys minutus. Classification (NCBI taxonomy): domain Eukaryota; kingdom Metazoa; phylum Chordata; class Mammalia; order Rodentia; family Muridae; genus Micromys; species Micromys minutus. The sequence continues at coordinate 34,885,498 of NC_137960.1, read as the reverse complement.
GTGCATGTGTCTTTGTTGTATGTTGGAGCTTCTCTGGGTTATATGCCCAAAAGTGGAATAACTGGGTCTTCAGGTAGTACTATGTTCAATTTTCTGAGGAATTGCCAGACTGATTTACAGAGTTGTTGTACCAAGACCCCAAAAATTCCACCAGAAAATTTCTACACCTGATAAACAAGTTCAACAGAGTTACAGGATATAAAATGAACTGAAACAAATCAGTAGCCTTCCTATATTCAAAGAACAAACAGGTGGAGAATGAAATTAGGGAAAAGATACCCTTCACAATAGTCACAAAAACTATGAAATGCCTTGGTGTGATTCTAACTAAGCATGTGAAAGACCTGTATGACAAGAACTTCAAACCTCTAAAGAAGGAAATTGAGGAAGATCTCAGTAAATGGAAAGATCTCCCATGCTCATGGATTGGAAGGATCAACATCATAAAAATGGCTATCCTACCAAAAACAATCCACAGATCCAATTCAATCCCCATCAAAATACCAACCCAGTTCTTCATTGAGTTGGAAAGAGCAATGTGCAATTTCATCTGGAATGACAAAAGACCTAGAATAGCAAAATCCATCCTCAACAACAAGAAAACATCTGCGGGAATCACTACTCATGACCTCAAGCTATATTACAAGGCAGTTGTGCTAAAAACTGCATAATACTGGTACAGAGATAGGCACGTGGATCAATGGAATAGAACAGTATTTTCTTCTTATATTGGTCTCCTAGCTTCTAGCTGTTGAATACACATGCCCAGATGGAGTAAACACAGGCAATGAGCAGGGCACTAGCAGAGGGCCTATGCAGACAGAAAGAAAGTGTAGCTGAGGGAGGAGGGTGGGAAGGCAGTAGAAGAAAATCAAAAGGAACTACTGTTGGCAAAAGGGGTACAACATGGAAGAGAGGAGCAGGTGATAGAAAGATGACAGAATGGAAGGGGAGTAAATCAAAATCAACTGTCAATGGAGGCTCATATGAAAATCTGTTACTGTGTATGCTAATTTAAAAAGGAATTAAAAATAACTGTTGCATAAATACTATTACTGATTTTCACCCAACAAAACAAAGAGAGCAATGGACATACTATTTTAAATGATTTGAAAATCAAAACAAAGTGCAAGACAAGAGCACAAAAGAGAGAGGAGATGGTGTTTTGCAATTGTTCTAGGCTCAGGTCAACCTGTACTTGTCAAGTATATGTCATTTGTGGTTTCCATTTCCATTGTTTGGCTTATAATTAGGTGTCAAATATGTCACGGTATATTAGTTATCCATCTCCATTTTTCCCATTTATAAGTAGAATTGAGTTTTTTAATTAGACAGTTTGGAAAAAATTAAAGATGCTGGAAATCAGAATTTCATTTAAGACAAAAATGAAATAGAAAGTGTGAAGACTATAATGCTATGGGGCAAATCTACACGAAATATCAATTAATGGAGCTCCCAGGAGGCCTAGCTACCTCCCACACAGCCAGAAATGGAGAACTGGCTAATGTCTTTCTCCCATGAGTAGAATCATCTTCTGTCACATTTGCAATATGAGTTCTTGGTATTTTAAGACTAAATCCCACAGGAGGACTTGACATTTCACACAAGCCTTTCATTCTGAAACTGAGGTGTGGTATCATTTAACTTTTCCTTATTACGTTTTAGTGTATTTTGTAAATTTTATAGAGAGGTAGAAATAAATTTCCAGGATACAAGAAAAATTACTACTTGGTTTTAAAAATAAACAAAACTTAAAGAATACATGCATCTGAAGAATTACATCTTCATATTCCATAATTAGAAGTAAATAAAATAAAATTAAATCATCATGTCACAATGCAAATATATTACTTAAAGCTATGGTATAAAAACACATGAGTACATGGCTGTGATATTAGCTTCTCATCTGCAACCTAGAATCATGTAGGAAGAATGTCATAATGAGAGCATTTCTACTCACCCTTGGCCTGTGGTCATGTCTGTTGGGACTTGTCTTTTTGACTGCTGCGGCAGGATTCTGCCTACTATTACCTCTTCAGAGAGCTCCGGGATGCATAAGAGGAGAGAAAGCAAGGTGAGTTCTAGGCATGCACGCAACAGTAGTCTTTGCTTTTGACTGGTGTGATCTGATAAGATGTTCTAAATTTCTCCTGCCTTGACTTTCTTGCAATGGCAACTGGAACGTGTAATTGTGAGCTAAAATAAAGCTTTTCTCCCCGAAGTCACCTTTTCTCAGAAATAAAACTAGGACAATGGCTAATAAGCTAAAAGAGCAAAATATTTTCTGGTATGAAGTAGGGTACAAATGGATAAAGGACATAAGTTCTCATTAGTGCCTTATAAGTTGGTTAGATATTTTCAACTACATTCACATGTATCTAAAATAGTGCCAAAACTGTGGTAGACAGACCCTCACTCATATTGCTTTCACATAACATTTCACATTTTCCAACTTTTTATGATTGTATAGAGGCTAATTAAGTAGCATATTAGGTATCGTGTACATCTTATCTACCTTTCTTATGAATAATTGAAAATACTGTATTCTGGTTGAAGAATGAGAATAATAGAGCAAATCTAGGCTAAGAACCAAAAGATACTCCATCACTGATTCTGTGTTGTGTCATACTACATCAGTTCAAGCAGAACTCTGGAAAAAGAGGCAATAACCAGGAACATGTATTCACTTAATAGATTTCAGCTACCTGTGCCAAAGTCTGATTAAAACGACTGTAGAATCTCTGAGTTAGGGATGGATTTTGATTGCAGGAACTTGCCCCCAGCTGTATGAAGAGTGCGAGGACCAGTGGCCTGCTCTGCAGGAGCTCTAACCCACTGATGAGTGTGCAACTCTAATTTCAGCACTTCCTTCATTTCCCCACCTCGGAAGCCTGAAGTTGGCAGAATGTGGATGTGATCTCCAACTGTTAATATACATGACATGAAGCATTTGCTGAAAATTATTTGGTATCCTAGGGCTCCACTTTCACATCATATTTCATGAAAAGTGAATAAGAAATAATTCCTTTGTATTTGAATTTGACAGCTGAAGGTCACATTTCAACACTCGATTGTAGTTGAGAAATACAAAATATTTGAATACTAATAAGGAAGCAGGAAAATTAAGCTAAGGTCAACACAGTCCTCTCTAAGTGTTAACTAGCCCTATAAAAGAGTAAGTAGAGAAGATAGGTGAGCAGCCACTTAAGGTTTTTGAAAGGAAAAGTTCTCACTTAACATATCTTCACTACATTTCCTGAAGAATAGAAAATAAGCATTTATTGTTACAGTCCCCTGGTGGGTATGCTATGGGGAAAACAAGGTAGAGAAAAATAACCAGGGAACCTCCCCCACTGAGGGAAAAAGACAATGGTTTAATAACAGAAGCCAAAGAATTCATCATATAAAAGCTGATGGATGTCTGCATTGTTTATATCCAAATCAAGTCTTTCAAGTAGTCTATATGTTCATGAGGCAGAGTATCAATTTAGGCTTTGATATTAAAATGAAATGATATGAATAGGCAGCTGATGACTTGCCTATTTTGCAAAAGGTTAATTTCTAGGGTAGTGATGCAATCTGTCATCTTTGTGCACTATTAGACATCGTGACATCCTTTCATGGAAATGAATACTTACATACTGCATCTAAAAAACAAGTTCATGTTCAGTCAACTTTCTGAGCGCAAGCACTTCAAACTCACATTGTTTTGCTCACTATAATTTATATGACATTTTGATAAATATTAAGCTAGAAATGTTTGTCATGGGGTGACAGGGAATAGAGAAAGGAGGGAAAACTATGGTCAGGATGAAAGGTATGAAAAATGATTAAGAACATTTTTCTTTTTGACTATATAAAAATAGAATAAACTGCTCATGGTTAATATTTAACATGATTTCCAAATTTAATAATACTATGTTTGATTAATAATTCTAATTCTATACAATTTTAGTCATACTCAGTTTAAAAGATATTAACTCTTTGAGAAATTATTTTTATAAGTATTTATGCTTGATTTTACACACACACACACACACACACACACACACACACACACACACACACACACACATATGCTCACAGTGTTCTCTATTTAAATCCACAGCATTCTTCGAGGGAAAAGCTCTTGTATCTATGGAGTAACTCTTTTTAGTTAATGTGCTATTGACACAATCCAATGTTAGTCTTTAATGTAGCAAATCAAGGTTATAGTCCAAGTGTCAAAGAGATTCAGAATTCTCCACGGAACACTTTTACCATAAAACTGGAATATTTTACGCTTAAAATTAACACCCAAGTTAACTTATGTTCATATATTTCTTTTGGTTCAATATATTAATTTATGTCATTAGAGTTTATATATCTTATGTGATATAATTACTCAGTTTCATATATGTGTGTTGAGAAATGTAAGGGGCTGTCCACAAGGAGACTGAGCATGCTCTAATGACTATATGAACAATCCAAATTCGACTCCATGTTTTTTTTTTGGGGGGGGGGGAGTTGTTAGAGTGAGAGGGTAGAGTCCGAAGAAGAGGAAACAAATGAGATTGGGGTACATTGTATGACATTTCCAAGCAATAAAAATATTGTGTAGTGGAAGAAGAAATTTTTAAAATTCTTATCTGTTACATACATCAGCATACATGTCCTTGTTTTCTCTCTCTCTCTCTCTCTTCACACACACACACACACACACACACACACACATTATACACACACACATTATACACACACACACATATTGTACACACACACATATTATACACACAGACACACAGACACACACACACACACACACACACACACACACATATATATATATATATATATATATGTATATAAAGAACGGTACATAGTACTAAGGATATACTTGCTCAGCCATCTTCAGTGCTGCTTTATTCCTAATAGCCAGAAACTGGAAACATCTTAGATATATTTCAACTAAAAATTAATATGTTACATTTATACAACTGAATACTCTTCAGCTGTTAATAAATTGAATCATAAAGTTTGAGCATAAATAAATGGAATTCTTACAGAAAATTATCCTGAGTGAAGAACTCAAACTCATAAACATAGTCACAAGTACTATATAATTATTTTATTTGTAGACATTAGCTATTTCATGCATTTGGCCTACATACTATAATTCCTATAACTATAAAAATCATGTTAAAAAATGGAGAAGTCTCCTCATGGAAGAAGAACTAGAATATATTGTTATGGAACAGACTAGGGTAGTACAGTGGGAACTGGAGTAGGTGATTAAATGGGAAGAGAGGGTGGAAAACATGGGTAACAGAGGGAATCCAAATAGTGATCGATAACAGTAAGGGTCAAATGAAAGCCTACCACTGTAGACACTTTCTAAAATATATACGTATATGAAAGAGATTGTCTTAATTTGGTTTTATTGTTGTGAAGAGACCCCATGATCGTTCTAACTCTTACAAAAGAAAAGATGTATTTGGGGCTTGCTACAGTTCAGAGGTTTAGTGTGTTATTATCATGGCAGGAAGCAGGGTGACCTGCAGACTGATATGGTCCTGAGGAAGTAATCAAGAGTTCTATATCTGGGACAGGAAAAAATAATGGCACTGGGTCTGGCTCGAGCCTCAGAAACCTCAAAGTCCAGTTTCTATTAGTGCCACTCCCTGTAAACCTATGGACATCATTTTCATTCAAATCACCACCAGAGTCTAAATTTGTCACCAAATAATGGGAGAGACAAAATTCTGAACATGTGATTTTGGTGGCAGAGGGTTGTATGCACCCTGTGCTCCTAAAAATCCATGGGGTATTTTTATTCTTTGTTCCAGCCTGCTTTAGCTCCCAAATAAAGACATGGAGACCTGACATTTATATTAACAGGCTGCAAGCACTAAGTTTGACAGGTTCTAACCTATTCTAGCCAAACTAGGCTACTAATACACAGCCTATATGGCCCTTTTCCTATAAACTGTGTCTTGTCTGGCTCACTCTGGTCCATTGTGTCCACATGATTGTTCTTTCATCACTACCTCATGACAAATCAACATGTTCTTTCTACGCAGTTTTTCCTTACCTTCTCATTCCCGTGGTCCTTCTCTTCTCCTCTTCTTCTTGCATCTGTTTCTTTATCTGGGCTATTTCTGGAATACCATGACTAGGATTGGAAGTCCTGCCTATTCTCTTCTGCCCACTAATTCTAATCAGTTCTAAGTTAACCAACCAGAAGTGATGGAAATCTATGTTTACAATCTCTGGGCATAGCAACAAGTATTTGAATACAAATGCTCCCCTACAAAGTCTCAGCTAGACATTTTCTTTTTGGACACAAAGTGAAATTTCCAGTTTCATGAGTGGTCTACATCTTGTTGAAATGAAAGTAAAAGAGACCTTATGAAAAATTCCACATGTCATTGACTGCCAAATCTATTGACTGTTTTGCACAACTGATGGTAAGGCTTTATTGCTAAACACAACACATGCATATGCTACTGAGCACAGAAGAGTAAAGTTGGTAGTTAAAAACAAGCTTCCCTTCTACTGGCTAGTATAGTGTTTATGGTATTGGTAAGTACTCTGTGTGCTCCAGGAAGAGAAAGATTATCATCAACTCAGTTATATACTCTGTGGACTACAACAATGACTTTCTGTAAGAAATGATGGGGCAACAGTGGCAAAATAGTGGCCAAAAATGATGGGCAAATAGTGGCTGAGAGTAATCAGCCCGTATCTGATGAAGCTCAAGGTCCACTCCATGTGATAGAGCCCATTCCTGACACTGTTCGGGTGGATAAGGACCTGAGTCTGGTTAGGTCATGGGTCTAAGGGAAAAAGAATTGTTATTTTTCTGCTAAAGAAACATAGAAATAAAATTGTGGGTTGATGTTAAGGTAACAGATGATTGTATGGTGGAGAGGTGTGGGGAGAATGGTTAGGACAATGGGAGAGGTGGAAAGAGAAGGGAGGAATTTCTGGAGGAACAGAGATGGAGGCAGGTGCATGTTTCTTTGAGTGCATTTCTAGCTTGATACAGTTTTATTATTATTATTATTATTATTATTATTATTATCATTATTATTATTATTTCTAAGAGTTTCTAAAAATAATGGGTATTTTTAGCTCATATAAAAGGGCTGTTTATATCTTTGTCCATTGGTGGTAAGCTTATTGTGTGGAGGGTTTGTGGATTGAGAATTTAATTTATAAACCTGTTTGATAAGTTACCGGGTTGTGGAGTCATGTTTGTACTGGACAATGGAGGAAAGGAACATGCTGTGGCACTCGTATCCTCCCAGGACAGAAGCAGCAGAGGCAGTAGAGTAAATCATGCCAGAGTTCTTAGAGTTGGCCTGGAGCACCCAGTAGTGTGGAGTCTGCATAGTGTGTGCTGGGCTCCACACTAGAGCAGTGTCCATAGAGTGAGACCCTGGGGCCTATAATTGGTTAAGCATCTTTTTAATATTTACTGCAATAGGTGGCAAACCAATGTGTTTGGCAAGAAATTGTTAAAAAGTTAAGGCTTCAGCCTAAGAGTTAGAAAGTTTTATTTTCGAAGTAAGAGTGGGCCAGCAAAATGTTGAATCATGTAATATCTCAAGCACAGGAATCTTAAGCAAAAGAAACACAGGGACAGCCTCTTCTGAAATGCTGTAGATGTCCTGCTGTGAGAAGATAGATCAAAATACTTTGGACTACTAAGGTCCTGGTTTTGTAGAATTGTTTACAAAATGTATTAAGAGGTCTTTTGTTTGTTTTAAAGATGGTATAAAGAATCAACACAAGTCAAGTGTGTTTTTCTAGTTAGAAGAGAGTATAGAGTTCACTGGAACCACATGGGAAGATTTACCTGCTGTTCAGAACTAAGATAGAAGTCTGTAAACCAGGCAGAGTGAATACAGACATATATTAGAGAAATTATTAATAAATGAATATCTGACACTTCAGATTAGGAGTTGGACAGATTATATAATTTGGCCTAAAATTCTGGTTTTACAAATTGCTTACTTATTGATTTGTAATTGACAGTAAGTTGATTTGTTTTGTGAATTACCACAAGGACACATAGTTTGTCAGATGCTGGCTAATGAGGGTTTGTGGTTTTCTTAAAATTACCAGAAGAGGCTCAATATGAGATCTATTGGAATTTGAGTTGATTTCTTGACATGACAGATTATTTGAAGCCTAAGAATAAGATCATACTTTTTGAGTTTATTCATTTGTTTTATATGGTTTTAAATTTCAAAAATGTATGTGATGTTGACTTTTGTGGTTACGTTATTTCTCTGGGAAAGAATACAAGATAGAAGAAATTCTAGTTGTCATCTAAGGTACATGCTATATTGGGAGAAAGGGTTTGTCTTGTGTTTTTCAAAAGTATGATTCAGCCCTGTGTGCCTTCCACAATTATTTAAATTAGATTTGATAGAGGTAGACCACCTGAAAATTTAAGAGTATCAAACAAAATATATCTTGATACTAAAATGTTTTCTCTTGAGTTTTGTATATATTACGGAATGTGCAGCTAAGGTGAAGCTTGTTATCAGAATGCTAAACTGGCCTGATTCCAGACATCAGAGACTACAACAATCATCAGAGTGGCTTTCCTTCAGGTCTGTCTGTCTTCCTCATTCTCCTGCCCCTTTGTAAATTCTCAGTTCCCATATATTCAGCTTGAAGAAGCTATAAAGTGTTGTTGCATTTGACTCTTTGGACTTTGCAGGGTGAAAGTGGTTATTGTAAGGTTGTTTTTTAAAAGTAGAATTTAAAAATAGTCATAATTTAACAGGGAGGAATTAGCCATATTGGTTTGTACAGCTATAATCTTCATTTGGTAACTAAGCTAAAGTCATATTTTCCATTGGTAAAAGTCTTTATAATTGATAAAAGTTTGAAGTTATAGTCTTCACAGTGGTATAGAATTTATTTGATAAAGATTTAAGGTTTTCAGTGGTATAATTTCTTATTGACTTAAAGTTAAAGTAGTATTGTTACTTTCATGTAGGTATTGTGCATATACAGTACATTTGGGAATGCAAGGCTCAGACTCAGTCCTACAACTGATATTATACACTGTTTTTAGTTGATTAGACAATACTAGTTAGGGGCTGGATAGCAAACTCTTGTTTTTGGGTTAGTTAAAAGGGTGACTTTGAGATATTTCAATTAAAAATGGCCAAGAGTAGTCAAGGCTTGACAGTTCAGAAATGCTTGTTATAGTTAGATAGTTTTCAAAAATGTCAAAAATCCAAAAATTATGACACTTAATGTTGTTTACCTATTATTGAGGCATATTTGCTCCTTACATTTCCCCTTTATGGGATTTAATGAAAAAAAATGGAGCATTTCTGCCTCCAGGTGTGGTGTACTTTGAGGCTAGGCAGCAACTCGGTAGAAACTGCCTATTTCATCTACAGATTAATACTGTCCAGAAAGGGACACATTATGCAGAGTGGTCGACTGATAATCTTTGCTGAGCCAAAATTATCAGCCCTTAAATATTTCTGCATTTCAAAGTTTGTCAGTGATCCTTGGCCAGAAGGCGAAAGACTTACTCTCATGTTGCTAACAGGAGAATGCTAGTGGATATGTCTCTGCAACCTATCTCTGCTCTGGAAACTGTGTTAGGCTTCCTATGTTTTTAGATATTTGGATATTTGATCATTCTCAGACTTCTAATGGACTTGAATACTAATTTAGTTTTATAGCCTACCCAAGCTAATTAACTTGGAGAAAAAAATAGTCACTTAGATTATTTTCAAGTGGTAATAGTTGTACACAGCTTACATTTGAGGGAAAAGTGTTTGTTTTTGTTTTTGTGAGTAAGCAGAAATGGTGATTTGTGGGTTGATGTTAAGGTGATAAATAATTGGATAGTAGAGAGGTAGTTGGGGAAAAGACTAGGAAAACAGACGAGAAGGGAGAAGGAACCAATTCCGGGAGGAACAGAGATGGAGGCAAAAGTGCATGTTTCTCTCGGTGGATCTCTAGCTTGATGAGGTTATTATTATGATTTCTAAGGGTTTCTATAAGTCTATTTATCTCATATAGATGGTCAGTTTGTATCTTTGTTCATTGTTTGTACAGTTATTTTGTCGAGGGTTTGTGGATTAAGAAGTTAATATATAAACCTGTTTGAGAAGTTACTGAACTATGGAGTCATGTTTGTCCCGGGCAGTGGAGAAAAGGAACAATCCAGGGTGGTTGTATATACCCAGCACAGAAGCAGCAGGAGTGATAGAGTGAACTACACCCGAGTGCTTAGAGGGGCCTGGAGCACCAAGTGTTACGGGTACCGCGTTGTATGTGCTGGGCTTCGCACTAGAGCGGTGTCCCTGAAGTGAGACCGCGGAGGCTGATAAAAGGTTAAGCCATCCTTTTAATATTTATTGCAACATTAAGTTACTTTTAATTCTGGTATACCTTTAGGTCAATACTTGTTCAGTCATCATCAGATTAGCTTCTTTTTGCACTAAATGGGAACACAGAGACTCACAGCTGGACAATGTGTGAAGAGCAAGAGACAGAAACATTAAGTCCTAACGATCACAGATTCATCCAAATCTTCCCCCTGAAGGTCAGATATCTATGTGGAAGAAGAGGAGGAAAGACTGGCAGATGTAGATTTGATGGAATATTTCTAGATGTGTCTTTCAGATACAAAAGTACTGAGACACATATGACCTTAAAGAGACTAGAGTAGTACACACAGGTCTTGGATGAGTTTAATCCAAATATTGTCTCAGAACTCAGAAGAGAAAGTGGGAATGATCTCTCACTCCTAACCAAGAGGTTACTGATACTCACTGGCAAAGGAAAGTTAGTTTTCTTCAATGGAGTTACATTGATGATCTTAACAACATTTCCAATCTTGCTCCAAACTCAGGAGTAGTTGTCTCTCCTAAAATTATCTCAATAAGGTTTTGACATTTTTGACTTATTTTGTCCTTATTTGCATTATTTTTTCATATTGGTATTTTGTTTTTATATTTTGGCTTCTATTTTTGTGTTTCTTTGGGGGTTGTAAGTGTATGTGTTTTGTTTGTTTGTTTTTAAAGAGAGAAAGAGAAAAGGCAAGGAGTTTGGTAGATGGAGATATGAGAAGGGTCTGGGAGAAATTAGGAGAAAGAAAAAGCATAAGAATATATATTGTAATTTTTTCAATTAAAATAAAAGGACAAACAAATTTATAATTTCAGGATAGAAATTATTTGTATAGGACAGTAACAAAGGAAATGAAAGAATAATACCAATTAAGAAACCATATTTTGAAATAGCAAATTTCCACTTACATTTGTCACTAACTAATTATAACATAAAAGGCTGAAAATTTTTGTTGGATTATAATTTTATGTGATCAGTCACACCATAATTGTATGTAATAGAAGTTAGCCTTGAAATTGGATTCCCTTACGACCTAAATGTATATAATTATGCATCACAGACATTTTTTCTGAGTACAACATTTGGTGTATTTCAGGGGTTTGTGACATTATTTTAAGGTTTTTCTGTATGAGTGGTCCATAGTGTCCTGATAAAGAACACATATTTTAATACATTTACTGCATTTAATTTTATCTATATTTTGTGTATCTTTGCCTTTTAGGAGTAGGTGGTTAGATTAAATTACTTACTATAAGTGACTAAATAGTGAATGTGGGCTTTAGTATAAGAATGTGAACAAGGTAGATAATTTTACTTACCTAATTTGCCTTGAGAAAATAAACAGAATGTCAAGGTAAAATACATTTCTGGAAAGGCTCCAAGGTTTCCTGTGTCAGCTCTTACAGAACACAGGAAAGTTAGTTATGCTTAATTCCAAAACTCTGATAATACTTTTACTGTGTGCCCATATCACTGAAGGATGAATAAAGCTCATATCTGAAGGAAATAATCATTTTAAAACTTTTACCTAATATCTATTTTACTCACAGCATCAGAAATTCTCACTAAGTGGAAGTGGTCAGTGAATTCAAACCTAACATGAATAACATGTGGGTAAGCTTTCAATGTTGCCACAATAATTAGTATAAAAACTTCGTTATATTTTGGCATTTGAGCTTTATTTCCTACCAGATCCTTCCATAGGACAAAACCCAAATGCACAATTGAATTTACTGGGTTGTGAATCTTAATAAATTTACTTTTGAAATATGATGTTTAGTGCAACGAAATACAGTATTCTAAGTGCTAAAATCTGCAGAGTGCTGACTGCAGTTGAAAGAGGCATTTGATCCCCATCTTTCTAGAGTCACAGAACTCCAGGGACAAAACAGGAATAGTTAATTAGATTGCTGCCTCCAGAAAGTTAATTTATTGTTGCTCATACCATGAATATCTGTCTTTAAGTATTAACAACCACGGGATTCTCAACAGTAACTTAGTATCAGTCCATTTGCAGATGTCTGGTCATTATTTCTCATTTCTATTCCATTTTAAAGCAGTTCATGCTCTCATAACTCATTTTTACCACTTTTATAATATGTAAAATCATATATCAAGATGTCTAGATGCCCTTTTGAAGTGAAAGTAAAGTCCTAAAATGTAATTCAATGAAAAAAGATGAGTATTAGCCCACTCTAGAACAATTGAATATTCATATGGAAAATAATGGAGTTCCATCTTATTTTTTGTACCATATGTCATGATAAATTCAAAATGGATCATTGACCTGTGTCATAGAAAACTGTAATATTTTTGGATGAATAGAAAAATAAGCCTTCGTGTTTGAGGGATCCTTGCAAGCATCACACTCACCATAGTGGCAAGAATGAACGTTGGTTCATTTTGACTTATCTTCACTGGTTCAAACCTCTGGTATCTGACACAATTTAACTTAGCCATATTTAAGCACAGCACAATTTTGGACAAAAATTTTGCTGATGAAAATTTATCTCAGTCTTGTGTGCATAAATAAAGAAAGTTTAAGACATTTTTACATTGAATTTCTTTACACGTACATATGAATTCTTCTATAAGGATGTGTTCTCTAGACTTAGAAATATAAGTCAAGATACAGATCTAGGAAGAATGACTGATCAAAATGTTGTAACCTGTGGAATTCAGTATTGTCTTGTCATAAAATAATAGAGAAGTTACTTAGCCTTTCACAAAGTATAAGTCCCATCTCTCGTAAGGATGGGCTTTATGGACCAATAAACAATGGTGGTGGTGTTGGGAAGTCTCTGGTACACTAATGAATGATGCGAAGCCTGGATGCACAGCTAGCTAAAGATCAGCAGGTTGGAAACTACGTTTTTTCTTAGCATTCCTGTTGGTAACATCTTGCTCTTTTGCATAGATGAGCCTTAATGTTTCATTTCCTTAGTATCTCTAGAGCCTTTCTATATTCACTAAGACCTCTCAGCCTCTACATTTATGTTTTTGAGCTAGGTGAAAGGTTTCTAGAAACAGCAATGCCACCTGATGCATAAAAGAAAAATACTGAAATTATATTCAACAAAATTAATAACCTCTCTGTACTGGCTAGTTTTATGACAACCAAACAAAAGCCAGAGTCATCGGAGCTGAAGAAGCCTCCGTTGAGAAAATGTTTCTATGAGAGCTAGCCATAAGACCTACACAGATAGGGCTGGAAACCTAAGCTAATGCAGGGTTTGGTCAGTGTGGCTATCAGAATGGCATGATTGTCAAGGATATAGGCATAATTATGAACCTCTCCTCTTTAATACATAATTCCAAGAAAACGAGTTATATTTGCAGTCAGACAATCAATCACATGTCTGAACAAAAGAAATGCATACAGAGCTGAAGAGGAATGGAAAACCTAATTTAGTGTAGGGAAAAGGTTTTAAAGTGAATTCAAATGCAGGATATGCACATGGTAATTTTAACACATGTATACCTATTTAACACTATTAGTTTTTTAAAAAATGCATTCAAATTAAATCATATTCAAGTTAAAATATTTTTAAAATAATTACTTTTTGTACAATAAAACAAATGGTCGTGTTATTGTTGAATTTAACTAACTAGGATTCTCATATACTTACACATATAACACAAATGCAGCGACCTCAGAAAATAATTATTATTTTAAGAAATGCAGACCATCATATTGGATCAGTCTAACACGCCATTTATGAGAAACAAAAGCACACGTTAAGAAAAAAAAAACTTTCACAGAAACTTTCAGGCCAGCTTTATTTAGACAAAACTGTAAACGAGCCAGATGAATCCAGATGTCCTAGTTTTTATTCTGGTGCTATAATCCATGCTGATCAAAATCAACTTGGAAACAAAAAGGTTTACTTGGCTTAGGCCTCCCAGTATACAGTCTCTCAGGGTAGTTTGTGCAGGAACTGAACTGCAGGCAGGATCAGCTTTATTAGACAGCCCACACTCACCTTTCTTGGAAGGTGCTGCCCATAGTAGACTTGTCTCTTCAACATCAATCATCTACCAAGAAATTCCTCAGATCCCCACAGATACAGACCAATCTGGTCAAGACAAACATTAAATAAGGGCTCTCTTTTCTCTAGTGATTCCATATTGTGTCAAGTTGACAATAACAACTAGCCACGACACTAGGTTAATAAATACACAACCTGTGCTATATGTATATGATTAAATATTATTTAATGAGCAAAGATATTAATACACATAATAGTATAGAAAAATCAATATTTTTTATTTAAATAAGGAGAAATTATATATATTTATACAACATGAAAACTGTTAAGTAGTAGAAAAAACTTTTTTTTTTTTCAGGATGGGAACATAGGATGATTTGTGTATGTGTCGAAAAGGATTTCAGAGCAAACACACACAAACTTGGCATCATGTGTGTGCTCTTTATTTTATTTGTGGTAGTAGTTTCATGGTGCAAACATTTGTCAAAATGTATGAAATTGTATGCCGTAATAAGTTCCGTTTGTTCTGTTAGCTGCATCTGAGCAAAGCTGTTTATAAAGTCATGTATCTGGTATCCTAGCAGCTAAGCTCTCTTGGTGACTCTGTCTCAGTAGCCATTTCTTAGCTTATTTCTACTGTAGTTTAAAAAGCAATGTTTGGATAAAGACTGAGCATCTTGTAACCTACTCCAGTTCTCCTTAATCCCTGACAGCCATAGTCTGCTAAACTTAAATGTTCCTTGGATCTCAGCACCGACAGCCATCCCTCTTCCCCTTGAAATTTCTATTTCACTTTTTCGTTTAGTCCAGCAATGGCAGTACAATCTTTGGCCTTGGCTGTGTCTGTAGTGAAAGCATACTTTCCTTGAACTCACATTTCATCCTATACTACGTAGGTATTCCATTTCCAACTATATATTTAATCCTTTTGCAAATATTCACTCCTGTTTTATGTCTTCTGGAGCTCAGTATTCTAGTCCAGGTCATGAAGAAAAAATATCATGTTTTATTTCCCCTGTATTGAAAAACAGTATGCTGTTGTAAAAGTGAGAAAACACAAGGTTTGTTATGATTTATATATTCTAATTCTTCAATCTAATTCCTTTCATTTGCTAAAGTTGAATGAGGAAGGACAGTGCACTATTAAATAATAACTGAAACTGAAATTTCTTAAACAATAAATTGTCTCAAGCAAACATGTCTGTTCATAGACGCTGACATCTTTCTAAAGGTCATTGGCCATATTCTCTACAGGCACCTATAGAACATTTTAAAATAGAAAGAGTAGTAATTTTGAATGAATAGTAAATCTATGGCTTAACATAGTGTTACAATATATTTGAAGTGAAACCACAATGTAATAAATTCTGGAATCATTTTAAAAAGTTTCAAACAGTTCTTAAATGCCAGAGTATTCAAATAAACCACAATGAGAAAGTAGAGATGTTTGAAACTGAGTGATTATATAAATAAGAAACTAGGTGTAGGAGTGGATTTTTAAAAAGATATAGAAAATGTGTTTTGTAAAACGTTTTAAGGAGAAAGATAAAAGATAAACATTAACGGGCAGAGTATGCTAAGAGTAAGAGAATGAAATAAGCACAACAGGGTGAAGGAAGAAATATTATCCTTTGGACGTGATTACTGCAGGGGTGGCTTTGATGCTTCCATCAGTAATCTGCCTGTGACTGTGAAGGTCCTGTTTCCCAATTGGTTCTTAATTGATCAATAAAGATAGCAACAGCCAATGGCTGGTTGGAAGAGGCAGGAATTCCAGGTTCCCTCTGGCAGTCTAGGAGACATAGGAGAAAACACCAGGATGTGGTTGGTAATGAATCTGCCCAGAGACTAAAGTGGGGTAGTTGAAACTACACACTACAGTTTATACCATCCATCAATATGAGAAACAGTGACTTTGATGATCTTCCTATCTATAAAATAGAAAAAAACAAAACAAAACAAAAAAAAAAAACAAGTATTATAAAGTGTACAGCTGTTTTAATTGTATGGTTGTATCTTATTTCTGAAGCTGGGTTTAGCATACTTCTGTATATATTTTGGATTTTTAAGTCAAAACTGTTATGTAATAATTTTAAAAACCACCTAACAATCTTTCAGAAGAAGTTATTACTGATAGGCTCCTATGTAAATATCAGGTGAATTTAAAAGTGATATTTATTGAATTGATTTTTAGGTATTTTCTTATTTTAAATGGCATAATTTTCTTCTTAACCACCAAATATAAACTAATAAGAGGATTTGCAAATTTTAAAATACATACATACCTAATACAAGTTCAAGGGTCTTCAATTTAGCACAACTAACTTTATTCATTTGCAGTTTGTTTTTAGTATCTTCTCTAGGTCATTTTATTCCTTAACTGTAGTTAAAAAATAACCAAATGTAGATTAAAAAGACTGTCTTGCCACAACTATAAAAACAAATCCAATATGATTAATAGCATATAAATGACACTAAGAGGTTTTTTAAATGGTTATATAAAATTAAATTTAGCACACTTGCCATATAAAATGACATAAGCTATTCTTTGTTTCTTTTCTTCTTTTAAAAAAAAAAAACTCAATTTTCAGTTAGTCAGTGTCTTAAATCTTATCTCTTACCACAATGGCAGAAATTAATGGGATAAAGTGCTCTATTCAAAGACAAATTATCATATCTTCTTCAGTAAGTGCAATTCCCTCAACACCCACTAAAAGAGGGAGAACAATAGAAAGGTCTTGGTTAACTTAAATTTTTCTTAGATCATGAAACTTTCATTTATTTCATTGGATAAACCTTTTTGTAAACACAGTAATTTGAAGCCGTTTGTTTTTGTAGGATACATATTCTGGCACTGTAGTTATCCTGGCTTTCTTCCATAGTAGTTTAATTTTGTGGTTCACTGAGCAAAACTAAGAGTTTTCCAGAAGGACTTGTACTTAAAACAGTCAGGGGTATGTTGCCTGGTGAGATTCTCAGTCTTTTTTCTTGATGAGTGTGTCTGCTCAGAAAAGCCCCTTTGTTTTTGAAACCAAGAGAGTTTTTCCTTTTTTTCTTCCTTCCTTTCTTCCTTCCTTTCTTTCTTTTGTCCTTCCTTCCTTCCTTCCTTCCTTTCTTCCTTCCTTCCTTCCTTCCTTCCTTCCTTCCTTCCTTTCTTCCTTCCTACCTTTCTTTTTTACTTTACATAATGGACACTAACTGTATTTTTTGTTTATAATCACTCCAGACATTGTATCAGAATGTTATGGGATTCTAGGTAGATCAACAATTCAATACTAACACGTTTTATATTACAGAATTATCAAACCAACTGATTAAATTAAAACTTAGCAAATTTCAAATATAGACAAGAGACACGAGTCTTAGGAAAGCTGTCAAAATCCCTGTTTCATATTAATGTCATGGAGAATGACAGGGGCTCAAACCTGTGTCCATCTGATTCATAAGACCCATCAATAACTAAATATCCTAATACATTTATAAACAATTTGCAGCTCAATTTAATTGAGATAGTTTATTGATTGACTATTAAAGGGAGTAACCTTCTGGCACCCAAGTACATAAGCACATAATTTAATTGCCATCAAGTGTTACTTCCAGTGTTACTGGTGTAAGTTCCATCCAGTCTAATTCTTAGCTTTGCTGCTGTTGTCATAGTCTGGTCCAAGATACTTTAAAAAAGAAAGTGCAGCAGGGACTCTGAGGATTTTACAGGAGTGACCCAAATAAGGACTCCTAGAAATGGAAGACTCAGTGCATTAGTACCTTAGCATTTCTTCTAGGCTCCACCGAACAGTTACCTAGCAGCAGCCAGATAACCCTGGTGTGCTTCAAAAGGGATTGTTTGACCTTTCTTAAGTCTCTCTAACTCTCTGCCCCTTTTCTCTATTGCTCTTTCCTACTCCTTTCTTCATCTCTTCTTATCCCTCCTTCAATCTCTCTCTCTCTCTCTCTCTCTCTCTCTCTCTCTCTCTCTCTCTCTCTCTCTCTCTCTCTTTTTCTTTATATCATCTCGTTCTTTGCTTCCACTCTCTTCTCAAACCTCTTTACATGACCCCAAATGAACTGTACTCTATACTACAACTATCTGGCTGTTATCTTGAGGGAAAGGATTCATCAGTTTCCAACTACACCTAAAACACTGCTCTCTCTAAAAGAAGAAGAAGAAGAAGAAGAAGAAGAAGAAGAAGAAGAAGAAGAAGAAGAAGAAGAAGAAGAAGAAGAAGAGGAAGAGGAAGAGGAAGAGGAAGAGGAAGAGGAAGAAGAAGAAGAAGAAGAAGAAGAAGAAGAAGAAGAAGAAGAAGAAGAAGAAGAAGAAGAAGAAGAAGAAGAAGAAGAAGAAGAAGAAGAAGAAGAAGAAGAAAGTCACAGAACTTCTATTTGTCATCTTCTATGATAGCAAGTCTTCCTACGGTAGGACTGGGATATGGTGTAACAAGATATATTATGACTAGGCACAAATCTTCATATCAAGTTTGGGAAAGGAACCCAGTAGTAGTTCAAGTGTCCCAAGGCAGGCAAAAACGTCGGAGACACATCATAACCGTACTCTTAGGAATTCCATAAAACACCAACTGAATAAAGACCTAGGACAGACCCATGATGGCTCTGTGATTGCTGCTTCAGTTTCCAGGAACCCTGCTTGGTTAATTCTGTGTATCATGTACTCATTTTGTCCTTGACACCTCTGGCTTCACAATCCTTCTTACCTCCTTCTGGTTTCTCTGAACTCTGTCTAATATTTTGCTGTGGGTCTAGGCATCTGCTCCCATCAAATACATCAACTACCTGAGGAAGGCTCTCTGATGATGGTTGGAGTAGGTACCAATCCTACCTACAGAGCATGGCAGAATATTATTGAAAATCATTTAATTTTTTTAAAATCCTATGTCTCTGGACTATCCAGCCTTTTGTTTTCTTTTATCAAGGGTATGTAGGGGATGGGTCCCCTCTCCAGGCAAGGGCTACAAATTTTCCAGTCATTGGTTAGCTATCTTTACATGTTTTGTATCTCTATTGCTCCAACACATCTTGCAAGCAGGATAGACTATAGGCTAACAGTTTTGTGACTGGCTGGTATCCAAGTCCTACCACTGGAAACTTGTCAGCATACAAATGTTCACCAGTTCAAGGTGCAGATTCTCTAATGCTAGAAGTCTTCACTAAGGTGGATATATTCTATTTTCCCATCATAGTGATCCTTTTTCTTCCTTAGCCTATCTGTGGATAAGTCTGTGGATTGTAGTACAATTATTATTTTTTAACATCTAATATAAATTTATAAGTGAATACATATGTTTTACTTTCTGGGTCTGGATTACCTCACTCAGGATGCTTTTTCTATAGTTCAATCTATTTTTCTACAGATTATATCATATTTTGTTTTGTTTTGAA
This sequence comes from Micromys minutus, assembly GCF_963924665.1. NCBI lineage: Eukaryota > Metazoa > Chordata > Mammalia > Rodentia > Muridae > Micromys > Micromys minutus. Next base: position 34,865,741 of record NC_137960.1, on the reverse strand, counting down.
ACAGGTGATACTCCTTTAGGTCAATGTCATAAAATTTATTCCATTTTTCAGGTGAGGGACATCTAGCTTGTTTCCAGTTTCTGGCTATTATGAATAAAGCTACTATGAAAATCGTTGAACAAGTGTCCTTATAGAAGGAGTGTCTTTGATATATGTCCAATAGTGTTATATTTGGAACTTAAAATAGATCAATTTTCAATTTTCTAAGGAATGCCACATTGATTTCTATAGTGGCTGTACAAGTTTACACTCTCATTAGTAATGGAGAAGTGTTCCCCTTGCTCCACATTCTCACCCAACCTGAATTGTCACTTGTAATTACTGATTTTAGGCATTTTGCAAGATGTAGCATGGTATCTCAAATGAATTTTAATTTACATTTTTCTTATGACTAAGTAGGCTACACATTTCTTTAAGTGATTTTTTCAGTCCTGAGAGATTCCTCTCTGTTTATATCTGTACCCCATTTTAAAATTAGATTATTTGGTATTTTGATATCTAGTTTTTTGAGTTGTTTTATATATTTTGGATATTAGCCCTCTATCACATGCTGAGTTGGTGAAACTCTTTCCTTTCTGTAGGCTGCTATTTTGCCTTTTGATGGTGTATTTGGCATACAGAAGCTTTTCAGTTTAATAGAGTTCTATTTATTAATTGTTGATCTTAGTCCTTGTGTGATAGGAATTCTGCTTAGGAAGTTGCTTCCTGTCCCAACATGTTCAAGATTATTCTCTACTTTCTCTTCTCTAAGGTTCAGTGTTTCTGGTTTAATGTTGAGGTCTTTGGTCCATTTAGACTTGAATTTTGTGCGGTGGGTGACAATGTGGATCTATTTGAATCCCTCTACATGCAGATATTACAGTCTGATTAATATTTCTTGATTCAGATACTTTCATTTTTTTTGACTGAGTCTATTTGACTTATTTATAAAAATTAGCTGTCCATAAGCATATGGATTTATGTTTGAGTTTTTAACTCAATTCATTTCATGAATATGCCTGTTTTTATGCCATTAAAATATCCAAAGGTTAGGCATGGCCCATTGGTTGAGGGATGGGGTCATCACCAATCTCTAAAATTTTAACTCAGAATTTCTCCTGCTTAAAGGAAATAGTGACAAAGAATGACAGAAACTGAAGTAAAGATCATCCAGAGACTGTCCCATCAGGGGGATTCAATCCACATGCAGACACAAAACACTGACACTATTGTTAATGCTAAGAAATGCTTGCTGACAGAAGCCTGACAGATCTGTCTCCTGAGAGTCTCTGCAAGATGTTGACCAATACAGATGCAGATTCTCAAAGTCAACCATCAGACTGATCAAAAGGACCTCAGTGGACAAGTTAGGGAAAGACTGAAGGAACAAAAGGGGTCTTATTTTCTATCAATGGGAGGGGAGGTCCTTGGTCCTTTGAAGGCTTGATGTCCTAGTATAGAGAAATGCTAGGGTGGTGAGGCAGGCATGGGTGGGTGGGTGGAGAGCATTCTCATAGAATCAGGCTAAGGGGGATTTGCAGAAAAAAAAAACTGAGAAAGAAGATAATATTTGAAATTCAAATAAATAAAACATCCAATTAAAAATAGGGTTTTTTGTTTTTTTTACAGTGAAAAATGTTTATTTATGAACATTGTAATCATTACAACTCAGAATCTACGCGGCAGAGCAAAGATTAAAAGGTGATGCTTAGTAGCTTTCCTCTCTACTACTTGTGAGATTTAAGGCTGCCAAAGGCAGTTTTCTTATGCAGCAATTCTCACTTTTGGTTTTGGTGGTGCCAGGGGTCAAACCGAGGGTCAGGTGTGTGATACAAGAGTGTTGCACAACTGAGACACACCCTTTGCTCTGTGGCTCTTATTTAACAAATAGAGTAGAGGTTTTCAGTTTATGATTATAATGAGTGACAGTTGGCAAATACACGAAGTGTCAGAACAAGGCTCTCATAAGCTAAAACTTTTTACCTGGATAAAATAAGATTTCAATAAGACTAATAGAGCTTCCAGACTACTGAAAAAAAGCGTGGTCTTCTGGCCTCGCTTTTCCTCTGAGTTTTTCTTATTCTCTCATGCTAAGATTCTGCTACAGCTTGCTGCTAAGGGAAACTCTTATGCAGAACAGGGTGCAGGTCATCTCCATTGGAACTCGCAGGACCTTGACATGAAAAGCCTCTCTTAAGAATCATGAGGACAGGTCTTTTAAAAGCTGGAGTTGTACGGAACATTAGGTGAAAACCGCTTTAGTTATGAACTTTAAGGTGATAATATTCTCAGACACAGCACAGAAGAAAGGACACTACACACATGACCAAAGTTATGATAGAAAAGAGCTTCTGACTCAAGTAGAGAAAGAGCACAAAGGCAACAAAGAAAAACGAGTTAGGAGGAAAAGGACAGGCAGGTCACTGGGCTTTAGTCACACCCAGGTTTCTTCGAGCTTCCAAAAGCTTTTCTTTCGTCTCCTTCCGTTCTTGCTCATGTCTCTTCCGTTGTTCTTCTCTGGTCTGGGATGAGGTTGTTTGTAAGTTTTCCTGTGGAAGGTAACTCTGCTTACACTTTCCTTCAAAGAACTGTTTTCTTTAGCTTCTCCCCACGGTCTCAGCTTTCCTTTGTGTGGCTTGTAGTTGAGGGGACGAGACAAGCTTGCTTTGAGATCAAATACCGGTTTCTTACTAGAACCTGGAGTCTGTGTTGCTTCAGTCGTCAACTTGAATGGAGTATTAACGACGGCAGGAGAATTTCTCTTGGTGGTCTTTAACTTGGGTGTCCTGATCACAGCCTGACCTTTTGAAGCACTCCCAGGTGCAATCACATGTGGGGACTTTCTGGCTGGTGTCTTGGTCAGTGAGCACTTATGTCCATTATCTTTAGTAGCAGCTGAAAACCTGACATTCATTTGGGTTGCTGAGAGGCCTTGTGAGCGCTGTCGCTGGGCAGGAGTGCAGGGCACAGATAACCTCCCTCTTATAGGAACCGGAGTCACCATCCCTTTTTTGTCAAGCTTTAGTTCATTAGGTAAATTGTGTTCTTTAAAGTGTTTCTTTTTTCTCACAATATATTCATCAATGGATTCCATTTTCTTAAAGTGGGCCTCATGAAACTTCTTGAAGTTTGGTGTAGTGGCTGAAATCCTTTTACTGTTCCCAAGTTTAGAAGAACCAGCCATGCATAGAGATCTTTTCTCCAAAGGCCTCTTTGGATCTTTACTGTCATTTAATTCTTCTCCTGAGGAAGCTGCATTCCTGTCTTCTGGCTTCTGCTCAGGCAGAGAGGGAACTTCTGCAATAGCTCTGAAGTCTTGATTTTCCTGATTTTCTTGATGTGAGGATGCAGTAATGTCTCCCCCTTTCATCTCCAAATGATCCTGGGAGCTTGGAATCCCATGGATGGTCTTGCGCTTGCACTTGTGCTTCCTCCTCGTTTTGGTGACATGACCACCTGATTCCATCTCAGCTTGCTCCTCACTGCTGACTTGTGTCTCGGTCTCATCACAGGAGAATGCAGAAGACTGAGTTTCATCCTGATTTTTACTTTTGTTCCTTGTTTCTGGATTCAGGTGTGCTTTCAAGGCTCTTAACAACTTGTCTGCCCTCAGGTTAGCTCGGAGGCCCAGCCTTTTGGCTAAATTTTGCAGGTCGCTGTACTTGAAGGAGTCCAGCTCCTCTGCAGAGGGGATGGTCATCACGTTCTGCAATCACGGCGAGACCCAGAAAAACAGCCACACAATTCAAAACAGCACATTTCAAAACTGGCTCCCAAAAAATAGGTTTTTATTACTTTAGGTTCTTTTCCCTTTTTTATTGGATATTTTATGCATTTACATTTCACATGTTATATCCTTTCCTGGTTCCCCTCTCTCCCATCCACCCTTACCCTGCTTCTATGAGGATGCTCCTCCTATTGATGCCAGAGAATGCCATCCTCTGCTACCTGTGTAACTGGAGCCATGGGTCCCTCCATGTTTGTCCCACCCTTTGTTTAGTGGTTTAGTCCCTGGGACCTCTGGGGGCCTGGTTGGTTGATCTTGTTCTTCCTATGGGATTGCAAACCCTTCCAGCTCCTTCAGTCCTTTCTCTAACTCCTCCATTGAAGTCCCCATGATCAGTCTGATGGTTAGCTACAAGCATCCTCATCTGTATCAATAAAGCTCTTGCAGAGCCTCTTAGTAGACATCCATACCAGGCTCCTTTCAGTGAAATTAAGAATAGATGGTAATGTCTTAAGAAGTTATTATATTGTTGAAAATTATTTTAGATATCCTAGGATTTTTGATTTTTCATATGATTTTGATTATTGTTCTTTCAAGGTCTGCAAAGAATTGGTTTGGAATTCTGATGGAAATATGTTGAACACACAAATTGTTTTTGGTACAATGGCCAACTTTTGCTGTGTGGCCTATAGTTAATCAGAGGCTCATTGCTGGAGTTGGGATTGGGAGATCTCATTATAACCATGAGAGGAGAATGGAAACTGAGTATAGGTTGGATAAACAAAGAGATTGGCAGAGGTCTGTGAGTGGCCTACTTGGAGATCTGCTAGCTGGAGTAGCCTCTGTTTGAGCAGGGTTTCTTTGTCCTATTTAGGGACAAAGACAGAAAAAGGTCAATGAAAAGTAGGACTTGGAGAAATGTCAGGGGTTCGAAATGACTGAGAGAATGGGGAGGTCCATAGGCTGGGGGTGGTTTACCTGGAATTCTCATTGCCAAAATAAACTCTTGTCAGAGTTCTCTCTCTCCCTTGTAGTTTGGGGACAGACAACAGCAACAAGGTGGTAAGGACTACAGAAAGGTTTTCACACAGAGAGTGAGAGATGTCCATCAGCAGGCAATCCACCTTCTTTCATGTATTTGCTAATACAAAAATACTATTCACAGGTTTTCCAAATTTTTCCCAAAAACCAATTCTCAGACATGTAGTTCAGTCATTCTCCTCAAAAGAAATTCTAAGTTTCAAAGTTGAGATATTAAGTTTGATGATAGTATTCAGCATTTCTAAAAGACACTTTGAACTTTTATGGTTTGTGGAACTTGGACACCAATAAGGACATTTTAAAATCATATTTCATTTCTGGTTCATTCTCCATATCAGCAGACTATAATGACATCCTGCCCTGGTTTATCTGCCAGTGACCTACAGTCATTCACTACACATATAGACAAGGATACTTGGTAATGACAATCAATTACATTATCCTTACTTCTTGAAAACAGATACTTTTTAAAGAAAATTATTTTACATGCCATGCATCATATCTAATATATTTTATTAATTATCATCAGGATATATTTTTATATAATACTTATTTATGGAACATATTAGAGAAATATTTCATAAGAAATAAATAACTAAAATTATATTAACTAATGAAGTTTGAGCAGATGCTGGCGAGGATGTGGAGAAAGAGGAACAGTTCTTCATTGTTGGTGGGATTACGGGCTGGTACAACAACTCTGAAAATCAGTTTGGCAGGTTATCAGAAGATTGGACATAGTACTACCTGAGGACCCAGCTATAACACTCTTGGAAATATACCCAAATGATGCTCCAACATGTAACAAGAACACATGCTCCACCATGTTCATTGCAGTCTTCTTTATAATAACCAGAAGCTGGAAAGAACCCAGATGTTCTTCAACAGAGAATGGGTACAGATATTGTGGAACATTTACACAATGGAGTACTACTCAGCTATTAGAAACAAAGCCTTCATGAAATCCCTCAGCAAATGGATGGAACTAGAAAATATCATCCTGAGTGAGGTAACCCAATCCCAAAAGAACACACTTGATATGCATGCACTGATATGTGGATACTTGCCCACAAAGGTATGAATAGCCAAAACTCAATTAACAGACCTTATGAAGATCAAAAAAATAAATAAATAAATAAAGGCCAGAATGTGCATGTCTCAGTACTTCTTAGAAGGGAGAACAAAACATTCATATGAGGTAATACAAGGACAAATAGAGGAACAGGGATTGAAGGAAAGATCACTTAGAGATTTCTCCACCTGGGGATCCACCCCATATGCAGCCACCAAACTGAAGCACTATTGCTAATGCTAGGAAGTACTTACTGGCAGGGGCTAGATATGGATGCCCCTGCAAATGCTCTGCTAGAGTCACACAGATACAGTTGAGGATGCTTGCAGCTAACAATTAGACTGAGAATGGGGTTCCCAATGAAAAGGTAGAGAAAGGACTCAAAGAGCAGAAAGGGTTTTCAACCTCATAGGAAGAACAACCCTATCAACCAACCAAACCCTCCAGAGCTTCTAGGCACTAAAACACCAACCAATGAGTATACATGGAGAGACCTATGGCTCCAGTAGCATGTATAGCAGAGAATAGCATTGTCTGGCATCAATGGGAGAAGAGGCCTTTGGTCCAGTGAAGGCACGTTTTCCCAGGTTAGGGGAATGCCAAGGCACTGAGGTGAAATGGGTTTTTGGTGGAGGGAGCACCTTCATGGAGGCAAGGGAGGGGGAGGGGGAATATGAATGGGTAAAAGGGGATAGCATTTGAATTGTAAATACAGAGAATACTTAACAAAAATAATAAAGCAAACAGAAAGGCAAAATACCTCTAATTATAAAGATAATAAAAAGTTTTATCATAATTATTATTATATTATGACTTTTTTCCATACATACTCTTTCTGATAAAATTGTTAACTCTAATATTTTAGATGTGATTAATGTGTTATTTGACAATATATTATCCATATGAATCATTTTTAATTTATTCTTGTGATTTTTCTTGTGAGAGTTACTTATCAGTAGATGTTACTGAATATAATATCTACTTGATTCTGCTTATCTTGAATAAGAATCAGTTGCCTACTTTTTGGTCAATCAATTGACAAACAGATCTGGGGGAAATGCTGGTGCCTCCACTTTTTAGTTTCTGTGGCCACATACCCTGAATTGTTCCTGGTCAGCTGACATTATTACTTTATTTTTTTCTAGTTCTTATGAAATATATTCAACCTCTTTTGATGGACACCCAAAATTGGGTTTCTCTGGAACATAGTCATGGCAGCTCTGGCATATGTACCTGATTACAGACTCTGTCAGGTCCCTTGTCTCTCTCTTTCCACAGAGATGTTCCTCAAAGGCGTCTTGATGGGGCTTCCATTGCTAAATCCATGGCCAATGTATTCCTTCCTTGTAGGAGCATTGTCCCCAAGAAGATGAAAATATCAGCCAGCAAGGAGGGATTATCCTCTATCTAACACCAGAGTCTATCTGGTTCAACATTAATCAAATTAATTAAATTTGGCCATGTCAATTGAAGCCATTTTGGGGGGAATTAAATAATCATTAGAAATGAACATATAGGTCAAGCAATTATTTTACAAAAATTTAGTTTTCACTAAACTAACTTACTAGTAGTTAAAAAAGAAGGATTGTTAACAACTCATTGTATGCTGATTGGGCATTTAAAAAATAAGATTAAAAATTCATTTTTTGATAATAGCTGAAAAATGGAGAAAACACATTTCTGTTCCTCTTCCAAGAAAGGAATTATAAATTGAAAAATAACCTAATGAATTTACTAATAGGTTCTATGTCAAAATTTCTAACATATGGAACAAATAGAAATGCTTACTTGAGCAGAAATAGATAGAATCAGACTGAAACACCCCCGATTCTTCTGAATATTGATTCTTCATTTACAAAGTGAGAATATTGCTCATACAAAGTTTACTTTAAAATTATTGTTTCACTAAAATAGCCATTAATGAGTATCTGAACCAAGGGAGAAGTTTTTTAGGACCTCTTATTTTCTTAAAAATGTGAAGAAACTATATTCATAAAGACCAATATTAGTTAACTGAGAATTTTATAGCAGTATCTCCATGATTACATATCTTTCTGTCCACATCATTATGTTCCTTAATTAGCTTATCTTGTGCTTATTTCAGAAATTCCTATGTTAGAATTTTAACTGGCTACTTACTCTGAAAGACTGCTAAATGACAATCTTTTCTTTTACAGCTTTAAGGTAACTCTGGTCCTCATTATATGGAAGCCACTTCTAAACTACTAAAATTATCTCTCTTAGTATACATAAATCTTTGTGTTAGTTAAAAGAATGAAACAATGTGAAAAATGATGTTATCTATAATAAATATTCCTCTGATTAAATGGTATCATTCTATGGCAAATAGTAATTATATATGCAAAATAACAAAAAAAACATAAGGTTCAAGTATGGTTATGAGATGAACTAGGATTAGAATTATCATTTGGATTGGAACAAGAAAGTGTATCAATGAAGTTTTATGAGAAATGTCAGAGGAGGAGAGAAATAATTTGACTAAAATATAAATTGATTAAAATATTTAACTCAATAAAATATATGGTACCAGAGTACTAGGTTACCATTATGAGGGAATGTTTGGTGTATTTCTAGAACGATGTTTGAATATTTAGGAACAGGAGAATGAGTATGAGAACACACAGAAGTCATGTGTCAGTTAAATATAAACACTACTGTCCTGACCACCCCACGGGCAAAGAGACTTAAAAGGAACCAAGTTATGCTGAAACAGATTCAACACAAGCAAATATGAACAAATAAAAAATTTGTAGAATCAAGATTATTTGTACATGTGAGTTTTGATCAATGCTAAAGAAAAAGTGTAGGGATGAGTGTATAAAGCCAGAGGTGAGCTACAGAATTTAAAATAATTGATATGAAACTCAGTTTGCAGTTTTAATTTATATACTGTACAAAACTAATTGAGCATCAATTGATATTTGGTCCCCATATTCTGCCACATAAATGAAATGAATAAGTTAAATTTTTATATTTCATAATTTCTATTTTATAACTATTTCTTTGTTGTAAACATATTCAAAATAGTTTTTGCTTTCTGAAATATAATATCCCATGATCCTCCTTCTGTAATTCATGGGGAAAGATGGGATGAGGGGAAAAATTGTAGAAAGAGGCAGAACAACAATTGATGGGCATTGACAAGAAATATAGAAACCCAATTCAGTGAGAACTTTCTAAAATGTATGAAAGTTATCATAATGAGAGATCAAATAATGAGACAAAGTCCAAAGTGCCCATCTTTTGTCAGCAAATAAAACCCCCAGTATTGGGACTGGGATATATCCAGTTGAGTTGTGAGTGGAAAGAATTCAATGGAAATTCCTGAACAACACAGGCTGTTGCTAAAATAGGATATGTACCAAAATCTGACAGCGAGGTCTTATTGATAAATATTAAAACCACACAACCCATTGAACATGGAAAAGTTGAATTGGCAGCTAAATAAGGAATACACCTCTGTCTTACTCAGTATTTCTGCACAAAGCATCATGACCAAGAAGCAAGTTGAGGAGGTAATGGTTTATTCAGCTTATACCTCCATGCTGTTATTCATCTCCAAAGGAAGTCAGGGCAGGAAGTCACATAGCGCAGGAACTTGGCAATAGGAGCTGGTGCTGATGCCATGGAGGGATGCTACTTAGTGGTTTGTTCAGGTTACTTTCTTATAGAAAACCAAGGTCTACCAGCCCGGGGGTGGCACCATGCACAATGAACTGGGCCCTGTTCCCTTGATCACTAATTGAGAAAATGCCTTACAGATGGATCTCATTGTGGCATGTTCTCAACTGAGGCTCCTTTCGCTGTAATAACTGCAGTTTGTATCTAGTTGACATACAAAACCAGTCATTACAACCTTTATGTTTTAATGTCTTTGCTATGGGAATGTAATCTGCAGGCTACTAAAAGACAAACATTAACCCAACCACAAATTCTTTGATCAGAAATGCTGTCCTGCTTTTGCTAGATAACTTAGGGTAATTAACAGTGGCACAAATTTTTTCTGATTTTATTTAAGGCCCACTATAGATGATAAAATGATGCCCAGAACTTCTTGGGTGACCAATAACTGGATGGTATAGACCAGAGACCATGGGTAATACCAAATACTACTGGTTTAAAAGTACCTAACAATAAAATTACTCCTTAATAATATTTTACTCTACTCATAGATTAGCATCTTATTCAGCCATGATCAGAGAGGATCCTCCTGCCTCAGATGAGAACAAATACAGAGACCCACAGCCAGACATTATATCAGCAGGAATACCAGGGAGGCCTTGGAACAGGCAGCTCTACATAGGATGTCTCCATCAAATATCTCTTCTCTGAACTCAGAGAACCCTTAGACGAAGAAGTGGAATGAGTGTGTGAACCAGAAGGAAGGAGATAACCAGGAAAACAAATCCCTTTGAATCAACTGATTGATGCTCAGATTACCCGCAGAGACTGAGGCAGTAAGCACTGTGTCTATATGTCTAGATCTGCATCTGCGCCTCTGCATATAGATTATACTTTTGATCTTGATATTTTTGTGGGACTCCTGAGTGTATTAACAAGTAGGTCTTTGATTGTTGTGCCTTCTCTTGGTTGATGCTCTTTTCCTTCTTTTAGTTTGCCTTGTGCAACTTCTATACTGTAGCTTTCATTTTAAATTATTATGTTTTATTTTGTGACTTTTTGTTAAAATTTTCATTGGCAAGTAATGGTAAAAAATATAAAATTACAATAACATGCTAGAACTTCTTAGTGTTAACTTAGTGTCTATTTATTGTACAGAAATTTTAATCCAGCAACATGGCTGCTCTGACAAGGGATCACATACAAATGACATTCTAGGTCAGTGATATCTAGCTAGAATGCATACATGAGCATATCTTTAATGCCTCTGGATTGAATATACACAGGCCTTCAGTACAAAACTTTAATCTCAACTTATGAAGGTAGAGTTGGTGTGTAAAAGGAAGCAGCCATGTTTGAAAGTGAATAATTGAGGAGCAGGCAAAGTGATGATTCAGAGAAAGATGAGACAGAATGAGTCAGAGATTTGATATAAACTTTCCCAAGAACAGCAGGAAGAGAGGCAACTTAAAAAAAACCACTCACTCACACATACACACATACACACTCGCATGCATGAACACACACACACACACAAAGAGAGACAAAGCAACACAGAGAGAGACAGAGAGAGACAGAAAGAGAGGGATAGGAAGAGAGACAGAGAGAGGCACACAGAGAGAAACAGACAGAGAGAGGGAGAGAGGGGGGGAGTGTGTCAGTATGCTTTTTTTCTGGGAGTTTTACACATACAGGTTGCAGGTGAAGAAAGGAAGAGCCAGAGAATGAAACAAGGCCAAAAGATTAGAACGGATTTCCATAATTAATTTGAGGCAAAGCAGAGCAGATCAGTCAGATGACAAGAGAATCTAGTTTCAATCAGGAGTTTGGGCCAGAATAGCTAGGTTGAACCAGCCAATCGTAGATCAGAAATGGGTAGAAAAGATAAGATTATTTAATAGTAATAAGATGACAAACATAGCTGACAAAAATACTTTTTCAACTTATCTAACTGTCTTGAATCTTGTTTCTTTTATGTTACTCCCATGCCTGGAAGCTTTAATTACATTCTCAACTTGTAAGAGATTATTTTATGTTATTGTGGGATATCCATGTGGTTTTGTCTTTTTTATGACATAATAGGATTAGTTGATGGGGCATTACTTTCTCTAGTAGTATTCATATTGCTGTAAATTACATGATTCTATTTTTTACTGATAAATTACTTCCTCTGAGTATAGGCACCAGGTTTTCTTTATCCAACACATTGACACATAGGTTACTTTCATGCTGTTGTGGATGGTGTTGTATTAAACATGGAAGCAAAAAAAAAAAAATTATACACTGAGAAGGGTGGAAATAGACAGAGAGTAGGATGGTCTGGTTTGACATTTTTCAATAACTTTCATCAAAGTTTTCTTAGTTGCCTCCCCATGTTTTGTTTTGTTTTGTTTTTGTTTTATTTTTTTAAAGTATGTTGATAAAAGCAACTTAAAGGAGGACAGGATTATTTTAGCACTTAGTGTGAGCTCGTAGTCTATGAAGGTAGGAAAGTCAGAGTAGCAGTAGTTAGGGGCAGGTAACAATGCTGCATCAATAGTCAAGAAGAAACGAATGAAACATAATTGAGTTGATTAATGTTTTTTTCATTTATACAGTTCAGGGCGCCAGCCAAAGTAACAGTGTTACCCCATTAATTGATCAAGATAATTGTTAAATGTATGTTCAGCAGCCCATTTTCTAGGTAATTTTATATGTAGCAACTTTACAGCTGATATTTACTACAACTCTAGCTCTTGCCAATGTATAACCCAAAACATCAATTTAAGCCAGCGATTTCTAATCTTTGTCATCAAAGTCTTGTTAAATAGCTAGAATGGAATTATGCCTTTAGGTGCAGGCATTAAAGATAGACCAATCTATATGCTGACAAAAGGCCTACTTTATACTCTGTTTCTCATTTCTCTGATAACACTAGAAATAATAACATCACAACTGACCTTCGACACTCTCCTGACAAAAAGAATAAGCAAGCTCTGGCTGTGTGTGCTGCCCTGACATTTTGATTTGCTGGTTAAAGACGAGAACATTACATACTATTATATTTCATAAAGTTATAGTTCTGCTAGATCTGTCAAACAGGTCCTGAATGTATTTTTAGAAGATGTGAAGAATCATTATTTTATAGTTTATATAGAGTGCTTATAATTACTAAAAGTTTCTTTTACAATATACAACCTTATAGATCTCTACTAAATGCACGCTCAGCTTTTGTGTGTAGGAAGATGAGGTGGCTTGCTTGGTAGAGGCATTTTTTGACAAGCTTGATGTGTCCTTATTTCAATCACTAGGACTCACATAAGAGATGAATTCTACAAATTATCTTCTGATCACATACATGTCTTACAATGTGTGGGCATGTGGATATGATTGAAAACTCTTTTAATGTTTCAGCACCATATCTGCATATCTCCTACCATGCTTCTCATGATAAGGGTCATAGACATATCACCTGGAACTATAAGAATGCCTCTGGCAAATGCTTTGCTTAGGCTATAGTGTGTTGCCACAACAATTGGAAAGTAACCAAAATACCAACTCTAAAGGCACGATGTTTTGTCTCCATTTCCCTTGACTCAGTGGCTTTCAAGATTTATAGCAGGTACCTTGAACAGCGGAGATCCAGGAACACAGGCCTAGTGATATTACGCTGTGAGTAACCGAAGCAGAGAGAGGGCTAGGCAAGGCACACAGAAAACGCAGCACTCAGGTTCAGCAGAGCCAGAACTCTGCCATAGGGACTCAGAATCCACCCGGAGAACCCTTGGGCATGGACCAAATGCTCAGGCCCCCTGGCACCTTGAACAGTGGAAATCCAGGGATTCAGGCCTAGTGTTACTGCACTAAGAATAATCAAAGTGCAGAGAGGGATAGGCAGAGCAAGCAGAAACATGACCCTATGGTTGAGCAGAGCTGGAACTCTGGCTTACGGACTCGGGAACAGCCCAAAAAACCCTGGCTTGAAGTCTAGAACACAGGCACACAGTAAGACACAGGCCCTTGTCAGTGGAGCCAGGGTTTGCCAAGGAAAGGCAGCGATTGAAGTTTAACTCTATAGACCCTCTGACACGTGGACCACAGGGAAGTCTGACACATAGGCCCAGGGAGAGCACATCTGGAGTCCTGAGAGAACAGAAAGTACCATGCTATCAGGAAAAGGGTCCATTGTGGCCTAGAAAAAGAGCCAGGTCCCTTCCAGTACTACTCAAGACCTGTGGCCACAGGGCTGAGCTACCAGAACAGCCTCACAAGAGCTCCCAAATCTGAGCCCACAAAGAAAGAGCTGAATCACTGATACCAGAACTCACTGCTTGCTCACCAAAAGCCAAACACTCAGAAGCGGTTTTCTTCCTGAATCCATAGGCCCTCAGGACCATGGGAGAAATGGGTACCAATCACTGACAACAAGATCATGTATAATTACAGACAACAAGATGGCAAGCAGAAAATGAATAAAGTTAAGCAATGGAAACCAAGACAACCTGGAAACATCAGAACCCACCTCGCCCACCACAGCAAGCAGTAGGTTGCCAAATACTCCAGAAAAAGAACACTCATACATAAAATCATACCTCAAGAAGATGATGGAGATCTTTGAGAGAGCATGAATAACTCCCTTAAATGAGTATGGAAGGACATCCATAAACAAATAGAAGCTTTTAAAGAAGAAACACGGAAAACACTCAAAGAAGTCAAAGAACTAGAGGAAACACAAACAGAGATAAAGGAATTGAAAATGGAAATAGAAACAATAAAGAAAACACAAAAGAGAAAACCCTGAAGGTGGAAAATGTAAAATAGAAATCAGAGCCACAGATACAAGCATCTCCAACAGACTACAAAAGGTGGAAGAGAGACTAAGGTGCCGAAGACAACATTGAAAACATAGACAAAACATTTAGAGAAGATGCAAAACCAAAAAAGTTCCTAACCCAAAGTGTCCAGGATATCTAGGACATAATGAAAAGACCAAACCTAAGAATAATAGGAATATAAGAGGGCGAAGAAGATTAACTAAGAGGCACAGTAAATATCTTCAACAAAATGGTAGAAGAAAACTTCCCTACCCTTAATTATGAGATAACCATGAGCATAAAAGAAGCCTACAGAACTCCACATAGAGTAAACCAGAAAATAATACCTCCCAAACATAATTGTCAAAATGCCAAGTGTTCAAAACAAAGAAAGAATACTAAAAGCAGTAAAAGAAAAAGGTCATGTAACTTATAAAGGCAGGCCAATCAGAATTACACCCGACTTCTCAGCAGAGACTATGAAAGCTAGAAGATCCTGGACAGACATCATACAGACTCTAAGGGAACACAAATGTCAGCCCAGACTGCTCTACCCAGCAAAACTCTCAATCACTATAGATGGAGAGATCAAGATATTCCAAGAAAAAACTAAACTTACAAAATATCTGACCACAAATCTAGGCCTACAAAGATTAATAGATGGAAAATCCAACACAGGAAGGGAAACTACATCCTAGTAAAAACAAGAAAATACCTAAGCAAGAAAACTAAAAGAAGAAAGACACACAGACATAATTCAACCTCTAAAACAAAAATAGCAGGAAATATCAACCACTATTCCTTAATATCTGTTAATATAAATAGACTGAATTCTCCAATAAAGAGACATAGGCTATCAGATTGGATATATAAACAGAATTCAGCATTTTGCTGCATATAGGAAACTCATCTCAAAGACAAAGACAGACACTATCTCACAGTAAAAAACTGGAAAAAAAAAAAACCTTCCAAGCAAACAGCCCCAAGAAACTAGCTGGAGTAGCTATTCTAATATCAAATAAAGTAGATTTTTAACCAAAAGTTATCAAGAAAGATAAGGAAGGACACTTTTTACTCACTACAGGGAAAATTTATCAGGAGGAACTCTCAATCCTTATCATATATTCTCCAAATACAAGAAAACCCATATACATAAAAGAAACCCTATCAAAGCTCAAAAAATATATTAAACCACACACAATAATAGTAGGAGACTTCAACGCCACACTCTCATCCATGGACAGGTCATGGAAGCAGAAACTAAACAAGGACGCAGTGAAACTAGCAGAGGTTATTATCCAATTGGAATTAATAGATATCTACAGAACATTTTACCCTAAAACAAAAGAATCCACCTTCTTCTCAGCACCTCAGGGCACCTTCTCCAAAATTGACCATACAGTCCATCACAAAACAAGCCTCAATAGATAAAAGAAGACTGAAATACTCCCATGCATCCTATCAGATCAATATAGACTAAGGCTGAGCTTCAATAACAACAAAGACAACAAATAGCCTATATACATATGAAAACTGAACAATGCTTTAATAAATGATAGCATGGTCAAAGAAGAAATAAAAAAAAGTAATTAAGGACTTTCTATAATTCAATGAAACTGAAAGTACAACATACCCAAACCTATGGGATGCAATGAAAGCCATACTAAGAGGAAAACTCACAGCTCTGAGTGTCTCCAAAAAGAAATTGGAGAGAGCATACACTTGAAAGCACAGTTGAAAGTTCTAGAACAAAAGGAAGCAGATACAACTATGAGGAGTAGACATCACAAAATAATCAAACTCAGAGCAGAAATAGAAATAAAAAGAATCATCAACAAAACCAAGACGTGGTTCTTTGAGAAATTTTACAAAATTGATAAGCCCTTAGCCAAACTAACTAGAGGGCAAATAGAGACTATCCAAATTAACAAGATCAGAAATGGAAGAGGAGACATAACAACTGAAACTGAGGAAATTCAAGAAATGATCAGATTGTACTACAAAAGCCTGTACTCAACAAAACTGGAAAATCTGGAGAAAATGGATAAATTTCTAGACAGATATCAGATACTAAAGTTAAACCAGGACTAGGTAAACCATCTAAATAATTCCATAACATGTAAAGAAATAGAAGCAGTCATCAAAAGCCTCCCAACCAAAAAAGCCCAGGACCAGATGGGTTCAGTGCAGAGTTTTATCAGACATTTATTGACCACCTAATACCAATACTTTTCAAACTATTCCACAAAATAGAGTCAGATGGAACACTACCCACCTCATTTTTTGAGGGCACAATAACCCTTGTTTCTAAACCACACAAAGAGCCTACCAGGAAAAAGAACTTCAGACCAATTTCCGTTATGAATATTGATGAAAAAAAAAAAAAAAACTCAACAAAATCCTTGCAATCCAAATCCAAGAACACATCAAAATGATCATTCACCATGATCAAGTAGGCTTCATCCCTGGGAAATGTAGACTTCCCCAATTGAACCACTGCTGTATCATGTGCTATGCAATGATCTTTGAGAAACTTTCCTTACAGTTACTTTTGAGGAACAAGAAATCCCTTCAACTTCCTTCTTAGTTCAGATTGTTTCCTTTCAAGGAAATTTGAATTTTCACAAGTTGGAGCCCAAGATGTTTGAAGATATTTTCTTAGAAAAATGTGAGGCTCATTATGGAGATTTGTAATGTTTGATCACAAGAGATGTGTCTTTGAATATTTGGCCCACAGAGAAGGTCACTACTAGGAGGTATGGCTTTGTTGGAGTGGTTGTAGCCTTGTTGAAGGGGGTGTGTCACTCCAGAGTAGATGCCTTTGAGGTTTCCTAGGCTTAAACTCCACTCAGCATAGAATTTCAGTCGCCCCTTGGCTGTCTTCAGATCAAGAGGGAGAACTCCTGGCTCCTCCTGCACCATGTCTGCACATTGCCATGCTTCCTGCTATGATGTTAATTGACTAAGCTTTTGAAATTTTAAGCCAGCCCCAATTAAATGTTTGTTTTTATGACAGTTGCTGAAGAGCTAACACATAGGATCATCCCATTGTTCATTGGTTTAATTTTCATGCAACATTGAAATAAACTATGGAAAAAATGGTGCTCTTGTACTCAAGGGCAAGTTACTATTGTCATAGAATCCTGAATTACAAAATTATATCTGCTTTACTATAAATAGGAATTTTATTTTTGTCACCTTCTGTTCTCTTAGTAGATTGTCTGTGTTGCTCACTGAATTCCGGTTGCAGGTTGATTCAATATTAATAGTGGCTCTTCCCACCCCCCCTTTTTTTTCCTGAGGCTAAATTCTGTGCTGGAAATATATTTTGTTTTTAAATACCATTTTCTAATAAAATTGTTGATATATTCTGCATTTAAGATGTGATAATTAACAGTATATAATCAATTTAATAATTATTATTGTGGGCATAGTTGTTGCACTAAATATTAAAAAGTATAAAATGATTTATCTCTTTATTGGCCTGAGGTCTCACTCCTCAGGCCTGACCCTGATATGGAGCTGTGTGCACTTCTGTCACTCGGCCGGAGCCACCCAGTCTGATTTACCCCCACAGACCAACCCTGTCCATACAACTCCCTTCCCTTAGCAGTCTTCTTCAGCCTTCCTTCCACCTCTGTCCTGACTGTTTCTTTTTTTTTTTACTCCAAAGCTCAACATAAACACAACTCTACAACCTAATAGTTTTTAGTACAGGTTTATATGTTCAACTCTCAATCCACAAACACTCTACACAAGAGTACATCAAATAGACAAAGATACAAAATGCCCTTCTAT
Organism: Micromys minutus; assembly: GCF_963924665.1. NCBI lineage: Eukaryota > Metazoa > Chordata > Mammalia > Rodentia > Muridae > Micromys > Micromys minutus. Next base: position 34,847,689 of record NC_137960.1, on the reverse strand, counting down.
ATGAGATATTAGACCTTTAAATTTCTTAATGTTCATAGCTATTTAACACCAATCAATCCCACCTGGACATAGGTGGTCCTTGGGAACCTCCATGTTACAAAGACCTCTACCCTTCTCCCTGACCTCTCAGACCTCTCTCCTCTCTACCTCCCTTGCCCCACACAGTTACTGGCTTTCCTTTATTTTACTAATTAAAAGGGGAGCGTTCAGATGAAGTTGCCTTAGGAGTCCGTGACTAAGTAGCCCTTCTTGGGGAAGTGGAATTAACGTTAAAATACAAACAACTTCAGGACAATCTATACATAGTAACTATGATGACTGAATAAATTTTGCTATCTAGTCTCTTTCTTTTTATATATTTATTTTTAATTTATGTGTATGGGTATGCCCTCCCTGGTGTGTGTGTGTGTGTGTGTGTGTGTGTGTGTGTGTGTGTGTTTGTGTGTGTGTGTGTGTGTGTGTGTGTGTTTGTGTGTGTGTGTGTGTGTGTGTGTGTGTTTGTGTGTGTGTGTACATGCACAACATATGAGTACATGGTATCCACAGAGATCAGAAGAGGTTATCAAGTGCCTTGGAACTTGATTTGAGATGTTGAAGAGGTGCCACTCGGTTGCTGGTAATTATCCCCAGACTTCTGAAAGAGCAACTGTGCTCTTAGGCACTTAGCTATGTCTCTAATTCTCAAGGAGTAATCTTCTAATTTTTTGTAAAATGTCTTACTCTGGATAATCTCAAAATCATCTGTGTAGAAAAGGCCATCATGCACCTCACAGATATTGATTTGCTTGGTTGAAGATATATATCATTAGACATATCATCTAGGATTCTTGATAAGAGTTGATGCTGGTTACCTTTATCTTTCACATTTAATGTTTTTGCACAATTTATTGAATATTTGTTAATTTCACATAATGTGTTCCCAATCACTTTCATATTCCAGTAATACTAAATCTGTTGCCAACCCTTATGACCTCCCGCAAAACAGAAGAAGAAAAAGAGAGAGAATACCAAGTTTAATTTGTATTGCTCACATACTCATGAAAGCATGGTTAAATTCCCAGTGGCCAGCCCCTTAAATGAAACTGAGTCCTCCCCTTACTGCCACTAAGCCGGGAAGCATCAGCTGCAAAGAACTACATTTCAGCATCTCTATAACATATTTTAAAGAACTTTCTTCTATGGTTACCTGTCTAGAGTGTTTCTTTTTAGTGTCGGGGGTACGGTATTCAGGGATAGAGGTTGTCTCAGAAAGTCTAGTATCTCTTTCATCTTCAATTGTGAGTCTTCAGTCAATAGTAATTCAAAAGAATCTTCATTGCCCTTTACAGTCAACAGTAGTATACATCATGGCTATGTTGTTTCTAGCTACAAAATAGGCCACAGTCATCAATATGGCTTTAGGCGGTAGCAAAAACCGTCAATATCCCCATGGCCTTCAGTAGTAACATGGGCCCAGAGATCAATAAGGTCAGAGGCCACAAATGAGCTGTGGATATGAGCATGGCTCTTGGAGGCATCATGAGCCAGAGACTTCAACAAGGCCACAGGCACTAAATTAGTCCACACACATCAACCTGGCTTCAGGTGACAGCATGGCACATGAATATCAACCTGGAAACCAGGTAGTATCAAAGACCATGTATATATATATGGCCTTTTGTGGTAACATGGACTATGAAAATATGATGTAAAAATATTAAATAATTTCAGCACAGGGTTTCTTCCTGCCTTTGACCATTTATGTTGCTGGATGACAGACACACACAGCCTTTATATTTTAAAATATGACTTTTATGGTACAATAGCTGGGCAGCGTATGACCCTCCACACTATTAGAATCTGATTTCCTATCCATAACTCAAATTATTACTTACTATGTTTCTTCTGGGCTGTTCTTAACTCCAATTGGCCATCTCAAATGGCCACATTTTATGCTTTTATGGTGGTTCTCCTTTCTCTCCTCCTGTACCTTTTCCTTCTTTCCATGGTGGCCTTCGTATCTCTCCTTACCTCATGGTCTCAAGCCTGAGAAACTTAACCCCTCCTATGTCACTTCACCCAGCTATTGACTGTAGCCATCTTTATTCATGAACCAGAATTAATTGGGGGGTGGGATTCCTGAACTATGTGAAGACTCCAGGTTTATGGAGGGCTGCAAGTAGCACTATAATAGACAGAGTTAAAAAGCTCAATAGACATATACATGATCTGCAGCTGAAATAGGACCAAAAACACTAGCCTGGTCCTTGGTTTCAAGTAGGATAATAATGAATATCAACCTGGTCTCAGGTAGCAGCATTGGTCACAGACAAATAAATGTCCTTCAATGGTAACATGGGCTATAGACATCAAAAAGGCTTATAGTGAATGAACAGACCATGGATCTCCACACAGTCTCTGGATACAGCACAGACTGTCTTTTGCCTAGAGAATTGATTTGTTTTTCATGGAAGATGGAGAAAGACTGCCAGTAGAATCAAGGACAAAGATACAGCTCCAGAATGACATCTATAGCAGTGATGTTTTTATACTCTTTATGGCCTTGACTTATATAAAGAAGAGCCTTGGCTTCATCCCAGAAATGCAATTTAGAATTGTCCAGTATGTAGCAGAATTCAGATTTGGTAAATATATTTTAATATAAATTTTAAGAATGAGCATTAAAAGACATAAATGCTGTTAAATCAGAATGAAAGTAAGACACACAAGCATAGATATTCATTTCTCTAAGGGGAGTATTTGTCTGTTCTTAAGGTAACTTGATTATAGTGAAATAATGAATAAAAACATACCACAGTTAGATTAATGTAGCCACTGAAATAAAATACTTTTTAAGTCCCTAACTCTGCATTTCAATGAACTAGAAAGAATGCGCATGCCAAAACTATAAAATTTAACTATGGCTTTCTATTCTCAGTATCAAATAAGTTTGATAGACTTATTGCCACACACAAAAAGGTATATGATAGAGCTGCAGCTTTATATTTTCTTTTATGTCTCTTGTCTTGCTCAAATATCATCTATATTATCAGTAACTATTACTCCCTACACACATGTTTTTATGTTACTCTTTCTTGATTTCTAATCTTTGAGCTTTATACACACTTACTTAGCTGGTTACCAATGTATGTGTTTACATTATAAGAAAGAATATCTTGTAGAGTATAATAGGATACAAACACTGAGGGAAATTATTATTAACTAGGTATTATTTTTCCCTCCGATTTGGTTACCTTTCAGAATATTGATTCTGAGGGTACACATTTTTTAAATATTTCATAATATTCTATTTTATATATGTACCTGGGTTTGCTTGTCTACTCTTATGTTGACATTTAAGTTGACTCCATTTTTTTGCTATACTTAACACCAATAAGCATGAATGTGCAAATCTCTCTATTATGTTCTCTGAGTGTGGAATTGGGAATGGAATAGATTGGTCATATGGTAGTCCTATTTTAAATTATATAAAACTTCCAAACTGATTTTTGTAGTGGTCATATTAATTTGTATTTTAACAGCAGTAAATAACTGCTTCTATGTCCTCACACCTCTCTAAAATTCTCCGATAACCCCTCTTACTGAGGTGAGGTCTTATCTCCACATAGATTTAATCTGCATTTCTGTTATGACTAGGGATTCTTATCATTTTGAATAACAGTTATCATCCATTTGTGTTTATTCACAGATGTCTATTGCATTCATTGATCCATTTTGATCAACAGTTTTATTCTCTTGTTAGCCCTGGTCCAAATTGTAATGGGTAGTAGTTTTCTCTTGTTCCATATACTGTGTGCACTGCTTTTCATTTCATTTGTGATGCAGAAGCTTTTTAATTTCATGAAGTCCCATCTGTTAAAACATGGGGCTGCTTCCCATGTTATTGATGTTCTGTTCAGAAAGCTCTAGCCTATCCAAAAATATGGAAGGAAATATCCTATCATTACTAAAATAGTGTGCTCCATTCACAGTTCTTTAATCTCTAATGGTCCAGAGAAAGTTGGCATCCCCTATTTGGATTCTTAGTCTCATTAACCCATGGAATCAAATAGAAGATCAAGGCAACGTTTATTTGTGCATAAAAGAAACAGACTCTCAGAGCAGGCAAGCTGTGAGTCGTAGCATCAACCCTGAGGAAGGGAATGGAGGAGACAAGGAAAGCAAAGCATGAGGGGTACAAACAGACAAGCAATGGCGGAAAGAGGAGAGATGACAGATAACACGAGGGGAGTAAAAAAAAAAAAAATCCCAAATTGTTAGGAAAAGCATACCTAGAAAAGAGACAGAAAGACAAAGAGAAGTCATACTTTCTGGATAATTTAGAAAAACTGGTAGACATGAAACTACACATCTGTGGCCTGCACTCAGGGCAGGGTTCTGGAAGAAAAAGATCAGTTTTAAATTCAACTAATTATCTATAATTATCAATGAATCATAGATTGAGTTGAGTCTGCCTTCCTAAGGCAGGTCCCTCTGCCTGGCACAATTCTGATTGAAAGTTTTCCACCCAGGCCAGAGACTCTATTCCCTTGACAGAAAAGTGTTCTTCCTTGAAGGGCTGTTATTTCTATATTTCTAGTCTAACACTATATTTTCATCTAATAATTCCACTATTTCAGATTTTAAATTAAGATCTGTGATCACTTTTGAATTGATTTTTGTACAAAATGAAAGTTAGGAATCTAATTTCCTTCTTTTGCAGATAGATATCCAATTTTGCCTACACAGTTTATTGAATGGACTTTTACTATTTCTCTTTATTTTTTTAAATACTTGTCTTTGCAATAGCACTGGTCCCAGCATTGTGTGGGTGGGTTTTTAAGGTATTGTCTTAAATGGGCTGCTAGAGAACCTGTATGTCATCAACTTATGGTTCCTAACGGACACACCTTGCAGTGCTAAAATTGATAAGGTGTAACGATCTAGATCATAGGGGGGCAGATACATATTGCTCTTGTCACAATGAAGAAAACTGATAGTCTCCTTTAGGAATCTCAAAGAAATATCTAAGTAAAGGAAGAAAACCCTATCTAAGTCATATACATTCATACCTTAAAGTGGCATATTGCTGTATCACAAACTGTTTACATATAAAAGAAAAATTACCCCCATTTTAATGTCCTCTCTTTCCAATATTTCTTGTGCTAGATTCCTTGCTTCACATCTGGCTATAGACTTTCAGCAGATGCTGGGATCATTTCCCATACCCTGTACTTTGCATCAAAGCCTGAAGAAATCAACTTTTCCTTCATCTAAACATAATACATACAAATCTATTTACTTCTCATCACTTTTATTTCAGTACATGTTACAGTGTGGAAGTTCTACATGAGGAAGAACTGCCTCATGTGCTCATATGTTTGAATTCTTGGTCTCCAGTTGGTGGAATGCTTTGATTAGGAGGTATGACCTTGTTGGTGAAGGTATCTTGCTTGGGTGTGGACTTTGAGGTCATCCTTGTCATCATGAAAACTCACCCTCTAAAACTGTCCAGAGAATTCTCAATTAAATATTTTCTTTTATAAATTGTCCTAACAGTTGTTTCTTAGGTATTAAAAAATAAGTAAACAGTATAAATCCTAATAGCTCATAACCAGAAGCTACTTTATTGGACATGTGGCCTCCAGGTTATCATCAAGTGAAACCAAGCCCGTACTTCAAAGCAGGAGTTTTATGCAAGTATCACAGAGAAAGTTGCTCACACAGGTGTCATTATAAAACCTAAGACAACTTTCCCAGGGTTGTAACCAGGGAACATTTTTTTATATATAACTGAGGTTTCCAGTTCCCAGATGATTGTAGTTTTTGTCATGTGATAAAAATAACCAAACCAAACCAAATCCAAACAAAACAAAAGCTAGCAGGCACAGTTTGATGTACTAACATTTTATGCTTTAATTATATCAAGGTTTATAAATAACATTCTATTGGGTCTGTATTAGTCATTAAAAAATTGAAGGACTCTCTTAGTCTAAAATTCAAGTTAAACTCTCTCACTAAATATTTCTCATGGTCTATTTTTGTCTCTTTCCTTACCGTATTTTGTTACAGATGTCAGTAGTATCAAAGGCCCCTTTCAATTTGAATGCTAGATCCCACCATCTTTTTCTCTGTAATACTAGAAAAGTAACCATCAGCATTGTTACTTCTTGGAATTAAAATTACCTCATGAGAAGGTAGGAGTATCTGGGTTACAGTGATATCCATAAATCAAGGCTACATCTTCATGGTTAAAACAACAGAATATTGATTCTGCCTCTGGATATGGGTAAATATCAAATACTCTAAGATACCAAATACATTGCATACTATGTCCCCTCCTTTTAAAACTTAATACAGGGGTGCCTTTTCTTTTATTTTCTTACTGTCTTTTTAATTTGTGGTGATGGTCAAATGCCTGGCTATACTTTCCATGATGTTCTGGGATCTCTTTCTCCATACATATATCTTCACTCCACGCACCTACTTGTTGACTTCCGTTGACTATATTGCTGTCTTTCTCCCCTGTTATAGGTTGTCCTGTAGCCATTTGTATTTTGATGTTAATTCCACTTCCCCAAGAAGGGATGCAGAACTCAGGTGACTTCATTAGAAGCTTCTTCCCATTTTAATTAATAAAATAAAGGCAAGAGCAGGTGATTGGGTAGGAGAAGGAAAGATGGACAGAGGGTCAGGGGAGGAGGAGATAGAAGCAGAGAAAGAGATGAAGATGAATCCAGGTAGACTTAATTGACATTAGGTAGCTATCAATATTTTTAGGATTTTATAGTTCTTTTATCCCATATGGAAGGGTAATTTGTATCTTTGTCTATTAGATGCAATCTCATTGTATAGAGGGTTTGTGGATTGAGAACTGAATATATAAACCTGTATGAAAAGCTATCGGACCTTAGAGTCCAGTTTGTGCTGGGTGGGGTGGCAATTCCACCTGTGACCAAGACAGTCATCTGGGCATAGTGAGAATGCTGGGGCAGCTTGGACCAAGTGACAGAGTCCGTGTGCCAGCTCCATACTGGAAGTGGCACCCACAGAGTGAGACTGCAGGGCCGATAAACACTCCCCCTCTTCCAGCAACTGCCAGGATTGACAATTTGCCTGCCATGTCATATTCCCCTTAAACTCTAAAAATGTCCTAGGGGTTCTTTCTGAGTCTGCTTTTAAGTTTATTTATGATTGAGACTAAGAAAAAAAATGAAAGTTTGATTTACTTGTAATTTCTGTTTAGTTCTATGGGGTACATTTCTGCTCTACCTCGTGTGTGTGTGTGTGTGTGTGTGTGTGTGTGTGTGTGTGTGTGTTTGTCTTTCTCTCTTTCTAACTTTCTGGGAGTCTTTCTATCTTCCTCTAATTTGTTGCCAACTAAAAGAGTTCACACATTTTCTTATATATACACTTTTGTGAAGATAAACATTAGAATATTTTGCAAATTTTGATCAATGAATTAGCTTTTTCCTGGCCATTATTGCCTCTTAGGTATTATTGTATTTTCTTTCCCTGAGGACTCTCTCTCTCTTTATATCTCCCAAGCTAGGGACAATCCCTCCCAGCTTTTGTTAGCACACCCTTCATTTATTAGCACTTCTCTGTCCATTTGCAAACGGGTTGTGAGTATCTGCCTCCTGGGTCTTGGAATCTCAGCAGCCATCTCTAACAAAGAATACAGCATGGAAAGTCTGCTCATTAAATACAGCTCTAAGTCTTACCAACATCTTTTCATAATAGCAGTAAACCTCTGCTTCATTAGGAAGCCTTCAATGTTTGTAATAATTGATCTAATTTGATACTTCAAGTAGCTGTCACCGAAGATCTAATGTCAGAGGCATTTTCATTGCAATGAGAACAGAACAAGCATTTTTGCAACCAGGATGACAATGATAATGAATAAAATTTGAGAAGGGCCTTGAAATTGGGCTTGATTTTTTTTATTTCAAAAATATTTTTTTGACCTCTAGTTTCAGAAGGCAGAGAAACAATGGTCTCCTAACAATTTTTGAGATGGCCTTTTCTCTCTCCAGTTTTTGAATAGGAAACTGTAACTCCCTGGAGCTACAATCAAAGAAACCTGTGAGAGAAAAGCAATGTAGCCTCAGGCAGATAATGCCTGAACCATTATCTCTATAAAGAATATAAACAGACATTCCAGAAATAACATAAAATGAGACTTCATGAACTATTCATCACATCTGATTTAATGGAACTATTTTAACTGGCACTTAGCATGTTTTAATAACACCTATCACAGGCACTTTAACAAAAACTGCCGAATGAATAATGACCCACAATTTTTAAGTTCTTTTAATGGCTTCTTCATATCAATTCTTTGATTGGAAAAGGTAAAATGCATTATATGTGTTTGATACTAGCAGCACAGAGATGCACATGTTTGTAACCAAGATTGATTGTAGCTCCAATGATAAAAGCAATTGTTACAAGGAATGAGTCTCTAGCAGAAGCACTGAATGGTGATGTGTTAGCTAGCAGGGAAGAAGCAGATAGTGATACACTGTAGCTGATTCAAAAGGTGAATAAAATATTATATGGTTCAGAGGTAATGACTTGACCTAAACCTATACAAGCTAAAACATAATGAGCGAATATTCTGTGCACAAATTTCATTCAAAAATATGGACTGCACATCTCATGCATGCAGTAGTGTTTCGAAGTTATCTTACCATCCAGCTATCAATCAGGGTTAACATCTACCTTCTCCTCTTTCTAGAGGGTATCTCCTTCTGCCTGGACTCAGAAAATACATCTGCTCTCCTAAGAACTGGAAGGTTTTCAGCCATGTGTGTACTGTAGCAGGTTCCCATTCAGGTGTGCTCTGGGTTTCTACTCTCACTTTTATGGGAGTTCATATTTTCCCTACTGTTATACAATTTCTTGTTCAATTTTATTTGAGACACAGAGAACTTGGACATTGTAACACAGGCATCCCCAGGCCCTCTCTAGGAACAAAGCCTCTTGGCATAACCTTAGATCCATGAGTCTTTATAGTAGCCCTTGGGTAAAGGAGAAAATGTATACATTCTTACTGGCTTTGCAAAATTTCTAGTTATTTCTTCACCTTGGAAAGACGATTACTACCACATGCTGGTGTTGTAAGGAACTCCCTGCCCTGATTTCCCTTTTCTCTCAAATTATTAAACATGATCAGGGCTGACTTCTTTCTCTACCTTCCATTGTCACTAAGAAGTAATGATGACACATAAATGATTTTCAAAATGAAAGCATTTTTTTTTTTTTTTGGATTCACAGTGACTGAGCCTCCTAGCAACCATTCGTATATCCTGCCTCTCAACAATGTCTTTACCAGCATGGAAGATATGATTATTACAATACCCAATATCTCTTATTTCTATTTTATCTCCAGGGTTTATTATTTCTTTAATGGTTACAGAAGAGCAAAGGGAGGGGAGAAGCTCTGGAATCAGCTATTGATGCTGAAGAGTAGGTAAGCTCTGCAGTTATCTGTGGAACTTCCTGGGCATTGGAGCATTGATGTGAGTTGTTTTAATAGGAATCAGGAAGTAGGGTTTAAACAAGTTTTTCAGGTAGTTCTGGTACAGTGGGTTGTAAAGCCTACATCTGGGAGCCTCTACAGAACACAGGATTAGTTTTGAAAATGGTGATTGTGTTACCTACTTTTTTTTCTAATTTACCTTAGCAATTATTCTGTTACAATTCAAAAGAAGCCTCCAGTAAAGAACAAACTCTGTTATTTGCAAAAGTTTTCAAAGGATAGCATATACATAGTTTTGTTAGCACCATTTCTTAAAGTTTAAAAGAAAATGGGGGAGTCATCAGTGTCTTTATAACCATTATTTTCTGCTACTCATTTTCCTCTTTCTATTCATCTGGAGTTGGCTTTTACAACACGGCTGTCTTTCTTTTCCACAGTGCGCTCAGAAATCCTATCAGTCCCTGCTTGTGTCCACTAGTGTATCAACTGCAGGGAATAGTTTATCTTCTCTAACCATCTCCCTGAAGTCAATTTTCACTCAGGCTGATATGTGTAACTGCACTACATGACAATAATTTCTTACCTCTTACAAAGTTTGGTCAATACTTATTAATATTAAATGAATTTAAAATGTAATTAAAGTCTCATATAGTGTTTCTGTATTGAGGTTTGGTCTTTTGCTATGCTAAATACTGGTTACTCCCAGAGACTGCATGTAGACAGATACAGGTGATGTTTCTATGTGACCTTGTGCCTCAAATTATCCCTGATTGGTGAATAAAAGTGCTGACAGTCAATAGTTGGGGAAATGAGACATAGGTATTGCCTAGATTTCCCAGACTTGGGGTCTAAGAAAAATAATGTGGAAGAGAAGAAAAACTTCATTAGTTAGGAATCAAGAATGCATTGCCACAAGGCTGGTCAATTGGATTTAAGAGCATCCCAGAAGAAACACAGTATGTAATAACTCAGGGTTACCAACAAGAAATAGATTTTAATAGCATAGAGGACAGATATCTGCCAAGCTCTAGTGTTGAGTAAGGCTTGTTTTTAATAATAAAATGTGTGTGCCTTTTATCTGAAAAATGAGTTATCCAAGTTAGGTAGGATCCCCCATGGATAATTTATAAATCTACAACACTTCTTGAAAGACATATGTTAAGGCCTCTGTGTAGAATATCAATTCACTTGAGCTCACATATTACCCAAATGTTAAATATTCTTAATTTTTAAAATTGTAAGTGCTTATGTTTAGTCTATGAAGAGAAATAAATGTATTTTATCTGGATGTTATTTTACTGGATAATGAACAAATTATTTGAATGGTATCATTTATTTTCTACATTCTCTCTTTTCTTCAGTATCAAATTTCTTCCTAGGAGATAATATAAAAATCTCTTGTGTTTCTGGGAGCAATTTTATTAACTGAATGAGTCATCACTAAAAATTAAGTGACTTGGAAGTTGATGTCTTAGAAAACTGAATAAAATTCTCTAGAAAAATTAAAAGCCCAACTGTATAGAGACCAGATTACATAAACTGGAGAGAAATGCCATTTCATGTGTCTCAGGGGAACAGCTATATTTTCTAAGAAAGTATTCTGAATCACAGATTACAGAGTGAATATTAAGATCAAACATCAGTCTGTTTACTCCACTGATGGTGGACTGGATTATAATACCTCAAGGCAGCCAGCAAATCTGTTTAATGCCATTGGTATGTTCTAGTCAGGCCTTAAACTATCCTCTCTGCAGGACATATTTATGTTGGTCACGAGTGCTTTGGAGGTATTGGTCTTAAAAGGTTATAAAGCAGATTTTTGTATAATTTCAGTTTTCTTTAATGTTTTTCTCAAGAGTAAGATGGAATATGAGTATTTATGAGTTTGGCTAAAAGTCTAGATGACAACCCAGGAATTTTCAGTTAATGAAGTACATATTAGGAGTGGAAAGCATGCAAAGGAGGTGTGGTAAGAATTTCATGCAAAAGCACATATGCTTATAAAGTGCCTCTATAAAAGTGTTGACCTAGAAAGAGAAAAGTTAGAGCCATTGAGTCTATGGATGGTGCCAACTGAAAAGTTTCCAACACATTTTGGGGAAGGAAAACTAATAAAAAAGTGTATGACTGGGTATGTATGGTGACTCTCACTGGTACAATTCTAGGTCTTGGGGACTTAAGCTGGGTTTTCTGAGATGAAGGCTAGCCAGACCTACCCTAGTTAGTTCCAGGCCAGGCTGTGAAACAGTGGATGTAGTTGTTGTCTATGAAGGGTTTCTAGCTAAAAATAGTAGTCAGGCTTATAATATTCAGTGTTTGTTTTCTTTCTTGGACTATTGTCTTTGCTTGCTTCATAATTCAGAGACATTTAACTAAGATATAGTAGCTTCATTCAGACTGACCTAATTATTAGGTTTATATAGTAAGTATATGAATTGATGGAATTATTTAACAATTTTCAGGATATTTTGGATTAATTTGAAATCACCAATACAGTATGTATTCTTAGTGGAGTATTGTGCTCTGGCAATCTTCACATTCATGTTTAGTTGAGAGCCATCTGTCCAGGAAGTTTGGATTGGCTCAGTCATCCCCACATCTGAGACCAGCTTCTAATCAACATTAATGCTACTACCGAGAGCTTCTCTTCGTGTAGTTTTCTTAGCTATCATTCTACCTCTTACTAATAAGAGATTTGTTTAGACTGAATATGCTGCAACTCATAAATGTGTTAAGTAAAATTGTCAATAGGCTTATGTTCATCACAATCTTTTAGTGTTTAAATGTGTGCTCTCAGTTTCATCATGTTAGAGCAGAGACACCATATAATCCTTTGCTGTCTCTACATCATTTACCACAGCTTCTGGAGCCCATGTTAACCAGTATTTAGTAACTTCATTTTTTTTTTTTTTGTTTTGGGAATCAAGCTCCCATTTTCATATAACTGTGATAAACTGTGTAGCCTAGGATGCTAGAGTTTTTGTCTAGAAGCTTGATGCAGCAACAAATTATTTCTCTGAGCTCTACCTTTTCCTCCAAGGAGAAATGCAGAGAATATTCCAAGGATTGTTGATGAAGAGCTTTGTTAAAAATATCTGGTGTAGAATAAATACTCAGTAAGGTTTAGCTACTAATATCATTTAAGGTAAATCATTTTACAGTGATGGTTCTCATCTGTTACATGCTGATCTCTCATAATTTAGTTTAGTTCTCAGTATATACCATTAGCTAATTTTTTTTCCATTGCGTTCTCCTCCCTCACCCAATTCCTTCAAGTACAAAGAGCCTCTCACAAGAAGCAATTTATAAACCAAGCAGGTTCTTTGGAAATATTAATCACAATGAACTGGGTATAAATCTTCAAGAATTCAAGACAGGTTAGTATTAAGTGGTAAAATGCAGAGAAATAATTCATCTTAACAAATACTTATTAAGGTCCAAATAGATGCTCACCAGAATGCTAGAAAAAGAAGGAAATAATTACATTTATTGATTGCCTACTCTAAACTCCCTTGCACGGGACAAAATATACATCTTCTTATTTAAATATGCATAATTATACCATGGTGTAGTTGTTTCTATTTTTCTGACAGTCCCAGGTTAGTCAGCCTCACTAGTTGTCACCATAAATTGATTTTAAGAATGAAAGGAGAGTTTTCAATGAAACTGGCTGGCCTACATGTAACTATTGCAAATGATTGCAAACTTTTAACTCTTACTTGGGTTTTCTACTAAAATGAAAGACTAATATCAAAATAGGCCAGTGAGTACTGCTCTTGTTGAAATAGAGGTTTTGAATGAAGGTGCTTGATTTGCAGGAACACTGCAATATTCCCCTTAGTACTGACTCTTGAGGATCCAGTGATAGAGCCCAAATTTCAGCTCCAATTTACAGGTTTGGAGGGAGTCCTATAGATACTAAGTAGGGGTTGCCCTATTTCCTCACTAAATACAGTATTTAGAGTATTAGGCATTTTTATTAATTTTAAGTCCATTCTATGTATGAGGTTTATTTTCATGTCAGACAATAATCATGCCATGCAGAGTTTTTGTTGAGGCAGAAATAAAATTTATATGCTGTTCATGGGCATGTTTATTTATTATTATTATATTATTAAATAAAAGAATGCATTTAAAATTAATTTAAGAATCTTATAAGATATTTTATTAATACAATTGTTAATAAATAACTTGAACGAGTCACAACGTTTGCATATCCTGTGCAGCTTCAGTAAGATGCTAGGACTTGGCAGGGGTTACATACAGTAGCCTTACACCACTGACAAATTCTTCATAAGACTGAGTGAGAATAAAGTGTATGGAATAAGATAGTAAACATAGAGTAATTAATATGGCATTTGTCAGTGATTTTTTTATACATGTATGGAAAGGAAAGAGAACTCTTTGAGACTAGATTGTATTGGATTATGTTGCATGTGCATGTGTGTGTGTGTGTGTGTGTGTGTGTGTGTGTGTGTGAATTCACTATATAAATTAAATACATATGTACACATAGTTTCTTCTATACACATTTGATATTTTATGGTTTATATGCTTTTGTATTTTTATGGCTGGGTGTGATATTGAGTGTGTCTCCTAAAAAGACCCATAAGTAACATGATTATAGCAATAATGAAAGTTATTAACATTACAGCTTTGGTTTCCAAGCTCAGGTTGTCCACTCAATGTAACAAACGCTCTGGATAAATGAACAGTTTTACGGTGGATGTAAAGTCTGGAAAACCTTGTCATAGGATTGGGAAATGTTGCCAAAATATTGAGACCTTGTCAGACAACACAGGATTTAAAAGTTCTTACCTGTTATGCCTTGGGGACACATGGATACATTAGAAGTTGTTGGATATAATTTGGATCCTCCACTATACAGTTAGAGGAAGTAGAAACTCTAAGGCGATAAAGTCCCACCTGATAGGAGAGTCTTACCTAACAAATATATATAAACACTGGAGTCCCAAAATCATTCTTTGGCAATCATAATTGCTTTAGGCTAAACATCAATAGAGGTAATTTTTCTAAGTGAAATTTCAAGAAAAATAAGGTTTTTATATAGCATCAAACTATTTCCATGAATCATTGACAAATATTACCACTTACTAGCAAATAAGAAAATTCAGTTAAGTATAATTATTGGCCACTCAAATGCATTAATGTCACAGTGAAGAATCATAGGGATCACCAGTTTTAAAAACTGCCAGATGTCAGCATTGTTAGAGATGTGATAAGGACACATAACCTGTCTGTGTCTGCTAATAGCAGGCCTTAAGAACATTCCATCTGAAGGAGCTCCCCTCTAGCTATGTCGGAAGACAAGTTGTGTTCTTTTCAGTACCTACTTAGATAGTTTTTTTAAACCATTTAAAAAGTTAATAAGAGATCTACCTTCTTTGATTTTACCTTTTCTGGTAATGGAAAATGAAAATATAGCAAGAGCACTCCCCTCCAATTACATGAACTGTTTTATATTCTCCTCCTCATTGGCCATATTCTATTGCAGACTGCTGAGTGTACTGTTCATAGGAATTTACCTGCCCTCCTCACATGTTCCTGATACTATTTAGGTTGGAAATATATGACTCTGTCAATCCACATTAGTCTAGTTAGACTTATTTGAATAATTCAAGTTGCATGCTTTCTATGAAGCTATTTCTATTACATTCTAAAGAAATGCACAGAAAATATGTCAAAACATTTGAAGCCTAGACAATGTGCAAATGAACCTATTCTACATGCCAACTTGGATGGTGTTGCTCCCTAAAACAGAAATACTTTTCCAGAAAGCCTATGCATAGCACTATTTATTTGAATATCCAAAGCTGAGAAATGTGTACCATGCAGTTAATATTGAGGAAAAGCATGGTGAATAGGTGAATATATTAGGAGTGGCTCTGGGAAGTTCTTAATGTTGAGAAATGCCACCTATTTGGATACACACTCACCCTCGAGGTCCAGACATTTCTCTGTATTAAGAGATTTAACATGCACTGCTCTCTGAGAACAGTGGAAGCATCTATTAATTAGTTCTCTAGAGTAAAGCTAAGAAACCTGAAGCAAAGACATCATTTTTCTCTTTCCGTGAGCTGTTGCTTTTCAGAATTACAAGTAGTAATATGGGGGTGGTGATGTTCTTATCTGCTAGCTGGTGGAAGCAAAACTAGATTCATTTTATATCTTCATGTACACGAGAGGCATTTATTATTTTGATAGAGAGTGACACTTAAGGTGGAAATCTTCTTTTATTTGAACATTTCCTGGAGGAACTTAAAAGTAAAACATCAAATAATAACAACATTTTCTCACAATTTATAACTTTATTTTGGAAAAAAATAATAAATGAGCATGCAGTGACAGCATGTTAGCTTCATATTCCTCCTACAAGTGACATTTCCCCCCTTACATGGGTTTTGCTATAGTGCTTAAAACAAAACAAACACCAAGTCTATGTTTGGGAAGCTATGTTGAAAATGATTGCATTTCATTTGGGATAGATTGTGAAGGAAAAACAAAGAAAAGAGTGGAACACAGGCTACAGTGCATCGCACAAGAGGAAAAAAAACATTTGATTTACTGCATAAATCTCTTTAGATTATTTCACATGCGACAAAATGTAGATGGGGTCTAGTTCTCTCTCCTGATTATTCCATGCAATGAAAGGGGGTTTTCTTTCGATATAAAACTGACAAGCTATAGGCAACACTCAGCAAACAAAGTAAGCTGCCATGTCTTTTAACTCTGGAAAGGACAATATTAAGAAACACTTTGTGTTTCTATTCAAAATGCTGTGATAGCCTGAATCATAGCAAGTACTGACAATATCATTTTGCTGTTCAATAAAAAATGAAATGAAGAAACAAAATGTCATTTTCTTGGAGTTCTGTTTAATATTCCATCCCCATGGTCACTATAAAGCATGGTTATAGAGGAACATTCTCTGATTTGAATAGGACATTTGGAGTTATCTGGGAAGGATGACTGGCCTAAAGAGCAATCACCAGAATCATGTGCACCTCATTGCCCTCTGTTAAAAGTATAAGGAGATTTTATTCTGCCAATGTGTGCTCTTATTCTGATGAAATATTTTAACAAGACCACCATAAGGTCAGGATGTATCAGAATTTACTTTTCATTGCATCATATTTCTCCTCCACTTATGGAAAAAAATTCCACAGTAAATGTCCAATACTGGGATGATCTGAGAGTCACAACCAGATGGAGAATGCTGGCTGGTGAAGTCTTGTTTTAATGTTACATCTCAGATTTGACACATGGTTCTGTCACTCTTTTGTAAGTGGTCCATTCTGTGTGTCATAGTTCTCCCAGATTTTCAGTTTCACATTGTCTCCTTATGTCTTGTTTTCCCATGTTGCCATTCTGTTCCTCAAATCTTCAATAGCTCATTCCCTCTCTTTCACAAGACAAAGACAGAATGGCCATTCTTTCTCTGGTATGATCTTTTGTACCTAACCTCACTTTAGAATTTTGTTTCTATTTGTGTCTAACCTTCACTTTTTAAACGTAAACTAAGTCACAGTAAACATAAAAAATGATGAGGATAGAAATTATTTTTAAAATATTCCTAATCCTTTGTACCTCTATTTTTTCCTGAAATGTCTTACAGTTTATGTCTATACCTGGAAAATATATTCATCCTTGAACACGCAACTTCAACATCAACCTTGCTATCATTTACCCTCCTTTTCCCATAACCCATTTCTCACATATGCATTTGCTATTACAGTTATTCAGTAATTATTCTGTTTACCTGAATTCTTGTTGTAAATTCTTTGAGATCAAAGACACGTGTTACTCATTTTTGTATACTCTGTATAGCATCTATGTGTCATCTCTGGAATGCCCTAGAGGCTCAGTAAATATGAGTAAATCCAGGGATAGAGGACATTTACCTATGAAGTATATCTCCCACTTTGCACTAAAGATTAATGTATATGATTTAGTTTTCTTTACAACATATTAATATTTTTTCACTTCCTCTCATTTCTATTATTTTATAAAAAATAGACTCTATAATAAAAGTAATTTTTATTTCCCTGACATAATTGACATCGCTGAAGCTTAATTCTGAATAAGCTCATACGTTCTAGATCTTTCTGAATTCTGGTTGGCTGGTTCAACTCAACTGTTCTGACTCAACCTTTCTGCATGCTGACTGATTCAAACTTGCTTCTCTCAGCTTTGGACTCTTTCCTCTACCTGGTATCAAACTAACACCAGCAATCTGTTCTAATTTTCTGCCCCCTTCTCTTTCTCTGTATTGTTCTATTGATGATGCCAAGAAGTGTTTGCTGACAGGAGCCTGATATAGCTGTCTCCAGAGAGGCTCTACCAGAGCTTTACTGATATAGATGTGGATGCTTGCAGCCAACCATCACATTAAGAATGGGATCACCAATGGAAGAGTTAGAGAAGGACTGAAGGAACTGAAGGGGTTTGCAACCCCATAAAAGAACAACAATATCAACCAACCAGAAACCCTAGGCCCACATAGTTCCAGCTACATATGTAGCAGATGAAGGCCTTACTTGGCTTCAGTGAGAGGAGAGGTCCTTGGTCCTATGAAGGCTTGATGTCCCAGCATAGGGAAATGCTAGGGTAATATGATAGGAGTGCGTGGGGGAGCACCTTATAGAGGCAGGGGAGGTTGTGGAGGAGAGGTTGTGGTGAGACGAAACTGGGAAGGGGGTGACATTTTAAATATAAATAAATAAAATAACCAATCAATAATTTAAAATTATAAGTCTCCGCTTTAACCACTCTCCACAGCAAAAATACATTTTTTTCAACAAATAGATTTGTTGAAAAAAGAATAAATCTATGGGAATAAACATAAATACCTCAAAGGTCTTTTAACAAAGCAATTCTCTGCAGTCTCTTAGGACCCATGAATTCAAAGTCCCGTGTCATGGATTTTGGGTAGGTTTACAGTAGTAGACATGAATTTCCTCCTGTGACACAGGCATATGTTCTCCACAGAGAGTGATGGTTTGACTTGATAACAGTCACGTCAGTGTTGCCCATCTTATGCAAAGATGTGCACAGTGGGCACATCTTATCTGGCATGCTCATATTGCAGTATGTAGAATTTTGTACTACTATTACCATTATTTATTTTATTATGCCCTAGAAGCTTGGATTCTGCCTTCTAGCACTATTAAAACTGCCATGGAGGGAGGAAATTTCCTTGCCAGTTCAAAATCAAGTTCTGTGTTTCTGTTCTTCAGTTCTTTGGAAATATGGATAATCTGGTTGTTTTTCCAGTATCTAGGTGGCTGACTTACACTTATATACATGTAAGAAACATCAACGTGACTCAAGAGGTTATTATTTATTTTTAAAGAACATGAAGTTGGGAGACAGATATTTTAGGGTGGTTTGGGTTGTTGGAACAAAGGACAGTGGGGAAAAAATAATCCAGCAGCACAGCTACTCTCATAAGCAATCACATCTAAAGATATGATTTCTCTAGAATGCAGACATTTCTTCGATTGCAGTATGATCTGGCTGGAATATATATATATATATATATATATATATATATATATATATATATATATATATATGCCTTTAATAGATTTAATTCCTGAACATTGAAGTTAAGTTTAGTTTGTAGAAAGAATCAGCAAAGTTTGAAATTGATGTCTAAATGTGGAACAAAGTCATGAATCAGAGAAAGATGTTGCAAAATGAGTCAGAGATAGGGGAGATAAGATATGCCCAACTTACATGAGAACAGCAGAGAAAAAGAGACTACTTATGAGTAGGGAGAAAAATGGTTTTGTGTGTGTGTGTGTGTGTGTGTGAGAGAGAGAGAGAGAGAGAGATAGAGACAGAGAGAGAGAGAGAGACAGAGAGACAGAGAGACAGAGAGACAGAGAGAGAGAATGTTTATTGTGGTGTATGTATATGTATACATTGCAGTTTTACCCAGACAGTTTTACAGAGACAATTTACAGAGAGATTAAGTTACACACAGGGGAAAACAGTCTGAGCCAGAGAGTGAGAAAGAGCCCGAAGATTAGAACAGTTTTCCTAAATCTAGTATGAGGCCAGAATCAAAGAGAAGCTAGATTGAGTTACCCATTTTAGATTCTTAGATTGTATGGAGGCCAGTGTAGTCCAGACTTGGGATAATTAAAGCAGAGAAGAAATGCACTGAGCCTGGTTACAGTTCTCATCTCATTGCTTTGTTTGGGACATGAAAGCAACATTTACTGGCACACACACACACACACACACACACACACACACACACACACACACACACAATTTTCAAAGAATGAATCTAAAAAGACACAAATAAAAAATAAATGATTAAATAGATCATAAACCTACAATTACTGATCCAAAATCTATTAGTACTCTTGAGTTTATTGCATTTAAGTAGAAAAACGTGTAGGGTCTAAAGTGCAGTGAACAAGATTGCCCCCTACAAAGGAAGTACTGTATTTCCATTATTTAAAGATACTATTTTAGTACAAGTATCCTTGAAAGGTATCTTTTATTTCTTACAAATTTTAATCAAAATGTACTTACAATGGAAGCAATATTTTGAGAATGGAGACCAGCCTGATAACAACACCCAAGATATTGTGTAAAAAAGAAAATAAAATTGCAAGCCACCAAACTAGAAAGAGAAACAGTGTTAGACAAAGATAATCCACTACTTTTCTATTTAGACACATTATAAAAAGCTTTCTCCATCCCTCCCCACCGCTCTCCTTCTTTCTGAGGGGATTAAACCCAGAGTTTTTAAACCTTGAGCAATACCCACCAGCTACAAATGCTATTTCTCTTACTTGAAATTAATTAAGCATATATTTTAAATGGACTTCACTCAGACTTACAAACCAAGAGTTGGTCTTTTCTCTAATAATAGCCAAGCAGAAGAAAAAAAAAAAAAAAGCAGGAATATACAACGCAGAAAAGATTATCAAAAAAAAAAAAAAAGAAGAACTGGAAGATAATCATGTCACAAATCTAGGTAAAGGCTTTCTTTCATTTTTTCTAAGTTCAGAATTTAAATTATATCACAATTACTTTTATACAGGATCAAAATTGTGCTAAATATTTTTATTCCCACATAACTTACATAGTATTACTTCAAGGTGCTCCTAAATTTGTTTAATAGAAATGCACCCTGTTTTATCTTATGCATATATTATACAAAGAAAAATTTAAGTAATGATGTGTTGTGTGACACTATTTCTGTGAGAACGTGAATAAATGTTTCCTCTCCTCAGATTGAGAATGGTCAAAAAAAATTGAATTAGTCACACTTGCAAAGTCTACTTCTTGGACCAATGAATTTACAGCAGGTCCTCACATGGACATGGGCATGGTGTTACAGGAGAAGGGATGATTCAAGGGTAGCCGTATGATTAAAAGCCCTTATCACAGTATGGGCAACAATGAATGTGATCCTGGACTATACTGCATGGTTTTCAGCAGCTTGACAGATCAGAGAGTCTTTTCCAGGCACCTTGTTAGTTTGAGCTTCCTTAACATTTCTAGAATTATGGCCTTGATGAAGGTACTGGCTTTGTGCATCTAGTCAGTATTAGGGACTACTTGATCCTTAGAAGTAATCAACTTTCTGTGCCTTAATGAACCTCATGTTACAACTTGCAGATTCTTAAGGAGATTCCTCCACACTGAATCAACAAAGTGTAGGCTCCCAGAGACTGAAATAACAAGCAAGAGGCCTGCATTGATCAGCACCAGGTAGGTTCTCTGCATATACCTTATGGCTGCTAGCTTGGAGACCTTGGTGGAAAATCTAACAGTTGCAGCTGGTTTATCTCTCCTTTGCCACTCTTTGGACACATTTCCTTCTCTTAGGTAACCTTCTCCAGCCTGGATAAGAGAGCTTTCACTTTGTCTTCATATATCTTGTTCTATCCTGTTTGGCTATTGCCTCTTGGAAACCTGGTGTTTTATTAAGAGGAGACAGAAGGGGAGTGTACCTGCGGGAGAGAATGGAAGGTAGCAGAGGAGTTAGGAGAAATTGATGGAGGAGAAACTGTGGTTCCATGAGGGAGGGGAAACTCTGGTCCCATGAGGGAGGGGAAACTCTGGCCCCATGAGGAAAAATCTATTTCAGTTAAAAAAAAAAAAAAAAAAAAAAAAACAAAGCACATGGACAGAAGGATTCCTTTACAAGAAAATGTTTCAACTAGAGGAAATACTACACAACATGTGAGAATGAAGGAAAAAACAACTAAATCAGTAAAGTAACAATATATGTACCCAAACATGTAGTTTGATACTATGAAGCTACATGCTTTCATGGCCTTCATGGCAAACAACATACAATATTTATGAACATGGATTCTACTAATCATGATGTTAGCACACTATATGTGTGGTGAGCAGACACAGATAAAATAGAAACCTTAAAATGTGATTTGAAAATTAGAAAATATTTTAAACCTACGTGTATTGATGCTTCAGCAAGGAAGTCATAGGTGCCTTATAAAATCAGAACATATTACATGGTAATAATTGGCCAATTATTTGAAAAGTGACCCTGGGACTGTCACAAAACTCTCATTGTTATATTTGTGAAATTAAAAAAAATAAGAAAAACTTCTTATACAAAATGTTATTCCATATTTCACTCTAGGAAGAATGCCGGCTATCAGAAAGATTAAAAACAACAAATGCTGACTAAAATATCCAGGAAGCAGAATCATTACACACTGTAAATGAAATTAATTCCTACAGCCACCTGTAGAAAAAGAATGGAGGTTCCTCAGAAAATTACAAAAAGAACCAACACCAGAGTCATTTTTCCCACTCTTGGATAAACAACCAAAGAAAATAAAGTCAATGTCAAATGATACACACATACTACCAAGGCATCTCAGCCCAAATTTGGTTCCCAGATCACATGTCATTGTGTTAATTTACAATAACCTCCATGTCTAGGAGATCCAAAGACTTCTTCTTGTACTTAGACTAATTTGAATGTACTTCTGACATATACACATAGTTTAAAACAAGGCAATAGTACTAATCTGTAACCCAGTTATAAAAGAAAAGACATAATATACAGTCACTGATAATTGGATACAAACCCCATAAAGCACTGAATACCCCAGAAACAACTCACAGGCCACAAGAAGCTCAATAAAAACAAAGGCCAAAAAGTGAAAGTCTCAGTCCTTCTTAGGAAAAAAATAAATGTGTAGAACTCTCTCAGAGTGTGGTACACCTGGACCTTAAATCATTAATAATCCAAGAGCTAAGAATATAGCCTTGTGGCAATTTTTGGTATTCAAATATAGTTATGCTTAATCTATACACACCAAGAAAACTGACTGTTTCCATGTTACGTTCTGTCCTACATGTACTTTATGCTTATAGTAACTAATGGGATTTCAATGCATGATATCAAACCTCTAAAAGAAATAAGTACTGACAACATATATTCATATAGTGTTATGCCAAAATGCCTTTAAAAATAAAAAATTATCTAGATGAAATTATTTTGCATATTTTCCCAATCCCATAATTATAAATGGTCAAGTATGTAGAACACACCTATAATACTAGGATGTAAGATTGAGATAAAAGCTGGAGTTTAGGCCAGGGTTGGTCTTGGCTACATATTAAATTTGAGATCAAATGGGGATTATGAATCATAAGATCTCATCTCAAAAAATGAAATGTTATTAATAAATATTTGAGGAGATAGATTATTTACACTTTTTTGAATAATACTAAATGTACATATACATCATTTGGTATTGCAGGGTTGTGTACAAACTTTGTGTGTCAGTTATATATAAATTTTACTTAAAATTTAAATGTCCATGATGACAGCCACTGCTTTTAAGGTGGCTGCTTCCCCTTCTTTCTTTCTTTCTTTCTTTCTTTCTTTCTTTCTTTCTTTCTTTCTTTCTTTCATTCTTCTTCTTCTTCTTCTTCTTCTTCTTCTTCTTCTTCTTCTTCTTCTTCTTCTTCTTCTTCTTCTTCTTCTTGTTCTTGTTCTTCTTCTTCTTCTTCTTCTTCTTCTTCTTCTTCTTCTTCTTCTTCTTCTTCTTCTTCTTCTTCTTCTTCTTCTTCTTTTCTTCCTCCTCCTCCTTCTCTTATTCTTTTCCTCCTCCT